>NC_071992.2:149802500-151030000 GCF_028885655.2 Pongo abelii | reverse complement strand
TCTTGACATTGGAGCCAATAAGATCTTTTAAAAATGCTCATCTGATTGTTACCCTTTTAGGCTTTGCCTTGCTCTTAGGGGTACAGGGGGCTTCCAAGACTAGCCCTGCCACCTCTGAGCCTTGTCCACCTGCTGTGGTTCCCCAGTACTCTTGCTCCTGCCATCTGTTCCAGCCATCTGGGCCTCTTTTCACTTCCTTAGTCTCTTCTTGCAGGCGCCGCTTCCTTTTCCTGGATGCCTTTCCTTCCTCTTGCTTAGTTAATGCTCATCTGTCCTTTAGCTTTCTGCTCAAATGTCTTGTCCTCAGGGAGGCCTTCCCTGTCCCTAGACCAAGTCACTCTACCCTGACTGGACTCTCGGAGTGTCCGGCCCTTATCCTTCTCACAGGGAGCCTGATGGTCCTTGTCTGCTTACTTTTATATTTAGTACATAGGCTGGCCTATGGCACTTTCTGGAAGGTGAGCTCCAGAGAGCAGGGCTGTGCTTGTTTTCATTCCCTTTTGTATCCTGAGTACCTGGAAAACTTTTTTAAGGGAATGAATAAGTGAAGAAAGATAAACATGCAAACAAACTAGTTCCCTATGTTGGTACCTTCGAACAGCTTCCCATTCTTAGCTATTATGGAAAATGAGCCATGAGCACCATCATCTGAATTTTGTATTCTTTCTTTTGGATAAATTCTCAGAAGTGGAATAACTGGATTAAGGAGTAGGACCTCTTAAAGTTCTGCTGGATTTCTTTTTTTTTTTTTTTTTTTGAGATGGAGTCTGGCTCTGTCTCCTGGGCTGGAGTGCAGTGGCGCGATCTCGGCTCACTGCAAGCTCCACCTCCTGGGTTCACGCCATTCTCCTGCCTCAGCCTCCTGAGTAGCTGGGACTACAGGCGCCCTCCACCACGCCCAGCTAATTTTTTGTATTTTTAGTAGAGACGGGGTTTCACCATGTTAGCCAGGGTGGTCTGTATCTCCTGACCTCGTGATCCGCCCTCCTCAGCCTCCCAAAGTGCTGGGATTACAGGCATGAGCCACCGCGCCCGGCCGGATTCCTTTGTAAAAGCAGTGGTGTGAGTACCTCTCTGAGGAGGCAGCATTTGGAATAAAGTGACTTCATAGAACTCGCATGGACATCGAAGCTCTGGCATCGGTTCACTGTCACAGTCAATGACTTTGGACTTAAGGGTCAGACGGAGGCTGTGTAGCATCCTCATCAGACTCACTATCGTCAAGGGGAACCCGGGCATTAAGGGCTTTACCAGGTATTTGCCTAATAATACAAAAAATCAGAGCAAAAGATTCTCCTAAGACTGTTTAGATCTTGCAGTAGAGGAGAAAATATGCAAAGTCTTGATTTATTTATTTAATTAATGTTATGAATCCAGGGTTTCTTTCTTTGGCATTCTTTGTGCCGATAATATGTATCACCTTCTGGATATCTTTGTCATTTGAGAAAGATCCAAATTACTTTCCTTAAATTAGCCTTGGGCTTAGCATGCAGGCATACTAGTAACTTCCAAATTTAAATATTGTAATTACATCATGTGGATTGTACCCTCTGGTATTTATGGACTGTAATCCATTTAAATATTTTAAATTTAAAGACAAGGCCACCTGTATTGATTAGACACAGTTGTTTGGATAGTTTTATAACTATAGACTTTACAGTGAGAGTGGGTACAGTTGAATGGTATCTGGTTAATAGCACTACATGATTATTAGTATGTTTGAGGTCCTTTTTGGATAACCTGGACACATTGTCCAGAGAAGGCAGTTACGGCTGGAGAAGAAGCCTCATTTGCCTCCTTAGACTCATCTGTCAGTGCCTGTCCCTGGTGCCTATTGTGGTACTTTGGTGACTGTCATTTGCTGGTTTCAGAAACAAGGCTTGGCCATTCCAACAGCAATGGAAACCCCACACAGGGAGCCTTCTTTGCGGTACAGCCACTCTGGGGCAGGGTCGCTGCGTGTCAGTGATTTCAGGCAGTAGAGACGATAAGCATGCACCTGTAGGCTCTAGAGTTGGAGAGTCTTCCTAGATTCAAGTCCTGACTTCACCACTTACTAACTGTACAACATGGGGCAAATACTCAGTTTTCTCATCTGTAAAATGAGTATAACAATACAGTTGGGATTAAATATTTAGCATACAGCTTATCATACTACACATACTCAATAATTATTAGCTGTTATTATTACCATCTCATTCAGCACACATATTACTGTATTGAAAGAGACAGAATTCATGAGGCAGACGGACCATGCTTTTGTTCTTCACCACATACATAAAATCTAATGCAGTGTCTGAAACGCATTGGCAGGTGTTAACAAATGGTGGCCATTTATGAATAAATGGAACACGAAGTTAATAAACAGCAACCCTATTTTCCCCATCTGCGTTCTAAACCAACCATGATAGAGAAGGAGAAATATGGAGAGCCACACGCCAGCTCTATTACTGACAGAGCTGTGGAGGAGAACAGTGTGGTACAAGTCAGCAATAGCCTCCTGTTACTGCCTGCAGAATGAGACAGACTTTCTCTCCCACCCGCAGTCCTGGATTGCTCCAGCCAGGCTCACAGAGGCCCAGTTGGCTAAGTGCCAGCTGTATCCTATGCTCACCCCAGGCAGGCACATCCTCCCCAGAAACAGGCAGAGCTCAGCTTGTGTCTTAGGTCCTGCTCTAAAGTCACCAATCAAACACGTTGGTTCTCTTTTCTTGGGAAGAAGTAAGGATGTAAAGAAAGGCCAGGGGTCATTCACTAATGGTTGGCCCTCACATGGAAACTTGCAGAAAGGAAAAGAGTCACCCCCAACAGTTGGTTGAATGAATAGGCAAGTCTGGCTTAACCAAGCTATTGAAAAGATGGTTGCATCCAGTCTTATGCAGCAGACTGAATTCATTCCATTAAGATTAGTCCTCTTAAAATATCACAGAATCCACCTAGATCAGCTTGGAACACAGCTGATTATTATTGTGTGTGTTGTGGATGGCACACCTGTCCTTCCTCTTCCTTCTTCCTTCTCTTGCCTCCCTCTTTCCTTTTCTTGAAGCCCAGTCCAGACAGACATCTCTTCCTCAAGTTTTCTCAGCTATCCTAATCCAGGTTAGAGGTCTCTTTCCTTTTTTGCGGTGTGCATATTCCTATCAATACATACCACACTGTCACTGTCATGCACTGACAGTGCACTGTCATGCAAATATTTGCCAACCTGTCCTCCCTCCCCCAAGACTGTGAGCTCCTGAAGGACCATGGCACACACGAGCCCTCCGATCCTGTTTGTTGAGTGAATGAATGCACCCATCCAGCGTCTGTCCAGTTTCATTCACTTTTCAGCCTTTAGTGTTTGGTTCATGAAAAGGATGTAGAGTTCATGAGGAACATTCAGGGTCTCCAGATGTAACCATGCTGTCATCTGTTTCTAGGCTAGGTCCTACTCAGCTCAAAATCTTCACTTGTGAATACTGCAACAAGGTCTTCAAGTTCAAGCACTCGCTGCAGGCCCACCTGAGGATCCACACCAATGAAAAGCCATACAAGTGCCCCCAGTGCAGCTATGCCAGTGCCATCAAGGCCAACCTCAACGTGCACCTGCGCAAGCACACTGGAGAGAAGTTCGCCTGCGACTATTGCTCGTTCACCTGCCTGAGCAAGGGCCACCTCAAGGTGCACATCGAGCGAGTGCACAAGAAGATCAAGCAGCACTGCCGCTTCTGCAAGAAGAAGTACTCTGACGTCAAGAACCTCATCAAGCACATCCGAGATGCACATGACCCACAGGACAAGAAGGTCAAAGAGGCCTTGGACGAGCTCTGCCTGATGACGAGGGAGGGCAAGCGGCAGCTGCTCTATGACTGCCACATCTGTGAGCGTAAGTTCAAGAACGAGCTGGACCGTGACCGCCATATGCTGGTCCACGGAGACAAGTGGCCTTTTGCCTGTGAGCTCTGTGGCCATGGGGCCACCAAGTACCAGGCGCTGGAGCTGCATGTCAGGAAGCACCCCTTCGTGTACGTCTGTGCCGTCTGCCGCAAGAAGTTCGTCAGCTCCATCAGGCTGCGCTCCCACATCAAAGAGGTGCATGGGGCTGCCCAGGAGGCCTTGATCTTCACCAGTTCCATCAACCAGAGCTTCTGCCTCTTGGAGCCTGGTGGGGACATCCAGCAAGAAGCTCTGGGGGACCAGCTACAGCTGGTGGAAGAGGAATTTGCCCTCCAGGGCGTGAATGCACTCAAGGAAGAGGCCTGTCCTGGGGACACTCAGCTGGAGGAGGGCCGGAAGGAGCCAGAGGCCCCTGGGGAAATGCCTGCCCCAGCTGTGCACCTGGCCTCCCCGCAGACCGAAAGCACAGCCCTGCCACCCTGTGAGCTGGAAACCACCGTGGTCTCCTCCTCAGACCTGCATTCTCAAGAGGTGGTTTCAGATGATTTTTTGTTGAAAAATGATAGCTCCTCCGTGGAGGCTCATGCTGCTCCTGAGAAGCCCGCAGACATGCAGCACAGAAGCTCAGTCCAGACGCAAGGTGAAGTGATCACACTACTGCTGTCCAAGGCCCAGAGTGCTGGGTCAGATCAGGAAAGCCAGGGCGCCCAGAGCCCCCCAGGGGAAAGGCAGAACATGGCTGCGCTTTCAGCTGGTCACCCAGATCCCAGCAGGTGTCTCAGGTCAAACCCAGCTGAGGCCTCAGACCTCCTCCCTCCAGTAGCTGGTGGTGGAGACACCATCACACATCAGCCTGACTCTTGCAAAGCTGTCCCTGAGCACCGGTCAGGCATCACCGCATTCATGAAGGTCCTGAACAGTTTACAGAAGAAGCAAATGAACACCAGCTTGTGTGAGCGGATCCGGAAAGTTTATGGAGACCTGGAGTGTGAATACTGTGGTAAGGAAAGGCAGCGCCGGTGTGTGGCCCTGTCCACAACCATCACGCTGTGGTCACCTCACATTTGATTTGAGCTCATGTTTGTTTGCAAAGAACACCTTCTAAGTGAGCCACCCTCCTCCATTGTAGATAGGAACGGTGGCCCCTGTGTGGCAGTTAGTGCTTGGAGTCTTGTGGAGGCGGCCGGGATGGCTGCACAGTTGACGGTGTTGGTCTGGTCAGGTGTGTGTGCTAAGGGTTACCCATGACCTCTACCAGAACTCTAACCAAGAAGAATCTTTCTTCTGGCACATGGCAAGTTTAAAGTTGAGCTTTAAATTGTGGCCAACTACTAGATCAGCCAAGAGAGGTTACAAAAGTGGCTGCAGCTCTCTGTAGGGAGGTGCCAAATAGCACCCTGCAACTCACAATGAAAGCATGGCTCCTGGAACTCTGGTGGTACAGGATATAGAAAATCCAGCTCCAGACCTGCTGTCCCAGGAGGGCCGGTAGAACTTAGAGACTTGTAGATTTATGCATGTGCATCATGGTATTTGGCACCATAACTGGTTCTCAGTAAACACTGGCTTCCTCCTCTCCTGGCCCTAACATTATGCAAAAACTAGTAGCACCCTTAATATTTGCAGCCTCCCACCTTTGAAAGGTAATTTTCAGACAGAAATGTGGTGAAAGGTATGAAGGGTGACCTGGACAAGCGCAAGAGGGAGATAAATATTGTAGATAAAAAAAAAATAATTAAAAAAATTCAAAATCAGTCAAAAAGAAACTTCCTTGTTCTCATGTCAAAATTTTTTTTAGGCAAACTTTTTTGGTACCAAGTGCATTTTGATATGCATGTCCGCACCCACACCCGGGAACATCTGTATTATTGCTCTCAGTGTCATTATTCTTCCATCACCAAAAACTGCCTTAAACGCCACGTAATTCAGAAACACAGTAACATCTTGCTGAAGTGTCCCACCGACGGCTGTGACTACTCGACTCCAGATAAATATAAGCTACAGGCACATCTTAAAGTTCACACAGCACTGGTAAGTAGCAAGCCCAAGTGGCAGCCCCATCTCCCCTGGGTGCTCATTGCTTTCTCAAGTTTATACTTATATGTAGGTGTCTCCACTGCAGGTCAGCCCTGAAAACATAGAGAGGTCCTTCTGCTTGCACAGCTGTGCACGTGGCAGAGGCTTCCCAGGTTCCTTTCACAGCAAGAGTCTCTAATACATTGAAAAAAGAGATTAGATGGAATAAATTGTTTCCTGTGCAAATTTTTTTAGCATCAGATGAAGTCTACAGAAGAAATATCTATAGAGTAGAAGTAAAGTCGGAATTTCTCAAATGACATTTTAAAGAATAATTAATAGCAGAGATAACAGTAATAGCTCTTACTGAACGTAGTTGAGAGGTTGAATTAGATAATGCTGTACAGTGATGAGAACAGTATTTGGTTCAGAGTAAGTAAGAGCATAGTAGATGTTGATGACCACTGTTGGCACAGTTTTGTGTTATTTATTTTAGTCTCTGGGAGAGAATGTCTTTGAAGCATGTTTATTTTTAAAAAGTGATATGTTAATTCAATATGCTGTTAATATTCACAAAGGTAAATTTCTTTAGGTCTTTGGTGGAGGATCTTGTAACACAGTGAATGAATGTTTATTTTTGCAAATTCTAATCTAACTCAAGAGGCTGACACCTGAGAGTGATTTGAGACTTCTTCAAGTTATAAAGGAAGCACATCTGGCCCCAGGTGTGGTTCTGTTTTAATTGAATGCCTTTTTATGCTACAGACAGCAAAAAGTGAAGCTTCAGACATTTGATGTGCTACCATGGTTTCCTGGCATAAAAATCATGACAGTTTGTCACTAAGGGTAAAGTCAGGTGTTTGGATGTGGTGAGTAGGTCAGAGCATGGGCTTTGGGGTTGGATACCTGGATTCAAACACTGTCTCCAACACTCTCACAGGCCCTGTGGCCTTGGGCAAGTCACTTGTCTTCCCTGAGACCTGTATGAAATAGCCTTCTGTATAGGATACATATTTTTAAAAAATCTATTTTCTATACATCCACACACATATGCATATACACACATATACAGATGTGTATATACATGTATTTATACACGTGCTTATACACACCTACACACATACACTTATATGCACACATACACACACACACACACACGTACAGTACTCTAAAGAACTTGGCACAGTGCTTGCATGTAGTTGACTGTGTACCGGCTATAGCATGTCATTTGGCACTTCTCATTACACATTCTCTCTCCTTCCTTTTCTTTCTCTCTCTTTCTCTCTTTGAGTAGCATGTGAAGGCATGTTGTTTGTAATTCTTCGTGGAACTGCTGTTACATAGATACTGATTCCAGTACGCTATTATGGCCGGGAAAAGTGAGGTGGCAGAATTCATTAAAGTGATTTTGCTGAAAGCTCATATGAAGTCGGGAGGGAGTGAAGCCAATATGAGAACAAGTTCTTGGGAGAAGCCTTTGAATATGGCAGTTAAAACCAGGAAGCAGACTGCTGGGTTTTCACCGTGGCTCCCCTGTTTACCACGTGTTTAGCCTTGGGAAAAGTCATGTGACTTATTTGCCTCAGTTTACCCATCCTTGGATGAGGATGAAGTGAGAGAATAGATGTAAATGTCTTAGAACAGTGCCTGTCATGGAGCAAGCACTGTGTGTCATGGACTGTTATCATTATTGATTCTACTTCTCCTTTTGGAACTTGCTGCTCTGGATTTAGAGGTTTTGAAACATAGGCTGAAAAAATGACAAGAAAAGGGAAGTTGTAAGTGAGCTTTACCACCTGGGACTGTATGTATTTTTCCACGCCCAAATCTTGCCTGCCTGTTGTGAGGGACCCACGGTTCAGCCCAGCGATTTTCTTACCCCAGCTGCTGATGCCTGGCCTCCTGGCCACATCCTTGGGCCTCATGATCAGCGGGGGAGTGTCAGGAATGTGCACTGAGATCTTTGGCCCCAGTCACATCTGCCTTCATTCTTCTTAATAAACCAGCATTTAAAGAGCTTTCTCTTTTCAAGTTTCTATGGTTATGAATCTTCCTTCTGAGAGGCTTATCTCTTCAATGTGAACATGTAGGATGGCATCTGGGGTAATACATGTTGGGGGAAAGGGAAGGAACAGCTGCTGTCTTTATCCTGTGGGTCAGCTCCTTGTGCAGTCTTAATTCTCATATTACTTCTAGGAGTTGGAGTACTTCCTCCACTGGGCAGATTAGGGGCCTGGCATTACAGAGTCGTTTGGTAACTTGCTCATGGTCGTGCCATTGGTAAGGGACAGAGATAGAATTTAGGCCCACATTCTCACCACTGCCCCGGGTTGCCCATTTTGTTGTAGTTGGTCATTAACAGCAACCACATGGTTCTTGGTAGGTCTCTTGGACACTTGTCCGTCATCTGAAGAAATGTGGTTGAGGCAGATGTTGTGCCGTAAGGGCAGGGACTGTGCTGATTCTTTCTGTGCTGTTAAGTGGCAGTTGTGCTTCATGCTACGATAATAAAATTTCTATGCAACTAACTGCAAGAGAAGAGCAGTGTGCTGAATAAGGGGGTGTGACTCAGTTGACCTTATAAAAAAGATATGCTAGCTTGCTCCTCGTTAGCTCTCACATTTTCTTAGAACTTGTAAGTTTAACTTCAATCTTTTCCCTCACTGATATTTGCAGTTCTTCCAGCTGAAATGCTTTTAAAGGTGAATGTGTTGCCGCTGCTTCCAAAGCCAGCCAGCGCTGGCTGGAGGCCCCCTCCTCTACGTGTCAGGCATTGAGATTTTCAAGTAAGATCTGGTCCCTGCCTTCAGGGTGCTCTTGGTTTTGTGAAGGGGGAGCTAAACAATAAACAGTAATGGCAAAATGGCAACGTGAGAGGGACAGTGACGTCAATACAACAATGTACTCTCCGCCCAAAAAAAATTTGCCTGGAAAGGGCCTGGGAGGAAGGGTTCTGAGGGCTGTCTGGAGGAAGGGGTTCTGAGGTTATGAGTAGATTTGGGCCAAGAAAGAGAGTGAGGAGGAAATTCCCAGCAGAGTTAACAGCACAAACCAAGGGGAAGCTTTTTGTATTTACTCCAGGATATTGAATTACTGAACATTTTCCATGAAGCAGGTGGACCATATTGCCAACATAGTAAGATAGCATGATTTATGAAAACAGGTTCCAGGATTTTTAGTTTAGACATTTGTCTTTTGAGCCTGCAAATTATTTTTGTAATGAAGCCAAGGGTACCAAGGAAATGTTGACACAGTACCAAAAAAAAAAAAAAAAAAAAAATCTGCTTTCCCTGAATGAAGACTCTTTTGATCTGATAATAAAGTTGCTATCGCAAAGTGTTTTAAATAGAATTCCATATTTTCAAGGACAGTTAATGTGGATTTTTTTTGGTAACAGCTTTACTTTATCAAGATATATTTTACATAGCATACAATTTGCTCATTAAAGTGTGAAATCAAATTTTTTTTTTTAGTATATTCACGGAGTTGTGCAACTATCACCACAGCTAATTTCAGAGCTTTTTCTTCATCCCATAAAGGAACCTGGTACCCATCAGCTGCCATCCTTTGTTCCCCTCCCTGAGGCCTAGGCAGCCACTAATCTACTTTCTGTATCTGTGGATTTGCCTGTTCTTTCTTTCATATGAAATTTCTTTCATTTCATATGAAAGAAATCATAAAATGTGTATATTCGATGCAGTCTTTTGTGACTCATTTCTGTCCTTAATTCATCCATGGTTTCCTTTTTATAGCTGAATAATATTCCATTGCATGGATACGCTGCATTTCATCAGTTGATGGCATTTTTTAGTGGTAATTTCACCCAGACAGTACCTCCCAACTACAGTATGTTTTAAGTCCACAGGATTCAATCTAATTCTTTGTGAAATCACCTAAGAAAGCATGGAGGTTAATTCTAGGAGGTTAAGTATCAACCTTTCCTTAAAAGGGTTTTCAAAAATTATGAAGCATCTAAGAAAAATTATGAAGCATCTAAGAAAAGTTATTTTATTCGCCACCCACCAGTATTTAGCTGTGTCATTGTCACTGTTTTGACACTTGTACCATTATTGCTGCCATGAAATGGATAAAACTGGGAATTTGGAGTTACAGGACAGGGCTCTGGCTCTACGTCTGTGGACTGTGCAGACTGCTTGGTCTTTATTTCCCTTTACCTGAAAGTGGAGTGAAAAATACTTCCCTGCTTTCTCTGCATGGTGGCGATGCTCCAGTGGAATAGCGTGATTGTGCTTTGTGATGGTGGCGATGCTCCAGTGGGATAGCGTGGTTGTGCTTTGTGATGGTGGCGATGCTCCAGTGGGATAGCATGATTGTGCTTTGTGATGTGAAAGTGCCTTATGGATGTCCATGAGGTTGATCTTAGGATTGTGATCATGGCAGGGTCTAGCTGGGTCAGGAGAATGGTGCTGTTCTGATCAGGAAATGCATGGGACCTGGGGCGAGACCTTGCACCAGCGTGGGGCTTGGTTTCCTTACCTGTGACCCTGGAGATGGAAGCAGGTATAATTCTGGCTGCCTGGCCTTCTGCATTTGTTTCAGCGTTTACTGCTTTCAGCACAGATTCCCATGAAGAGCAAAAACGAAGGAGATTAGAAGTAGCCATCTCTCCCACCTGGCCCTCAAATGGGCCCATATCCAGGTTCTTTCCAGTTGCATCAGGACTGTAGGATAATCTGCCTAAGTGCCTGTTTCTGTGACTCTTATAACCATTTATTAGCCGAGGATAAACCTAGTGATTGGAAAGAATGTGTACATTTAACAAAGTTTCTTCCCACTACCTCCTTCTTCCAATTAGTAACTAGATGATGTCAACTTATAGTCAAAGATGTCTTGGCATTGAGGACATATGGGGACCTAGTGAAGAGAGTCAGTGACATTTCTGGAGCAAATCCACTTTTAACAGCATTGCGCACACTTTATGAAGGGGGCACTTGAGACGATTTCAGTAGGATGAGAGGAGGCTTTAGGTTCTGATGTGCCCGAGTTCAGACCTCATATCTGTCTCTGTGATTTGGGGCAAATCCTTAGCCTCCGCAAGCCTCAGTTTTCTCATCTATAAAAATGGAGATAAAAAGTACTTTCCTCTGCCTCTTTGGGCTGTGAGGACCGCATTAGAAAAGCTGTACTGTACAGAACACCCAAGTCAGCATTCTCTCTCTGTCTTTCAAAAAAAAAATAAAAAGATCCATTAGAAGGTTGTGAAATCAGTTTAGTGATTCACAGCTAGGATATCTTATAAATGAAACAGAATAAAATAAAATAGAACTTGTCAGCATTATTCACCTCTACCAAGGGTAAGTATTATTTTCAGAGACGTTTGTTTCAGTGTTTAAATGTTTATCTGTCAGTGTGTGTGCATGAATGTGCTGGGTGTTACTGTCAGATGGGTGACCCCTGTGGGTCTCCTTAAATACATATTTAGTGGCCTAAATCACATAATTCATGACGTCCTCAGTCAGAGTCTCATGGGGATAATTGTTACGAATGGTATTCCTGGGCTCCTGCCTCCACCATAATTTGAGGTGGTATCTGAGAATGTTATTTAAAGTTCCTTCTGACACAAAAGTGTGAGGCAGCAGGAAGTACAGCATCTGGCGGATGTTTATGATATGCCAGTTTATTCCCTTTATTTCTGGCCTGTGTTGCTTCTCAGAAAACCTCAAAGATACCTGATGCTAAGGGTCTTGTAGCAGTTACAGTCTGAGCTTGGGAGTTGGTAAGTTTGATGTTACTTTCTGACTCTGGGACTTAGAAGTGGTGTGGCTCCATAACCTAACAAATCCCCTGGAAATGAAGACAACAGGACCCACCTCCATGGGAGTTTAGCGAGATCATGTTCGTAAGGGACACAGCATATAGGGAGGGGCCTGTCCAGAGTAATTCATCCATCTAATCCTCCTTTTTAGTAGGAGGAGGAGAAGGAAGAAGAGGAATAGTAATAGTGATTGGCGGTGGTGCATGTGAGTCTGATGGTCTCTCAACAAATGTTTAGAATACTTAACCTTTGTCATTGAGAAGTGCATAGTCTTTCTTTGGCTATCAAGGTACACATATTCAAAAGAAATCTTACATGTACTTTCTGGAGATAAGCTAAAATAATATATTGCCAACAAAGCACTGAGAAGGTAGACGAAGCTACTTTCAATCTCTTTCTGGAAATAAATGGGTACACATGGTCAGTATGTGTACTTTTAAAGTACAGGAAATGTTATTTAATTAAAATGATTGCGCATAATGTTTTCCCTTCCCAAGAGCTATAAGAAAATGGTCTTTTCTTACTTGATCACAAAACAAGTTTGTTTCTGTGTTGCTCCATTTAGGTGTTTTATCCACTGTCCAGGAGACCTCAGGCTACCAGAGCATGTTGTGTATAGAACAGCTTCATTTCAGCAAAAACTGAGATTCTAAATTGAAAGGGCATCACATGGCAAAACAGAACTATTTCCAGTGGAAAGGAAAACCCTTGAGTTGAAATCCTAAATCGAGCACGTTTCTGGCTCTCTTCTAACTTGTTCAAATCAGTTGCAATTTCAGCATCACTTTTCCTGTGCTTTGCTGCACTTTCTGCAGACATCCTCACTGATGGTTGGGTTCCACGGGTTGATACATCTCTTTCTTGATGAGCATTCGAGCGCCTGAGAGTCTCACACCTCTTCCTTAGTGCAGCGCCTGACACATAACAGGGGCCCTGTAGCAGTTGAGGAATGAATGAGTGAGTCCATGGAGGAAAGCACATGCCATAACTGTGGACTTTATTCCTGAGAAATGATTGAGTAGAAACCCCCACCTTTATTTTTTAAAGCACCTGCCGCTGAGGCATAGACCAGATGAGGTTTGCACGGAGCAGAGCTGGGCTGTGAGCCTCAGAATTAGGGCTGACCTAGGCCCCAGGCCATGCTGCAGCTTCATGCGGCGTCTCCCTTCTTTCAAAGGGTCCTGATTGCTTTGAAGGCCATTTCCGTCAGAGCAAACAGACTCCAAAAGCTGGGCTCTCCTACCATCATTAAGGCATGGGTCTCTCAGACTCTCCATCTCTGCTGGGAGCTCTTTTAACCACCACTCTTTTTAAGTTTGCTGTGTCAGTCTGAGTTTTCATCTCTGGTATGGAACTGAGGTTTTGAAAAAGAAGTAAATGAGTCCTAAGAGTTCCCCCCACCACCCCCGCCCAGTACCTTTTACCACCATCTGTGTCCTTCTGACAGTCTTCAAAGGCATCAAAAAATAAGGGCCCCTAATAAGCTCTGAGATAAATTGCTTTCTGACTATCAGAGATTAAAAGAAAAAAAATCAAATAGCAGAGGCTCAGGGGAGATCACTGTAAACTCCTTCAAAGCCCTTCTGAATGCTTCCCTCAACTCTAATGATGCAGGCACCGAGAGGCAGCCAGGGATGATGGAGGTCTCCTCCAGGATGCCCGCCTGACCCGGGGCATCTTGCCCAAGGCCAAGGGCAAAGGAGGACAGTGACAGGAGTACTCTGAGGAGCCCTGAACCTGTGGTGTAGCCTGTGTGGGGATCTGTGGCATTGCCTGGCCAGAAAACTCAGGACAGTTTCTTAAGTGGTGCCTGGATCCCTTGGACATGTGTGCTTGGCTGGCGTTGCTTGGTATTCATATGTTTGGTGGGAAATGCATCAAAACCATTTGATTGTTCAGAAGGACTTTTGGTTTGGTTTGGTTTTGGTTTTTAATGTAAAGTACACTTTTTCTAAGTGTATGCTGGGGAACACCAAAGGAGGTGGAGGGTGATCCTTCAGATCCTGCTCTCAGAGACTCCCAGGGAATATTAGCCCATGAGAAGGGCTGCTGTCTCAGGCTGAGTTACATGACAGCAATGCGGAAACCACAGCAGCAAAGTCTTTCAGATTTATTGAGCGCTCACTATAGGAGAGGCTCCATTCTAAACACTCTATGTCTTTTTCATCTCCCTTATCCTTCTTGTGACCCTGTGAAGGAGGCATTGTGTTTTATTTCCATTTTACGGATGATGAAACGGAGGCACTGAGAGGTTAAATCATTTGCGCAAAGTTCCACAGCTAATAAGGGGCAAAACCAAGATTTGAACCCAGGGGCTCTGAGCCCTGAACCTGTTCTGCTAGTCAGGGTCTCACAAGAGCAAGAGCTCTGGAGTCCAGCTCTGCCCTCGGTGTAGTGTGAACCTTGGGCAAGTTTCTAAAGGCCTCATAGGATATGGTATGTAAAGCACTTTGCATCCAGTGAGTTCTTAAGAAGTGGTAGCTCTTGTGCTTTTTATTATTTAGAGTAGGAGTAGACTGCCCGGTGGGGAGCACAGTGAGGAGAGCATTCATCACACAAGGCGTGGAACACACTTGGTGCCTTGCGGAGCTCATAGTAGGGGCTCCACAAATAGAGGGAGTTAGTCCTTCTGTAAATCCAAGTGAGCGTGGAGTGGATTAACCTCCCCCAAAACACACACAGCCCAAAACATTTCCTTGCAGTGGTAGTTCTGAATTTTTTGTTTTTACTTTTTATTCAGCTATCTGCGCAGAGTCCTCCCTACCAGGGTTTGGCTCTCTGTAAGCTGTGTGCTTGGTAAGCTTGGCAATCAAAGTGCCACATGCTGGTGGTATAAACAGCAGATATTTACTGTCACACCGTCCTGGAGAGCAGAAGGCAGAGGTCAAGGTGTTGGCAGGGCTGCTTCCTCCTGAGGGCTGTGGGGGAGGATGTGGTCCGTGCGTCTCTCTGAGCTTCAGGTGATTTGCTCTCTGTCTTTGGCATTTCTTGGCTGGCAGATGCATTGCTCTGGTCTCTGCCTCCATCTGCACATGGTGTTCTCCCTGCATGCAGCTCTGTATTCAAATTTCCCTTTTTTATAAGGACACCAGTCACATTGGATGAGGGCCCACCCTAGTGACCTCATTTTAACTGGATTACCTCTGTAAAGACCCTATCTCCAAATAAGGTCACATTCTGAGGTATTGGAGGTTAGGACTCCAACATATGATTTTTTAGGGGATACAATTCAACCAGTAACACCCACGCTGGGAGAAAAGAGTGATATGAAATCGCCCTCAAGTGAGTGCTGAGAGCAAAGGGAGGTGAGCAAAAGCCATAGCTTGGTAATTCACAAAAGCTTCTTCCTAATTGAGAATGTTACACCATGGTGGCCCTGGCTGTGAAGCTGCAGCAGTGCAGGATGAACAACCTATCTGCAGCCCCAGTGGGACACCGAGGGGCAGGAGGCATCCTGGGTGGGCATCCGCACACTCTACTTCCAACACTGGCTCCTTCTCTCAGACTTTGGGCTTATCTCCTGGGCCTTGTTTTCTTAATCTGTAACATGAGCATGAACTGTGCCTATCTTTTGTGAGTGGTTGTGAGTCTCAATAAAATCACTTGCCATGCAATCCCTGCGTTGAGTGCTGGCGGATGTAATATGCTCTTGGGTTGTAGAGTAGCACTGGTCTGTGTGGTAGACCCACAGCCTTGAGGTTGAGTACCACCCACCTCCACAGAACTCTCCCCTCTAAGCCCCATCCCTTCCTTCTGAAATGGAGCTGATGCCATTCCCCCATTCCCCTACTCTCGAGCTCCCCAGGCTGTGCAGCGCCAGGTAGAGGGTGTATGTATGTACTTGGAAGGATGTACTTTGTCTGGTTTTGATGAAGCTGATGATAATGATGGTGCTGATGAGAATGCTAGTGTTGATGATGATGATGGGGGTCGTGGTGATGTTGATGGTGGTGGTGGTGGTGGTGATGGTGGAAGTGTTGGTTGTGGTGGTGGTGATGACTGTTGATAGTGCTGGTGGTGGTGGTGGTGATGGTGGAAGTGTTGGTTGTGGTGGTGGTGATGACTGTTGATAGTGGTGGTGGTGGTGATGGTGATGGTGGTGGTAGTGGTGATGGTGGTGATGACTGTTGATAGTGCTGGTGGTGATGGTGGTGATGATGATGGTGATGGTGGTGATGACTGTGGATAGTGCTAGTGGTAGTGGTGGTGGTGGTGGTGGTGGTGGTGATGGTGGTCGTGGTGTTGTTGATGGTGGTGGTGGTGTTGGTTGTGGTGGTGGTGATGACTATTGATAGTGCTGGTGGTGGTGGTGATGATGGTGATGATGGTGGTGGTAGTGGTGATGGTAGTGATGACTGTTGATAGTGCTAGTGGTGGTGGTGGTGGTGTTGATGATGGTGATGTGATGGTGGTGGTAGTGATGACTGTTGACAGTGTGAGTGGTAGTGGTGGTGGTGGTGGGTGATGATGGTGATGGTGATGGTTATTTTTTACAGACCACAGATTTAAATGAGAAAGTCAACTGATTATGTTCTCTTTCTATTAAGGACAAAAGGAGTTATTCTTGTCCTGTTTGTGAAAAGTCTTTTTCAGAGGATCGATTGATAAAGTCACATATCAAGACCAACCATCCTGGTAAGGTTGTGCATTTTGGAGTGGAGGATTAATGTTAAAAATGCTTATGTTTATTTTAAAACAATGTTTTACATTAACTGCACTATATAGAAATAAAAAGGGATGAAGCTGTGAATATATTCATGGGAAACAAACATCTTTATTCAACGCTGGGAAGTTGATGTAATTATTTATTTCCTTTTGTTCTTTTATCTGGTCTTCAGATGCATCTACCCTCACCCCTGCAATTTCAGTGATACCCCCTGCCCCTTTTAATGGGAACTTTGCATGCCTTTGGATGGGTTGCATATGAGGCAGGGCTGTTATAAGCTTGTGTTACCCAGAGTGGTGGTTTGTAAGGGGTGTTGGCTCCTGCCCAGGCTGAGGAGCATTCTTGAGTTGGAGAGACCATCACCACGGGTCTTCTCATATTCCACACTGCTCAGGTGCATGAGGCATCAGCTACCTGGGTGTTCATACCTTGTCATTTCTGTTCATGCCACCTGGAACATTTTCCCTTCTGCCCTGCCTGGTTAATTCCTATTCATTCTTTGCGTTCTTCCTCAGAGCCCTGCCTTTGGGGAGGCTTTTGTAGCTTCCAGCCTGGCCGAGGGTCCACCCCCCACCCCTGCTAACGTCACACACGGCGCACTGACCACTGTGCTCCAGTCACTGTGACTCTCCAGCCACTCCTATGGGCTCCCTGAGGCGGTACTTATCCCCAGATCTCCAGTGCCTCCACAGGCAGGCCCAAGAAAGCAGACAAGGGTATTGTGTGTTTTATGAGGGAGTAACAGATACTTCTTCTAAATGTGCCTCTCCCTTCGTACATGTCTCTTTTTTCCTGTTCTTTATTTTGTATTTGCTCTTGGTATAAGGGAACTGACTCATTGATTATAAATGGAGGAAGATAAAGAAATAATAGAAGGGCACTAACACTCATGTTTCAGCTGGGAATGGACAGAGTTGTGAGGCCTTTGTCTGTGTGGGCTATGTGCTTCTCTGAAGGCCCAGCTCTGTCCTTCTCATGTTAACTCATGTCCTAAGTGACATGGGATCCAATGTGAGCCAAAGTTATTCTTAAAACAGCTAGCCTTTGCTGATGAACAGATGTAAGACATTATTTTGTTATTATTTTAAACTTTTTATTCCAGAAAATCCCAGAATACAAGAGCACACAGAACAATGCTGGGAACCTCCTGTATCTGTCACTCAGCTTCCACAGTTATCCACATTTTGTCAAACTCTTTTTCATGTATCCACCACACACACTTTTCTTCTTCTAGGATATTTTAAAGTATATTCCAGACAGCATGTAATTCCTCCATAAAAACCTTTAAAATGCATCTCCAACTAATAAGGATTGCTTTCAACATAACCACCATGTCACCAATAAAGCAAACAGGATCAACTGTCATTCATTATTGCCAGCTATTATCAGTCTGTTTAAAATTTCCCCAATTTCCCCAAGATTTTTCTTTTTAACTGTTGATTCGCTTGAACCGGCATCCATGCATTTGCATCTAGTGGCTTAGCTCCTTATGTTTCTGTTTCTTGTTTTCTCTAGTGCCCCGCTGTGCTTTTTTCCATGACATTGACTTATGGGGGAAACTGAGTCACTTTTCCTGTAGACAGTTTCACTTTCTGCATTTGTGTGATTATTACCTTGTGATGTTCCTTATCCATTCCTCATATGTGATGTTAACAGATACTGAGAACTGAGACTCGATTTGGTTCTGGTTTAACTTTTTAGGTGAAAATCCTGTCTCTGGACACCATAAGGCACACCTTGATTCCTCCTGCAGTGCTGCTTAGCGATGAGGTTTATTTATGTCTAACTTCCCCTGAGGTGCTCTGACTCCTTCTGACATTCCTGCTTTTCTTCTAGAGGTCTCCATGAGCACCATTTCTGAGGTTCTCGGGAGGAGGGTTCAGCTGAAAGGGCTAATTGGAAAGAGAGCCATGAAATGCCCATATTGTGACTTTTATTTCATGAAGAATGGCTCAGACCTTCAGCGTCATATTTGGGCTCATGAAGGTGAGTATTCATCTTCCCAAATTGGGCACCTTTCTAACTTCGTGCTTCCATCCTTCATTTTGGGAGTACATTAAGAGGAAGCCGTATCTTCGCATCCCTGCTGTTAGAATTTCCTTAGCACACTAAGAGGTATGTCCATCAACCAGCTACAAACAGTAATTTAAACCATTACTTAATTAGTTGCAATTGCAATGAATAGAGGTGTGCACTCCTTCATAGGTCTCATTGCAATTGTAGTGAAATAAATCACCATGACTCTCCTGCTGGAAAGTAGGTACCTTGAGAACAGGAACACCAGAGACTTATTCATGGCAGGAACTCCAGTGCCCACCCTGTGCCGTGTGCATAGCAGGTTTTCCAGAACTGTTGGTATTATGAATGAAGGAAGAAGGGCAGCAAGTAGTTCTCCCATTCCAGCAGTGTGGAGTGTTACCATTCAGGCTATGGAGAAGGAATTCAGAAGGTGGAAGGGCAGAATGGAGATGAGGGAATGGAGAGAAGAAGGTAGGCTGTGCTTTTGGGTTGCTTGCCTATGAAGGGAAGTGTGGGGCCACTCTCAGGGCTTTGGGAAGTTGGAAGTGAAGATTCTGCTAGGGCAACAGACCGTCAACTTTGTTTTCTCCCCCTGGATAAGGACATGGTCCTCCTGGGGATTAGGGTAGGAGCCAAGGGGCCAGGGAAAGCCCTTCCAGACACCTGCATCAGGTCCCTGCCTGTTAGTTAGGAACCTGGAATGCTGCAGATAGGAAAACAAGACTAGAGGAGGATGAAGGATGAAGTATTTTCTACAATATGGGATAAAATGACCTATTTATAGGTCCCAGGGAAGGAACTATTAGGGAGAGAGAGACCAGTGGTTCAGTAATGAGAATTGTAACTGACAGATTGGGAACCCGGAGAAGGCAGAAGGAGTTGAGATACATTCCAAGGTTGGAAGCTACTTTTTTGTTTACCAGCATATAATGAGCACCTGCTAGATACCAGTGCTCAGTGTTTGACTCACGTTATTGAAGTTGGTATTCTCAACAACCTTAAAGGTGGGTGCTGTTACCATCCCCATTTTACCAATGAGGAAAATGAGGCTTAGAGAGGTGAAGTAATTTGCCCAGGGTCACACAGCTAACAAGTGGCGGAACTGGGATTTGAACCAATGCCATCTGATTCCAAAACCCTTGCTCTTCTCTTCTGAACTGACTTGTTTCAGGAGGAGGAGGCACCTCCTACATTGAGACAGGAGTGAAGGGAGTGAGGGTGGTAGCAGGTACGTGTATATACATGTGTTGTTTCTTTGTTAGGAAGTTGAAGGCATTCATAGCTGATGGTCACAGTTTGCTCAGCAAAGAATGCCAAGAAGGCAGGCTTGGAATGGCGTTCATGGGAATCAGCAGGGAGCTGACCCTGATGGAAGCAGAGAGGGCCCAGCAGAGGCTGGAGACCATGGGCTTATAAAGGCATCAAATTGTAATTGTACTCACATGAGAAGAAGTGAGAGAACTGGGTTCAAATCCCACCCTCACCATGTATGATGGACAAATAATTCCATCTCTCTGAAACTCAGTTTGTTTATCTGTAATGTGATCTGCTTTGGGATTTGTTGCAAGGATCAATGAGATAATTTATGTAAAACCCTCAGTAGAAGGCTTAGCACATATTGGGTACTTAATACATGGCTGATGCTATTGTGTTAAGTAAATACTTGTGATGATGCCGTAATGTTGCATATTTGCCATTTGAAAGTAATCTATTATTTTAAGCGACTTCGGAATTGATAAAGATTCAGAAAGCCAAAGGCTGCTGTATCCTGGCATCTTTTTTTTTTTTTTTTCTAATTTATGACTTTCTCTGTAATGAAGGAATCACAAAGGAAATGGGATATCAGTACACATACCATACATTGGGGTTCTTTGGAATTGATCCCCTGTACCATAAAATATCCCTTGTCTCCGTTTACTCTCAAAATATAGGACAAGAAAAACAAATTTAAAAACCCCAAAAATTAAATTGAAAAAAGAAAGAAAAACAGAAAACACAGGTATTGATTGTAGTCACAGAAATTAACCATTTGTGTAGAATTTTGTGCATACCTGCGACATTTGTTGCTTAGAGGACCTGCAACTTTGTTCAAGGTTTCCTAATAGTCAAGCAATGGACCTGGGAACCATCCACTACAGCAGTTCTAAACACTGGCTCTTAGGGGAGAATTTAGAGTAGACAATGTCTTGGTATATCGCCTTGGCGTGAATGCCATGTTGTGGATGATCTGGAGATCCACAGCTGGTTAACCTGCACCATCTCATTTTCCACGACCATATGTCACAGAGTCCACGGAAGTGCAGAGCTGTTTAGGTGACTTGCCAGGGTTCCACAGCCGGCCCGTGGGTGGGCAAAGATGTTAATGGAAATATGTATACTTCAGTATCTGTGTTGCTTTGCTTGGTTCTCCTCCTTCCAGTCATAATGAGGAACAGATATTAGGAATTTGGCTTCTCCAGGACTGGGAGACAGTGCATGTCTTCATTTTTGAGTTGAAATGCCTGCTGAGGGTAATGTGAGATACAGAAAGATGCTGCTTGACCCAGGCTAGCACCACGGCTGTGGCCCTGCTCTCGTGAGAGTGTGTTGTAAATGACCAACCCAGAATGAGGGATCTGGTGCCCTGAAGGCTTCTTGGGAAGTGACTCCTGGTCCTGTCATTTTACAGAGATGAGAACTATGACCCAAACATAAGTTCAAGGGCACACAGCATGTTGACACTTATGGTTAGATTATTACTTCATCTCTAGAAACCCAGACCAGAGCTGGGCTTTGCATGGGCCCTGAGGCACATCAGACCCCAATGTACAACTCAGCTCTGCGCCCCTGGACCTTGCCCTCAGCCTCATCAAACGTTGGTTTCCTCAACTGCAAAGTCATAGGTAGTCTAGATAGTGGGTGAAAACGTTTGGCTTACTAAAAATTGTCTGCTTCATTACTATGTGCAGGTTTGTTCCCCGCCCTCTTTCCCCTTCCCCCCAGCCCCAGCACCTGTCCCTATAGCACATCACACCATGTTGTAACAGCCTGTTTACCTGTCTGCATCTCCCACTGGACAGTGAAGGCTGGGATTCACTCTTCTCTGTGAAATTTCCTACTATGAAAATAGGTCCTCAGTAGACACTTGGTGAATGAAGGAGTGGTGAATGCCAAGATACCCCTACAGTCAGAGTCATCAGCCCATCAACCACCAGTTGGTAAAGCTCAATTTGTTTTACAAAGTAAATGTGCTTCCACATTTGGTCCTGATGCCTGATCCCATTGAGTTTTTGCAAAGGGCCTTGGTGCCTTTGTGTTTAGTTTAACTCAGTTCAATTGAATTTAGTGACTGTCTGCTCTGCAGGTTGCTCAGGATCTCTGTCCTCAAGGAGTTCCCAGACTATGGGGAGAGGGCAGACATGAAGGACTCACTGTAATGTGCAGTGAGCGTTTCAGCTAGTAGAGAGTTACAGGAGTTGGGAACATTGATAGGGAGGTAGGGAAATCTACCAGGGAAGGTCAGAGAAAGCTTCAGGGTGGAGGCACATGGTATACCAGGAGGCAAGGGCATCCCAGGAGGAAGGAACAGGCTGGGGAAAAACCTGGCGTGGGAAGTGTGTGGTGTGTTAGGGCCAAGCAAGTATACTGCTGTGTTCAAAACGGATGTTTTATATATACATATCTATAAGTGTATTTAGATATGGATATATATAGTCCTTCAGATTCACACACACGTATGCATACATATATGTAAATATATAGAGATAGATATATACATTTTTCCCTTGGCAGGTGTGAAGCCCTTCAAGTGTTCTTTGTGTGAGTATGCAACTCGTAGCAAGAGTAACCTCAAGGCTCATATGAATCGTCACAGCACTGAGAAAACCCACCTATGTGACATGTGTGGCAAGAAATTCAAATCAAAAGGGACACTGAAAAGTCACAAACTCCTTCACACTGCAGATGGTGAGTAAATGGCCCAAGGTGAACTTTCCCCTCTAAATGTGTGGTTTGAAGCTGATGTTCCAATTCATCAGAAACTTGCTGTACCAGAGGCAGGAAAGAGCACGTACCCATTAGAAGGAGCTTCTGGAAGAGCGGGGAAGACCAGGCCTGACTTCCTCCCATTCCTGTGCTCAGTGCCTCACTTCCAGCAGGTGCAGGATAAACACTTACTGGGTGTGTCTGTGCCAGTGGTGGAGGTATGCAGGGAGGGAAGCTGCTTCAGGAAAGGAGGTGTCTTCAGGAAGCCTTGATCCACGGTTCCGAAGTTTCCATCCTTTTTAGCCCTCCATCCCCACCTGGAGCTCAAGGATCTTGAGGGTCAACCTTGATCACACCTGGCCTGATTTTTCAAGTGAGTCTCTTATCATCCAGGCTACCTCAGTGGTGGAACTAAGTCTAAAGTAAAACCAACATTTGGGCAGATTTGACCTAGATAAAGTATACTTAAGTGGATTTCTAATTTCATTCATTCATTAAGAACCATTGATTGAGTTCTTATATGTGCTAGCCAGGGAGGTAGGTTCTAGGGATACCAGGTCAACTAGAGACCAGTTCCTGCGTTCAAGGAGTTCGTAATCTAGAAGGCAGGGCAGAAGAGCAGGCGGGCCATGGTAAAGGTAAGTGCGGTGATGGAGGGGAGCTTGGGAGCCCTGGGAGCAGGGCATGGTCGACGTGGGTGGGGAGCTCAGTGGGCAGTGGGCACAGTCTCCCTGGCACAGGCTGGATAGAGGGAAAGAAGATTTATTCTAGGAAGACAGGCAGCTAAACCATAAGAGACTTTTAACATTTTTGATTTTACTCAGAAAGACAGGTTGTGTGAGGGACTTGGAAATACTTCATGTAACAAGATTAATAAACTTTATAAATGTATTGTTATTTACCAAAATTATGTATAAAAATTGGCGTTTACTATAGAAATCAAAATTATTTCAACAGTTATTTTTAATTTCAAAATTTAGTGGATGATATAGCTCTTAAGTTCTATCTTTAAGATTGTTCTGAAAATCAGTCCTGTTGTGTGTGTTGGGGGGGTTGGGCCCTCGGCAAGTATTTAGGTGAGCTCCAGGGACTCAGTGCAAAGGCTGAATGCTTGGCTGGGTTTCATCAGAATTAAGGATCAAGGGCTTGCCTAAGGCTGAAAAAGAGCCCCAGCCATAACTATTAAAACTTAAGCAGTACTCTCTCTAAAAAAAAATCCATAATCAAAATTAAAAATACAATGACACTAAAGCAGTCATACTTGAATAATGAAAGCATTAAAGTCATGTAGTTTTTTATGATTCTACGCCTCCACAAACAATAAGCCTTACTGACCGCTCAGCTGCCTGAACATTTAGGCAAGCTTACATTTCTTAAGATGATAGCACATAACTACTGCAGTCCTTCGGTAATGAAGAGCAGCTGTCCCCAGAGGCAGGGAAGCCTGGAGTATCCAGTAGGCCACGGTGACAGGGTCAAGAAGGTGTTCACAGGCACTGAACAGGGTTCTGTCATCTCATGCCTGGTTCTGCAGTCTGGGCTTAGCCTTTGAGCATATAGAAGCCATTTAATCTGGCAGGCCCTGGACCAACTGATGTGGAGGGATGGGGTCGGTGTGAGTAGTTGGTGGTATCACGGGTCCACAGCAGCACGCTCTGCCTATCCTCTCTGTCATGATTCTCTGAATTCTTCGGCAGGAAAGGGAGTTCAGATGGACAAAGATGTCTTGTCAAAGCAGAAATGCAACTCCTAAAAAGGAATGGTATTCAAACATCATGAAGTATTTCCTAACAAAACATTGGAAATTTGTATTGTTTCTCTTTCTTTCTTTCTGCTGACATTTTTGGGAGGGTGAGGTATTTGTAAAGTCATGTCTTAGTTTTCAACACTTTTCAGTTGTCTGGGAAGAAGGGCATCAAGGCCGGGCGCAGTGGCTCACGCCTATAATCCCAGCACTTCGGGAGGTTGAGGGAGGCGAGTGGATTGCCCGAGAGAAGGAGTTTGAGACCAGCCTGGAAAACATGGTGAAACCCTGCCTTTACCAAAAATACAAAAAAATAACGGGGCGTGGTGGCTCACACCTGTGGTCCCAGCTACTTGGTAGGCTGAGGTGGGAGGATTGCTTGAGACTGGAGGCGGAATTTGCAGTGAGCCAAGATCGCACCACTGCACTCCAGGCTGGGTGACAGAGTAAGACCCATTCCCCACACCCGACTCCCCAAAAAAAGAAGGGCATGAGTCATCAGGTGCAAGGAGAGGACCACTGGAACAGGTAGCTTGCCTCAGTGCCAACTTTTTCCACTACTTGGGTCTCAGTTTTGTCACATCGCAAAATAAGGAAATGATGCCTTCATGTTTCTTGGGTTTCTTTTAGCCTCAATTCTCCGATTCTAGGAAGAAAGGGGTGAAGTAGAGCTAAAGGGATGGAAATAGGAGTTGCCGGTACAGCTTTATTTCTAAATTCCAGATGATTGCTTTCCCACAGGGCTGCTGTACTTCATTATTTGTGTTTCTCTTTTGACGCTTACCAGTCTCATGTTTTGCCTGGGGCTGGCTTGGTAAACAGAGTGTTGAGTCATAGACCCCTTGTTCTAGCTCCATTGCTGATCTAGGATGTAGCTTTAATTAAGCTATAGGTGAGTCTTTTCCTTTTTAATTTTCTCCCATAACATGTCTATTATAGAAACTTTGAAAAAAGTTTATTTACATCTTACTCATTTCTGTAGTGCTCATATTTTATCTTGTTGACGTCTTAGAGCTCTTTGTATCTTAATACTTTGTCATCATTTGCCTTTATGTTTTATGGTATCTTTTTATATATAAAGTTAAATAACTTTGTTCATTTAAAGTTATTTTCCTTTATGTTTTCATCTTCCATGATTCTCTCTGTCAAAAGAAACCTTCCTCAGTTTGGGGCAAAATTCTTTTACTTTTTCTTTGAGTTTTATTTTATGATTACATAACATTTATGAAATTTACTACTCTTGCAATTTATTTTAGCATATGGTATGTGGTTGGAATCTTTGTTTCCAAACAGTTATCATTGACTCAGTATATTTATAGAGAAATCAGTCCTTTCAATTTTATTTTGCAGTGCCAGAATTTCCCAAGATATTGGGTCTAATTCTGAGATTTTGGTCTGTGTCAGTGATTTTTGTACTAGTACCTTATTTTTCAAGCTGTTCTAGTAATTAACTTTATTTTTATCCAATAAAGTTAATTTCTTTATGAAGCTTACATAGTTTTTTGTCCTTTAGTTATTATTCCTTTGGATAAACTTCAGAATTGTTCATCAAGTTAGGACTATCCCTGCGGATGACTTTGTGAGCTGTTTGACGATGTCTGTAACATGCTTTGAATCCATTGGTCACTTGTGCTTGTACAGGTGCCTTGGCTGTTTTGATGAAGCTCTCAGCCTTTAACCATAGAATTAGCTTTTTACTTAGAAGCAAAGATTGCCTTACAGCCTGCCTGGAATTATTTGGTTTTGGTTGTATTTGTGGTATGAGTAATAACTCAATAGGTTGCTCTGTAGAGAAGCTGTGTAGAGTAGGTAGAGCTAGAGAGGCTTGGGTGCGGATCTGTTTGCCCCTTCCTAGTAGGGTAATTTTGGTCAGATTACTTCTCTGAACCTCACTTTCCTCATCAGTAAACTGGGATAGGTATACCCTCTTGTTGAGTGAGTCTGAGGATCAAAAGACAGGAAGTGCACCCCATGTTTGCCTGGCAGCCTCCTGCTCCTCTCCTGGCTGCCCTGCCTTGGCATCCTGTCCTGGTTCTGCCTTAGCTTTCTGATTACCTCTCGGAGGCCACAGGCCACAGGGTTCAGCCTGTGGGCATTGTTCTTTTTTTTTTTTTGGTTCCCTGTGTCAGAGTCTCACTTTGTCAGCTAGGCTGGAGTGCAGTGGTGCGATCCCAGCTCACTGAATCCCACCTCCCGGGTTCAAGTGATTCTTGTGCCTCAGCCTCCTGCCATAGCTGGGTTTACAGGCATGTGCCACCATACCCAGCTAATTTTTGTATTTTTGGTAGAGATGGGGTTTCGCCATGTTGGCCAGGCTGGTCTTGAACTCCTGACCTCAAGTGATCTGTCTGCCTTGGCCTCCCAAAGTGCTGGGGTTACAGGCATGAGCCACCATGTGTTCTTTTTTTCTTCACACCTTAGGTGATCCCTTCAGTCTTATGGCTTTAAACACCATTTAGATAGAAGATGTATGGTTTGGCTGTGTCTCTGCCCAAATCTCATCTTGAATTGTAGCTCCCATAATTCTCATGTGATGTGGGAGGGACCCAGTGGGAGATAATTGAATCATGGGGGCAGTTTCCCCCATACTGTTCTTGTGCTAGGGAATAAGTCTCACGAGATCTGATGGTTTTATAAGGGGTTTCCCCTTTCTCTTGGCTCTCATTTTCTCTTGCCTGCCACCATGTAAGACGTGCCTTTCACCACGATTGTGAGGCCTCCCCAGCTACATGGAACTGTGAATCCGTTAAACTTCTTTTTCTTTATAAATTACCCAGTCTCAGGTATGTCTTTATCAGCAGTGTGAAAACGGACTAATACAGAAGGCTTCCAAACTTGTATTTCCAGCCCTCTTGTTCCTCCCAGCCTTGGCACTGCCCTGTCTGAAACTGCCCACTCAACATCTGCACTTGGATGCTCACCTGGCCCCCAAAGCTTAGCGTGCTCAACATTATGCTCCCAATCTTCCTCCCTAGACCCAGTCTCTTATGGCCCAGGGGTTGCCAAAGTTTGTAAAGAGATTGTAAATATTTTTGGCTTTGAGTGCCACATCCAGTTTTCTCTTTTTGTAGTTTTTGTTTTTACGAACTTTGAAAAGTGTAAAAGCCAGACTTCTGTACAAAAGCAGAAAGCAGGCTAAATCTGGTGCTCGGGCATAGGCTGCCAACCCCTGCTGTACCCCATCTTGGGAAATGGCTACTCCTTTTCCTTTGCTCGGGTCAAAAGCATTGGGTCAGTCTTGACTGTCTCATTCATACCCCACGCATGATCCATTAGCAAATCCTGTGCGTTCTGTCTTTAACATGATCTGGAGTTCTCCCGCTTCTCAGCACCCTCATGCCATCCTTTTTGTACAGGCCACTGTCATCTCCTGCCTCCATTATTGCAGTAGCCTCCTAACTGCTTTCCCTAGAACCTCTCCTGGTCCCCACAAGTCCATTCTCAACAAAACAGCCAGTGATCCTGTAGAAACAAAGGCCAGATTGTGCCACTCCTCTGTTCAGAACCCTCCTGTCTATCTGCTGTCATTCTGAGTGGAAGCCCAATTCCTCACCATGACCTGCTTGATCTCCCCATCTCTCTGACCTCTTCTCCTTCTACTCTTCCCCAACTAGCATCTCTCCAGACATATTGTATTCGTTCCTTTTTTTTTTTTTTGAGACAGAGTTTCACTCTTGTCACCCAGGCTGGAGTGCAGTGGCGCCATCTCGGCTCACTGCAACCTCTGCCTCCCAGGTTCAAGTGATTCTCCTGCCTCAGCCTCCCAAGTAGCTGGGATTACGGGCACCCACCACCACACCTGACTAATTTTTTGTATCTTTAGTAGAGATGGGGTTTCAGCATGCTGGGCAGTCTGGTCTTGAACTGCTGACCTCAGGTGATCTGCCCGCCTCAGCCTCCCAGAGTGCTGTGATTACAGGCGTGAGCTGCCATGCTCGGCCTATCTTCATTCTTGTTTCTCACACCTATCAGGTATGTGCTCATCTCAAGGGTTTTGCTTTGGCCCTTCCCTCTGCCTGGAGTGTTCTTTCCCCCTGTCTGAATGGATACCTCCTTCATGTCGTGGAGGTCCTTATTGATGAGTCACTCTGAATGAGTCTTCCCTAGGTGCTCATGTATGGAAAGTCTCCATACCCCACCAAGTAATCCAGACGCCCGTGGCTTCCTGTGCTGCTCTCCTTGGCTTATCTTTCTCTAGTGTATTATATAGTTTCCTTATTTACTACTTTTTTGTCTCTGTTACTGGAACTGTCCCACTAATTACGTCATACTCTCTTTCATGTTTTTTACCATTTCTCTTTAAACCAACCCTTCTCCAATGTACTGTATAATTTCCTTATTTATGATGTTCCGTGTCTTCCACTAGATTGTAAGCTTCACAAGCAGAGATTTTCGACTTAACTACATTTATTTTGTATCCTCAGCACTTAGAACAGGGCTTGGCTTATCACAGGCACTCAATAAATTCGTGTTTATTGAATGAGTGGGAAATGTAAAGTGCCTTGCATGAAGTGGTTGCGATACAGTAGTACTCACAAAGTGTCAATTATTTTCTCCATTTCATCTTAGATCATTCTGTTAAATCAAATGCTTGTGAATTAGGTATTTTAAAATATGGTCGAGGAACTCACCATTAAATGAATCTTCTTGGGCATCTTTTAATGAAGTAAAAAGGAATTGAGTAATTACAATTACCCTTTCTTCTAACTACTTGTGAATCCAATTTTTCACATTTGCTGGCTTACTTAAAGTGATAGATCCCTATCTGTGGCATTCCTGTTTCCCAAAGGAACTCATTACTGTACCTTAGAAAAGATAGCTCATTCTGGGTGAAGGTTTCAGTTAAAAAGGTTTGCCAGTCAGTATGTACAAAGAGAGAAATTGATCTATAAAGGGCCCGATTAAACCCTTTGTGTGTATGCCAACAGGATGTAAGAATTTAATGCAAAGATCATGCTGTAATGTAGTTCCCCACTTTTGACTTTAAAAAGGCCTAGACATGATGTGCTATCTGGAGGTTTATACATGATTCCACCCACCCATAGCAGATGGGGAAGGTTAAGCTGTACAGTGCCTTTATGTTATGTAATCAAACAAATCAAACAGGAATCCTTAAATCATGAAATAAAAAAAGTCTTTGGAGTTTATTTCTAATTCCTTTGGGTCTCTCCCCTCCCCCCGATCCAAACTGCCCCTGTACATTTTAATTAAGAAGTTTTTGGGTAAAATTTGAAAAGAATTATCCAGGCTTCAAGCACTCTTGTAATAGACAAGTGGAGAGTTGAGTATAGAAATTAGGTTTGAGTGGAGTAAGTACCCTTTTTTTCTGTCCCTTCTTCAATTTATGATAAGAGATCTCATGGCTGCAGATTAAAATATTCTAGGAGATCTAAGTATGGAGTTTTGTTTTGTTTTCCTCCCCTGTCCTCTAAAAAGCAAAGCCACTCTAGGATAAAGTAGCTCCATGGCCTTTTGCTTCTAAAAACAGAACCAGGAAGTAAATAGAAAATGGTCCCTGAGCACCTAGCTGGATTGATCTTACAAGGTTAACTTGCGAGACTTCAGTGAGACTGGTCTTTCCACTGCATCCTTGTCCCTTTTGTCCTTCCTCCTACTTGCCCTTGGAGAAAAGGTGAAGGGGCAGGTGTGGAAGTGTGGCTACTGGATGAACCTGGTAGATTTCTGTTGCTTATCCTTGGGCTGGAGTCTGGGTGGTGGGCTGGAGAAGGCAGGGCTAATTTCAGGGCCCACAAATACTGTTTAATAGGTTCACCCTGTTGGTGTTCATATGTAGCTCTTTTTCTCAGGTTTTCATAAACCACAAGATCCACTGGGAATAAGTGGGCCCATACTATAAAATGAACTACACAGCTTACTGAGCAATTAGCTTAGATTGATATACAGATTTAACTTTTTAATGAGGCTTGGCCACCTAAAGCCTCACCAGGTAGAGGGTCTCAGCTGCAAATGTCTGGCACAGTGTCTGTAACTTTCATCTAGCCCTGTGCTGTGCTCTGTCCTTTATGTGGCTTTGTGCTGCCTTCGGTTTCTTTCCACCTCTGTCTCATGCTGATCCATCCCTCCTTATGTCAAAACTGATGCACTAATTACAGAGAATCATCAGGCCCTAAGTCTGCAGTTGCTTGAAGTTCAGCCTTTAAAGTACAGAGACTTCTTTAACTGTATTTTTATTGCTGTAGCTATTTCTGTTCTGATTTGCCACTGCATAAATCACCACAGATGCTAGAACTGTGAAGATGTGTGCTTTGAAAAACACTTGCTGCAAAATGCCTGTTACGCTTCCTGCAGGATGCTTTTCTTACATGCGGCAGCAAACCTCTGTGTGCTGGGCTACATGGAGAAGCGAGGAGGTAGAGTAGGGAAAACCTTGGGCTCCAGAGGCAGGCCCAGGCTGGAATCACTTCTTGCCTGAACAGTCTTGAACAGTGATCCCCATTTGTAACATGGAAGTTACATGTTTCCCGTGACTCCTGTAACAAATTACCACAAAGTTAGTGACCTAGATCAACACAGATGTATTATGTTGCAGCTCTGGAGGTCAGTGATCTAAAATCAAGGTGTCAGCCTGGCTGCATTCCTTCTGGGAACTCTGGAGGGGAACCTGTCTCTGCATCCTGTGGCTTATGGACCCGTTCCTTCATATTCAAAGCCAGCGGTCCAGCATCTTCCCATCTCTTCTGTCCCTGCTTCCATCACCACGCTCCTTCTCTGACTTTAAGCCTCCTGCCTCCCTTTTATAAGGACCCTTGTGATTTCACTAGGACTACCTGGATAGGCCAGGCTAGTCCCCAGCTCAAGATCTTTAGCTTAATCACATCTGCAAACTCCTTTTTATTTTTTTTTCCATATATGATAGCATGTATAGATTCCAGGGATTAGAACCTGGATATCTTTGGGAGGGCCATTATCAACCCACAGTGTGGGGTTGCAGGAGGATTAATTGGGTTCATACTATGGATGTCAGCTCATGCACCCATTCCTCTGGTGCATGAACCAGTAGCTCTTAGTGACACAGTATAAGAATGGATATCTGTAGCAGTTAATTTACATCATTAGGAAAGATTAAATCACTTTTTTTTCAAATATTCTCCTATTAGGAAGGCACAGTGCAATAGTTAATATTTGAAGAGTATCACTGTTGAAAAGGGTAAAAGTCAGTTTTCTGAAAAAAAGGTAAAGTCAATTTTCTAAAAACTCTTGAAAATTTACTTATGTAAAATACCACCTTTTTCAGTAAGACTGGGTAAACAGGCATAAGGAGCCATTTTTATTTTTATGCCTCTAGAATAGTATTACTAATAACAGTTGAGATTTATAGAAATTCTTTCCTCTAAGTACTTTAGAGCTCTTTCAGGTTTGAGGTGCACATAAAATTTGATTTGGCAAGGATGATTTAATTTAGCAGATACTTCAAACAAGTTGCCTTAAATCCCAAGGAATTTTTCATTGCTGTCTCTCTCTGTGTTCTGATGGAATCCAAATGCCAAAAGCTGAAGGTGACGTTTTAAGTTTTTTTTTTCCTACCATTCCATTCCTTCTTAGTTTTATATAGAACTCTATCTAAAGTAAGCAAGCAGCTGGAGTCATTCTCAGGGAAAGTCACCAAGCAGATGAGGCTGTAGTAAGAAACAAAGGGAACAACAGATGCCGCACATACTGTTAGTGCCAAGTCGCCAGGCTGGGGCTTCATAGATCCCACGGTGGCCCGCCCACAGCTGCCGGGAGGCAGGGAGCGATTGCCTTTATTTTCAGGAGCAGAGAATGGGAGCTCAGAGTGTGGCTCCCTTGCAGCTGAGCTTCAGAGGTCTAGGGCGACATGGGTGCCTTTGTGCTTCCATATCCAGCTGGGAATAACTTCCTGCTTGGGCCCAGGGGCTTCAGCAAGGCAGGTACCCTGCTGGCTCCCCCACCTACCACATTGACATCCCCCTCTCCTTCAACGTGGAGAGTCAACAGGAAGCGAAGTTCGAACTCTCGTAGGTTTGGTCGGTCACATCTCTCTAACCTGACCCAGGATAACAAGTATTCCTGTTTCTTCTTTCCTTCTCCTATTTTCAAGTCCCCTCTTCCCTTTCTAACAGGATAGCCTGGGTAATGTTTTACCTGGGTAAGGCTGAAGTAAAGAGCAGAGCTCAGATTCTCTGACTCCAGACCCTGGGCTGGTTTTCACTGTCTGGTGATCTTTGAATTCAGCCAGCATCCAGTTGCCAGGCCCAGGCAGCGCTCAAAAGGACAGAGGTCAGCTTTGCTTCATCAATCATGGACATGCAGTCCCAGCACTCATAGTTAGGCAAAGAAAGAGGCTCCTTCGAAAAGAACACTTGAAAGTGGAGAGAGATTTTGCAAAGATATGCCTCACCTTTGGAGAGATGGACAGAAACAATGGAAATGACGTTTTCGTGCCTGCATCCCCATCTTTGAAGGAGAGTTCAACCAGATCACACATTTTTTAAGGGAAATGGAGCTGCTAGTGAAACACTGTGTTTCCAGAAAGAGCTGCGGTGTCTGCAGTGGAAACCTCCAGCAAGCCTGGCACTCAGAAAGATGTCTAACTGAAAACTACAGGCCCAGGAACACTGATGGGATCCCTTTCCTTCCACCAGCAACATCAGCCTGCATAAGTCCACAAACTGCCATACAGTCTTCAAAGTTTATCTTTGAACTACACGACACATCTTTCCTTTCTTAAACGAATTTGTTGCCGATTCTCAAGAACCTTCCAAGGAAGGTGGCCTGTTTTCTTGTTGTGTTATTTTTCTTTTTATGTTTTTTAAAGTAACACGTACACACACACACACATGCACACACACACGCACAGTTCAGAAGTGTACAGCTCAATGGATTGTTACAAAAGAGGCACACCTGTGTAACTGCAGCCTAGGAGAAGAAACAGCACACTGCCAGCCTCTTGGCAGTTTCTTCCTCCCGCAACATTATTGCCCGTCTCTCTTCCCCAGAGGTAACTGCTTACTGCCCTGACTTCTAGCACTGTAACTTGCTTTTCTCTGTCTTTGAACTTCATAGAGTTGATTCATACAATATGTATTCTTTTATGTCTGGCTTCTTCCTTTTCACATTATGCTTGTGAGATTCATCTAGGTTGTTATGATTTTGAGTTTTACCATTTTACCATCTGGGCTTGTGGGTCAAATAAAGAATTTCATAAGGAAATGAGAATCTAAATTCTGTAGTTTCTGACCAGGAAGTCTTTGTTCCCACAGTCAGCTTTTTTTTTCCCCCACTGTGGCAATATTTTTGCAGTCAGCTTGGAGTGTGTGTTCTGCAAGAGTGTTTCTCCAAAAAGTGGTATGACTCAGCTTTGCTTTGTCCTTATTTACAAGGCGTGGCTCAGAATGACATTTGACTGTTTACAGAAATTAAATCCTGCCCCAGAGGAAAAGAAGTGACTATTCCTGAGATTATTTGCACAATTAGGCCACTGGCTCTTTTTTGTGAAGAAGAGAAAGATGCTTGGTCAGAAAGAGCACCCGTAAGTCAGTGCACAGCCAGTCAAGGCTGGGGTGCTGTTTTTTAAAAGACAGTGAACTTTAAGGTTCCGAAGCCACTGGTATCATTTTATGGCTCTGCGTTGAAAGATCTGTCTTCTGGTTTGTGTGCAGTAGTGGGTGAAACATCTCAGCCTTTCAGAGATGGGTGCTAATTATCTGAAATGCTTTTCTGTTAGAGCGCAGACAGCACGAAAACAATGTTCATAAAAATCCAACCGCTTCCTACAAGTATGACCACAATTCTATCACCTAACAAATAAATGATTGTTTAAAAATATTTATTCATGCTCATATGGAATGGCTATATAGTTGTAATGAAAGGATATCATTCTTATAGCCTTGAAATCAATATTATAATAATTCTTCGTTGCTGTACAGTTCATTAACAACAAGTTTAAGAGTTGTATGATGCACTAAGGTGATCCATGAGTTGTATAACCATTCCCTTATTTCCGGACAATGTGTTATTTTCATTTTTCCTCCCATTATTTTAACTTATGTGGCAGGGGCTTCTTTCTTGCATATAAACTTTTTCTTCTTTTGAATTAACTCCTTAGGACACATTTCCAGGAGCGGGATGGCTATTTTGTTTTGGTGGTTTTAATTATGCATTGCACTGCCGACTTCCTTTCCAAAAAATTGTACCAGAAATAAGGAAGTGTCCCAGCTTAACTCTTCCATTTTTAACACTTTGTTACTAAAAATGTCTAGTTTCTTAGTTTAATGGGTATCAAATCTCACCATGTAATTATTTTTATTTATATGATAGCTCATAAAATCAAACAGGTATTGTGACAGTTAAATGAGTTAATGGTCATAAAGCATTTGTAGCATTGGTTCATAGTGCTGAGTAGGAGAGTGTGCTGTCATTGGACTTTTTTCAGTTAATTAAGTCTCTTTCTGTCCTCTCTAGAGAAAACTGTTTGGTCAAGCCCTATTTTTGCCTGGTTTCTGGGGTCTTGGTGTTTCATAGTCATACATTCACTGGTTTGTTCAACAGCTATACTTCTTGGACTCTTGGTTGCAGCTGACAGAAACTCATTTTGGTTGCAGTTGACAGAAACTTATTTGAGGTCACAGAAGTTGCCACGGGGCATTTATGGTAAAGTTACCTGGGATCTTACAGAGACTCAGGGCCTTTGTGTTTGAGTTCCTTCTTCCCAGTGCTGTGTTCACCTCTTCCTCATGCGGCTGGTCCTCCTCATCCTTCCATCTTAATGTAACATCACTTCCTCACAGAGGTCTTCCCTGACAGCCTGGCCGCATGGCCACACCCCTTCCACACTCCCTCATGCTCCGCCATGGCTCCTTACCTTTGTCCTTCGTGGCCTGTTGCAACTGGTAATTATTTGTTGGAATACTTGCTGGTTGTCCATTTAGGTGATGAGTTGCCAGAGGCAGGGCCTTTGCTGTCTTGTCCACTCTCATCTCCTGGGGTCAGGCATGGTCCTGGCACCCAGCGACCCCCTCTGTGAATGCTTGTTGAGTCAATGGACACAGCCAGCCAGGCGATTGTCTTCATCCTCCAACTTTGGTCCTCTCTGCTTCCTTACTTCATTCTGATGTCCTGTCTCTGTCTCTCTTCGCTGTGCTCTCCTCTCACCCCCTGCAGATTGGCTTACTTACTTGTTTCACCCGCAGAGTGAAAGCACAACTCCCATGCACTCCTGAGTTGCAAGCTTCATATCTGGACAGTTCCGATTCCTGGCTCAGCTAGAGTCTTGCCCACTGTAGTCCAATCTCCTATGACTTTGGGTGGGGAGATGGTGGGTGGGACCACATATCACTGGCCCTTGTGATGCCCTGTGTGACCATGTTGATTATGAGGAGGGGAGAAAGGGTGGCTGAACAGACTTCTGAATGGGATGCTCCTGTAAATTAACTGCTAGCCTTACCTCCAGGATGCTCTCACCTCCAAGCACTGAGGACATGGCATGAAAATTGCAGTCTTGTCTCAAAGTACCCACAACCTGCAAGGGTGCCAGATGGACCAACCAAAGGTGAATCAGTGCACTGCTTCGGTGATTGCAACCAAAGCCCAAACCCAAAATCTGCATTGTCATGAGGCGAAAATTCTCATGAGTGAGATGGATAACAAACACTATAAATCAGTAAAGTGTGTGGTATATTACAATGGAAATATGAGGACATCTAAAATATTAAGAAAATTGAGAGATGAAAATAAAAATATGAATACGAAATGATTCCATTTCAGTATGAAAATATAAGCTGAGAAATGCTAAAAATGAATCAGTAAAGGGGCACAGGGACTGTGAATTTAAACAGAATGGTCTGAAAGGGCTCTGTGTGAAGGTGACATTTGAACAGAGACTTGAGGGAGATGAGGCAGCAGAGCACAGCATATCTGGGATGGACACCCTGGGCTCTGGGAACAGCAGGTGCAGAGGCCCGGAGGTGGGTGTGTGGACTGTGTCTATGGAGTGGAGAGAGGTGAAGGCAGTACATGAGCTCCGAGAGGTGACAGGGAGCCATACACCCCTGTGCCCTGCAGCCACTGTGAAGCTCCTGGCTTTTGCTCTGGGTGGAGATGAGGCCAGATAGGGTGCTGGGAAGAGGAGCAGGAGGTTTTCTGTAAACTGTGCTGTTATAACTGCTTACTTACACTTTGATATAGTTGTACAAACCTTTTCCTTTGCTCTGTTTTTATGCTTTTTGTTTTAGGTATATTGATTTAGGCTGGCTTAATTAGAACTGAATATTTGGATTGTCTCAGGGAGTGTCAGGGAGGTGCCCGTCTGGAGGGCACTGCACTCAGCTGAAAGGTCCACTGCGGGGTCACCTGTATGCACCCCCAGCCTCATCCTTCAGGGGGCTGCTTTTCAGATGCTTGCAGGCCCAGTCCCTGAGCCCATCCTCACAGCAGACAGGGATTACCTCCCCATTTTTCTAATGGGGCCTCTGAGTAGCATAGAAGAAAGAACCCAGGGTCACTCAGGGTGAGCAGGACAGGGCCAGAAAGCGAACATAGTTCCCCTGCAACTGGCTCTTCTTGGGCAGTCTTTTCTGATGGGTAGTCACCTTCTGATGGGCAGTCACCTTATGTGTTAGTGGCACAGATATGCCATTGCTGTTATAAATTCCTCCTTCCATTTGGGAAATTGTATCACACCCTTATTAGCTGAAAAGATTCTTATGTGGCTGTGAATGGGGGTGTTGGGGTCAACAGACTGGGGGCCAAATCTGGGCTCTGCCACTTACCACTTCATGATCTGGCAAGTTACTCAGAGTCTTGATCCCAGGTCCTCATCCATGAAAGGGTGACACTGCCTGCCTCCTGGGTTTTTGGTGCGTGGTAAGATTGTACACGTCATGCCCCAGTGCAGCTCATGATGCCTAGTAGTCCGGTGGGTAGACCTAGCCAGGTATATTTTGAGGAAAAGGAATTACTTTTTAACAGTCAACCTCTTTTCTTTGTAATCATTCTTTTCTTCCCCTGGGATTCTGGGTGGTTCGCATCCACATACAGCCATTCGATGTGCATCTCCCAGCACTCTGAGGTCAATCTCACCTCGAGTAAATACTAGGTTTTGCAGTTGACTCTGCCTGTAAGTCTCAGAAGTCTCTTGATAGAAAGCCATCTGATGGTCTCAAAGTATTTTATGATTAGTCATGAATCTGCATCCCATTATTTTAATTAGGCAGCAAACAATTATGTCAGGTGGCCTCCCAGGCCTGTTTGATAGATGCTGGCAGTGGTTGCTGAAAACATTGGTAATGCCAAGGCTCTGATGCTTCAGTAAGGGATGGCTTTTAGCTTCTGCCTTCTTTTCTTGTCTCTTGCAGAGCCTTGGAAGTACATCCGTAAAAGACTGACTCTTGATTTCACATGAGGCAATTCCATTTATTCATTTTAGGGCTCTTTTTTTAGCTCCTAATCTGTTACTCTTTGACCCAAGCATTTGACAATGAATGACAGAATATTTATCAACTTAGAGAATGGTTCCATCAGCTCTGCTTTCCCCACTCTAGTGGTGAAGAACACAGCATGATTTTGCCCAGGCTACCCAGCATAATGATGCTGTATGCACATGAGCCATGTGTCAGTGGAGAAGTGTGTTTAGCTGAGATTCGACTGGAGCTGTGTAGAAATGTGTGGCTCTATGTTTGAAAGAAGATGTTACTGTATGTTTTTTAAGTTCTAATTGCTCTCTAATTGTAACTTGTGTGGCTTACAAGTGAAAAAGTTTCCTTATACTTTGGGCTTGTAGAATTAATAAAATTTAGAATTTTGGGTTCATTCACCTGGAATAATAGATACAACTGTGGTATTAATATTTGTTTCCTTTTGCTGCTGTTACTGAGAGTGATGTTCATATAAGATATACAAAATTTTCACTCAGTTCAGTTTAATGAAATGCATGGAATATATTCAGTCTGTGTATGCACTCATGTGCTGGGGTACCAAGATGAGTAAGATGTGGTCCCTGCCCATAGGCAGCTGAAGGCAGCCCCTGCCTTGTACAAGGCTGTAGAGGTGAGGCATAGACTGAAGCAAGTGGACAGTGTCTAGGGGGCCTGTGGAGGGCTGCCTCTTGGCCCAGTTACTGGAGTGTTCAATTTGAGTTCTGAATTAACAGGAAGAATGACCAGATGCTGCGAGACAGTGCATTCCAGGCATGGAAAATGTTAGCAAAGGCTCAGGGGTCTGAGATTGCAAAGGCAAGGCAGAGAGTTTGGAGAACTCAAGGAGTTCAGTGTTATGAGCCTAAATACAGAAGGGGCAGGCACAAGAGAAAGTCAGAGAGAGGGGTGGGGTGGGTTGGGGAGAGTTGGTTCTGATTCTGGAGGGCCTTCTCTGCTGTGCTCTGGAACGTCAACTTTGCTCTGAATCTGGGGCCATTGGTTGGTTCTGATGGCTAGACTGTGGGATGGTTTATGCGGTAGATCATCTGGATAGAAGATGAGGCATCAGGATGCATGTGTGGATAGATGGGTGGATTGTGGTTGATGGATGGAGGATGGATGGATGGATGGATGATGGATGGATGGATGGATGGGTGGATGGATGGATGGTAGGGTTTTATGAAGGCGAGGAAACCAGCTTAGGGGCTTTTGCTGTTGTCTAAGAAAGAAATGAGGAGGACCTAAACCAGTGTGGAGGTATTAGAAATAGAAATAGACAGACATGAGAAATATTTAGGAGATGAAATCAGGTGCTGAAAAAATGAGGTGAGTGTAAGTTAGGGCCATAAAGATTTTGAGGAAGGCTACTGGGTATCTGATGTAGGTGATCAGATGGATGATAAACTGGGAAGGCTGGAGGTGGAAGCCATTTGGTGAAGAAGATGTGTCCAGCTTAGGACATTTGGGACAGCTAAGTGGCTGGTCTAACAGACAGTTGGATACTCAAGTCTCAGATTCAGAGAAGAGATCAGAGTAGAAGATGCTGATTTTGGCATCAAAGGTTTACAAAAGTCTGAAGGGGTCAGTTAGGGTCATTTATATGCAAGGATGCTTGTAGAGTTAGAGTAGGAGTGTGGACTGGAACACTGTGGAACATCAGGGCCTAATGATAGCTGCCCTGATGAGAGAGAATGCCTCAGGGGTACTCAGAATGAATAGAGAGGCCCAGAGAGGTGGTATTGTTGCAGAGTCAAAGGAACAGAAGATTTCCAAAGTGTGGACTATTAATGGAGTCACATGCAGTAGAGTCATCCAGTAACATACAGACCAAAATCTGCCATTGGCTTGGCATCATAGTGAGAACAGGTTTCCAGGTGAGCTGGCAGTGAATAGAGGGGAGGGGGAATGTCTAAGAGGGAAAGGTGCAAGAGCGCTCTAGGAGGAGCCAGTACTTCTGGGAACTCAGCCACAGTGGCTGTGGGTGTAATGCCCTGAGGAGGTTTACGCCATTAGAAGCTGCTTGTTGAATTCTTTACTGCTATACGAAGTAGGCCACATTTACATTTGGTTATACATGTTTGTATTATTGCTTGTTGAGGTTTTATTTATGCTAATCAGAGGCAAAATGTAGTGTGCCTCATGTATCTATTAATTTGTTTTAACATATCCCATTATTGAATGTTTAAATATTGCTAAAACCTTAATCTTTTTTTTTTTTTTTTTTTTTTTTTGAGATGGTGTCTCACTCTGTCGCCCAGGCTGGAGTGCAGTAGCATGATCTTGGCTCACTGCAAGCTCCGCCTCCCGAGTTCACGCCATTCTGCCTCAGCCTCCCGAGTAGCTGGGACTACAGGCGCCCGCCACTATGCCCGGCTAATTTGTTTTTTTTTTTTTTTTTTTTTTTTTTTTGTATTTTTAGTAGAGATGGGGTTTCAGTGTGTTAGCCAGGATGGTCTCGATCTCCTGACCTCGTGATCTGCCCGTCTCGGCCTCCCAAAGTGCACGAGCCACCGCGCCCGGCCTAAAACCTTAATCTTTTTAAGACCAGTGGTTTACATTTCCCTACTTTTCTTTCTAGCATTCTCCCCAAAATGCCTTTGGCACTCCAACCAGAGTTAGGAGTTCTGCAACGCAGATCCTGCACTTTGCTGGCCATCATCCTGCAGACTCACCTGACTTTCAAGGTTCTGTCTGAGGTCCTTGTGAGATGGTCCAGACCCTTGATATTCTGGGCCAGCAACCTCTCCGGCTCAGCTCTTGACTTTCTGCAGACCTCACACTCCAGGAAGGAAGATGCAGCTGCTCCACTCCAGGAAGGAAGATGCAGCTGCTCCACTTTCCTGAGCACCCTGTGGTCCACTCCCCTGCAATCTCATCTGTGTACGCCCCTCTTCCTCGATGCCCTTCTCTCTGGGCAGCTGGACACACCCTTACTCTTTCTTTAGGAGACTGATCGAATGTCATTGCTCATGGGGCCTCCCCAGGTGGAGCTGGCTGTGCCTCTCCCTCCCTGGGGAGCGCCTCTCCACTCCCACCTGTTGAAGACTGAGCATGCTGCATTGTGCCTGTGTACCTTTTTGCTGTTCCCTTCTGAGATTCTGATCCTCACATGGCAAGGAACACCTTTGTGTACCTGGCTCCATGCCTGGCACTTCATTCACAGTGGGAGCTGTTGGCCTGGCGACGCTCACCTTGTCCTCCGCTTCTTTCCAGGGAAGCAGTTTAAGTGCACGGTGTGTGACTACACAGCGGCCCAGAAGCCACAGCTGCTGCGGCACATGGAACAGCATGTCTCCTTCAAGGTAAGAGGGCTCTGGAGAAGGAGGCAGATGTTCGGGCAGAAAAGGCGTCGCTTTTCAAAGTGAAGATGGAGAGAGCATTCTTTCATTATTTGTTGGTATTACCTTCGCTTTGGGGCCCCCTTGGCTGGTACACATGGAGTCTGAGGCATAGTGCAGCTTATTTGTGCTCCCTCGTTCCAGAAGCGTAGCATTTCTCTGTAATTTGGAAACCAAGTCAAAGATGTGTAAGAGGATGCAGACAGAAGAAAAGGCACAATCTTTGCATAAAAGCACTGGAGTGATTTAGAGGAAGGCTTGCAGGCGTCAGGGACACTTATTTTTGCTTTCAGATCCTGGATTGCCGCAGGTGAGTCACCTGATAAAGCAGGTGTGATGAAGCCCACCCGGCAAGCAGTTGTAAAAACGGGAGATTGTATTCAGGAGTGTCCACCACAGTGCCCAGCATGTTGCAGAGGTTCAGGAGATGGCGGCCCTTCGTATTCTTTTAATGCCTCTAGTTGGTGTTTCTTCAGTGTAGGTGGTAATGCTTGCTTAGCCACTGCTTATGATGCAATTATTGACAACAATAACTAGGTCCAGTAATGTGTTCAGTAAAAAGTTCTGCTCAGCACTTGGGGAAACTTGACCCTTAAAATTACTGCTGTTGCTGGCAAAGCAACATGGCACACATGGCACACATGGAAAGGAATCATCAAGATTTGTAAACTTGTTGCTCTAAAATGGTTTTTGAAATTGTGTCTACCATTATATCCCAGAGAATCATAGAACATGGGAGGGACTGCAGAGCGTCTGTTTTGTCCCACTGGACTTGCAGCTGGAATCACCCCACAAGTGGTGGCGGCGGAGTTCCTTCCAGGCAGTGCCCCAAACCATCCTGATATAGGGCCTGTTGGGATTCCAAAGAAAGAAGCAGTAAACACTGGGATGATTTGTTTAAAGCAATTACTAAGTCCTTGCCACAGACAGCAAGGGGACAGGGCATGGGGTGTTCTACTCGGATATGTCCACAGCGAGGTGGCCAGGGTGTGGAGTTGTATGAGCGTTAATGGAATTTGGCTTAGGCAGGGCCAAGGCTAGTTTCTTTCAGTGGTGTCTTGGGCAACAATCTAGATACTCTTTTTTTTTTTTTTTTTTTGAGAAGGAGTCTCACTCCTCTGTTGCCCAGGCAGGAGTGCAGTGACACGATCTTGGCTCACTTCAACCTCTGTCTCCTGGTTTCAAGCGATCCCCCTGCTTCAGCCTCCCAAGTGGCTGGGACTACAGGGTGTCTCAGGTAGCCGGCTGCCATGCCCAGCTAATTTTTGTATTTTTAGTAGAGATGGGGTTTCACTATGAACAACCTAGATATTTTTATTGGTGCCTGAGAATGTTCGAGGCTTCAGTTCTGGTTCAAGCCTAATGGGAAATCCTGCAGCTGGCTGGCTCACAGAACAGTCAAGGCACCCTGATTTTTGGTCAGGACACAGAAAGAAAGCACTGGGGAGCTGGATGACCCTACACTAGCACACTGCTAGCTTGTGTTTATTGAACATCCATTGCGTGCAGGCACTGTACCAGGAACTGCATGTTCATCATCTAGAATCTCCTTCATGGTACATATTATCTTCCGTCTTTGAAATACGAAGATTCTAAACCTCAGAGAAGCTAACTGATAACCTGTCAGTCTTTTCTGCCATGGCTATATCCACTGACTTCAGTCACCATGATGATATTGACTCACCTACATTCAGCACTTCTTGAGGTGACGAGGACCTTCCCCACTGGCAAGTTTATTTTATGCTCAGAACAGCCTCGTGGGAGGTGAATTTTCATGGTTCCCCCTCTTGTAGTTGAAGACATTGAGTGTCAGAGGGAGGCTCAGAGGGATCTGCTGGTATGCCTTCAATATCCAGGAAGTGAAGAAGCTAAAACATGGACTTCATCCTCTCACTCCTAGTCCTGTGCTTTTCTCACTACATGTTCTCAGTTACTTGTTGGGGGCAGAAAGGGAGAAATTGGAGAAACTAAGGATGTTGAAAGGTGTTGCTTATATAGCTGCTTTTTAAAACCACCTGTACTGACCGTGAGTTTCTTAGGTAGGACTCATATGTCACCTAGTGGGATTGTGGCAGTGTCTGAATCAAGAAGCGTCTTTACTGTTATGCATATTTGTGTACATATTTAAAATTAAGAGCTTTATTTCACATTTCACAGCATATAGGTGTACTTCTTTGGGGGACTAGTGCAATTATTGTGCTAGAGAATAGAGAGCTAAGGCAAATTTCACTTTAGAGGTGAGAAAATTAGACCCAGTGAGGTTAATTATTTTCCTGGCTTTTGCAGCATTGCTGCTAGACTTTTCAGTCATTCCTTGGTTTTCACTGTGAAACATTTTCCTTCCCTAATCAGACCTAGCTGAAACAGCCTTTTTGCCCTGAAATCCTTACTGGTTTTTATTGTTGTTGTTTTGTTTTGTTTTTAAGATTGTGGACGATCTGGTTTATGTGCAGAGGAAATGGATTTGGGGGTGGTTTCAGTTAAGGAATCACTCACATATGTATTATTAACTTCTGCCATTACATAGTTGGTGTCTGGTGCTGGGCCTCAGGACCTGCTGCACTGAGCTGGACCTGGGGTCATGGCTGGTTTCCCTTGGGCTCCCTGTGGATTTTGGCTCCCTCCCTATTGAGTGGTACTATAGATGGGAATGAGATTCAGACCTGAGTGAGAAACAGTAATTCCAGCCTTAGTTTCTCTCATCCCACAACTTAGGGTATTCATCAAATGCATATCAATTTAGGTAGTGTTTCTCAATTAATTGGGACTGACAAAGCAAAATGAAATTGCTTCATGCCAACCCCTTATCCAAATAGTGATAATCACTCTCTCCCTGTCGTCTTCCCTTCCCACTCTCTGTGTTAATTTCCTATTGCTCCTGTAACAGATTACCACCAATTTAGTGGCTTAAAATAGTTCAGATTGATTATCTTACATTTCTGTAGTTTGGAAGTCTGTCACACATCTCACTAAGATAAAATCAAGGTGTTGGCAGGGCTGCATTTTTCCTAGAGGTTCTGGGAAAAAAAATCCACTTCCTTGCCTTTCTGGCTTCTAGAGGCTACCTATATTCCTTGGCTCATGGCCACTCCCTTCATCTTCACGGCCAGAAATATGGCATCTCTCACCATGTCTCCTTCTCTGACTCTCCTCTTCTGCCTCCTCTTCTACCTTTAAGGACCCTGGTGGTTACATTGAACCCACTGAGATAACCCACAACAATGAATGTCCTTATCTTAAGCTCAGATGATTAGTAACCTTAATACCGCCTGCAGTCTTAATTTCTTTTTGCCATGCAAGGTAACATATTTACGGGTTCCGGGGATTAGGACATGGACTTTTTTAAGGGCCATTATTCTGCCAACCATACTCCACCACTTTTCTTCCTTTTACGTCTACTCTGTGGTAGAGCATTTTCAGCAAGATCAGAAAATATGTAATATTCATACATATACCAATGGCAAACATTACTAAGAAATCAAGTCTCGCTTTTTTACTAATCTTAGATTAGAGCTCAACATCCTCACACAGATGCTACTAATCAATTGTGATTGGCTTACAAGATGAAATCAATTTGCTTTTCTAGATGTAGATGTACAATTTACAATATAGGACTTGTGTCAGGAAATACTATAAGGGCAAATTCCTGTATTGCCTTTTAAAAGTATATATTATTTGTATATTTATTTTAAAAATAAAATTAATGTGTTCACTAAATAAGATTTGGAAAGTACTTGTTGATTCCCTTCCATATGGAATTTTTTTGATATTTAGACATGGTTGAGGTTATATTATAAATGCAGATTTTTTTTTTTTGATGGAAATCGGTGCCTAGTTTACCACTGATAAAGCTCTATTGGAGAACGTGGCTTAGATGACTGGCCTGATGGTTTGCTGTTAGGGTACCTTCCCAGTGAAAGGCAGGGCCAGAGAACTTATATTCAATTTTTAATATTGCCTTTTAAATCAGCATTTTGTAGGTGTTTTCCATTTTATGAAAATGTATTTATAAACTAGTTTTAATGGCTACTTAAGGATGATTATCATAGTGTAACTATTCCTTTCATAAGTGAATAGTTTGGTCATTCCCAGTTTCTGTTGTTGTAAGTAACCCTACACTGGATATCTTTATGCCAAAAGCATTTCCATGTCATCCTGAAATCTAAACAGCTATAAAATGCTGGGTGAAGCCCATCAAACATCTGAGAATTCACAAATAGTAAAGATGTTATTTTCTCTTCTTGCAGGTGCAATTAAAATGCATTCCCTAGGGTGGAACTGATATTTTCAACCTTAAAGAGGTGCCAGAGAAGATACTTAGACAAGACGAATGTTGCTGAGCCAGGACTCTCTAAACAGAAATAGGCTTATTCCTTCCATCTAGCTATTCGACTCTTTGCTTTCTTCCAAATCCTTACATCTAGCTATACAACTCTTTGCTTTCTTCCAAATCCTTCCATCTAGCTATTCAACTCTTTGCTTTCTTCCAAATCCTTCCATCTAGCTATTCAACTCTTTGCTTTTTTCCAAATCCTTCCATCTAGCTATTCAACTCTTTGCTTTCTTCCAAATAAATAAGTCCATGTATCATTACGTAAGGCAGTGTAGTTAGGAGGCAGGAATCACCTTGTGGAGTTCTCTCTCATTTGGCTCATTTGGACCCCTAACTCTGTTGATAGAAATGTTCTCAATGACAGAGCTTGCACGTGAATCAAAAGTGAGTTTATTTTAAAATAAAATTTGATCTTTTCATTTAAAAGGGACACTCATTTTCATTTAAAGAGGATACCTCTTTGTGCTAACCTTATATATATATTATTCTATACTAAGTTTGAAAGTTATTATATGTTGAGTTCATGGGATTCATACAACCTGTGAAAACACTGTCATGAGAGACATTGAGTTTGGGATGGGTGGTGTCAGTGATAGAGAGGGAGGGAAAGAGAGAGAGAGTGAGAGAAGAAAAACAGAAGAACATGAGAGGAAAGTCTTGCTAGGGCTTACATCACAACCCCATGCCAAAATGGTTTGTGAGATCTGCCATTTTAGCTGATCTTGAATCTCTCTGCCTTCCTCCCCAGATAGTTTGGTAGATTGATTGAGTGGCCCATTCATTCTAGGAAACTATGCTAGATTTCTCTTAGCATACTTGTTAAATATCAAAGGCTGAGAATGGATTTTAAGATAATATTTTCAAAATTCAAGAAAAAAATATTGACTGGACAGCTGGAATTATTTTTATTTTCATATGATATTAGCTCTTTAATATTTGTCTTATTTTTATGAATATCTCATATTAAAAATAAACTGCTACCAGTAATCCAGGTGAAAAATAGGCAAAGGATATATAAAAAGAACAGATCACAGAGAAGGGAATAACTTTGGGTATATGGTAAGTTGTCCAACCTCACAGATAGTTAAAAAAAAATAGTAAAACTACACCAAGATACCATTTTTCACTTATCAGATTGGTAAATATTCAGAAGTTTGCAAGCATGCTCCATTGATGAGGCTATGAGGAACAGCCATTCTCACACATTGCTGGTGGGAGTGTTAGTGCCTTTGACCCTGTGGAGGTCAGTTTGGCAGACTGTCAAAATTGCAAATGCATGTGTTCTTCGACTCACCACTTGTAAAACTTTATCCTACAGATATACTTGCAGATGCATGAAATGCTTACTGTGCAGGGTTATCCATTAGCAACAACTGAAATGTCTGTGAATTAGGGTAAGGGTTAAATAGGCAGTGGGGCACACAAACAACAGAATGATGCTTTGTGGCTACAGGAAAGAATATGGGATCTCTCTACTTCTATAGAAAGATATTTAAGATATATGAAGAAGGGCAAAAAGCAAGATTAAAAAAGGGCAAAACCATATTTGTATTTACTTATATTTGCTTTCAAGCCTCTGCAAGAATACATGCAAAATAAACAAAGAAACATAACCTGTTGCAGGTGGGTGAGGGTTGGAACTGGGTATACTGAGGGACAGGGCTGAGAGTGAGACTTTTCCCTATATATATATTTTAACCATGTCAATTAATTGCTTTACCTATTCAATAATTTAAGTAAAAAACAGCAACATAGTAAATAAGAATATTATCCTAGAAACTATCTAAAGTCAAAGCAGAATGGAAACATGTTTCTCATCCGTGATACCATCCTATGAAGATAGTGAAGATTGCCTTTAGAATTTCATTGATATTCTGTTTGGCATTTGAAAATCTCTGAGAGTGATGAGGTCTCATGGCAAAGCACAGGATTTAGAACCAGGCAGATGAAGTTTCAATTTCTGGTTGCGCCACTTGTAGGCTGTGTTATTTAACAAATTTTATGATCTGTAAAATGCTGATAGTGATATTTGTCTTCTGGTGTTGGAGATATTAAAAGCAATACCATTTTTTATGAGTAGTAAGTATGGTACGTGGTACCAGGCAGGTGATCAAAAATTGTTGGCTCTTATTTCCTCCCCTATCTCCTGAAAATGACTCTAGTTCTCGAAAGAACTACAGCAAGGAATGTAACCCAGCCTGATCGTGGTTTGTATACTTTTTGGAGAGATTACATTATATTTAAAAATAGCTCACTCTAAATATTTTTCTAGGTGTTGTATTTTTTATAAATTTTTAGATATTGATGTTGTTTTACTTTTTTCTTGTTGTTTGGAATTGTTGGGTTAGGCAGATTGGGGCCAAAATGTTGGTGCTGCTGCTTACTAATTAGTTAACCTTTGGGAATTCCTTTACCTTTTTGAGCCTCTGTCTTCTTATTTGAGAAAATATGAACACTGATATAATTATTTCAGAGGCTTTGAAAGAGGAGTTGCTTTGAGGGAACAGACCAGAAGGAATGTCTCCACACAGCTTTGGGAAGGCTTGGCCCATCAGCCCTGCCAAGCCATTCCTGGGGAGGAGGTGCTGGGGTGCTGGGGAGGACCTCAGGTTTGCTCTCTCATGAAGAGAGTTACGGGGCTTTCTTCTTACAAGGAGAAGCTTTGGCCTCTTGCCACCCTTCCTGCAAGATTGACTTTTCTGTAACTTTAGTCAACATCAGAATTACCTTGGGATCTTGATAAATGTTCACATACTGTGTTTCTAAACCCAGAAGATGCTTTCAGTAAGCCTAGAGCCCAACCTAGGATCCTTAACTTGAACACTTTCCTGTGAGGTTCTGATGCAGGGGCCCCACAGCCCATAATCTACTAGACAGTGCACTGGGTTTTGAATTCTGCAAAGAAAGGTCCTATTCAAATATTTTACTTAAAATGTTCTCCTGTAAACAGCACACAGCTAGTTCTTGTTTGTGTCTGTGTGTGTGCCTACATGTGTGTATGTGGATTATGTACCTGTGTGTAACAGGGTGACAATCACTGCCCTTTAATTGGAGTGCATAGTCCATTTACATATAGTGTAATTATCAACAACTTTTAACTTAAGAGTATGATCTTGGTATCTATTTTCTATTGTTGTATAAGTTATTTGCTTCTCTTTCCTTCTTTTCTGTCTTCTTTTGAGTGAATCAAGTATTTTTTAGTATTCCATTTTATCTATTATATTGAGTTTTTATTTTAGAACAGTTGTAGATTTATAGAAAAAAATGTGACTATAGTACAGAGAGTTTCTATATACCCCACACCCAGTTTCCCCTGTTGTTACCATCTAATATCAATACAGAACATTTGTTATAACTAATGAATCAATATTAATACATTATTATTAGCTAAAGTCTGTATTTTATTCAGATTTTCTTAGTTTGTACCTAATGGCCTTTGCCTGTTTCAGGATCCCATTAGGATACCACAGTACCTTAGTTCTCATGTCCTTTTTAGGATCTGTTTGGATTTAACAGTTTCTCAGACTTCCCCTGTTTTTGATGACCTTAGAAGTTTTGAGGGGTACTGGTCAATCATTTTATAGAGTATCCCTCAGTTGGGATTTGCTGACCTTTTAACCATACTTTTTTCTGTTCCTCTTGTTTTAGTGGTCGCTGTAGACCTTACCTTATCTTTATTACAACATATTCTAGTTTCAAATATTATATTCTTTTATGAACAATATAAGAACCATAAAACACTGTAATTCATTTACTCTCCTCCTACACTTTGTGCTCTTGTTGTCACACATGTTCATGTTATGAACTCCTCAATATAGTGTTATTTTTTGCTGTAATCAGTAAATATTTATAAAATATTTTAAAAATACATAATGAAACTAAAATTTTAAAAAGATTTTAAATGGAAAAAGCATTTAATTAAAAGATTAAAATATTTTTAAAAGGGTAAATATACATTTACCTGCATAATTCACCTTTCTGGTATTCTTCATTTTCTCCCCGCAGATCTGGGCTTCTATTTGATACATTTTTCTTTAGCTTGGAGAACTTCTTTTAGCATTTCTTGTGTGCTGGTATGCTAGAATTGAATTCTCTCGATTTTTGTCTGTTTGAGAATGTCTGTATGTGGACTTCATTTTTGAAAAATATTTTGATAGCCATAGACTTCTAGGGGGACATCACTCTAAAAATGTTCCATCCCTTTTCATCCTTTCTTGTTTCTAACCCTTATCATTGTTTCTCTATGTGTAATGAGTCTTTTTCTTCTAGCCGGCTTTAAGATTTTCCTCTTTTTTTTGGTTTTCATTATATTAACATCAGCAAGTCTAGGTGTGGTTTTCCTTTATATTTACCTTACTTGGGGTTTGTTGAACTTCTGTGGGTTGATATCCTTCATCAGTTTTGGGCTATTCTCAACCATTATCTCTTTATTCCTTCTGCTTCATTTGTTCTCTCCTTTCCCTCTAGGACTTCAATACCACATATATTAACACATATATATTAATACATATATGTGAGGCACTAATAGCACCTCACATTCAGGTGATCTCTCTCTCTCTCCCTTTAATTCTTCTTTTTATGTTTCAGTTTGTATAGTTTGTATGATTTCTATTTGCCTTTCTTCAAGTGCACTTACCCTTTCTTAGGATATATTACATCTGCTATTAAGACCAACAAATGTGATGTTTTAATAAAATTTCTAGGATCTTCATTTGGTTCTTTTCTTTTTATTTTCCTTTTCTTTTTCCCTTCCTTCCTTCCTTCCTTCCTTCCTTCCTTCCTACCTTCCTTCCTTGCTTCCTTCCTTGCTTCCCTCCCTCCCTCCCTCCCGCCTTCCCTCCTTCCCTCCCTCCCTCCCGCCTTCCCTCCTTCCCTCCCTCCCTCCCACCTTCCCGCCTTCCCTCCCTCCCTCCCGCCTTCCCTCCTTCCCTCCCTCCCTCCCTCCTTCCCTCCTTCCCGCCTTCCTTCTTTTTGTATCTTGCTTGAGCTCCTGAGCTCAAATGATCCTCCTGCCTCAGCCTCCCTTGTAGCATTTTTTTTTGTAGTTTTTGTTTCTCTGTTGCATTTTATCATCTGTTCACACGTTTTTTTTTTTTCCTAGAGCTTTTAACGTATTTGTTCTAGTTACTTCGATGTTTTTGTTTAATAATTTTAATATCTGGGGCACCTGCACATCAGTTTCTATTGACTTTTTTTTTCTTTTTCTTTTTTTCCCTGCAGGGCTGCAAAGATGTTTTTCTTCCTGATTTGAGGTCATCTTTTCTTGTTTCTTTGCATGCCTCATAATGTTTTAATTGAATGCCAGACATTATATGTGAAAAAACAGTAGACTGAGGTAAACAATAGTTGGCCTTGGGAAAGTATATGTTGTTAGTGTGGGGAATTGTGCAGAAAGGAGTTAATATAGCAGGCTTGGCTGCTCTCCTTTGAAAGACCTGCTTACAAGCTTGGGCTGGCATCTGAGAACATGGACTTCCAAGACAGTTCGTAGCACCTCACTGTTAAGAGGAGCTTACACTTTCTAAAGCATTTATACAAACAATGTGATTTATGCTGAATACTTGCCTTTTTTCTGGGAGTATGGAATTTTGGTACATGCTAGGCAGAGGGTACTTACATGATCAGCCATCACTAAAGTTTCTGGTCACTAAGTCTCTAACGAGCATCTCTGGTTGATAGCATTTCATAAGTATTGTCACAGTTCCTTGCTGGGAAGATAAGCATGTGCTGTGTGGCTCCACTTGGAGAAGACCCTTGGCAACTTGCACCTGGTTTCCCCTAACCTTCACCCCCTGTGCCTCTTCCCTTTGCTGATTTTGCTTTGTATTCTTTTACTATAATGAATTATAGCCATGAGCATAACTATATGCTGAGTCTTGCAAGTCTTCTCAGTGAGTCATTGAACCTGAGGGTGGTCTTGGCAACCGCCAACTCAAGAATGAATAAATCTCATTTGTAGTCGAGCTGGGTCTGGGTCTGGGCTCTGAACAGCTCTAGAGTTGGTTTTCACTATCTTCAGATATTCTGAAAAGAGGATCAGGACTTTGCTTTCAGCAAGGTTGAGCATCTGAGCACCAGTGAGATTCCAGAAATCACGTTGTGTTTTACAGCCCAGCACTGGCCTTCTCAATCATACAGGCTCTCTACCAGCTTTGTAGGTCAGCTACCAGCATTTCGGGATGCTGCAGAGTTTCTGTCTCTCTCCAGCTCCACCCCGGGCTTTCTGTTTATTAGGCATCTCTCTCCTGCCTTGCCCTGCCCGGGGAACTCTTCGGAGAGTTGGCGGTGCACTTGATGAAGGCCTTGTGTACTTTGTAAGGGGTGGATTTCCTCTCCTCTTTCATGTCTGGCCCCAGCTTCAGCCCCCAACCCTCTTGCCCTTGGTTAAGAATTCTCCATTTCACAGGGAAGAGGTTGATGGGTCACTATGCTGGAGATAAAAGTAGGAGAAAAGGAACTGGTGGATACCTTGGTCTCTAGCATAGCGACCTATCCACCTCTTGTCTTTTTCTAAATTAGTTCACTTAGTTTTCTTTGTATCCTCGGCAATCTGATAGATCTGTCAAGTTGTTAGTTTGAGATCAGTGGTCTCTTGTGGTTTTCTGCATCCTAGCTGGAAGCAGGAATACTCCACCCCTGTGATTCTGACAGTGCCTGTCAGTGTCTGCACAATGTGGGTGCCTTTCAGATGTACCTATTGCCCCTGCTCCAACATACACAGAGCTTGAAGCTGGGAGTAAGGAGCGAGGAGGGTGACTGAGACAGCAGGCTGTGGCTGATGTGAGTAATCTGGGTGGGTGCAGAGTCACGAGGAGAGAGTCCTCTGCCAGCTGTCATGCAAGGGTATTACCAATGCAGCATTACCCGTGGGTAGTTCAGGAAAGACTTGGAGATTCATGGACCCTTGGGACTGTCCCCATGGGAGAAACAACAGTGTGCAGGTTTGATGGAAGGCCTGTATCCTACAGCACAAGACCTTCCTTTTTTGACATTAGAGATTGTGGCTCTATGGTCAGACTATCATAGAATCCTGGCTTCCCACTTATTGCCTGGGTGGCCTTGGGCAAGCAGTCTCCCCTCTGCAGCTTACCTGTAGCACAGAGATAAAAGAAGTACCTCTTCTTGCCACTATACACATTGTGATTAGTCAGGAAGTAAGTAAAGAGGGCTTGTCATGTTGTTCTCAAGTGTTAGTTCTGTAGAGACTCCATCCTGGTTTCTTTCTTTTTTCATCACAGGACTGTCCTGACTCTATAATCTTCCTTTCTTTCATGACTTTGTTTAAGATTCTTGGTGCCTGTTTGTTCACAGAGTCATATTCACTTAATTCCACTAATGTGGCACATTCTTTCATGATGTACCAGTGACACATAAATATGTCACTGAGACAGAGTCTCACTCTGTCGCCCAGGCTGTAGTGCAGTGGTGTGATCTCAGCTCACTGAAACCTCTGCCGCCCAGGTTCAAGCGATTCTTCTGCCTCAGCCTCCTGAGTAGCTGGGATTACAGGTGGCTGCCACCGCGCCCGGCTAATTTTTGTGTTGTTAGTAGAAATGGGGTTTCACCATCTTGGCCAGGCTCATCTTGAACTCCTAACTCTTGATCCACCTGCCTCGGCCTCCCAAAGTGTTGGGACTACAGGCGTGAGCCACCACACCAGCCGAAAAGCTTTTGCCAGGTACGTCTCCCACGTGGAGTTCTTAGTAAATGGCCTCCTTCTAACAGCGAATGTCTCTCTCCTCAGTGGCCCTGCCCTTCACTGCTGGACCTGCTGCCTCTGCCTTCAAAAAGTGTGATTCTCCTGCAGAAGGGCCTTGCCCGGCCCTTGCCCGGCCCTTGCCGTGCCATTCTTTCCTCTTCACTACCTCTCACCCATTTTTTGCATTGCACAGGACATGCCACAAGGCCCCAGCACTGGAGAAAGTTTGCCCTTTGGCTCATTCCTCTGTTAAGCTCCAAGTGCACCAAGAGCTTTTCCTGATTTATGGAAAGCATGTCAAAATTTGGTGTGTGAATGTGCAAGTCCACAAAAAAGGAATTCAGGTCTGAAATCCATGGTTTTTGAGATTTGTGCATTTTGGAGATTTTTCAGTATGACTTCATGCTGACCCTTCCTTCTTACTTTAGACACTTTTGCTTCTGAAATGGAATAACCCTCTCTGCTGTTTGACAAATAGCTCAGATCACTCCTCTGTCCCTGACCTCCAGAAGGTGAGACTGGCCTTCTCTTCTGTAGCCGACAGCCTTTTGGTATAGATGAGTATGCTCTTTCACAAGGGAAACCATCCACGCCATCATCTGGAGAAGACACTATTTAAAGTTTATGTTTGATGTATCTCTAAATGCAATTGAATCTTCAAAAATGTGCACCATGAAGCCGGAGAAATCTATTGCCTGTTGTCAGCCTAAAATCTGCATAACTAAAAGTATTTGCATAGAACTAGTGAGAGGCAAGGGAGATCTCAATCACTGATTTCATTATCATTGAGAAACTTTTCCTGAGAATGCCATATAGAATACATGATACCACGATTTGACATTCAGAATTTTAAGAAAAAAACATAAGTACAAATAAAGTACTAACTATTCATTTGGTTTTTTGATGCAAAGCATATGAAATGTTTACTTATGTATTCAACACTTTTTTTTTTTCTGGATACCAGGTACTTCTGTGTCAGGCACCATGACAGGGGCAGAGGATTTCAGGATGAAGCCAGGCCTCTGGTCTGCCAGGGTTACAATTCTGGGGAGAGCCAAATAGACATCAAAAGTAACAGCAAATATGTTAAGTGCTACAAAAAGTTATGTACAAGGTGCTGTGGGAACCCAGAAAACCAGCAAACTAATTATTCCAACTTTATCAGTTTTTAAAAATTATGTTTTAATTGGATTAATATATTATCCTGTTGTGTAAAACCTGTAGCTTAAAAAACCTGTAGCAACCAGAAAGCTCTCTGACTGACTGATACCCACAAGTCAAAGGGAATTAGTGTAACCTCTTTTTGCATTCCTGATGATGAAATAGGTCCTGAAGGCCTTTATAATGTGTCGGTGTGAAAGGGAAATGGTTGTATATACAAAATACACGAGGCATCTGAGAACCTAGAATGTATAAGGGGCTTGGGTGCTCAGTTGAACAAAGGTGATGTTTGGATGAGGTCAGCCGAGGATGTGGCTGTGTAATTTGCTCCTAGTTTCCAATCTAAACTTTGTTAGCAAGGAAGTGAAAGCAATAAAATGATCTCAAATAAGCAGATTGTTTGGAAGCCACACATTTATAAATAGTTCAAAGTAATCGCCTGAGAGTCTCAGTACCCCCTCAGAATGCTGAGTCATCTGGCATTGCTTATGGCATTGCAGTTTTATTTATACTACAACTCCTCCTGTTACCTAGAAGACGGTTTCATCTTTCCACAAGAAACTTCCACCACAAGGTTGAATGTTTAAATATCTAGCATTAGAATGAATAAGACGGGTGGGCTGGTTTCTTTGTAATAGCCATGTGTTTGGCATTATGCAGATGTTTTCTGTGTATTACCTTATTTTGCCCTGAAAAACTCTACCAGCTAGGTAATTAACATCTCCGTTTTATGGATGAGGACACTGAGGCCCACAGTCTAGTTTAGTAATGTGCTCAGGAGTAACACAATTTCTATGAGCTAGAGTTGGGATTTTGATCCATGTCTCTGTAGTGAAAACTATTCTATGTGCGTTAGTACACGCTTTCTCATTTTTAAGTGAAGCAGAGGAACTTATTTACCCCTTTGTCCTTTTTCCCCTCACTGCTTTGCCTATTTAAGCCTGCAGCTGTATATTTAGCTATCAAGACTCAAGCAAAATCTTCAAACAAAATGCTGATGGAGTGTAAAGTTAGCAGCCAGAACATTTTCCAGGTTCAGTGGAAATTACTGAACCAAGGGGCAGAGGGAAAGAAGTAAAGCATAGAGTTTCTGTTGGTGGTGTTTGTCTTGCTTTTCAGTTCTGAATTTGCAAGAAGATGAGGAATCTGAGATTACACATGGTTTTCTTGTTAATTTTGAATGTGGCGGGTGGGGTTGGGAGCGGGATGCGTGGCAGGACCATGTGGTGATGGTAACAGGGGCCATTTATTAAATTGGTTTGAAATGCAAAGTCTCTACTAAAAACCTCTTAGTGCCATCTTCAGCTTCATTCTATTTTAGATGTTTAAAGCACCTCTGGAAAAAAAAGGAAATTGGATTGTTTTATGTTAAATTAAAATCCTGTCTAAGAGTGTGCAGTATATTCTCTGGAAATAGTGCATTTTTGACACAAACGATTACAAAAAAATCAATAATCAGAGAACGCTAAAGAGTCTTCTAAGCTTGCACAAAAGGCAATTAGTGTGGATTGATGTACTGTTATTTATTGTGATGAGATAATTGCCTCAACACAAGCCATTTTTGAACTTGTGGTATGCCACGGTTTTAAAACATTTATTCTCTTAAATTGCTTAATTTGTCTCTGGCCTTATTTTAAAACCAAGATAGCTTTGTGCTTGTTAAATGATATGAAGACCTGGCATTTTCTCTCTGGATCTTTACCCTGTGCTGTTTTGTTTTGTTTTTTTTTTCCGTTGTGACCAACCCTGGATGGAACATAAGTCCCAGCCTCATGTTCTCAGGTTTATAAATCCTGAAGAGATAAAGCAAAAAATATATTAAAAGATTTTTCTCTCCCAGCATGGATGGTGCCTGGTGGACTCGGCCTTGAGCCTCTCCGCTTTCAGGAAGACTTGGATTGAAGACTTGGTTTACAGACCAGAGTGTGACCTACCAAATCTGCTTGAATTATACTTGGCCACTGGGAAAAGGAGAAGGGAGTGATGTTCTCATTCACCTGAGATCCCGTAAACATCAACATTACTTTGAAATCTTTAGTACAAACTTCTTTACATGCTAACATGAGCCCATGAAAATCTGCTTCCCCTTTGCTCCTTGGTCCGAGGGCCTCTTCCTTTCGGGCGTGTGTCTCTTGATGTCTCTTGGCTTCTGCCTCTGTGTTTCTTTCCCCTTGCTTGTCTCCTGTGACTGTCTGTGGGTCACGGGAGTCTGGGTGTGTATGTTTGGGTCAGGTGGAGTGCACTGGTCCCCCACATTGTCCTGTGTACACGTGGTTCACATTCCCACTGAGCTCAGGCTGGAGAAGAAGGTGAGCATTCTAGGTGCAAATGTTCTTTAGAAATTTTCCTTATGAGCACCACCATGTATCTTGTAATTTGCAGTCTTGGTCCTTTGTTATGAATATGCATTTTTTTCGAGTTGCCCACTGCCCAGTCTAGGGGTGCAGATCTTTGGCCATTGGCCTGGTGATCAGTATTCTTCTTGCTGTGGGGTGGGAAGCATTCATGTGGCTCTGCTGCAATGACTCTCAGGCACTGAGCAGCCTCTGGGGATGAACTCGTATTTCTTATTATTTTTTTTTTTTTTGAGATGGAGTCTCGCTCTGTCGCCCAGGCTGGAATGCAGTGGCGTGATCTCAGCTCACTGCAAGCTCCGCCTCCTAGGTTCATGCCATTCTCCTGCCTCAGCCTCCCGAATAGCTGGGACTACAGGTGCCCGCCCCCACACCCGGCTAATTTTTTGTATTTTTAGTAGAAACAGGGTTTTACTGTGTTTGCCAGGATGGTCTCGATCTCCTGACCTTGTGATCCGCCTGCTTCGGCCTCCCAAAATGCTGGGATTACAGACATGAGCCACCGCACCTGGTCTGAACTCGTATTTCTATGAAACATTTCTGTCTGTCAGCCTGTGTCATCGTCCAGAACATTCTGGAAGAGTCACAAGCTTTACTGGGTGACCCTGGGTAGATAGTGGGCCTTGGGGTTCAGAGATTCAATGTGATGGAATTCCTCCGAGTGGAAAAGAAGTTTCTCGTGGGCACAGTTAACATGAAGTAGCGAGGTGAGTCCAGTAGTCAGCCAATCAAGCTTTTGTTTTCGCATGTTCCGTTCTGAGTCTCTAGTGCCCAGTGCTCCACTGGCTGTGGTGGAACCCAGCAGTAGCAGAAGACATGGCTTCTGTCCTCAGGAAGCTCAGCTTACCTAGGAGACAAGATAGACCCTCCCTGGAAGAGGCCGTAAGTCAGTGTTTTCCACGGTGTGCTCTCTAGAACACTAGTTCCCTGGGATGTCGGTAGCTGTTAGGTGGTAGCGACACAGTATGCAGTGATTTTCAATCTCATTTGGCTGGAGAAGTCCCTCTCCTCCTATTTTTCCCAAAGTGCCTGCCAGCACTTACATTTTGTGAAACAGACTTTGGGAAACACTGGTTATCAGAGAACCCAGAAGTAGAGAAAATAGTATAGTGAACCCCATGTATGTTTGTCACTTTAGTGGCTTCTGGTCACACTCAGAGTTAAAGACGAAATCCTACAGGTGGCCACAAGCACCTGCTCTGCCTGGCCTCTGGTTCCCTCACCGCCTTGCCCTCCACCCTCCATTGCAGACGTGGCATGTCCCACTCCATCTCTGTGCTTGGTTGCACCTGCTCTTCCCACTTCTCACTCTGCTTTTCTCCCAGGTAGCCACATGGGGCTTCTCTCACCTCCTTCAGGTCTTGGCTCAAATGCCTTATTTTTATGTGTTTAACAGCATCAATGGGCTATGTATTTACTTGTTCATAATGCTAGAATGTAAATTCTTTGAAGCTCTTTGTTTAGTTTTTGTCCTACTCCCAGCACCTATGCAGTGCTTAATAAATATTTGATGAATGAACAAATGAGCAAATGAATAGGTTCTGCAGAAATTTAATATGATAGATTTATCATGGCCAACTTCCAGGTGGAGGTAGGACTCTGAGCTCCTTCAAGGGCTTGGAGCCACAAGGGCAGAGCGTTCAACAGATCCTCTGTTTCTGGGCCGTGCCTGGTCCTTCACTCCATTCTGTGCCTTTGAGTTCTCAGTTCTTCCCTCCTCTCACAGTTGCCAGAGGCCTCTTGAGGTTAATACAAGATAAAACATGTGTAAGTGCTTTAGAAAGGAGGTGCTCAGCCCAGGATAACCAAGCATGGTCCCAAGGCTCATGGGATTCTTCACACTCACCAGATGCAGTGAGCCAGGCCCTGGAGGATGCTGAAGGATCACAGCAGAGGTTCACTGCAGCCCACCAGGAGCCCTCCTCTTAGCAAAGAGCAGGTTTACTATCTGTAAGTGTATTGTTTTCTTATGTTGAGCACAGCAAACCTAACTTCATTATTGTTATGTTCAAGAAGACTCAGTGGAGATTCCTGTAAGAGGGAGTGCATGTAATCTGTTTCTGGTGTGTTCTTTGGAAATCTATGCAAACGCAGTTATAATCCATTTTCACTACTGCAGTGGTGTTAACTCTGACCTGCAGTGTTTGGTAGTTCTGTGGGCAGTTCAGATGGGGGTCTGTACAGAGCCAGGTCCTGAAGAGGGAATAGAGAGGGAAGGGGAATAAATGGTGAGAAGGTTATGCTATTGGAACTTTGGGAGCTGGAATTGCTGCTGTGGAAACAGCACCATCTTGTTGATGCTGTGATTTGAAATGCAAAGTCATCTGCAAAACTGAAAATACAGTATAAAAGCAAAAGTTGCAGAAATCATCCATCTGATCCATTAGCAGGGGAGATTATTGCTGAAGTGAAGCTTGTTTGTGGTGAGCTTTCGTGATCACTGCTCCAGCGGCCAAGGAGACTGGGGCGTGAACATTAGGATCCGACAGACCTTAGCTAGAACACTGGTTTGGCTAGTGACTAACTGCATGACCTTCAGCAAGTCACTTAACTTCGCAGGGCCTTGTCTGCAAGATGAGAATGTTAATATCGCCATCTTTAGGTGACTGAGGCATGTAGTAGAAACTCAGTGACAGCTCTCGTTATCTGTTGTGAATTTGGGGTCCCGTCCTTGAGCTCGTGTTCCTCTATTGCTGCAGATGTAAACAGGAAGTGCTCAAACTCCAAATGCGCGTTAAAAGGAATACTGTTGGTTCTGTTCTTTTAACTGAGGCAATTTCCACTGTTCTTTGTGTAAACTGTCAGTGATAGTAATTTGATGAGCATCTCCATGCAGACTGCTCTGTTTATATTAGCTCCAGTCGTTGCAATAAAAGGAACAAACATTCTCAAAGTTGCAAAGCTGTTAGGCAGTACAGCTAGATTGAGGTCTGACTCTAGAAACCTCTGCCAGTTAGGGGTTGTGAGAAGTGTCACAGGCCACAGACCTCTCCACTTTACATGGTGGGGAATATTTCTCCGAAGCATCTGTTCTTGTTGTTTTTTTCCCCCAGAAATAAAAGAGAGGTAAGACAGAAGAAGCTATCACTTCATCCTTTACGGGCTCTGATTAGATGAAATTGCTTTCTAAGTCTCAGAAGTAACTGAATTAAGTCTGAATTCAAAGTTCTCAAGAACTTGGGATACCGCCCTCCCCCAGCCCAGCTACACACTTCTCAGGGTGACTTGGTGCTGGCTTGCATTTTAGGGAATTGATGGCCACCCCAGATATTAATGAAAAAAACTTCATCTTCCTGTCGCATTTCCTCAGCTGCAGAAGTGCTGTTGTAAATCTTATAGGTGTCCTACCACCAAAACCCCTCGGGAAGCACTTGCATGATCAAGACCATCTCTCCACCTGGGTAACTTGATTTAAGCTTGGCAATGCCAGAGTTATAGTTAATATTTCCTCTAGGCCTGTCACTGGGTCTTTAGAGAGAAATTCCTACTATAGCCTCCTTTTTGGAATATGTTAGAGTATCAATGCAGTTTTTATCACACAGATGAAAGAAAATAAACCTAAAAATCACTTTGCATGTGCTGCAATAAGTGTTGTTGTCATCGGTGTTATAAATGTTAGTAATAACTACCAGTTGGGTGCTATGTATCATTCTAGGCATTTAATGTAAGTTCTCTATAGTCCTCATAAAAACCTTGTGAAGGGGGCCTCTGTTGCCTATTTACCCATTTGGTCATACATTTCTTTTTACTGTCTTTCTTTCTTTACTTTTCTTATTGTGAAATACAATATATGTCCAGAATAGTACATATGACATGAAGACGTGGTGTGATGAATAATTATGAAGTGAACACTTGCATAGCTGCTGCCCAGAAATAGACCATTGCCAGACACTCTCCTGGGGGGTCTTCCTGAGCCCACCCTTTCTCTGCCCCAAAAGTCACCACTGTCCCAACTTCAATGACAATTATTAGGTTGGTGCAAAAGTAATTGTGGTTTTTGCCAGTAAAACACATGTTAAAGCACCTTGTTTAGAGATGCATACGTGGATGGCCTTACTTTTAATGGCAAAAACTGTAATTACTTTTGCATCAGCCTAATACTTTTTTATTTCATTATAGTTTTGCCAACCACGTATGCATCTCTAAACCACGTGTAACTAATTTTTTAAATTTATTACTTTTTGTAGAGACAGAGTCTCGCTATGTTGCCCAGGCTGGTCTTGAACTCCTGGGCTCCAGGGATCCTCTCACCTTGGCCCCCGGACTAGCTGGTACTACAGGGTGGACGTGTGCCACCACGTCTAGCTAATTAAAAACATTTTTTTTGTAGAGACAGAGTCTCAGTATGTTGCCCAGGCTGGTCTCGAACTCCTGGGCTTAACCATTTCTCCCACCTCAGCCTCCCAAAGTGCTGGGATTACAGGTGTGAGCCACTGCACCTGGCCTTGTATATTTGTTTTGAAGTTTACTTTTTTACTCAGAGTTATATTGGTCAGACTGACCAGTTCTCACGTGTAGCCGTAGTTCACACATTTCTTTGCAGTATGTATGCCATTGGGTGAAGTGTGCCTCTACCATGTGAACCTAGCATGATGTAATTATTCATTCAATTGCAGTGGATAATTGGGTTCCTTCTGTTTTGTTGCTTTTATGAGCTCAGTTGCTGTGGACTCATGACATGTGTGTCCCCTGGTATGCTTGTCCACCAGCTTCTCCAAGATACATAAACCCACAGAGGACTTGCAGGCCATGGGATACACAGCTTCAGCTTTGCTAGGTGATGCTCAACTGTTTTCCAAAGTGGTTGCACCAGTTTGCGGCAACATGCATTAGCCTCTCTTGGTCCATATCTTGGTGTGAACATTCCGTGTTGCCAGTCTAGTGGCTGTGCAGTGACCTTCTATATGGTTTTACTTTTATCTTCATGATTGTTAATGAGGTTGAGCCCCTTTTCATATGTTTTTTAGCTGTTTGGATTTCTTTACTTTCTTTTACTATCCTTCCCTCCCTCCTCCACCTTTTCGTCTAGTAAAGTATCTGTTCAACTATTTTTTCATTTTTCTATTGGGTCATTTTGTTGTTATCTTGTCTTCAGGAATTCTTTAGCTCTTTTAAGTGTGGGTCATTTTGGTTACGTGTTAGGAATACAGTTTCTCCTTATTTGGCTTTTCTTCACTTTCTCTATGATGTCTCTTAAAGTTCTTAAATTTAATTTTTTTTTAAAAAAAACATTTTAACCAGATTTTTAGTTTTTTTCTTTTGTCGTTGTTGTTAGGAGGGTTTGCTGGACTAACTACACGTGAATCATTAACAGAAAGAGGCAAGCAATCTTCCCTTTTTCTTTAAGCCACATAACTGTATTTGAGCGTCTGCCTATGCTGGGCACTGCCCTGGCTGCCGGGGGAGCATAGGTGAGCGGGTTCTGATGTGGACTCTACTCTCCAAGGATTTGCAGCCTGTGGAGGGCGGACCTGGAGAGGCAGGTGGCAGTTACACCACAGCAGGCTTAGTGCTTTACCAGGTGTTGGGGGACAGATGAGAAGAAGAACTTACATCTTCCTGGGAGAGTTAGGGAAAATTTCAGGGTGAAGGTAGGAGGAGTAAAGAGCGAGTTGAGGCTCGTGAAGAATGGATGGGAGCCTAGCTGGTGAACATTCCCACTCTTAGTACCACAAGACGATGGGTAGACATTTTTAATAACTTGGGGATAAAGAAAATGTTGAACTCAAGTTTGGCTCAAATCTGTGAAGCGTAATAATATTGTCTTCTTTCAAAGCATAAGAGGGGGCATTGTTTTAAGTGGGGAGGGTGGGTATTTATACAGTGTCGTCCCATGATTTATGCTTTGGGGATCTAAGGCTTGATGCATTGCTTGGAATGAATGGGTCAGTGTTGAATCCAACATGATCAACTTGTTCCTTTAGACAAGTTTTGCTGATTTTCACAGTCAGTGGCATGTTTCACTAGATGACCATAGCCTCTTCTCACTTTGGTGTCATGTAGTATTAGAATCAATAGATTCTTTCTCAAGGATATTGAGGGGAAGATACACAGAGCCTGACCCAAGGAACTCAGTAGAATAGAGCAATATCAGAAGGACAGAAGTGGATACCTGCATACAACAGTTGCGAGATCCGCTAAGGGGCAGGAAGAGCCCCCTGTGTGCTGAAGTTGTCCTGAAAGTTAGTGAAGTAGAGAAAGCAGGTGGGGAGTGTTCTCAGTGAAAAAGGAATGGCTTGAAAACATGAGTGGCAGCTGCAGGAGTGCGATGGTTTGGAGCAAGCTCCTGCACATCTCCCGCATGTGCCTGGCTGACTGTCACAGAGAGGTGTGGGCAGGTCATCTGGGAATTTGAACATGAGCCCATCTCTTCTTCTGTGCAGTAACTGCATGTGCCTGGCTGACTGTTACAGAGAGATGTGGGCAGGTCATCTGGGGATTTGTATATTACCCCATCTCTTCTTCTGTGCAGCAACTGCATGTATCTGGCTGAGTTTCACAGAGAGGTGTGGTCAGGTTATTTGGGGCTTGGTACATGCTCTCCTTCCCCTGCCCGCCTGCCCTCACTTCTGTACAATACCTGCATGTACCTGGCTCACTATTACAAAGAGGTGTGGACAGGTCATCTGGGGCTCTCCACAGGCTCTGGCAGACCCTTGAAGGCTCTGAGCAGGGGGCTGATAAAGACACTTGTTGTGAGAGATCATGTCCTATGCAGCAACATGGATCAAGCTGGAGGCCATTATCCTAAGTGAATTAGTGCAATGACACAAAACCATAATACCACATATTGTCACTTACAAGTGGGTGCTTAACTGAGTACACGTGGATACAAAGAAGGGAACAGTACACACTGGGGCCTGCTTGAGGGTGGTGGGAGGAGGATGAGGATTGAAAAACTACCTGTTTGGTATTATGCTAATTAACTGGTAACAAAATTATCTGTACACCAAACCCCCGTGACATGCAATTTACCCATGTAACAAATCTGCACATGTACCCTTTGAGCCTAAAATAAAAGTTGGAAAGAAAAGAAAGACACTTGTTGTAGAGAGAATGGCAGGATCAAGGCTAGGGTAAGAAGGGCAGTTTGGAGACTTGACTTTGGTCCAGGACACAGCTGCCTGAGGGAAATCTGCTGATGGGGTGGTGGGGTGTTCTGGATAGAGGGAGAGTGAGAATGCAAATAAGAAAGGAGCCAGTATGATTCGAGTCCAGTGAATGAGGGTGACCATGGAGAGGGATGTGGTCAGAGAAGTGGGCAGGTCTGGATCAGGCAGGCCTTGTAGGGAAGAAAGTTACCAGCTGGCCTGGCCTTCAAGGTCCTGGCATCTGGGAGGGAGGAGGTAAGATGTAAACACTCAGGACCTCCAGTAGAAGGTGGTGAACGAGGTAAGAGGATTTAGTGGAATGCCTGTGAGTGTGGTGCCAGCCACCTCCAGTTCCTGATATATTGCTTGGCATGTAGTAGATACTCAGCAGATTATATATGAGTAAAGATAAGAGATCTTTTTGGAAAGAAATGGCAGCATGACTTGGCATTTAATTTTTATGTGAGGTGATGACATATTTTGCCTATTTTTCTTATCTTTCAGTGGATCATGGTTGATTGATCCTGTGATTGTCATTCCTCAAACCCAGATACTGGCATTAATTTCTCCATTCTCTTCCCTTCCCTCTCTCTCCGTTTTCTTTCCTTTTTTCTTTCTTCCTTTCCTTCTTTTCCTCATCTCTTTTTTTGTGTGTCTCTTTACTTGTGGTAAATGAAGATTAACTGATGATTGGCTTGTATTAGTCCATTTTCTATTGCTTATAATGTAATACTTGAAACTGGGTAATTTATAAAGAAAAGGAATTTATTTTTCACAGTTCTGGAAGCTGCGAAGTTCAGGGTGAAGGGGCTGCATCTGTTTGAGAGCCTTCTTGCTGGTGGGGACTCTGCAGCGTCCCAGGGCAGTACAGGATATCTCATGGTGAGGGGGCTGAGCGTGTTCGTGTGCTAATGCATGTCCCCTTCCTCTTCTTAATAAAGCCACCAATTCCTCTCCCATGACAACCCATTAATCCATCTATCCTTGAATGGGTAAATCCATTCATGAGGGCAGAGCCCTCATAATTCAGTCACGTCTTAAATGCCCAAACTCTCAATACCCCTCAATACTCAATAATATTACATTTCAATATGAGTTCTGGAGGGAAAAATATTCAAACTATATGCATGGCTATCTCCAAATCTGAAGTCCAAGATTTCCCTTAAGGTCTTGTGAGGAAGCGCTGACAGAGCCTGCTGTCCTGGCCAGCACATGGAACCCAGGGCCCGGAGTCCTGCTGGGCCTATGAGAACTGGCCCCTCTCCCCTCTGGTGCCAGTGGGCAGGGCCACTTGATCCATGGAACCCTGAGCACATTTTCGTGAGCCTAAAAAATGACCCCACCCCACAACAGTCCCATAAAACCTAAAGTATTATAATAATAATAATAATAATAATAAAAGAAAAAAAAAAAAGAATAATTTAAAAAATAATGCAACTGAAAAAAAAAAAAAAAAAAAAAAAAATGACCCCAAACTACAGGAAAACTACAAAATCAAGATGAACAAATGCCTACAGGCCAAAGTTAATTGATGGTTAGATATAGTTCATAAAAATTTCATGACACTTGAAATCTATTTTTTAGGTTAGAGTTTTTTCACTTTTTCAGAATTTCCCAGTCCGCTAGATGGCCATTGAGGAATAAACGGCATATGAGAGTGATGGTTAGTGTTTCTAAGTGGCTTAACATGCAACATTTTAAAAGTCTTTTTACTTACATTTACAGGAGTGAGTCCGGGGCAGTTGATGTATAAGTGGGTGCAGTTTAATAGGGTCATAGTGGTGTAGGTGGGACTTTTCGTAGCCTTTGAAGGTGGTGGAGGGACTCTGTGCCTCCATGCTGCAGGCAGGCAGGCTCCTACACAAGGTCCCAGGCTACATGAAGAGAAGAGCTTCTCTAGAAGGGAAGAGAATGTTCTTGTCATGGGGGAAATTGGGAGGACACCCACCAGGAGGTTTCTTGGAGCCTCAGATGACCACATTAGACAGGGGAATAAAAATATGTGAACATGTTAAAAGAGAACATTTAAGAGAGATAGAGAGGGTAAAACCAGCCAGTCCTGAGGGCTGAGATGATGTGTGAGAGGGAGGAGATGGAGTTCTAGACTCCACACTCCCCTGATCCTCCCACCTACTGTCTGTCCTCTCCTGTCCTTCTTCTGAGCCCATCTCCTTTTGGCTGCCTGCCCCTGCATCCCCGGGTGCTGTTCCAATCCTGCTTCTCTTCTCACTTTATACACTCTCTTTCTATGGCTGCATTCAGTCTTAGGGTATCTGGTAGTTGCCTGTGCTAATACGCTAATGAACTGATTAAAGAACACAGTAGTGAGGCCTATGGGCTTTTGTGATTCTCAAAGCACAGTCATACTCTGTATTTTTGGTGCCCCATCTAATCTCTGTCAGGTAGACAGGGAAGGTTTGCTCTCCCATTTCACAGATATGGAATCAAAAGCAGTGGAGATGTAATGACTTGGCCAGGGTGACTCCATTGTTAGTGGTGGGCCTAACACCTGACCCTCTTCTCCTGCTCCTGGTTCATTCATGCTCCCGCACTCCGCTCTTCTACCCTTGCTTGACACAGAATGCAATCATGTCCTTGAGAAGATCCTTCTGTGTTGTAAAGGTGTCCGCATTCTAAAAACACCACTCCTATCAGCAGTGTATAAATGGTCTTGTACCAACCGGTCCACTTCATGTAGGTCATAACCATTACATGGCCTTTTTCTGCATTTGAATCCAAATTTTCTGATACCAGACGGGTGGTTAGTCTCCTTCTGTATGTCTATCTCTGTCTGTATCTCTATTACTACATCAGCCAGGTTGTTAAACTAAGGTTGAAATAGTGATGTATGGCCCCAGGTTTCACACACTAGTGTCATCTGGCACTTTCTGTTTTGCCTTTATTCTTCTTCACCCTCTCCAAGGTAGGCCTGTCAACAAAGGGGCGGATTCACATCTGATCTTTGAGCCTTTTGATGTATGTGCCACGTTAATGCCATACTTGGTTGCACAAATTAGACTGCAAAAACCTTACCTGATGACAGCCTTCTTGCTTGCTGCGAATAGAAGCCAACAGAGCAACTCCTCTTTTTGCCAAAAAGCCATCCTGTACATTGCAGTCAGTTGCCAGTGTCACAACCTTGAACATTACCTCATCACCAGCTTCTCATCTGCTTTCGAACATTCCTCTAGGTCCCTTTCTCGGTGCCGATGGGAAATGTGATCACTTTAATGTAGTTAGAGGTTTTTAGATGTCTTCTAATCAGGTTTTTCAGAACCCAGCTTCACGTGTGAGGTATGATTCCCTGTCCTCTTCTATTCTCTTTCTTTCTGTTTAAAGAACCAAAACAGCAAATTCTCAAATTATGAAAATGTGTATTTTACCTGCTTTTTATTTTTAAGGGACAGGGTCTCACTCTGTCACCCAGACTTATACTATGGTGGTGACATCTTAACTGCTTTCTTGACATAAAAATAAGGACTTAAAGAGTTTCAGCTTTAACACATTCAATCTCGTTTTCTTTCAACTCAATTTGTAAATCTTCAATGTACCTCTTTTTAGTCTTTATCTTTTTTTTGTGTGTGTGTGTGTGTGTGTGACAGGGTCTCACTTTGTCACCCAGGCTGCAATGCAGTGGCGCAATCTTGGCTCACTGTGACCTCTGTCTCCCAAGTTCAAGCAATTCTAGTGCCTCAGCCCCACAAGTAGCTGGGACTACAGGCACGTACCACCATGCCCGGCTAATTTTTGTATTTTTAGTAGAGAAGGGGTTTTACCATGTTACCCAGGCTGGTCTCGAACTCCTGACCTCAAGTGATCTGCCCGCCTCAGCCTCCCAAAGTGCTGGGATTACAGGCGTGAGCCACTGCGCCTGGCCCAATATACCTTTTGAGAAAGATTTTTTTGATGCCACCGTTTGGAAAAAGGAACATGACCCAAAGCCCAGCTTGTGCTCCTCGTCTTTTCTCCTCGACTTGCCGAAGTCTGGTTTTTGTCTTTTTCATGCTGCTGAACCTCTTCTTGGTAGGTCACTGGCGCCACCCCCTGATTGCCAGGTCCAGTGGACACTGGGGAGGCCTCTTCCTGTTGGATTTCTTAGAGCACTCAGCTTCGTTATCCTCCCCTACCTGGAGGACCTTATTCCTCAGATCCCGTGATTCCAGACTCTCCTGATCCCCGCACCTGTTATCCTCTGTCATCCTTCTTCCAAGTCCACCTCCTTTTGCCTGCCTGCTCCTGTGTTCCAGGGTGCTGATCCAATCCTGCTTCTCTTCTCACTTGATATACTCTTTCCTTGGCCACATTCAGTCTTAGGACCTCTGCTAGTTGCTTGTGCCCTGATCTGTGTTTGCAGCCCGGAGCTGTCCTCTGAGTTCTAGACCCACCCTGTGGGATGTTCAGAGTTCTAGGAATACACCCTCTCCCTCCCATTATCCATATGACTTCCTTCTTGCTGGTGGCCTTCCTTACCTTCTGCCATCCATACTGGCAGCTTGGGATTCATCCTAGAGGCTCCATCTCCTCCCTCTCACACATCATCCCAGCCATCAGGTCTGGCCGGTTTTACCTTCTTCACCTCTCTTAAATGTTCTCTTCTTTTCCCATATTTTTATTCCCCTGCCTCATTTTAGGCCTTTAGTATCTCTTGTCCATACCACTGCAGTTAACTGGATAATTGGTCCCCTGCCTCCAGTCTTGTTCCTTTCAAGTTCATTTTCCATTTAACTTCCAGGTATCCAGAGTGATATTTCAAAATGGGAAGTTGGCCGTTGTCTTGCCTGACACCTACCAGGGGCTCCCATTGTCTATCATTACTTTCCTGACCCAGCACACAGCACACTGGCTGGTATCGACCCTTGTCTTCTCCCCTGCCAAGTCCCTGCCTCCTAATGATAGCCCAGTAACTGCCCACATCTCTCCCGGTCCACTGTGGGATTCTTCGGTCTAGAGGTTGATACTTAGATCTGGGCCACCTTATGTCCAGGAGACCCAAGAATACCAACCTGTGCCCCTCTCAGTTGGGGTTTTAGGGAGATATATGCTAGGGACAAAAGTGGCCAGTGGAAAACCAAATCATATCTTTATTGTTGGCTGGGCCTGGGGCCCCAAATCTGATGCAAACCAAGTAACCAGGCTAGGAGACTGTGAAACTATGGCAAGTCTCTAAACCATTCTGTGTCTCAGTTTCCTTACCTGTAAAAATGAGGATAATAATTGCACGTACCATATGAGCTTGATGTGAGACTTATAGGAATTAATCCATGCAAAACATTTAGAGCTATCTGGCATATAGTAGCTATTAGTAAAAATTAGAGAAATCAGTAATATTTATCATGTTAGATCTCATTACTTTGGTTAAGAACTTCTGTGCAACACTGAATAATAGCTATGCTAATGGGCTCCCTGTCTTGTTTTTTGGACCATGATAAGAACTTTGATGTTGCATTCCAAATGAGCTATGGAGCCAGTTTATATCTTCCTCCCAACTCTAGGCTGGATTCTGTCCTGAAAGCTCTGAATAAATAACTTCCCTTTTGAGATCTAGTGTCATTTGTTGCTTGCGAGTTTCTGACTTAGAAACCAAGTTCTGTGATTTAGCTTGCCTAGATAGCATTTAATCTTTGAAATTGATATTTAAGTCCCAAAACCTGTATATATTTAGGGAATCACAAATCTGCCTCATTTGCCATGTATCCCTGGGGGTCAGAGGACAGTCAGAGGTCAGTAAATATATGCTTCATAAATGAAACCTTGAGACTTGCGGTTAGCGATGCTATTCCCTCCCTCTGCCTGTCTCCTCCCCTGCATCAGCCCCAGGAGAATTCCCTGCTGGCCTGTGGCAGTGCCTCACAGGTCAGAACTTGTCTTGCTTGAAGAGCCTAGATGAGGCTTAGTTCCCACACTTCGGGAGAGAAGATCCGCAGCAGAAAATGGGTGGTAATTGACTTCATGTAGCGGTTCTAATGGATATGAAGGATAGAAGCAAGACCAATGAAGGAAAGAGTCTGGGAGGTTTATCTTCGTAACTCCCCCTGCACTGGTCAGCAGTGAAAAGGCTGCTGGGGCATGTTTTGAACCCCCTGCATCAAAACAGAGGCTAAGTAGACAGCAGACTGCTAAAGAGGCTGCAGAAGAAAGTCTTTCATGGAGGGAAGATTTCGCCAAGTCAAGTATTTCTTTCAACTCTCAGAATTGAAAATTTTGATAGAAATTGCTAGCTCAAGAGACTGAATCCTCATTTGGGCTCACACGTACATTTTTTGCCAATATGCTTACATTTTGGCAATTTTTCTTCTCATTAGCAATTCTGCCAATGGATGGGCATGGGGAAGAAAGCGAGCTGAACTCACAGGAAGCTGTTTATCTGTTTTGCTGCAAGAATGGTGAAATTGGCTCTCGAGTCTGAAGCTAGGTTTGCAGGACCATTTCTTATTTTCATCGCCCTTTTTCTTCCTGCCTTTTATGCCCACTGACTGCCTGATGCTGGCAATATAGCATTTTCACTTTTTCTTTTTGATTTCTGTGTAAATGCTAGCATTCCAAAAATAATATCTTCATGTTATTTGCTTATTTAGAGATGAAAGCATTTGAAAATGGTTTAGCTTTTATTTTAACTTTGCAGTAATCATATATTAGAATTCTAGACCTTTTGTTCTTTGCGCACTAGATAGATGAGAAAGCCCGACAAATATTGCCTTTGTTCCAGGTCCTTTTGTTTAGTAAATGCTGTGGGCCAAACTCCAAGGATTCCTTACCCAGGGACTTAATGTAGAAACGCAGCACGTACAGTGCGGCACAAAGCATCCGGTAACCAGAGTGTGACCTCGGTGTAGGGTGAAGTCCCTGGGGAATGTTTTAGAGCAGGTTGACTGACCAGATTAACTGCCCTGTGTCTTTCCAAGAATGGCCCTTCTGGGGATGGCAGTATTCCCTTCATAGGCTGGGAGGGTCTCCTTCTCTATGCTGGAGAGAGAGAGAGAGAGAGAGAGAGAGAGAGAGAGAGAGAGAGAAGAGGACAGGGGCGCTCTGGAAAGGCTTCCCCGGAAGGCTGGACAAGACTCTGTGATCAGTTGAATAGTAAGAAAGAAGGAAAAATGAAACATGGCTGTGGGTTTCTGTCTTTGATGACTAACTGATTTTGCAGAAAGATGTGAGTCCAAAGTTTAAGGTGCCTATAGAACATCCCTGTGGAGATACCTGGAAGGCAGCTGAAAATTCCCATGTATGGTTCAGGAGAGAGGACCCAACAAAACATATAGATCCACCAATCAACAATGCAAAAATGATAATTGGGACCAGAGCAGAAGAACAAATCCAGCCCAAGGCCAGCACCTTAGAGAGATCCAGCATTTCACATTAAGCCTGGATTGCAGATCTTGTAAATAAATCTAGGAGGTCGAGCCCTGGCAGAACCTGGTGACAGTGGCATGACAATGTCACAGCTGTCACAGTGGGATTGGGCAGCCAGCCTAAGGAGATAGGATGGAGGAGCATGAGGTCTGAGCAGAGGGCACCCCCAGGAGTTGTTTTCTAGGAGATGGCAGAAGCCTGAGAAAGGCAGGTGACAGCATGAAGGCAGAAGGGGGAACTGCTCTTGGAGCAGGTGGTGGGCAAGGGGCCTACGAGGAAGGAGTGTGACTTAGGCAGGAGGTGAGGTGGAAGATTTTCCTCTTCATTTTCTTCCTTTCCTCCCTCCTCTCTCTCTCTCTCTTTCTTTCTCCCTCTCTCCCTCTCCCTCTCCCCCTCTTCCTTCCTCTCTCTTTCTCTCTCTCCCTTCTGTCCCTCTCCCCGTCTCTTTCCTTGTCTCCCCTCTCTCTCCTCCTCTCTTTTCTTGTCTCCCCTTTCTCCCTCTCTCCCCTCTCTCCCTCTCTCCCCTCTCTCTCCCTCTCTCCCTCTCTCCCTTCTCTCTCCCTCTCTCCCCTCTCTCCCCTCTCTCCCTCTCTCCCCTCTCTCCCTCTCTCCCTTCTCTCTCCCTCTCTCCCCTCTCTCCCTCTCTCCCTCTCTCCTCTCTCTCCTCTCTCTCCTCTCTCTCCCTCTTCCTCCTCCTCTCCTTCTCCCTCTGTCCCATCTGCCTCTATGGGGATACTTCATCACAGTTTTATACTTGAAGGGAAGAAACCTTGAAAGAGGAGCTGATCTAAGCTTCAAAGATGAGAGGACATTTTCTCTCCGTTGGTGCACTTCACATTCAGACATTGTAGTTGCTGGTTTAGGTCTTCTAGGCAACAGTGGTGAAAAGATTGATGAATTGGACAGTCGAGGAGTAAAGGTAGTGTTTGAGGTCTTAATGGATGCAGTGGTACATTAGCTTCCAGATGCGCAGTAAGAATTGTGATAGAATTGCTGAGAAAGTCAATAAGAAACGCTTTGCATGGCATTTTAGGTATCAGTTTATAGGATACCATTTAATTCTCACAACAACCTTATGACATGGGCATGATCCTCATTTCCCTGATGAAAAGATCCATGCTAAGAGAAGTTTCAGGACTTGCCTGAGGTTCCATCATTGGTCAAGGCCAGAGGGGTGGCTGGACTTGCTCCATCTGAGTCCCCTGCACCAGGCAGAGTGCTGCTCCCATTGTGGCCGCTCCATGCTCTTCTGCTCCTCCTGGGGTAGAAGGCTGCTGGGTCATCAAACAGGCCCTGAATGACCCTGGAGCACTGTTGGAATCATACAGCATGTGGATTACAGGGGCATGCTGGCAGCTCCTGACCAGGAGCCGTGGCATGGAATTTGACAGTGATGGAGATGTCCATCCGTCGACCAGCCAAAGGCCAGGTCTCACTGAGCTTCCCCAGGGGCCCAGCAGGCGCCTCTTTCCCCAGCCCCACTATTTATGCAGCCTCCAAAGCATTGTGCAAGAGGAAAGGCAAGACTGCATGACTCATTTGTGGCCTCATCCTGAAATTGTCTTGTCTTGACCAGGTGGGCGTGAGAAATAGATTTTACCTGCTGGACTTCCCTGATGGTTGACACTTGTGTATGCCAGTGCTTGCAGGCAAACACTGCGGAGGAATTCATTTAGCTAAAGAAGCAAATACAGTGACGCATCACTGAATGGCAGGGATACGTTCTGAGAAATGTGTCCTTAAGCAAATTCTTAGTTGTAGAACATCATAGAATGTACTTACACAGATGTAGAAGGTATAGCCTACTTGCACTTGCAGGCTGTATGGTAGAACCTATTGCTGTGACCACTGTTGTATTTGCAGTCTGTAGTTGAGTGAAACGTCATTATGTGACACCTGACTGTATATCAGGGAACTAATTATAATTAGAGCTACTTTTAATGTCATTCACTTAAAAAAAATGATAGATTAGTGTATTGCTTTTTTTTGTCTTCTTCTTGAACAAAAACTAAATTCTGAGGTGGATGAAAAAAGAAAAGAAGTAACAAAAGCAAATTCACTTAGTAGAGACAGCTCCTCCTCTGGGACACCTTGTCCCGGTCCCTTGGTTGGTCACTGCAAAGGCAGGTCTCAGCATTCCTGCCCTAGTGGTTTTCCCTAGAACATATCACAGGTGATGGGGCCTGCTCATCTCAGGCTTTCGGGGTGTCAGATGCTCACCAGGTGGGAGCAGCAGCGAAGGCAGACATCTGGGGCTCACCTTTCCTAACCCCTCCTCATTGTCCCCGCAGCCTTTCCGCTGTGCCCATTGCCATTACTCCTGCAACATATCTGGCTCTCTGAAGCGGCACTACAACAGGAAGCACCCTAATGAGGAGTATGCCAACGTGGGCACTGGGGAGCTGGCGGCGGAGGTGCTCATCCAGCAAGGTAGGCGAGGGGCCAGCGAGCTGGGGCCCTGCCCGCTTCCTTCTAGGCCAAGTCCCCCATTGGGAAGAGCTGCTGACGTCCTGCAGTTCAGTTCTGATACACAAACGTGCCAGTGATGTTCATTCTTCATTGTCATAATTGTTGTCATCATTGTCCTTATCATTGTTTGTCAGCATTACTTCTTGCCTGGTTAATATTACAACAACCTTAGTGGAAGTCTAAAATGACAGGAGTAAAAATTCACACACAAATTCTACTACCCTCAACAGTGCCGATTTGTCAGCATTGCCTTCCATTCTTTGTCCGTGCGTAAAGCTCGCAGAGATGAAAGTTCGATTGTCTTTCTTTACTTCACATTAACAGGAACATGTTGTTTTTCTTTGATATATTGTCTTCCTAATTATGATTTCTAAGGGCTTTTTGTAATTCAATGTTAAGTGGAAACACTTGAACAATTCTGTTATTGAACATTGTGGGATTTTTAGATTTTTCTTTTTTGCAGTTATAACTAATGCTATTGTAGGCATATTTATAAGTGAACTTTTTTGGATTATCTAAAAATATTTATTGAGTAAACTTGTTACTTATTCATCCTGAAAAGAAAAAAAAGACATTCTAGATCATTAAAACTAATGAGAATTGATGAAAACCTCTTTTCATTTTAAATTATTAAAACTTTGTGGGGGTTTTTTGTTGTTTTATTTCAATAAATAATCACATTCCCACTTGAGAGGGCTTAGCTTATGTGCTGTTACCATGCAGAGAATTCTGTTGTATTTATATCTACGCTTCAACTTCAGCTAAAAAATGATTGCAGCACACAGTTAGCTGCTCCTCTTTCCTAAGTCCTGTGACTATTTGAAGCTGAAGACAGATTTAGAAATCTGCCCCCAGTAAACAGAGATGTGGAATTGTAGACTGCTGCAGCTGGGGATGCTTGGAGTTTTGTTTCAGCGTGAAGCTCCGCTCGCTGTAATAGCCATGAAATGCATCTTAATGTAAAACAAATGAATTGACTATATCCTTCAGCACTTTCAGTGACGGGGTTGATGCACGGAAATAGATGAGCAGCACAGAAAACTCAGGATAATTTTAAAGCCATCCATCTGGGGTAATGGCGAGCATGTGCCTTCGTTTTCTTAATGGCAGTTTTATGGAGCTGGAGAGCAGGATATGCAGTGGGAAGGTCCCTGGCTCCAATCTGCATTCTTCTTTCTTAGCTGTGCCATCTTGGGCATGTTACCCAAGCTCTCCCTCTTAGGCTCTTCACCTGTAGAATGGAGTTCACAGAAGCCATCTTCCACGATGGTGGAGAGGATTAAATGAAAAAACACGTGCATGCAGTACCTGTTCAGTCCTTGCTTTTGTGTATTTTTTTTTTCGGAACATATCTAGGAATTGTGGAGCCATCGCATTATTTTTTATGACCCATGCCAATGCCCCATGTCCAGGAATCACAGAAGGGAGAATAGATTGGCTTACAGCCCCAGTAAATAACTGGAGTTGCAGGTTAGGGATTCTTTTTCACATCCTTCACACTCTTGGGTTGGATTGCCAGGAAATAGAAGTTTACTGTGGCTGTTGGGACAGGTGTGAGGATCTGAGTGATGATACCATCATTGCCCTGTGCTTCCAAACTTTCATCATTGCCTTGGAAAAAACGTGCTGAGGTTGAACTGTTTCATGCCCTAAGTTTCCGGTTAATTTCCTAAGACTCTCTGTAATCAGTCGGCATTCCCTGACAGGAGCGGGGTTTTATATGTTATCTTTGCAGGGTTGCTTTTGGTTCCTCTTTCAGAGATACACACACAGACACACAGACACACACACATATATATTCACAGTTGTTCCCAGGCATCCATGGGAGATTGGTTCCAGGACCCTCCGCAGATAACCACAATCCACAGATGGCTCAAGTCCACTATATAAAATGGCATGGTGTTTGGATATAGCCTACACACATCCTCCTATGTACTTTAAATCATCTCCAGATTACTTATAATAACTAATATAATGTAAATGCCATGTGAATAGTTATTATATTTTGGTTTTTAATTTGTATTATTTTTTATTTTTGTATTGTTATTTTTTATTTATTTTTCCTGAATATTTTCAATCTGCAGTTGGTTGAACTCATGGATATGGAGGGCCATCTGTACATATATATATAGATGTAGCATTTGCATATGCATATGTACGTGTATGCGTATGTACGTATATATGTTTATCCCCCCATTCCCTTCAAGGGACATGTTGAAGAAGGAGACAACCCAGCATCTCTTGACTCTTAAGAGGCCATGCGCCGTTGTGCTCTGGCAGGAGAACAGTCTCTGAAATCAGATGGCTGGTGGAATATGAACACAGTTTAGAAATCTCAGAAGCACAAAGTTCACGTTGTTCTTATGTCTGCAAGAGGGGAGCAGAATGAAAGGAGAACGTGAAACCAGATTAAATTACTGTTTGGAAATGTTGAATTGTTTGGAACCACTGGAATTTTTCATTTTCTTTTGATTAATTTCAAGTAACTCTCTCCATCCCCATTTGGTTTTATTTTCCTCTTCTACTCCCCCAAAAATATCTTCATGAGACTTTATAATTTCATGTTTTGATATAGAGGAAGATGTCTTAAAATAACATCATAAATAACATGTATTTTTCTCAAAAGGATTTTACAGTCTCCTTTAAACCACGTGCAGGGATTCCTTGTGTATCTGCTGTGTTAAACAGTGTCACACTGTGACATGTGCAAAGCTATTGATTCCTAGGAAAGACCCTCCTGCCTCCTATGCCACAGGGATCCTGGGATTCCAGAGAGGGGTTCAGTGCACAGTGCTGCAGAGGAGGTCAGGAAAATGGCCTAAAAGGAGCTGAGAGTTCCCACATCAGATACTTCTGTTCTGTGTGGGTTTCTAAGGGAAGGTACTATGGCATTCTCCATGGAGTTTGGGTGGTTTACAGTGTGTTCCCAAAGCTTGCTGGGAAGAGTGGCTGCTTAGGCTCTTCCCAAGTAGGAGGGAGGGGAAACCTGACTTGTAGAATTTGCCAATTTCTGTAGTGTAAATACTTCTACCATGGCTAAGTTTCAGTTGCTCACATGATGTCCCTCAACGTGGAGCTGGGGGACGTGTGCACATTTGGCTTATGATCTTGCGTATCTTGGTTCCCACGTACCTTTCACCCTGAGGGCACTGGGTGACATTGCCAGGTGTCTGCCACCAGGGCCTGTCTGGATGTACTGATCCCTCAGAACTCCGATACTTTGTAGTAATTAAGGTAGTACTGAGTACTATGTAAATATTATACTCCTGGCTTATATTTTATGTGCATCTGATGCTTTGAAGACAGATTCCTCTTAGCCATCACTTCTTCGTTAATATGGATTTGAAGCATTCTCCCACACAAATGCACATTTCATGCTGTTTAAGGAAGAAGTACTTGTATTGCTTCAGTGGGCCTGCCCCTTTCCTCCCCTTAAAATACACCTGCTTAAGCTAGCTCAAGAACTGGCTCAGTAAATCACAGGCTGTGAGAGGCATCAGATACTTTGGTGCTAAGCTTTATGAAACTTTTGCTCACTCCTAGAGCGTGTAGTAGGGTGAGGATGGGGTTTAGTGGGCTTTCCAGTGGCTTCCAAGCCCTCCCTCAAGTCTCTCTAGGTTATTGGAATGACCACACGCTTGGGAGTCAGATGGACCTGGGCTGGGATTTTTGATCACTGTGGACCTTGGACCAGGTACTTAACCTCTCTGAGTCTTGGTTTATATACTTCCAAAGAGGAAGGCTCATAACCTACCTCCACAGCAGTTGCAAAGATTAGATATCATTCTCTAAGATTCCCAGAGAGTGCCGACAGTAAGTTCTTGATGAATGGCTCAAATCCACTATTACATTTATCTGCATATTTCTACTTTGAGCGTGTATCTCTCAAGAGCCTACAGTGTGCCTGGCACCATGCTAGGCACTGGGACTTGGTGTCAAACAAGGCAATCGTTGGTGGTATTATTGTTATTCCTGCCCAGGCTGGGGACCAGGGCTAGGCAGCTCCCGCCAAAGCTCTGTATTCTAATTACAGCAGAAGGAATACATCCCCTTCAGCTGTGCCCTGGAGTGGAGTTAGCTGCTTCTCCCAGGGGGCTGTGTCCTCCAGTTTTAGAGTCATTGAAGTGTAAGAGTGGGTAACTGGAGCAAGAGAAAGCAATAAGAGGAGAAGTGTCAAGGAGACGTCTTAGTATTTGGCATCTGCTAGAATCTTTATGTTACTTTGAAGTGCTGTATTAGAAAAATGTAAATATGTATGCATGTGTACCTTGGATGTATATTTGTATATTAGTTTTTTACACCATATTCAGGGAAAATAGCATAGCAGGAAATCCAGAAACTGAGGTAACCCACAGGTGATGTATTTGATTTTTAGACATCTTAATTTTAAAATTGTTTTTATTAGGGCACAGATTCAATAAGTTCTTGGCACATGCTTCTAGTGATGTGATATAATGCTGTGTTATTGATTGTTATTTTATGTGTTAATTTATCTCTCACAATGGCCCTGTGAGCTTGGCATGATCATTCCAATTGTGAAATAAGGAAATGAAGGGAGTGCTAATGACTGACCTCAGGTCACACCAAGCGAGCAAGTGGCCAAGCCAAACTCAGTCTCCTGATACAACGTCTGTGCCTTTGCCACTCACATGTTTGATGTCCCCTAAAGTTGTAGATGTTTGCATTTATTAGAGAGGAGGAGGAGAAAGAGGAGGAGAAGGAAGAGGCATGGTCATCTCTTAAGCAATTGGGCCACATTTGCTGGTAGTTTGTGGAAAAGTCACATACATGGATATTTTCTCTTATTTCTTCATCCCCGAGGCTAATTGCTAATCTGACCCAAGACTGACTCTGAGACCTGTGTCTTTCCAAGTCCTTCTCTATGGTTATCCAGAGTGTCTCAGATCCCAAGATTTGGGGGCGTATGTGAGGGGAGGGGGCGGATGGGAAGACCTCGCTTATGCTCCTCTGCCAAGTGTTTCTCATTGGGTTGGGGATATCAGCTTGGCTGATAATAAAATGCACTTTGTTTCCTCTGCTGCATTTTCCCTTTTGCTCTTTTTCTGGAGGATCCTGTGGGAAGAGGGGCTGGGATTTAAATAGGATTCAGATAGTCCCAGGTAGGATCTAATATTGCATGCCATGTCACCAGGAACCCTCCACCTCAGTGCTTGCATGTGACTTCCAGTTAATTTCTACCCTTAGGCACTTCCTAGCTCTGAACTGGGGCCCTGGCTGGGCCTAGGACAGACACTGAGTTAAGAGACAGTAGGAAGTGAAAATGTCAGCAAAATTCTATTCCATATTTCACTTGTTAATCTGTGTAATACAATTATTCCATATCCACTTTCCTTGGATAATTTACCTGCTTTTGTTCCTTGTCCTTATCCGTATTCGTATCCGTCAGTGCCTGTGTTAGTGGCCTGTAGCTACTGTAACAAGTCACCACACACTTCGTGGTGGATTAAAACAACACAGATTTATTATCTTAGTTCTGAAGGTCAGAAGTCCAAAATGAGTGTCACCAAGTTAACATCAAAGTGCTAACAAATATTCCTTCTGGAGACTCTAGGGGAAAATCCCTTTCCTGGCCTTTTCTAGCCTCTAGAGGCTACCTACATTCCTTGCCTTGTGACCCCCTTCTCCATCTTCAAAGTTAGAAATGGCCAGTGAAGCTTCTCTCAGATTGCATCTCTGTGCCCTCTCCTGCCTTCTTCTTATAATGACCCCTGTGATAGCATTAGGCCCACTGGGAGAAACCAGAATGACCTCCCCCTCTCAAGATCCTGAACTGAATCACATCGTTTTTGCCATGTAAGGTAACATGTTCACATGTTCTGGGGATTAGGATGTGGCTGTCTTTAGGCTCATTATTCTGCCTACTGCACTCAGTGCCTTTTTTAAGAACAGGAACTTTAGTGCAGTGGCTCATCTCAAAAAAAAAAGAATATGAACTTTAGCATCTTCACCTTAGTGGAAGAGAAAACCAAGACCCGAGAGTTTCAGGGAGCTTTGGCTCACCTGAGCAAGTGCCAGATTCAGGTCTTGTGACTGCCCAACCCAGTGTTGTATGCCATTCTGGGAGTTATATTATTGAAAATGAAATTGAATTTTCAATAACGTCAAGCACCACAAAGGAGCAGCGATATTTTAATGCCTGAAACTGCTCCAGAATATATTGCATTCCAAAAAGAGCAAAGGGTACCATGATCAGTTTTTTTAAATTGCTCTTGAAATTCTGTATTTTTACCTGGTTAATCAGTCCATGGGAGGAAATTGCGATTTGAGGACTCCTGGTTTTTATGGTGTGCACTTAATATCAGTGCCATGAGTAAATTCACCAAGTCTTCCGTTGACCTTTACTGTGCATTGCCTAAGAATTTAATGAATCCAAATAGAAATTAATTTCTCTCAGCTTTGATGTCAATTAACTGGCATAGTTATACATTGTCTAGATTACATATTTTCATTTGTTGTTCTTTAATTAAAGTCACTGTGGCAAAGGCTGAAGTTTTAATTAATGTGGGGGCATTATCATATTAAGTTTAATTTAAACATAGTATAAGAATGTTTTCCTCTCTGAATTAGTTTCCACTAAAGAATATCCCAGAAGGAATCTTTAATTTCATTTTAAAGCCTAAGTTTAACCTTTAAAAGTTTGCCTTTGTTCATCATCACATATTAAGTCTTTATAGGAGAAGCAACATCAGCTTAACAACAACAACAAAAAAAAGTAGAGGTCTTCATAGCTTGGAGGTTTTTAAAAGATGATTGAAGGAAAACACACGATTTTATGGGATTTAAAAAAGCGATAACAAAGGAAGTTAAAAATGAAGTTTATCCTCTGGGCAAGAAAGAAGCTCATTTGTTTTTGCCTGAAAAAAGAGCACAGTATGTTTGAGTTTCAGAAAATAAACATCCATCTGAGCTGTCTTTTCCGCAGAATATTCTAGAATTTAAGAATTTGGTGTTTGTTGCCAGTCTTTCTGCTGACACCGGGCGCCTTCTGCCTTGGTGCCCTCCTCTGCCTCCACCAGGGTTGGGGCCAGGAAGCAGTGGGCGGAGGTGCTGGGGCTGCATGTGGCTGGCAGGTTGGCCTCTGTACTAGTGACTCTTTGGAAAATTACCCCCAACCTCAGCCGATAGAACAGAAACCCCAATGATAGAACACTGCTCTGTCTTTATTCCACTGACGTGGAATTGATTTGGAGATTGAGCGCATCAAAACTGCATCTGGGAGATGATTAAATTTGGGCCACATCCCCGTGAGGTTTATCTGGTATAATTTGTCCAGAAAACCTTGATATCAGGACAGAATTCCTCCATTTCTTCCCGAGTACCCTAATGAGCAATACATAAACATAGCAGCCTGAGATACACTCAGTGGTCAGCTCAGCTCTTTCATTGCCTAAGTGTAAGCATCTTAGTGGTTTGTTCAGCTCACATGTATATTGGGGAGATGAGATACTTCGGGACATCACTGGACCTGCATATCAGAGATATAGAGGGGACTGTTTGTGAGGCTTTAGGACTCCACACAGAGGATGAGAAGGCTGTACAGGGATTTGAGTTGGAGAGGTGCTTGGTAGAAGAACCAGGAGTGAGTGGTGTCACAGAAGCCCCGAAAGACTAGATCTTGACTGGAGAATGTGGTCAGCATCGCCATATAATGCAGAGAAGTCACACTGGACAATAGCAAAGCCTGGGGTTGAGGATGTGTGTTAGACTTAGATTCAGTTCTTAACTTTGCCATTGTGACCTCAGAAAGGTTACTTCACCATCCCAAGCCTCTGTATAAAACAAGCTAAGCATGCCTGTGTCATTGGGCTATTGTGAAGAAACCATGACTTGATGTATGAGGTGCCTGATGCATGGTAACTGCCCAGTTAGTGGAAGACATATGTTGTTATTGTTATTAGTAGTGTTGGTGGTGGTACTAGTGGTAAGATAAAGAGTGAAGAGTATTCATTGGATTAACCCATGAGGATGTTAGCTGATCCTGACATGTGCAATACCAGGAGAGGACTGAGTGCAGGAAGCAGCATGCTATGGTGTGAGGCAGGGCTTCTCAATCTCAGTACTGCTCACAATCGGGGCCAGGCCAGTGTTTGTTTTGGGGGCTGTCCTGTGTGTTAGAGGGTATGTAGCAGCATCCCTGACCTCTACCCACTGGATGCCCTGGGCACCCCCCAGTTGTGACAACCAAAAGTTCCTCCATACATTGCCTGTCTGGGAGGAAAATTGTCCATAGTTTAGAACCACTGGCCTAAGTAATGAAGAGAGACAGGGAAGTGATGACTTCATATTATTTTTCTAGTTTAAATTTATAATCTTAATTTCAGTAATTATTTTGAATAGGGCAGTTACTCTCCCATGGAATAAAATTTGAAAGATGGAGGAGACGTGAATGCTGGCCTCCTCCACTTGCGCTCCAGCCTGTTGTCCACCCCAGAGCATCACTAACAGCACCTCTTTCTGGTGAGTTCTTGGAAGTGGAGACTCCACAGAATCCTGGCTGTGAAGGAAAGGGGAAGATAGGCCAGCACCGAGGCAGGCCCTTGGATAACACTGAACACACTTATTTGGTGAGGGGACACATGTGTACAGAGGAGAGGTGCAGAAGTCCAAGGAGAGCAAGGGGATGATTGGAGAAGGAGCTAAAGAAAGAAGAGGATTTGCCAAGACCCAGAGCCAGTGATGCAAGACAGAGTGATTGAGGAGAAGCTAGATGCTGGGTGCTGGGACTTGAACAGCAAATAAGTGGATGATGCCCCTGAAGTTCCTGCTCAGGGAAGGTGCCACTTTAGAAGGGAGGAAGGACAATGAAGATGTGTAGGAAAGATAATAATACAATGTCAGACCCACAGTAGGGCAATCCATTAGAGAGTTTTGATGGCTCTATGTGTTTGGTGGGGCTGCTTTCGCTAGGAGTCCCAGGAGGGCCTTTCTGAAGAGGTGGTGCTTAAAGAGGAGAAGGTCAAATGGAGATCTTGGGGAAGAGTTTGTGAACCAGGAGGCACAGCAGTTATCCCAGGAAGGGAATGAACTTGGTCAGTGTAAAAGACAGAGAAGGGAGAGAATGAAGGAGAGAGGGAGGGAGGCGGGACTTGCAAGCCACAGGGAGGAGTCAGGATTTTATTGTAGGTGAGACAGAAGACCACTGGAAGGGTTTATACCTCTGAGACTGTGATCTAGTCTGTGTTTTCAAAAGACCATGTTGTGTGCTGGGTGGGAAGTGGACCAACAATGGAGGACAGACAATAGCTGCTGAGAGAGCACTTAGGAGCTGGTTGCTGCCATCTGTGCAAAAGACAGCAGTGGCCTGGCCAGGAGGTGTGGGAGACACTGGGATGCAGTCCTGTCTACCTGTGGGGAGGCATCCCAGGCTGGAGTTCAGGACAGGAGTCTGGGCTGGAGCTACAAATAGGAAAGTCATTAGTTTGTGGGTAATATATGTCCTGGGCAGGAGGAAGAGCCTGAAGAATGTCTGGATACTGAGCCTAGGGGACACGGGACAGAGTAGGAGGGCCCAGCCACCCAGCCATGGGACAGGGAAAGCATAAAGGTGTGGAGGCTGGAGGAACAGTGTTCAGTGGAGTGGTACTTGCACCCATGCAGGGTTTCAAAACTTGAGGGGCTTTTAAAAAACTTCAGGATGATGGAGGAATCTTAAACTGCTTGTTGTAGAAAGGGGCATTGAGTCTAACAGGGCTGAGGATCAGTGCTCTAGAAGGAGGAGAAAGGGGTCTTGGAAGGCGGAGGGGAACTCTCACCCACAACTGGTGTCAGGCCAGGCATAGGCAGGAGCAGAGGGACAGAATTGTATAGTACAAGAAGGTCTGGAAAATTCTTACCTGATATTCTCATTATGAAGCAGGAGACAAGAACTGAGGCTGAGATTGAAAGAGGAAGTCGACAATAATGTAGGGGACTTAATGAGATGGATGGAGAATTGCAGTTCTTCTTCTGGATAATTGGACAGAGTCGACTAGGGAAATACTTGAGGTTGGAAGTGTGGCCATAAGAATAAATAATGGCTTTGTGATTTGTCTCAGCATCCCAGGGTCAGAGCAAGGAGGGCTGGGGCTTGGATTGATGCTGGGCTGTGGATTTGCCAGGCAGGTTTGAGAGAAAGAGAAGTAGCTGAGGACATGGAGGGCTTTGCCAATAAAAGTTGTAAGTTTTGGGCTCTGGAGTGTGCTCTTTGGAGAGGGGAGCAGAGTTAGGGGTAGGTTGAGAGAAAATGGGAGGGGATGCAAACTGAAGATCCTCCAGAAATCGAAGAATAATGATAGTGAAAGTAAGAGATGGCCTGAGGGCCAATAGTCATCAGAGTGGGATGCTTGGATTTAGCCCCATGGGTGGTGCTGAATAATCATATGGGTGACTGAATGAAACTCCACAGATTGTGAAATGGTAGGGAAGGTTCTTGGCCTTAAAGTCAATGGATATTACAGTATTTAAGTGGAGAGGGCCAGGTGCCAAATTGTCTGATGGATCTGGCACTGTGGGTAGCAGGGACAGGATGGGGAAATGCTCTTGCTCTACCGTGGAGGTGGCATTTCTGCCCTGCCCGGGCCTGGCATCCTCCTTACCTGGAGCTCAAGAGCATGAGCAGCCTCCACCTGAGAGGACTTAGCGAAGAGTGTGGTCAAAGAAAGACAGGGAAGGAACACGCTCTCTGGCAAGGTGAATGTTGGGGATTTTGTTGGCCAGAAGGTCTGATATTCCAGGATGCTGCGGAAGCATTGGCATAGAGGAGAGACCATGTGGACCACAGAGAAGACATGGCAGAGAAGGATGGGAGGCCAGAGTTTGCAACTAAGGAATGACCTGCTGGAATCGGGTAGCTCACAGTTCCAGACAGCTGTGGTGTTGGGGATGTTGGTGAGAGGGCTCATTCCCCTGGTCCAGCTCAGGGTGGCGGCCCGGTAGTGCCAGCATCAGCCTGGCTCAGGCCAGTAGACTAGAGGCCTGGCAGCAGCACTACCCTTAGTCTCCCGAGGCTGGAGTTTGCTTCTGAAGGCACAATCTGTTCAAAGAGACTTTTGTCCAGGCTGCAGTTTAGTTGCTGCTTCTGATACAATTGTAGAAAGATATTCTTTTGTGTGACTCTCCAGTTTTTGTTTTTTTTTAAAACCTAGAGTTGTACATTCTCTTAATTAAAGCATCTAAACACTTCCTGGAACATGTGCAAAATTTAATCAGTTCAATAAATAATGACGTTTCAGAATGTGACCAGCTTTTAAATTTGTTTTTTACTGGGAAATTCGCATGGGAATTTATGCTAATGACTTAGCTTCTGACGTGAAGGAGACTGAGAATCTGGCTCCTGGTCTTTAGTGTTTTGGGACAAAGGAGATTAAGAAAAGCAGACACTCCCTTTCCATTGTTCTTGTTTTCTGAATTATTTGTTACTTCCAAGTGAAAAAATGAAAGAATGATTTAAGCCACTTACCCACTGGCCAAGGGAATTATGTTACTTATCTTAGTTCTCTCTGGCATTTAAACTGTTGGGCACATATTGGGCTGTCTTCAAAAGCTTATTCAACAAATAAAAAAAGTACATTAAGTTTTAAAATCTCTGCCTTGAAAAACATACACTGTTGCTGTTGTGTTCCAATACTAAGGTAAGCTTGAATTGAATATAAGTGCTGGAGACAAAATAATACTTACTAGATTTGAAGCATTTGAACAGGAGGCGGAACTGTTGCATTTTTCTGTATTACGAACACATTTTTTTTTTTAACCTCTGTCTGTGCTTTCAGGTGGTTTGAAGTGTCCTGTTTGCAGCTTTGTATATGGCACCAAATGGGAGTTCAATAGGCACTTGAAGAACAAACATGGCTTGAAGGTGGTGGAAATTGATGGAGACCCCAAGTGGGAGGTAATTTTTTTAAGTATGGTATTAATCTTGACATTTCTAAACACAGATGACAAACCAGGCAAGCCCAAATACTGGGCACGGACAATCATTCCTCAGAACATTAGATTTTCTGCTTGGGGAACTTCTGAAACTTTTTCAAATGATGTCTCGCGTCTGAGGGGTATAACTGGGTTAAGATCTGGGCCAAGCCTGTGAATTCTTGTTCTGGGTTGAATTTAGACTCCCTTGTGAAAGTTTGTGTTGACCTCCTTGACACTTTTACTTATGTTATTCACAAATCCAGAGTTTCAGATGTCGCATCCGAAAGAATGGAAGGCAAGCATTCTATTGTATTGCCATCCTCACCAAGAGAATTGGAAAAGCCTCCGTTTCCTGAATCTAGGCCCTGCTCTCTTTCTGTGGAGAGCTCATGCTCCTAGCTGCTTTTTTGTTTTTTTTTTTCCCTTAGGAGTTGGAACCAGTCACCTGCTGAAAACACACCTTTATTATAAGAACCAGTAACCATCTCTCTTTTCAGATACTAGGTATCACCATCACGGACTAATTGCAGTTACCTAAGGCAGGGTTTCTCAGACTCAGCGCTGTCGACATTTTGGTCTGGACAATCCTTTGTTGTGGAGGGCTATCCTGTGCCCTACAGGCTGTTTAGCTGCATTTCTGGCCTCTTCCCACTAAGTTACTAGTAGCATCATCCCCCCAACCCCATCCCCTGTTGAGATACCCAAAAATGTCTCCAGACATTACCAATGTTCAGCGTTTCCTGGGGGTAAAAATCACCCTCACTTTATCTAAGGACTTTACAGAGCATCCAATGGTTAGGAGAAGGCTTTTTAAACAGAATCCACAACATATGAAAAAAATAATACATCATGACATTGTGGGGATTATTCTGGAATGCAAGGCACAAGTGGTCTCATGGAAAGGTAACATGTTAACATCCATTATAATATGAAACAGTCACCTTCATAGATGCAGAAAAGGCATTTGACAAAATTCAGTGTTCACTGATGAAAAAGAGTAAATAGAATTTGATGGATACATCCTTAAGATGAAAAAAAAATGTGTGTCACCCAAACACCAGCATCTTACTTCACTGGGAAACACTGGAGTGTTTCCACTGAAGTCAGAAGCAGACAAGAGTGCCCGGTGGCTCTGCTGTTCTTTAAAAGCATGTGGAGGCATCAGTCAGTGTGGCTAGACCAGACAAAGCAGATGGAGACCTAGAACTGGAAGGAAATAAATAAAAAGTATCTCTCTATACATATAATAGGATGATATTTTCAGAAAATCCAAAAGAATGAATGAAAAACTAATACAAACAAAAAGCAGCAGATTAAAAGTTCGACATATAACAGTTAGTTGTAGATACATGTACACCTGCACATATGAATGTGTATACACATATGTGTAAATATAAGAATATGTATATGCTAATATATGCACATATATATATACATATATAAAATCAGTTACAATGGAAACAAAACCCCCATTTGATACAGGAAATAAAACCAAGATAAATCTAGGCATAAACCTTATAAAAAATACCCAAAATGTAAATATGGGAAACTATAAAACACTTCTGAAAGAGACATAAACCTAGAGTTGAGCAAATTAATGGGAATACTCAATATCATAAAGATGTTGATTCCCCTGAAGGTAATTTATACAATAATTTATCAACGTAATATGATCTATTACATATTACATGTAATCTAAATACCATTAGATTTTTTTCTGGAGCTAATCAAGTTGATTTCTAAAGTTCATTTGGAAGAGTAAGTACAATTAGCTAGGAAACCCTTGGGAATAACAACCATAAGAGGAGAATCCTACCACATACTAAAACATATTATGAAATCTCTCTAAGTGTGCATGAATAGATGGTTTAATGGAATCGAACAGAAAATTTAGAATAGACCTAATGACATATGGAAATTTAGTATATGATAAAGATGGTGTCTCAAGTTCGTAGGAGAAAGGTGGGCTTTTTGATAAGTGACATAGGATAACTAAATAGCTATCTGAAAAAAGATAAAATTGAATCTGTTTATTATAACATATAAAGTTATATGAAACAAATTTCAAAAGGATCAGATATTTAAATGTAGAAACAGTAATATTTTACAAGTACTGGAAGAAAACATAAGTGAATTCATCTATAAACTGAGAGTGTGGAGAACTTTTGTAACTATAATTCAAAATCCAGACTCAATAAGGAAAAAGATTTTTAAAAAATTAACTGCATTGAAAAACTTTAGAAGTCTTATGGAAAAGAGCTCATAAATAAGTAAAAAGATAAATGATAAAAATTTTTTTATATAGAAAAATTAATATCTTTATAAAAGGCCTATAAAAATAGTGATGAGAAAGATCAACCCTTTAGAAAAAAGGACAAGAGATAAGAAAGGTTCACGGAAAAGGAAGTGTAAATAACATTGAATATCTGAAAATGTGATCAGCCTCACATGTAAGGAAATAAATTTTCATTAAAATTAGCCCGGGATGGAATTTCTCACCTACTAGCTTGACAGAGATCCAAAAGTTTGACATTATCTCTGCTGGAAAGGCTGTGGGGAAATCTGCTCTCATACGTTGCTGATGGGAATGTAAAATGGCCCAGCCTTATGAAGAGAATAGCAATATGTAACAAAATTACACATGCATTTCTTTATCCATTAACTCAATAATCCCACTGTTAAGAAACCATCCCAAAGTTTCACTGGGACACTGTGTCCATACTGACATAAATAAATGATTGAATAAATAAATGTGGGGGAAGGAACTATGCATTTCCTCCAAAAAATAATGATTAATAAATGTAGAAGGAATGAGGGAAATAGAAAATTACAATTAGAATACCACAGGAACAGTCATAGCAGGTGAGATCCATTAATGAGTGCTAAAGTTAGTAGGCAGAAGTTTAAGGAGAAATGAGATATTCACATAAACTCTGAATATCTCCTTCCAAATATTTGTTAATTACAAAAGGCAAAAATAGGAACTTTACGGTGGAGGCACCACCTTCACCAAGCAATAGAGGTTGGCATCATCAGTAATGAAGCATGCTGACATCATGTGTCACCTGATACCATGTGATCAGATGAGAAGACACTTCATCTCATGGAATTCTTAACTAAAATCTTCAACTTCAGCCTAATTATCAGAAACCATCGGACAAATCCAAATGATGGGTGTGGTCAAAACCTCAACTGTACTCCTCAAAAGTGTCAAGGTCATGAAAGATATGGAAAGTCTGAGGAACTTTCACAGCCAGGAGGAGACAACAGAGGCATGATGGCTAAATGTGCTGTGGGATGCAGGATTGGATCCTGAAACAGAGAAAGAACATTAATGAGAAAACCAGAGGAATCTGGAGAAAGCCTATTGTTTAATTCGTAATAGTATCCCAATGTTAATTTCTTGTTTTGATCATTGCACCATGATTACGAAAGATGTTAAGATTAGGGGAGGCTGGGTAAAGGGTCTCCAGGAACTCTCTGTTGCAGCCCTTTACATCTTTGGAACTCTTGTGTAAGTCTAAAATTATTTCAAAGTAAAGTAGTTACAAAAAATAAGAAATGGGGTCATTATATGTAGGGAAAGGAGGCAGAGAGCAAGACGGAAGGGATGGGGAGAAGCTAAATTTCTCAAAATACCCTGCTGTGTAGATTTGACTCTAATTATATAAAATATTGTAAAAGTATTTTATATAATAATAAAAACAAAATTAAACTTAAAAAGCAAGTCTTAAACATTGTGAGTAAAATGAAATAAATGATTCTAACTGTGTATCAAATTGGTGACATAACTACGTGGAGAGGAACAATTTCAAGAGACTTCAAAACAGTTATTTGATTGGGATGTAACCTAAGGGCAAAACAAACTGCAAAAACTGCAGTTTTCAAGTATTCTACTGTTGGTAGTAAGGAAGACATTGTGATTCTGAGGCTGTTACTAGTGTTTAATAATGACAGTGAAACACATAAAATATGTTTAATTCTGTAAGTTTATAATGATATTTGGAAAAAGCAACTCAGTCACCTTTGTAGAATGTTAGAGAATCAACTCTTTATTTTGAAAATTGGTAAATTAAGACCAAGAATCAAGCAATTGTTCTATCTTTATTTTTTAATTTTTTTTGAGAGATAGGGTCTAGTTACCCAGGTTGGCATGCCGTGGAGCCTCCCTTCATAGCTCACTGCAACCTGGAACTCCTGGGCTCAAGCAATTCTCTTACCTCAGGAGATAGTAGATAGTCCTATCTACTGTCTTCCAAGTAGATAGGATTATAGGCAAGCACTATGCCTGGATAATTTTTTGAAAATTTTTCTAAGTAGAGACAGGATTTCTCTTTGTTGCCTAGGCTGGTCTCAAACTCCTGGCCTCAAGCGATCTTCCCACCCTGGCTTCCCAAAGTGCTAGGAATACAAGTGTGAGCCACCATACCCAGCCCTATTCTACCTTTAAAAACAAAACAAAACCCTATGTAAACATAACCAAAAATTTGATGAGGGGAAGTTTTTTCTTTTGAAATATTTCAACTAACACATGAAAAATTAGAATATTACCATGTTGCAACCTTCTAATGATGTCATGGGTTTAGCAGTGATCATCAGTTACTGCTGACGTTACATGAAAGAGACCACCGTCCAAAGCGTGTCTCCTGAAAGAACTGCCCAATATAACCCATGAAGCATTCTTGGCAAAAAGGGAACCTGAATCTAATTAAGCTTTTGTATTTATATTCAGTGACCAATTTACAGAAAACACTATGGATGGAGGAACATTGGTCAATTCCATGGTGACGCAATCAGCGAAACTTAGATTGCTGACAGCTCTGTAAGGCAAACACCCTGTTGTCTTCAACAAATAAACTATAAGGGGAGAAAAGCCAGAAATGGAGGAAGAGCATATGGGTTTTAAGTCTTATGAGACATATTAATCAGTTCTAATATGTGAACCTCATTTAGATTTGATTTGAACAAACCTAAAAAATGAGGTAATTGGGAAAATTTAAACATTGTCTAGACCATTGATGATGTTAAAGATTTATTGTAAAGTTTTTGAGTGTGACGGGAGCATTGTAGTTCTTTTTTGGATGAGTTTTATTTTTTAGAGATACAGTATGAAATATTTATAGGGCAAATAATGATTTCAGGATTTGCTTCAGAATAATCCTGGGGCAGGGCATGGAGTACATGGGAACATAGTCCAAGAAAGTCTGGCCATGATTCAACCTACAGAATGGGAGAAAATTTTTGCAATCTATCCATCTGACAAAGGGCTAATATCCAGAATCTACAAGGAACTTAAACAAATTTACAAGAAAAAAACAACCCCATCAAAAAGTAGGCAAAGGATATGAACAGATACTTCTCAAAAGAAGACATTTATGCAGCCAACAAACATATGAAAAAAAGCTCATCATCACTGGCCATCAGAGAAATGCAAATCAAAACCACAATGAGATACCATCTCATGCCAGTTAGAATGGTGATCATTAAAAAGTCAGGAAACAGCAGATGGTGGAGAGGATGTGGAGAAATAGGAATGCTTTTACACTGTTGGTGGGAGTGTAAATTAGTTTACCCATTGTGGAAGACAGTGTGGTGATTCCTCAAGGATCTAGAACCAGAGATACCATTTGACCCAGCAATCCCATTACTGGGCATATACCCAAAGGATTATAAATCATTCTACTATAAAGACACATGCACACACGTGTGCATGTTTATTGCAGCACTATTCACAATAGCAAAGACTTGGAACCAATCCAAATGCCCATCAATGATAGACTGGATAAAGAAAATGCGGTACACATACACCATGGAATACTATGCAGCCATAAAAAAAGATGAGTTCATGTCCTTTGCAGGCACATGGATGAAGCTGAAAACCATCATTCTCAGCAAACTAACACAGGAACAGAAAACCAAACACTACATGTTCTCACTCATAAATGGGAGTTGAACAATGAGAACACATGGACACAGGGAGGGGAACGTCACACACCAGGGCCTGTTGCGGGTGGAGGGCGAGGGGAGGGATAGCATTAGGAGAAATACCTAATGTAGATGACGAGTTGATGGGTGCAGCAAACCACCATGGCACGTGTATACTTCTGTAACAAACCTGCATGTTCTGCACATGTACCCCAGAACTTAAATTATAATTAAAAAAGGAAAGACTTGCCATGATTGATAATTGCTGAAATTGGTTAATGGACACGTGGAGGTTTATTAGACCCGCCTCTCTGCTTTTGTGGGTTTAAAATTTTTTTATAAACATTCTTTTAAAAAGTAAGAGTTTTGGAGTCTGACAGACTTCACTTTGAATCCTCTGTCACCTATAAACTACTTGCCCTTGAGCCATTGTTTAACCCTCATGGCTCAGTGTTCTCCTCTGTACAGTACGCTGATAATCCCTGAGAGCTCAGAAGCACTGAGAGAAACCGTGTGTAAAATGCTGAGGCCTGAATGAGCCCCTGGAGGCCCTCAAAAAATGGCAGCTGCTATGATTATTGCGGATGTTGATGATGATCACTTTTACATCTTCATCTATGTAAAAACAATTAGTCACCTAATGTTTCAAGTATCAATACATACTGGAAGAATTTACTCTTCATTAACAAAATAGACACTTGAGTGTCAGTTACCGATGTAAAACTCAATCCATCTTGTCAGTCAGTGCTTTTATAAAAGCATGCAGTAATGCTTGTCTCCACTGAAGGCCTCACTTCCAGCAGATGCTAGCACCTCATGCAGAGCCGTGAACCCAACAGAAATAGTTGACATAAGGCCAGGTAGTTGACTCCATACTCATCTCCATGAGATGATGAGCAGCCAGGAAGCTGCCATGCAGTGGCCACCAGTGGAGTAACAAGCCACCTCTTCCAGCAATGTGTGTGTCACCTGGCTCCCAGGAATGCCTTGCAACGAGCACCAGCCTTCCTGACAGCAGTTATGACATGCTTTCCCCAGAATGAGGAGGAACCTTTCAGGTTGCATCCTGTCCTTTCACGGGCTCAGGCATTGCCTGGATCTACTGTCGGCTAATCTGTTGCCTCATGGTACTGAGAACAAAATGTCCTTCTTTTTGTTCATTTATGCATTCATTGAATATTTTTGGGTGTCTACTATATGTCAGGATGGAAACACCTAAATGGACTTGGCCAATTGGCTGTGAAGGAATATTATATGCTATTCTGAACCTCTATGTCATTTACTGATATGTGCTTATAGAACATAACTTGACACCTGTAGATTTTGTCTGAAGTCCTTCTTTTTGTTCTTCTTGATTGGTGACATTCATGCATCCAGCCTTACAGTTTTGCTTGCACTCTCTGTCCCTTCCAGAAAGAGATAATTATTAACATCTAGTTCTGTAAAAATTCTCTTCCACCTCTTCTCTCTTTGAGGCATGAGGTACCTGATTCACAGGTACCTGTGAGGGTAACTCCTCCTACCCTCACAAGTACTGATTTTGTGCAAATATATTTCTTGTAGTCAGTTTTATTTCTTACACTTTCATGTTCGAATAAGAATGGTACAGCCGAGCGTGGTGGTTCACACCTGTAATCCCAACACTTTGGGAGGCTCAGGAGATCGAGACCATCTTGGCCAACATGATGAAACTAAAAATACTAAAAATACAAAAATTAGCCGGGCATGGTGGTGCATGCCTGTAATCCCAGGCACTCGGGAGGCTGAGGCAGGAGAATCACTTGAACCTGGGGGGCAGAGATTGCAGTGAGCTGAGATCGCACCACCGCGCTCCAGCCTGGGTGACAGAGCGAGACTTTGTCTCAAAAAAAAAAAAAAAAAAAAAAAAATGGCACAAATAGCTAAGATTTGCTGAATTCTTACTCTGCTGGGACCCGGGACCTGTGCTCTCCACATGCTGTGTAATCACCGGTCCTCTCCCTTCCACCATCAGCTGCCCTGTGGCTGTGCCCCTTCCTCTGTGTAATCACCCACCCTACACCTTCCACCGTCAGCTGCCCCGTGGCTGTGCCCCTTCCTCTGTTGGCCACATGGCACCCAGTCCCCAGGGTAAGGCACAGATTAGAAGTGATGTTGGTAGCAGTGGGAGGAAACAGAGGAGCCATTAGAATCTGAGTGTATGCGAGAATATCTGAGCTGGTCAAATCTCTAGTTGTGAACAGTATACATACTCTGTTTCCCACCAAAAAAAATGTACAGCAGGGGCTTTTTACCAAAGCTGATTTTTAAAGGTGTTGATCCTCACAGAGAAGTTTTCTCTTTGGGAAGTGTATTTATGGGAGCAACTGGTTTCTCAGGGGTGCCAGGTAAACGAGATGTTGCAATGTATTGCTTTCTTGTATGCATTTGTTCTATCTTAATATGTTATCTTGGAACTTCTGGGCAACAGTCAATCTTTTAGGAGATGACTTAGGTATTATGTTTTTATTTAGACAGCAACAGAAGCTCCTGAGGAGTCCTCCACCCAGTATCTCCACATCACAGAGGCCGAAGAAGACGTTCAAGGGACACAGGCTGCGGTGGCCGCGCTCCAGGACCTGAGATACACCTCTGAGAGTGGTGAGGACGCCTGCTCTTCCTTTGCCATCTCAGAACTGTCTTTCCTAGACATGCTGAATGAATGCATTTGCAGATGAGTGATGTCCATCAGGTGATCTACTTGCAAATCCCTGACCCAGCTTTCAGACTGCAGAAGCAGCCCCATTGCCAGCCCCCAGAGATCTCTGCCTCCAGAAATGCTCTAGAACAGAGCCAAAGCAGAGGGGAGGCCTTCGAACAGGACCGCAAGAGTCCCCCATGTTTCTTATCACATTTAATTCTCTGAACGGCCTTGTGAGGGGAGGAGATCTGACTATTCTCACTTCACAGATGCGGAAGGTTGCTTCTCATTGTTAATGGTTGGCTAATGGTTAATGGTTGTTAGTGGTTGACTGAGGGTCACCCACTTTAGGGTGTTGGAGCTCATCCTGGAATCTGGGTCTCCTAACTTCTTGTCACGGCATCGTCCCATTCCATGCTTCCTCAGGGACATCTCCTCCAGGGCCTACAGGGGCCAGGCAGGCAGTGGCAGGAGGTGGTGTGGGCTCAGTGGGTGGTAGAGAGTGGCAGAGACTCTGGCGTGCGAGGGGTCACTTTGCAGACCCGCAAGACCAGGATCGCTTGTTCTCCAAGTCCTTCCCAAAAGGCCCAGTCAGGATTTTTACATCAAATGTCATGATTTTCAAATGTTAAATCAGTTCTAAAAAAACAAGCCACTGTACCAGCCTAGTGGCAGTTGGGGCATTATGCTTAGAAAACAGTTTTTCTTAATGCTCTTTTTAAAAGATCAACAGAACACAAGTTAATGTTTCATACCACAGCCCTGTACATATCTGGAGGGCAGAGGTCAAGCAGGTTGGGTTAAAAGGGAAGCATTAGGTGAAATGAAATGGTGATAGGAAATAGGAGTTAGAAAGACACCATTTTTACCCAGTTCTTAAAACCCCAAACTCCAGATTCTAAGAAAGCTGCACAGAAAACTCCTGTGGGCCGGTTGGTTTAGGAAAGATTAATTGACAGGGCTGTGTTCACTGCCTGCTGAGCTGCAGGGAATTCGGGAGGCAGTGCCTCCACTTCTGCAGACAGGAGAGTCGAGGCCCAGCTGTTAAAGGTGGCTCTCAGCACTGAAGTCCTGCCAGAAGTTGAGTTGCCTTCCATGATGTCCAGTGACATCAGTGATTGCTCATGACCTACAAGATGCGGCCTGTCTGTCTTCATCCCCTATGAGCACACACACACGTGCACGCACACACACACACACCCCACACACACTCTCACTCTCAGACTCACTCACTCTCTCACTCCTTCTAAGGCCCTCCGATGTCTCTTCCTAGCTCTTAACTTTGCAGCTGAAAAGGCCAGGCTCAGCTTCTCTGGCTCCTGCCTGGCCTTGTCACTGTCTCTTGCCACCCCATTCCTGGGCTGTGCTGCCCTCAGCCAGATCTGCAGCTCTCAGAAGGGACACACACTCCAGTGCTCCCTGGGGTATGGCCTGGTTTCTTCTCCCTCACAGCCTTTTTCTGCCAAACTCATCCTCATCTGCAGTACTCAGACTGCAGGTCACCTCCTGAGAACCCCCTCCCTTTTCTGCACTGTTTCCTAATTGCACTCCTGACCTGGGACCTGCCAGGTGCTGTAAGGATTTGCTTACAGTCTGGCTTAGGAGGCTGTGAGCCCTGGGAGGAGTCGGGGGGTGAGGGGGAAGGGGTAGGGCTTTGTCTTTATTCTTATCAGGAGCAATAGTGCTAGGGCTTGATAAATGGTCATTGAGGGAGTCCACGGATGCGGAATTAGAACCTCGCCTCAGTAAGTTGCACAGGTAAATGTTTTCGTCCTTGCATGTTCAGAGTGGTTGGCTGCAAGGTACATTTGCACCATTTCCCTTAAGGGGCATGTGTCTGGGGGGTGCCGGGTGACGCATTGTGAATATAAGCCAGCCACTGCCTCAGCCACCGGCTTGTCCTACCTTCTGCATGAGACACGTTGAGTTCCCCTTCTCTGATCTCTTATTGATTGACTCACATTGGAACATGGCCCACAAAAAGCTGCCCATGAGGATGAAAATGTTGGCAGAGACTGCATAATATTATGCTAAGGTGGAGATCAAGCAGTCATTTCTCTTTTAGTAAATTAATGATCAGGGTCAGGGTGTGCTCAGGACGGTTGCAGATGGCCTGGCAGATGGTGGGAGCAGGTGGGGATACTAAATAGCTGCCTGATGATGCAGAATCCCATCTTTAGAGGTGGTTAAAATAGAACCCCCAGCTTCAATTGGTCTGGAGTTCCAAAGCCCACTGGTTGAATAATTGAGACATCCTTGGATGTTTTGCCCATAACTTGTGAAATTTCTTGGCACACACTTTCATTGAATCTGCGGCTGAACGGGCTGGCTGGCACTCCCAGGAGTTCAGCTTCGAGGGCAGCCACGTGTCCGCATGTTAGGACTCAGAGCACGTGGGTTCGAGTTCTGGCTTTGTGGTGTAACTGACTCAGTGGCCCAAATGAGGATTCTACAAAATGCAAATAACATCTCAATGTCCCATCTTCACAGGGTCGCTTGGGGTTTTGAGATATTCTTATAGCAAATGCTTTGTAAGCTATAAAGCACTACACAGATTATTTCTGTTGTCAAAATGAGCGATTACGGAGAGCCCATGCATCCTCTGGAGAAGGCGTCACCCAAGAGAAAAGACAGGCTGGTTTTGCATTCCATGTCCTTCAGCACCAGTGGCCTGAATGGTGTCCTCTTTGCTTCTTCCTCTTAAGGCGACCGACTGGACCCCACGGCCGTGAACATCCTGCAGCAGATCATTGAGCTGGGCACCGAGACCCACGATGCCACTGCCCTTGCCTCGGTGGTTGCCATGGCACCAGGGACGGTGACTGTGGTTAAGCAGGTAGGGACCCTCTTTCTGTAAGTGTTCATCTCTGTGTGTCTCACAGTCAGGTTCTTTCCTCCTCCCTGTGTTTCTAAGTCTTTAACTTACCTGAGGTAGAACTTGGAATGAAATTGGTCTAGTCTCATACCTTTTCTTGTTCTACCTCTGATCTCATGGGAGTGCTTCTTCAATAGCTCTATATGTGGGAGATGTTTGGGGGAGAGGTATAGTATATTAAAAAAAAAAAATTCTGGAAACTCTCCGTTCATTTTCTTTCAAAGAATCCCAGAGTGAAAATGAGCATGATGTGTACCACTGAGACACATCTCTGATGAAAACAGCTCTCAGTGCCTAAGGTCCCATCAGTAAATTTAGCTAGTAGGGTGCGTGGGGGTAGCCAGAGAAGCCAGGAGGATTTCCCAGTGGACTGGCCTTCCTAAATAGTAACCACCCGATCAGATCAACACAGGATACTGCTCTGGTAGGAAGAGATGATCAGTTTTGGAATAAAGGTTACTCCACTTAATTAATCCTTTATCTGCTTGGCTCATTTCCTTTTCTGCCCTCAGTGGAGACTTTACCATCTGTTAAAATGCAATGTGTTTGATAATTAGGTCATCTTTTTTATCTGTTTATACCTATGTCTCTATCTGCTACCTCCTGTTTCATTTTACAAAAGATTTTAGCTGGCTTACACAAATACTGTAAATGCATCAAAACCAGGGAAATATATAATCTGAAATCAAAGTTCAAGTTCACAGAGAAAGTAGAAATGCAAACCATGGAGTTTCTGACATTTAGCCACTCCTGTATTGATTCATTTGGTATTTATTGAGTGCCTCCTGTTGTCAGGCAGAGTTCCAGTTGCTGGGATCTAGGAGAGAACCAGCGTCTGCCATCATGGTGGTTACTTTACAGTGGGGAAAAGGATAAAGCTTGAATAAACCAGTACGACATAAAGAATGTCAGATGGTGAACAAGTGCCAGGAGAAAAGTAAAGCAAGGGAAGCAGGAGAGGAGTAGGGTCCAGGAGTGTGGGTTGGGGTGATTTTGTAAAGGGTTGTTGGGGAAGATCTCTGACATGTGAGAAGAGACCTGGAAGAGGTGTGTATTACTGGAGCTGTCTGAAATTGACTAAATTTGTTACTGAATTGTATAACAGAAAAGAAAAAGGAGACGTTAAACAGTTAACTCAGGAAGGGGGTTAGCTTTTCTTGGCACTAACAAATAAGATATTTCTTAATGAGGCACTCACATAGGGACGCCTGAGTGATGTGTCCCTGGTGACCTGACGAGCCAGGAGGGGACATCCCAGTGCTGTCTCCACAACTGTCCCCTGAGTGTGCCCAGGGCACAATGCAAAGCATGAAATTCAGGCCAAGTAGTTCTCTGGGGGAATTAGTAAGTACATTCGGGTTCAACTGTTGGGTTTCTTGACCTACGGACAAGACTTAGCATATCTAGATGAATGTTTGGATCACATGTCCTAAAATCCCTCTTCCACAGTGTGGTTTCTCTCAGGAGTCGAGCTGGAGAGTAGGCAGGGAGATGCTTCAGTCTGTAGCAACCTGGTATCTGCATTGGCTGAGAAAAGATTCATACACTTCCAGGCTAAGTACCTTTTTAGCTTTTCTTGGTGTTTACTAGATTGCAATCTTCAGATTGTCTTATAAATATCTTCTGAAACTCCTCATTTGCATCTTGACATGTGGAGTCCCCAGCTGGACCTGGTACTTTAGGAAGGGTCTCTCTGGGATGGTATCAGGAGGACTTTGAATGTGTCATACACGTGAAATCCTTTTGAGAGTGCAGGAAGCTACTTCTGATTGTGACTTGTGTCTTGTTTCTAAGAACTAGATTGATTTGCTGCTGCTGGGAGACATGATTTATTGAGCCTCGCAGGCAATGCAGTGATACACGAGGTCACAGGGTTTGGGTTACAGCTTAGATATGCTTCGAAGCATTAGACTGACAGCACAACAAGGGATGAGGCAGATAATCATCCAGAACGACCAGTGTCGACAAGCTAAATGTGTTCGCAGGAGGAGAAAACAGTGCTGCCCTTCCGAGGATCTTCTTTCTTATTGCAAACACAGCAAAGAGTGGTGCTGTTGAACACAGTCGTGGGGAACTGCATTTGGAAATATTCCCCAAGAAGGTGTATGTCCTGGCCATTATCTTGTCTGCCTGGCCCCACACCTCGCTCACGGTGGCTGTTGATAAATGACAGAGAGGAGACTGGGTGGACAGACTGCTGGGCGGGTAGACGCTAAGCACCACTCCTATAGCAAAGGAAATGAAGTGTTTCAGGCTCTCCCAGGTGAAAGGATGCCCTCTGAATTCCATTGTCCTATAGTTTAAATTGAAATATAGCGATATTTATTAGAAAAATTGGTTTCAACCTTTTTCTTTTAATTAAACTCTGGTTTAGGATTTTTCAGTCAAGAAATTATATCTGCTTAATAACTGTGCTGAAGCACCGAAATATGAACTCTGGTGCACCAGTTGGAAAGAGGAAAGCTTTTCCTCCTGTGGGAGGCACGTTGATGTCAGGGGCTTTCTCTTGCTTGAACCCAAGGCATCACACATAGTAGTTGCTCAATAAATGTTATGAAATAGAATTGCCTATGTTGGAGGTTTTGATTCTTCAGTTGTATCCTATAAATCAGTATTGCCGGAGAGAAAAAAGCAAGAATTCCTCATCATAAAGTATGTGATGTATATTGCAGAACAATGTTTCAAATTACTATGGGATAGCATCTTTTGAGACCTTATTAGATCTCTTTTATATACATCTTCCACAAGACTAAAAACAAAACAAATTCTACATTGTACGTAAGTTGCTTCTGGTTGGTTAAACATTTCAAAATTTATTTCTCATATAAACAAATAGATATATACTCTATAATTTTTCATGACTTATTAATGTTAATTGAAAAGAATCTTATATATCAAAATTCATCAATAATCACTGAAAGAGATTAATCCCAAGTCTTCTGGGGTTTTCAGCTTCTGGGATGAAAGTAATGGCAGGCCTGGTGCGGGGCTGGCAGTGTTGGAGAGAAGAGAGCTGGGAAAAAACTGTTTGCTTCTTGGTCTTTAAAGAGACAAGGAAAAGATTTTGCCTATAATTGAGACCATTTAAATTCTCTGTTGGACACAGAAATCTGTCCTCAACAACTTCTTGTCACTTTCTCTCTTCTTGAGTGTCAGCATTAAAAATAGATTCATGGGGCCCGAGCATCTCCAAACGCTCAGAAAGAATCATGCTTGCGTGCCCCACTCCAGCCCGGCAGAAGGGCCCAGATGAGAACTTGAGTGCAACTAAATGTGTGTTTGTTAAACCTGACAGTTTTCATTAAATAAGGTGATTCCTTTTGTTAGTGTTGTTAAACCTTGCGTTAAGATTTTATGAGGAAGAAATTTGTATTTGATAAATAGAACTGCCTAAGAAGGTAGATGGAAGACGGCTAGCCGCACAGGAAATGCTATCATGAGCATCTCTGAGTCAAAATTAGTTATTTAAAGGAAAAGAAAAACTGAAGAAAATAACAGCAACAGTCATCACCAGTGGCTGATGGCTTAAATCATTCATGGATGTTCTTATGGATTAAATTTTATTTTAGACTCAAAGTAACATTGTCTTTATGGTTGACACTCATTTAGCAGGCATTTACTGAGCAACCACTGTGTGTGCAGTCTCTGGTTATATTGATTTCCTATTGCCACTGCCACAAATTACCACAAATCTATGGTTTAAAACAACACAAACTTATACTGTCTTACAATTCTGGAGGTCAGAAGTCTGCAGTGGTTCCTGTGCTAAAATCAAGGTGTTGAGAGAGCTACAGTGTTTCTGGGAAAGATTCCTTTCTTGCCTTTTTTGGCATCTAGAGGCCACCCGCACTTCTTGACCCAAGGCTCCCTTCCTCCATCCCCAGAGCCAGCAACAGCAGGCTAAGGTCTCACATCCACTCACTCTGACCTCTGTTTCCAGGGGCAAATTGCCAGCCTTCCTACTCCCTTTTTTAAGGGCCCTTCTGATGACATTGGACCCACCCAGATAATCCAGGACTGTCCATCTGGGATGGCTTCTCTGTCACCAGCTCCTTAATGTGATCACATCTGCACATTCTTCTTTGCTGTGTAAGACAACATATTCACAGGCCTCAAAGATGAGAACATGGACAGCTTTGGTTGAGGGGTGCGGGCGTTGCTGTGCCCACCACACTGGGCTACAGAATTAAGATAGTTCCTGCTCTCAAGAGGCAAATAGTCTAACAAGCGAAATGACTAATTTTTTCATACAACAAATACTCCTTGAGCTGCTTTTACCAGCCAGTCACTGTTCTCAGCACTTGGGATATTTCAGTGAACATATCAGATGAATGATATGGTTGAGAAGCTTACGTTTTAATTGGGGTAGATAGCCAATCCATATACATGTAATAAGTAAATTATAATAGTACATTAGAGGCAAAAAGTGCAATGGGAAAAAGAACAAGCAGAACTGGTCAAGCGGTATGGAAAATGCAGCCTTAAACAGGCAGTTCCAATCGAGAGTGATGAATGCTTCAGGGAGATGGCCCAGGGACCCAGGAATGCTATGGGGAGCACCAGGGGCCTGTGAACCTGGGTCTGGAGTGGGGGCAGGTGCTGAGCAGGGAGGCCTTGTGAGTGTAGGGTGGGAGCAGGGCTCCAGGCAGGGGTGGATACAGGAGCTGGTGGCTGGTGCCAGCTGGGTGACTGGAGGCAGAGGTAGGGGTGGTGGAAGAGGCCCTGCATAGAGTAATGACTTGCCTGGTTGTAACATGGGCCAGGGATTCCAAGTCTTAGAAGTATCTCAGCCTGATCGCTCCCTTCTGCCTACTTGGAGTCCAAACAGTTTGTGGCCTTATGGCATGTCCAAGGGCATAATGTCCTTTGGCCATGGGCTTCCTGACCTATGTTACCTTCTTGAAGTCATGTTGGCGTTTTTAACAAATGACAATGTCTTGGTTCTTGCAAATAGTGAACCTGCACTGAGCATTCCTGCCCTTTGATATTTAGCAGAACAATCAGTGCCTGTCTAAGACTGTCACTGACATTTGTCTTGGCCTCTGCTTCCTGGGTCCACCAAGCCAGCTACTGCACCGTGCCCTTTCTTCTTTCCCTGGGGGTGTTTTAAGTAATAAGTACACCTTATGATGACACAGCATCTTCTTTTTAAGAAGGTCAGGATGATTGAACAGTTTGCCTTTATGATAATCTTCGGTCTTTCTGAGTTTTGTGTTTTTTAATTTTGTATTGTTTTTACTGCTGAGGGTTTGCCCTAAACAGCAGACTGGGGGTGCTGGGGCATTGTGGGGTGTCAGCCTCTGAGGTGGGGGAGGGAGTTGGGCTCCCAGTGAAGTGGTATGGGTCATTCGTTCATTGTACAAGTTACTTTTCAGTCCATGTGCACGTATGAAAGGCCAGGACACTCCCCTGTGTACAAGAGCTTACCTGATGCAGTCTCGTCCAAGTGAGGCTGTCCAGCAGCATGCACTTTACCAAGCCTGCTTCTCTGTGACTCGGCCACCATTCCTGCTTTACTGAGACCTGATAAGAAATACGTTGTGTTTGTCAGAGTTTCTTAGAGAAACAGAACTCATAGGGGTATATGTGTGTGTTTGTGTGCGTGTGTGTGTGTGTGTGTGTTTAAAAGAAGGAATTGGCTGATGTGACTGTGGAGGTTGACAAATCCCAATGTCTGCTGTCAGCAAGCTGGGGTACCAGGAGAGCCAATGGTGTGACTCCAGGTTGAAGGCTGGCAGGCTTGGGATGCAGGAAGGGCCAGTGTTTCAGCTTGAGATCAAAGGCAGGAAAAACCAGTGTCCTGGCTTGAAGGCTGTTGGGGAGGAAGAATTCCCTCCTTTTCAAAAGGGGAGGGTCAACTTTTTAATTCTGTTTAGGCCATCAGCTGATTGGATGGGCCCCACCCACACTAGGGAGGGCCATTTGCTTTATTCAGCCTGCCAGTTTAAATGTTAATCCCATCCAAAAACACCCATCACAGCCATACCTAGAATAACGTATGACCGAATATCTGGGCACCCATGGCCCAGTCAAGTTGACACATAAAATGAACTATTACACATGTACAAATATGTTTCAGGCTATGAGTGTCTCTTTTGTCAGTGAAAGACTGTTATTTGCTTCAAGGGTGAAATTCTGTTTCACAGAAACAATTTTGGTGGGCAGATTTCATGTTGATTTAGTAGCTTCCAGAAAACATGTCCATTGGCAAATCCATATTCCTATCGCAGTTGAGATTTTGATTCAAGGTTCAGGAATCAGCTCCATCCTGCGTATCCTTGAGAGAGTCACAGCTGAGGACTGTGCCAGTGTGGCACATTGACCCCCAGGAGTCCTCCATGGAGCACCAGCACTCCACTCAATCCTCCTGGCCATGAGCAAGCAAACCATTGTTGCCACTGCCCCCATGGGAGTAGATGTCCAGTAGGAACTAGTGTTAGCAGCACTCTATGTGGCAGGCCTGTGTCTCTGTCCACATCGGGCATTTCCCCTGCAGCCCAGGAGTTGGCTGCCCTGGCTTATGAGCCTAGGGTGGGGAAGGGGTGTCACATGCACTGCCTGCCAGTTTTAGTGCCTCCTGGGGTTGCCCCTCTCTTCTGTTGGTTGTTTTCCTGCAATGTGCTAGATGCTTCCACACTGTATGCTGGGGCCTCAGTGGGAAGGAGCAATTTGGACTGCCTCAGACCCATGGGTACCCACCTCTTCCCCATGCAGGCCCTTAGCCGGGCACAGCACAGAATTATTCTGCCTTAATCTTGTCAAAATCCCAGGTGCTCCTCCGACGTGCTTTAACCACTGATCAAAACGAAACAAACAGAAAACCAAGCAGGAACCCCAGCTTTGCCCAAATCACCCCACTTTCTTCTCCCAACTGCTTCTGCACAACCTTTGCCACCTTCAGCCTTCACGTGGGTCCCCGTGATGGTTGGCAGTGTTGGGAGAAGAGCAGGCAGAGCCCCCACCCTGGGCTCAGCATACAGAGTGAAGCCTGAGAGGGAGCTTAAGTAGCAGTTCTTGCTGGAAGACATATGTTGGTTGCCAGCCAGCATTGGAATTGCTGTTTGTTATTTGCAGTTCATTGTTTTTTGCAAGAAAAGGCACTCTACTTCAGTGGAGAACACATACACCAGTTGCCTGTTTGCAAGGAAGTGCACGTCCAATCTGTCATGTTTTAATTTAAGGCCCTGAGTAATGTGTTCCCCTGACCCCTTTCTCACTGCCCATCTGGACAAGGGCTCCTGATGGGGAGAAGCTGCTCTGCAGAAGGGACTTCTCAAGTGCAGCCTCTGGCTTGAGAGAAGCCTCGTGCCCTGTGGGCCACCTGAAGGGATACTTAGACTGGCCTCCTCCCGTCGAGGGGCAGATGTTGAACATTTTATAAGACTTGTGGCGAAATAATGAGGAGGGGGATCTAGAAAGTGACTTCTATGAGGCTTCAAAATCTATTTTTATTTTTACTTTTAAAAACAAGCGCTCTATTCTACAACTGTGATTGTAGCTACACAGCAAAAGATCTGACAGAAGAACCTCATTGGTGCAAGATACTCTTCTAACTCTTTACAGATTGTGGTGTAAGAGAGCCTGGCCATCTGAATTGTCTTAAAGTGGGACCGAGATGAGATCTCTTCTCTAATCCTAGCCACAAAAAGGATTGAGTGAAGTCCATCCCATTTTTCTGTTATCCCTCTAAGCTCAAATAACTGGTGAGTTAATGGAATTTTCCTTTTCTTGTTCCCACAGAGGCACTTTTTTGATTTCTACTATAAACAAGTCTCTCCCTAACTTCAACACAATTCTCGCAGTGCAGATAAAAGGAGAGTCACTGGCTGGCTTTTCTCTTACTTTTCTTTCCACTCACCTTTCCCCTTCAAAGCCTCCTTTGACTTCATTTCATCTTGCCTGTGCATGTGTGGTACATTACGATAGCAGACCTGTATTCTCTCGCACTGTGATGGAACCCTAGCATCTTCGGTTGTATCGTTTACTCCACTTTCCCGTTATGGTTTTTTTCTGTCATTATTGTGGCTCATCTAAGGAATCAGATCCTTCCAAGAAGATTAAGAGTCTGTATAATTGTAGAAGAATTGATGGTAACAGCAGTTTCCATCTGCCATAACTGCTTGTATTTTCTGTTACTCTTCATTGTATTTGGATGTCACACCCACTCCATCCTTGCAGACTCTAGTGTAATGAGTCACGATGGATTCAAATGCCTGTGGAAGACCCAGGCAAGAGAACTGCACGTGTCCTCTGTAGGCAGTCAAATTGGTTGCGTATCTCCAGGACCGAAAGCATATGCACCCACGTGCTTCTTAGGCCTCAGATGATCTAATACTAGATTCTTAGGCATCTGCTCAGGATTTCTAATAGATACCTATAATCCAGGTTTCACTTTTATCTTTTAATGCCAAGTCCTTTTGATCTTTGTAAAATACTGAAGTCTCACTGATGACTTTGTTTTTCTCGCTATATCATAGCCCTTACTGTAATGACAACCACTTTTCAGCTGCACGCTTTTGTTGGTTGGTGAGGTTAGGCTCCTGCCTAATGAACTCTGCAGTGCAATTTATTTGATCCCGGGCCTCTGCCAACTTCAACTGTATGAAACTCCTAATTATACATGCAGGTAGCCTCTTAAAAGTGTTCTCATACTTCACATTCCTTATAGAATGTTCTTTCTGTTGTTGCGGAATGGTGACCTTTAGCATGTAAAACAAAAAGTTCATTCAGAGTCTTAGCAATGGGTTACTCTCCCTTGTCACTTAATGCCAACTCTTGTCCTTTGTAGGCCTTTCTTAGTTCTCCTGTAATTGTTTGAACCTTTTATTTTTATTTTTCTTAACTAAAACTTCTTTCAGAGACTTCTGCTTCTGGTATGACTTTGGACGGCTGCTACTCCACGTTGCATCCTCTCCCAAAGCTCATTTATTACTTGCTGAGCTGTCTTACACCATAGTAGTTACGGAAAATTCCATTTCTTTGTGAAATTTTTAAAGTAAAAATAGGCCCCGTGATCTATCTGTGGCCATATGAGAAATGGTCTGAAAACATAGAGAACAAAGGTTATTCTCTATTTCATTATGATGCCTTTTTCCCATACAGGCCATCCTTAGCTAACCTGAGGATGCTCATCTATCCAACTTCGCTTTTCTTCCTTTTCCTAAGTCCCCATCTTTCTGCTATTATGCCCCAAGAAGCTGCAGCCTTGGTTGGTGCTATTTGCAGAATCACACTTTATTTGAGTTTTAATACTGCTGAGTTTATTACTGTTTGCTTGGTGCCTGTTTCCTGACCCATGTCCTTAGCCAAAGCAGGTTGGTTTTAATTGATACCTCCCCTCCAGGCAGCTTCACCCTGGGAAGTTGTCCTTGCTGGCGGAGATCACTTGGTCTATTTCAAGTTTGGGGCCAAGGTCAGGCTGTAATAGCCCTGACGGGAGTGAGCCAGAGCTGGCCAAGGCCAGGCTGTAGTATCCCTGACGGGAGTGAGCCAGAGCTGTCCCGCATATGGAGGAGAGCGCTGTGGGCCCTCTGTAGACTTGTCCTGCTTCAGACTGGCCCTTGTTTTTCGTTCCCACCAGAACAGTAGTCTCCATCCTGGCTGGAGGAATTCCCGGAAACAAGAACTCTTGGTGTCCCCTTCCTTCCTACTCCTCCTATCCATCTGGTGTCCCCACCTGGTGGAGGGCCTCTTGCCTCCTTGCCTCTCCCACCCGACGTCTGCCCTGTCAGCACATGCGGTGGCCTCCTGCTTCACAAGGGACCTCAAATAGTCCCTCTGGCTCCCGGCTACCGCCTTCATTTAAGCCCTTGCTACTCAAAATGTGGTCCCCTGGCCAGCGGTGTTAGCATCAGGGGGCTTGTGAGAAATGCAGACTCCCTGGCTTCACCGCACCCCTCCCAAATCAGGCTCTGTGTGTAACCAGCAGCGGGGGCATCCTGGCTCCACCCCAACCCTACCAAATCAGGCTCTGTGTGTAACCAGCAGCGGGGGCATCCTGGCTCCACCCTAACCCTACCAAATCAGGCTCTGTGTGTAACCAGCAGCAGGGGCATCCTGGCTCCACCCCAACCCTACCAAATCAGGCTCTGTGTGTAACCAGCAGCGGGGGCACCCTGCACATTAGAATTTTAGAAGCCTGTTCTCAGCTGTCAGTCCCCCTCCCCTGGCTCACAGAGGATACTGTTCTCTTTCCATCCTGCTGCTCTGAGATCCAGTTTTCACATAGAAGCCGGGGCGATCTTTTAGAAGTATCATTACATCACAGCAACCCTTATTTAAAATCCTCCAATAACTCAGAAAGTCTACAGTAAACTTAAAATAGAAGCTCTCCATGGCCCACCAGGCCCGACAGCAAGGTGCCCGCCTCTCTCCCTCCACTTTCCTTCTTGCTTCATGGTGGGATGTTTCAAGAAGACCCACCCTGCCCGTGCTGACTGTGGGCGGCACAAGATCCGGGAGCAGCTGCTTCCGCATAAAAGCAAACACTCCAAGAAGGAGCACGACCTACGGGGGTGGGGATCCCTGCATGTCAGGATAACCCCTGCCCATTAGGACACATCAGGTTAGACCCTGTGGTCAGCTTCAGCTGTTGGATTGTCAGGTCCTTCCTGCCCTGAGGGGGCAATTAGGAAGGGAATATTATCAGAGGGGCAGAAGCTCTCCTCCCTCTCCAGGCAGTGGTGAAGTTGGGGCCACGGGGAGGAGTACCCTCCCTCACCCCATCACAGTTCTTAGGAACTGTATCACAAACCATATCTAGTATGGTTGGTTATACACATGGCTTTTCCCCCCAGCAAACTGGAAGCTCCATGAGAGCAGGTGACAATTTGGTCTCACCCATCTCTGGGATCTCTAGCACTTGGCTCAGGGCCTGGTACATTTTAGAGGCTTCATACACATTCAAAACCATAAATGCCAGATCAGATGTTGGGAAGCTGAGCTAGTGGGGCCCAGTTGCCCTGGGTGTGACTTGTGCTGAGCAGCCTCATGCTCTCCAGGCTGGCAGTGCATACCCTACCACAGGAGCTGCAGGCCTCTGGGACAGAGCTCCCCTGCCCCGGTTGGACAGCATAAGGGGGTATCTCTGGAGAAGCCCGTTTCATGGGAGTCACCCCAGCTCATGTCACAGTGGATGGAGGAGTCCTTGGCACAGCCAGTGGTGTAGCAAGGGGCTAAAAGACAGCCAGACTGCTTGGGTTGGATCTGTCACATAATAGTGTGTGACCTTGGACAAAACACTTCTCTTCTTTGAACTTGTGTTTCCCCATCTATAATGGGAAGATCATGGAACTTACTCCAAGGGGCTGTTGTATGCATTATACCTAATTATGCAAAATGAAGCCACTGGCCCTGTGCCTGGCACGTGGCTGAGTCAATAAATCTTAGCTCCTGTGATCATGGAAACAGCATAGCTCCTTTCCTTTTACTGTGCACGTAGAATTCAGCCACAGCTGTTTCTGCTTCTGGTCGCTTCCATTTAGCAGGTGAGTGCTGACGCTGGTGTTGTCTAGGTTCTATGCTTGGCATCAGGAGTCCAGGATGGATAAGACACCACCTTTTTTTTTTTCTTTGAGACAGGGTCTTACTCTGTCACCAAGGCTGGAGTACAGTGGCGTGATTATGGCTCACTGCAGCCTCAACCTTCCCTACTCAAGCGATCCTCCCACTCCAGCCTCCAGAGTAGCTGGGACCAAAGACGCGAACCACTGTGCCTGGCTAATTTTTGTGTCTTTTCTAGAGACAGGACTTTGCCATGTTGCACAGGCTGGTCTCGAGCTACTGGGCTCAAGTGATCTGCCCGCCTTGGCCTCCTGAAGTGTTGGGATTACAGGCGTGAGCCACCACACTGTGCCAGATACCACCTCTCATGGCAGAGCTTGTTGCTTGGTCCAGGGAGGTAAACACATAGTTACACAAATGAACATGATTGTGGCTCAAAATCATTTGACCCCTTACAAACTCCAATAGTTGAGTCATTGTGAGTAATTCCCTTAGAGGAGGCCCTGGGGGAGGCATGATGATGAACCGAATGCTCATGTTCCCCCCTTAATTCATATGATTGAAATCTAATCCCCAAAACGATGGTATTTGGAGGTGGGTTCTTTGGGAGGTGATTAGGTCATGTGGGTGGAGCCCCATGAATGGGATGAGTGCCCTAATAAGAGAGGAGAGAGCTTGAGCTCTCTCTTTCCACCGTGTCAGAGTACAATTACAGGTCAATAATCTGTCCTTGGAAGAGGGGCCCGCACTGTAACCTAACCATGCTGGCGCCCTGATCTCAGACTTCTAGCCGCCAGAACTATGGGAGATACATTTCTGTTGTTTATAAGTCACTCAACCTGTGCTGCTTTGTGACAGCAGCCCAAGCTGAGACCAGGCTGCTTGGGAATTGCAGATGCTGAGGGACATTGCCCAAAGTCAGGGGAGCTGGGCAGGAGGTGGTTCTGTGTGAGAGAGACTTAAGACCAGGCCAAAAGAGAGTTGAATTAAGTAGAATTAAGTAGATCTTCCTACTCTGAGAGAGAAGTACGTGGGTCATGTGGATTTGAAGAGCAGGAGCTGGTGTCTCTCTGGGGTTTCATCATGAGATCGGAGACTGTCATGTCAACACCAGTAAGGTGAATGTCAAAGCTTCACTGGTGCTCAAAACAAGAAGAGAGAGTTTCTTTTTCTGTTCTTAGATCTGCTTGCTACTAATGAACTTACCTTGATAAGTTTGATGAGTGATTTAAATGGTTTATGTTTTGTTATGATAAACATATTTTAAACAAAAAATAAAAACACTTTATTCCTGGGAGTTTGGTTTTTCTACCTTGGGCAAGGGCTGTTGCTCTGTGGTCATCCAGGGAGGAATACAACCTGGGTCCTGCCAGCTCCATTTTCCTTCTCTGCTTGATTACCAGCAAGGCCCTGGTGGGGTTCTGTGGAGGCTTCAGGTCACTCATGTTCAAGTACTGGGAAAGAAACTGCTAGTGGAAGCAGATTGCTTAATTAGGGGGAGAAGAGTGTGCGTCAGCTGAGGAAAGGAGCCAAGTGCTTCCCCAGCAGGCACCAAGACAGCATCCTCGAGGTGGCCCGTGAAAGGGCAGTGGATCGATCCTGTCCCCACAGCTTTATTGAGCACCTGCCCTTCAGGTTGACAGAGCCACCAGCAATGAGAAAGGCCAGGGCCTGCAAGGATGGTCACGGGGGTGATTTTGTGAATGTCAGGCAGGTGGAAATGTACAAAGGAAACTACTCCAAAAGTACAGTGGAGGGGACTTGGGTGAGAAAAAATCTGAAAGGTTTGCCCAACCCCAACAGCTGCACAGCTGTGCAGGGATCACCAGGCAGGGGTGTGGAGGGAGGAGAATGTGTAGGGAAGAGAGTGCTCCATGTGTGAGGACCGGGCAATGCTGTAGAGCTGCCACGCCCGGCCTGGCACTAAATCAAATAGAGATTCAATGTATGTGCACTTAAAGGGGAAGAAAGTCAAGTATTATGCACAGTAAATGTGTCTAAATATCAAATATTTGTGAGGAGGAAGAAGCTGTGCCTGCCTCCTTCCCTTTCTTGGTGAATCTGCTCTGAACTGTTTCAGCACAGCTTTGAAATATCTCCTGGGGTCCACATTTGAATAATTCAGTTCAGTGTTTATTGAGTGCCTACTATAAGCTGGGTGCCCTGTGGCCATGGCATGATGGTGTGGAGGGGATGTGTGAAGCACACGGGCAGCAGCTTAAGTGCGTGGGAGCTTGGCTCAGCCGGGGAGGGGAGGGGGCGGCAGACCCTTCCTCCAAGGAGGGCCGGCATCCAGAAGCAGTCATGAGTGCCGTGCGTCATGCACCTGCCCTGTGTCAGGCACTGCCCCCCACCCCGCCGTCTCATTCCCACACACTTTCTCTACCACGTGGATCTCTCTAGTTTCCCACAGTTTATGAGAGAAGGTTTCCTTTTCTAGTCAAATGATTATTCAGATCAAACTAAGCTACGCCTAGACTGCTGAGACATGCAAGAGGTACAAGATGTTCTAGTCATGGGCATCCTCTTTCTGTTGCCCAGTGAGTTGGTTTGGCCAGTATGGAAACCTTTTCATCCTCTTCTTACAGCACTGAGGCCAGGAAGCCTGCATTGCTCCTCTCAACCTGTTTCGAAGGCCCTTCTCTCTCAATGAAGAGAGCTGGCCCTTCTCGTTCCCCTCAGGCCCGGGGACCTGGTGGACAAGTCCGTGTTGCAGGTGGCAGCAGAGCTCTCCAGTGCCTGAGGCTTAGGAAACAGTGTTGCCCCTGTGTCAGCCGATAGTGGAGTCTCAGTGTTGCAGAGACCCAGGCGACACAGGAGATTGCTGGTGACTGCCGTTAGCCAGCAGCCTTTACAGCTTAGGCTTTGCACTGTGCATGGGATTTATACTTTCGGGAAAGAAAATGTGTCTGCTGTCTACTTACAACCAAGAGAAAAATAGGGTGGAGAGGCAGCATTATACTGTCTTCCTCCATGAAAGGTGTCCAGCCTGACAGTGGGATGAATCACGGCCTTCCTCACTTCCTGTGCATTCTTTCCTCCCTAAAAGGCTTTAAATCTCCATTGATGTATGTGGAATGGTTTCTTCCTGCCTGTGAATATCTCCTGATATTTCCACAAGTTTCTTGCACATAATGCCCCCTCAGAACACCCTTCTTTTTGTCCTGTACAGATATATATTTCTGGAGTTAGGAATTTATGATGTTTTTTTACAAACCACATTCATTTATGCATTTTCTTTCCTCTATAAATTCAGGATTGTGTTTGCTGTTTCCCTTTGTTTCTGACTTATACAACTCCACTCTTCACCCAGGGTTGTGAAAGCAAATGTGCTTACTTGTTAACCTTGTAAAATGGTCCTGCCAGTTCCCCTTTTGAGAATGAAAAGGAAGCTATTGCTTGGTTATAATTTAAGCAGTGAGCGAAGCCCTAATCACTGGAAAAATAAGGCTTCTTCTCCAGAGCTTAAACACACACAGGGGAATATTCTACCTGCAAGAATCGACTGCAGTGTTCTTTTTTCATTCTTGTTGTTGGGTTGTGTTTGGATTTTTGTCTGCAGTCCTCTAATTCTTACCATAACATGGAGTCCACGAATTTCTGAGTGGAAGGGACCATAGAAGATGTTGGCCATTTGGGAGGAAATAATGAATTGCACCTTTTCCTTTGATCTCGAGGTTTGGAAGCATCTGAGAAACAAGACGTGAGTGAATCAGATGGTAATGAGAACAACAGGAGAGGGAGAGGAGTTGGAGACCAGTTGAGCCATCTAGTCACAGGCAGGGCTGGGCAACAGCAGGGCAGCTCTTCCTAGGAGGGCAGTTGCTTGTTGTAGCACATGGAGTCTCAACCTGATGGACCCAGGACTCCCCTTGAATAATGACTACCTTATAACACTCCTTTTACTCTCCTGAAATGAAATTCATAGATTCCTACACATGCATGACTTAAAAAAAAAAAAAAAAAGAACCTCTAATGTCCTAACTGAAATAACAAGAGGTAAATGGAAAGTTATTAATAATAAAATAATAAATTGAGTATTTTAATCTTCAGACATGACTATACCAAGATACAGTGGTTGGCAGGACAATGGTGCCCCAGAGATGTCCGCGTCCTCATCCACAGAACCTACAAAAATATGTTAGGTTTTACATGGCAAGCGGGAATTAAGGTTGCTAATTAGCTGAATTCAAGATGGGGAGATTATCCTGGATTATGCACATAGGCTCAGTGTGATCACACGTGTCCTTAAATGGGGAAGAGGAAGGCAGTAGGGTCAGAACCAGAGAGATGACATCATAAGAAAGACTCAGCCAAATGTCGTTGGCTTTGAAGATGGAAGCAGGCCACAAGCTAAGGAATGCTGGGGTCTCTAGAAGATGGAAAAGCCAAGGAAGTGGATTCTCTCCTAAAGTCTCCAGCCGGGATCACAGCCCTGCTGAAATGTTGATATTAGTTCAGTGAGACCCATTTCAAACTTCTGAACTCTAGAACTGAAAAATGATACATTTGTGTTGTTTTAAGCTGCTAAATTTCTAGTAATTTGTTAAAGCAACAATAAGAAAATGAAATAAAAACCTAACGATGTGGTCAGGTGCCATCTCCTAAGTGTAGTGTCCACTCTGGGTGCACCAGCCACAAGCACAGGCCAAGAGCACATTGTGACTTGAGGATGAGGCTACTAGTGTGAGCAGCATCGCTGGTGCTGGAGGGCTTTCCTAAAGCAAATGAAGTACAGTCTTCCCTCGCCGGAAACAGCAGTTGTATTTCTAGAAGAATGCAGCACACAGACAGTACTTTGTGTTTACATGTGAAACAGTTAGGTTCTAGGTTCAGATCATCATAAATAAGGTTGTTGTTATTGTTTATTTTTATCCTTGTGACTGTTTGGGGGAAAAATTTAAAAGTCATGGTGAGAACAGAACAATTCTTGGTTGTGAGGGACATTCTGACGCATTGTTGCCCACACCTGCAGCTTTCTAAAAGATCTCTACAAGGGATGGAGGGTTCTGCCACTGAGGTGCACTGGCTTCAGGCGTGGTGGAGGAGGAGGGCTCTAGGCAGGGGGAGGACAGCAAGGCAGACAGGAGGCCAAGCCACAGGCTTGCATTTCTTCTCCAGGCCCTCTGAGGGAGGTATGTGAGAGGGCAGCAGGGAGGCAGGACTTGCCTCTCAGACTTCTGAAAGAGTGGGAATTCCTGCTTTATGGACTTAGGAATGCAGGGAGGAGTAAAGGCAGACTCTGCTCTCAATTTCAGTGTCCATCCTGAGGAAGAATCCAGTCTGATGGTCTTGGAGCAGCTATTTGCATAACTTTAGCAATGGGGAACTAGTTATATCAATTCCAGATAGCAGCCCACTGTATTCCGTAGCCCCTCTGTCAGCCCTGGCCCCCACCAGAACCAGCAGTACATCTGATGGCCCCTCATGTGACAGCCCCTTGTGTATTTGAAGGCACAGGCATCTTTTGGGCCCTGCATCTTCTGTTCTCTAGACCAGACATCTCCAATACCCCAGCCATTTTTTTTCTAGAACTGGTCAGCCTTCTTGGAATGTTGACTGATGAGTCTTTAGTCCTCTTCGTGGTTGAACCCAGGCATGGACTCCAGGGGAGGTCTGAAGCTGACGGCAGTTGGAAGAGATTGGGATGGGACATTGTCCTTCTTTTCAGTGAACTCTAAGCTGCCTTTACAGTGACCACGCTTACCATTCACTCACCTTGATCTTGGTGTCACCTCAAACCCCTGGATCTCTTTCACATGTACTACTCTCAGATTCTGTGTCTCCCATCTATGTTTGTGGCATTAGGTGGTAAACTGAGGCACAGACTTTTATGCTGATCCACATAACTACGAAGTTGCTTAGGGGCTTTTGTGGTCAGACCTAGAGTGAGAAGCAGCGTGGCCTGGCCGGGGTAGTCCTGTGGGGAGGGGAGGACTGGAGCGCTCTGGCCTGCATTTCACGGTGGAGCTGACTGGTCCTGCAATGCTTTGGACGTGGAGTTTGTGTGAGAGCAGAATCTGGGCTGATGCCTAAGCCTTTTGGTTTGAGAAGAGGGTGGATGGTGGTGCCTTCTACCGAGAAGAGGACAGAGGAGGGAGGAGCAGGTTGGGTGGGTAGGAAGTGACTAGTTCCAGTTAGGCTTTGTTAACTTGGAAATGACTATTTGACACCCACATGGATGTGTCTAGTAGGAAATATGCTGCGCACATTTAAATTTCAGGGGAAGGGTTTGGTCTAGACATCCATTTGGGAGTTGTCAGCCTGAAGACAATATTTGAAGCCATGAGCCTGGCTGAGATGATGGAAGGAGGGGATGCAGAGAGAGAAGAGCCCTCCTGGGGCTGAACGCTGGGGCCCTATGCCACTTAGAGGTCCAGAAGCAGAGACAGACGCAGCAGAGATGGAGAGGGATCAGCCAGAGAGGATGGAGGACGCTGAGGAGGGAGCTGTGCTGTGAGGCAAGTGAAGAAAATGGCCCAGGAGAGGAGCAAGGGAGGGCTGGAGGCTGCAGAGTCTGAGCAAGGTGCAGACTGAGCTGTGAGGGTCGGACCAGCCAGGGTGGCAGTCACTGCACTCCGAAAGAGGGCAGGCCCGGGGAGCACTGGGCCTAAGATCCTCCTAGAATGGGTTGAGAGGGGATGGGCGGGGGTCAGATAGACCATAGAGGCTCCTCTGCTGGCCCCCATCACTGCACCCTCTTGCCATCTTCAGGCCCATCCTCTTCACGGGATACCAGACTGTCCCTGGCCTCCCTACCTGGAGGCTTTCTGCCTCCTCTTCCCCATAGTCCCCTCCTACACCTCAGGGGAGTGAGCTTGGGGGTCTGATCAGGTCTCTGCTGTCTAATAGAGAGGCACCCATTAATTTTAGAGTAAAACTAAAATTCTTATAAGATCCTTCATGATCTGGGTCCTGATGGTCTCTCTAGTATTTTTTTTTTCCTCTTTGTTTCATCTCTTCCCCACCCCCGCCCACCACTTGTTCTGTGCTCTGGCTATACTGAATTTCACTGCATCTTGTTCTGTGCTCTGGCTATACTGAATTTCATTGCATTTTGTTCTGTGTTCTGGCTATACTGAATTTCACTGCATCTTGTTCTGTGCTCTGGCTATACTGAATTTCACTGCATCTTGTTCTGTGCTCTGGCTATACTGAATTTCATTGCATCTTGTTCTGTGCTCTGGCTATACTGAATTTCACTACATCTTGTTCTGTGCTCTGGCTATACTGAATTTCACTGCATCTTGTTCTGTGCTCTGGCTATACTGAATTTCATTGCATTTTGTTCTGTGTTCTGGATATACTGAATTTCACTGCATCTTGTTCTGTGCTCTGGCTACACTGAATTTCATTGCATCTTGTTCTGTGCTCTGGCTATACTGAATCTCATTGCATCTTGTTCTGTGCTCTGGCTATACTGAATTTCACTGCATCTTGTTCTGTGTTCTGGATATACTGAATTTCACTGCATCTTGTTCTGTGCTCTGGCTGTACTGAATTTCACTGCATCTTGTTCTGTGCTCTGGCTATACTGAATTTCATTGCATTTTGTTCTGTGTTCTGGATATACTGAATTTCACTGAATCTTGTTCTGTGCTCTGGCTACACTGAATCTCATTGCATCTTGTTCTGTGCTCTGGCTATACTGAATCTCATTGCATCTTGTTCTGTGCTCTGACTATACTGAATTTCACTGCATCTTGTTCTGTGTTCTGGCTATACTGAATCTCATTGCATCTTGTTCTGTGCTCTGGCTATGCTGAATTTCATTGCATTTTGTTCTGTGTTCTGGATATACTGAATTTCACCGCATCTTGTTCTGTGCTCTGGCTATACTGAATCTCATTGCATCTTGTTCTGTGCTCTGGCTATACTGAATTTCACTGCATCTTGTTCTGTGCTCTGGCTATACTGAATTTCATTGCATCTTGTTCTGTGTTCTGGCTATACTGAATCTCATTGTATCTTGTTCTGTGCTCTGGCTATACTGAATTTCATTGCATGTGTCCAGCCCTTGGGCTGTTGCTACACCCTTTGCTCTGCCTGGTGCTTTTCCCCATCTCTTTACACCTCCTCCCATTTTTCAGACTCGTAGGAATCCCACCGTGTTACAGACCAGGGTCATCATCTTCAGGAAAGCATCCCTGGCCACCGGCTGCTTCCCACCCCACCTTCCCCTGACCCTGGCAGCCCAGGACCAGCCCCCTGTCCTTTTCTTCCCTGGACTGCAGCCTGTTGGGGGCAGGGACTGCATCTGGCCTCATGGTTCTGTTTCTAGCCTCCACCAGGGCATCTGATACATGCTAAATTCTCAGTGGACAGAAGTTGTCTGAAGTATATGTGGGAATTGAGCACATGAGAGATGTGACACTCCAAAGCAGAGAGTGGGTGGCTTTCAGAGATGGCTTATTCAACAAATGGCCCACCTCTTATCGGTGTCTAAACACAGAGGCCACCTCGATTTGTCTTGCAAATCAGGTGCTGATGTTATGTAACTGCACGTTCCTAACTCCACCCAAGGAGAGTGACAGCTTTCCAGTCTAGCAGCTCAGCACAAGCACTGGCCTTTCACACCTGTTCCCTATGCTAGCCTTGTTTTCTATCCATCTTCTGCTTTCTCAGTCACTTCCGGTCCCAGCAAACTTGCACCAACCTGCCCATCTGCCAACTTCATTAGCAAAGGGCCGCTGAATGCTCAGCATGGGAGTGCTGTTTACCTGTATGAAGGCCCCACTGAGCAGCATCTGGGCTGTGAGGTGCCTCCTGAAGTCAGACCTCCACTCTTCCCTAGATGTCCCCCTGGAACCGCAGTGCCTGAGCTGCTCTGCTTGGGTCTTGCTGCATTCATTCGCTCTCTAACTAACACTCTCTTATTCCTGTGGTTGCTCAGTACGGAGGTCAAGTCCTGGTGGGGCATCTTCCTTCCTCTTCACCTGTGCCTCATCTGTTGGTGATTTGAGCAAGACTTCCACTCTGCACTCTTTATTCTAGTGATTCATTCAAGAAGCAGCATTCACTGTTCACCTTTGTGCTGGGAAGGCAAGGGAGAGCACGACACAGGTTGCACCTCCTCAGAGTGGCATAAAGTGCTAGCTGGGATCCAGTGCTGCTGGTGTTTAACAGGAGTCAGCACAGTGTTGTAGGGGGCACTGACGGAGCTTCCTGGAGGGTAGGGCATGGACCTGAGTCCTCAAAGGCAAGAAGGGATCTTTGGGAAAAGATGGTGGAAGTTCACAGGCGAGAGGGCATGTATGTTCAGGAACCAAAATTGAGTGTGGGGGAAGGAGTCAGGCAGGGAGGGCCTTGCCTGTCCAACAGGGTAGCTTGGCCTTTGTTTTGAAGGTTACAGGAAGCCGTGAATATTATAGAGAAGGCTATGGGCTTTGGAGGTTTTTCACTTGGCTTCAAATTCCAGAATCTCCTGTTACTAGCTGAGGGCTCACATTGACTCTCTGAGCCACTGCTTCTCAAAGGGATGCGATGGGAATCCCCTCACCCTGCCTTCCTCACAGGGCTCCATGAGAATTACAGGAAGTATAGGATCCACAAACACTCTGTAAACTGGGAGGGGCCTACCTGTTCAGGTCATTATGAGAAGTGACGGTAAACCAGGGGGCAAGTAGTGTCACAGGCTACAGAAGAGAAAGAAGGAAAGGAAGCATGAGCGAGGAGAGATGTCTTCTACCTGCAGGCCTTTGTTGAGATTTAAAGATGGAGATACACAGGTGTAGCAATGGACACAAAGCCATGCCCACACCTGCGTACATGTATACACATGTATCACATCCACGTATGTGCACAATATTCATGTACACACACACCCATAAACTTCCACATAAGCCTGGATATCCACGTAGACATATGCAAATATATGGACACATACAGACCCATATACATGCACATGTACATATACACACATGGACACACACCTGTACATACAGATATACACATGAACACACATGTACACACATGCACACCCATGTTCCTGCACACAGGCATGCACGTGTACATAGCAAACCCTCACACACGCCCCTCACCCATATGCACACTGCCTGCATCTAGCCTTCGATTGGCTCCTGTCTTTGCATCATTGCCTCTCCCATGCCTGATCTCATCAAGTCCTGCTCATCATGGTGCTCACTACATTCTCTGTGGTGATGATCTTGACAGTGGCTGTGTTCTCCTGGTGGCTTTCTGCATTCCCTGTGCCTCCCCTGAAACACGGAAGGCTGGATCTGGATCTGGGGCTACCTCCCAGCAGGTTCTGAGAACTGATCCTGAGAACAACAGGAGTGCCAACAAGAGGAGAAGAAAGAGTGGCTTCTCTGTTCGTTTCCTGAGCCACAGCCCCAGGTGCCTTCCTTTTCAAGGACATTAATGACATCTGCGAGAGGGCTGTTCTCCAAGACATGGTTTAATAAATAGGAACCTGATTCAATTTATTTAAAAATGGGTCTGAAACATGAAGGATGCCTGAAGCGAAACGACCTCCTGGTGGTGGTGGCGACGGTGGCAGAGATGTCGGTGGAGTTTCTTTCCCCTGAAAAACATAAAGGATGATTCCTGTCCTAAAGAGACCACCCAGCTGGAATTCCGGAAGTGAAGGCAGTTCTTCTTGCTCCCAGTGCCTGACGGAGGGCACAGGCTTGCGGGAGGGCACTGGGAATGTGGGCAGCATCTAAAGGCAGCTGTGTTGGTGGCAGCTTTGTTTCAAAGGGATGCAAACCCAGTAAGAGGTTAACTGATGCCATCCCACTGTCATTCTGGTTTTTCATTTTAGGGCCAACAGGGGTTTTATTTTAAATTCCTTTATTCATCACTTATTTGTGTGTTGAGAGCTAAGTTCAAATAATTTGGTAGGTTCTGCGTGGTCTGATGAAACCCTGGAAATTCCAATCCCCTGTCAGGACTGAACAGGAAGGCGGCCCCAGCCCCTCTGCACAGGCATGTGGGGAACTCGGGCACCAGGAGGTTCTTCGCACTGTGTTTTGAAAGCTGTGATGCGAATTTGTGGTGTTTATCATATTCCACCAGCAGTTTAAAAAATTGTTACTTTAAATACCCAGCTAGTAAGAACATTTTCCCTTTCTCATTGCTACCTCCGTGGGATTCAGCTGTAAGATTCAGCTCTGTCTCCTCTTAATGAGTCTTTGTTTGTCATATTTTGATGTCCTTGAATGTGTCCTGGGGCTGTTTCAATGTCCTGGGGAGGGGTGTTGGTGCAGCCTCTGACACAGAAAGACCTATGTTAGGGGGTTGGGTTTCAGAGGCTGTGGGCCAGGTTATACACTGAAGTGTCCCCATAGGCCACTGCCTTCCCCACAGTCTTCCTGTTTGGCAAGACACCTCCCCATCAGTGTCAAGGATTCCAGAAAACGTGTGTCAGATGAGGAGGGGTTGTCCTTCCTGCTTCAGCCAGCCTCCGGGCATTTTTGAGAACATGTTTCCCAGGCAGAGGGTACTTTGACAGAGGAGTCCATCAGTGCCTTCTCATTAGAGAGGAAAGAGAGGAATGAAAAAAGACTGCGCTAGGGTCAAATGCAGGAGGCCAGTGGGAGAATCAAGAAGATTGTGTGGACCCTGACAGTGCGGCCTCCTGCTTGGCCAAGCCCAGAGCTGTGCACGGTGGCCTGGCTGCTGGGACCATCAGGCTCAGAGGCCTGGGGGAGCAGGGGGGAAGCAACTACGTAACTCCTCAGGACCCAGTGGGTGGGCAGAGCCCCCCAGGGCAGCTTGTCATCCTCCCCTGAGTCCGCCTCTCCTCTAAAGCTAGGACACTAAGACTTCTTAGGGTGCTGTGAAGACTAAGTACCTAATACACATAAACTCTTCACACAGCACCTGACCCACAACAAGCACTTCTTATCATTCCAGATTGTAATCTCAGAGCCCTAGATCTGTCCTGATGATGATGTCTCCATCATCATCATCTCTGTGTGTTTACTGCTTTCTTTGTTCATCCAGGGATGGTCCCAGCTACTCTGGAAGCTGAGGCGGGAGGAACTCTTGAGTCCAGGAGTTTGAGGCTGCAGTGAGCTGTGATTGCGTCACTGTACTCCAGCCTGGGTGACAGGGTGAGACCTTGTCTCAAAATAATAATAATCATTACAACTATTATAAATAATATTGTTATTCCAGGGAAAATCTACTTGGCGTTCGCCCCTGCCCAAGTGCCATGCTGGACATTCTGGCTGTGTTCTCCCAGTAACCAAAGTGCTTTGTGGCTTGGTGTGAAGTTGCCTCGTGCAGGCTGGGGAATTTTGCAGACCAGAAGTCAAAAAATCTGTGCTCTATTTCCAGCAGTGTGGCCCTGGGCAGTTTATTTTCTCTGAGCCTTGACTTCCCTTCCATAGAATAAGGTGATTGGACCTTTGGGACTTTTGGAGCCAAAAGCGACTCTCCTCCATAGACAGTGCACCATCTTCCCTACTTTCAGATCATCTGTGGGGCTCGTGCCAGACAGAGTTTGAACCAAGGGCAGGCAGCAGCTGGCCCTGGAGTCCATGGCTGCTCCAGATGGTTCTCTTTATCATCACTTCCAGGTTCTATACGTGGGCAGTTCTACAGCTATAGGTTGGTACAAAAACTGCAGTTACTTTTGCACCAACCTAAATCACCATCACCTACTATGTGCCTACCAAGAGCATGGCACTGGGCTGGGCACGGAGGAGCCAGCGCTGTGCTTGCTTCTGGGGAGATCTTTGCAGGGGTGGATTGTAACAAGCCTTTGTGCACTGGCTCCTTGGGGCACCCTTGGAGCACTGTGGGAGCAATGCAGGACCCACCTTCCTTAAGGAGGGTTTCCTGAGCTAGAGGAACTTCTGGGATTTTCTTAAATGTTGGGGGAAGAAAGCTTAACCTGAGAGGAATGGGTTTTACAAAGGAAGTGATGAGAGGAGCTAGAGGAGAAGGAGAAGGCAGAACAGGCAGGGGAGTAGAAAAAAAGCAAGACAATGAGACAGCCAGAGCCATAGCCACTGCCTGGCACACAGCGGAGTATCCATCGACGTTTGCTGGATGAATGGATGATGACGGGTTAAAGCCAAGGAAGACATGGGGTCTCAAGGGGAAGCTGCCCTTCAGCACGAAGAGAGCCCAGCAAAGTGCCGGTCCTGACAGTGATCTTGTCCTGACTCCAGAACACTGGAGACAGTGGAACAGCAGAACGCAGTGCCTGATTCAGTGAATAGTCTCTGCATCCTAGGGGTTAAGGGTTTCTATCAAGCTATCTATGCTGCTGCTAATTTATCTGACAGATGTGTTAGATACAGCATTTGGGGAAAATGGAGTACTCGTCTCAGGGGATAATGACACTGTGAACGCCATATTATTTCTGTGGTGAAGAAGAATTTTAAGCCTGTGTTAATAGATTAAGCTACTAGAGTGATTATTTTGAACAAAGAGGGTGGTTGAGAGTTCTACAGCCAGCCTGAGACTAATCAGGAGGAGTAAAGAGTGATAATTTAATCATAATCATATCAACTCATAACATGGGATCCTGATAGTGGCTGTCACACTACACCAGCTGAAGGAGGTTTCTGAACCACCCAAACTAAGTTCCAGCTTTTGCTTCTTTCTGGCTGTTTGACCTTACATAAGTCACCAGGCCAGGAGGAGCTTCAGTGTCCCCATTTGTAAAATGGGAACACAAATGCCCAAGGCACAAGACATTGTGTGTAAAGAATCGGGACAAGGCATGGGAGAATGTTTAGTAAACCGCAAGTAGCTGGGTGGATATTGGGTGCCGTGGGAGCAAGGGAGGAGGTGCATGGTTTGTAAAAACTGCATGAAAGCAAACAGAGTGTGATCGTATACCATGAAATGCACAAAGGGGGTGCACTCTGCAGAAAGCCTTATGAACCCCTTCTGTAAAGCAACCCACTCTCCCTCCTTCATCCTCTCTTTTTAGCTTTTTGTGACGTGGACATCTGTGTAGGCAGCATCTGCAGGGCCAGCAGAGCCACTCGTGAACACTGGGGAGAGTGTAAAGGAGGCCCAACAGCAGGCTGCAGGGGACCTTCACGAACCCTGCGTGTCTTGGACGCTCAGTAACATGACAGGGCAACAGCGTGCCTCCCCGTCACATTTGTGCACACCAGGAAGCCTGCTGTTTGCAGGACTTGTGAAATACACATTACCATTGCCTCCATTGCTTTTTCTGATGAATTAAGCCCAAAGGATGACGTTGGGAAACTTTTTTGTACTCTGATAATTAGCAGTGGGTGAATTTCGTGGGGATTCTGTTGGACAAACCCTGGAGGCTGAAAATTGAAAAAACAAAACAAAATAAATGGAGAAAGGTTATCTTTAAATAGATTTAATACTTAGAAAAGATACTATGGGCAAATAAATATTTAGAGGGATAATGAGAGAGACATACTTCTCAGGAGGTCTTCTCATGTTAGGCAAGTTTTGATTCATAAATGTCACAGATTGGATGACGCAGGGCCCTTCTTTGAAAACCTTTTGTGCCTTCCTTTGTAAAATAAAGGCTCAATCTGTCAGCTGATGACCAAGGCTTTTCAAGATCCGCCTGCGAACTTCGTTTCAGGCCTCACCTGCTGCTTCTGTGACTTTTGCGCAGCCCTGTTCATACATTGTTTGACAGACATCCCTGAACGCCTCCCACTTGCTGACAGAGGTATGATCTGGAGCTCAAGAGTGGTGGCTGGAGTCTGGCTCAGCCAGGAGTGAAAGTGCCCGGGGGGTCAGAGAAGAAGTCAAGGTGGGAGACCCAGGAATCCTCCAGGCTTTGTGATGGGCAGAAGGAGAAGAGCAGTGAGCAACCCTGCAGTCTGGGAGAGGGCGCGGAACAGAGCCCAGTGCTGGGGAGGAGAGTGGTGAAAGCAGTGAAGAGAGCGTCTCATGCCAGATGGTAGAGAGCGCTCTGGAAGAGTGAAAACGGGACTCTGCCCGGTGGGTTTGGTGACTGGGAGGTGGCCAGTGGCCTTGGTGGGGCTGTAGGGCACACGCCTGTTCTTTGCTCACTCTCTTCTCTCGCCTGTGATGTCCTTTCCCACCACAGACCCTCTGCGGCCAATGCCACCTTCCAAGAAGTGGCCCCAGGCGCTGCTGCTGCAGAGTTATTAACACATCGTTTACCTTCAGGTCAGGCACGCTGGCCCCCTCTGCGGCATCTATGGGCAGCAGCTGTTTTCAGGCCAGCGACGGACCTCCTGCTTCCTCCTGGCTGGTCCTGTGAGAACTTGGAGTCTGTCCCCTGTGCTGCCAGGGGACAGGAGGCTGCAGCCTCTGCCCCTAAAAGGCCTGGCCCTGGCATGGTTCTCCTTGTCCTTGGCAGTGATTTCAGCCACTGTCCATACTTGGGCATTGTGGTGTTAGTGTTTTTAAAGGGTGGGAGTTTTTAGCCAGTGGAAAATTTCCATCAGTGAAGGAGTCACTGTCCTCTTTCGGGTTAGCTTCGGTGGCAGTCACTGTGTTAAAGCTCATGGATGGGTTTGTCTCCCTGTATTGTATGTGGTCTGTTTACCCGGAGTGTGGAGGGCTTGTTTGCACATGTGAGGCCCTGGGGACCTGGGAGTAAACCATGCCCATCCCTTCACCCTTTCCTTTGTGTGGCATTTACTGACAGGTAAGAGGAGAAAAGATTAGCTGCATGTTGCCTCCCCTTTCCCAGTCTTCTGTCAGGTTTTCTCTTGCAAAGTGAAATAAATTAATATTTACTTCTAAAATCCTGGTTCATGGTACATTTTCCCAGTTAAATGAAATTGAAACAAATAGGAAAAGATGAAAAAACAGATCTCGGTTCACTCTAAAAAAAGAAATCAGTCTAAATGTATTGATAGTTTCCACTCAGAATAGCTCTCCAGCTCCTGGTGAATTCTATCAGTCCAAATCAAAAGTTCCTTCCAATCCATAATTTTGGAACCTCCAGAGCTCACCCCAGAGGAATCTTTTCCATTTTTCTCTCTGAATTAAACGTGACCCACCTGTTGACACAGCCCTTCTGACTCACGGAGACTGGAATAATCACAGGGTCAGGATGAGACCCTCCAAGCCAGTTGGGCCCTCCCCAGAGAGAGTGCAGAGTCAGAAGAGGCAGGGAGTAGAAGGCCACCCAATGCCAATTGCAGGCCAGGAAAGGACCCGGACATGTCATGAGTGGGACCTCATTGAGGCTGCCCGAGCACACTTGCCGCTCCCTACACCTCCTGGGAGTCATGGCTCCCCAGTCCCTATGCCCATCCCTATGCCTCTCCTGGGACCCCAACACGGCACAGGCTGCCCCTGGAGGAGCCCAGCTACTCCACAGCACAGTCATTCACTGTGCCCTGTGCCTGCACCATGAGACTTGGCTTCCTCAGAGGACTGTGGTTTTCTAGTGCCCAGCGTGGCATCTGACACCTGGTGGATTATCAGTCAGCAAATATTGAGCATATGCTGTGTGCCAGGCATTCAGCTTGGCTCTGGGGAAACAGTTGTGACCGGGCAGACATGGTCCTGCCCTTGTGGAGCTTGCAGTCTACTGGTAGCTGGTAAGATGACAAAAGTTCTGTAGAGTGAAAGAATGAGTGATTGACATGCTGGAATACCTTCCAGGCAGCAGCAGGTATTTAAGAAAGTGTGGTGAGGCTGGGTATAGTGGCTTATGCCTGTAATCCCAGCACTTTGGGAGGCTGAGGTGGGTGGATCACTTGAGCTCAGGAGTTCGAGACCAGCCTGTGCAATGTGGAGAAACCCTGTCTCTACTAAAAATACAAAAATTCATTAGGTGTGGTGGCACATGCTTATAGTACCAGCTACTTGGGAGGCTGAGGCAGGAGGATGGCTTGAGCCCAGGAGTCGGAGGTTGCAGGGTTGCAGTGAGCTGAGATCACACCACTGCACTCCAGCTTGGGCAACAGAGTCAGATCTTGTCTCCAAAAAAAAAAAGTGTGGTTGAATGAATGAATGAAAAGATTAAGAGGTCAGTACTGTTATTGAGCACCCACTTTGCATATAGAATCTCCTTCCATTCTCCCAGGAATCCTCTGAAGAACACATTTTAGTCCCTGTTTTACAGAGGAGTAGACTGAAGGTTGTGGGCAAAAGTGTCTTGCCCAGGCCTCATAGCTTATAAATGGTGGAACTGATGCTCAAAGCCCGGTCAGTGCAGGACAAAGCACGTGCTCTCTCCACCTTGCCATTCAGACTTACCTGGAAATGGATGGGTGTCCCTGACACCCCTCTGTAAGTCTGAAGACTCTCTTATCCTCCAGCTAGATAATTCCAGGCCCCTTTGCTTTCCTCTTGTGCCTGTTTTCTAATCCTTCACTCATTTTTGCAGCTCTAAGGTCTCAACTCCATGTCTTTTGTTTCTCATCTCAAGATCTAAGACAGTTGTTATTTAAAAACAGCCCAGAGCTGGCAGCATGAGGGATGTGGGGTATTAGCACCAGCTGGCATTTGGTCTTGCCTGGAATCTGGCGACTTGGAGCTTCAGAGAAAGGCCTGGCCATGGAATCCATGAGGTCCCGTCCCCTGACAGATACCCAGAAGGCTCTCCTGTCCAGCCCTGTGGCAGTGAGTTGCCACCAGCAGACCTTCCCCCAAATAGTTAAGGCATTAGTGTTGCTGGACGGACGACACCTGGGGAAAATCAGGCCTGCCAGGCATCTGCTCCTTCCTAGTGTGATACAGATCTTCACACAGAGGCAAGCTCCCTGAGTGTGGAAACACAGAGAGCCCAGGATAGATGTAGTGCCTTTATCACTGCCAGATGGGTGAGCTATAAATATCCAGGAGCACCCCCAACCCCTACTGCTGACACCTGCAGTAAATAACCCCCACCATGCCTTCCAGCCCTCATTCTCTAGGTAACCCCACACCTCCTGGAAGCCCCGGGAAGCAGCTTGGCATCAGGAAACAACCTCGGACTCTGGGTTTGAACTTGGGTTCCACCATTTGCCACAGCTGGGGACCCTGACCACGTTGCCCTACATTGCTGAACCTCATTCTGTTCATCTGTAAAATGGGCACGAGAGTAAGCACAGGCTCGTAGAGAGGATCCGTGGAGAATGGACATGCTCCCGCAGTGCACTGGTTGCTCCTAAACTGTAGTTGTGACTTTGTTGTTACGCTGGACCGGGAAGTAGGCACTGTGTGACCTTTCTCTTGCCCTCCTCCCACAGGTCACCGAGGAGGAGCCCAGCTCCAACCACACGGTCATGATCCAGGAGACGGTCCAGCAAGCGTCTGTGGAGCTTGCCGAGCAGCACCACCTGGTGGTGTCCTCTGACGATGTGGAGGGCATTGAGACGGTGACTGTCTACACGCAGGGCGGGGAGGCCTCGGAGTTCATCGTCTACGTGCAGGAGGCCATGCAGCCTGTGGAGGAGCAGGCTGTGGAGCAGCCGGCCCAGGAACTCTAGAGGACATGTGGCATCGGATGGCCACAGGGCGGGGCTGCCAGGCTCTGCAGGCACCCAGGGTGGGGAGGCCACCCTTCCTGCCCTACCTACAGAATGGTGCTCTCCTTTGCCCTCCCTGCCCAGCAGCCTGATGGGACTCTCCTAGTCCAACTTGGGGTGGGCAAGGCAGTCAGCATCACCAGCAACACCACAGGACCCTCGCCCCAGCATAGACGCACACCCCCTGACCCTTACCATCTGCTTCCTGAAAGACTTTAGCGTCAGCTCCCCTACACACACCCTATACCTTCACCCCTTGGTTCAAGATTCAGAGACTCCCAGTCCCCCTCAGCATCCTCCCTGAATCACAGCCACAGCTCCTTGACCTCCATCTAGGTGCCAAATGTTCATCTGCAACCGCTATGCAGTCTGGTGAGAGGGAGACAGCCAATCACGTAGAAAGTGACCTTACGGGTTTTTAATCACTGCTGGGTGGGGTGTGGGTAGGGGGATTGTCCTGGCTTTGTCGACAAAGTCCCACTTCCCCAAGTATTGAGGGCCCTTGGTATCAAGTGAGGTAAATTCACCCGTCACAGGGTCTCGCCGTACCATCCTGGAATTATTTCACTTTTAAGATAAATGCACTATTTCACTGTTCGCCTCCCATTCTAAGGAGGTGAGGTGGATGGAATAAAAGCAGTTCCTATCTGAATGCTTTGGTTCCTCAGGCGGGATGGCTTACATTTCCCCTTCCCAAGTTGAAATCTTGGATTTGGGGCCCACCCAGAAGGACCCCATCCAAACCCAGGCCCTTAAAATGCAGTCAATGATGCTCTTTCCTCTGCATTTAGGTTTGCTTTGGAAACTTTTTGAGGTTAATGATCTCATTTTTGAGGTTAATGCCATTTCCTGGCACCCAGCATTTGATTTGCTGCCAGCCAAGAAGTGGCAGTGCCCTCTTCTCCACTGTGTATTTGGGAGGAACAATGCAATGACCATCAGAGGTATCATAACACAGGACTATGTGACCAGGGTGCTCAATATAGATGCCATATGTTTGGAACTCCTGCTGTGTGCACAGCATTGTGGGGGCATTGACTTGAGTCCTGATACACCCAGCCCAGCCCTGGGGTGTCTTGACATCTTCAACATCTGACACCCTGAGGTCAAGGTTTGTTTCCTCCGAGAACCCTTTCTTGCAGTGAAATCTGATGCAGGTTTAGAAGCAAAACAGTAGCCACCCTGTTGAAGAGGGCAGAGTTCACTTGGCCCTCCCTCTTACCAGCCCTCTCACCTCACCCCAGCAGGGCCTGAGGGCACCTCCTGGGAGAAGCTTAAAAGCTGCTGCTCTGATTCGAGTAGAAAAGTGACTCCTTGCCTTAAGCAAGGAACGGGGAGAACGCTGCTGACTTGGGATGAGTTAGGGAAAGCTTCACGGTGGAGGTGACCTGTGATAGGGCCTGGGAACCTAGATGGGCTTTGCACCTCCAGGGATTGGGGTGGGAGGGAGCGGGAAAGGATTTCCAAAGAAGAGTCACAGCGCCCCCTGGGGCGGGCAGTGTGGGAGACGGACTTGAGCCATGAGCATTTATTTGTGTTTGGCTGGGAGCAACTCTAAAGGGAAGGGCAGAAAGATCAGCAGAAGCCAGATCCTAGACGAGCAGGGATGTGAAATGATGGATGTGGATTTTACTCTGTAAGCTGTGGGGCAGGCAGTGGCATTTGATAGAGGAGGGGGCGGGTGAGGAGGTCAGGGTGGTTCTCCAGAATGAGACATCTTGCCCATGCATCGGTGTGGTCTGTGTTGAGATAGGTGAGTGCCCAGCTCACAGGCAGAGGACCTGGGCTCAAACCCTGCTCTGTCACTTATCCACGTGACCTTGCCATGCCACCAGACCTCTTAGCCTTAGTTTACCCGTGTCTGAAATGGGTCTGAGGATAATCGCTGACTCCTGATGATTAAAAGGATTAAATGAGTGAAGCCCCTGAAGCTGTTAGCAGTGTCCTGGCGCACACTCTGGAAATATCACAGATTGCTTGTATTCCTGGCATGGGGGTCTTAAACATGAGTATCCCTCAGACTCCTCCCTCAAGGGCATAAGGTAGCGGGAGGGGGGGGCCATGAAGGTGGCCTGGGAGGGCTCCCGGGGTGTGCTCCGTGCTCTGCACAGCCTGAGTGCAGAGCCTGCCCTGTCTGGACACACAGACCCTGTGTACTTACCTTCCCTTCCTGTCCTCTTAGATTACGAGGGAATGCAGGAAGCTGAGGTGAGGCATTGCCTGTGGTCCTGGCTGACCAGGCCTGGTAGGTGTGTGGGTGGGGCAGGCAGGAGGCCTGGTTCTCCGCAGTTCTTTCCTGGGGAGCTGATGCTGGGCTCAGAGGGGAAGCTTTCAAAGCCAGTGGTCTGTTCGTGTGACTGTGAGATGGAGCTTCTCACTGCTCCCGACCCCCTTGGTTATTGTTCTCCTGTGCTTTTTGACTCCAGGTGTTTTTTGTGTCAGGCAAGGTAAAAGCTTGTGCTAAAAGGCTGAATTCTCTACCCCCCTGTTTTAGAATGTGTGTAAAGTACCTGCTGTGTGCCAGATACCATATGAGGCCCTTTCATGGGCATCTTCCTATTCAGACTTCCTGTCCATCTGTGTCTTCCTAAGACTGAACACTGGCGCTTCTATAGAGCTTACTCTATGTTGGGAGTATGGGTGTTCTCATCACAGCAACCCAGTAAGTTTGATGCTATTGTTAGAATTTTATTGATGGGAACTGTTAGCACAGAGAGGTTGAGTAACTTGCTTGAAGTCACACAGGAAGTGGCAGAACCAGGAATTGAGCCCAAGCAATATCTCCACTCATAACCAACGTGCCTTCTGCTAACTCTTTTCTTGCTTTTACAGCTGAGAAGATGGTGGGTCAGTAAGTAACCTGTTCTGGGGGACATTTGATGCTAGAAAGGGATGTATCTGGGACTTCACCGCAGGTGTGAAGTTCTGGTTCCCCCAGGTACTTTTTGCCCTCCCTGTGCTGTCCTGTCTCCCTGTCAGCCCTGACACCAGGTAGGCAGTGCAGGCCCAGGACATGGAGGACAGAGGCGAGGTGCCAGGTTGGCTACAGGGAGCTGAAGTCCAGGGCCATGTGGCCAAGTGTGAGCAGAAGTCATTGCAAGGACAAGAGACCCAGGGCTGGCCCAAGGTCAGAGACAGGGTGGAGGCAGGAGCTGGGGCCCAGCCCAGAGTGCTCTGTAATGCTTGGGCTGGAGAGGAGGCTGAGGCAGCATACAGCTGGCCTAGCCCTGGAAGAGCCCTGGTACTTCCCACAGATGCATCTTCACAGATGACACCCACCTCGCACGTGGATGGGCTTTGCCTCTGTCGTGTGAGCTGGCCTCCATATTCTCATCTACTGAGGAAGGGGAGAAGGGCAGTCTTTGAATTAAAGAGCTGAAGCGCAGGCAAGACAAACCTGGCCCAGCCTCACTCTTAGCAGGTGTGTCAGTTTGGGCAGGCTGGGCCACCTCTCCCCCATCAGCAATGGGGGTGATAAGATAACAATTGCTGAAAGGCACGAATGCTCCTTGTACATCAGGGACTTGCAAAAAACTTTCTGTTCCTTGAGTATTTGCTTCTCAGGACAGCATTGGGAGGGGTGGGTGTTCTCACCCAGTGCATAGGTATAGAAGTTTATCAAATAACTATAGTGTTAGAATTAATGGGATAATGTTTGTGATGTGCTCAGCACAGTCTCTGGGGTGGAGGAGAGGCTCCTGCCCCACTTAATAGCGCTCAAACTTGAACATGACCTTGCGACCTGGCTGTGCAACAGCAAGTTTGAGATGCGTTAGTTGCTCTGAGTTTTGCATTTTTGAGGAGAGAGTGACTCATTGTATAACCTGTATCTATGGGGCTAATTTGACAGATTAATTTTTCTAGTAATAAGTATTTAAAATTCATTAACTGTTGTCACTGATGATTTTCCCCTTGTTCTTCAGTTCCATCTTTCAAGGCTGGAGAAAAAAGACCATTTGATTCCAAATCCATCTCCCCTCTCCACCCCTTTTAAAATTCAAAATGAACTGTCCATCCTGCCCTTGGATGAAATCCAGGATTCCATCAGTCTCCCCACAGTGGGAATAGTTTTAGGTCATAGTGGGAAATCTTTGAGAATCAATTAACTAGACTAATACTCTGCTGGAGGAAAGGGAAAAAGTGCTGAGGGGGAGACTTAATTTACCATGCATCACAAAATTTTCTAAGTACATTATTTTCAAGTCAGCTCAGCCCTTCTCTTAGCCATGATGGGGACATGTTTGGGTTTGATTTTTAAAATTCTAATCTGTCACTGTCACCATTCCTGCTGCAATTTAAGGCTTCGGTGGTTTGTGGTAGATAACAGTTGTTATACTTCCTGCAGGCTAAGAAGGCAGTGATGGTTTGGTTTATTAACTATCACAAAGGAGGCAAAAGGGAGAAGAAAGGTCTGTGTAGAGAGAAGAAGGTTGTGTCAGGCCAGAGGCAGCAGGGGAACCAGGCTGGAGAGAGGGGCCCCAGCTGCCTCCCCTCCTCCATTCTGTACCTCTTTCCTGAGCATCCAGAATCAGACCTATGGGTCATAGAGAGATGTCCCAGACAGCAGCCCTGGCCCCAGGGGATTGACATGGGCCAGGTGAAACTGATAAAGGAGCTCAAGGGACAGAACTGCCTGCAGTGAACACTTAGGTCACACGCAGGTACCTAGAGGGCAGTTGGCCTCAAGAGATAGATTCTGCAGGGCCTGGGGGAAGGGTGCTCACCCAGCTTCTGTCCTGTGGAGGTCATAGTTATAGCATTATTGACTGTAATAACTAATAGAGCCCACCCAGTCCAGGCATATCCAGAAGCCTATCAGCTGGCACTCTGTAAAGAAGAAGTGTGGATAATCCCAGCACTTTGGGAGGCCGAGGCGGCCCTCAGAGGATGGGATGGACAGTTCATTTTGCATTTTAAAAGGGGTGGAGTGGGGAGATGGATTTGGAATCAACTGGTCTTCTTTCTTCAGCCTTGAAAGATGGAACTGAAGAACAAGGGGAAAATCATCAATGACAACAGTTAATGAATTAACCCAAGGAGGGTTAATTCGTACCGTCCTTGTGAGTATTGTCATCATTTGTATTCTATAGTAACCAAGGTCAAGAGTTCGAGACCAGCCTGACCAACATGATGAAACCTTGTCTCTACTAAAAATACAAAAATTAGCCAGGTATGGTGGCATGCGCCTGTAATCCCAGCTACTCAGGAGGCTGAAGCAGGAGAATCACTTGAACCAGGAAGGCAGAGGTTGCAGTGAACCGAGATATTGCGCCACTGCACTCCAGCCTGGGCAACAGAGTGAGACTCTGTCTCAAAAAAAAAAAAGAAAAAAAGTGTAGATATGTCGGAGTGACTGAATCGTGGCTGTGTCTGAGGTCAGAATCCCAGGTTGGAGTCATCGGTTCACCTTGTAAGAGCTGGCAACATTGCATGTTCTCTCTGAGCCTCAGTTTTTCCATTTCTAAAATGGGGATCACAGTAGCGCTTTCCTCATCAAATTGCTGTGAGGCTTCGATAAGATGATACATGTCAATTTTCTGGCATGCGCAGGCATCCAAGGAGGGTTAATTCTTACAGTCCTTGTGAGTATTGTCATCATTCGTTTTCTATAGTAACCATGTTGGATGCATGAGTGGCAGAACAACCTGGAGGGCGAGTTCTCTTGCAGGAGCCCCAGAGGCTGGGGGAGCCTGGAAGGGACTTCTCCATTTGCAGTGATCAGGAGCGACGGTCAAAGAGCGATGTGAATGCAGAACAGAGACTATGAAGCAAGGCCAGAAGGCCAGGGCCGGAGGGACTGAGGGAGACAGTCATGCTGCTTCATTTCACAGATGAGCAAACCGAGGCTGCAAGAGGGAAAGGGGCTCCCCTGATGGCACAGAGCAAGCGACTCTCTGAGACACTCCTGCTTGGCCCCATTAGTGAGGCGTGTGTCTTCAAGGGTCTGAGATTCCTGCCGCAGTCCCGGGAAGGCCTGTCCCTGGTGCTCCACCCTCTGAGAGCAGCCTCCTTCCTGGCTGTTGCTGACTCACTGCCCAGACCTTTCAGAGAGACACCTGGGAAGGGGTCATTACAAATCCACCTCCACTACAAGGACAAGCCCCTCCCACTGGGGGGGCTCAGAGCGGTTACAGCCATCAGTGAGAAGGAGCAGCAGTCACTTTCATCCTGAGCCCACTCAGTCCTCCCTTCAGTGTGATTCAGACACCAGGTGTCTGCAGTGTTGGGAGCTCTGGCAGCCTGCAGAGGGAAGGGACCCTGAGCCTTTGACCCTGTCGGGCCAGAAGTCCACCTGGCCCATCAGAACTTTAATACCTGTCCCGAAGTGCCTTGTTTCTTTGTGGTAAGCAAAGATTTTCTTGGAATATCTACAAACCTAAAGCTATTTTTTCCCTCTGTTCTTCCCCTTATCTATCTCTGACCTTTCTCTGTAAGTCTCTGAAGTGGGAGGTTGATACTGACCTCCCAGTAGAGGAGAAGGCTGTATGAGAAACACACATAATCACACTGGCAGAGGATGCGCGCCTGACCTGTAGCAGCTGCCAGCATCCCACTCCTGGTGACAGAGCCATTTCTCAAATGGGGGCTGATCACATGGAGGGCTGAAGCACCTGCTCCCCTCATGTAGCATCCCCAATCCAAACTGCTCGGCTCCCTAGGTAACACAATGTTTGCTGCATCTCTAGAATTTAACATGTCTCCTGGAGGTATTTTCACGTAACCAAAATCTACAGGTTGAGTGCAGTGTAACTGGGAGATGTTGTATGACCGAAGCCCTAGGAACTGTCAGGCACCTTGAGTGTGCAGAGGGTGATCACACATGCTGCAGGCCAGACAGAAAGACGAAGAGGACCAGTGTACACACTCTGCCTTTCATGATCAGGTCAGGTCTGTTAACAGTGTTTATTCTGCCCTCATGACGCCTGGATTCCAGAGGCTCAAAAGATAAAGCTTGTGCCAGTTACAGACCTTCCACCAAATCCTAGATGTCAGAGAGGGAGGACTAGAGGAGGCTGTGGTTGGGAGAATGTTCTGGGCTAAGGGGAGCAGGGAGGAAGAGAGTCCCACAGACGTTGGAAGCTAATGTGCTGGGCATGCCTGCCAAGAACCCTGGATCTGAACAGCAGCTCTTAACTTTGTAGGGCCGCTCAGCTCTGCGGGTTCTGATGCAAGCCATAGACCTACTCCCCAGAAAACCATGTACACACACAAAACTTAAGCACAGTTGTAAGGCGTTCATGGGCTCCAAGTGAAGGATTTTTGTTCTAATTTAAATTAGTTGTGCAGCTTTGGGCAAGTCATTTGAGCTGTTGGCACTGCAGTTTCCTTCCATTGAAGGATGACAATGACAGTGTTCCCTGAGTGCTGATTACGTCAGCCTCAGCCGTGGGGGCTCCCCCACCCAAGCCGACCTACCCCAGCTGGGTGCCAACAGAAAGTGGATGTCGGGGACTCATGGACTGCCCTGAAGAGCAGAGGAGTGTGGCCCTTCTCTGCTTCTCGGATGGCCCCACTTTACAGCCTGGGAGGTGAGAAGAGAACAAGTTTTGAACTCAGAGGAACCTACATCCATCCCTCAGCTCTACTAGCTGTGTGCCCTGGGACACATCTCCTTTGATTTCAGAGCCTCAGTGTCTTCATCTGAAAAATGGGGGTATTAACATGCTTACAGCTGTTGTATAAGATCTATTACTTGCCTAGCACCTCACCTGACTCAGAGCAGGGGCTCACCTGAGTGTGATGGCATTTTGTAGGGAGCCAGGAGCTGTGGTCTCTTTCCCCATCTCTGCCATGGACTCTCTGAGTGACCTTGCATTGTTTGGGCCTCAGTTTTCCTGGTATACAGTCAGGGGCTTGGGGTTGGAGGATCTCTGAGGTCCCACCCAGCTCTCATGCATTGTGGGTTGGTGTTAGCCCTGGAGAAGGAAAGTGTCAGCTCAGTATGGAGGAGTCTGGGTTTGGGGTGATGGATATGGAATGAAGCTACATTCCCCAGCTTGCTGGCTCCACAGCCTCAGGCAATATGCTCAGTCTCATTGAGCTTCAGTGAGCTTGTTTATAAATGGGGATGTTTGCACCATCTGTAGGGTTGATGCAGTATTCTACACCTTGTCATCTAGTATACTTAGCACACAGCATGTACTCAGTATTTGATAGCTGATACTGCTCTGTTTGCTCAAAGACAGTGTTTTGGTTTTTCAATCCTTTGAGGATTCTTGATAGAGTCATGGCCTTCTGCAACCATGCAGGGTTTAGCAAATGTTTTTGGTAGAGCCAGGTAGATATTTTGTTTTGTTGGCCATATGGTCTCCACTGCAGCTATTCAGCTGCACCGTTGTAACATGAAAGCAGCCATAGATAGTATGCAAATGAATAAGTATGGTTGTGTTTTAATAAAGCTTTATTTATAAAAATAGGTGGTGAGCCAGATTTGGCCCACAGACCATAGTTTACTGACCCCTGTCCTAGACGCTCTGATCTCCAGGGCCAGACTCACAGAAATTTCCAGAGTATTTGTATTTTATTTTGATTTCCACCAACCAAACATTTTACACTCATAATCAAATTTACAGATGGCCTGCCATTTTAACGAAGAATAAACTGAGGTCAGTGGTTGAAGAGTAGAGACCTTTCTGCCATGGTGGCTGGGAGATGGGAGGGGATGGGGTTAACCAAGATCTTATTCTGCCCCCGGTTCTGCATGTGACCCTGGAGACACCCCTCTTTGCTCTGGGCCTCAACTTCTACTGTGTGGAAAGGGCTTTGGGATGTGGCCTCATCCTCTTGGCACCTTTGTATCCTGAGATTCCAGACCAAAAAGTCTCAGGGAAACAGCTACAACCCAATCAGCTTTAGCGGCTTCTAATTCTTTTAAAGCTGCTCTGAGGAAATGAGACATTATTGTAAGGAGGAAGATCCTTTAATTAAATTGCTGGGAAATTAGAAGGATTGAGTGATTGAAACGCAGGGTGAGGCCGAGGCCGCGGCTCTCTCTGTGGATTAATTAAGAGGCTGCTCTGTTCCCTGCTCTCCCTGATGGTGGATACCAGGGGTCTGACCCCCAGGGACATTCAGCAAACCCTTTGATAGGGGGCTGGGAGAGTCTTGTCTCCTTGCAGCAACCACTTCCCACTGGGTCTCCTTTCTCTCCCCCACTCCAAGCCACCCTCCTGTTCCTGCTGCGCCCACAGCTGATGGATGTTCTCAGGATGGGCCAATCTTAATTAAGTTGTATGATTTTTCTCAAGCTTGCAAAAGCAATTAATGCTTCCCGCCCCAGCCAGAGGTGGGGACTCCGTTTGGTTCAGCTGCCTTCCTGGCGAGGCTACGGAATGTCCTAAAATTCAGACTCTATGTTGGTATTTCTGAGCTCCACAGATCCCACCCCTCACACTCCAATAGGTCCACTCAATCCCCAGCTCCGGTCAGGGTGGGATGTGAATTTCGACCCAGACTGTCCTGTCCCTACCTGTGGCATCCCAACCTCAACACAGAGCGCCTTGCCTTTGTCCTGTCCTGGCTGTGCAGGGGTTGCCTCCTGCAGGTGAGACACACTCTCCGCTTCCCCAGGCGGTAGATGGAATATTCTACTTATTGTTTTCCTCACTGACTCTAGCACATTCCATCTAATTTTTAAAATGTACCCAGTATTTACTGAGAAATTCTGTCTGGAGACCTGGGCACCTAGAGCTGAACATGACTCCATCCAAGTCCTCACACAGGCTCCCAGATCACTGGGAAATGAGAAAACCGAGTAATGCCTAAAGGTTTCTCCAAGGGCTGTGGCAGCCCTGAGGAGGGTCAGGCGAGGCTTCCTTGAGGTGCTGGGCCTTCCCAAGCCAAGTCCTCCAAGTTGTCCAGGATCGAGCAGATGAAGGATATGGCAGGCACAGAGACTTGGAGGCCAGCGAGAGCACGACCCAGGGGAAACAGTGAGAAGGAAGGAATCAACACAGGCCTAAAGAGGTAAGAAAGAGGTCAGACCAGGAAGGCATGCAGAGAAAGGGGAGAAGGGAGGGCGTGGGGGAGCTTCTTCAGAAATCCAGAGTGACTGTGGGGCTCGGTATGTCCCAGCTGGGTGGCTCTGAACACAGCACAGCCTAAGTCTCTGCCCCTTCCTTCCCACCAGCCCCCAACACCACCCACACAGCCACTCTCCTTAGCCGGTGACTGAAGGTGGACTCTCAGGCTGCTCAGGGGAGCCTGAGGCCTAGTCCCAGGTCACAGACCATTTGCTCCCACCTGTGGTGAGAAGAAGAGCTGCTCCAGGCCAGAATGAGAATTGGCCTCATCGCTCAGAGTGCTGTGCGTTTCCGTGAGAGAATTTCTGTGGGTTTGTTTTGTATTGAGACATTCTCAATGAAGGAAGCAGGGAAGCAGTGCATGGGTTTCTATGCTTCCATATTGTCACCTGCATCCTGTGCCCTCATGGCCTGGTGGTTTGAGTGGCATTGCCATAGGGGGCAAGTCAGATGTTTCCACACAACCTGACTGTTGGCCTGGCAGTGCCTCCACCACCTTAGGGAGGGCTGGTGGGCGAGCTCACTCCACCCCTGGCCCTTCGTTCCCGCTGGTCCCCCTGCCTGGAACACTCTGTGCTCCTCTCCCCTGCCCCGCCTGCAGTTCCCAGTTACCCCAGTGTGGACACCTGTGAGTTCTCAGAGCAGTGCCACCATAGGACTTGTTACAGTGAATTATAGTGGCCTTTTTCTAAAATGTGTAGTAATTTCACAAGCAATCCACGATAACCTTCTCACTGTAGACAGTTTAGACAGTAGAGATAGGATTTCCCTTAACCACCTTCCAGAACAGCCCCATGAAGCATCTATCGGGTGTGGTTTACTATATTATATTGATTCATTTAATAAATATTTATGGAGGACCTACTCTGTGCTGCCATTACTCTGTGTCCTAGGGATATGACATTTTATAAAACTCAAAGGGTTTATAGACTGAAACTAAAAGCAAGCATGCAGATGAGATTAAAATTCGTTAAATGATGATTTGTGCTCTATGGAAAAGTAAGGTGAGAGAGAGAAGCTGCTGGGGAAGAAGTGTTATTTCAGATGGAATGGTCAGCCATGCCTGCCTGGAGTGAGGGCGTGGGCAGACACCTGTCCAGGGGCCACCAGATACAGGCACCGAGGCAGGGACAGGCACAGCCTGCTCATGGGGCACTGGGAGGCAGGTGGCCGCACACACACAGAGGGAGGGAGGGGCAGTGGGCAGCACAGTCAGGTGGAGAGTAGCTGGCGAGAGGATCACAGACTGTGTGTTTGTTCCCAGTGAGCTGGGAGCCTGTGCAGGGTTGGGAGTGAGGAGTGGCATGAGCTGACTTCTGTTTTGAAAGGAATGCTTGGCAGCTCTGTGGGAAATGGACCTCTTTTCAATGCATTTTTATTCCTACATGTTTTATATATACATATATTAAATATAAATACACATAATCTTTGTATCTTTCTCAAACATCAACAGTGTCACTCAGTGTTGCTCGGCAACCTGCTTTTCGACATCCATATGTCTTGGAGAATGGAGAGCTTGCTACAGGGCACATTCTTTTTAAACTGTTGCACGCTCTTCCACAGACTCCTTGGAGTTTAGTTAACTCCTCCCCTATTGCCGGATATACATTGGGTCATTTCTTTTTATTTTAACTCCTATAAATGATGAGGTATCTCCTCAACGCAGGGCCTTGCCTGTGGAGGGAAGTGGCCACCAGGCACTGAGTCACCATGTTGTGTCATGTCCATTCAGCAGCAGAGCCTTAGGACCAATGACCATTTTTGAGCACTGATGCAGTGAATCCAGGCAGCTCTGTGCATGCAGAGTTCAGTTCTCCACCACAGGAAGCAGTGGCATCAAACCCAATCCAGGAATAGACTGCCACTCTATGTTGATGACCTGCAGAGGGAAATGGGCTTTGGAAGTCTCCCAGACCAAGCCCATGCTTCTCACATGAGGAAATGGAGACCAGGGGGTGGTGTCTTGCCCAGGGCTACCAATGAGGTAGTAGCAAAGCCAGGTCAGGAAACTGGTCTCTGCTTTCTTCTGCACCCAGAGTCAGTGCAAGAGGTGGAGTACTATGCTGTCATCAGGCACTGTGTCCTTTCATCCTTTCAGACGGTTCTTTCCCTCCCTTTCCCATGTGCATATGGCCACTGGTATGCTGCAGGGCGAGTACTCCAAGGGGTTGTGTGCATATGCTGATCAGTACTCCACAGGGCGAGTACTCCAGGCTGTTGTGTGCATGCGCTCATCAATACTCTGCAGGGCAAGTACTCCAGGGTGTTGTGTGCATGTGCTGATCAATACTGCACAGGGTGAGTACCCCAGGGTGTTGTGTGCATGTCCTCATTGATATTCTGCAGGGCAAGTACTCCAGGGTGTTACCTGCATGTGCTCATCGATACTCTGCAGAGCAGTACTCCAGGGCGTTGTGTTCATGTGCCCATTGATACTCTGCAGGGCAGTACTCCAGGGCGTTGTGTGCATGTGCTCATCAATACTTCGCAGGGCAGTACTCCAGGGCGTTGTGTGCATGTGCTCATCAATACTTCGCAGGGCGAGTACTCCAGGGTGTTGTGTGCACGTGCTCATCGATACTCTGCAGGGCGAGTACTCCAGGGTGTTGTGTGCACGTGCTCATCGATACTCTGCAGGGCAGTACTCCAGGGCATCGTGTTCATGTGCTCATCGATACTCTGCAGGGCGAGTACTCCAGGGCGTTGTGTGCATGTGCTCATCGATACTCTGCAGGGCAGTACTCCAGGGCGTTGTGTGCATGTGCTCATCGATACTTCGCAGGGCGAGTACTCCAGGGCATTGTGTTCTTGTGCTCATCGATACTCTGCAGGGTGAGTACTCCAGGGCGTTGTGTGCATGTGCTCATCGATACTCCGCAGGGCAGTACTCCAGGGCGTTGTGTGCATGTGCTCATCGATACTTCGCAGGGCGAGTACTCCAGGGCGTTGTGTTCTTGTGCTCATCGATACTCTGCAGGGTGAGTACTCCAGGGTGTTGTGTGCATGTGCTCATCGATACTCCGCAGGGCAGTACTCCAGGGCGTTGTGTGCATGTGCTCATCGATACTTTGCAGGGCAAGTACTCCAGGGTGTTGTGTTCATGTGCTCATCGATACTCTGCAGGGCAAGTACTCCAGGGCGTTGTGTGCATGTGCTCATCGATCGATACTCTGCAGGGCAAGAACTCTGAGGTGTGTGCATGTGCTTTTCAATACTCTGCAGGATGAGTACTCCAGCGAGTTTTATTAATTTTGTATTGCTGCCATCACAAACTGCCACACACTTAGTAATGTGTACAACACAAAATCATTATCCTGCAGTTCCCTAGGCCAGAAGTCTGATGAGGTCTCACTGGGCTGAGATCAAGATGTCTGCAGGCTCTGTTGCCTTCTGGAGGCTCTGGTGGAAATCTAGGTCCTGCTCACTCGGGTTCTTGGCAGAATTCAGTGACCTGTGAGATCCCCATGTCCTGGCTGGCTGTACATGGCAGGCCTCCCAAGGCTGCCTGCATTCCTCCTCATGCCCCTTCCTCCATCTCCAAGCCAGCCATGATGGCTGAGCACCTCTCACGCTTCAAACCTCTCCTTCCTCTCACCTCTCTGACCCAACTGGGGTCAGATAATCCAGGATCGTCCCCCTATTTTAAGGGCATATGACGAGCAACCCTAATTCCCTCTGCAACTTTAATTCTCTTTTGTTATGGAAAGTAACCTGTTCCCAGGTTTTGAGGATGAGGATGTAGCCATCTTTGGAGACCATTCCTTGGCATCCCACAGGGCCTCTCTGCAGATCTCTGGGCTTCTGCCTTTGTGCAGCCTCCTGTTCCCTGGTACTCTGTCCTGCCAACTCTCCTGTACTCTCACCTCTGCCTCTTCAACTCAGGGAGTCTGTTGGGTTCTGCCTGCCTGCCCTGACTTCCTGTGGTGATTCCCTCTGCCCTCCCCAACAGGGCAGGAGCTGACTGCTCTTCCATTCCCATCCATGGGGCCACATAGCTTTCCACTGTCAGCGCACTGCCTTATCACAGCCCTCCCATGCCCTGTGAGTGTGACACAGAATGCTGGGTTGGGGCCGGGACACTGTCAGGATCCTTTGTCTGGTCTTGAATCTGCATCTGCCCTCAGTGCCAGCTCTTGTCACAGAGCCCCAAAGTGCTTGCCTCCTGCCTTGGCTTCAGTCCCTCCCAGGTCCTGTGGTCCACCTGGAGGAAGGCAGGAGGCACTCATTCCATGATTGTCCGAGTCCCCCTGCAGCTGGGTAAGAGCTGCCACAAGAGTGATCAATGCTCAGATATGGGGTTTAGAAGCTATGCCAGATTGGGGAGCCCAAAATGACCAGCTGGGGAGCCAGAAGGAAGGGGTACTTGGCATCCCTTTACTCAATGCCTTTGTGTTTTGGTTGTTGACTCCTAGGCTAACATCTGTCGACTGTTCTCCATGTGCCAGGCACGTTTCTAGGCACTTGATGTGCATGGTCTTATCTAGACCTCATAAAACCTGTCCCCAGGGGAGGAAAGTCACCTATGCACATGCCGCGTCATATAGCTGTGCTGACACGTTGCCGGGCAGCTGGGTCCAGGTTCCATGCTCTTCCCCACCACTTCCCATGTGCCAGCACCGGGGACCAGAATGAGCCCAAGCCAGGCCCCTGGACCTCTCTGGTGTAGGATGGAAGAATCAGCCCCGTCTGCGCAAGCCGGTGATTCAGATGAGCAGCGGGGGTGGAGGTGGGCAGATGAGCATGCAGTGGAAAGACCTGCTGAGCAATGATCAGTGGCTGATAAATGGATGCTGTGGGGATCCACTCTGTGGACAAGGCAGTCATGGCCCACCCAGCTCAGCCCGGCCTTTGGACAGTCAGTGCAGGCCGTCTAGTCGGCCGTCGTCCCTCAGAGGCAGCCCGAGGGGTCCCCAGGGCAGCCACTGCAGACGTGGCTGGGTCACCAGGTGGCTTTGGTCTGACCCCCGTGCCTGTCATCCATCTGGCTCACCAGTGCCCAGCCCACACGTGGCGCAGCGTGCAGGTGAATGAGGGAGGGGAACCAGATGTGTGCGCCGCCACTGCCGCCTGGGCCAGTGCTGGAAACCCATGTCCTTATCCCACACACCACACACACACGTCAGAAACACCATATACCACACACACGAAACACATTCCATACATACACATGTACTATGAACACCACACACAATGTATCACACATACAACTCCACACACACACCACACCACACACACCACACATACACGTCGGAAACACCGTATACCACACACACGAAACACATCCCATACTATATATATACTATAAACACCACACACAATATGTCACACATGTAACTCCCCACACATACTATACTGCACAGACCACACATACCACACATCATAAACATCACACACCATATTCCACATGCACAAAACACATTCCACACACCACACATACCACATGTCAGAAGCACCATACACCACACACAAAAAACACACCACACACAAAAAACACATTCCATACATACTACAAACACCACACACATCACACGTACAACTCCACACACATACCACACCACACATACCACAAATACCACACATCGTGAAATACCACACACCACACATGAAACACATTCTACACATTCACATATACCACAGACACCACATGCACACTACACACAATACATATACAATTCCACATGCACACCACACACAATACATTACGTATACAACTCCACACGCACACCACACACAGTACATTACATATACAACTCCACACACACACCACACACAATACATTACATATACAACTCCACAAGCACACCACACTGCACACACTACACATACCATATGTCAGAAACACCATATACCACACATGAAACACATTCCATACATACAAACCACAGACACCACATACACACCACACACATCACACATACAACTCCACACGCACACCACACACAATACATTACATATACAACACACGAACACCACACACAATACATATACAACTCCACACGCACACCACACTGCACACACTACACATACCACATGTTAGAAACACCATATACCACACATGAAACACATTCCATACAAACCACAGACACCACATACACACCACATACATCACACATACAACTCCCACATTCACCACATTACACACCACACACGCCATACATATACACCCCACCCTCCCACACCGCACACACAAACACACCAGAAACACCACACACAGACCCACCGTAAAACACCCTCACCTTCTTGAATACCACACACACCACAAACGTCACATGGAAAACACACTCTACACATAGACCTGTACCAGAAACGGCACACACAGCACACAAAATACCACACATACAAAAGCCCCCACACATTACACACATACCACAAAACACTCCAGTCCCCACAAACACCACACACAAAACACATTCCATACATACACACATACTACAATAATATACCTCACATATATACTGCACAGTATGTCACACATACAAATAAACACTGAAAAAACACACGTGTCACACAGCACACACATGGCCCGCACACTCCCACAGACACAACCCCACGCACACACGGGAGCAAGAGCACTGCAGCCTCCCGGGCAGCCTCCAGCCATGGCTTGCTAATTGCCTGTCTTCCTGCAGGGCTGTTTATCATCTTTCCCCAGTGCTTGGGTACCAAATGAAGATAGATTCCAGGAAGCTTTGAAATGTTCCAAATGCAAAAGCCTCCAAATCACATGCTTTGAAGATTAGGACAAGGTTTAATTCTCCTCCTCTCAACCCTGGCTTTTGAATTATTTTTAAATTATTCCTCTAAAAATGCTCTGTACCCCATGATTTTTAAGAGCAACACTGGCTCATTGTGAGAACTGTCATTCATTCGGCTCTACTATGTGCCAGAGTGTGATACGCACTCACCTGGGCTTCCTCCTTGTGTCCTGGTTGCAGCCCTAGGAGGGAAGCTTGACTTTATATGCATAGAATCCCTACTTCATAGAACAGGAGAGAGAGGCCCAGAGAGGCCAAAGAGTGGCCACAGATCAGCGCAGATCATGGGCCAGGGGTGATTCCAGGCTGTCCAATCTGGAGTCCATGTTTGTAAACCTCAGGCAATAATGGCTCCTATGAATTGTAGGTAATTTGCAATATACAGGAAAGAACAATACTTCTAGAAAATTCTACTGTTGACATTTTTGGTGGATTTATTTTCAATTTATTGATATAATTATTAACGTATTTTATAGAATGGGTTTACATTATCTATGTGATTTTTCTATGCAGCTCTTTTTCATCAAATGGTTCATTTTCTGAGACTTAAAACCCAGGGAGGAGGAAAGAGGAAATGAGGAAGGAACCACAGAGGAGTCTGTCTTGAAGTCAGGAAAGAAGTTGAGCCCAGAGGTTTGCAGGCTAGTGGTATTGCCTTTCTTTTTTATTTTTTTCTTTCTTTTTTTTCTTTTTTTTGTTGAGATGGAGTCTCGCTCTGTTGCTCAGGCTGGAGTGCAGTGGTGCAATCTCTGCTCACTGCAAGCTCCACCTCCCGGGTTCACGCCATTCTCCTGCCTCAGCCTCCCGAGTAGCTGGGACTACAGGCACCCGCCACCACACCCAGCTAATTTTTTTGTATTTTTAGTAGAGACAGGGTTTCACTGTGTTAGCCAGGATGGTCTCGTTCTCCTGCCCTCGTGATCCGCCCACCTCAGCCTCCCAAAGTGCTGGGATTACAGGCATGAGCTGCCGCGCCTGGCCGTGGTGTTGCCTTTCTATGGACCGAGAGAGAGAAACCAGACATTTCTTAGGGGAAAAAGGAAGTGGTTTGGAGTCAGATGGCCCAGGTATGGGGCGTGATTTCACCTCTGCCAGTTCCTGGGGACAAGGACTCTGCAGGGCTGTTGGCGGCCACCATAGCTGCCTAGGATGTCTGTGCACCCGCATCTGTCAAGTGGGGCTGGGGAGTTCCAGCTCACAGGTTGATGCTGAGGACTCACACAGGGTATGCCTGCTAAGGGCTTGGCCTCATGCTGTACGTGGGGGCTCAGTAAAGCTTCCCTGTCTTCTATACCTAACCCTTCGAGAATAGTAGAAGTAACATCTCACCCATGTCAGAGCCTGTCTGGTGCATGAAGGCCCAGGGATTTCCTTACTCTCCACAGTGGGAGTGAGTGGTGGGGCAGCAGGCAGCCCCGTTCTTCCAGAATGTGGACATGAGAGGAAGGGCAGAAGCCTCTTGAAGAGGGAGTCTCTATTCACCCCACATCCGGTCCCTTGGCAAATACACATCCACACCTGGAGCAGCATCCGGAGGCCACCCTTCACACCTTCCAAACTATCAGCCAGCTCTGAGCACCATCATCTCTTAGAGGATTCTGTTAGCCCCTGGCTGGCTTCCTTGTTTCTGCCTTTATCCCTTAACAGTCATCCACAACCCAGCAGCCAGGGGGCTCCTGGGAAAGCCTGATCAGGTCAGGTGGCTTCTCTGCTCAAGACCCTCTCCCCCTTTCCATCAGGGGCACAAAGTCCCTACTGTGTCCAGCATTCCTGCCTCACCTGGCCCGGGACCTCCCTGACCTGTCTCCTGGGCCCTCCTCCCTCCAGCCTCCCAGCTCCCACTGTTCCTTGGAGCCCTTCCTCACCTGCCAGCCATAATGCCTGCTCTCCCTGCCCCAGGCCTAGTTAACTAGGCCACCTGATCACCTGCAGCTAAACAGCAACACCCTCCCCCCAATTCTCCCCATTCCTCCTGCCTGATGTATTTTCCCATCGCATAATGTTGAGGAGCATCTGTATCTACATCTACCTCCACCTTTACCTCTCTCTTTCTCTCTCTCTCTCTCTCTCGCTATAGCATAATTGCATAATTGCCCCCACCCACTGGAACGTAATTTCTAAGTGGGCAAGGAGATTATTTGCTCACTGCTGTATCCCTAGTATTGGGCACAATGCCTGTCATAAAGTAGGCGTTCCACAAATATCTGTTGAATGAAACAAAAGAACACCAAATGAACAGAGAGGCAAATGGAGAAAGAACAGTGGTACTACAAAATGAATGTGCGAAGCTCTGGTCTGCTGTGTGATGTCAACCATCTTTCCTGGTCTCTTACGACATCTGCAGGAACGGATCTGTTTCCCACCCCTGCGTGTGGCCTTGGTGTTATTGGTGGCTGCACTGACATTCCGAGTCCCACTTCGGGGTGGGTGTGGGCTGGAAGAGAGGCTTCCTTGGTGCTGCCGGCATTTCCCCTCCCCAGAGTCCAGGTCCCGACCCCCGTGGGGACTGCATGGCCATCCCTATGAGAGCCAGCGCCAATTTGAGAGAGAAGTGGATGGAGCAGGGACAGATGTTCCCTACCTCCCTTCACCCAAGGAATGGAAAACTCTGCCCGGAGATTTGCTGGAACAAACAGTGTCAAGGGTCGGGCTGGGGGGCAGGCGGGAGGAAATAATATACATTCATCATTCCCCTTTGCAGCCTGCCCAGAGGCTTCAGGCAGCACCTGGGATGTCACTAAAAGCTGGTCCCAGGAGAAGACGTAAAGCCTCGCAGCTGATAGGTTGCCGTGGGCGGGGCAGGGCCAATCAGAACTCAGGCCTGTGTCCCAGAGGCCCGCCCAGCTGGCCCAGTCATCTGAGGGCAGGGTCCTGAGAGCACAGTGGGAGGGAGGGTCAATCGCCACATTGTAGCTCGTTTGATTTTGGGTGGGTTGAAGGAAAAACCTGAGACAGGATGCCACCCTTTGTCAAGGGAATGTCAGCCTTTGTCATGAGCATGTCAGGCGTTGCATGATGCGGCAGGCAGGCGCCTCTGGTTCCAGGCGGAGAGAGAGGGACTGGCAGTCCCCCAGAGGCGTCTGTGACAGGGCACAGGTGCTGGAGCCGGGGCCTCCAACTCTCTCATTTAGCTGCTGCATGAATTATTAATGGATGGCTATAAAACACACACACAGAGCTGAGCATCATTTTGCCATCATTCAGCTCTGTACTCTTTTCTGTACTGTGAAGATAAAGGTTCCGTTTGATCATGGACAGGAGTGGCACTGAGATCCTGCCACTTCACCTTCATAGTCTCCAGAGATGACGGGGCACCGCCTGTGGTTGGCTCTTAGCAGTCCTCTTGCTTTTATGTAAAAGCTTGGCCCTATTCCCCAGCCCTTCATTCCTTTTCCTGATTTTCCTATTTTTTCCCCAGCCATTCTCTGTGCCTGAAGGAAAGGTTCTATCTGCCGTGTCACTATCTGGCGCCCCTGCCCCCTGCAGCTCCCAGGTCCCTGGCTGCCTCTGGGTGGAGGCTTTCTACAGCCCAGGACGCAGCATCTGGACCAATAGCTCCTGCACCAGGGATTGGATTTGCAGCTTTAATCTCTCCTGATGCGCTGTCAAGAAAGAGAAAACTGAGAAAGAGAGCTGAGTTGTTTTTGTTTTTTGTTTTTTTTTTCCCCAGCACTGCCAAAACAACAACAACACACACACACAAACCCAGCAAGATTAGAGGGCAGGCTGTTCTTTAGGCAAACATTCCAGAAAGTTCTCAAGCATTTGGTGCTACTCCTGTGAATGGCAGATCTGAAGCTGAAAGTTTCCCATTAGAAGGCTCAGTCTCCTAAGCACCTGCGTTTCCTCTTGCCTTCGATATGCTGAGACTCTCCTGAGACACAGACATTCTGATGGCCATGGCTGCCCAGCCTGTTGGGCCCCTTTGCACCTGCCGGCCCCCTCACTTGCAACCCTATTTCCCTCACCACTTTCTTTCAAAATCCTACTTTCCTTGTCAGGTACCCGTCGTGTCCTCTCTTCTCTGTGGGGTCTTTCCTTACCTTCCTAACTGGGGTGGGCCTTCCTGGCCACCGTTTAATTTACATTTCATGGGAAACATATCTGAAACTTTCCCGGAGCCCAGTATCATTTCCCTATTTTATGGCTGAGCCTCTCCAAGCTTCTACTTGAAGAAAACACCTAAGGGCACTTAGTGACACACCCAAGGGCACTTAGCTACTGAAAAGCCATCATAAGTACATGGGAGCATACTAGAGTTAGGTGTGCAGCGAAATGTAACATCTGTATTTTCTAGATTTCCTCCCAAGCCCACACCATGCTTGGAGTAGAGGATTGGGCTCCTCAAATTGCCAATTTACAGTGTATCTTTGCTTTATTTTCTTCAGTTTAAAGGAGTCTTGTATATTTATTCTGCCTCCTCCATGTACACTTTCTGCTCTTCGGATTTTTCTCTTTCCCCAGTGTTTAGGGTCTTAGTGACCTTGTAGCAACAGGGTGGCTGGGGATCTGCACATGGTGCTGATGGCACCTAGTTAGAGCCGAGCTTCCTCTAGAGACATGTGGCACCCTGGGTTTGGCCAGAGAGGCAGCCACTAGTCTCAGTGCTCCTGTGGTCACCTGGACCTTTCTGGATGTCTCCATGCCCCCCTTCATGAGCCGTGGGTTGAAGAAATTAGGACTCCACTTTCTGACCTCAGACTCTCTAAACCTGATTCCCTGACATCCTCCCTGACCTACCCTTTAACCTGAGACTCCCCAGAGGCCAGAATGCTTCCCTCTGCCTCCTCCTCTCCAGAAAGAACTGTCCGTAGGTCAGACTCTTTTTCCAAGTTGCAGGGTAAGAAACCGGTTTCTCCTAGTATCTGTGAATGCAGGTGTGATTCCATGCCACTCTAGCTCCAGGCTGGTATCCATGGATGCGGGTGTGATTCCATGCCACTCTAGCTCCAGGCTGGTATCCGTGGATGCGGGTGTGATTCCATGCCACTCTAGCTCCAGGCTCCAGCCTAGCCCTGATGCTACAGGGTTGTGATCAGGAGCATGAGTTCTGCAGCTAGCCAGGCCTGGCCTCAAGTCATAGCCCCTCCATTCATCCAACTGTCAGCTGGTTTCTGTCACCTCCTCCCTGCCAGGCTCTGCGCCAGGTTTCACTCCCTTTTGGGAATTGCAGCACTGGCCACTTGCTCTGCTGCTCATGGCCTTATCTATAATATTCAGGGAAGGCACCGAACACTTGAGCTTCTGTGAAGATGAAATGCTAAGATTGTTTACCAAGAGCCTAGCACATAAGATCTTCAGTTACCCACCATTATTAGTTTTGGATCTCATTTCCTCATCTGGATGTGGAAAAAAGATCTTCCCTGAAAGATGATCATAACATGTAATTGGGATAATATATTTACAAATTCTTGAGAAGAATATAAGATAGATAGCGTGGGTCTGATTGTCCTAGTTCAGGCCCAGGAGGCTCTCGCCACAGGAAGAACGGCACTGGCGGAGGCTCAGCTTCCCCTGAGTGACAAAGAGCTCAGGCTGCTCCCAGGAACCTGCAACACCCAGAGGCTTCCTGCAATGCATGGCATCGGGTGGCATCACTGGCTGGATGGCTCTCGGGGGCCTTGTATCCAATCTCCCTATTTAGCAGTGAGGAAACAAGCCCAGAAAGAGGAATCACCTCAACTAAGGTTACCGCACAGATGGAGGCAGAGCAGGCCCAGAAGCCAGACCTTCCCAGGACCGGCTCCAGGTGCCCCTGATTTAGCCTCCTGCCACCCTGCCTTATATCAAAGTCCAGATCCTGTACAGGACAGACTCGGTCAGAGTGAGGCCAACCCAGCAAGGCCACTGGAGCAGGTTGGGTCCCAGAGCCCCATGGGGCAAGGTTCACCCTTTGACTCTTTGGTGGACAGAAGATGGGTGTTCAGTTTCCAGGGCTAAAAGGCCGTTTCTTCTTGGGGAAGCTTTATATTTCTTTACTCTCAGGTTGGTCTATGGTAGCACTGGGAACACATGGCTCAGAATGGCACCGAGGAGAGATAGGTGCATGGCGAACTGATTCATTTCCTGTGCAGCAAACACCTCCCATCCTTGGTACCATGCTTCTTGTTCACCCTCTACGGTGCTATGATGTTTATTGAGAACATCTTAGCTGCCAAGCACCGTGCCCAGATCCTGTGCATACATTTCGTTTCGTCATCAGCACAACCTAGTTGGTGTGATTATCCCCATCTTACAGTTGGGAAAACTGAGACTCAGGTTGACTGACTACTCTGTCCCCACCCTTTGCTCAGGGTGCCAGCTGAAAGAGGAGGTTTTCCCACCAGAACTACTCTCCTTCTCCACCATGCTCTGTGTGCCCAGGAGGCTGAACTACGCTATGGTAGGCAGGATAATGGCCCCACAAAGATGTCATGTCCTCATTCCTGTGAATGTGTTACATACACGGCAAAAGGGAATTAAGGTTGCAGATGGCATTGAGGCTGGAAATCAGTTGGTCTTGAGATGGGGAGATTACTCTGGATTACCTGGATGAGCTCGATGCAGACACGAGGGTCCTTTATGGTGAGGGGGAGGCAGCAGATATGAGACTCAGGGCGATGCGGTGTGAATGTGGGTGGCCTCTGGAAGCTGGGCAAAGTAAGGGAGTAGATTCTCCCCTGGAGCTGCCAGAAGGGATGCAGCCCTTCAGCACTTTGACTTTAGGCCACTGAGACTCATTTTGCACATCTACGTCTGGCTGCCAGGACTGTAAGATAATAAATTCGTGTTGTTTTAAGCCACCAAGTTTGTGGTTGTTTGTTGCAGCAGCAAGAGGAAACATGTAGATACAAACCGCCTCCACTGGCGCCCTTGTGCTCTGCTCCCAGGAGTTTTGGCCATTGGGGAGCAACAGCAGGAGATTGGCAGGAGGAGGGAGAGAGAGAGAGATTGTGGTGTTGACTCCCCTGCTACCTCCCTGTAGCATCACTGAGGGCTGGAGCTGTCCCTTGACTAAAGGTCCTAGCTCCTGCCCGGCAGCCTTCCCTGCACAAGCTCTCTCTGCTTCAGTGCCGGGAATGGCCCTGCCTCTTGCTATGTGGGGCTTCAGGGTAGTAACTGTGCTCCCATGTAGCCCACTCTCTCTGTGGTTTCTCCACACTCTGTATCCCCTTTGCTGATAATTCCTGTATGTTAAACCCTCCTCAGGTCACCCAGTCATCAGTATCCTGCTGTGATCCTGACAGATACCAATAGCCATGCCCACTGCTGCACCTTCCGTGGAGGCGTAGCCCTGCCAGGGGGTCCTCATCCAATGCTCGAGGATGTCTTATACAGTTGTGTTTTTCCAGGGTCTCTAGCACTCTCTTCCCCTTCTATCCATAGCAATCTCACCCACCCCTGCTTCTTTTCCCTTTTTGCCTTCAGAGGTCACCTCTTTTGGATAAATCAAAGTGTCTCCTTTGAACCAGAAGTACCTTTGATTCTCCTTTGCCTAGTTCTGCCTGGCAGAAGCAGCCTTGTTTGGCATCACCTAATGGAGACTACCCAGGTTAGAAATGGCTCAAGGAGTGGGCTGCTTGCCGTGGGAACACATCTGAACAGGATTGCCCAGGGGCTTGGGCTGCAAAAGACCCACCTCAAAACCCATTACACACTAAAGGGTGTTTATTTACACACGTAAGAAGGGAAGCCTGGAGGTAGAGTGGTCCCAGCATCAGCTCATTTGGTTCCTTCACTCTTTGTCCTTGACATTTCAGCTTGTTCTTTTGGTCAGTTACATAGTGATAAACAGCCTTGATAGGATGCCCAGTTGAGGCATCATGTGCTTTCAGCAAAGACAAAAATGGGAGTGTTTTCTTCTTGGTATTTCTTTTCATCAATGGAGAAAATCTTTCTACAAGACCCGTATCTGACTTCCCCTGCCACCTCACTGGCCCTGGGTGGGCCAGTCGCTGTGACCACCCATGTGAGTAGCCTCCACCCCAGCCTGAGTAATATCTTTCACATAGATCAATTTACTTTCTTCAGAGCATGAATCACACCTGCTATCATCCCATTTATTGATCATCTGTGTCCTCTACTGGCGTGGGAGCTCTTTGAGGGCAGGGACTTTGTCTAGTTCACCTCTGCATCTGTTTTGCAGTTCCTGGCCTTGAGAACAGAATAGTAGACGTTCAGGCAATATTTGATGAATGAATGAGTGAGTGAGTGAATCCTTTAGAACCCAGCAAGGCACACAAGACTGACAGCACACCCCTTCCTTATATGACGATAGATGAAGGATGGCGATGACATTGTGGTGCCAAGGCTGGTAGCCCCAAGGCTGGGTGCTTTGCAGGCATCCTTGACCATCTCCACATGCTGTTCAGGGCTGATCCCAGAGATTTTGCAGGAGCTCCCTAAAGCCTCTTCGATGGAATGTTCTCTTAGGTTTTTTTTTGTTTTGTTTTTTGTTTTTTGTGTTTTTTTTTTAACAAAGGAAAGGTATTTATGTGCAAAGCTACTTATCTTTGTAGCACTTGCAGATAAATCTTCTAATTTACAGGGAAGCTGACACCTTCTGAGAGCCAAAATCAATGTGTGTCACTGTAAATCCAGGCTGGGCCTCAGCCTCCACTCACACCAGCTGATTGATGGACTTTGCTTTTGTGCCAGGCCTGGCTGGTGGAAAGATGGGGCAGATGCTGGTGGCAGGCTCATGGAAGCCTCCTTCTGGGCCAGACCCTGTCTGGGGACACCTCAATTCTTCCCAACTCTCATGTTCCCACATTAGCTCCAGGGCCCACGTGGCTAAGCCCCTCCTGTTTGGTTGTCAGTGCTCAACTCATCCTTCAAAACCCAGCTGAGATGCTACCTGCTCCTGACAGCCCTCTTGGAGTGGCCTGCTTGGAGTTAACCTCTCCTTTGTGTTTCCGTGGAGATGTGTCTGCAAAATTCCACTATGACAACCAGATTGCAGCCGCCAATTCCACAAGACAGGAGTGCTGTGAGCAGGGCATTCCAAGCCATCATTCATTCACTGAGCACTGACTGCACCACTCACTATACTTTAGGTCCAGGGATGGATAAGACACAGGCCCTGTCCTGGAGGGTACTCATAGTCTATTCAGATTAATCAGGAAGACCAAGGAGAAATTAGATATCACAAGGGCTCCAGGATAGGGTGAAAGAGGGGTATGGGAACATAGGGTCAGCACACTTGGATCAGACTAAGAGGTCAGGCCAGCATCCCCCAGGAAGCTGTGATTGTACTGAGATCCAAAGGTAACTAGGAGTTGGTCAAGTAAACAAGTAGGGAGAAGGATGGCCCAGGCTATGCAGGTGCGTTGGAAGGTTGGAACCCTTTTGGTTGGAAGGTACCGAAAGTCATTTTGAAGCAGGATATTTCCCTGACCCCTTCATGGGCAGAACTGGAGTGCATGGGCACTAGAACTAGCTGGCTGCTTTGGTGCTGGTGGGGGTGGACTCCACTCACTTGGTACTGCTGCCCTGCTGCATTCCACCCCTCGTAGGAGGGAGACTGCAGGTGAGTGGGTGCAGGAACCAGGGTGAGGGCTTTTGGGCACTGGCAGGAGCAAAAGTCCGTGCAGGCCCCATGGCAGCATTTAGGGTGGTGCCTACAACCCCTGAAGCCCCAGACAGAGTGTTACAATGCCCTTTTACCTTTGCCATCTGCAGATGGCTTAAGTGTTAACAGCTCAGGGGAGGGTCAGTGTGACAACCTTTTGCAACCACATTTGTGGCACCTGAGTTCTTGTCCAGTGTCCAGGAGGAATCCGGTTGCATGAACGAATTGGAGATGGTAAATGTGGGAGATTTTATTGCCAATGAAAATGGCTCTCAGCGGGAAGGGGAGCTAAAAAGGGAGTGGGAAGGTATTCTTCCCCTGGAGTCCACCCATCCCTGGCTGGACTCCTCTCTGAAGCTACATCATCAAGCTGTCCCTCTGAAGTCAAGCTGCTTCTCTCCAACATCCAACTGTAGTCTCCTAAGTCCAGCTGCTTCTCCTCTCTGCCGGCTGAGTTCTGGGGTTTTTATAGGCAAAGGATGGGGGGTGGGGCGGGCCATGGGTTGTTTTGGAAAAGGCAACATTTGAGTGGGAAACAGCGATGTCAGTTCTCACTTTGGGCCATGGTATTAGGCTTTTCGGCTTGAGGGTGGGGCCCTCTCCGGGGACCCACCCTCTTTGGCCCAGAATTTCCCTGCCTCCTGTCCCTATCAATTTGGGCTACCTTAGGGAAAGGTGGGGTGAGGGAGATATGTGTGAGGCCTGGGGTGGGGTGAGAAGCTCAGTGACTCTCTCTGTCTCTTTCTGTCATAGGCCATGTGGCCTTGCTCCGGCAGTGTGTCTGCTTCCTTCCTCTTCTGACTCTAAGTGCCTGATCTCTACTCAGCACCTCTTGTCTAGAATTCAAGGCTTTTGCTTGCTTTTTATTTCCTGCTTCCTCATAGCTTCCGTGCAGGCAAGGCTCAACATGGCCTCTCCAATCATGAGCTTTCAGCTGGGCATTGTCAGAGACGAACGTCTTGTTATTATTCATGGAGCAAATCAATGACCACACTTCCTGGCTAAGAATCCTGGGTTTCAACTTCTCTCCCAGCAGAGGGGGAAATCCCTGAGCCAAGCCTTAACATAGAGGAACTGTCAGAGTCATTTGAACCAGAGCAACTTCATCCTGAATAGGGCTGGGTAAAATAAGGCTGAGACCTACTGGGCTTGCATTCCCAGACGATTAGGCATTCTGTCGCAGAATGAGGAGATCAGCACTAGATACAGGTCAAAAGATCTTACTGATAAAACAGATTGCAGTAAAGAAGACTGCCAAAACCCACCAACACCAAGATAGCGACGAGAGTGACCTCTGGTCGTCTTTGCTGCTGTACTCACACCACTGCCATGACAGTTAACGAATGCCATGGTAACATCAGAAAGTTATCCTATATGTTCTAAAATGGGAGGGATGGATAATCCACCCCTTGTTGAGCATATCATCAAGAAATAACCATAAAAATGGGCAACCAGAAGTCCTTGAGGCTGCTCTGCCTATGGAGTATCCATTCTTTTATTCCTTTACTTTCTTAATAAACTTGCTTTCACTTTATGGATTCGCCTCAAATTCTTTCTTTTTTAATTTTTTTATTTTTATTATTATTATACTTTAAGTTTTAGGGTACATGTGCACAACGTGCAGGTTTGTTACATATGTATACATGTGCCATGTTGGTGTGCTTCACCCATTAACTCGTCATTTAGCATTAGGTATGTCTCCTAATGCTATCCCTCCCCCCTCCCCCAACCCATCTCAGCAAACTATCGCCAAGGACAAAAAACCAAACACCACATGTTCTCACTCATAGGTGGGAACTGAACAATGAGAACACATGGACACAGGAAGGGGAACATCAAATTCTTTCTTTCATGAGATCCAAGAACCCTCACTTGGAGTCTGGATTGGGACTGCTTTACATTAACAGAACTTCCTTTAGGTCCTGAAGTCCTTTTTCTTTCCAACAGTCCTCATTAGAACACAGTTGCTTCTGGGACATGGGATAACTGGTTTGTTCCAATCATTTAATACCTTAAGGCAGGACCAGTGGTCCCTTGGCACCCCCTTTCCCCTTGGCTCGGGTTGGGTTCCTTAGAAGCAGAGTCTAACGGGAGGATCCAGGTGCATGTGATTTAATGAGGGCAGCTCTTCAGGAAAAGCCTGTGAGGTAAAAAGGGTGGGCTCTGGTGAATTCAGTGCATCTTGGCCAGGCTCTAGTACCCACTAATTCCATTATACATGAATCTAGGTGTTGCTGTGAAAGTATTTTGTAGATGTGGTTAACATCGACAACCAGTTGACTTTAAATAAGTATTATTCCAGGTAATCTGGATGGGACATCATCCAATCAATGAAAGACGTTAAAAGCAAAACTAAGGTTTGCCTGAGGAGAAAGAGACACCACTGCTGATGGCAGCAGCACCTCTTTCCGGAGCACTTGCAGATTTAGACTTGCTAGCCTCCAAAACATGTAAGCCAATTTTTTGAAAACCCTAGAGAACCATGACTAATACAGGTAGGGTGGGGAAGGAGGGGAAAGTTGAAAGTCTAGCTGGGGCCTGATACTCAGAGGGTCTCTGGAGGGTAATCCCAGCATCCTTGTCAGGTGGAATTCTCCACAGCCCTTCAGCAGCTGGGACTTGTGTGCACTGAAGGTACAGAGATCCAGCTATGCCCTGACTCATCTCTTCCCTCCTGCACCCCAGAGGCTCTGGAAGGTGGAAATCATCCCTCTCCCTTCACAGACGAGGAGCCTGAGGGCTGCAGCCAGAATTCAACCTCAGGCCTAATGCCAGAGCCAGGTGCTTCCTCAGGAGGCTGGAATGAAATGGAGCTTAGCCCCTCGAGTCTGCCCTGGCCACCCTCCCACCATCCCCTCCTTCTCAGTGACAGAGCCTGGACACATTCATCCTCCTGGTCGGTTAGCTCTGTAACAACATCTTTTGGCCCACAGCAGTTGTCATTGATGTTGAAGGGCTCGAGTTGGATGAGACACGTCTTCACAAATCACCAGGTCTCCACTTGGATGACGAGGCTCAGGTGCTGTCAGTGAGGGGATATATAAGGCCCAGCCCCTAAAGGCAGCTTGGGTTTTACGTAGCCCCCTCTCCCACCTTTCTACACAGAAGCCTGTGATCCACAGCAATCTTCCATGGGCCTCTCTAGGGCACGAAGAGGCATCCTCTTTTTCTTATCCTTAGAAAATAAGTACATAAGGCTCCTCCTCTGGGTTAGTCCTTCACTATCAGCAGAAGCCTGGAAGACTGGAAGGAAAGAGAACATGCAGGGTGTGTGTTTGTTTTGATTCTGGTTCTTTCTTCAACCTTGGTAAGTGATTTAACATCCCTAAGTCTTAGCTTTCTCTCTGTAATAAGGATAGTATTATCCAGCTCACATGGTGTTGAGGGCATTAGATGTACTGTATATAATATGGTAAGCTGAATCTTTGACTCCTGTTCTTCACCCACTGCTGTATCCAGAAATACTGTTGGGCAACTTAGCAATTCCTCTCACAGAAAAACAGGAACTTCCCCACCATTTGACCTTGGGTTCGGCCATGTGGCTTATTTGGCCCAGTGGAATATTGATAGATGTGACACAGTGTGCCCACACAGCAGGGCTTGTGGTCTTCCACCCCTGTTGTCACCTGGAGAAGAACATACCCTGGCTAGCCCATTTGCCCAGGAGAGTGAGAGACATGGAGCAGATCAAGTAGCACACATGCAGACCTGCAGCTTGAGGAAGAGCCTCCAGTTCAAGCCCTGCCAAGCTCACCTAACCCCAGGGTATCCCTACGATGTGTGACAAATGCTTATTGTACATCAGATTTTGTGGTTGTTACACAGCAATAGCTGACCAATACATATATAAAAGCACCTCACCTTGACACAAAGTAGGCATTCAACAGAAATTGACCGATATAAGAAGGTATAGAATATATATGGTGCAAAGTTCTCAGTTGTCACAAATAAATGAAGCATGAAGGGATTAATGGTGATGATTCAAAGGCATTTGGAAATGTTGCTCTAGGGCCAGGCATGGGGGTTCATGCCTGTAATCCTAGTGCTTTAAGAGGCCGAGGCAGGAAGATCGCTTGAGTCCAGGAGGTCAAGGTTACAGTGAGCTATGATTGCACCACTGCATTCCAGCCTGGACAACAGAACAAGACCCTGTTTCTTTTTTAAAAAATGTTACTTTAGAGAAGAATCACTTTCCCCAAACAGGGCATCTCTTCTGTGCTTAAGAAAATATTAGAAGTGTTATTGGACCCTTTCAATATAACCCTGGTCAGGTGCCTTCTTTTAACCTCTATTTAACAAACCTCTACTTGCTGCATTTAAATACAATTACTGTCTCTTCCAGGAGCCTGTGAGCCCTGAGGGCGGAGATTTTTTTACATCCTTGGAATCCCTACAGCCAGGTAAGCCCAGCAGAAAACTGGTTCTGTGTGTGTACAACTACTGAATTGAATAGGTCAGTGAAAGCGTTTTGTTTTAAAATCTCCCTGTGGTCTTGTCCTTCTGGAAAGTGTCACCAGTAATGCCAGCGTCTTTGAGGGTTAGCAATGCTAGATGGAGCCAGTAAGCCCTGGGTCTACTTTGAATGGGGCTGGCCCACAGTTGGATGAAGGAGAAGGTGTGGCTGGCATTGCTGTGCCTGTCCTCTTGGTGGTTTTCTCCTGCTCCCCTTCCCTCATCATTAGCCACAGACAGGCCTTGGCTTCCCCGAGAGCCCAGCCCTGCAGCAGTAGCTGCCTGCCTGGCTTCACCAGCCCTGCTGTGGGTCAGCCTCAGGCTCAACACGTCTATCCTCAGCCAACCTGAACCCAGCTGGAGATTATTAGCATCCACAGGCAGTGGCAGGTGGGGTCGGGGTCTGGGTCTGGGAGTCCTCAGTGTGCCCAAGCCCAGCATCAGGTGTGCCAGGAGTAAGCCTGGTGCTCACAAGCACACCACCAAGTTTTTTGCTTTGTCCCAAGGTGCGTGCTTTTTTGTAAATCTGGGTTTTGCCTTAGTTCTTGTCTTTTTGTTTTTGCCAATTTCCTACTTTATCTGCAGCCCAGTGCTGAACCTCAGCGAATGCTGCAGAGCCCTGACTACCTAACTAGCCCTCGAAGCCCAAGTTCTAGAGATTAGACCCCTACTCCTATAAACTGTGGTGACACTAAGCTGCCATTGTATCCTCATCTCCTGGCCTGGTACCCTGGCCCAATATGTGTTTGTTGAATGAATAAATGAAACAAAATAGAAGTCTATGGCTTCTAGGACTGCCACAGAATGGGCTGCTACTTGCCATATTCAACTCTTCAGTATATCAGCCTTTATGTGACTTAAGCTCAAGTTCTCCAGGCTCCTTGGACACTAAAAATTGAATATCTGGCTATCTCTAGGGACCAGCTTTAAAATGGGGCCAGTATATTCAGTTCCAGTCTCCTGCCTTTCCCAAGTGCTCGTTGCCGAAGTTTGAGCCTGCCCTACACCAATAGAGCTGTGTTGTTGGTGCACAAGAGGGCCTGGGAGCAACTGTATTGCCCATGATTTAATTGCTTTTAGGGCACCAAGGGTATGTTATTTTCCAAAATGCCAGTAGGAGAGCAGCACATACTCAACATCATTCAAGGTCTTATACATAACAATTTTTCTGTGGCAGTATCACTTCAGGCTTGTTTCCCTAGCATAATTAATACTAGAATCCCCCTTCACTTTCATAAGTGCTTGTTTCAGATGATAAATTGTATTGTCATCAATTTTATCCCAGTATGCTAGAACATTTTTTCTCATGAGAATACATTTGCTAGTTCTAAGAGGCTCCAAACTATAACGTTCATTTATGGCCTCTCCCAACGCTGCCTCAAGGTCTGTGAACTTTCCCAGAGTAAATAAAGGCATTAGCAATGTCTCGAGGGTGGGGAGATGATTTCCCTGGTTTGGAGTAAAGGTGCACAATTCTTCCACATCCTTTGATCTCTGACTTTCATGAGCAGCCTCAACAGGCGTTTCTTGCAGCATCAGGCTGGACAGCAGTCAATAAGCCATTGATTACAGCCATGTTACAGCTGTACAAATCAGTCCCTGAGATCCTAACATTTGTCATTTAACTTAATTTAGCAAACATCGATTGAATATCTGGCTTAAGCAAACACTAGATGACTCTAATGGTCCTTTTCCAACTTTAAGGTGTTTAGTTTATTTGAACTTAAGCTACCATAAGAGAAGGTGCTGTAGTTCTATTAACCCATTGCACTAGTTACCTATTGCTGAAAGTTTGTAATTATGTATGTAATTATTCTGGGAATTACGAAGTCAGCTCTACTAAACCAACCCTCTTGCCAATAACAATTGTAGTTTACCCTTGAACAAGGAGGTTAGGGGTGTTAGCTCCCTATGCAGTCAAAACTCTACGTATTTAATAACTTTTGACTTCTACAAAATTTAAACTACTAATAGCCTACTGTTGGCCAGAAGCCTTGCTGTAACATAAACAATCAGCACATATTTTGTATATTATATGCTGTATTCTTATAATAAAGTAAGCTATAGAAAAGAGTATGTTATTAAGGAAATCATAAGAAAGAGAAAATGTATTTACTATTCATAAAGTGGAAGTGGGTCATCATAAAGGTCTTCATCCCCATCAGGAGAGGAGAGGTTGGTCTTACTATCTCAAGGGTGGGAGAGGCAGAAGAGGTGAAGGTGGTAGGAGACAAGAAAGGCAGGCACACTTGGTGTAACTTTATAGAAATATATCATAATTTCTGTCCTTTTTCATTTTTTTAGAAATGTTTCTATTTGGTGCCAATTCTTCCACCATTTGCTTTAATGTCAGTTCCTAGAACATAGAAGGGTCCATGTCATAAAAGAAGTGAAAAGCAGTCTTGAGTAATCAGAATCCTTCTGCCAGACTGTCTAATGTCACTTTGTTTTCTAGCACTGCTGCTTCTGTGTCATCTTCCTCATGATCTGGCACTGGATTGGAAGCACTCGTCTCCATCAAGTTGTCTTCTGTTAATTCTTCTGGTTTGGTGTGCATAAGCACTTGAATTTCTCCAAGATCCATTTCCTGAAACCCTTCACCCCTGACTCTTTTGGCTAAATTCACAATCTTCCTTGATTTCCTTGATTGGCTCTTTCTTAAATCCTGTGACATCATGCACATCTGGACACAGTTTTCTCAAACAGGCATTTATTGTTTGGGGCAGGCATGATGGCTTTCGTGGCCTTTTCTTGAAAAATGATGGCATTGCCATTGGTGTAATCCTTTTAGACTTTTGTGATGGTCTCTCTATTGGTGTTCTCTTCCATAGCATTGACAGCCTTTTTTCATAGAGTACATATGTAATGAGCTTTAAAGGTCCTTGTGACCCACTGATCTAGAGGCTGAATTAGAGATGTTGTATTTGGGGTTAAGTAGACCATTTCAATGACTTTGGTGTTGAGCTTATGGGATTCTGGGTGGCCAGGGGCATTTTCCATTATCAAAAGAATTTTAAAAGACAATCACTTACTGGCAAGGTATTTCCTGACTTCAGAGACAGAGCATTGATGGAACCAATCCAGAAAACTGGTTCTCATTCAGACCTTCTTGTACAAAAAAAGACTACCAGCTGGTGTTTATATTTTCCCTTCAAGTCTCAGGGGCTAGCATCTTTATAGATAAGGGCAATCTTGATCATAAACCTGACTCCATTTGCACAAAACAGTAGAGTTAGCCTATCTCTTCCTGTCTTAAACCCTGATGCTTGCTAGCTCTTCCTTACTAATAAATGTATTTTGTGGCATTTTCCCTCCAGATTAAGGCACTTTCATCTGCATTATAAACCTGTCCAGGCAGATATTCTTTCTCCTCAATGATTTTCTTAATGACTCTGGTAACTCATCTGCTGCCTCTTGGTCAGTAGCATCTGCTTCTCCTGTTATTTTGACATATTTAAAGCCAGACATCTTTCTAAAATTATCAAACCATCCTTTGCTGGCATTAAATTCTCCCGTTTTGAATCCTTCACCTCCCATTTGCTTTAAACTGTCATGTAATGACTTCACTTTTTCTCAAATCTTACTAGAATCTATAGGCATGCTTTTCTTATAGTGATCCTGCACCCACATAAAAGCTGTATTTTCAGTATAAGATAAAAAAGTATTGCACAAAAAGTGCAAGACTTTTGTGCCTGCTGGTGTAGCTGCAGTGACAGCTTTGCAATTTTTTTTCTTCTTCTTCTTTTTTTTTTTTTTTTTTTTTTTTTTTTTACAATGGTCTGTGGGCTGGATTCATTTATCTTGAAATGGCAGGCAACCACAGTTGCAGACTTCAATCTAAGGTATATATCAAGCCACTTAACTTTTTCTTATAATGTCATGACTTTTCTCTGCTTCTTGCCAGCGCTGCCAGCATCACTAGTGACATGAGTCCCATGGTATTATTCCAAGTTTATGGTATTGCACTAAACATGATGAAAAATACATAAGAACTGTGAGAGATCACTTTTTACTATAATACACAATTTACTAAAGAGATTAACTGCTCATAGGGAGATAATTAGTGACACATGGCATTTTCTGTAGATACAACACTCAAGCTCACTGAAATAGCAATAGGAGGTGGCTACAAAATTATTACAGTGGTAAATTGCTACAATTGATTTTATGTAGTTATGATTTAATACTGCATCTTTATATTTGTTTACATTTCTCTTAAATAGCACCATGTATGGTCTGTGTGTGAGCTTTGATCAATTTCAACTTTTTATAATAGATATGTGTGTATTTTATGGTAGTAAATGATAAAATAGTTACATATATTTTAGGCACTCATGACATACCTAACTTTTTCTAACTTTTAGGTTCGGGGTACATGTGCAGATTTGTTATATAGGTAAACTTGTGTCATGGGGCTTTGTTGTACAGATTATTTCATCATCCAGATACTAAGCCTAGTACCCAAGAGTTATTTTTCTGCTCCTTTCCCTCCTCCCATGCTCTACCCTCAAGTAGGCCCCTGTGTCTTGTTCGTGTTCATGGGTTCTCATCATTTAGCTCCCACTTATACGTGAGAACATGTGGTATTTGGTTTTCTGTTCCTGCATCAGCTTGCTAAGGATAATGGCCTCCAGCTCCATCTATGTTCCTGCAAAGGACATGATCTCATTCTTTTTTATGGCTGCATAGTATTTCATAGTATATATGTACCACATTTTTAAAATCCAGTCTACCATTGATGGGCATTTAGGTTGATTCCATGTCTTTGCTATTGTGAATAGTGCTGGAATTAACAATTGCATCCATATTTTTTCTTAATTTTTTGATATTTCTTACTTGGTTTATCTGTAAGTTTTTACAAATTGTCAAAAATCTTCAAAAATTCTTCACTATATTTATTGAAAAATCTGCATATAATTGGATCTGTACAGTTTAAACCTGTGTTTGTTCAAGGGTCAACTGTAAAACTCTGAATAAAATATTTTTAAAATAACAATGTGAAGGCCTTAAAGAGTGACAAAAACAGGCAGAAATGACAGGATTTCAGAAACCTGGAAGAAGAAATCAGCTCTGACTGTGCTTTTCATTTCTACAGCTTTGAACCTGCAGATTCCAGTTGTTGCTCCTCAGGGTCAAAGAAGTTTAGATAGATACCTGAAGCCTTGCTTATTGAGGGATCAAGAAGAATGAGTTTGGGACCACTACTACATGTCTGAAATGATAGGCAAAATCCTTCAATGAAGAGAAACACAAAGGGGAAGCCCAGATTCTGTGTATAAATTCTCACTGAATTTATGTCTTGAACTATGCAAACTTAGGGCAAATTACAAGTAGTCCACCTAAAATGAAAATAATTGGGTAGAAATTTCACTGCTGCCTGCTGAAGGGGAGACAGACTTTGAAGTTTGAGTTCAGCCAAGATAGCTGCCTGCCTAAATGAAAATCAATAATCTTGAGAGGAACATAACAGAATCCAGAATCTATACAGTGTATCTTCTGCAATGTCCAGGATATAATTCCAAATTACTGGATATATAAAGAAACAGGAAAATGGGACCCATAGTCAAGTTATCTTTTGCTAGAGTCTTGTGTGGAATAACTAATCACAAAATCTTTGTAGCATACGACAATAAATATTTATTTTGTGTACATGTCTATAGGTCAGCTGACTGGTTCTGCTGATCTTAGCTGGGCTTGGCTGGGCTCACTCATACTTTTGTGGCCAGTTGAAATTTGGCTAATCTTGGCTGAGCTCTCTCACATGTCTGAGGCTTCAGCTTGGGCAACAGTGCTGGGCTGGCTTTACTTCAAATGTCTTATCCCCCATCAAGATAACCAAGTGTGTTCTGATGGTAAAGGATTGAGAGAGAGAGAGAGTAGAAGCGCACAAGGTTTCTTGAAGTCCAGGTTCAGAACTGGCACATTGACCTTCCGCTGCATTCCATTTCTGACCTTCCACTGCATTCCATTTCTGACCTTCCACTGCATTCCATTTTTGACCTTCCACTGCATTCCATTTCTGACCTTCCACTGCATTCCATTTCTGACCTTCCACTGCATTCCATTTCTGACCTTCCACTGCATTTCTTTCTTTTTTTTTTTGGAGGAGGTGGAGATGGAGTCTTGCTCTTTCACCCAGGCTGGAGTGCAGTGGCATGATCTCAGCTCATTGCAAGCTCCGCCTCCCGGGTTCACGCCATTCTCCTGCCTCAGCCTCCCAAGAAGCTGGGACTACAGGCGCCTGCCACCATGCCTGGCTAATTTTTTGTGTTTTTAGTAGAGATGGGGTTTCACCGTGTTATCCATTTCTGACCTCCCACTGCATTCCATTTCTGACCTCCCACTGCATTCCATTTCTGACCTTTCACTGCATTCCATTTCTGACCTTCCACTGTATTCCATTTCTGACCTTCCACTGTATTTCATTTCTGACCTTTCACTGCATTCCATTTCTGACCTTTCACTGCATTCCATTTCTGACCTTCTACTATAATCCATTTCTGACCTTTCACTGTATTCCATTGACCAGAGGAAGCCACAGGCCCGACGGGAGGGGCTGCAAAGTTATATTTCAAAGACTTAGATTCAGAAAGAGATGAAGATTTGGGACCATTTTTGCAATTCATCCATTACAGCTGTGAAACTGATTCTGGCATGGCTGGACAGAAGGTGATACCAGGAAATACTCGTAGGAGAATAGGGAAAGTGAGCTAGCAAAAAGAAACAAGCTTTTGTTTTTTCAACTTGTGTTGAGCAGATTACTGATGGGGACAAGTGGCATGTGATTCTTCTGGGAGGCACTACCAACCATGCCTCATCCAAGGGGTGAGGAAGCTAGAGTATTTTTCCATTTAATCCCATTAATTATGAGGATTGCTCCATGGGCCATGAATTTCTCACCACATCTTTTTTTTTTTTTTTTTTTTAAACTCTAGACATTTGGCTTGGTGGACTCTTTCTTGGAAAGGAATGGCTCCAGGCAGGCCAAAGCTGAGCCAAGACAACAGGAAGGAGAAGGAAGTGGGTGTTACAGTCTACCAAGATGAAGACAGGGCAGGATTTATTGAAGCTCTAGGGAGACCCTGGGTACACATACTCCATGCCAAAGGGAGATTTAAACCAAGTTTACTTACAACTTTAAGTGAGAAAAGCCCTGAGTACATCTGGGTTTATAATTCTAAGACAGCATACTCAATAGAGGTCATGGAGAGGCCTGTAAATCTTTTTGGAAAAGTATTTTCTAAATATACATATCTGTCCCATATTCCTTAGTAATTAGATCTAATTCACCCTTTTCTAAAAGTGTGCTGGTAAGTGTTTAACAATTAGCTCTGTGGGAGAAATGATGCATACATATACATATATAAGCTCATTATAAATTTTACTTATAAAGGATATGGGCACACAATTTATAAAAATAAGATGTACAATATTTTTATTATAAATTCCATATAGCCAATAGATTCTCACAGAATGCTTTAGTTGATTTTTGCCAGTTTTGTTGATTTTATCTATAAGAAACCTCTGATTAGATAAATAAGCAGTTTCAACATGAATGCCAGTTGATAGTTTTGTTTATGCTAATGAGTAACATGAATGTGAAACAATGAAATTGTGTGTCCAAACTTTGCTCCTTTTTCAATGGTGTGAACAACTTCTTTGCTGAGTCAGCTAGTAGTTTTTGAATTCTAGACTGTTTTCTTATATAGTGATACTCACAATGTAGTGGCAAGACATAATACACTTTTACATTTAATCTGCAGTATTGACATTTTCTTCATCTCTTAAGCTTAGACAATCAACAATCAGCCAACCACTGAGTTTCAGAGTTTGCACATCACTGTGGTGTAAACACTGCTAACACCCTGACTATGATGCCCCTGACATGGAGCTGGGAAGATATGCTCAGTAGCCACCACCACACAGTGTCTCCACCATATAGATTCAGTAGTTGCAGACAGCCTTCCCAACATAGATTCAGTAAACTATAGTAAAATAATTAGGGTGTGGCAAGTTTTTAGGGTTTATTATGTTTGTCTTTAATTTATTATAAATTTATATAATTTAATTTTCGATAATGGCTGGATTTGACAACCACATGAAAAATTTCTAAAAATTTAATAATATGCTTTTGTGAGCCCATATGAGCTGGCTTAAGCGTAACACTGTGGCCTCTTCCTTTTTCTTCCCCCATTTAGGAATTTCCAGAGATAATGAATTTAAGAAAGAAATGTATCTGTTTTCTCATCACTGTATACCTAGTACTGGGCCCAATGGTTGGCACAGAGAATGCCCTCAGTTAAGATGTGTTGAATAAATAAAATCCTGGGCTTTTTTTGTTCCCCAAGAGCCCATGACTCTACAGATGATTCTTCTACTACCACCACTACTACACTGTGAACAGTGTGAGAGAACGTTTAATGTTGCCCAAATTTAGATTCCAACTCTGCCAATAACTAGCTGTGTGATTTTCAACAAGTTATTAATCTTCTTGTGCTTCAACTTCTCTTTTGTAAAATAGTCATAATGGTATTTCCCTCGCAGGAGTGTAATTATGGGACTTGTAAGGGTAGATATGTTTTAGCACCTGGTACCTATAGACCCTACGTGAGTATTAGCTGTTATTATCAGCTGTATTATTTTAGGCATCTATTACATGCCAGGCACTCTGCTAGAAGCTTTCCATGATTTCTCTGTAATATTTTAAAGATGAGATCACTGAGGCCCAGGAAGACATTGTGATATGGCTAGTTGGGAGCAGAGCTAAAAATGAGACCCAGACTGTTGACTCCAAAGCCCAGACTCATTCCGTGAGGTTGGGAGTTCATGAATCTAGAATACTGTGTTTCTCTGTGCGTCATTCAAAATCAGGCTGGACTTGTTCCATGGGGCCTTCTTTGACTCTAGACACAGGTGCTGGCAAATTTGATTTGAGTTCCCAGTGCCCTGCAAGTGGCAGAAGCCATCAATTGTCTCCCAGCCTTTGCTGCCCCCTTGCAAGGGCAAGTCTTTGGGGTGGGAGGTGGGGAGATTGCTGGCCAACTCTTTTCTTCGTGATTCTTTATTTGTATTTATGAACTTGTTTCAAGGGTCCTTCGTTTTACTCTTTGATTTAGGTTGTATGTGTGTGGATGTGGGCATGTGTGTGTGACATTTTTATCCTTCACCTGGACAAATGTTAGCATTTTGTCATTTTTGTTTCAGGTTTTCTACATAGCAACACATTTCTGATAAAGTTACAATCTACTCTATTTTTCTTCCTAGGTAAGTTCTCCTGATTTTCTTTTGATATGGTTGGACAGTTTGTCTGCTTCAAAACTGACATTGAAACTTAATCCCTGATGTAACAGTATTAAGAAGTGGGGCCTTTAAGAGATGACTGGGCCATGAGGGCTCCAACTAACTCCATCAGGACACACATTGATTATACTTCTCAGAGATATAATCAGCAGGCTTTGAAAAAGAGATTACTTCCCCTTGGGAAGACAAGGCAGGGCTCCACAGCACAGTGGGATTGGAGCTGATTGTGAAAGATAAATAAGGTGACAATAGTTCAAAAGTGGGAAGGAGCCTTCCTGAATGAGGAAGCATGACAGACAAAAGCAGCCCTCCTGAATGGATTAATCCATTCATGGTTTCATGGGTTATGATGGGAGTGGGTCTGTTATGAAAGCCAGTTTGGCTCTCAGTGAAGACCTTCTGCTGTGCTATGATACAGCACAAGGCCCTCACCAGAGAATGACCAGATGCAGTTGCCTGATCTTGGACTTCCCAGCTTCCAGAATTGCAAGAAATAAACTTCGATTTTTTAAAAAAAATTATCCAATCTCAGGTGTACTGTTACAGTGACGGCAAACAGACTAAGACATCTTTCAAGAGCTACCCATTGACCTCACAGAATTTAAGAACACGAAAGGATTTGAAATAGTCTGCTGTTTGCAGATGAGGAATCTGAGAGAAGGGAAGTGATTTGCCCACAGTCTGATGCTCAGGCAGGTTGAGGTGGGGTTCAGCCCAGGGCATCCCACATGTAGAATGCCATGATGTGAGGTGCAGCATGGGGCCAGGCATTGGGGAACAACAGTGCATGAGATGCTGCCTGGGCTTTCCAAGCATTCTCTGTCTTTTGGAAAGACATGAATAAGCCACAAGGACCCCAGCTCCTTCATGGTTCAATCTTGGCACAGTGTTGAATTTACAAAAGAAGGAAAATCTCAATCCAGTGTCCTTAATAATGGGAAAGAAGCTGAAATCTCTATAGTGATGTTTCCAAAAAATACCAAAGAGATAATGCACTCATAAGACACAACAAATTTTTGAAAGTGTTTCCATCTTTCTCACACTAAACCCCAGGTGCAGGCCACTATCTCCTGCACACTCTGTCCAAACCCTTTGTCCTCCCCAAAGCATATAGCCCCCCTTTTTGCTCCTCCTTTCCCCCTTCTCTTTGGGATCAGCTCTTTACAAAAACAAACAACAAAAAAGCTTTATTGAGACACAGTTCACATGCCATACAATTCACCTCTTTAAAGTATGTACAATTTAATGGTTGCTAGTATATTTAGAGACATGTACAACTGTTACCATAGTCCATTTTAGAACATTTTTATCATGTCAAAAAGAAACTCCACACACTTCAGGTGTCACGCCCCTGTCTTCCCAGAGTACCCACTGCCCTAGGCAACCACAAATCTACTTTCTGTCTCTGTAGATTTCCCTGTTGGGTCTTGACTCTTTTTCATGTTATCAGCCAGTTTAGCCACTGCATTTTCTTGCCCTTCTCTTCACTCAGAGTCTACGTGACCTGCAGGCTCAGGGACTAACACAGCAGGCAGGCTTCCTCTCTTCCTAGCCAATGAAGTGTGGAGGGAGTGAGGGGGCTTGCAACTTAATAGCTTTCCCCTTTTCATTGTCAGCCATGTAAATAACTAACTCCATCAGGGCACACATTGAGTTGCGTGCTCTCACAGAGGTCTAATCAGCAGGCTTTGAAGAAGAGATTACTTCCCCTTGGGAAGACAGGGCAGGGATCCACAGTGGAGTTGGATTGAGCTAATTGTGAAAGATAAATAAGGTGGCAACAGGTCAAAAGTGGGAAGGAACCTTCCTGAATGAGAGTGCACGAGGGACAAAAGCAGCAGAAACCTATCTTAGGGCCGTGTGAGAAGGGCCGATTCTACCAGGAGGGGAAGGAGGGATGAGGTGGGAAAGCTAATGGGAGCCAGTACTTATTGTAGTATTTTTTTCACCCTTTATTTCATTATTGTCCCCTTAGGGAGTAAAATTAAATTTGAATTTAATTTCTCCCTAATGAAAGAAATGAAATAGTAAGAAACACAATTTTGTTGAGTAGAGTTGAACTTTGGTGGGCCACAAACTATTGTAATATCTAATGTATTTTACCTCCCAAGAATCAGTTTTCACCCTTTGGAGGTTGGGCCCCACTGGGAATGCCTGGCTTAATGCACACTTAGGAAGCACTTTCAAATTGCATTTAAGTCTCAGCTTAGCTCTGTGACATGGGCACTAATATGACGATCCCTGTTGTATGGATGTGGAAACTGAGACTTAAAGAGTTTGAGTGATTTGCCCAAAATCCCACATTTAGTGAGCAGCAGAGCCAGGATTTGGCCCCAGGCAGTGCAGCTCTGCAGCACCGTTTCTGAACCACATGTTGGACTCTGTCTTGCATCTGAACCATGAAGCGCCTTGAGCCCCGAGTCATGCCTTCTGTCCTCTGCCTCGGGCAGGGACTGCCTGTGTCCACTGTGTCTGAGGATTCAACCAGGTATTCTCAGGCCTGGCTTCACCATGCTGCCGAGTGATCCTCTAACAAACACTCAGAAGGAAGACATCAGGTGGCAGAATGTTCTGGAAAGAGCATGGTCTTTGAAGTGTGGCTAACTTGGGTCCAAATTTGGTTCTGCCACTCCCTAGTGATGTGACTTTGGACCATTTAGCTTGCCTGAGCCTCCCTTCTGTTATTGTGAGGGTTACTGTGACTATGAAATGACTCATGCAGCCACTTTACACACCGAGGCATTCTGCAGGGGCTAGAGTCATTCTCCGTGTGGTGCATCTGATCCTCTCCTTCCTCTCCTGCTGGGCATGGGGACAGAGAGGCCAGGTGGGTGAGCAGCTGGGTCAGAGGTCAAAAGTGATTGCTTGTTCAGTGGAGGACAGCATAGTGGAGGAGTCTGCTCCCTGCAGGGGCTGCTAATGAGATCAAGGACCCCAGTTTGTACGGTTCTCACCCAGCAGCGGGCTGCAGGTGCACCCTGGGGCCTGGTCAGGCACAACAGCCTGTTCTCTCCATCTTTGTCCTTGGGGGTATCTCCCCTGGGCAGCCCAGCCCTGTGACCTGTCCAAACATACTCTGGGTGGGCAGTTGAAAGCTAGCCTAGAATCCTCAGGTCATCGTGTGCGACCTCTCACCAGCTCTGCTCCAAGCTGTACCTTTCCCACTGGCCTCATTTTAAAGCAAAAACAATCAAAACCACATTAAAAAAAGGTAAAAAGAATCTGTGCCCCAGCCAGCCCAAGAGAAGCTGTTGTTTCCCATGACGACTGGAATCATAACATTAGAAAGAACACAACAGGTTTCCTCCGACCCTTCCTCCTCCTGACCTGGCTCTGTCCTGGGAAATCGTCTCTGACCCCCGGAGACAGAGAAATCAAGTGTGAGAAATCCCAGACTGCAGGGAACTGCCATGTTTGCTGCACTGATGGGGAGGAGGTGCTGGGACTTGGGAGGTGCACTGAGATGATGGCCCGCATCTGCAAAGAAGAGCCACGGACAGGCTCACCATCCCGGTCACCTGTTAGAATCACTCTGGGAGCTCTGAAAACGCTGCAAGCCTTAGCCTTGACCATTTGTGGCAGAATCTTGAGGGACTGAGCCAGAGTCACTGGAATTTTTTAAAGCCCTGCAGGTGATTGTACTATGCAGCCAGGGCTAGACTGCGGCAAGAGCACAAGCTTTGGCACGAACCAATCCCAGGGACAAATTCTAACCCTGACAGCATCTCACTTGGCTCCCATCTCTGCGCCTCCTCGGAGGCCTCATCTCCTGCCTGTCTTTAAAGATGGGTCAATACGCTCCAGACTGTAGATCAAATCTGTCCCAGCACTTGTTTTTGTATTCGCTTGTTTTTTTTTTTTTTTGGAATCGTGATACACATTTATTTATGTACTATCTATGGCTGCTCCTGGCCTACAATAGCACATTTGAGTGGTTCCTGCAAAGCCAAAAATGTTTCCTATCTGGCCCTTTATAGGAAAAGGTTGCATGCCCCTGCTTTAAAGCATCTCTGTCTCCTAGAGCTCCACCCTGTGCCCCGTTTCTTTCCCTTCTGTGCTCTGTCTCGGTAGTAAGTTCATCCAGTCCTAAGTCTTCATTATCATCTGTGTGCATGGGATTCTTGCATTTCTCGGTGGCAGGATGTTTGGGGATGGGAACTCAGGCCCTTCCTCCATGGTTTCTCCTTCTCCTGCCCCAGTCTCTCCTCCACCAGCAGCACTCAATGCCTCAGCGGGTGGATGACAGCCAGAGAAACAGAAGGGATTGTGGATTTCCAAAGCCGAGGCTTTTGAGTTAAGGTGGGGGGTGGGATTTTCCAGACCTAAGCTGAAGAACTCCGGGTATACAAATGTATGGTGTGAAGGCCACGTAAGAACAGGGAGGGGGCCAGACCTTGCCATCCTCAGATAAAGATTCTGTAGACTCAGCAAGGAGAGCAAGATGCCAAACACCTGCTTCATGTCTGCAAGCCCTGGGAACGGGAGGGGAACAAAGGCTCCAGACTGACTGCAGGGAACCTAAGGTATAGAGGAGCTGTGTTATCCATTCCCAGGGACAGAGTGGGAATGCGGCAAGGCATAGAGTTTCTACTCAGCAGGGGCTGGAGCAGAGTAGAAATGGCTGACACTGGTGCCCAGACAGACAGGCCAGACACAGCTCCACAGGGTCCTCATTCTCCCAAGAAGGCTTAGAGAGCTGCAGCAGACTTCTCATCCCCCTAGAGCAAGGGCCTGAAGAGGCATAGAGCAAGGCACAAAGCTACCTGTGTGGGCAAAGACCACAGCTGGTTGGGACCAGGAACTTAGAAACAACCCCAGCGGAGAGAGGAAGCCTAGATTGCATTGCTGCTGCCCTGAAAATGGAGGCTCATAATGGGAGGTCAGCTCACTTATGGAATGATGAGGGAAGTGCCATCTCTTGGGCAGCCAAGTTTCATGATGCACATCTCCAGGGTGGACAGTCTTCCTGAGCATCAGATGCATCCAGGTGGCTGTGTTATGCACATCTCCACTTGGAGGCTCCCCAGGCACAGCAAACCTTCCCTGAAACCTGCAACTCCTCCTGTCCTCCCTGCCCCAGGGAAGGGCACCCCTATCAGCCCGGTCTCCCCGAGAGGCATCCTCATGGAACATTCACTACATCACCTCCTTAGAGCTCTCGTTGCTGTTCTCATGCCTTCCTTTGTCCTGATTTCTGTTCAGGATCTCATTGACCTTTTCCCTGGAATCCAGCCGCCTGCCCACTTCCATGTCTTCTGCAGTGAATCCTCTGCACTGTCATCAGAGAGGACTTCTGCAAATGAGTGAAAGCTTGATCAGGACAGCCCTGGCCTTTCAAACAAAACAAAACCCTAAACCTTCAGTGGCTTCAGTTGCTCAAAGCACCGAGTCCTGACTCACCAGCCTGGGATCTCCTGGTGCAGCCTCCATCTGTCCGTCTCCCTTCACCTCTCCCAGATCCACACAGGAACATGCAGTCTCAGGTCCAGTGTGGAGCTTTATGTCAATCCCAGAAAATGACACATTCTCCCAAAGCTTCCTGAAGACTCATTCCTTGGCTTGGAGAGTGTGCCCTTCTCAGCTCTCTCCTGGCTTGATCTCCCATGCTCCTTATATTTTTCTTTCTCTTTTCTTTCCTCCTCCTCCTTATTGCCTGCTCCAACCTGTGCTGAATGCTTGTCCTTCAAGTGCCCCTGTGCTAGTCACTGTCTGCCCTGGAGCTCCTTAAAGCTTGTGTGTTCTTCTGCTTTCATTGCTATTATCTGTTCATGTCTTTCACCTTTGCAGACTGATAATAACAATAATAAAAACAAGAGAACTATGGTTATTAATAGCTCACGTTGATTGGCTGCTTGCTAGGGGCTAGGTGCTGTGCTAATTGCTGTATGTAGAGTATCTCACTTAATCCTCCATGTCAACCCTAATTCAAAGACACCATTATTCTCATTTTACAAATGAGGAAAATCAAAGTCAGGGAGGATGAGTTCTTTGTTGAAGGCTACACAGCAAGTAAATGGCAGGGAAGAATCTGAATGAGTCTCCACTCACAAACTGTGCTGTTAACTCTACGTTCTCTCATCTCATCACTTAGTTCAAAACATTTTTTGTTTGTTTGTGACAGGGTCTTGCTCTGTTGCTCAGGCTGGAGTGCAGTGGTGTGATCACAGCTTACTGCAAGTTCAAATTCCTGGGCTCAGTGATCCTCTTCCCTCAGCCTTTTGAGTAGCTGAGACCATAGGTGTGAGCCACCATGTCTGGCTTTTAAAAATTTTTGGTAGAATGGAGCCTTGCCTTGTTGTGTGGGCTGGTCTCAAACTCCTGGCTCAAGTGATCCTCCCATCTTGGCCTCCAAAGTGCTGGGATGATAGGTGTGAGCCACTGCATCCAGCCTCAAAATCTTTCTGATGACTGTATCCATTCTTATGTACATCTCATATTTCCTTCACTATGTCTTGCAGCATAACCATGTTCTGTGTGGCTATGGGGGATACCACATGAATCTTTGTACCTTGTTACCCTCATTGAAAGCTGATACCATGTGAACTGTAAGTACTTGATGGCCACTCATCTGAATTATTGAATTGGATGTTGAAGTAGCTTTTGCTATTTTTTTTTGAGGGTGGAGGATTCTCGAATCAAAATCACTAACAGAGAAAGAACTATATTTTCAAGGTCATACCCTGTGCCAAAAGTCTTACTTATTGTATCAGTAAAGATGCTTTGGATAGCATGTATTGGAAACTGCGACCTGGTCTGGCTTACTCAACACAATTTTTTGGCTTTTAGCAGTGGAAACCCCGAGGCAGGGGAGTGTCAGGGTTTGTCAATGGAGGAGCTCAACAACATCATACGCTACCTGAATGCTTTCCTTCATTAGTCTCTGCCATGTGGAAAGTCAGCTTCCTTCTAATGGTAGCTTTTTTTGGAGCGGCTGCACAGATGCAGGTAGCAACAGGAGCTACTTGCTTCCTCGTTTGCAACCAAGGAGACCTTGGAACCTCAGTGTGGAACAAAAATCTAAACTTCCAGTCTTACTGGACCATGATAGCTTGAGCACAATAACAGTACTTAGGGGCTGTCATGCACTGTGTGACTTAAGGCTGATTTTCTGAACTAACTGTATGCAACATATGTTATTGTATGTAACAGTTTCACATGTAATGGTACATACCTCTTAGATAACCCTATAAAGATGTACAATTACATGGATACTTACTATTATTAACTCATTTTATAGATGAGGAAACAGCCCAGACAGTGACCTGTTAAAGTGACTCAAGAGTAAATAGGAAAGTTGGGATTTGAACCCCCATCTGTTTAACACCACGCACTTCCAAGAACCCTCAGAGCTTCCATGAGGCGCAATCTGCCCTCCTCCGAAAATGCTGCCCGACAGGGGAAGCTCAGAGGGAAGGGAGACATCGTATACAAATATCCTAATTAACAGGGAGACACGTCTCATTTGTCAGTGGTAAAGGCATTTGGGCCACACATTTATGGAGCTGAATTAGGGTGAAGAAATCAGTTTGACTGTAGGTCTGGTTGGTTCCTCTCTGTCCAGATCCGTGTCTCAGTTCTTCATTTGCCTGAGATCTATGAGGCTGTGGGGTGCAGCACACTTAGCATTAGGGACCATTTTGGTGGACTGATATTTTCTATGATGTGCAGGATCATCTTGAACACTTTGAACATTGGGCAAGGGACTAGAGTTGCTTGAGTCCCTACTATACAGCAAGCGCACTGCACGTGTAACCAGCTGTTAGGCAGGGGGCCTCAAGATCTAGGCGAACTTGACTTGAACCTCCTCCCAGATCCAGGAACTTGGCAATCTAAGTAGCTGTGAATTCTAGGGGAGGGAGGTGAGGGAGCTTCCACCTCCAGCCTGGGTGTCCTTGAGAGCTGACTACATCAATCATAACATGAAATGAACCTCCTTTTGGCTTCCACAGCAAAACTAAAGTATTAATGAATTTTGGACGAAGAAGTCGGGAGTGTGGTTTGTGTTATTGCAGTGGTGCTCAAACTTGGTGTGAGTCAGAAGCTCGTGGGGAGCTCATCAAGAACACAGTCTTGGGCTCAGTGATGAAGAATAAGGCTTGGACCTTTGAATTTTAACCAAACTCTCCAGATGATTCTGATACTGAACAAAGTTTGAGAAGCCCTTTATTATAGGAACATAAACCTCCATGCTTCATGGCTATATTTTTCTAGCAGGTATACTTTGTCTGTCTATTTTATTTATCTGTTTCTTTTTTCTTCTTTCTTCTGATATGTATATATATGGATTATGGGCTGCTCTACTTACGTATCATCAGTGGAGGATTGGAGGCTTGGATCTTTAATTTTTTCTGCCTTAGATCAACTATTTGTAGGACATTCATGCAGGGGAAGGACCAAAGTGGTGCCCTTGGCTATTTAGAATATTTTCTTATGACCTAGGGTTTTATGTGTATGGTCACTTAACCTTGCAGTGTTAATGAAGACAGGTAGTTATTTTGTTCTGTTGTTTTATTGCAATGCAAAGCTCTCTTTTCTTGTGCTGCTGCTATACTACAGAGTGCTTCCTGCAAATATGTCTTCTGTGTGCCTCTTGTTTAGCTCTGTGTCTGTGCTTTAAATTGAACTTGATGCAGGGAATTTCCTGCTGCCAGCTTATCCCCCCTACCCCTCTCAATGACTGAATTTTAGACAGGAGCTTTTATAGGTTTTACAATCCTGTAAGTGCTCCTCAATCTCAGAAAGTGTATTTTTGCTGGCTTTTTTGAAGACCTGAAGAGGAGGTCTCTTTTTTTTTTTTTGGCATTCTCCTGCATATCTGCCTGTTTTTGGAGCCTCCCACCCATTTTGGAGCCTGGAGTTTTATCCATATCCTACTTTTATAATGCAGTACTCACAGTCTTAACATGTTCTACGGTGTCCTGCTGCTTCACCCCTGCTTACCTCTCTAGCCCCATCATGTGCCACCCTCCCACTCACATGCGATGTGTCAGACACACTGGACTACTTTATATCCCTCTAATACTCTGAGGAGCATCACGCTCCCTCCTGACACAGGACCTGTGCACATACTGCCTGGGTCAGTCTTTCTTATTCTTGCTCATGATAACTCCTTTTGCTCCTCACATCTCAGCTTAGCTGTGCTTCTTTGCGGGGACATTCCCTGACTTTACTGCCTTGGCTGGATGCTCCAATTATACACTTTTATGTTGTCTTCTTTCTTCATTGAACTTATAAGAGATATCATTTTGCATTCATCTGTGATTATTTATATGTGTGCTTCCCCATTTTGATATAGCCTATGTTGCATACTGATCTATTCCAAGTTATGAGTACCTTGTACATGGTAAGTGCTCAAAACATATTTGTTGAAAGAAGGAAAAAAATAGAAAAGAAAGGAAGAAAAGAAAGAAAAAGAAGAGAGAGAAGGAAGGAAAGAAAGAATGAAAAAGAAAAGAAAGAAAGATAGATAGACAGATAGGTTAAATAGCTTACCAGTGTCACAGTTAGTAATGGGTGGAGCTGGAACTTGTCCCTGAATCTTTGGCCTCCAGAACTCTTGTTCTTTCCCCTCAATAACAGCTGCTTCCTAAATCCTGTTTCTTCAGCCCTCTGGCCTAGGCCTCATCTGTCCTTAATTTGATACTGGCTCCCTCCACTGTGGTCCCTCAGATGGCACGTGAGACTGTCACTGATCCTATTTATATGGTGCATTTTCTTTTTCAGAATGTTTCAACTGCAGATGACACTTGATTTAATAATTTTAATCAAGAAATTAATTGTATTCTCCCAGGGAATTTTCAAGAAGAGGGTGCAATTTTCTGAGCATCAAGTAAGTGAAGGAAGGGCTAAACTGAATCTTGTACCTGGGAAGGTGGGCTCAATGTCCACACCAGGCACAATGATGTTTCTATTCATTCCTAACTCCACTAGCCTTGGGAGCTTGCATTCCTGTGTTACTTGAGTTATGATTGAACATGGCGACAGGATTTGATGGCCTCATTCTCTGCCAAAGCATAGCCAACTAGTTATTTGCTACTTCATTCAAGTTGTATGCAAAGCACAAAGCAATTTGGATTGGTCTGTGATCCCCTGCTCCACCCCTCTGCCTTGGAGAGGGAAGGTGCTCTAAAAAGACTTTGGATTGCTCCAGCTCTGGGTCTGCCACCTACTCCACCCCTCTGCCTTAGAGACAGGTGGCGCTCTACAAAGACTTTGGATTGCACCCGCTCTGGATCTGCCATCTGCCAGCACTGTGACCTTCAGCAGGTTACTCAGTGGTTTGAACCTCAGTTTCCTCACCTGTAAAGTGGGATTAATAATGACTAGTTCTGCCAGGCATGGTGGCTCACACCTGTAATCCCAGCACTTTGGGAGGCCAAGGCAGGCTGATCACCTGAGGTCAGGAGTTTGAGACTAGCCTGGCCAACATGGTGAAACCCTGTCTCTACTAAAAATACAAAAATTAGCTGCAATCCCAGTGACTTGGGAGGTTGAGGCAGGAGAATCGCTTGAACCTGAGAGGCAGAGCTTGCAGAGCCGAGATTGCGCCACTGCACTCTAGCCTGGGTGACACAGCGAGACTCCATCTCAAAAAAAGAAAAAAAATGACTACTTCTTGGTTGTGATACTGAAATGAATAACAAAGGTATAGAGTAGCTTCCTCAATATTTGTCCTGAATAATGAGTTTTACACGTTTTCCCTATATCATCATCAAAGAAGATGCACGTAATATGCCACAGCAGATTTTGTCACTCGCCAGCTAGGTGACCTGGGCATTTATCATGTATCTGTCTCAGCTTCCTCATCTGCATAATATGCTTAATAATTCCGGTTTTTACCTAATTCAATGAGTTAATATGAGTTGATCACATCCAGGAATAACGCACATTTAAGAAGTGACTGCTGATTTTTGACAGTACGATGCTGTTGTTTCTATAGATACTGGATCATTTTGGTTACTTACATAAAAGTGTTTTCCAAAGTCCTTTTGAATGGCATCCCTGAGGTAATGAAATTATATATTCTGCTGTAATTCACTCAAGGAACCTTTATGGATTGCATAGTATGTCCCAGCCACATTGGTTTGCTTCCTATTCCTTAAAACAAAAATCAATAAATAGCCTTTGGAGCATTTAGTAGGAATTAGACGTGGAGAAATCACATTTCTACTTCACTGAGGACTTCATATTGTCCCCACTGTCCTCTATCAAGCTGCCATTGGGGATCATCACAGGTTGCTTGAACCCTAGAAGGGCGGGAGTGCCTTAGTGTGGCCTCGTGCTCCCAGCATCACTTGGCTGGGCTTGCGTCACAGATCAGCCCCTCACATTCAACTGCTCACCACCCCCATCACCCCATGTAAGCAAACACTGCAGTTGTTTCTGAGGGGCCTGGGGGATCTCACAAGTTCTCAAGGGCTGTTCCATACATTACCCTGCTCTAGCTGTGGTCTCAGCCCATTGGTTTCCATCGCCAGAGCCTGCTATGAAAATACGATGCCAGTGCTCCTGCTGTGGGCAGGATGTTCTGTTGTCTTCCAGGTCCCAAAATGGCATCACCCCTCTTCCATAACCACAGTGTGCCTGGGCGGGAATTCTGGCTGGGCTGGCTCTTTTATGCATCCATGGTCAGCTGGAGGGACGGCGGCTGGGGCTAATGACATGGGACTGCTTTACATATGTCATCCTCTCTAATTCTCACAATTCACAACAGCCCTGCAAGCTGGATATTTCTATTATTCCTCTTTACTAATAGGGAAACAAAGACTTAGTTAGAGAGGTTCAGCAACTTGCCAACATGCCTCACTTAATAGTCAAGCTGGGATTCCAGCCCAGCTGTCTCCAACTCCTAGTCTTCTGGGTTTAACTTGTATTATACCTACTAGTTTAACCAAATAAATTCAACTTTTCCAATGACCCTATAGTTGTCTCCATGCAAAGTGCTCATGTTTGCATGAAACATTCTAGAGTGACTGCCTGGCCCTAAAGTGTGGGCTTCTCACAGCAGTCCTCGGAATCAGATCTGCGTTATTTCTCCATGTCCCAGATGCACCTTCAGGCTGCGGAAGGATGGCTGGCTTTGTTAGCTTGGTCTCAGTTGTAAGGCAGTGAGAGGCTCTTCTGTGTTGAGGATGTGATCCTGCCTGATGCCACTTTATTAAAGCCAGGACTGGTTCCCAACAGTCAGAACCTGTGATCTGAGGCTAGGGCAGCGAAAGCCTCAGCTGGTTCTGAGTTTGCAACGAATGCATCAAAGCAGAATCTGGGCTCTTTCTGTAAATAGTGCCTTTTGGCTTCTCCCCATTTCCGCTTCTCTGGGGAAAGATTAAATTGGTACAGCCTCTGAGTTTTTCAGCACTTGTCTTTTTCAACACAACCAAGGGAACATTTAAATCTGGCCTTTGAAAGTTTACCTCCAGGCTTGGAGGAATCCATTTTTACTTGTCAATTAATTCATTAAATCATTCAAAACTATAGCAACTGGGTACCTGTACTTGTTGTGATAAGGGAGACAAAGATAAATTAAGTATTGCAATTGTCCTTTCCCTGGATGTCTTTCTGGATCATTTTATTTTAAAAATTATCTGTGAGGGGACTCTGTCCAGCTCTGTCTGCCTCTGAGAGTCTGAGTAATGGGACCATGGTCACACAGAGAGCAAGCAACACAACTAGGACTGGAATCCAGTTCTTTTCTATCACAAGTCCAAGATCCCCCTGCCTCAAGTTTGAGTGTGTCTTCTTACTATGTCAGACACTTTCTCATTTTTAGATTAAAATGACAGAACTGGTAACCCTTCAGTTTGGAGAAAGGCAGTAAGTATTATCTGTAATTCATCTCCCTCATTGTCCATGCAGCATTTGCTGATTGAGCACTCATGATGGCCGGGCAAATGCCCGAACCAGATAAGGCTGTGCCCTTGAGGAGCCCACACTGTCCTGCAGACAGAGGCGGGACAGAGCACAGTTACAGGAGCTGAGCAGGAGGCATGCATGGCATCATAAGAGCTTAGAGGAGGGGGACCTACCCCAGCTGGGGCAACCCTGGGCAGGCTGAATGGTGGGTGGACCATGCCAGCTGAGCTATGAAGGGAGAGAAGGCAGGTCAGGCTGATTGGGAGGAGTTGAGGGGAGAGATCAACATACGCAAGGGTGTAGAAATGTGCTAGATTCAGAAACAAAGGATGATGATCTCAATCGGATTCCAACAAAGCCCCCTTGTTGGGAAATGGTGAGAAAGGCTGGAATTGTGAATGGCCTTATATGTCATGGCAGATAATTTAAGCTTGAATCTGCAGGAAAAGAAATTTTAAAGGACTGTAATCAGGATCAGGTATGTGTTTTAGAAAAGCTGCACTGGGTGGCAGTAAGGATAATGAATTGGAGGTGAATGGAGGAGGGCAAGAGTGGGGGAAGTGGGATGAGTTAGTTGGCTCCCAGATATATGTAGCAGCTTGTGTGTGGCAGGACTCTGAATTCCTTACTGTCGTCTTATTATCCTCTAACAAATTGGACTTGGAGAGCATCACCTTAAGACCCTATAGGCACCGCTTGCCTCAAGCTTTCCTATAGGAACCCCCTCTCTCTAGTGAGACAGATAGTCTCACTATTTCAGTACCAGGTGCAGAATGTCTCTTGGAGTCTTATAATGCATGAGGGAGGCAGGCGGCAGGTATGGAACTACTTGAGGAAATCAGGATGCTCTCACGGGATGTTTGGGGTGAGCTTTAAAGAATGAGTAGGGTTTGGGATGATGAACCATGGACTGGAAGGGGATTGTGGAGAAAACTTTGTAGGCAGGGGGATGACCACATGTACATCATAAGGGTCATAAATAAGCTGGGGCATAGCTCATGTTAAATTTATAGACCTTTTCTTTCCATTGGAACTGCATAAATTAATTCATTCTTGATTAATTGAAGTCATTAGTGATTGATATAAGTTCATGTTTATTAAGGGCTGCATTTTGTAGAAACGTCAAAAAGCCATGTTCCTCAAGGCTCTTTCTTGGTGCATTAGTTCTGCAGGATGTTAATTAGTGTCATATATTAAAGGGTTCCTAGTTAAATATATTTGGAGGAATGTTGGTGTTCCTGACATTGCCAACAGGATTATCTGACAGTGAAATTCATGTTCTGAATCATTGGGATCAAATAGGTTTGAACAGAGGTAAAAGGGAGCCTTTGCCAGATAGAAGTGTCACATTCCCAAAACCATATTCCCTCACCCCAATCCCCTGTAGAGGTCCCTATGTTCTGTGTCCCAACTAGACCTGTGAAGATTGACATTATGGCACCAGAATATTGCAAAGCATGCATTTGCTCTCTCCAGTTCCAGATTGGCAACTACTTGAGGACAGGAACAGGCCCCTCTTTATCTCTGATTTTCCAGTGCATAACTGGTTGCCTGGTGCTGCCACTTTGCCCATCTCTGACTATTTCCAAGGTCTGGAGTGTCCCTGACCATAGCATGGCCCTAGGCCATATTGAATTTTCATTCACTGGTATCCCTTCAACACTCTATATAGCCCTTGCTAATGACCATTCCCCTCTGTGTCCACTCCCACCTCTGGCACAATATCTCCTGATCTGTTCCTGCCAACTCCTTGTTCTCTCCTAACTCTGTGGACATAGGATCCAAGGGTCCAGCATGCCTCAGGATCCATCCTGCTTTGGTTATGAAATTTGTGGCAGAAACTAAGGTCAGAGGAAGATCTTTGGGATACAGAGGGAATGAGAACCCAATTCTTTGAGGGCTTCGCAGAGCCCTTTGTGGAAAGTACAAAAGAAAGGGCATGTGAACAAGATTCTGGGTTGAATGTTGTATCCCTAAAATAGCTGCTATAATAACACTGTGCTGTGATTATTGAAAGCTTGAGTTAGCAATTGATTTCAGGCTGAGAGATCAATGTGAAAAGAGATTGCAATGCAGGATTATGAAGAAGCCATCCATGACCCCCACACTCATGAAGCAGCCACATCCACCTCTTCCACAGCCCTTATCACCTTATTATAATTGTGTGTCTATTGTCTATTGTGCCACTGTGAACTCCCAGAAGATGGGACCATTCCTGGATTATCTTCAACAGTGACTGGCTTACAGTAGGTGCTTGATTTATAATGCTCACAGCATGACTTAGTTAAAATAAGGAAGCAAAGCAGTTAAATTACTTGGCTACAAAATTAATAAGGTAGCAGAATAGGGCTCTGAACCCAAGTCAGTCTCATTGCAACGCCCACATCTAGAACAGTTAAAGAGAGTCTGCCTGTACATGTGAGTGCTAGCTGTATCAATACATTATCAATCAACTCCATAGATCAGTTTTGCCCTAGGATCTGGGCAGCTCTGGTGCCCTCTGGTCCTGGGGGCGTTCTTTGTTATGACCTAAATCCTACCAGGTATCGTTGTCCCAGCATAAGATTCTCATAAGATCTTATCCAATCCTCATATATCTCCATTCCACTGGCTTCTGAATTCTTTTGCAGAGTCCTTGCTACAACAAAGCTGTTAGTGTTTTCTGAGCATTACCAGGTCTAGGGGAACATGAAAAGGCAACAGGAAGGCATAGATGGGGGACAGTTGACCTGCTTCATTTGCACACAGCGACTTGCTTCCATATGCAAGGTACTGTAATTCAAATTTAAGTTTTGGGAAGGTAAATATTGTCTGAGGATTATGACCAGTGAGATTGTTCCTAAATAATTGACACAGACTACCCATGTTGCCTCTGCTGCTCATGAGCTTTTGGACACCCTAACTCTATTAACTACCTTACAAATGATACAGGAAGAAAGAGAGTAAATCTGAGTGGATACTTGGTATTAGAGAGAGGATCCTGGACCTGAATTCCAGCTACACTCTTTACCCACCATGCTGCTAAATCCCTTGGCATCTGTTTCTTCATGTATAAATTGGGCTTCATGGATACTTCCTTTTTCACAATTTCCCTTAAAAACACTCTCGCTCATTTGATAGAAATGGTTTTCTCACTTCGTTCATAATATAGCTACCAGTGGATGAGCCATGCTTGTCACAATTATTAGTGTGTTACATACATAAACTGATTTAATCTCCACAACCACATGAAGTGGGTACTATTACTATCTCTATTTTATTTATGAGTAAAAGAGACATAGAGGTTAAGTAACTTGTTTGAGGTAGTAAAGCAAGAGAAGTGGAGCCAGAATTTGAACCTGAACCAAATTATGAACCATATTGCAGTACACGGTGACATTCTCTGCTTACTCTTTATTCATTGTTGATTCTCTAGGGCAGCCATCAAACCCAAGCTGACCATTCAGAGTTTTTTCCTCAGGTTTGGAATTGAATTTAAGAAATTATTTGTTTTCCCTAATTTCCACCTCGTATCATTTTACTTTTACACTTTTATAGCAACTGCAACAATTCCTCAACTACATTAGGACTTTTAATCCACTGATCATATGAGTCTCACCAAGCTTCCCATGTGAAAGTTAATTACAAAAAGAATGGGATCCTGAAATTTTGAATGGGGACATCTGGTTGAACCCACATGAAACTGACCATATTGAAATCCAAGTCAACTTGATCTTCTCTTGCCAGTAGAAGTAGCTTGTTCTCCACCATCTGAGAAGATTAGTCTTTTGTTGCTTGAAAATCAGCGATAACCTCACTTAGGACAGATGCTAATTCTCCTCAAAACCCACAACGGCAATTCCTTATTTCTAGTAGACCAAAAATAATTATTAAATTATGCTTTGGAGGGCAGATGCACTCTATGACTCAGGACAAAATAGCTTATGTACAAAATGAATTAGAAAACATTGCTAATATAGTGAGAGTGGATTCTAAGGATGTTAAATCAAGGAAAACAGAATATAACACTATATTAGACTGAACCAATAGATATGCGTACGCTTTCTGAAGATTCTGAATTTAATGTATTATTCATGAAGCGGGAAATCGCTCTGACAGCTTACTGATTGGTTGACTGGAACTTAGACTTAATGGTGGGATATATTTAATAACATTGAGATGCCAGAGTTTCCCTGACATGATTATGGAAGAGAAAACAAAGGATTAGGAAAAAATAAATATTGGAGTAGAAGTATCATGTGCGGCCTGTGTACTCACCTCCAACTATGTGGCACAGTTGTGTTATGAAGGCATTCCCTTAACTAAGGTGTTGAGGGGAGCACCTATCTCCTTAAAAATCTCTGATTTTTCTTAGTAGGCCAAGTGTGATAATAGGGGAATCCTACTGAGATGGACTCTTTGATTTCATTTCAGGTTATAGGAATCTGGAGTAGCAGAAGTCAAGAGCACTTCCTGGAAAAAAAAAATAAGATGGGTGCCTTTACCATAAAGGCAACACTGATATTCACAAAATCTTGGCCTGTAGGTACTGTTGGGCGTTGTTAATCGATCATCGTGTTCCTAAAAATCTAGGAATGAAATAAATGGCTAGGATACTAGAGTACTGCAGGATTTATATAAACACACACACACACACACACACACACACACACACACACACACCCTGAAACTCAAAATTGTAAGTCTGATAGCCAATAACCTAATTGTGAGTTGTCATGGTAGAGAGTTACGGCTTTTCACCCAGGTTCCAGGTTAAGGCAGTTCACAAATCTAAAGAACCTTGAATAAAGGGGACACCAGAACATTTTGAGGCAAGATCCTGCAACATTGCCACAAGTACATAATGTGAATCTTCCTCCAAGCCTTCTTCAAAGGAATGTATGCCTATTTATTTACCAGGGTGACTATACACAGAGAAAAAAGACTTCCCAGATCATTTGAGGATTTGAGGCTTTGGCTCTGAATTTACAGTAACTTCTGAGAACCCCAAATGTTACTGTGGCCCACCAGTCACAGTGGGGATTTATAGCAGTCAGGTGATGAAGTATTAACTCACATCCAGTTCACAGTGTGTCCAGCAGTTTCATCGATCTACCCTGTGGTGATGTCTCTAATTCCTCAGTGTAATTGGAATAGACATTTGTAGCAACTGGAAGAATCCCTGTATTGGACCTCTGACCCAAGGTGTGAGGGGTTTTCCGGTAAGAAGGGTTAAGTAAAGATCCTAGAAACTTCCAAGCTCTGTTCTGCCAAGATTATAAACCAGAGCAATACTTTATTCATGGTGGAAATTTCAGAGTTTAATGTCGCCATCAAAGTCTTGAAAGGCACAGAAGTGCTGATAGCTATCACTGTTCCACATAACTGACCAGTTTAGTCTATCCAAAAGTCAGACAAATATTAGAGAATGCCTGTAGACTGTCATAAACTTAATTATATTGGACTCTAGTTGCAGTTGCTGTTCCAGTTGTAGTATCTTCACTGGAGCAAATTAACATGACCCCTTACACTCATTATGTAGCTATTGACCTAGCTTGTTTTTTTCCATACCAATTTTTAAGACCACCAGACGCAGCCTGCTTATACGTGGCAGGACCAATAGTACTCTGTCACAAATTTGCCCTCCTCCCCCTGTCCATCCTTCAAAAGGCCCCAGTGTGTGTTGTTCCCCTCTATATGTCCATGTGTTTTCATCATTTAGCTCTCACTTATGAGTGAGAACATGCAGTGTTTGGTTCTCTATTCCTGTGTTAGTTTGCTAAGGATAATGGCCTCCAGCTCCATCCATGTCTCTGCAAAGGACATGATCTTGTTCTTTTTTATGGCTGCACAGTAGTCCATGGTGTATATGTACCATCTTTTCTTTATCCAACCTCACTGATGGGCATTTAGGTTGATTCCATGTCTTGTTATGGTGAGTAATGCTGCAATAAACCTATGCGTGTGTCTTTATAATAGAATGATTTATATTCAATCATTCAATGATTTATATTCATTCAATCATTCAATGATTTATATTCCTTAGGTATATACCCAAATGAGATTGCAGGGTTGAATGATAGTTCTGTCTTTAGGTCTTTGAGGAATCACCACACTGTCTTCTATAATAGCTGAACTAATTTACACTCCCACCAGCAGTGTATAAGCATTCCTTTTACTCCATAATCTTGCCAGCATCTGTTATTTATTAACTTTTATTTATTTATTTGAGACACAGTCTCCTGTGTCAGCCAGGCTGTGTGATCTCAGGCCCACTGCAACCTCCACCTCCCAGGTTTAAGGGATTCTTCTGCCTCAGCCTCTTGAGTAGCTGGGACTATTAGCACCTGCCACCACATCCGGCTAATTTTTGTATTTTCAGTAGAGATGAAGTTTCACTGTGTTGGCCAGGCTGGTCTCAAACTCCCAACTTCAGGTGATCCACCTGCCTCGGCCTCCCAAAGTGCTGGGATTATAGGCATTAGCCACCGCAGCTGGCCTATTTTTTTTAAAAAAACTTTTTAACAATAGCTATTCTGACTGGTGTTAGATGGTATCTCATTGTGGTTTTGATTAAGATTTCTCTAATGATCAGTGATGTTGAGCTTTTTCTCATGTTATTATTGTCCACATGCATGTCTTCTTTTTAAAAGCATCTGTTTATGTCCTTTGCCCACTTTTTATGTTTTTTTTAAATTGTAAATTCATTGAAGTTCCTCATAGATGCTGGATATTAGACCTTTGCCAGATGCATAGTTTGCAAAATTTTTTTTCCCATTCTGCAGGTCATCTGTTTACCTTGTTGGTCATTTCTTTTCGTTGTGCAGAAGCTCTTTAATTAGATCCCAATTGTCAATTTTTGCTTTTCTTGCAATTGCTTTGGACTCTTCATCATTAAATATTTGCCCCTGCCTATGTCCTGAATGGTATTGCCTAGGTTGTCTTCAAGGTTTGTTTTTTTTTTTTTTTTTTTTTTTTTTATAGTTTTGGGTTTTACATTTAAGTTTTTAATCCATCTTAATTGTTGTATATGGTATAAGGAAAGAGTCCAGTTTCAATCTTCTGCATATGGCTGGGTAGTTCTCCAAGCACCGTTTATTGAATAGGGAATAATTTCCCCATTGAGTAGCAAGCATTTTTGATGCCTTAGAGAGATGTGAGTGAATTAGAGGGTAGAGGATAAGCTTTCTACAGAAACTGAAGTCCTTCTACCTCAGATGAGTTTCTTAAGAATGTTATTCATGGTCTTGAGAATGCTGAGATATCACCTCCAAGATGAGAGGCATTTTGCTGTACCACACAATACCTACCTTGGAAAAAAAAAATTTTTAAGCATGTTAGGTCTTTTTGGATTTTGGAGGCAACATATAATACAGTTGAGTGTGCAACTTTGACACATTGGGAGTTACTGCAAGGCTGCCACTTTCAACTGGAGACCAGGGCAAGAGAAGGCTCTTGCAGCAAGGTAGGCTACAGTGCAACTTTCTCTGTCACTGGGGTCTCATGATCTAGCAGATACAATGACACTTAGAGTGCCAGTGAAAATAGGGAGACTGTATGAAGCCTCTGGACCACAACAACAAAAGAATTGCAGTGCAGACCTCTAGGACTTTGGAGCAAATCCATTCCCTTTTCTGAAAGTAACGATTTTTCTTTTGAGAGTTATATTCTGGCTTGCTCCTGGTCCTTGTGATTGCCTAACCATGAAATACCTGGAGACCGTGTGGGCTGAGTTTCACATAATGTATTGAGTGTTTCTGACACACTGTGGGAGTACACAGCAATGATATATCATCTGGTGAAAATGATATGTATGAGACAGCTTGGCTAGGTTTGGAAGGTACAGATCAGCTGCATGAGCAGATGGCTTTGACTCCTTCTACACTGTTGCATTGCCTCCTTTCCCTCAACCTGTGAGCTCAGCACCATGGACCTGCTATTGCCAAGACTGACCTGGCTAACACTACTGCTAAGTGCCTAGTCTTCCAAGTGTGGAAAGCAGCAATAAGCACTGACATTGCACCATTCCATGGAGGATCAGCCAGCCACCAGGTAGTTTGTTTATTACGTTGAACCTCTTCCATCATGAAGAGGATAAAGATCTATCTGCGCTGAAATAAACATATTCTGGGTATAGATTTATCTTTCTTGCTCACAGTGTTTGTGCTAACATCACCACCCTCACACTCATAGAATGCCTTGTCCAGCATCATGCCATTCTGCATAGCATTGTTTCTAACCCAGGAACACATTTCCTAGCCAAAAAATGTGCAACAATGCGCTCATAACCATGGAATGATCAGGTATTACTACGTCACTCAGCCAGAAGTCTCTGATCTAATCAAAATGCTAATGGCTTACTAAAGATGTACTTACAGTTAGGAGACAACTATTCCCTGGAGTAATGCATTAGGACACAACTGTAAGTACATCTTTAAAATTTGGGATTCTGTATTACAGGATGCAATGTATGTTTGGCCGTGTATGTTTTGAATCAGAGACAGTTACATATCTTTTCCATAGCCAGAATACATGGGTTTAGAAATGAAGGGGTGAACTTGAGACTGCAACCTCTATGTTAATAATCCATTTGCAGAGATTTTGCTTTCCATCTCAAGAATTTAGGCATCTGATGGTCTAGAAATCTTAGTCCCCAAAGAGAAGGATGATGTCACTATGGGACACAACAATTGGACACAACAAATTGTGGTGAGAAACGAAATTTGGTAATGCAGAACACTCTACAATTGTGTGGGTAGTGTTCTAATCTAATACCCCTAATATGCCTTTACTATGAATGGCATCAACTGGTGCCTGATACTCTCCAGGGGAAAATAATGTCACAGAAAAAACTAACCACACACCTGAGGGACACAGTCACTATAAAAGAAAGACAAGAAAATGAGATTCAGCTATAGTATACAAATAAAAATTAATGCTCTAGATAGGTCATAAATTCAAAAGAAGCATAATAAATTTTCCCACAGAGATAAGACAGGATAGGAAGCAGGAGCAAGGAGTTAATAAAACAGAATCAAATTGAAATGTATGGTGGGAAAAATATTATGTCAAAATAAAGAACACAATAGATAGGCTATATGGCAGAATGCCTGTAGTCAAAGAACAAATTACCTAGAAAACCAGCCTGAGGAACTCTCTCAAAGGCATCAAGAAGGAGTAATGAGTTGGGGAAATGTTCATCATCTTATACTGGAAGTCCTGGAAGGAAAGGCAAAAATCAATGGAAGGGAGAGAGTAGTGGAGGAAAAAATGACTTAGAATTTTTCAGAATTAAAGAATGATCACAACTCTTGATTATAGTTATGTGCAATATGGCATGTTCCTGTTGTTCCAGCTACTCAGGAGGCTGAGGCAGGAGGATCACATGAGCCCAGGAATTCAAGGCCAGCCAGGGCAACATAGTGAAACCCTGTCTCTAAAGAAAAATTTTAAAATTAAAAAAACCAGCTGGGTGCCTGTAATCCTGGCACTCTGGGAGGCCAAGGCTCATGCCTGTAATCCCAGCAGTTTGGTAGGCCAAGGCAGGTGGGTCACCTGAAGTCAGGAGTTAGAGACCAGCCTGAACAACATGATGAAAACACTGTTTCTATGAAAAATACAAAAATTAGCCAGACGTGGTGGAATGTGCCTGTAATCCCAGCTACTCGGGAGGTTGAGGCAGGAGAATAGCTGGAATCTGGGAGGCAGAGGTTGCAGTGAACTGAGATCACACCATTGCACTGCAGCCTGGGCAACAAGAGTGAAACTTCTGTCAAACAACAACAACAACAACAACAAAAACCCTCTCTTGATTGAAAAGCTTTATTGAGTCCAAGACAGGGTGGACAAAGAAAAACAGACACTTTTTACATATTAGAGAAAGATTTAAGTCTATCAAAGAAAAAGAGAAAATCCAAAGATGATAACAGATAACATTTATCCAGTGCTGCTGTCAGGCACTGTCTTAAGCACTTCACATGGGTGAACTTATTTAGCCCTTAGAGCAGTCTTAAGATGTGGCCACTCATATTATCCCCATTTTACACATGAGGACATTGAAGGACAGGTAGTCTAAATAACTTGCCCCAGATCTTATAGCCAGGACATGTGGCAGCTGAGACCTGAAGCCAGCAATTGCTTGCTCCAGTGCCTGGGATTTTAACCACCAGGGACTCTTGCTTCTTGAAAAGCTGAGAGAAAGAGAGAGAGAGAAAAAATTACCCACTAAAGAACACAAATCATCTCGGTATTAGACTTTACAACAGTAACAGTTGAGTCAAAAAGACAGTGGAGAAATAATTTAAAAATGTTACAAGGGGCCTGGTGTGGTGTCTCATGCCTGTCATCCCAGCGTTTTGGGAGGCCAAGGTGGGCAGATCACTTGAGGCCAGGAGTTCAAAACCAGCCTTGCCAACATGGTGAAACCCTGTCTCTAAAAATATAAAAATTAGCTGGGTATGTTGGTGCATGCCTGTAATACCAGCTACTTAGGAGGCTGAGGCAAGAGAATCGCTTGAACCCAGGAGGCAGAGGTGGCAGTGAGCTGAGATCAGCCACTGCACCCCAGCCTGGGCAACAGAGCATGACTCCATCTAAAAAAAAAAAAAACTACAAGAAAAATGTGTAATGTGGAATTAGCTAAACTAGATTTAAACAAGTTAAGTAAATTGCATGAAGAAATACGTATGATAAGGGACGAGGCATTCTTGGCTGTGGTCCATTAATCTCTTTCCATACTGCTGCTGTTAAGTGTTGGGGAGAATTGTGACTTTGACAGTAATTTTCTCTGAAAGTCCAATTGACTGCTTGGGAAATAGGGTGGAGGATAAATGATGGTCTAGTTCTAGTCAGGCTCAAACCTTTATCCTTTCTGCTTGTGAGAGCTGCTGAGCCAGGGCCATGGGACCAACAGCTGATGCCATCACTAATGTTAGATGAACTCAGATGCCTCCTCTCCACATAGGCTGGCAGGCAGAGATTAATGCAAGAGCAGATCCTACGTGTTTGTGAATTTTATGATGCAATTCGCAGGCTATAAAATGGACAGGATGAATATTCTAGAAATACTGAGATGATTATTAAGTGAATAATTAGGTTTCATTTTTACTTCAGCTAAACATACTCAGCTGGGTTTATGCAGAGCAGTCTTGACATCAGACTTGTACAACTTTAGTCTTTGCATTAAGGAGATTTCGTTTAAAAAGTTAAGGGCAAGTTCTCTTTATTCTAATATCCACTAATGGCTCACCATCATGGAACCATGCCACTCTGAAGTTAGGTAAGGTTTTTTTTTTTTATTAGGGTTCTTAATTTTTTTAATAATAGATGAGGAGACAAAAACTCAGAGGAAATGTGTGATTTTTTTCCAAAGGTCATCCAAATAATAAAAGCCAACACTTGAACTCATATCCAGTGATTCCATTTATATTTATTTATTGAGAACCTACAGTATTTGTCAGAAAGTATTCTAGGTACTGGGATAGAGCAATGAACAAAATAGTCATGGTCTCTGCCATCAAAGAGTTTATATTCTAGAAAAGAGAGTAAGTAGAGGTACAAACCAACAAATATGATGATAAAGATGTGATAGGTGTGGAAATAATAGAAGAGAGTGGTGATGTAGGAAGTGGTGGGGAGGGAGGAAGCTACTTTAGACTGAGGAAGAGGGAGGACTCTAAGAGAGGTATTATTTGAATTAAAATTTAGCCATCTGAAAATGTAGAAGCTGATTGTTCCAGTTGAGAGAAAAAAACAATGCAGTGTCCCTAAAGAAGAAGCAAACTTGGCAAGTTGGAATGAAAGATTAGTAATAGTTCTAGAAATAAACTGAGGGAGAAGAAATGGCATAAGAGGGATACACTTGGGCTAGACTAGGTAGGGTCTTATAGACTATGGCAAAATGTTTGCACTTCATTCTGGAGTCAATAGAAAGTTACTGAAGGGTTTTAAACTAAGTAGGGTTACGGTCTGATTTGCATTTCCCAGCAAGATCATTCTGGCTCCTGTGTGGAGAGTGAATGGTGACGGGACAAAAGAAGATTCAGGCAGACAAGTTAGGGGGTAATTTACTCAGCAATAAAGACCATGTAGCTAGCCTCTGTAGTTTTTTTGAATCCTATTATCCCATGATGGCATGAGATTTATCTAAAGAAAGTCAGTATTTTTTTCTTACCTGAACCAAGTTTCAACCATCTTTCATGGTACTGGAAGAAATGTGTAAAACAAAAAATGTTAATTTTAATTGTTCATCCACACAACGAATATTGCTTGTGTTTCTAAATGCTTGTGTATCTGTGCTATGCCAGTCTTGAAAAAGAGAGAAAAGGCATGGTCCTTGCTGCTGAGTGTGTTGGGGAAGACAGACTGGTTAATGCTGTGTGCAGAGAAGACACTGAACCTGGCAGCAGCCTGGAATATTGGAAAAGCCAGGAGTACTGACATGGGGATGTGACTGGGAGACAAAAGATCACATTTGAGCCTTAGAAATGCTTTTGACTGAGTCCTGCATGTTAAATATGAGTGCACCAGTGCAAGAAAGGAAAGAAACTTTATGTAGGCAGAGAGAGAAACATTTGCAGTGGAAGGTAGATAATAGAATGTAGGGAAGGTTTACATAATTGCCAGTTGTTCGGTATGGCTGGAGCATAGAATAAGGGTGTGCAGGGAAATTATCAGAAGAGGAAGTGGAAGAAGTTAAAATGTATGGTAGTAACTATGCTTTGAATCCTGGATTACAATCTAGGTGTCCTTGGGTGATGCAGAGTCACGACTCTTCGTTGCAAGAAAAGAGGCTTACCTAAGCAACTTAACCACATGGGAACATTTGTCACCAAGTTTCATGGCCATGTCATGGGTTCCAAAGGAGGAATACAGCTGGACCTCTGGTAGGAGCCCAAATTAGTGTTTGTAGAACTGTAAGAAATTGGAAAGGTTTTCCATTTTGTATCTCTTGTTTCTTTCTGTGTGTCTATTGAATAATTCTCACTGCAGGCTGATTTACCTGCTTCTCAGTCCTCAGGACTACAAATGACTCCCTAGCTTACATTGTCTCTCTTTAAGAGACAGGATGAGGCAAGAATAATGGATTCCAATCCAATTTCTGAAAAAAAAAAACACTATTATTAGATCAATTTGAGTAAGTACTCCAATAATCTTTTTCCAGGAGGGTTGGGCAAGCTTTATAACAAGTTCTGGGACCTACCCTTGTGCTCATATGGTTCCTGAGCTAGATTTTATAATATTCTCAGGAGTGTGCCTGAGAATGTGGGATTGTTTCATAAACGTTACTTAAAAGTGGTTAGAGATGTTGGTAGGGCCAGTATGTGAAGGATTGTGTAAAGGTCTATTTATGTTTGAAGCAATGCCTAGCACACTGTCTGGCACAGCATAAAGAATCAATAAATGGTATCTGTTGTTATTATTGTGTCAAAACACCCTGCTTATGTTTTTGTCTTCCCCACTATCCTGTTAGTTTCTTGGCTACTAAGACTGAGTTTGATACATGTTTTTATTCTCAGCACCTTGGACAGCTCTTGATCGAGCTCCTGTACTGACACCAATGCTACTAACCACTGGCTAGGGCCCTCTTTTCAAATGAACTCTCCATTGGCTCTTATATCCTCCCCCCACAAGCTTGGAGTTTCTGGAGCACTACAGCCAGGCCCAGCTAAGACTTAGTACACTATGCCCCTGAACGGTTTGTTTTGGGCCACTGGAACCCACTTCCCTTAGAATCTGAAGCCCTTCATCCCCCATCCTTCATCCTTCATTTTTAGCTTTATTCTTCTTCCCACCAACCCAAGTCAGCAAGGCTCCAGCATGCTTTGCAGCTGACAGTGCCTGAGTTATCTCACTGCAGAGGCGCATTTGCTAGTTAGCACATTTGCTGCTTTAATTAGACTAGTTTTGACAAGCTCTGAAACTTTGTTTTTGGTTTTGATCTTTAGGATGATTTAAAGCACCATAAAGCTGTGTAATTGTTGTGGGCAGGTCACATACCACCAACATCCATCTGTTTCTTCAGAAAACTGACTATCCCAAGCTTGGAATGGAGCATGGAAAGCACACAATAAAATGAGATTGCCATAGGTTAATGCTATCTCTCATAAAAAGCAGTTTTCCTTTTCTATCTCTTGTGTTCTTGGCACTATTATTAAGTCACCATTTTGACCTTCCTCTTAATTTCAACCAATGCAAAATAATAAACATCTTAATATTGCTGGGTTGTTGCTTTTAGAGAAGGTGAATATGTTTGCATGGTGCCTGAGAGTTTACAAAGAAAACTCTGGTGAATTACCTCACTTAACATAATCCTGTGAAGCAAGGCATGATGGCAATTATAGGTACTATTTTACAGATGAGAGACCTAGAGCCTAACAAGGTCAAATGCTTAGAGCAAGATAAAGTTAGCTTAATAAAATAAGTATTTATTACAATCCACTTTTTGCAGTGGGCAGTGAGACTATGCCAAGTACAATAAAATATCACTTTGAAATTCTCGATTGTCTAACTTCTTGCAACCAGGGTGTTTCCCTCTCTTCATTCATGTTAATTTTAATTTTAATTTTGAAACAGAGTCTCACTCTGTCGGCCATGCTGGAGTACAGTGGAATGATCATGGCTTATGGCTCACTGCAGCCTCCGTCTCCTGGGCTCAAGTGATCCTCCCATTCCAGCCTCCCATGTAGCTGGGACTACAGGCTCACACCACCATGCCTGGCTAATTTTTTATTTTTTGTAGAGATGAGGGTCTTGCCAAGTTGCTTAGGCTGGTCTCAAACTCCTGGGCTCAAGTGATCCTCCTGGCTTGGCTTCCCGAAGTGCTGGGATTACAGGCATGAGCCACTGTGCCCAACCCATGTTTATTATCACTGGAATTTTGCCTCATTAGAGCATTGCATTATACATATGCAGGCCACATGGAGGTTTCACCTCTCGGGAAGGGAAGTTTGGAGTCTGTGAAGTTGGTTCTTTTCTTAGTCACTTGGCTGTTAAACTCTGTTTCCATGGCAGGCACTGAAGAGACCAGTCCTATCCTCTATACAGTTCCACTTTTCCAACACTTATTTAACCTAAACAGTTCCTAGGATCTACCCTTCCTTTCTCACATGATGAAGAAAAGTATTTATCTGCTCAGGAGTGTTCATTTGGAACTGTTTGATAAAGAAGAAGCAAGCTTTGGGTGTTGGTTAGTAAAGCCTTTGCCCACCCTGATAATGCACTGGCTATGGGCTTGCTGCTTATCTCTCATCCTCAGCTTCTGGATAACATTCTCCTAAGACTGTAATGAGTAATAAATATGATTTCTCATAGACACGATCCCAAACATGTCCAGGCCCCTTCCCTGTTAGTTGATCTGCTGTTTACTGCATCTCCAATTTCTCTCATCCCGTTACAAAGCCTTTACTCTTCAGTTCTTTTTGGAATTAGCCACTGAAATTCTTTCTCCCTAGGAGTATTCCAGTGAATATAAACACATTGGGAGGATTATTTTCCTTTCTCTATTGAGTGTAAAGCTTTGGCATCCCTCCTCAGCCCATACGTTCAGTCTGGCACTGATTCACATGTTCCTCCAGCTGGCTCTTCTGGGTTCTGGACACTAACAAACAGCATAGGATGAAAATCGTGACTCTACTGAACTTTCAATGTATGACCAGCCACAACACTATGGAGGGGGCACTTATGGAAGGTAAAAACAGGAAATGAAAAATGTCCCCTTGGCTTCTCATCCTTTCTTGTCCACTTAATGTTTCTGCTACATTGATCTGCCTCTGGGCCTTTCCTCAACCAGTTCCTTTTGCAATGTCGCACCTTCTCCTCACCTCCACCTGTGAAATCCTATCCATGCTTCAACATTTACATCAAATGACAACTCTCCCGTGAAGTGTGATGTGATCTCTCCTTGTTCTGTGCAACCACAACATTGACAGATACTGCTTCATTAGTGTCTCATCCAGGTTCCCCAGAAGCTGAATCTGAGAAGTTCTCACACAGGTGATTTATTAAGGGACCATTCAAAAGAGACCTAGGATGGAGGAAGGGAAGCAGGATGAGTCAAGAAAAGAAGGTAGAAAAGAAAGCTAGGCTTCTGGGGAAGTCAGCCTTGGGCAGATCCCACTGGAGGTTCAGGAGTGTGAGTAGCACACAGCAGTTTTCTTACCCAAAGAAAAAGTTACCATATAACCCAGCAATCTCTCTTCTAGATATATATGCTCAAAGAAAATGATTATCTCATAAAGATATCTGCACTTTCATGTGCCCACGTTCATTGCAGCATTAATCACAATAGCCAAGAAATGGATAAAGAAGCTGTGAATAGGCTGGGTGCAGTGGCTCATGCCTGTAATCCCAGCACCTTGGGAGGCCGAATGGGGCGGATCATTTGAGGTCAGGAGTTCCAGACCGGCATGGCCAACATGGTGAAACCCCATCTCTATTAATAAAAAAAAAACCCACAAAAATTAGCCAAGTATGGTGGTGCATGCATGTAATCCCAGCTACTCGGGAGGCTGAGGCAGTAGAATTACTTGAATCTGGGAGGCGGAGGTTGCACTGAGTCAAGATCGAACCACTGTGCTCCAGCCTGGGTGACAGAGGGGAGACTCCATCTCAAAAACAACAAAAACAAAAATAACACTGAATATATATATTTATTTATATATAATATTATTCAGATTTTAAAAAGGTGGTGATCCTGCTGTTTGCCACATAGATGGACTTGGAGGAGGACACTTTGCTGAGTGAAGTAAGCCAGACACAGAAAAATATTGCATGATCTCACTTATATGTGGAATATATATATATGAAAGATCAAATATGCAAAGAGAGAGAGAGTAGAATGGTATGACTAGGGTCGGGGGGAAGGAGAAAATGGGGAGATATTTTTCGAAGGATATACAATGGCAGACATGTAGGATGAACAAATCTAAAGGCCTAATGTACAACAGGAGGACTGTAGGTAATAATAGTGTCATGTAGTCAGGATTCTTGCTAAGTGAGTAGATTATAGCTGTTCTTGCCACAGGGAAAAGAAAATGGGTAACTATGTGAGATTATGGCTATGTTAGTTTGTCTCACTATAGTAACTTTTATTATATATATGTCTCTCACATCATGTTGTATGCCTTGAATATACACAATAAGATTTATTTTTTTAAAAAGGTAACTGCCAATCAGCCATTGCCTATGAGATGTTCTATGCTGTGGCAGAAACTATACCCTCCAGGCATTTCCAGGGGAGTTGCTCTGATGGGTAAGCCAAGGGATAGCCTTCAGAGAAGGGTGCAGCCTGAGCTACTAGCAGCAACACCAACATCTGGATAAGGAGGCTTTGGGCAGGAACTAATACCATCTGCTAAAAATACTCAATTAGGTAGTTATTACATGTCTCAAACATCTAATAGACCTCTATTACATCCTAGGCACTTTCTGGGCAATTTGAAATCAAAGATGGATGAGTTGTGTCTGGGCAAAAATTTATTGAAGGTGAACTTTCAAGCACAGGATTAGTGAGACAGGATCCCGGGACCTGCAACTGGAGTCTGGGTATTTATAAGAGCAAGGCTGAATTTCAGTTATTGAAACAGGTCCAGGCTGGGATCAGCAATATGTAAAGTGAGGTTATTGGAGATTTTGAATTCTCATTCCCTGATTCCCCTGCTAGTCTGGGGAAGAGCAGGCTCGTTCCTGAGCCTGAAGATTTGAATCAATGGGAGGAGGTGCTGGTTGAGGGGCAAAGTACCCAGCACTAACATTAAGTAGGAGGCTGATCAAACCAGGTTAACGAAAAAGGGGGTAGTTTACTCACTGATGGCAAAGAACTGGGATTAGAGCTAACTTCAGTTAGGGCAGAATCAGAAAATTATGGATCTGTCCTTAGTCCCTCTTGCTCCAACTCTCAGCTCTGCCTCCCTCTGTGCTGTCTTTATTCTTAAGCAGCTTCTTTTCTTGTACTGGCTCAGAGAAGCTCCTGGTTATATTTCATCAGTTTAGTGATCTACAGGTAAAAGAGAGCCTCTTTCTCAGTAGTTCCACCAAGTATCAGGATTAACTTCACTGGGTGGATTTGAGTTCTGTGATCAAAACCAAAGCAATTCCTATTGCTGGCAGGTGGAATTTTCAGATTGGATGGGCTAGGCTACATGCCCACTGGGGACCCCCAAGTGAAGCACAGTTGCTGACAGGGCAGAGTGAAGGAAACCCTCTTTCTCCAGGAGAGATATGCAAGGAAGGCAAAACCGTCAAACATGTTCTACTGCAGCTCTCCACAATTAGGTTTTTGCATTGCTGGCGTGGAGCCTCATTGAGCTTACACATGGCAAACTGCAGGGCCATGAGGTCATTGCCATCAGCAAGCTCAGGACACAACTGATTTGACAAGTCATATTTAATACTGGGCTTGTAAAGAAGTTTCTCATTTTCATCTGACAGTTTTTATGATGGAAGTCAAGTTCACTAGCTTATAATCGACAGGATTTTTATGCATTTTGGAGAAGTTACAGCATCCAATGGCCCACAGTTTGCAATCTATGCAGACATTTCTGTTAACCTTGCAAAGCTTGAGAACTTGGCTTTGACATTTTGTCACCGATCTTGTCAATTTCTAGACAGGTGACTTCACCTCAATCTCTTTGGGTTATTTCTCTCCTTAAATTTAAGAGTTATTTCCTTGGACAAGGCCAGTGCCAGAGGTTTGAATATTGTTGTTTGTTGACTTGTGTAACTTCTTGGAAAATGATTTTCTTGCTGTGATGTGAAATTGACTTTTCATCTTTGGTGACAAAACACTCCTCACATTTCCTGTGTTTGGAGGTGCACAAATCTATTAAGGGGATATGCATGGGCTTTGAAAACAAAACTGCTTACTTGCAGGGAATTGGAGAATGAGGACTGATCTCTGAGATAGCTTTAAAAGAATCATTCTAAACATTTTTACTCTTGCTTAATACTTTATGATTTTAGGGTGCTGCAATTTAAAGACTAGGTTTTTGTTTCCTAATACTGGGGTAAATATTTCTCAAATATTCCAAATATTTGAATATTTCTAAATATTCCATTATGTTTCTCGCCATAGCATCCTACAGACCATCCTGGAAGTATTCACATGTCCTACTTTCATGCTAGTCTAGATTATGGGTTTCTCAAGGGCATGACTCCTTCACTGCACTATGGATCTTGTGAGCATGTTCAATTTAAGCTTGAATAACGATAACATGGATGGTAGAATAGTTTTGAGTGGTCCTTTGGGTGTGGAGTAAGGATGTGTGTTAGACTGAGTTCATTCATTCATTTTGAGTTCATTCATTTGAACTCATAAATGAGTTTATTCATTCATTTATTTTTCTTCAGCAAATATTCATTTACCATTACCAGGATTAAGACATTGTTCTGGGCTGAGGATACAGAAGAGAACAAAGACAAAGCCCTTGCCTTCATGGAGCTCACATTCCACCTGGAGAAACAAACAATAGACAGGCACCCAGATGAACATGTATGGGGTGCAGCAGTGACAAGAACTCCAGGAAACAGCACCCAGGGCAGGGGGAAGGGAGGCTGGAGGAAGGCATGGGGCTGTCTATGTAGGTTGTTAAAGGGTACTCCTCTAATCAGGAGGAAACAAAAGAGGCCAGGGGATTATCTGGGAAAAGAATATCCTGTGCCTGGTGAATTTTAGGAAAAGTGAAGAGGACAGTGTGCTGGGGTGGAGAAGGCAGCGGCGGAGGATTACCTCAGAAAGTGACAGGAGGACAGGGTGTGTAGGATGTTGGAGGCTGTTGTTAGAACTGTCTTTTACTGTGAGTTAAATGGGAAGCCATTGGAGGATCTTGAGCAGAGGAATGAATTAAACAAGCATGTTTTGAAAGGATTATGTCTGTGTCAATTAATTGTTGCTAGTGGCTCAGAACAGCGGTGGTTTATTTTTCTCCTTGTCCTGTGGGTTGATTGGGCAGTTGTCTTCTGGTTTCACCTGACCACACTCATGTGGCTGCATCAGCCAAAGGACTGGCTAGGGGCTGAACTCTGTTGCAATTGCCTGGACGTCTGGCCCCCGCTCTCCTTGTGGACTTTCATCCTCAAGGAGGCTACACCAGGTTGGGATTGCTTCTGTGATGCTGGCAGCATTCCTGGAGAGCAAGCACTTCTTAAGCTTCTGTTTGCCTCGTATGTGCTAAGTCACAGAGTCAGCCTAGAGTCACTGTGAGACAACATGTGGGTGTGGATACCAGAAGGCATGGTTCATTGGGGACAATTAGTGTATTCAGCTACCACTTTCTAGCTACTCTCTTGAGGGCAGACTTGGGGAATGAGGAATGGCAGAACAATAAGGTCAATTCAGAGGCTATTGTCATAATCCTTAGTGGTTTCTTGGTGCAGGGTGACAGCAGTACAGTGGTAAGAAATTATCCAATTACGATTATATTTTGAAGATAGAGGCTAAAGGGCTTATTGATGAATGATGCATGAGATGTGAAAGAAAGAGGGGAATTCAGGATGATCTCAAAGTTTTTGTCTCTAGCAATTCCAAGGATGGAGTTGATACACTGAGAAGAAGGGACTATGGTGGCGGGCAGATTTTTTGTCTGTGGGTTGGACAATGTAAGAGGGTTGTAAGAATTCTGCTTTGGAACTGTTAAGTTTGAGATACCTGTTAGACATCAGCTATAGTATTAAGGATTTAGAGGGATGAGTCTGGAATAGAGAAACAAATTTGGGAATTGCCAGCCTGTAGATGATATTTAAAACTCTGGATGAGATTGCCAAGGGAGTGAGTAATTCCAGCTCTGCCATGTACAGAATGTAGGTACTTTGGGCGCATGCAAAAGTTTGTTTCCTCACTGGTAAAATGTTGGTTAATAATGGCAGGTTCTTCATAGGGCCAGTGTGCTAAATGAGTGAGATAATCCACATAAAATGATTAGCACCATGCCTGGCATGCACCCAATAAAGTTAGCTATTATTATCAGCGTTCTACTTGTGGAAAAAGTTTATTTGATTGACTCATTCTTCACTGGGAGGGACATTGATTGCAGGAATAGGCTAAGAAGGAGAAATTTTCTGTTTCAGAGATACTTGAGAAGAAAATGGACAAATAACCGATGTAAGGGGTTTATAAATGCCCTTGATTAATGGCAGAAGGTCCATTGACCACAGTTCTTTGTCATCTAGCATTAGAAAGTAGGTGCTGGAATCCTGAGTCTATCTCTTTACTGATAATCTCTCTAAGCCAGTGGTCTCCAACCTTTTTAGCACCAGGGACTGGTTTCGTGAAAGACAATTTTTCCAGGGAACATGGCAGGGTTGGGTTATGGTTTCAGGATGAAACTGTTCCACATCAGATCATCAGGCATTAGAATCTCATAAGGAGTGTGCAACCTAGATCCTTTGCGTGGGCAGTTCACAATAGGGTTCACGCTTCTGTGAGAATCGAATGCTGCCGGTGATCTGACAGGAGGCGGAGCTCAGCTAGCAATGCTCAATCGCAGCTTACCTTCTGCTGTGAAGCCCAATTCCTAACAGGCCATGGAACAGTACCCGGTTTGCAGCCCTGGGGTTGGGGACCCCAGCTCTATGCCTAGATTTTGTCCATCTGTAAAGTGGGCATGCAACAGTACTCACCCTGTATGAAATCAATTCTTGTGATAATCTTGAGATTCTAGCATTAAAACCAGCTGTCATTAAATATCCACTGGGATGACGATGATGATGATGTTGATAAGGATCTTGTTAGCATTCGAACATCTCTTTTCTTTGCATCAATATATGTGGAAAGAAAGACACTGCTAGTCATTCATTAAAGTAATTGAACTGTATTGAATCTCTACCTTATGGAAGGCCATGACTTGGACCTGTGTGATCAGGATGCCTATGAGGGGGATGATGGAAAAAGCTCTTCCTTAGCCTGAAAGGATAGTTTTGAAGCTTCTAAAAATGAAACTGTGTGTCTGAAATCCAGTCAAAATTTTACGTTTGGAAGTGAGTCTTCCAGGACAAGGTTGAGGCAACTTGGCAGCTCAGCCTCTAAAAACTTGCTTTGCCATCTCCTTGGTTAAATTTATTTCCTGCCTAAATAGAAGTCTTCAATCTTTTATACTTTTTTAGCTTAGCAGTAATAAATTCAGCATCAAGAACATTTATTTGCAAGAGTGCCCCTGGTTTGCTGAGTTTGCAGAATGGCAAAAAGAAAAAAAAAAAAACGTTGTTTCTATTTGCCTTTTTTTTGCTGTTGTTTTTCATTTCTAAATATGAATAGAGACCCCACCTACTCTTCACTGTTTGTTCCTTCACTTTTGCACATTTTCCACTTTTTCTTCCTTGTGCTGGGTCCCTGAAATTTAACATGGCTTCATTAGCCGTACATAATGTGTATTTCACATCCTCTCTGTCTGTTAAGGCATTTTCTGTGTGTATTTCACAGCAGATTCTGATTGTAAATTGGTTGTAGAAACCTCATTGACTTCCTGTCTGTGACATTTCTGACGGATGGTCCCTATTTATACAGAACAGCACAGCGTGTGCAAAGTTACAAGGCTCCTCGCCATGCTTAATGGGTTGGAAGGAGAGAGCCAGCAGTCCCACTGTGAAGAGAATCATCTTCCTTTTTTGTGCAGCAGTCAGAAAAGTCCAGTGTGGAACACAGGCTGTGAAAGGCTTATGCAGCTGACTCAAGTCCTGGCACTTCTACAAAGCCTTCCTGAAGAACAACTCAGTCCTGGAAATAACACTGGGGATTGCAGGGTTAAGAGCATGGCCGCTGGGGTAGACCCACTGACATGGAGCCCTACCTGGGTCATTTGTGGTAGGTGTTCGTGTTAGTGTCTTCATCTGACTGGGGAAATGGAAGTGACTTGTTCTGTGGGAGTGTCTTAATCTGTTTGGACTCCTATAATAAAATATCGTAGACTGGGTAGCTTATAAATAACACAAAATTATTTCTCACAGTTCTGGAGACTGGCAAGTCCAAGATAAAGTTGCTGGCGGATTCAGTGTCTGTAAGGTCCTGCTTCCTGGTTCATAGATGGTGCCTTCTCACTGTGTCCTCACATGATGAAGGGGGCAAAGCAGATCTCTGGGGCCTCTTATATAAGGACACTAATTCTATTTATTGTGTGATTAAGTCTCATCATCTAATCACCTCCCAGTGGCCCCACCTCTAATACCATCACATTAGTGATGAGATTTTGACATATAATTTTTTTGGTGGGGTGATACAAACAGACCATACCAGGGAACTTTTGTGATTTTGGCAGGTCTACTCACCTCTCTACCATTGTCCGGTTGACTAGATTCATGTTACCTGATTTCTTTCCTCTGACTCTTGAATTGATCTCATCAACAGTATTTGCATTTGTAACCCCTTAGTACTTTGTCAGAGTTGAGTATGGATATGTTTGCTTTCATGCACTTGGAATAAGCAGAACTTAATAATAATAATGAGGAATGGGGGTCCCTCTCTCCTTCCCCACCTCCCTTACTGGCAAGGAATGGAGTTCCTTCTACTCATTATGGGGCAAGAGGAGAACACAGTTGCATACACCTTCTCTTTGGGGAAAGAGTAGAAATGACCCTCCTGAGATTCCTTGCCTAGAAGGAGACTGCACAGATAAATAAAAGAGGCCATCCACAACCTTCATGAGATTTAGAGCTCTGCAGGACAAGTGCAGCTGAGCTCAGGGGAGCTACTCAATAAAAAGTGCTGTGGTGCTCAGTTGTGATCTGTCTTGTTTCTGAGTTATATTTTTCAATAATTTACAATTTTCATATTACATTCTGACATCCCCAAATAGTTTTCCATGCACTAAATTAGGCCTTTTAGTCACTACCTCCTAATGATGATTTTGAGATTTCAGGGGCTGAGGGCTGCAAGATGCGCTTGCCAGTGGCCATGTGATGGAGAATCAGGTCTCTGTTGACTCCGTGGCAGTTGGTGCTGTGTACCCTTCCTCCACATTAGACAGAGAAACAATAATGGTCCCCATTTCTCTAAACCCATTTCTCTTCAATCCAGGTGACAAGGGGCACCAGTGAGTCTCTAGACCACTGAGGTCCTAGAGTCTGTTCTCCTGGACCAAGCTCCTCTCCAACCTCCTTGCCCATCAGACCACATTAACTTTACTACGTCCTTCTTCTGTGAAGGAAGGCTGTATGGTACTATGCGTGGGTGTGGAGACTCACCAATCCATCATGAGGATTTGTTTTGCAATGACAGAGGAAATCTACCACTGTGTATTGGCAAGGTGGGGCCCTGAAAGTTCATCCAGTGATCTTGGATATCACTTGTTTTTAAATAACCTTTTTGTTGAAGCATAATATACATGCAAAAAAGTGCACTAATCATATGTGTAGAACCTGATGAGTTTTTACAAAGTGAACACACCTGGGTGACCAAAATCACTATCACCAAAAAAATTAACCACTATTTTTATTCATCATCAAATGTCTTCACCTGTTTTTTATTCTATATAAATGAAATTATATAGTATCTACTCTTTTGGGTTTAGCTTCTTTGGCTTAATATTGTGTTTATGGGGTTTATCCATGTTTTTTCCTGTAGCAATGGCACCATTTCACTGCTGCATTATTTGCTGCTGTATGAGTATGTTACAATTTATTTATTTGGCTGCTGTTGAACATTTTTGTCCAATACCAGGCTATGGTGAATAATGTTGTTTTGAACATTCTATTACATGTCTTGTGGGGCACACATTTGTTTGTTTTTTGGATCTATACCTAAGCATGGCATTTCTGGGTCTTAGAGTACACGTTTGCTTTTGTAAGTACACCCAAACAGTTTTCCAAAGTAATTGTTAAACTCACATCAACAGCCGTGTAAGAGAGTCTCAGTTGCTCTACATCCTTGTCAACCTTTTAAAACTATTCTGGTAGGTGTATAGTGGTACTTTATTTTGGTTTTAATTTGTGTTTCGGTTTGACCAATGGTGTGGAGAATCTTTTCACATGTTTGTTGATCATTTTGATATCCTTTTTATGAAGTGCTTGTTTGAGCCTTTAAATCACAATCAATGGGTTATCTGTGTCTTTCTTACTGATTTAGAGTTTTTTCAGTATCTTGAATATGAGCTCTTTGTTGGATATATGTACTGCAAATACTTTATCCAGTGGTGACTTCGGAATTTAAAAAAGTTTTACATCTTGAAAAAGTCCAATTTATCAATTGTTTACTTAGTGATTAGTGCTTTGGTGTCTTGTTTAAGAGAAGAGGCCATGTTTATATTGTCACCTAAAAGCTTTATAATTTTTTTTTACATTTAGATCTAAAGTTTATCTGGAATTGATTTTTGTCTACAGTGTGAGATAGGGGTCAAGATTTCTTATTTGTTTCCCACAGGGATATTCTATAATCTCAATATCATTTACAAAACAAAACAAAACAAAACACTTTGTTCCTATGGCTCTGCCTTCGTCTTACATTGAGTGACTTTATCTGTGTGTGGTCTATTTCTGGATTCCCTGTTCTGTTCCACTGGTCAGTTTTCTATCCTTGTACCAATATCATACCATCTTAATTACTATAAGCTTGATAATCTGTAATCTAAAATCTTCAACTTTGTTTTTATTCAAGATTTTCTTGTTTATCTTGGCTCCATGCATTTCCATATAAATGGCACAATCAGCTGTCAATTTCCACTGAAAAACCTACTGGGATTTGGAACGGCTTTAAATCTTTAGATCAATTTGGAGGTAACTTACTTACATCAGTAAAATCCTGAGTCTTCTGGTCAGTACTTTCAACTATGTTCCACTTGGCTTTCTAGCTGTTGGCCTTCTGTCTCCATGAATATACCCGATTATTATTTATCATTTAAAAATAAAATAAAATATAAAAGGGAGCCTCCTGGGTCTGATGAGGTGGAGAACCACTGGTTAGTGGTGCATTGTATTTCCAGCTTCCTTTAGGGCTTACCTTTTGAGGTAAAAAACAAAAACAAAAAAATTAAAAAAATTTTTGCAAAAGCCCTTAAAAGGAAATCATTTTCTTTATGGATTTTCAAGCTTCAGTGTTGACTTCCTTGGCAGTCCCAACCTCAAATTTTAATCTCTCCAGCCTGTGAGATGACAAAAGCTCTTTTGAGAGCTGCTGTTTCTTAGAGTTCACTTTCTCAGTTTCCCCTCCCTATCCATGCCAAGAATCTACAAACATTCCCACATGAAAAAAGTCATGTGTCAATGTTGAGTCCATCTCAAGCACTTTTCTTCTCTGTAGCACCTTGGCCACTTGGTATCCTGCCTGCCATGGCAGCTTTCTGATGCCTTCAAATAAGTTTTTTTTTTTTTTTTTAAATTACCCAGTGTTTCTGGTTTTTTTGGCCTGAAACAAACTAATTCATCACAGCTGGAAGCCAAACTATCCTAGTGATCTCACTTATATACCTATCTTTCTTGGTCTGAGGGAAGAGAAATACATGGATGAACAATATATAAGGATGTTATAATAGCATTCTAAGGAAGGAAGTGCTGTCCCCAAAGCCTGCAGTTTTACTGTTTGATAATCAGAGATTGGAATTTCAAGATGTAAACTTTTGGATGTGGAGGTGGAGCGCCACTTTTATGTAAGCCCACGTTTACCCTGGTAAGAAAAACAGCTTGTTAGCTCCCCTTTGCATCTATATTTTATAGGGAGATGGTCAACAAACACTTATTGAATTGAACTGAACTAAAACCAGAAAACTTTGCAGGAGGAGGTAGTTCTGCAGCAAAATCAGAAAGTGTGACTGAATCTAAGATAGACAGTGAAGGTAAGGTGGGTTGTAGGAGGGCTGTGCTCTTGTAACTAGGCTGACCTGTGTTTGAGTTTTGGCTCTCACCTGCCAGCTCTGTAATTCTGGATAAGTTTAAGGAGTGTGAGGCTTGTTTGAGTTGGGAAGTGCAGTCAGCAGTCAATTAGATGATTCCTAGGATAGAGATTGATAATTGTGATCTGTGAATTATCAATATGCAGTGTTGAATGAGGCCATTGGGACAGAAGTGGGATTAGAACTCCCGTAAGAGTATGCGAATAAACTGGAAAAGAGGACACTGGGGAATACTGAGGCAGTAGAGCTGTCTTTGAAGAAGATTAGAAAATGGTCAGAGAGATAGAAAGATATCTGGAAAGAGTGGAGTCAGCAAAGCTGCGAGCAGAGAGTTTCAAGGGAAGGAGTGTCCTCTCTGGCTGAGGACGCACAACACTCCAGCTGTGCTGGGGGTGCTGGCTCCCCGTGTGCTTCCCTGGAGGGTGGTTTTGTGCATTCTTTCTACATCACTCAACTCTGGGGCTGGGTCAGGCCAGGCATCTCACATTCTAGGCTTCTGGGAATGAATCCGTGGAAGACCATGGGACCCCACAATCTTCTCATTCATGCCGCATCTGAAGAAAAGCCTGGCTGGCTTTGCTGCCTGTAGTTCTTCCTGGAGAACACCTGAGTGTCATCTTTCAGAATTCAGAAGTTTAGCTAGTAACAACAATGAAACCTTTAACGTGAATGCGATCTATAGGTAAGTGAATGTGACACGGGGTTCTGGGAGCTCTGAGGAGTATTTTTGAACATTACCTTGTGTCAGGCATTTTACGTGCACCAGCTCTATCATCAAAAATGGTCTTGCTTGGGTGGTATTATTGTTTCCATTTTCAGATTGAAAAAACTAGGGTGTAGGCAAGTTTACCAGCTCACCCAAAGTCAGACAGTGAATGGCAGAGCTGAAACCAAACCCATGGCTAACTATGAAGTCAATGTTCAGGGTACTCCACTATGCCTCATTATATTTTTACAACAGGGACCTTTCTTCTTCTATCAGCTCCTTGTGTGTGACATCCTGAAAGTAGAAATGTCTCCCTTATTGGCCCTTCCTTCACTGGCGTAGTGAACTCTACGAGCTGGCTTTAAGATAGAAATTTGAGGGAACAGAATAGGAAGTCTCTCTTAGCATGTGATCATTGGGGTGGTAAGGTATAAGTGGAGGGACAGGTTTTCACTCTATTTCTATTATATAGAACTATAAGACAGAGCACTGATGACAAATCCATTTTATGAAGCAGTTAGGTAGAAAGGGATTTTCCAAATATATACAAAGAAGGCTTAAGTGTGTGTATACCCTTTAAATCGGTGGTTTCAATTCTAGAAGTTTAAGGGTATTACCATATGTGTATAAAGAAAATTTTATAAGTGTATAATTTGTATTGATGCCCATAGAAATTAAACATTTGGGCCAGGTGTGGTGGCTCACGCCTGTAATCCCAGCACCTTGTGAGGCCAAGGCAGGCAGTTCACAAGGTCAGAAGTTCAAGACCAGCCTGGCCAATATGGTGAAACCCCATCTCTACTAAAAATACAAAAATTACCCGGGCGTGGTAGTGCGCACCTGCAGTCCCAGCTGCTTGGAAGGCTGAGGCAGAAGAATTGCTTGAACCCAGAAGGTGGAGGTTGCAGTGAGCCCAGATCGCACCACTACACTCCAGCCTGGGTAACAGAGAGAGACTCCATTTTAAAAGAAAAATAAATTAAACATTTGGAAAGATCCAGTGTCCATCATTGGGGATCAGCTGAAGCAGTGAGGGTGCAGCCAGTCAAGACTGCTATTCATGGCTGATTAAAACTGACAAATGGATGAATAACGTGGTATATTCATACAGTGGAATGTTATTCAGAATTAGAAATGAAGTTCTGATACATGCTGCAACATGAGTGAACCTTAAAAACACTATGCTAAGTGAAAGAAGCCAGTCACAAAAGACCACATATTGTATGATTTCATTTACATGAAATGAAGAGGCAAATCCATACATAGATTCTTTAACATATACATTCCCCCATCATATTTGTTAACAGGAAATCATGGATTTTTAAATAGTACATATATTATTATCCAGTTTTTGGTTAAAATCTTTTGGAGATGCCTTAAAATTGCAGTGCCTCTGCCTAAGCTAGGAGTCAAGTCATCTGCATTAATATGTATTTTCCTTTGTCCTCTAAATTTAGACACTTGTAGACATTGATCATTCTGCATTTACTTCATTAATAAGTGGTGTATGGATTTTCCTGGGTTCTTGGTTACTTTGGTGATGGTGATGTGGAACTAGAGAGATTTTGTGCTGTGTATCAGCCTAAACCTTTGAGCTATTGGAAAATGCCAACAGCCTTGTTTGTGTAATGTTGGTAAGCATCTTGCATCAGTAAAGTTGCCTAAGATTTTGTGATCCAGGTTGTTCTTTGTCTGTCCTATATTATGCAGTACCTCAAAGATCACAGATTATGAAAAGGTGAAGATATAGTATCAGCTATGTATGTATATATAAGTAGGTTTATGTGTGTGTGTGTGTGTGTGTGTGTGTAAAACTGATATTGCACTTTCTTCTATATACTTTTTGATATGTCTAAACCCATAATCTTCTTGAATTATTTTATAATTAGAAAAATTGAGCTAATTTCATTTTGGAGAAAAATCAGCTGATTCTATTGGTAGAATGGGACAAGGAGAAACTGTATCTGAATTTACATAGTATTTTGTAATTTTCAAGTACCTTCTTTATGCCTTTGTTCCATTTATTTATTCATTTTTTGGATACTTATGACCATGGCACAGAATATACAGACATACCCCAGAGATATTGTGTGTTCAATTCCAGGCCACCTCAGTAAAATGAGTATCACAATAAAATGAGTCAGACAATTTTTTTGGCTTCCCAGTGCATATGGAAGTTAGGTTTGTAATATATTGTAGTCCATAAAGTGTGCAATAGCATTGTGTCTAACAAGGTACATACCTTGATTTAAGAATGCTGTACTTATTACTAAAAAATGGTAAGAATCGTCTGAACCTTCAGTGAGACACAGTCTTTTCAGTGGTGTTGCCTCAATGTTGATGGCTATTGACTAATCACGTTGGTGGTTACTGAAATTTGTGGTGGCCATGGAAATTTCTTAAAATAAGACAGCTATGAAATTTGTCATATCCATTGACTCTTCCTTTTTCTGTGACATGTGATAATGCTGTTTGATTGTATTTTACCCAAAGAAGACCTTTAAAACTTGGAGTGAATTTTCTCAAGCCCTGCACTGTTTTCTCAACTAAGTTGATGTAATATTCTAAATCCTTTGTTATCATTTCAACAACATTCATAGCGTTGTCACCAGTAGTGGATTTAGTTTAAAACACCACTTTCTTTGCTCATCCATTAGAAGCAACTCCTCATCCCTCAAGTTCTAAGAGATTGCAGCAATTCAGTCGTATCTTCTAATTCTAGTTCTCTTGGTATTTCCGCCACATTTGCAGTTACTTCTTCCAAAGAAGTATTGAACCCCTCAAACTTATCCATGAGGGTTGGAATCAACTTCTTTCAAACACCTGTTAATGTTGCTATTTTAACCTTCTCTCACGAATAACACATATTCTGAATAGCATCTAGAATGGTGAATCATTTGCAGAAGGTTTTCAATTAACTTTGTCCAGATTCATCAGAGAAATCATTATCTATGGCAGCCGTATAGCCTTAAAAAATGCATTTTTTAAATAATGAGGCTTGAAAGTCAAAATTACTTCTTGATCCATAAGCTGTAGAATAGGTATGATGTTAGCAGGCATGAAAGCAACATTAATCTTCTTGTATATCTCCATCAGAGCTCTTGGATGACCAGGAGCATTGTCAATAATCAGCAATATTCTGAAAGGAATGTTATTTTCTGAGCACTAGGTCTCAGCAGTGGGTTTAAAATATTCAGTAAACCATGCTATAAACAGATGTGCTGTTATCCAGGCTTTGTTGTTCCATTTACAGAGCTAGGTAGAACAGATTTAGCATAATTCTTAAGGGCCCTAGGATTTTTTTTTGAATGGTAAAGAAGCATTGGCTTCAATTTAAAGTCACTAGCTGCGTTAGCCCCTAACAAGACAGCCAGAAGCCAGGTGTGGTGGCTCATGCCTGTAATCCCAGCAATTTGGGAGGCCAAGGTAGGGAGATCTGAGGCAAAGAGTTTGAGACCAGCCTGGCAATTTAGCAAGCCTTCATCTCTATAAAAATAAAATAAAAATTAAAAAAATTAAGAGAGTCAGGCTGCTCTTTGAAGCTTTGGAGCCAGGCATTGACTTCTCTCTATCTATGAAAGTTCTTGATGATGTCTACTTCCAATAAAATACTGTTTTGTCTTTATTGAAAAATCTGTTGTTTAGTATAGCCACCTTCATCAGTGATCTTAACTAGGTCTTTTGGATAACTTGCTGCAGCTTCTTCATCAGCACTCTTTGCTTCACCTTGCACTTTTATGTTACAGGGATATCTTCTTTCCTTAAAACCTCATGGGCCAACCTCTGCTAGCTTCAATGTTTTTCTTTCACAGCTTTTTCTTTCTTTCTTTCTTTTTTTTTTAATGTCTCTTATGTTTCATAGAATTAAAGAGAGTTAGGACCTTTCTCTGGATTAGGCTTTGGCCAAACGGAAGGTTGTGGCTGGTTCAATTTTCTGTCCAGACCCCTACAGCTTTCTCAATATCAGCAATATGGTTGTTTGACTTTCTTATTTATATGTTTACTAGAATAGCACTTTTAGTTTCCTTCAGGAACTTTTTTTCTGCACTTACAACTTGGCTAACTATTTTATACAAGAGGCCTAGCTTTTGGCCTGTCTCACCTTTTGACATGCCTTCCTTACTAAGCTCAATTATATATAGCCTTTGATTCAAAGTGAGAGACACGTGACTCTTCCTTTCATTTGAATACTTACCATTGTAGTGTTATTAATTGGCCCAATTTCAATATTGTATCTCAGGGAATAGGGAGGCCTGAGGATAGGGAAGTAGGTGGAGGAAGGGCTGATTATTGGAGTGGTCAGAACACACAACATTTATTGATTAAGTTTGCCATCTTATATGGGTGTGGTTTGTGATGCTCCTCCCTCCTAAATTACAATAGTAACATTAAAGATCACTGATTACAGATTCCCCATAATAAAATAATAAAATGTTTGAAATATACCAAGAATTACCAAAATGTGACACAGAGACACAAAGTAAGCGCATGCAGTTGGAAAAAATGGTGCAAATAGATTTGCTCAATGCAGGTTTACTACAAACCTTTAATTTGGAAAACTCGTAGCATCTGGGAAGCACAACAAAGTGAAGTGCAGTAAAATGAGGTATGCATGCGTTATTATCCCAATAGGCATGCAGAAGTTATTTGCCCATTTTTAAAATTTGTTTTAACTTCTTAAATTGACATATAATAATTGTACTTATGTATGGGTTACATAGTGATGTTTCAATACTTATACTATATAGTGACCACATCAGGGTAATTAGAATATTCATCATCTGAAACATTTCTTCATGTAGGAAATATTCAATATTCTCCTTTTAGCTATTATTTGAAACTGTATATTATTGTTAACTATGTATTATTGTTCCATTCTACACTGGTATAGAACACTAGAACTTATTCCTGCTATCTAGCTGTAATTTTGTATCCTTAAACACATCTCTCCCTATTGCCTTCTTCTCCAGGTCCTTCCCTGACTGTGAGTACAGGACCTTTGGGCTGGGCTGGGAATGTGCTGTTGGGGGATGCTGGGGGTTTTTACTTAGGTCCTGGGCATGGGCTCATAACTGCTCCACTGGTTGGGGGCAGGTCAACTACTCTGTGTCTGGGGGACCTGTCACGCTCAGGGAAGAGCAGGCCATGGTTTGGCTGGCTCAAGGGCAGATTCTCCCTGGGCAGGACTGGCAGACTGTTCCTCCAGCTATTAATAGACGTGCAGGTGGCAGTGGTTGGTTTTCCTGATCTGCAGGACCAGAGTTACAGCTGATCCTAGGCACAGGCTCCATGCAGCTGGGGTTGTGGTATTCGGCTGCCTGTGTGGGCTTGGTGGTGTGAAGGTGGAGCCCCAGTGCTGAAATGGTGCAATGGCTACTGGCCCCAGAGGAGGCCACACTCCTGAGGTGGCATCAATCTTAAGATGGCACTGTGCTGCAGCAGCTTGGCTCATGCAGAAGTGAGTGGCAGGTGGGAAATTCACCTAATGTGCTCATAATCTGGGCAATGCCAGTGCATGAATTCCTGGTAGCTCTACAAACTGGCCACAGGGCTTGTGAGGACAGTAGAATCCTCCTGTAGTAAGGACTGTAGGTACGTGGTGGCAATTGGGGCTGGTGGGGTTGTTCTTCTGCTCACATTTTTCCCACGAGGGAGAGTCCCTCCTGACTTCAGGCAGATACAACCTGGGTGGGAGAGATGGTACTGCAGAGGCTTGGCACACCCACCCTGCCCTCCTGAACTTCCAATTATCACAGGTGCCTCTCCACTCCCCTGCTGCATACCAGTGCTTTCCCTTTGACATTCTTCCTACATCTTAGCTGTTTATTCATTGCCTTCGTCCTTTCTTGTGGGAGAAATGAGTGCCAGGTGTCTCTGGTCAGCCGTCTTGCTGATGTCACTCTCTGTCTCCTATAGGCAGGCACTATATACAATAAGCATTGGTGCCACAGAAAGAGTTCCCGGACTGAGGGCATTTCTGGGAAGGGAGTATGAAGCAAGCAGTTGTGTAAGGGAACTGGAGTGGGAAGAAGAACATGGCAAAAGAAGTGTGAAAAAGCATAATTTTTATAATTTTGCAATATATTAGCTTTGGCTGTTTGTTTTGTTTTTGGCTGTGGGTTATTAAGAAAAATGAGCTACATTTGAGTCTCAGTTCTGTTGTGAACTAATTATGTGGTCTCCAGAAATTCAGAGTTCTTCCCTGAGTCTTGATTTCTTCATCTGTAACATGAAAACAATGCCACATTTCTGTGGGTTGTCATAAAGTTCAAAGGTAACAGCAAATTCCCAAGTGCTCTGTAATTAAGAAGGTTATGTATTTGCAGGTTTTATTATGCAGGCGACCACATGACATTGTCTCTTACATACTACTTGAGGTTTCGTCTTATATTTTGTGGTGTGTTCTGTTTAATATCCCGTAGATTCTTTCATTTGTTACATGGAAAGTGTTGGTCAGACTCAGCTGTGATCCAGGTTCCTGAGATTTGTGGTTTCATGCTATTTCTGTCATATTAAAAGGCTTTTCCTCCAATTTTGTCACTTTCAGAAAATGAAATGAAAACACGAGGCAATCCTCTCCACCTGGATTTTGGCACTTCTTCAAGGTTCCTATCTCCTTTGGTAAAAATTAGTTTTCTGAGTCCTGGACCCAGATTTCCCTTGGGGCTCCTGGGGCTGTGTACACTGAGTGGTGCTTGAGGACCTGGAGATGTTAAGCAGAGATTGAGTTGGGCCTGGCTCAGGGCCCGGGACTAGGATGTGTGGAGGACATTTATCTTTAGCCCCGTCTACCTCTCTTTCTGTGTCCTCTTCGACCTCCTATAGTATTCTTATAATGTCCATCACCCACTCTTTGAATAGTATCACCCTCTGAGAGCTCGGAATCACTGACATCTCCAAAAAGTACCTGAGCTGCATTTTCAACCTGTAGGGTGATATTTCCCAAATTGCATTCTGCAGAACATGGTTCTGTAATCTGCTCCATGGTACAAAGGTTCTAGGGTCAAATATATTTGGCAGACTGTGCTTATGCTGCTCTTTTGAATATTTTGTAGATTCTTAATGCATAGCTTATTAAGTGTTCTGAGAATTTCTGCTTTTTACCTATTGAACCATTTCTCATTTTCTTCTCTTTCTGGGATCTTAGTACACATGTGCTATTGTTCCACCAGTCCCTGAGGAGGTCTCTGATACTGTCCCATCTGTCTCTGTTCAACCCCCACCCCAATCTTTTTTTCTCTGCTCCTCAGCTTGGAGAATTTCTGTTGATTTACTTTCAAATTTGTTGACTCATTCTTTTGTATTTTCAATCTGTTATTAAGCCCATTCAATTACTTTATCTCAGTTTCTAATTCCAAAGTTTCCATTTGGTCTTGTAATATAGCTTCCATTTCTTTGCTAAGAGGCCCTATCTGTTCACTCATTTAGATCACATTTTCCTTTAAGTGAACATGTTTATATTAGCTGCTTCAAAATTTTAATCTGTGAAATACTACATCTGTGCTAGTTCAGGTTTGGTTTTCTATTGATTTTTTTCTTCACTAAATGTTATATTTTTATATTTTCTATTTCCTTGCATGTCTAATACTTTTGAACTTTTACTGAACAAAATAGATAATGTAGATTGAGGTTTTTTTGGAAGTGGTTCAATTAATAGTTGATCACCTTAGATTTATATTAGTTTTGTGCTTTGTAAAGATTGATCTGGAAAATCTATGGTGTTTCTCAAGCCCTATAATTTGGTGGATCCAATCTCTAAACTCTGTCTCTGTTGTAGATCTTATCATAATTTTAGCATCTGTTAGTGTGTGTCTAGTGTAGGTCTTACTCTATGTAGCCTGTGGTCTTTAAACCTAAATCTGGACCCTTCTGTTTCCTCTGTTTGATGACCAGGCTGTTAGCAGTGTGTTAATGAGGTCTTGGCTTTTCTCTTGCTGGACCATAATTTCAACTTCCTGGGCACTGTCCAGCCTGCAGTGTCTCTGTTCTACTGACTAGGGTAAGCCTCTGGTAGTCTCACCTTTAGCTTGTGCAGCCCACCTCTGAGTCAGTGACTCACAAGTGACTTCTCCTTTCACAATCTGTACAGCTTTGTGTCCTCCAATACCTGATTCCCAGATTCCAGCCCCAGTGCACATTCATCACAGTGAGTGTATTAGTCTGTTCTCAAACTGCTTATAAAGCCATACTTGAGACTGGGTAATTTATAAAGAATAACAGGTTTAATGGACTTATAGTTTCACATGGATGGGGAGGCCTTCCAATCATGGCAGAAGGCAAAGGAGAAAGAAAGTCACATCTTACATGGCGGCAGGCAAGAGAGAGTTTATGCAGGGGAATTCGTCTTTATAAAACTATCAGATCTCATGAGACTTATTTACTATCACTAGAATGACCTGGGAAAGACCCAACCCTATGATTCCATTACCTCTTACTGGGTCCCTCACACAACATGTGGGAATTGTGGGAACTACAATTCAAGATGAGATTTTGGTGGGGACACAGCCAAACTATATCAGTGAGGTTAGTATTGCTATGCCTGGACTCCAGGGCACAGCTGGGAAGTTGTCCCTTGCAGAGAGCTGGGCAGTCATGAGGCTCACCTGTGAATTTCTCTTCTCTTGGAATTTCAATCTTCTGTAGCCTATTGTCACATGCCTAAGAAGAGTTGTCTTATTTCCTTTTTTTAGTTTTATAATTATATATGGCAGGAAGACAAGTCTGATACCAGTTGGACCATTATATCTGGAGGTTCAGAGGTGATCCTTTAAGTCATTTTTGTCATTGCATACCATGTAACCTATGTTTAAATGGTAATGTCCTTGTCCCTGCCTTCAAACCCACTAAGCTCAGATAACAAATCTCAAGTCCCCATCTTTAAGTCTGTTTACTTCCAAGTTTCAAACAAGTAAAAGTTGAATACAGCAAATATGTATTTTAAGCAGACAGGCATTTAGTATAGGAATTCAGTGCTAACAAAATCATGGAAAGGAATCACTCTCAGATCAGCATAGAATTGATTCACAGGGGAGCTTCTATTTCTGAGGCTGCCCAGGGCAGTTTCTGGCATCAAGGATCTCGGCTCTCATTTCAAATACCTGTTGGGGCATAGACCAAATGCTGGAACATAGACCTTGAAATGTTACTGTAGAAAAACTTCATATTCCTAAGACCTTCCTTACTAGCAGAAACGCAACTCAAAAACAGAGAAGATAGAGTAGTTTAGCTTATTTATGCCTTTCAACGCATATATATCTAATTGGTAAAATCTAGTTTGTGTGCAGATCTTAGCTGCAAGGGAGTCTGCACAATGTGGACTCTAGCTTTCCAGTCTCCCCTAGAAGGATGATAGGAAGGAGTTTGAATGAGCTGATACACAAAGCACCAGCATGCATGTTCTCTGCTTAGAATTCCTTCCTCATCCTTCAAGACTTAACTCCAATGCCACCCCTTCCTTAGTGCTTATTTGTTAATCTCATGTCATATAGCACATATACCCATTATAATGTTTTTCCAAATAGTTTTTATAATTTATTATGTTTCTCTTTTCCCCATTAGGGAAAAATAAAGCTCTTTGGGTTAAAGACTATGGCTTGTTCGTTCTTCAACCCTGGTGTCTAGTTCAATGGCTGGCATCTATGGCTCTAATACATGTCTACTGAATGAATGAATGAATGAATGCATGAATGAATGAATGAATCATGAGAAATAGTGATGATTTTACATCTTTAAATCATATCATATAGAAAGATGCCCTTGGAGCTTGGAATGACCTTGAAGACAGGCTGACTTTTGCTTCACTCCTTCTTAGGTTCTACGTGAACTAACTAGTAAAGATTGAAAAATTCTACTCAACCAATTATCTGGAGCTAGAAAGAGAAGATAAATGGCTCTTTGACTGAATTCTACAGATCTTTTAAAATTAATTCAGTCACAGTGGTTTGTGTGTGTAACTGCAGTCTTGAGCCCAGGGAGACCATTCTGAGCCTTGGATCCAGGCTTTCAGAGGTACTTAATAAGTCACTCACCACCTGAACATTTCTTATCTGTGAGTTGGAAGAGGAAACTCTCCCTTGGGCGGGTAATGCATGCATGTGCCAAGCAAACGGCTTCCCTTGCAGCGGCTGAGATTAATGATTTGCCTCCTGGAGGCAAACATTTCTCTCCCCAGTGGAATCCTTCCCACTCCCTGGCCCATCATTAAATCTAGCCCATTAATAACATTGGCCTGAATTCTGCCTCCTAGAACTCAGCAATTGTGCTAGAGCTTGTTTCAGTCCTGGCCCAGCTGGTTGGAATTTGTGACTGGCCCTGCATACAATGGGGAAGCTTACGTTTATGTGCACATATTATGGGCCTCCAAAAGCCCCATCTGTCCTAACACAGAATCTTAGCCCTGAGAGGGACTACTCAGTCCTAAGAGGGCCCTGGGAGAACCTGGGTCATTAGGAAGGTACAGGGCTGGGTGCCAGAGAACCTGGCTCCTGTTTTTCAGCTCTTCTACTGAAGATGCCCATTGGCAAAGCACATCACTTCTCAGTCAGGACAGCACAGCCACCTAACCTGCTTGAAGCTGACTTGGCCTACGTATGCAATAAATGCTAGGGTTTGTCACCGAGGTATTTTGGTAGATTGCTCTGCAGCATTGTTGTGGCAATAGATAACTGACACTCCACCCAACAATCCTCTCATTAATAATATATTATTTGATAAATATTTCTTTTTTTTTTTGAGATGGAGTCTCACTCTGTCACCCAGGCTGGAGTGCAGTGGTGCGATCTTGGTTCACCGCAAGCTCCACCTCCTGGGTTTAAGTGGTTGTCCTGCCTCAGCCTCCCAAGTAGCTAGGATTACAGGCATGTGCCACCATGCCCAGCTGATTTTTTTTATTTTTTATTTTTAGTAGAGATGAGGTTTCACCATGTTGGCCAGGCTGGTCTCGAACTCCTGACCTCAGGTGATTTGCCTGCCTCAGCCTCCCAAAGTGATAGGATTACAGGTGTGAGCCACTGTGCCTGGCCGATAAATATTTCTTGATCACTTATTTCATGCCAGGCACCATCACTCTCTAAATTTTCCAGCCATTGGAGGGAAAGCTCTACAACTGTAAAGGATGTGCTAGAATTCAGGCTTATTTGTAATTGTGCTTTTGCTTTTATGTGTGGTGGGGAAGGGAGGGAGCATGTTGGTGTGAGCCAGTCCCTGAGAGACTGCTGAGTCCTGGGCGTGAACTCCTCTAAATAAAGTTCCTATACCTGCAGAGGGGAACCAGGCCCTGGATTAGGTGACTCCACCTTGTGTATCTCACCCACCTTCTACCCCAGCACAGGAGGTTTGACCTGAGTGAACCACATTTGTTTCTAACTGTAACCAAACCATAGAGTAAACATATGGGAGAATACAGTTAAGTTCCAAATATGCAGTATGGAGAGGATGTTCTGTGGGAGTAGAGGAAAAGGAAAGGTCAGCAGGTGATAGAGGTTTGAGTTGGCAGATAATCAATGATGGTTGACTATATTTACATATTATAGTGAGTTATAGTTCACATTATCTTAGGGATGTTTATACAGGTACTGCTACTGCAATTTCTTGGGCTCCAGCCATGTGCCAGTCATGCACTCAACACTTTATGTGCATTTTAAAATTTAGTCTCACAATAGCCCTTGCAGTAATCAGTAGGTGCTTTTTGTATTCCTATGTACAGATGAGGATACTGAGGTCCAGAGAGGTTAAATGACTTGTCCAAGGTCACACAGCTAAACAGTGGCAGAACCAAGATTCAATCCACGTCTCTTTGCCTCGAGACCATGACCCTGTACCACTTCTGGGTGCGCTTGGGCCTTTCCTGATATAATCCTATGGGAAAGAAAATTCACATAAAATCTTTAAATCCTCATTTTGTAAATAAAGAAGCCAACTTTCAGGAAAGCTACAGAATCCTTCCAAGGCCAATTAACGAGGCTGACTTGCTAATTAGTTAGTAGCACAGCCAATTCGGTCCATGTTTTTCATATATCTCATTGTAGTTCAGTTTTTAAGGGCCAGAATATACATTCAATGACAGCTTCTTTGGGTGACCACTAGGGTAGGAGGGGAGGTGGCCAAAGGTGATAAACAAGCCCATTGTTTGGTCATGATTTCTTCTCTTAAATCCGAGAGTGAAGACAAGTGGGCTCAATATTTGTTTTCAACTGAGTGCATCAAAACAAAGCTTGGAAGTCTTTTTTCTCTTTTGCTGCTGTGGACGAGTGGAGAAAGTGGCTGAAAGAACAGTTTCATGTGTTGGGGCTTTGACTTTTGAGAGGACCTGTCTGGACTCTTCCTCTGCAGCTGGGGCCATTTAGAAGCTCATTTGCTCTGGGCTCGCTCCAAAGCCCGCCGTTCTGGCTAGCTGTGACCAGTGTGTTTCTCCCTTAAATGGAACAAGCACCTTTCAATGTCTTTGTCTCTTGCTTCCCGAGACATGAACCAAGATGCATACTCCACAGATGGCACAATTAAACCCGGAGAACCTCTGGACACCCTGCTAGACAGCCAAGATAAGAGAGCTAATTTTTTTCAGTGGACTTTTTCTAAATGAACAGAACCCGAGTCTCCCCTCTTGTGTAAAAAAATATTCTTACTGAATTCTAAAAGTAAGAGGGATTTTCAAAGGGAAAATCCAGTACCCTTCCAGTGGCTATTTAAAAAATTTATCTTGTTTTTCATTGATTTATTCAATGTGTGTGTGTGTGTGTGTATGTAGATACATAGATACCTGGCAGGCACAATATCAGACACAAGAAGCAAATTTACATGATGTAGCCAATATAGTGAGGGAAACAAACATAAAATAAATTAAAGCAAATTAAATATATAACCACAAAGTATCCTTCATGCTATCAAGAACATAAAGGATCTCTGAGATTATGAAGTGGGTTGCCTTCACCTGTTTAGTTAGGGCCAGGAGCTCCTCTGGGAGGAAGTGTTTTTTATGCTGAGATGAGAAGGACTGGCAGGTAGGAGGCTGCTGGGAGAAGAGTGGTGCTGGAAGTGGGTGGGGAGCAAGATAAAATTTGGGCAAAGGACCCACAGGCATTGAGGTTGTGAGTTGGAAGGGAGTAGAGTTTTCTATGTTAGAGAAACATGAGCAAGCTAGCAGGCTGGCAAGTGGCAAGGAGAGAAGAGGGCCGAGAGGCGAGCTGGCAGTTTTAGACAGGAAGCATATCTCACAGGACCTGTGAGCCACATTATGAGTTTTAGGGATGAAGTTCACAAACAGCACAAAAAACCCTTGGACTGTAGGTTGGAGAGTGGATTGGGGATAAAGTGTTCAGAGAAGCTCTCTAGGAAGAACCAAGGTTAGTGGCAGATGTTGGCCTGTGGACTTAAAAGACTCATTCTGGAGACAGGACAATATTTATTAAGACCCACATTTCTTTGAGCAAGTCTGCTGCACTGGTCTTTAATTTCCTGACTCTGTCAATGCAGAGACTAACACCCACCCTGCCTGCTGCAGAGGGAGGAAGGAAGGATGCCTCCCATGAATGAGCTCTGGGAAGCACATGAACCCAAGTGAGTTTGGAGTAAAAGTATGATGTGGGCATGCCATGATCCAAGAGACCTAATGCTGTGGGAGCCGAGTGGGAGATGCCACTTCCAGCTGGAGATGGTGGGGACATAGCATGTGAGCTGGGCATTGTATGTCAGAGATGGTTTGAATGAGAGAGGTGAGGATAGGAGGTGTCCTGGCCCGAGGACAGAGACTGGGCCAAGGCAGAGTGGTGGGGTTCTACAGGGAACGGGAGCAGGTCAGAGTGGCCCCTGCTGCTGGAACATGTTTCTGGCAGGAGGAGCCCTAAGCTCACAGGGTTTTGTGCACAGCCTGGGCTTGCATCTTCTGCCTCTGCCTTCTGTAACTGGGTTCCTGTTTTGTTCCTCTTCTGGGGACTGGAGAAATAAACATCTTACTGTCTAGAGGATGGCTACTGAAAACAAACATAAGTGCTCACTCTTAATTAAAAAAGCAAAATCCCCTCATAAATGAAGGCCAACCGTTTCTACAGCTGCTCATGTTGGTTCCCGGGGGTCCCCAGCTGGTGCACAGTGAATAGAGGTGCTGAGGAAGCCTTGCAGCGGCGGGGAGTGGGGTAAAGCACTTCAATTTGGACTTATTGCCCTCCATGCGTGGCCCCACCTGGCCCTGACCTGCTGAGCTCAGCACTGACAGCTCTAGAGATGGCTTTCATCCTGTTCTGCTCCATTTCAGCCTGAAACACAACCACTGAGCCCCCATGGAGCTCTGACCCACTTCCCAGCTTGTGCTGTTGAGAGGGGGTAGCATGAGGGTGTGGGAAGAGTGGAGAGCTACAGCATGTGGGATTCCTACTGAATTTCTTCCTGCTACTGAGATCTGTTTCTGTGCTTTTCTAAGAGATGATATCATGCAGCTGTTAGGAGTATGGGTCCCGGATGGCTGCCTGGGTTCAAATCTTGACTGTCACATGCTCGCTGTTTACCCTCTCTGTGTCGGTGTTTCTTCATATGTAAAAAGGGATAAGAACACTCGTTTTCATTAGGTTGTTGTAAAAATTAACATGTTTAATGTGTGTAAAGATCTTAGAAGACAGCCTGACACAGAGGAAGCACTTTTGTTTACTGTTATGGCCCAAATATTATCTTTTTACTTGGGAGAAAGTTTTTCCCTCTTTGTTAGCTCATCAAGTTCAAAATTCCCCCTTTTTTTTGAGACAGTCTTGCTCTTTCGCCCAGGCTGGAGTGCAGTGGTGCAATCCGCAACTTCCACCTCCTGGATTCAAGCAATTCTCATGCCTCAGCCTCCCAAGTAGCTGGGACTCCAGGCTCCTGCCACCACGCCTGGCTAATTTTTTGTATTTCTTTTTTTGTATTTTATTTCACCATGTTGCCCATGGTGGTCTTGAACTCCTGAGCTCAGGCAATCCACCCACCTCAGCCTCCCAAAGTGCTGGGATTACAGGCGTGAGCCACTGTGCCCAACCCAAAATTCCTCTTTACAGAATTGTGCTCCCTTTTATATTAAACAACACAGTTAAAATAAAAACAAAAACAAAAAACCCAGAAGAAATCCCACTGCTAGCCAAGGCTTGGTGCTTAAAAGAGATTGCTTCCTTGGGTAAGTGTGGCTGTGCTTCCCCTTTAAGTCTCCAGGCCCATCCTTAATCTCCACCTCTTCTCTTCCTAGGCCTGAGCACCATTGAATCGGGGTAGGTTTTTGAGGTAGAGATTAATGAAAACCAGGGGAGCACATGACACAATAAATAGACGAAAAGCCAGGTGTGATTTCCCAAGGGCAAGGTTCACTTGCATCAAGTCATAGATCATCTGCTCTGAGATTCTTCACTCCCTACCGTATGCTCTTAGGATGTCCAAGTTCTTCCTCTGATGCACTGACACAGCTTCCAGGACATCTTGTCCTGGCTCCTGATTCCTCAAAGATCTGGATGGTGAACTAGTTACTTAGGAGCGACCTTCCTTGCTGCACGCAGGTGTAGAAATTTAACCCTGACACCATTCAAATTGTATCAAACCTCAATCACGTAATAGCCATAAAGTGCACATCTTGAGAGTTACATAAATTCAAAGATGGGGATCGTGCCCAAATACTGCAATATTTTCAATTTGATAAAAAGAAATTGTGGGTGAGGTACTTCACAAAGCACATAACTATAGGGTTGCCCTGAAGGGTCCTCACTCAGCATCTCTGACTGCGTTAGGGCTTATGTTCTTTCTGATGTGAGCTTTGGAGACTAAATCATAGGTGAAAGCTTCTTGATTTCTCGTGAAGAATCACAGCTAATACAGAATTCTTCATTTTGATTCATTTGATCATTCAAGCTTGATAAATTCCATTTATTGAGCACTGCCATGTTACAGACATTGAGCTCAATGCTTTACCTACCTGATGTCATTTAATCTTCACAATGGCCATGAAGGGCAGGTATTTTTATCTCCATTGTATAAATAAGGAAAGAGAAATTCATAGACATTAAATAACATATTAAATAATACACAGATTAAAATCACAGGGAAGAGGCAGTGTTACCGACAGTGAGTCTGTTAGAGTCTGCAGTAACCTCAATTGTTGCCTCCTCGGAAGAAAGAGTTTGACTGAGGGGCATAAGGCAGAAGGAGAGACTCAGGCAAGTTTTAGAGCAATAGTGAAAATTTATTAAAAAGCTGTAGAGTGGGAAAGAAAGTAGGTAAACTGCACTGCAGTTGGAAGAGGGCCAAGCGGGCCGCTTGAGAGATGGAGTGCCCTGTTTGACCTTTGACTTGGGGTTTTATACATTGGCATACTTCTAGGGCCTGTTTCCCCTCTCCCCAATTCTTCCCTTGGTGTGGGGAGACCCCTTGAAACTATTGCTATGGAATAAAAGGTGAAATGCTCCTAAATACAAAATTGCATGCAGGATTGTGTAAAGACAATGCCAGGTTGGACTGCCAGAATGAGCCAACAGCGTGTGATGTGCTTCCCCCTGCAGAGAGCCTATGAATGGACATGCAGTCAGGGAGGTTTCACATCACCAAGATTCCTATCCCAGAAAAGCAGATATTCATAGCTCTGGGAATGGAATGCGAACCTTGTGGAGAGCCTGTAAACGGATGCATGGGGGACGCCTGTCCATATGGATGATAGGGCTATAAACGCCCTCATCTTGCCACGGCTCTTCTAGGCCTCTTTAGGGTTAAGGCATACTCCCTTCTGAGAATTTCTGGTCTAATTGGTTGTCTAGCTTCATGTCCTGTTTCTATGGATTGTTTTTAACCAGCTTTTGCTGCAACTGTTACTGCTGATTGATATCTTGCTAATCATACGTTATGGAAAGACTGTGTTTCTGTTTTAAGGCTCTGTTAGAAATTATGATGCACACACTGTATTGTAAATTCTTATCTCTGTATACTATACTTCTGCATACAGATGTTATGTTAAAGAATTACTTCATCCCCGTGTGACTATCTCACCTCATAATCAAATGACCCTAAATCCCTCACTAACCTACCCCCGCCCTCACTAAACTTAATAATAAATGCTGGTATATCCAGTGCATTGTTGGCACTGTGCGACCAGAAGGCGATGACCCCCCTGGACCCAGCTTTCACTATCTTGTGTGTGTCTATTATTTCTCAACCTGCCGATTCACCTGGGAACAAAGAGAGAGCCCTGTTGCATTGCAGGCTGCTGGCCAGATCCCGCCATACCTTGGAATGGGCTGTCTGCATGCATAGTGGCCTGCTAGCACTCAGGAGAGGCTGCATGCACAGTGTATTTATTGGAATTGTACACATGCTCACTTGAGGCATTTTTCCCTTACCAGTCAAGTGTTCCTGGAGGAAGGTCATATACCAGTTAAATGCCACCATTTTGCCTCTTAATGCGCATGCTTGAGTCTACTCGCCCAACTCCTGAGTTCTTATCGGGAAGCTGCTGATCACCAGTTTCAGGTGTTTCTCTTTGTTAGGAGACTGCCTTTCCCTGGTGCTGGCTGAGACCAACTACTATTTTAGAGAGACAGATTATAACCCCCTGACCATCACCTGATGGCCGCCCGACATTCCTGGTGGGACCCTCTCCTGCCCTGCTCATGTCTGACTCACTACCTACTGTCACAGTAGCAGAGCCTGAGTTTAGACTAAGACTTCCTGAATCGCAGTGAGGCCTCTCTCTCTTGATGTCCCCAGGGCAATCCTGAGCCAGGGTGAGGTGCAGGTTGTGCAGTTCAATCATAGCACCACATGTTGAAGGGACCTTCACCCCAAGCATCATGATGTCAGGTTGGGGGCGTATGGAGAAGGAGAAGACACAGTCCTCATCTTCCACCATTTTTCACCATAGCAGTCCATTTTGGGGGCATTTTGGTGTTATCCCAGCCTCATCAAATTCAGTTTATATACCCATAAGTTTCATTCACTTCTTCCCTCAGACATGAGTTGAGGACCTGCTGTGTGCTGAGGAGACAAAGGTGAATATACCTGGTCTCGACTGCAAGGAGCTCTCAGGCTAGAGGGGAGGTGAGATTAGAAAGCATTCAGCAAGTCTGAAGTGGTGTTTGCTGGCAGGGGACCTGTACTAGGGACAGGGATGCAGGTGGTAGAGGGTGGGAGAATATGAGGCTTGAACGAACAATTTGGGCATGGGATGAGGGACCCAAGTGTCCTGTTCGTTCATTCATCTATTATCCCTCAACAATGTGAAACCACCAGAGGATTTTCAGTGGGGGAATAACACAGTTGGCTTTGCACTCTAGAAAGATTCCTGCCAGGAGGTAGGGAGAGATGACACTGAGTCAGGAATCCAAGGCTAGAGGTTACCTCAAGAACTGATAGCGCACGCTGGATCTCTGTGTCCCCAGGTGGGGGAAAGGCCACACACGTTTTCAGTGGGAAGTTAGGGTGCATTTGTTAGTCATCAATGGGCTTGACTTTGGTTTTTTCTTTCTCAAGTCCATTTGGCAGAACCCTTGAGAATTCAACCACACTGCTTTGGGGAACTTGAGGCCAGTGCTTGATAAGAAAATGAGGCAGAAATGGGCCTGTCAAGGGGACTGGACTGTGTGCTGTGAGCTGACACCCAGCCAGAGTTAGGAATGTTAGAGATGACCTGCTCTGAACATAATTGATGAAGCCCACATAGAGCAAAGGCAGGGGTGTTCTGAATCGAATCTGGCATTTCCTCAGGTTTCTCAAGATGGCAGTTTCAAACTCTTTAATGGTCTCCTGGTTTCTTTCTTCTTTTTCTTTCTTTTTTTTTTTTTTTTTTCTTTTATTATTATTATGATTATTATCATTATTATACTTTAGGTTTTATGGTACATGTGCGCAATGTGCAGGTAAGTTACATATGTATACATGTGCCATGCTGGTGCGCTGCACCCACCAAGTTGTCATCTAGCATTAGGTATATCTCCCAATGCTATCCCTCCCCCCTCCCCCCACCCCACAACAGTCCTCAAAGTGTGATGTTCCCCTTCCTGTGTCCATGTGTTCTCATTGTTCAATTCCCACCTATGAGTGAGAATATGCGGTGTTTGGTTTTTTGTTCTTGCGATAGTTTACTAAGAATGATGATTTCCAGTTTCATCCATGTCCCTACAAAGGACGTGAACTCATCATTTTTTATGGCTGCATAGTATTCCATGGTGTATATGTGCCACATTTTCTTAATCCAGTCTATCATTGTTGGACATTTGGGTTGGTTATAGGCTCAAAATAAAAGGATGGAGGAAGATCTACCAAGCAAATGGAAAACAAAAAAAGGCAGGGGTTGCAATCCTAGTCTCTGATAAAACAGACTTTAAACCAACAAAGATCAAAAGAGACAAAGAAGGCCATTACATAATGGTAAAGGGATTAATTCAACAAGAAGAGCTAACTATCCTAAATATATATGCACCCAATACAGGAGCACCCAGATTCATGAAGCAAGTCCTGAGTGACCTACAAAGAGACTTAGACTCCCACACATTAATAATGGGAGACTTTAACACCCCACTGTCAACATTAGACAGATCAACGAGACAGAAAGTCAACAAGGATACCCAGGAATTGAACTCAGCTCTGCACCAAGCAGACCTAATAGACATCTACAGAACTCTCCACCCCAAATCAACAGAATATACATTTTTTTCAGCACCACACCACACCTATTCCAAAATTGACCATATACTTGGAAGTAAAGCTCTCCTCAATAAATGTAAAAGAACAGAAATTGTAACAAACTGTCTCTCAGATCACAGTGCAATCAAGCTAGAACTCAGGATTAAGAATCTCACTCAAAACCGCTCAACTACGTGGAAACTGAACAACCTGCTCCTGAATGACTACTGGGTACATAACGAAATGAAGGCAGAAATAAAGATGTTCTTTGAAACCAACGAGAACCAAGACACAACATACCAGAATCTCTGGGATGCATTTTTTTTTTTTTTTGAGATGGAGTCTAGCTCTGTCGCCCAGGCTGGAGTCCAGTGGCATGATCTCGGCTCACTGCAAGCTCTGCCTCCCGGGTTCACGCCATTCTCCTGCCTCAGCCTCCCGAGTAGCTGGGACTATGGGTGCCTGCCACCACGCCCGGCTAATTTTTTGTATTTTTTTTTTAGTACAGACGGGGTTTCACCATGTTAGCCGGGATGGTCTCGATCTCCTGACCTCATGATCCAACTGCGTCAGCCTCCCAAAGTGCTGAGAATTACAGGAGTGAGCCACCGCGCCCGGCCTGGTCTCCTGGTTTCTATCCCACCTCCAATCCCTGACCTGCACTCTGAGCAGTGTCTGTGTCCTCTGCCCTCTGCCCTCTGCCCAGGACACTCAAACCTGCACAACAGTTGGATACAGTCACCATTTGCTTCAAGGACATTGGAGGGAGATGTGGAATAGCCTTTCTCTGGGGCCTGGATAGGGGAGTTTAGGAGGATGCTGGGACTGCTGGGTCCCCTGTGACTGACGCCCCCCTGTGTTCTTTAATAAATCTGTTGCTGCTTACATATGTGGTATGTGGCTCCACCTAAAGAATGGTGGGATCAAGGAAGAGGACCTCTTTTGCCTTGGTCTAAAGGCAGTACTGCGGAAGGGTCTACCCTCCAGTTCCAAAAATTTGGTACTTGACCACAAAGTGGTCAGTTGGTATATTATAGCCTCTTGAAAAACATGACTTTTTCTGGGTCGGCCCACGACATGACCATTCATATGACCCTGAAGGGAGTGTCTGTTTTCTTGTAGACAGGAGGACTCTTGATTACCTTTTAATGTTGGGGGGAGGTGCCAGCTCTTAATAAGGAGGGGTAGGTCATTTCTCAAGGTTTGGGGTGTTGCCCTTTTATCCAGGTATCACCCATTCCGTGCATCAGAGGCCCATTATTTTGCAATCAGGACTCTGTCCTTGGCATGGCAGACTTGGCTTCACTGGAAGCTTAACCATCTTTGGAGCTTAGCCATTCTGATAATTCAACCTGGGGCCTGGTTCTTAGCCCCTTTACCACAGGAGAGGACAATCTCCCTACATGCTACCAAGGAAGCCCTCTAGCTCTCACACTTTCCTTTTAATCACTGTTTAATTACTCTCAGCTGTTCATTAATTTGTTCCAGAATCTCCATAAAAACTTAGCAAAGGCACTCAATTCCACTGTCCTTACAGCAATTATATCCCCCATATTTCTCAAATATGTGATACATCACCTAGCTAAGTATGCATTTTTCCCTTCATTATCCCATCCTAGTCCACAATTAGTGAAAGTTTTAATAATTGTGATGTCACTCTTCCAGAGACCATGTATCACCTCCATAAGTAAGGGGTCCCCACTGACAGCTGGATGGATCTAGCTTCAAATTCCCAAGGTAATATCTGCTTTCTTGGACTACTCGAAGCGCCAAATGCCAGAAGCTGGATTTCCTGGGACCCAGACTCTGACTTGGAGATTTGCATGTGGGATTTTTATTAGGGGATGCTTTTGGGATAAATGGCTGAGGAAGGGAAGGGATGGGAAGGCGAAGCGGAGGGGAGGAAGGGGAGAGGAGGGAAGGAAGGGGAGGGGAGGGAAGAAAAGAAAGGAAGAGGAGGTCAGAGGGAGCATGTGAGCTGTGAGGCAGCCCCAGTGGAGCCCTGACAACCCCACGGGGGAACTCTGAGTCTGAAATGCCTTTTCAGTTGCTCTGTGTTGGGACCATTGTGTGAACCATTCACTGATGTGGGTCACCCCGGGAAACAGGCCAGATCTTGGGTGAGGTTGCTCTCTTCAGCTGAAACAACCCTGATTTGGATATTTTAAGTTAAATTTAGAATAATGAAAATTAAGATTAGAAATTCAGTTGCACTAGCCACATTTCAAATACCCAGTAGCCACATAAGGCTTGTGTTATATTGAACAGCATAGATATCAGACATTTCCACGGCTGCAGAACATTCTATTGGATAAGCACAGCTGATCAAAGATGGGCATCAGCATTAGTGACAGAAGGTCTGTTTCAGGTGTTCCCCAACTCTTAGGATTCTGTCCTTAGGGGGTCACAACTGAAAACCTGGGGTGCATAATCAAGAAAGCTTATTCTTTGCTCTGAATTCAAGTTTTCCTTCCCCAGCCTCACAAAGCCCACTCGAGTTTTTGCTAAGCATCTTATCCTCTGAGACCCTATGTTCAAATTAGCAAATGAAATAAAGAAAAAGTGGCATATAATGTTGGGCTCACATTTTTGTGCTTTCCTTACTCTTAGAATCTTGGTTCCTCTGCTCTCATTGACTGAGTAGTTTCCAACAGACTTAAGTTATATTTTAAAAAATACTTTTTTTCTGATTTTGCTTTTGATTTGCTTTATTCTTCGCAGGAGTATTGATCTGCCATAAACCAGCCTGGCTGGCACTGCCTGGATTTGCTATCTATTGCCTACTTTAAAAATTTATATCCCAAATTGGCTATCATGATGTTTTAGCCTGTTTGGGCTGCTACAACAGAATACCATAGACTAGGGAGCTTATAAACAATAGACATTTATTGCTCATGGTTCCAGAGCCTGAGAAGTCCAAGATCAATGGTGCTGGCGGATTTGGTGTCTGGTGAGGACCTGTTCTTCATACAAATACCTTCTTACTGTCTCCTCACCTGGTCAAAGTGGCAGGCCAGCTATCTGGGGTCACTTTTGTAAGGGCAGTAATCCCGTTCATGGAGACTCTATTCTTATGATATCATCACCTCCCAAAGGTCCCACTTCTTAATACCATCAACTTGGGGGTTAAGATTTCAACATGAATTTCAGGGGCACACAAACATTCAGACAACAGCATGTGACATCCCTCAAATGATTTTCTTCTGCCTCATTGCCTCTGTCGCATTCTCCCTTGCTGGCTTCCATTACTTGAAGTTCTGCTCTTGGCCCTCTTCTTTTTATCTTTAAAATTTCCTCTTGCTAAAATGACTTACTCCCATGAATTGACTGGCTATATGCTGAAAGCTTCCCCAAATTTATATTTAGACCACAGCAAGTTCAGTCCCCTGCTCCATGTTCCCATGGCATCCCATAATCTTCCAATTATAATGTTTGTCACATATTAGCTACAAATAATCAGTAAATGACTTGATGGTACCACCCAGATTTTGGGGTCAGAATTGCTTCAAGTAGGTCAGGATTTAACTAGGGACTCAGTCATGACTGGCACTACTGAGGTTCAAGAAGCTCTTGATAGGAGAGTAGGAACCTAGTAAAGCTGACACTCTGAGAGCCTTGGATTATTTATAAACACATTGGAGGAACAATTGAAGTGGTTCCGCAATGAAGTGCAATGTCTTCAGTGATGAAATGCTATTACTTGTAATCCCACATGCACCAGCTGTGAAAGGCTATTTATACCCTTGGCTCTATGACTTCCTTTGCACAGCTTATGGCCTGGTTGACTTGCTTCATTCCTGGGGATATCATGAGGACAAGCTTAGAAATATTTCTTTGGCAGAATGCGGCTTAAGTTCTCTGTGAATGCTCAAGGTTGGGATTGGTAAATAACTGTCTGAAAGCCATGGTGGTGTTCTGGAAACAGAAGTGAATTAAAAGGCAGGAGACCTGGGTTCAAATCTGGACTCTGCCACTGAAAGCTTGAATAAGGTTGTTCTTTAATTTCCATGTTTGTATAATTAATTTATCTCTTAACTCCTTTCCCAGAAGACCATGTCAGTATAAGGTAGAGACCAAAAATGTGGCCTTTGCAAAAGCCAGCATCTTATCGACTAGGGAAATGATAGAGTCCTGCTCTCTTGATGAGAGGAGCTTCAAAGTCACATTGCAAGAGAGACAAGTACAGGAACCAAAACCTTTTTTCTTGAAATCCATTAGGGAGGATGGAAAGGTGTGCTCAGATAAGGCCTCGCTGGGAGGATTACATTTGAGTGTATGAAGGAAGTGATGGAGTAGTTACTCCTTTATAACTGCAAAGGTGAGGCAGTAGCATGTGTAGTATGCTTGAAATAACAAGAAGATCTGGGAAAGGGAGCAGAAGATAGAGGTGAGAGAAAAGATTGAGGCCTCTTAATAGAGGACTTGTAGGATGCAATGAAGACTTGGATTATGAGAAGCCACTGGAAGGTTTTGAACAGAGGTGTATGATGTTTTGACTTCCTGATAATTTACTCTGGCCACTGAGTTAATAGTAGATTTGGGGGTAGCATAGGTTGAAATAGGGAGATCTACTAGGAGACTTGTTGCAATTGTCCAAGGTGGTAGCTATTGGAAGTGGTGGTAGCTATTGAGGTTGAGGTAGCTACTGAGAAGTAGTAGGTTTCTGGGTGTGTGTTGATAAGACAGACATTTGCTGACTAGTGGATGTGCATGAGAGAACAAGAAATGTCAAGGAAGGGTGAAACTGTTTTTGTCTTGAATAACTAAAGGGATAATTACCATTAACTGAGATGGGGAAGACTATGGAAGAGCAGGCTGGGCCCTAGTGATGAAGATTAGAAATGTGGTTTTGGACATCCCAAGCCTGAGCTGTCAATGCATATCCAATAGCAACATAAATGGGGTCTCACTCCATGTATTCTTTTGTAACCTGACTTTAACACACAAGAGAATGGAATTTCTTTCCCAGCTCTGCTGCATGCATATTGCACATATTGCCCAACATTTACTGTGTCATATATCTTCTGTGTCTCCATTTCCTCCTCAGAAAGATGGCAATAATATGACAGAAATGTTCTATGTGATTCCATTAGTCTTTTAGAGAATCAATAAAATGTGTGTAAAAGAATATTTTACTAATTTATTAAAATGTTGGGTTTGCTACTTTGACATTTGACCCCGAGGTTTCACTAGATACAATGATTTGTACCTTTGCTGCAGTAAGAATCAATCACAGGAGCAGCTAGGTTGGGGTACAGAATGAAATCACTGGACAAATGGGTCTGTTCATTCCTCGGCGTGGCACTTCTATCTCAAACCACCATAATTCTTTATTATTACAGTAATGTTTCCTAATAGATTTGCAAAGGTCTCAGGCAAAACCTCTTGAATGGCCAAGATATTTGCAAAAACTCTCCTTGGATCTTGGCAAACAGGAGGCATTGAATCAAGTTAACTGATCCTAGTTCTGAGTCAGGTGTTGTTGACAACACAGAAGGAACACTGGGTAGTTATTAAGTGCAGATAACTGTGCCGGTAACTCTTAATTTTTTAAAAAAATATTGTGTATGCCTTGTAATCATGAAAATATGTGGTCCCAGGATAATGCCATATCTGAGATAGGAAACATTGTTATTTATTTTTCCAATTAAAAAATTGTGAACAATCAAAACATAGAAAAATTAGACACTTACCATTGCAGACACTTATCTATCCATTTTCTATGCTTAACACAGGTTGATATTTTACCATAGTCTATGTTTTAGTCAACTTCAGCTGCTACAACAAATTAGCATAGACTCCATGGGTCAGACATTCTTTTCTCATGGTTCTGGAGACTGGAAGTTCAAGATCAGGGTGTCAGCATAGTCAGGTGGTAGTGAGGGTCCTCTTCTAGGTTACAGACTTCCATCTTATTGTATCTTCCCATGGTTGAAAGGAGAAAAGAGTGTTCTTCTCTTGAGTCTTTTACAAGAGCACTAATCTCATTCATGGGGGCTCTACCCTTGTGACCCAATTATCTCCCAAAGGCCCTATCTTATACCATCATGTTGGAAGTTTGGATTTCAACACATGAATTTTGGGGGGACATGGCCATTCAGTCCATAACACTGGATGTTCTATTATTCTTTAGCTGCCTTATTAAATTATATTTTACCTAACCTAAAATTCACCCATTTTAAGTAAATGAATTGTAATTCATTTATTTTTTAGCAACTGTACCAAGTGGCATGACCATCACCATAAATCAGTTTTGGAACATTTTCATTCTCCCAGCAAGATCACTTGTGTTTATTCATAGTTAATCCTTGTTCCCATCCCCAACCCCAGGCAACCACTAATCTACTTTTTGTCTCTACAGATTTGCCTATTCTAGACATTTAATACTGTACATATTTTGGTTTAGAGGTAAATCATTTGGCTGATATTTTCTGTTAATCCATTGATTCTTCCATTGCTTTTACTTTCACTTTTCATTTTTCTATTAATAGGTCATTTTAGCCTTTGTGTTTTTGTATTGCCCTTGATTGTCTTGTATATATTGAACGCTACAAGGAAGTGCTTCTTAGGTTTTAGGTGGAGGCATAAATTTCCTAAGCTTCTGGTCCAAGCCAGCCCCACTGACTAATGTTTATAGGTCCATTAGAGCAGTGACCAATGGTTATAGGTTAATTAGACTAGAGAAGAATGAAAGCAGAAGCAATTGGTCAACATTTGCCTTGAGTCCCTCACTAAAACCTTCATAAAGATGCTTCTTGTGTGGTCAGATTGTAATATAAAACTAGTGCGGTTCCTTCTTAAGCTCTGCTTCGTTGACAAACACTATTCATAGGCACACGTTTTTGACCAGTTGCATTGGCTTATTTTTCTGTTTGTCATTGGCTCATCTATATCAAAATCAGAGCCTCCGACTGCAGAACCCCTGCTTCCTAAGTGTTCACTCACTACAATCCTCATTCTTACACCTACTGATAAAAGGTCACATTTTCCTAAGGATGATTTAGAATTCAACGGCAATCATGGAGACTTTCGACGTGCCAATAAACCATAGGCTTAATGGTAATTCTAGAAGAGGACAGATATACCAACCAGTCAATGGCTGGCTTTCTTTGACTAATATTCTGAGACTTCAGAATGAAATACTTACTTTCAAATAATCTCTCTTAAGGACAAAAACCAAAAACGTAACTACTTGCCCTGGAACTTTCTGAAACTTTCTCTCTCCCTCTCTCTTTCTCCCATCAGCTTTATTATCACCACCCACTTACATGCCTTTTATCTTTTTCTCTTTCATCTAACTTCTTTAACAAGCTACCCTCTTCTTAGTTTTCCCCCAACTCAGGTAAAGAAAAAGCACATGATACAGTGCACCCTTAAAATTGCTCTGTCAGGGTCCAGAGAGGACTGGAATTAGGTATTTTCCAAAATTTCAGGAAAACAGACAGAAATCTACTATAAAATGCAATACTGTCAGGTATTTATTGTCCCAGACTTTGAGTTTTGTTTCAACTATTTCACTTACTTTGTTTGCTCCTCGGATGGGGAAAATGCTTCAAAGCCATAGGACTAGAGTGTCCAAGAGGATTTGAATAGCCTGGCTATGCATGATTACAAAAATAAAGGCCTTTAAGAGGCATAAAATGTAGGAAATGTTTTTCATCTCCCCTAAAAGTTGTTTAGACAAAGATTAAAAATTGTAAGCAAAAGAAAAACAGAAATCTATGACATTTAAAAAGCACATGCTATGCTGACCAAACAGTTTAGGTAAAGGGAGCCTTGTCTTGGCTTTCTGTAAAACTTTTTGTCTGGCCTCTGACATGAAATTAGAGACTTAGGGAAAGAAAAAAAAAAAAACCCAAAAAACAGTTGACTCCAGAATGGTGATGAAGTCTCAATGTAGCCACAGTACCCGTCTCTGCTGCCTGTCAACAGGCCCTGCTCTAGGCAGAGGGTCAGCCTGAGTGGGGTCCTTGGGGTGAAACAGGGCATGTTTCAGGACTTGAAAGAGCACTGGTGTGGTGGGTCCCCAGAGGGATGTTTGCTGGAGGAGCTGAGGCTGAAGAAAGGCAGTGACACAGATTGGTTGGACTGTGTTCAGTCGTTTGCTTATCTACTCTTGTTTGCATGTACAGAGCTCTTGTGCAATAAGCAGGTCATCCTAGACCCAGTTCAGTCTGCAGAGCGCTAGCTATCTGGAGATAAAGGGGGATCAGAGAATGAGGGGCATGAGAGAGAGAAGAAGAAGAAGAAGAGGTGGGGAGGAAAGAGAGAGAAGAATTAAGAGAAAACAGAGGAGGAAGAGAAAGAGGTAGGAAGGGAAGAAAGGAAGGACACTAAATGAAACCAGGCCCCAAACAGATTGAAAAGCTAAATCTAATGTTTAGAAGATTGAAATGACAGTTTAAGAACAAGGTGGCCAGGCACAGTGGCTCACACCTGTAATCTCAGCACTTTGGGAGGCCGAGGTGGTGGATGGATTACCTGAGGTCAGGAGTTTGAGGCCAGCCTGGCCAACACGGTGAAATCCCATCTCTACTAAAAATATAAAAATCAGCTGGGCGTGGTGGCACACACCTGTAATCTCAGCTACTTGTGAAGCTGAGGCAGGAGAATCACTTGAAACTGAGAGGCAGAGGTTGCAGTGAGCCGAGATGACGCCATTGCACTCCAGCCTGGGCGACAACAGCGAAACTCTGTCTCCAACAACAACAACAAAAAGATGAACCAGATTAAGCTGCATCCTTCCTGGCTGATCTATCTCTGAGAGAATAGAAAGGGCCTGGAAATGCCTGGGCAACTTGCTGTAGACATGTCACTTGGTGCAACTTCTCTCTGCAAAGTCCATTTCCTCTTCACATTGTAGACGGGTGTCTCCTGGACACTGGAGCCATCATAGTGGGGCACGGACTATTCTGCACTGACAGCTCCATCTCAAAATAATCTGTCACAAGCCACCTCTTCCTGACTTTCTGCCTTCAGAATGCAGCTCCTGATGTGCCCTGCCTTTGACTTGCTCACCTAGCTCTCACTGTGGGGGAATGGGAGTCGTTTGCCTGCATCAGAAAGTAGAATTTAACCAGTGGGACTTAATAAACGTCCCAGCCACTGCTGCTGATCTGTCTGTTAGAACCTGCAGCCATCCTGCTGTGCTGAGAGCACTTGGCAGGGCCAGCTCCGCCTTTGTAAATGTCTCTCTGGTGGTGACTTGGAGGAGTGTTCTTACCTGCCTTGGCACCATAATATGGAGACATACTCGTAGGCAAGGAACTGGAATCAGCATGGGAAATTAAGGGATGGGTCCTCCGTTGCTAGGGCAGAATTGAAAGCTGTTGTGCACAATGTCTGGAAAAGTAAATTTTGTATCTAATTTTTATCAACCTTGCTGGAAGGCCATATATTAAAGTGGCTAAGAGCATGAGCTGTGAAGCAAGACTGGGCTAAAAATCTGGCTTCAACATGTACTAATGGAATGGTTTCAGGTAAATTACTTAACATCTCTAAGTCTCAGTTTCCCCTCTCATAAAATGGGAATGACTGTAGTTCCTACTTACAATGTTGTGAGAACTAAATGAGCTAATACTTATAAAGTCCTTAGCATCATGGCTGGCACGTCCTGAACACTCGGTACATGTGGGTTCTTATTGCTATTATTAGTGAGCCCTCTCAAATTATGTCCTGCAGGACAGATGCACGACACAACTCCAGAGGGCGCCATCACATTGTCCTCAATGTGGTCCATGCAAGTCGCGCTTTGGAGTTGTGCAATGAGCTCGCAGGTTCCTGCTCACCACCAGCCCTGCTTATTCACTGGGGTGTTCTTGGAAACCCACTTGGGAATCCTGTGCTCTCCCCATGCGGGGCTGGGGCTTATAAATCTCCCTCCATCTTTAGTGCCTTATCCCAGCCATAGCCCTGCCCTCTGATGTCCCTGCTGCCCCTTTAAGCTCTTCCGCCTACACTTCTGATCTCTGTAACTAGCTGGGACTACACTGCTGACTTTCTTAGAATCAAGGACCAAAGCAAGAAAGGGAATAGGTCAGTCACAAAAATCAAGTGAATGTAAAGGAACAGTATCTCTAATTTCATAACAAAAGTGACATTTAAATTGCACTTTGATTCAACTAATTACTTCTTTCTATGGGAGCCCTGAGTGACAGAGTAGATGGTAGCTTTCAGTTTTCTCCATGGAAAATGCAGATTCTAGGGTCAGAAAATGGCTTCTCATAATAATAAAATAAATGGCTTCTCTGGCCTCTAGAAGCCAAAGCTGCCTCATTGATGGAATCTAAAACACTACCAGGGAGACAGTGAAGGAGAAGACTGTTAAAAAGTTATGTGGTACTTCTGTTCCTTCCAGGTGGTCAACAGTCCTCCCCTGGCTCACATCAGACTGGCAGAGATTTGGGGATTTGGAACAACAGGATATTAGATCCCTACAGAATTTGCTTTGTCTGTACTGTGTTTGGTCTGATGCCATCAATACTTGGGGTTTAGGAAATGAGGACTAGCCACAGGTTGCTTGCCAATGAGTCAACTGTAGGCCTAGGATAATGATGCTGGTCTTCACAGCATGTTGGCTTATACTTCTGAGGATCTGGAGGGACATGCCTCTTTGTCCCAGTGCCAGGTATGATTGAACGTCAGGCTGCTCTGCCTTTTCTTTATGGATGTACTTATTAGGGACCTACTGTGGACCAGGAGGTCATGTGGATACTAGAGTAAGTAAACAAAAGACATAGTCTTTGTCCTTCATGGTGCTGTCTATGGAGAATACAGATATGTAAATAATCACAAATATTATAACAGCTGAAGAACATTTTGATTTGGCTTCCAGGAAGCTCAAGCTGGGCACAGTGGCTTACACCTGGCATCTCAGCACATTGGGAGACTGAGGTGGGAGGATCACTTGAGGCCAGGAGTTTGAGACCAGCCTGGGCAACATAGCAAGACCCTGTCTCTACAAAAAATTTTTAAAAAGTAGCCAGTCATGGTAGTGTGTGACTGTGGTCCCAGCTACTCAGGAGGCTGAAGTGGGAGAATTGCTTGAGCCTGCAAGGTTACAGTGAGCCATGATCATATACCGCTACACTCTAGCCTGGGTGACAAAGTGAGACCCTGTCTCAAAAAAACAAAACAAAAACAAAAAACAAAAAACCAAAACCAAACAAACTCAGATCTAAATTTGTAGCAAGTGTGTAAGTCATTAGTGACTGTGTATTTAGCTATATTCATGGTACCATGTCATTCCCACCTTGTTGTAACTTTCTTCTTCATTTTAAATTTAAGCTATCTTGTAAGCTGTCTTAAATCTTGTTTGGAATAAAGCAAGCGATGCATTTAAAAATAAATATATAGAAACCTGGTGAAAGCCACTTGATGGGAGTGGCTCTAATTTTGCCTGCCTTTTGTCCCATTGGACAGATAAATGAGGCTAGGATGCAATATTTTCTCTGCTGAAAGATAGATGGTATGATTCTTATGCTCCTTCCAGCCCTATTGGGTGGTGGCTCAATACTAATCTGGGAGAGAGCATATGTCTGTGCTGTTCATCACTGATTTCTCTGTGTCAAGTACAAGCTTGGAATATAATAGCTGCTCCATAGATGTCTGTCGAATGTTCAATGAAGCAATGGTGTTGTGTAGGACATCATAATTTATAATGTACTTTTCTCTCCTTCTTTCCTTTAATCCTGGCAGTTACTCCTATAAAGTCTGTATTAGGATAATGCTAGCTGCTATAACATATAGACCCCAAAACATATAGTGGCTCAAATACAATAGAAGCTTATCTCTTGTTCCTGGTTTGTGGTTGACTTTACTTCTTGTGGAGACTTGGAGCCCAGGCTCTATTGTCCTCTAGAGTCTTGCCATCATTTGCATCAAGCTTGTGGATAGAGGAAAGAGAGAAAGCCTATTCTTCTAAGCCTTGGCCTGAGTGAGCTCACAAGCAGAAGCTCACATTGCTTCTGCTTCTATCCTTTAGTGAGAATTAGCTTCATGGCTACATGTAAGTGCAAGGGGTCATGGATAGGAGGTTGGGAAATAAAGGGCTGGAATGATAATCTGCTTTCCAGAGACAATGCTCTCTTCCACAAGGATGAATATATTTTAGTGTGGAGTTAGCCATCTCTGCCACAGGCTTAAGGGCCAAAAATGCCCAGTTTGTATATTAGAAAAATAGCTAAACAAGTCTGGAAATCCCCAAATCAGAGGGATGGTTTCCTTCTTCCTCAAAGTGAGGACCAGCAGGACTCTGACACCTAACAGGACAAATCAAGTCCAGATTATGGAGAATTGCCTCGTCTCAGCCACAGGAAGATTCTGTCCTGTTGCTTATGCAAAGACTAAAGAAAATAGCACCTGTGGCTGTCTACATGTCCAAGTCATTTCTCTCTGTAGGACAAACATCCTTGGTGTTTCTCTTCTCTCTGCCTTGTTGTTGCTGCTGGAACTCCTGCCTGAGCTTTCAAGACTCTGTATGAACATATCCTGCACTTTTCTGCTATTACGCCTCATGGATCCCTTCTGTCGAATTGCATCTTCCTCCCTGACATGGTTTGACTGTGTCCCCACCCAAATCTCATCTTGAATTCCCACGTGTTGTGGGAGGGACCTGGTGGGCTGTAATTGAATCCTGGGGGCAGGTCTTTCCTGTGCTGTTCTTGTGATAGTGAATAAGTCTCATGAGATGTGATGGTTTTAAAAATGGGAGTTTTTCTGCACAAGCTCTCTCTTTGCCTGCTCCCATCCACATAAGATGTGACTTGCTCCTCCTTGCCTCCTGCCATGATTGTGAGGCCTCCCCAGCCATGTGGAACTGTAAGTGCAATAAACCTCTTTCTTTTGTAAAGTGTCCAGTCTTGGAGATGTCTTTATAAGCAACGTGAAAACAGACTAATACGCTCCCTTCCTGCTCCTCTGTCACTGTCCACATGTACCTTCTCTAAGAGGCTACTCTGATTTTACAAGTTAGAATAAATTACCCCTAGCCCTTCTTCTTACTCATCTAGTGATTTGACTTAAAGGTCTATTCTTCTGTTGCCCCTAACAGATTGTAAACTTCCTAGGGGTAAGGGGTGGGGAATGTCCCAGTTAAAATGCTTTTGGATGGCCCGTCACATACACCATCTGCTTCCCATTTAGGGCTGATTGCCTTGGGCATTGCTCCATTTGCGCTGGTCAGCTCAGCTGTTTACTTGTGGGGTGTAAATTGATCAGGTGTGACTGAATGGATCAGCTGTTTGGCTAAATGGACCCTTCCTTTTCATTCATTAGAAGATTTGATATGATTGTGGACAAATGCAGACTGTGTCCCAGCTCTGTGCTCCTCAAAGATGATTGTGCTTGCAGATCACGTGGGGATCTCGTTAAGATGCAGACTCCGATGTAGTCGACTCTAGAGCGGGAGCTGCGATTGTGCATTCCTAACAATCTCCCAGGTGTTGCAGATCACCCTTTGTGTAGCAAGGACCTTATGTTTTGTGAAGAATTGGCTTTGAAATAATTCAAAAGTTGCTCTTTGAATTCGACCCACTCTTTTCTTTCCTGATAGTTTTTAATCTCAGCTGCTTTTGCTAGAGATGCACATATCTGGCTAAAAAGGAGAAAATCCAGTCCATCTTTTTTTTGTTTTATTATCCTTCTGCAGTGCTCACATAATAGGCTAGCAACAATAACAATGGTTATAATAATGGACAAGATTTATTAATCACTTATTATGCAGTGAGCATGCGTTCGCTTATACTAGCCTCGTGGCAACACTATTGGTTACTATTCTCACGTTGCACCTAAGGAACCTGAATTTAAGAAGCTTAGGAAAATTTCTGAGGAACACATAGTCAGTGTCAGAGCTGGGATTTAAGTATAATTGTTTGGGATTTGAGGGAACTGAGCACTTATAACTGTTCTCTCCCGCCTCAGTTGTCCCACCTCTTCTGCAGACGTTTGATTTATTCCATTCTGTATGCTCTCTTGTGCACACACACACACACACACACACACACACACACACACACACACACACAGCAAACACTTAGACAGGTGCCTTGGTCCCTCCAGATGTGTGGTGTCAAGATAGAATAAATATCTGGATAAATAATTCTTCTCTGCCAGATGCCATGCGTCCTCTTCCTCCCTCTCTGTTTTGATTACAAACTGTGTTTCTCCTGGATGGCTCCCTGCAGACTTTATGGACCTTTTTCACCTTCACTCACCAAGGTTCAGAAACTCGTTGGTCATGTTACCCAGAGTTAATTGCCTTGTGGGGAGATTCTCTCCTGCTTGGACATTCCCTGTGCTAAATCACACTTGGAGTTCCTATTTCATCAGGGATGTTTTTTACCTGGGTTGGTGTCATTCAACATTAAATCATCTCTCCTCAGGAGTAAAGGTTAGTTTTTTCACATTTAATTTATAGTCCCAAGTAGGAAATATAAGCACTATAATGAGTTTTATTACTTGCCTTGCTAATAATTCTTCAGCTTGTTACAATTTTAAATTAAAATGATGATGACCACAATAAAAAGACAACAAATAATGAGTATTACTAGTAAAAAAAGTCAGCAAACCCCTTATATTTTGTTGTGTGTAAAATTATTGACTCATTGACAATGTATATTCATATGTGTTGTTATCATTGTTGATGCTATTATTATTACTACTACTGTTTTTTAAGAACCCAGAGAAGTTGGCAGATGTTGATCAGGCCATTTGCAGCCCCTAGCTGCAAATCTTGGGGAGTGGCAACATTAAGGTCATGCTGTTCAATCCTCATATTGGGCTGGATGAAATACTGTGATCTGGAGGTGAAAGACTCGTCATGCAAGCCTGTGTCTGTGTTCCAATTCTGCCACTTGCTGATTGAGAGAGTTTTGGTGAACTTCTCTAAACTCAATTTCTGCATCTCTAAAATGGGGAAACACATAAGATTCTTTGCCTGGATGAAATAAATATAGAAAGTATAAGTAAATTGTGTAGAATATAGAAGCAATAAACAACAGCCACCAGTGTGACTGGCAGGTGGCTGTAAACCAGGCATTGCCCCCATCGCCAGTGGATGGGGTGCAGAATCACTGTTTTCCCACTAGACTGGGATACCCACACAAATGCAAAGGTAACTTCAGCATCCCTGCAACGTCTACTCTGCACGCTCAGTTCTGAAGACTGTCTTCAATGTTTGTATTGGAATGAATATCTGTCCTTTCAAACCACAGCCTTTTAAAGGAGATTTTTGAGTCCCATAAAATTGTCAGCCTTCCAGGATGGGGATGAGGAGTGAGCATCAATGCGTGTGTGTGGCGGGGAGCACCTTCAGTGGGCACACAGCTTCTCCACGACTGATGCTGTTCCACCCCTCCAGCCTCATCCTGTTGTACTTCCTTTCACTCTTCACTCTGGCTACATTGCTCTGCTTGCCTTTCCTCAGTGGCCCTGGCCACTTACTGCCCCCATGCAGTTACTCACTGTGACTCGTGCTTCTCTCCCTGCCTTTTGAAAATCTCTTTAGCTCTTGACGTTCAGATCAAGCGTTTTCTCTTCTGTGAAGTCTTTCTTGGAATCCTCTTTAGAAATGACCCCATTTTTCCTTTGGGCACCTTGTATCATGGCCCCTAGAAAAAGTTTTTGCTTTAATTTGCAAATCTGACAGTCTTCTGGGTTAGGTAATGATCTCCCTAAAAGAGACGCTGGGCCTTGTTCATCTCTGTAATCCAGCTTAGCCTGGGAGAGAGTAAGTGACTTGCCACAATTTGTTGAATAAATTGTAATTGATTCCAGCTAATAGCTGTGGATTCGAGTAAGTCATTTAGGGGAGACAGGAGCCATGGGCTTTGCCAGGACACCAGCCCAACAGGCTGGGGTTTGGGGTAGAGAGGTGCATTAAAGGCTATTTAGAGTGTTGACCAGGGAGAGTGTGAAAGCAATCAGTCATGTAGGTCAAGCCGGATGGTGGAGGAGGAAGGAGAGACTGCTTCCTTCTGACATACCATGTGGGTAGTGGGTGGGTACCACTCATACCACCATTTTTTAAATCAATATTCAAACCCATGATGAGTAAACACAATGCCTTGATAACCAGTGGGGATCAAAATATCAAAGTAATAAAGTTACTGTAATTCCAAAAGTACAGGGCTTTGCTATAGATAGGCAGAGAAACACAGTAAACAAGTAGGCAGACACATACGCAAAATAAAAACAAATGATAACTACCATGAAGGAAGCAGGGCTTTGAAAAAAAAATCACAGAAATTCACTTTAGATTGGAAAGGCTTTGAAGTCCTCCAAGAATATTAAATTTCAGCCAGAAGATTGGAAAGAGACAAGCATGCGGATAGTAGCACAGAGTGCTTTACCCGAGGGATTCCCAACTCCCCAGCCATGGACTGCTCACAGTGGGAGGTGAGCACCTGGCAAGGCAAGGGAGAGAAGCTTCATCTGTATTTCCAGCTGCTCCCCATCACTTGCATTAGAGCCTGAGCTCTGCCTCCTGTCAGATCAGCAGCGGCATTAGATTCTCATAGAAGCACGAACCCTATTGTGAACTGTGCGTGCGAGGGATATAGATTGTGTGCTCCTTATGAGAATCTAATGCGTGATGATCTGTCACTGTCTCCCATCACCCCCAGATGGGACCATCTTGTTGCAGGAAAACAAGCTCAGGGCTCCCACTGAGTCTACATTATGGTGAGTTGTATAATTATTTCATTATATATTACAATGTAATAATTGAAATAAAGTGCACAATAAATGTAATGAGCTTGAATAATCCTGAAACCATCCCTCTCTATACCCCCGACCCCTGTCCATGGAAAAATTGTCTTCCATGAAACCGGTCCCTGGTGCCAAAAAGGTTGGAGACCACTGCTTTAGAGAAAGGAGACATCATGAACACAGGTCATGAAGCAGTAAAGGACATGGAATAGTCAAGCAGTGGGCCATTGTGCAGAGACTGCAATTAGGCGCACATCATCTGATAGTGTCTTTGCTGTAAATCTGTGTATTCACTTTCTATTGCTACTGTAACAAATTACCATTGATTTAGTAGCTTAATGCAACACAAAATATATTCCCTTGTCTGTCTGGAGATCAAAACTCTGAAATCAGTTTCACTGGGCTGCAATTAAGCATCAGCAGGGCTGGTTCCTTCTGGAGGTTTTGGTGAGAGAATCAGTTTCTGTGCCTTTTTGAGCTTCTGGTGGCTTCCCACATTTTTCAGCTTGTGGCCCCCTCCTCCAGCCTCAAAGCTTACTTCTGTTATCGCCTTACCTTCTTTTCTGTAGTCAAGTCTCCCTCTTTCTCTTTCTTATAAGGAAATTGGGATTATATTTAGAGCCCACCCAGGTAATTCAGGATAATCCCCTACCTCAAGATTCTTAATTTGGTCACATCTACAAAGTCACTTTTTCCATATAAACTCACATTCACAGGTTCTAGGGATTAGGGTGTGGATGTCCTTAGAAGACCCTTGTTCAGCCCACCGCACTCTGATTCCAGCCATGGCTTCTGTTATGCTTCCCGTGGGCTTTAATTTACTTCTTCTTGTGGACAAGGTCTTACCTTAAGGGTCTGTGCCATGTGCCTTTTCTTTCTGTTCTGAAGTTCTCTAACACCACAGCACAGAATTCAGGTGCAGTTCACAAGAGCAGAGGGAGCTAAGAAATTCTTGCGCACCTTTAACCAAGGGAGGTGGAAGCTGATGAATACATGCTTCCCTGTGTCCATCCTTAGACAGAAAATTCTGAGAGCCATTCTTTGTGTTGAGCAATCCCAGAGGGACTCAGTCCCGGTTGTCCATAGCAGTGTTGGCTTGGATAATTGGCCCTTCTGTTGATCTTTCCTTTTTTCCCTGTTTCACTCTCCCCAGTCTCCCTTGCTTGTTCCATGGTAATACTTCCAGAATCATCCACCTACACACAAGTCCTAGGTTCTGACTCTGCTTTTGAGGACACTAGGAATTCCCCTAGAAGTGGATGCTCTGGGTCACTCATTGGTGATGTTAAGTGGAGTGTGGATAATAACTAGCATGCTGTAATATCGGAATTACTAAAAATTTCAGCTGGAATGAATGAGTACAGGTTGAAAGTAAACCATGATATTCTGATTATGTAGTAACCCTAGTACATGAATGCCATGGGGCAATGGTGATCATAAGGATTTAGAAGTTGGCTAGATTCTGTTGACTGCTTTGAAAGCTTTTAAAAATTAAAATGGTAGGCTCAGATCAGGTATCAACTAACGGCACAATGTAGAGTCAGAATGCTTCTATAGCATAATTTAAAGATACACTCAAATCCAGCAGCAGCAGGAAAGACTATGCAGAAAGTCAAGCCCAGGATGTACTTGTAAGGGTGGCAGAGCTGCAAATGAGACTTCATTCATAGCCTCAGCATGCAGCCAATGTCAATGTCAGTGCCCTGATATCCTGAGGAAAGGGTGATATCCTGAGAGCTGAGATAGGGCATTTGAATGGAGTGTCTTAGTGTTATGCGTACCTAGATTCCTTTGAGTCTTCCAGGTTGTTAGAAGCAGTTCCTTTCTCTCTGGTAGAGGAAAGAAGCTTGCTCTTGCCTACAGATCTATGAAGAGACTGGGAGGCAGATGAGTTGGAACATGTTTTCTGTTCCACTCAAGATCTGTGCCATTTCTCCTTGTTATCTTCATACCAATAAAGAGAGTCAGGCCTCAGCAGAGTCTAAACAGGGAATGCAGTGCCTGCTCTTGGAGGAAACCACTTAGTTACTGTGGTTTTGCAGGATCTGGATCATATGCATGTGCTAGAACCAAAGCAACACAAGCAAGGGTGGTTCTGGAGTGCACATGGCTGGATAGGAGGAAATTTATTCATAAAGGAGCATTCTCCTATTATTCAAGATTTAATGTCCTGGCAAAGACACCTTGGAGCCAATCCTAATCGTCTATTGGGACGACTTCCTGAGACTTGGAAACAGTGATTGCTTAATGAGATGGAAATGCCAGAACAATCTTAGCAGAGAAATAAGGAGGGAGTCAGATGCTTGAAGGGATGGGAATAATATACTGGATTTGTTATGTGAGTCCAGAAAGCACACTGTATAATTATGTTTCCTGGGAAGGTGCATAGGCCAATAAGGAATCCACCATACACTGCTTAGGGTGGAAGAGAGTCTTTGAAAAGCTCAGTGTTATTTATGGGTTCACATTGGATGATGATGCTTTTGAACTGGGCAAAATAGTTTCTAGACTAACTGAAGCCTGGTGTTAGCCCTTAGCCAGCAGAGTTAGGAGGACTTAATTACTATATGGGCACAGCAAGGCCAGAGGGACAACCAGGGTGCCCTGGACTTTTACAGGATCTAAATCAGTGGCTGATAGACCATGATGTTCCAGGGAGCAATAGAGATGTGCAGGTAAACCTATGAAGGCATAACTTGGCTTACATAACTGGAAAAAATCAAAAGCTGATGAAGAGGCCACTGAAGCCAGTCATTGCAATGTAAAGATGGTGGTCTCTCACCCAGTTTCCAGCTCTGAAATAGTTCTCATACCCTGAGCCCATTGTTTGAAAGGAAGATAGCATTTCTCAAGGAAGAAACCTGCAAAACTGCAGCGAGCAAATGTAGTAGCAATTGCCTGCAATGTTTCTCCAAGCAAATTGAGGACATTTACCAGGGGAAACATATGCTGCAGAAACCAGACCTTTCAAATTCCCTACCACTGGCTGACAGAAGAGGCAAGACATGGCTCACCTATTTAATAGGTGGATGTGAACTAAAAATACTGCTGCCATACTGCAGCCCCACTCATGGGTGGCTCTAAATGGTGACAGAAGAGCCACCCACCAAGCAGGCAGAGCTGCAGTGGCGCACTTGACCATTGACATTGGGTGGAGGGAGAGGGAGCTGAGGTAAGAAGTAGACTCAGATACATGGCTAGATGGTCAGGGACCCAGATGGAGGACGATTAGGAGAACGGGCACCAGGGAACCTGGGGAAGAGGCTTGAGAAGAGTCTCTTGGGGGTGTGTACCAAACGTGAGAATCCTTGTGTTTCTTTTTACTGCCTGCTTGAGGGCATCCACGGCAATGACCTCAACAGCAAGTGGACCGGAGACTTTTCTGTGCATTCCAGTATCTCTTCTCAGCTGCTTCAGTACATTTAACACCAAATAGACCATGTATTTTGTTTACTGTCTGTCTAGAATATAGGCTATGCAAGGTCAGGGATTTTTGTCTGTTTTGTTGTTACTATTATTCTTATTAACTAGAACAGACCCAGGCACATAGTAGATACTTAATAAATATTTGTGAAAAAAATGAATACAATATTCATGCATCATTTTTTTTATATATATGAAACTTTTCTTAGGATGGATTCCTAGAAGTGTATCTGATAACATATTATTTTAAAGTATAAATTTTATTTTAATAAATTGATGTTAATTGGTACATGTTTACCTGGGTATTAAAATTTTTGAGAACTTGTTACATATTGCATGATTGCTTCTGTACTGATTTGTACTTCTACCAGAGTTTCTAACTCAACAGCACTGATTTATAAATATTTTCCAGTTGGATAGGTGGAAAAATGCCCCCATATTTTGTTATTATTTGTGAAATTTAACATTCATTAGCAATTTGATTTTCTTCTCTCTGTTAATATTATTCATTTTCTAATTAAGGATTCATCCATTTCAATGCATTTTTAAAAATAAAAATATTAAACTCTTGTGTGAGGAATTTATGAGGTATGTTTTGTTCAGTTTTATGTCCTTTAAATATTGTAGGCATTTCTGTTCTTTTTTTTTTTTTTCATGGCATACCCCTCTATTTATTTAAGTCTTCTTTATTTTATTTCAGCAATATTTTACAGGATTTTATTTTGTTTTTTGTGTTAAATTTTTTTTTTATTATTATATATTAAGTTTTAGGGTACATGTGCACCATGTGCAGGTTAGTTACATATGTATACATGTGCCATGCTGGTGTGCTGCACCCATTAACTCGTCATTTAGCATTAGGTATATCTCCTAATGCTATCCCTCCCCCCTCCCCCCACCCCACAACAGTCCCCAGAGTGTGATGTTCCCCTTCCTGTGTCCATGTGTTCTCATTGTTCAATTCTCATCTATGAGTGAGAACATGCGGTGTTTGGTTTTTTATCCTTGAGATAGTTTACTGAGAATGCAAAGGATATGAACAGACACTTCTCAAAAGAAGACATGTATGCAGCCAAAAGACACATGAAAAGATGCTCATCATCACTGGCCATCAGAGAAATGCAAATCAAAACCACAATGAGATACCATCTCACACCAGTTAGAATGGCAATCATTAAAAAGTCAGGAAACAACAGGTGCTGGAGAGGATGTGGAGAAATAGGAACACTTTTACACTGTTGGTGGGACTGTAAACCAGTTCAACCATTGTGGAAGTCAGTGTGGCGATTCCTCAGGGATCTAGAACTAGAAATACCATTTGACCCAGCCATCCCATTACTGGGTATATACCCAAAGGACTATAAATCATGCTGCTATAAAGACACATGCACACGTATGTTTATTGCGACATTATTCACAATAGCAGAGACTTGGAACCAACCCAAATGTCCAACAATGATAGACAGGATTAAGAAAATGTGGCACATATACACCATGGAATACTATGCAACCATAAAAAAATGATGAGTTCATGTCCTTTGTAGGGACATGGATGAAATTGGAAATCATCATTCTCAGTAAACTATTGCAAGGACAAAAAACCAAACACCGCATGTTCTCACTCATAGATGGGAATTGAACAATGAGAACACATGGACACAGGAAGGGGAACATCACACTCTGGGGACTGTTGTGGGGTGGGGGGAGGGGGGAGGGATAGCATTAGGAGATATACCTTATGCTAAATGGCGAGTTAATGGGTGCAGCACACCAGCATGGCACATGTATACATATGTAACTAACCTGCACATTGTGCACATGTACCCTAAAACTTAAAGTATAATAATAATAAAAAAAGATACAAAAAAATAACCAGCTGGCATCATGATGACAGGTTCAAATTCACATATAACAATATTAACCTTAAATGTAAATGAGCTAAATGCCCCAATTAAAAGACACAGAATGGCAAGCTGGATAAAGAGTCAAGACCCATTGATGTGCTGTATTCAAAGGTCCCATCTCACATGCAAAGACATACACAGGCTCAAAATAAAGGGATGGAGGAAAATTTACCAAGCAAGTGGAAAACAGAATAAATCAGGGGTTGCAATCTTAGTCTCTGACAAAGTAGACATTAAACCAATAAAAATAAAAAAAGACAAAGAAGCACAATACATAATGGTAAAGGGATCAATGCAACAAGAAGAGCTAATGATCCTAAATATATATACACTCAATAGAGGAGTACCCAGATTTATAAAACAAGTTCTTAGAGACCTACAAAGAAACTTAGACTCCCACATAATAATAGTGGGAGACTTTAACACCCAACAGTTAATATTAGACAGATTGAGAGACAATTAACAGGATATTCAGGACTTGAACTCAGCTCTGGATCAAGTGGACCTGATATCTACAGAACTCTTCAACAAAAACAACAGGATATACATTCTTCTGAGTGCCATATGGCATTTATTCTAAAATCGATCACATAGTTGGAAGTAAAACACTCCTCAGCAAATGCAAAAGAACTGAAATCATAACAAACAGTGCCAGACCACAATCAAATTAGAACTCAAGATTAAAGAACTCACTCAAAACCACAAAACTACATGGAAATTGAACAACTTGCTCCTGACTGACTCCTGGGTAAATAATGAAATTAAGGCAGAAATCAAGAAGTTTTTTGAAACCAATGACAACAAAGAGACAACATACAAGAATTTCTGGGATGCAGCTAAAGCAGTGTTAAGAGGGAAATTTATAGCACTAACTGCCCACATCAAAAAGCTAGAAAGATCTCAAAATCAATACCCTAACATTGCAACAAAAAGAACTAGTGAATCAAAAGCAAACAAACCCCAAAGCTAGCAACAGGCAAGAAATAAGCACGATCAGAGTGAAACTGAAGGAGATAGAGACATGAAAAACCCTTCAAAAAATCAATGATTCTAGAAGCTTGTTTTTTGAAAAAATTAACAAAATAGATATACCACTAGCTAGACTAATAAAGAAGAAAAGAGAGAAAATCAAATAGACACAATAAAAAATGATAAAGGGGTATCACCACTGACCCCACAGAAGTACAAATAACCATCAGAGAATATTATAAACACTTCCATTCAAATAAACTAGAAAATCTAGAAGAAATGAATAAATTCCTGGACACATACATCCTCCCAAGATTGAACCAGGAAGAAGCTGAATTCCTGAATAGACCAATAACACATTCTGATATTGAGGCAGTAATAAATAGCCTACCAACCAAAAAAAAGCCCAGGACCAGATGGATTTACAGCTGAATTATATCAGAGCTACAAAGATAAGCTGGTGCCATTTCTTTTGAAATGATTCCAAACAATTGAAAAGGATGGACTTCTCCCTAACTCATTTTATGAGGCCAGCATCATCCTGATATCAAAACCTAGCAGATATACAATAAAAAGACAAAACTGAGGCCAATATCTCAATAAACATTGATGCAAAAAGTCTCAATAAAATACTGGTAAACTGAATCCAGCAGCACATCAAAAAGCTTATTCACTATGATCAAGTTGGCTTCATCTCTGGGATGAAAGGTTGGTTCAACATATGCAAATCAATAAATGTAACTCATCACATAAACAGAATTAAAGACAACAACCACATTATCTCAATAGATGCAAAAGAAAGCCTTCAATAAAATTAAATATCCCTTCACATTAAAAGCTCTCAATAAACTACATATTAATGGAACATACTCAAAATAATAAGAGCCATTTATGAAAAACCCACAGCCAATATCATACTGAATGGGCAAAAGCTGGAAGCATTCCATTTGAAAACAGGCACAAGACAAGGATGCCCTCTCTCACCACTCCTATTCAACATATTATTAATAGTTCTAGCCAAAGCATTCAGGCAAGATAAAGAAATAAAAGATATTCAAATAGGAAGAGAGGAAGTTAAACTGTCTGTTTGCAGATGACATGATCCTATATCTAGAACACCCCGTTGTCTCAGCCCAAAAGCTTCTTAAGCTAGTAAGCAACTTCAGCAAAGTCTCACGATACAAAATAAATGTGCCAAAATCACAAGCATTCCTATGCACCAACAGTAGAGAAGCAGAGAGCCAAATCGTGAATGAACTCACATTCACAACTGCCACAAAGAGAATAAAATACCTAAGAATACAGCTAATAAAGGAAGTGAAGGACCTCTTAAAGGAGAACTACAAACCACTGCTCAAGGAAATGAGAGAAGACACAAACAAATGGAAAAACATTCCATGCTCATGGATAGGAAAAATCAATATCATGAAAATGGCCATACTGCCCAAAGTAATTTATAGATTCAATGCTATTTCCATTAAACTACCATTGAGATTTTTCACAGAATTAGAGAAAAACTACTTCACAATTCATATGGAATCAAAAAAGAGCCCCATATAGTCAAGACAATCCAAAGCAAAAAGATCAAAGCTGGAGGCATCAGGCTACTAACTTCAAACTATACTACAAGGCTACAGTAACCAAAACAGCATGATACTAGTACAAAAACAGACACATAGACTAGTGGAACAGGATAGAGATGTCAGAAATAATACTGCACATCTACAACCATCTGATCTTTGACAAAGCTGACAAAAACAAGCAATGGGGAAAGGATTTCCTATTTAATAAATGGTGCTGAGAAAACTGTCTAGTCATATGCAGAACATTGAAACTGGACCCCTTCCTTGCACCTTACACAAAAACTAACTCATAAAGACTTAAATGTAAAACCCAAAACTATGAAAACCCTAGAAGAAAACCTAGTCAGTACCATTCAGGACATAGGCACGGGCAAATATTTCATGATGAAAATGTCAAAAGCAATTGCAACAAAAGCAAAGGTTGACAAATGGGACCTAATTAAACTAAAGAACTTCTCCACAGCAAAAGAAACTATCATCAGAGTGAACAGACATCCTACATAATGGGAGAAAATTTTTGCAATCTATCTATCTGACAAAGGTCTAATATCCAGAATCTACAAGGAACTTAAACAAATTTACAAGAAAAAACAACCCCATTAAAAAGTGGGCAAAGGAAATGAACAGACACTTCTCAAAAGAAGACATTTCTATGGCCAATAAGCATATGAAAAAAGTTCCACAAAACTGATCATTAGAGAAATGCACATCAAAACCACAATGAGATACCATCTCATGCCAGTCAGAATGGTGATATTAAAAAGTCAAGAAATAACAGATGCTGGCAAGGCTGTGGAGAAATAGGAATGTTTTTACACTGTTGGTAGGAATGTAAATTAGTTTACCCATTGTGGAAAACAGTGTCATGATTCCTCAAAGACCCAGAACTAGAAATACCATTTGACCCAGCAATCCCATTACTGGATATATATATCCAAAGGAATATAAATCATTCTACTATAAAGATATATGCATTTGTAGGTTCGTTGCAGCACTATGTACAATAGCAAAGATGGGAATCAACCCAAATGCCCATCAGTGGTAGACTGGATAGAGAAAATGTGGTATATATACACAATGGAGAACTATGCAGCAATAAAAAGGAATGAGATCATGTCCTTTGCAGGGACATGGATGGAACTGGAAGCCATTATCCTCAGCAAGCTAACACAGGAACAGAAAACCAAATACCTCATGTTCTCACTTGTAAGTGGGAGCTGAACAATGATAACACATGGACACAGGGAGGGAAACAACACACACTGGGGCCTTTTGGGGGTGGGTGCAGGGGAAGGGAGAGCATCAGGATAAATACCTAATGCATGCAGGGATTAATACCTAGGTGATGGGTTAATAGGTGCACCAAACCACCATGGCACATGGTTATATAACAAACCTGCACATCTGCACATGTATCCTGGGACTTAAAATTAAATTTTAAAAAATTCTGGTAAATTATCTAGCATTTTAGTCATTTCCTTTATACAAGCCATTTGAATTAACTTTTCCACTGATAAGATATTTCTTGGAGACTAAATCAGGTACTTGTGTGAATATGCTGTTTATTTGGAAGGCATCACAAAATTTTTACTCTCTTCTTTGTTTAATAAAGAAAATGTTGCTAGTTTCCTAGATAAAGCTCTCCTAATATAATTAAGCAATGCACCAAATGTAGCAATAGTTTAGTTATTCAATAAATATTTATCAAATCCCTACAATCCACCTGGCACCATACGTACTGTCTTCTTGCTTAAAGTATCTTTGGTATATGATGTAATAAAAAACAGTTGTTCTCAATGTTACTGTGTGTAGAATCAGCAGAGTTGCTTGGCAAAAGGCAGATTCTCAAGCTCCTACATGAGATTCTGATTCAGTAAGCCTGAGTGAGGCTGAGGATATGTTTATTACAAATACTCTGGTTGACTCTGATGTAGGTGGGCCATATCAGATCACTCTGTGAGAAATGCTGGGCTGGAGAAAAGATAATCAGATGGCTGAATTCTAATCTAGGAATTAGATTACTGTCACTTGCTACTTACTAGTTATATAACTTGTTTTATAATAGGCATCTGACACCTAATATCTGTTCAAGAAATATTTGTTGAATAAATGAGCTTACCTCTGTTTCCTTATCTTCAATATCAAGGTTTGGAAGAAAAACTTGCCATGAATGTTGTGTGTATTAAATTAAGTGGGATACAGCTCACCCTGATATATATTTGTGGCTCAAAAAATGTAACTCTTGGCTAGGTGCAGTGGCTCACGCCTGTAATCTCAGCACTTTGGGAGGCCCATGCGGGCAGATCACTTGAGGCCAGGAGCTCAAGACCAGTCCAGTCAACGTGATGAAACCGTCTCTACTGAAAATACAGAAAGTAGTCGGGTGTGGTGGCACATGACTGCAGTCCTAGCTACAGAATTGCTTGAACCCAGGAGGCAGAGATTGTGGCAACAGAACAAGACTCTGTCTCAAAAAAAAAAAAAAAGTAACTTTTTCTCTGCTTGCTGCAAATTACTTTCACAGCATATTTTGTTCAGAACAATCAATAATAGATTATTTCTAGAATAAAGCAGTATCAAAAAAGCTGTGCATAGACTTTTGCCTTTTGAGATGATCAAAGGTGACCTTTGTTACACAGACATACCAATAATGTATATTGTAACAAAGTGATTCAAAGTGAGATGTCACAATTAAGCTGCAGAAACCACCACCCCAAAGATAACATATGTTGTTTAGTGTGATGATTATTCTTGGTAGAGTCAGGTATAAAAATTACAATCTTTCCCCCATTATAGTTTGTGTTTATTACTTTTAGGCCATGGTTTTATTTCTCTGCAAAATGTCATATATTCAACAAAATGGAATTTGTGGAGTAACTGATTAGGCAATAAAGCTACCTCTACTGTTAATGGCAACACACATTCTGGAAACATGAGCAAATTCCTGTTGGCTATAGTTTAACATTAAGATACAATTTCTACAAATGGCAATTGGAAAATACACAAAAGTGTTAGTAAGGTATATTACCTTGAGCTTCTCAGCGTGAGGATATTCTAAAAATGTGAAGTATAAATATTTGAAAATGTTCTTATGATACAGAAAGCCTCTGGCAGAGTCTCTCTGGTATTGCAGAAAGTTGATATATATATATATATATAATATATATATGTATTCATGCATTTGCATTTCTCCTTTATTCATGGATCTAGACATTTCTGTTTAGTTATAATCATCTGACATGAGATTTGGAAGGGAATTTATAGATCATTTAACCCAGTGATGACAGACATGAGGCATCATGACCCCATTCCCCAGTCTGTGCTCATGGCAGACATTGTTAATCAAACTCACATTTCTTTCCAGGGCAGATTGTCTGATCATGGATTCCTTCAACAGAGGACTCCTGGAAGCCATTATAGAGCAATTAAGTTTGACATGCAATGAAAGTTTGGCCATGCCTTATTTAGATTATGAAAGATCACACAAATGTTAGTGGCAGAATGAGATTTCAATTCTAGGTCTGGCTCTTCCCACTGTGGGCAGCTTTCCTAGGCACATGGACACTGGGAGGGCATGGGCCAGTGAAGAGAACCTGAGGGAGGAGGATCCTTCTTCCACGTTCCTAGCTTTGGCTCTCAATCTATTCTGCAGTGTGACTTCAGACAAATCACTTCATATTTCTGGGCCTATAACATTTCATGCCTATGAAGTTAAGGATAATTATCTATCTCCTAGGGCTTTTATGAGCATCAAAGGAGGTAATGGATGTGAATGTGTCTTTCATGTTTTAATGTAAGTGAATTTATGTGGTCACAATAAGATGCATCTTCCTAGAATTTCAAGGCAGCCATTTCTTTTCTAGGTGTCTGAGGAATTACGCTTTTAAGTGCCAAGTATTTTGCTTTAAGCATTTTAGATGAAAGTCTTCCTATAATGGGTTGCAGTTTACTGATCTTTTAGGAAGAATACAATAAACATAATTTGATCTTCTGAATGACTCACTGGCATTAAGAAAATTAACCTTTAAAAGATGATTCCCAGGAATGTACTTTGGCACGTAGGAATGTTGGTCTTCCTACTGACTGGGTCTGAATAGCTGTGGCTTTTCTGACTTCTTGTGTCTCTGCTTAATGAATTTGTTCAGCCTTCTCTTATATTGTTAACTGGGATTTTTTTTTTTTTCCAATCAGATGTCTTCTAGGAGTATCTCTCTCCCTTGAATTGCCTTTTCTACCTTGCTGTGGGTCAATTAAAGAGATAATTAACTTTTTGTAAAAAATTAACTCATGGTCATAATAACAACATTGATATTTATGTGGTACTTACCATATGTTAAGTCCTCTGCTAAGTGCTTTTGAAGGGTATTTTTTTCCTCCTTTTCCCTACAACAACCCTATGAGGCAGGTCAAAATCTTGAAGTCATCCTCAACTCCGCTGTTCATCTTACATATAATCATTCCTGTTGGTTCTACTCTCATAATGTATCTGGAATCCAATTTCTTCCTACCATGCTCATAAGCACCACATTGTCCAAGCCACCATCAGTTCTCACGTGGCTGCCTACCTGGCCTCCCTGCTTCTGGGCTTCCCCCTTTAGTCTGTTACCAATACAGCAACCAGAGTGATCAGATGAGACATAAATCAGTTCATCTTACTCCCCTGCTCCAGTGCCGGTGAATGTCCTTCCCCTCTTACCTAGAGCACAGGTCAAAGTACTTAACATGGCCCTCTGAGTCCAGATGTCCTGCTCTCATTTCCTCTTTCACCTCCCCTCTTGTGGTTTCATCAACGTCATCCACATCTGCCTCTTTCTTGTACTTTAAACTCACCCATCTCATTTGGGCGTCAGGGCCTTTGCACATGCTGTGGCCCCTTCTTGGAACACTGTTCCCCCAGGATTCCAATGGTCCACTCACTCCCTGCTATGCTTCAAATGTTTGTGTCCCACACAAATTCATATGTTGAAATCTTAACCCTCAAGGTGATGGTACTAGAAGGGAGGTGATTAGGTCATAAGTGTGGAGCCCCCATGAATGGGGTTAGTGCCCTTATAAAACAGGCCCATTAGAAATCCCCTGCCCCTTCTTCCTGTGAGGACAGTGAGAAGGCACCATCTATGAACAAGGAAGCAGCCCTCACCAGACACCAAATCTGCCAGTGCCTTGATCTTAGATGTCCAGCCTCCAAAACTGTCAGAAATAAATTTGTTATTTATAAGGCACATAGTCTAAGCTATTTTGTTATAGCAGCCAGAATAGACTAAGACGCTGTCCTTTTCAGGTCTCTGCTCAAAAGCCTGCTTTGGCTGTCCATACTCCCTATCCACCTTCCTTGCAGTGTTTCTCTCAAGGCATCCGCCATCTAACACACAATATATTACTGATCTATTTTGTTCATTGCCTCTCTTCCTCTATTTGAACATTGTCTTTTTGACATTGTCTATTTGAACATTGATTTTGTTCACTGCTAAATCTCAGAGGACTAGAACAGTGCTTGGCACTTATTTGAAGCTTCAAATGAATGAATGAATGCATGTACCATTGTTATAAACACAGAGAACAGGAAAGTGTGGCTTTGGCAGTAAACTGAAGAGGCAGAGTTGGGATTTGAAACTGACACCTATAGACTCTAAGATATGTTTGAATTTTTTTCCAGAGGGACAGTACATGGGCTGTGGATTGCGGTTCCTTTCTGGAGTCAAATGAATGGGCCACAGGATTGGGAGTATTTGGTTAGTTCTATATTTTCTGTGCAAAGTCAGATTTTCTTTACCCTTTTGATTTTTAGAATTTCAGGTAACTGAGATGGCTAGATGCAGTCATTTGTTCTCCCATCAATTTATCAAACCAGTTGTTTCTCAGCAAACAGACACTGGTGCTTCCTGTGTGCCAGGCATATGGGAGGTTCCTGCTCTCCCCTTGCTGATGGCCTTACCACGTACTGTGACAAGTTCTCAGCCAGGGTGAACTCAAGATCCTGTGAGGGTTTGTAGATGTCTGGTTCCTCTCAGGGAAGCCTGTGGAGGCTCTGAGAGTGGGGAAGCCTTGGTCAGTTCCTGAAGATTCCAGCAAAACCTGACCCTGAGGGTTGCTTGAGGTCAACAGTGCAACACAACAGAAGGCTTGGCATTTCTGGTGTTGGAGAGCTACAGGTAGGTGTGTAAGGCTGGATGTTAGTCAGGGACTACAGTTAGGGATGTGGCAGGAAGTGAGGCTGGGCTGGGTCAGAATGTGCTTTGGCTATTAAGATTATTATTGGTGAATAACAAAGAGCAATATTTTTAAAAAATATAAAGATAAGTCTTTGTTTTACAAAGCATTGTTTTTTCTTGATAAATGCCTTCAATGTAGGAAGTACAGGGTCAACTCCAATATCACAGTCTCCAGGAAGCCTTCCTTTAGGCTAAGGGATGTTCCCTTCCTCTGGACTCCCAGAACACTTTCTGCTCAAAATTGCCAGTGAACTTGTCTGTCTCCTCCTGTGCTGAGTCTCTGAGGCCTGGTGCAGAGTCTTAGGCATATCTTTAGCCCCAGCACAGTGTCTCAATGGCCCAAACGTTTTTGGAAAGAAATCTTCTGAGTGCATTTCATATGCATTTTGACTTGACAATGCTGCTGTACTCCTTTTCAAGAACCAAGCAAAACAAGGTGCATTGATGTGACCAATCAGACGAAGGGTATTCGTGTGATACTCATGTCAGATTACTTTAGTGAAAGACGTGTTGTGACTTCTTCAGGGGAAATGCATACTTTATAAGTAGCTTTTCCTCAGCTGCTTCCTGGTGGAAACTGGAATGCCAAAAGCTTGTCCTGGGCCCTCCTTTGGGACCTGTGAGGCTCAGCATCTTTTCTGAAGTTAGGCTTGTGAATGGCTGCTGATTGGTGTCCCCGGGGAACTCAGGCAGGGCACCTTTCCCTGCTGATGAGAGGAGTGAAAGTAGCTTATAGAAGGCACTCTCCTCCCTACCACCCCTGAAAAGACACTGTCTTCAGAGGTGGCATCTAAGAGGTATACAAGGCACAGGAGAGGCCCTCTGGGTGCTTCCTCATATGCATGGGACTTTTGTTTCCCGCAGGAAAGATCCTTGTAATTAACATGCAGACTTAGGTGTTATGCTGCCTCTGAAAGTGTTTGTGTGTTGAGTTCCAGGGAAAGGCATTTGCCACTTTGCTGCTCATGAAATAGCAAACCACTTGGGGCAACTCAATCATTAGTTCATCCATGGGTTGATTGATTTGTTCAGCAAGTCCTGTTCAATACTAGGGGCGTCTGAACCAGCACTGTGGCTGTAGCAATACATAGGGCGTACTGTTCATGCTCCAGGGAGCTTCATTCATTCATTCATCCATTTATTCATTCACATAGTGGTGAAGGGCATGGTCTTAGGAGCCAGACTGCCTGGATTTGAATCTCAGCTCCATCGCATATTAGCAGAATAACTTGACAAGTCATTTAACATCTGTGTGTTTCACCATAAAATGGTGATGATAATGGTACCTAGTTCGTATGGTTCTTATGAGGGATGCTTGCCACATGGCAAGTGCTGTATCATGGAAAATACTCAATGAAATCTACCATGTGTCAGTTCAGTACTAAACACAGGCAACACAGTGGGGACTCATACAGATTTAAGCCCCATTTTTATGAACCATCTAGTCTAGAGGGAGACAGTCATTACTCAAATGAACACAGGTTACATCTACATATATGTGATTATGTGTGCAATAAGGACCATGGTAAAACAGTATAGGGCGCCATGCAAACAAAAGAACAACATTCTCTGGTTGGTTGAAATGTTGTCAGTGTATCCTAAGAGGCTAGAAGAGTACATGGCATTAGTGGGCACTTAGGAAATACCCCTTGAATGAATACAAATTCCTTGGAGCTGAGGCCCGAGGATGAACAGGAATTAAGTAGATACAGAGAGAAAGAAGAGAAGAATTCCAAGAAAAGGAAGCAGCATGTGCGAAGGCTCTGGGTGGGAGGGAATGTGACACCTTCCAGGAATGAAAAGGGCACTGTGATGGCAACACAGGCAAGACAGGCAGAGTGGGATGAGATGGGGCTGGAGAGGGATACTGGGACAAGAGCCATGAAAGCCATGATCAAGCCCTGATGTTTATTCTGAGAGCGATGAAAACCACTGAAAGCTTTTAAACAGGGGAGTAATAGAATCAGGTTTGTATTTTTAAAACATCACCTTTGGTGCAGTGGGAGAGTGGATGTGAGCCGAGTGCATGGGGATGGGATCATTTAGAGGCATAGTAATTGGCTTTCTCTAGAATAAGATGCAGTAACAATCTCCCCAATGTCTTGGTGGCACCCACAGCAAAGCTTTATTTCTTGCTCACACTGTATGGCATCGGCTCTGTTCCAAGTCTCCTCTTCATTCTGGGACCCAGTGTGAAGGTGCAGATTTTATTTGGGATATTCTGTTCTCACAGCAGAGGATAAAGGGCTATGGCTGACCACAGGAGGGTTCAAGTACCTCTGCAACATTCTTGTGGTGATAGCAAGTATGTCAATATAAGCATGAGTCTGGAGTGAGGAGGATGCATCTCTGTTGGAGGCAGTATTATAAAACTCATTGACATTTAGAATGCAATCGGCATATTGTCTAATGGAAGGAGGGAGAAAGTTACAAACAGATGAGACAGAAGGAAAATTTGCTTTAAAGGTAAGGACCCAAACCAGTGCAAGCAAATAGGAGACATGGTGACTAGTCAGGGGAGGGAGGGAGTGAAGGATGGGGATCAGGGAGGGCTTCCAAAAGTGGTGGCTGCTGGTCAGGAGAAGGGGAATGGAAGAGTGTTCCAGATCATAAAAGCTGGGGTAGGTTGGGGAGGGGAGGAGAGGATACCTGACATCTTCATTTGTGTGCGAAAAGAAAGGATGGAATATTTTCTTCTGTAAAAGTTCTTAATGAGCTAGAAGACAAATACACAAAGCATGGAAACATAAGATTAAATTTTTAAATAGGAAAACCCTGATCACACCCATTGCCATGAGTGAACATAAGAGAGTCCTGGAGGGCATGTTAATGTCCCCACACTGTACATGAAACATGCACAGCTGGTTTGTTCTGTCGTGGAAGCTTCGGTGCTAAGGAGTTGGTGATAACAACAATGGGTGTGTGTACTGAATGCTTGCTGTGTGTGCCAGGCCCCTTCAAAGGGCTTTATGTGCACGATCTAATTCTCAAACAATCTGATGGGGTCACTATTGTTATTATTCTCATTTTACAGCTGAGGAGACAGAGACACTGACAGGCTAACTTAACAGCTTCCTTATGACAGAGGGAGCCACTGAATCCAAGAGGCTGGCTTCAGAGTCAGTGTTTTCTTTTTTTTTTTTTTATACTTTAAGTTTTAGGGTACATGTGCACAATGTGCAGGTTAGTTACATATGTATACATGTGCCATGCTGGTGTGCTGCACCCATTAACTCATCATTTAGCATTAGGTATATCTCCTAATGCTATCCCTCCCCCTCCCCCACCCCACAACAGTCCCCAGAGTGTGATGTTCCCCTTCCTGTGTCCATGTGTTCTCATTGTTCAGTTCCCATCTATGAGTGAGAACATGCGGTGTTTGGTTTTTTGTCCTTGTGATAGTTTACTGAGAATGATGATTTCCAATTTCATCCATGTCCCTACAAAGGACATGAACTCATCATTTTTTATGGTTGCATAGTATTCCATGGTGTATATGTGCCACATTTTCTTAATCCAGTCTATCATTGTTGGACATTTGGGTTGGTTCCAAGTCTTTGCTATTGTGAATAGTGCCGCAATAAACATACGCATGCATGTGTCTTTATAGCAGCATGATTTATAGTCCTTTGGGTATATACCCAGTAATGGGATGGCTGGGTCAAATGGTATTTCTAGTTCTAGATCCCTGAGGAATCGCCTCTGACTTCCACAATGATTGAACTAGTTTACAGTCCCACCAACAGTGTAAAAGTGCTCCTATTTCTCCACATCCTCTCCAGCACCTGTTGTTTCCTGACTTTTTAATGATTGCCATTCTAACTGGTGTGAGATGGTATCTCATTGTGGTTTTGATTTGCATTTCTCTGATGGCCAGTGATGATGAGCATTTTTTCATGTGTCTTTTGGCTGCATAAATGTCTTCTTTTGAGAAGTGTCTGTTCATATCCTTCGCCCACTTTTTGATGGGGTTGTTTGTTTTTTTCTTGTAAATTTGTTTGAGTTCATTATAGATTCTGGATATTAGCCCTTTGTCAGATGAGTAGGTTGCGAAAATTTTCTCCCATTTTGTAGGTTGTCTGTTCACTCTGATGGTAGTTTCTTTTGCTGTGCAGAAGCTCTTTAGTTTAATTGGATCCCATTTGTCAATTTTGACTTTTGTTGCCATTACTCTTGGTGTTTTAGACATGAAGTCCTTGCCTATGCCTATGTCCTGAATGGTATTGCCTAGGTTTTCTTCTAGGGTTTTTATGGTTTTAGGTCTAACGTTTAAGTCTTTAATCCATCTTGAATTAATTTTTGTATAAGGTGTAAGGAAGGGATCCAGTTTCAGCTTTCTACATATGGCTAGCCAGTTTTCCCAGCACCATTTATTAAATAGGGAATCCTTTCCCCATTTCTTGTTTTTGTCAGGTTTGTCAAAGATCAGATAGTTGTAGATATGTGGCGTTATTTCTGAGGGCTCTGTTCTGTTCCATTGATCTATATCTCTGTTTTGGTACCAGTACCATGCTGTTTTGGTTACTGTAGCCTTGTAGTATAGTTTGAAGTCAGGTAGCGTGATGCCTCCAGCTTTCAACAAATTAGGTATTGATGGGACGTATCTCAAAATAATAAGAGCTATCTATGACAAACCCACAGCCAATATCAGACTCAGTGTTCTTAACCATAGTTACTGAGTTTTGTTGTTTTTTTTTTTCCATTGGCTTATCTGAGGCTGCCTGTTACAGTGGAAAGAGCTCAGATTCTGGTGTCAGACCCAGCTTGGGTTGAACCATGGCTCTGCAGTTTCTTAATACTGTGAGATTTGCAAAGTAACTTAGCCTTGTTGAACTCACTTCTCCTTTTCTGAGGGGCAGCAATGCCTAGCTGGTGGGATTGCTGGGTGAGTTAAATGGTGCAGTCTGCACAGGGAATCAGGCCCAGGAAGGTGTTAAATAAATATTACCTGGAGTGAAATGAAGGGTCATGGCATATTGCTTTTCCTTCAACCCTACTTAAAAATATTAAGTGAGAGGATTTTTACTTTTTAAAATAAAACTGTTAAGCCCATTAATGGCCCATGAAATGATATTTTCTTACAGCCATGACCATATATAAGTGGCGTTAAGTGAAAGATTCTTGGGTGATTACAGAAAGGACCCTAATTATCGAGAGCTATATTAAAGAAACAGTCCAAAGTAGGAGGGTTGTGGAAAGAATCACGGTGCATCCATGCAATGGAAATAAATACTCTAAATGGTTACAGTGATAACTGCTGTTCTCTCTGGGGTGAATAATAGCAGGTGATATTTACTTTAATCATCCTTTTAAGAAAACATTATGAATGTATTACTTTTCCTGCAGGAAAAATTTTTTAAAAAGTGAGAAAAACAAAGAATGAGATGAGCTTTGGAAAACTGTTATTTTGGATACACAGAAACCATCCTCCCAAGAGGCCCTTGTTTTGCCTAATTGATTACTGACAAATCTTGATAATATGGGTGTTAAGTGCCAGGTGCTTAGCTGTGCTAGCTGAGGCAGTTTCCCTTGCAGATTCTACTCGGATTATATTATCAGCATCCACTCTGGAGGGGAGGGAACCTTCAAAGGGAGTAGGCTCGGAGACAGAGATGTGGTGGCCTCAGGTTTGACCTGAGCTGGTATCAGCATTTAAGAGGATTGGGTCTGAGGGGCAAAGCAAACTAGCAAGAGGGGCTGGTGAAGGTCAATGGGCAATGGTGAAGGCCAGGAAGGGAGAGGGCACGGCATGTTCCCAGAAATGAAAATCTGCAGTAAAACCCAGGATTTGGAGAGCAGGGCAGGATCCATTAGAGAAGGAGGCTGGCTGTCTGGCCTGTGTGGTGTAATAAAAAGATCTATTTGGTCTTTGTTTCAGGTTCCTGGCACAGAGCAACAAAAACCCTTGGAATTTCCTTAAAGAGAGAAATGTCTTTTCTGAAATTCATAATGAACCCCTTTTGGCCATACCTGAGTTTATGGTAATGAGGCAACTCCTTGAGGGCCCTAGATAGCTTCAGGTTGGGGGCTGGTTGCCAGAAAAACCAACTCAGTGATTTCATGGTGACAGTTTTCAGCCCCAACCCCCAGTGCCCAGGAAGGGAAGAGAGGCTGGAGGTTGAGTTCAATTACCAATAGCCAATGCCTTAATTAATCATGCCTACATAATGACACCCCAATAGAAACCGTTAACAGACAGGGTGTGGGAGCTTCTGGGTGGGTGTGCACATCCATGTGTGGGGAGGGTGATTTGCCTAATCAATTAGGGGAACTCTGCGCTTTCCCTCACCCTCATACCTTGCCTTATGCATCTCTTCCTTTGAATTGTCCCTGGGTTCCATCTTTATAATAAACTGAAAATGTTAGTAAAGCATTTTCCTGAGTTCTGTGAGTTCTTACAAATTATCAAACCTGAGGAGGGGGTCATGGGAACCTCCAAATTTGTGGTTGGCCAGGAAGAAATGTGGGTAGTCTGGGAACTCCATTTGTGGCTGGAGTCAGAACTGGGGCAGTCTTGTAGGACGGAGCCTTTACCTGTGGCTTCTGCTAACTCTGGGTAGTTAGTGTTGGAACTGAATTGAATTGTTGGGCACCCAGTTGGTGTGGAGGAACTGGATAATCAATTATTAGTGTGGAAAATAACAAGTATTTGGTGTCAAGAGGAAAAACACACAGAGTGGATCAAACAGGTTGAGTTACAGTCCCAGTTGAGAAGCTGGGTGTACAAAAGGCACCAAATCAGAAGCCTGGGTGGGGAGCCAGGGCAAGCAGACCGTATTTGGGGAACACTGTATGATGAAGTACAGAAATAATCACACTTTGGAAACAAGACTTTCAGCACTACTGGTGAGGTGGTGATAGGATGAAACCCGGAATTAAGGGTGAGGTGCTCTGTGCATGGCCCCCAAATGGTCTGATGTCATGGCAGCATTTTGGTTCTCTTTCAACCCAACCATGAGTGGCATGCTGCATCAACTCACAGTTTAGACAGCCCAAAGCAGCTTTGCCAGCAACCAAGGTGGAAAGGCTTACCACGGGAATGCATGCTCAAAAAAAAAAAATGAATTTTATATAGTAAGTAAAACCTGATCAAACTCTAATTTCCAATTCCCCAGACTTTTGGGTTCTGTCAAAATACCAAATAGTTCTTTCTTTCTTTTTTCTTTTTTTTTTTTTTAGAGACAGTCTTGCTCTGTTACTCAGGCTGGAGCACAGTGGCTCAATCATAGCTTAGTGTAACCTTGAACTCCTGGCCTCAGGAGATCCTTCTGCCTCAGCCTCCTAAAGTGTTGAGATCACAGGCATGAGCCTTCATGCCTGGCCATTACTTTTAGGTATTACATATCTTTTAAAAGACATTTGGAAGCCATGTTTGGACTTGGTATAAATCTTGCACATCCATCTGAACTCTTCTTGATTCTTTATTTTTCACAAATTTGAAATTTTCCTTGTTTTCAGAGCTTATCAGAACTTTTATCTCTCCTGGTCTTTTGTGTTTGTGTGAGCATGTGCAAGCATGTGTGTGCATGTGTGTATGTATGCGTGTGTGTGTGTATATGTAGTGTGAGGTGAGGGGAGAAGCATATTTAGACCTCTGATCTTTTTCCTGTGCTTCTCTTTCTCACTTAAATCTTTTAGTCTTTGATTATTACATTATACTGGCATAAGAGGGTATTAAAAAAGGACTAGTTGTCTCAGTTTTGGCTGAGAAACCAAAGGCTAAAGCAGTTGATGTCCAGATCATCCACACCCTAACGTGGGATGTTGGGTCACTTATGCAGAGATGCTAAGAGATGGGAACTCTGCTCATCATCACTGGAAGGCATCCATCCACCCTCTGAAGAGGTGGCATGAACCATTGGAAGGGATTTATCTGGAGGAAGGGTTGGTGTGTGCACCCCTACCGATTTCTCTTTTCCTCTGCACTTGGTCCTTACCTCAGGCTGAGTTGGGGGGGCTTCATGGAGGAAAATTAGAGAGCTAGCCTAGTGTCTCCTGGAATTCGGGAATCATAAGGCCTGGTGTGTGAATCCCAACTGGGAAGACAAAAGGAACAAGTGTGTAGCAGGTGGCTTATTTGGAAGTAGGGAAGGAGAGGTGTTGCAATGTTGGGAGTTGCCCTTTACCCTAAAATGGGACCCAAATACACTAGTGTTTCTGCAAACCAAGGAGAGTTATGTGGGGTCCAACTCCAAAGGACAGCAGTGGGAGCTCAGTGGAGAGCTGGGACACTAGAGCCCAGGTTGCAAGTAGGCTGAGAGATGAGCAGCTATTTCTGCAACAAGAGCTGTAGTTGGAGGTCCCCCCCTGGGGAAGGGGCTCTCCAGAGTCTGCATAGAAGCACCCATGACAGAAAGAGCCTCCAATGTGCATCTGCTACCACCAGGGGGAACAGATTCTGGGTTTTGTCTCCTCCACACTGTCCCGTGCCCTTGCCCCTCATCACCTTGTCTTTTCCAAAAAAACAAACAAACAAACAAAAAAAAGGCTGCTAAGAAATTGGAGAGTGGATGAGTGAGGGACAGAGAAAAGTATCCCACTCACATTCCCCTCTCCTACGACAGGCCTGGGGTTTGCAGTGTCAGGGGAAGCGTGACATAGGACAAGATATAGTTTTGATTATGACACTGGGTGCGCTTAAATTGTTAAAAACCAGGACCATTCCTATGACAAAGTGACCGGAGGATGTTTTGTTGTTTAACGGTGACCACAGTGATTGGAACCTGCCTGAGGTCCATCTGGAGGCAGGGAAAGGAGGATTCAAGACAGCAAGTTTAGTGGAGGACACGGGTTAAGGCATTGTTTGCTTGTATCCTGTCATCCCTAGCCTGTTTAGTGAAATGGTTACAAACAAGCACGTCTTTTGGTAAAAAGTGATAACTTTGCAGAGAAAGCTAGAGTCCCCCCGGACAGCACCCAGCAGTCTCTAGAGACCTCATATCTAGCTGCGCTGGCCATTTGATGTGTGTTCCTCTTGATGGTTTCTTGGAAAGGGTATGATTTTACATATATAAAAACCCCTCTATCTCTCTTTTTTTCTGTTTCTCAATCTCTTTCTCTCTCTCTCTGAGTGTGTATATATACACACATACATACACACACACATATCTATCTGTATATAAAGCATTTTTATTGTGTTCATTTATAGGATTTATTTACATGATATTATCGTCCATGCACTGTTCTGAAGTTTGTTTTATTCACTTAATAATGTGTCCTGAAAATCTTTCTTTGTTGTTTTATATAAGTTAATTTAATTCTTTTTAAACTCATGCATGGTATTCCACAGTTTAGTCATTCTGTGTATTTTTTAAACAAATCTCTTATTGATGGATGTTTAGAGAGCTTCCAAATGCTTACTTTCACAGATAGTATTGCCAACACCATACATACTGTTTCCTTTGCCTGAAATGAATTCTTTCTGTCCTTCCAATTGGCCTAATTCCATTGGTCTCACAAGTTTTAAATCTAATGTTCCCTCCCTTGCCTGGCCATTCTTGACTTCCCAGGGCCAATGGATGCCCCCTTCCCTATGCTGTTACTGCTAATTATGCAGTGTATATGCTCTGTTTGGTATACTAGATTATGGTTCAGCACGTACTCACTCTCTCTCACCAGCCTCCAAAGAATATGCTTTCTTGGCCCTTTGATGTTGAACTTAGTCATGTGATTTTCTTTGGCCAAAAGAATGTGGGCAGAAGTGAGTGTGCCCCTCTGAACAAGGGCTTGTAAGAGGCACAGAAGGTTTGCCTATGCAGATGTTGCCTCTTCTACCTGGGTCCTGGAATGTAGAGATGTGGAGCAGATCTGACCCCAACCTGAAGCCTGGAATTAACCAGGCTCAGGCAAATCCACCCAAGATCAGCCAAATACAGTCTCTCTGCAGACCTATGAAAATAGATGAATGTCTGTTGTTAGGACACTGGGATCTGAGGATTGTTCATCGTCTGGTGATGCCACAGTAAAAAGTTGACTAATAATGTACTCTGTCAAAGCATTAACCATTCTGAGTCATAACTTTTTGCAGTACTGGTTCCCCCGGAGACCGAGATCTTTCAGAACAGGATTTCCAGAGCCAAGAGCTCTGGAAGGCATTGCAGGAAGCACACTGCAGGCACTTCATAACACTTAGAAGCATGAAGAACATCTTTCTTGACTTGTTTTCATAAACGGATGCTCCAGGAGCATGTTTGGAGCTCCTGGAGACTCTGAAGCATCATGTATAGCATACATGGTGCTCCTCAAAAATACCCACAGAAATCATGAGCTGCCAATATAAGGGAATAATGCTAAGCAACATTAACGTTCATCCTAAGAAAATACTGCTGTCAAAGGGGCATTTTCTTTATCTGAGGCATTTCCTCAGATAAAATAACATGTGGAGGACTAGAAAATTTGGAAATTGCATCAGTTGAGGTAATGCTAACTCCTTTGATAGATAAACCCTCAAATCTCAGTGGATTAACACAATAAAAGTTTGCTCACCGTTTGTCCATTTGGCAGCAAGAGGAGAGAGGATAAACTGAATTGTCTACAGTTATTCAGAGACCCTAAACCTTTGTTTGGCTCTCTGGCTTCTGAGGTCATGCTGGGCATTCACCTCCCATTAGAAGATAGGGGAGCAGCCTGGAAATGACATATATCACATGCCCACATTTCACTGGCCAGAACTCAGTCACATGGTCACCCCTAACTGCATGGCAGGCTGGGACATGTAGTCCATCTGCATGGAAAAGAGTGTGAATAACAGCTAACCTGTCTCATACACGTGAGGAAAAGATATTCGCTTAGAAAACAGCTCAGAAGCTGTAATCCTACTCAGCAAAGAAGAGCAGTAAGGAGAAATGACTCTATTTAAATTGTCAGCATCCTAATTTTCCCATTATCAAAATGAAGTTGGTAATTCCCATCCTTTGAACTGACAGGGTGATGTTGAAGAAAAAGTTAGTTAAAAAATCAGGATATAAATGTGAAGTGTGAGTTGAGAAGGGTGGGAGGCCTCTTACTCCTACCATAGTTCGCCAATCCCTGAGTCCTATCAGTTGACTTACTGTATAGCTCTCAACTCTGGAAGCTTCTCTCAATTCCACATCATTGTAATTGTGCAGGTCAACATCATCTCTAACATCCTGACTGATTCTGTTTCAAGTCATGTTCTTATTCTCCACATATCTGTCAAAATGACCATCCTAATGTGCAGATATGGTTTGTATTATTCCGTTTTTATGCTGCTGATAAATACTGGGAAGTAAAAGAGGTTTAATTGGACTTACAGTTCCACATGGCTGGGGAGGCCTCAGAATCATGGCAGGAGGTGAAAGGCACTTCTTACATGGCGGTAACAAGAGAAAAATGGAGAAGAGGTGAAAGCAGAAACCCCTGATAAACCCATCTGATCTCATGGGACTTATTTACTATCAGGAGAATAGCATGGGAAAGACCGGACCTCATAATTCAGTTGCCTCCCCCTGGGTCCCTCCTACAACATGTGGGAATTCTGGGAGATACAATTCAAGTTGAGATTTAGGTGGGGACACAGCAAAACCGTATCAGGTTATACCACTTGTTTGCTTGAGATACTTCAAAGGCTTCCCATTGCTCTGAGGTTAACCTGTTTAACTGCCTCAAAAGACTCTGCCTAAACTGACCTACTTCTCCAGGGTTCTCCCTTATGCCTGGGCCCCTCAACTTTATGGTGCCACCACACTGAACTTTCATTTTCTTGGCCACACGATCTTTCCATTTGCCTCTTGTCCCTGGTACAGGCTCTTCCCTGACTCTTCATCTGCATAACTGCTCTTTGTCCTTCAGGAATTAACATAAACAATGCTTTCAGAAACAGCCTCTCTGACATTTCACCTTAGATCCCCTGTTCTGTGCTTACAGAGTCCCCCGTGCTCTTCCTAGCATGACCCAGGACTCTATTTAGAGTCATTTCTAGTTTAACATCTGTCTTTCTCACTGGATGGTGGGGGCCCTCTGAGAGCAGGACCCTTGTTTGTGTATTCTCTGCCAAAACCTCAACATCCAGTACAGCACCTAATGAATATGGGGCAATCATGCAATGCTTACTAAATGGATGGATGGGTGGATGGGTGGATGGGTGGATGTGTGGGTGGGCGGATGGGTAGATGTGTGGGTGGATGGGTAGATAGGTGGGTGAATGGATGGGTGGATGGGTGGGTGGGCGGGATGGGTGGATGGGTGGGTGGGCGGGATTGGTAGATGGATGGGTGGATGGATAGATGGGTGGGTGGATGGGTGGATGGATGGTGTGTAATGAGTATTTGGAGAAACAGAGACTGAGGGCATAGTGAGTCTATGCAGAGTGTTGCTTCATTGATAGATATATAACCTAATTCTCATCCTGCTTTTCTGCATGCATTTCAATGTAGTCATCTGTTATCTACCCAGACTACTGCTGAAAATCCTTCAAAATCTTCTACTTGCCAGTTGGTGTTTTCCTGCATGCCACTTTCAATCTCGTTCCAGAAGATGTTCGTGCCCATGGTGAAAACCCATCGGCACCTCGACCTCAGGAGCCTTCTTACCCAGTGGCCTTTATCACCCTTTGCAATGCCCCTCTCTAAGCCCTGTACTTAGCCAATATTGTCTCCCCAAACTGAAGTGCTCTGTAATGGGCTGTTCCTTCCAGCCCATCACTTCCTCTCCTGAATCACATTGTACCTCCTGAGTCTTCTTTTTACTTTGGCAGTGGAAAGTGGGTGGATCTGTTCTGACTCCCATTTGATTACTTGTCCATGTTTCCTCTCAGCCTCAGTTTTGTTACCTGTAAAAAAGTACATTATCACCTTACTGCTTTGTTCTGAGTAGGGAATAAATTAGGGTGCATGTAACTGAAATATAGAAAGTTCTCAAAACAGACTAGTTCTCTTCTCACCTAATGGTGCATTCAAGTCCTTCCCTCATATGTAAAGATACAAATAAATATATTAATGACTTACTGTGTACATACTATCTGCCAGATGCTATGCTAAATTACTTTGCATTTCTTATATTTTGTCTTCACTTCAATGCTGTGATGTGGGTATTATTTTAAAGATAATAAAAATGATACTCCAAGAGATTAGGTAGGTGACACCTATCTTCCTTCCTAATCTTTCCAGTGGAGCAGCCTCCATGGAGGATTTTGCTCCATCACACACCTCTGACTCACTCCTCCCCATGTAAGAGGGAGTGGCTTGCCTGAAGGTTGGATTTGGGAGAATTAACTGTGCTTCTTGCCTCAATTCCTTCTTTTCTCCTCCAGTTGGGATCTATCTCTGTACAGCAGAGCAATCTAATCTCCCCTCTTTGCCACACAACCCAGTGGGACAGGCTTCCTTTCCAAGTGGGAGGCCTGTGTTTTGGGATGGGGTGTGCAAATTAGCAAGTTCATTGCCACATGTAAGCCCTAGTATTCAAATGATTTTAGCAACAATAAAAACATTTAAAAAAACCTCAATCTCTCTGACTTTATCTCTCTCTCTTTGAAAAAGCATGTGTCTATTACAGGTTTCTAAAGTCCTAACATTGAATCTAGGAACCCAAATCCATGTTCTTAGCCATAGGCAGGCACTGAGCCCTCTGCTGAGACAATGGGTCCCTTCCAGTCTCACAATTCCCAGCCAAGTGGAACCTCATGGCCATCAGTTGAAGCTGTGGAACTTCTCTCTGCCGTCCCAGCGACCCCTTCTCCATGTGCCGTTCTGTGGGCCTGAGGAGTACATTACCCACATTGGCATCATTTCATTCAGAGTAGATCTTGATGGAAAACATACTGGGGGTTTCACGGTGGCATGGTAGAAAACCACTGAAGATTGCTACAGTGGGCCTCCCAGGGCAGTAATATTTCTATGCTGAGATTCCTACTGTTAACCATGACCCGAGAATAAAGCCGTGACAGCCCATCTGTGTCCATTTGAAGAGGTTCTTCTCCACACCAAAGTGCTCAGTCCATTATTATCCAGTTGTTCAAATTACTGAGCTTCCTCCCTTTTTTTCCCCCTTCTTCTGGGCTTAGTGCTTGAGCTTAGACTTTAGAAGTTAGTTTATTCGTATCTCTCTCTTCTGTGCTTAGCATAAACTAGAGGTTCATGGCTTCGCCTTTGGGAATGGCACAGAATAATAGGAAGAGCTAATCTTCCCTTATAGGATGATGTGCCAGGGCTAAAGTAGGTGCTTTCCATGTGGTTAACTGCTCCATTCTCACAACAATCCTGTAAATTAGGTCCTATCATTCTCCCCATGATGGTACAGACAAGTGCATTTGGTTGCCCCAAATCAAACAGCTACTTCATGTCATAGTCAAGATAAGAACCCATTTGCTCTCCCTGCAGAGTTCATGCTCTCAACCCCTGTATCATTCACCTCATCCAAGAGGGAGCTGGAGCTGTTAGTGAGAACCCTTGCAGTGGTAGGCAGAGGGAAGGACTTGGTGGGTAAGTCTGAGCTCCAGATCTGTCATTTCCTCACTGGGTGGCTTGGGGCAGCTTTGAGCTATAGTTTCTGCATATTCAAAGTATATGTTCAATTAACAACCTTCCATGGAGCCCTGTGATGTGCTGGGCACTCTTCTAGGCTCTCGAGATTGGGTGGTGAACAAGACATACAATGTCTCTGTCCTTACAAAATGCAACCTAGTGAGGGGAGAGAACCAAAAAGCAAGAGAACACAGAGAGGGGAACAATACACACTAGTGCCTGTTGAGGGGTGGGGATTGAGGGGAGGGAACTTAGAGGAAGGGTCAATAGGTGCAGCACCACCATGGCACGTGTATACCAATGTAACAAACCTGCACATTCTGTACACGTATCCTGTTTTTTTTTTTTTTTTTTTTTTTTTTTTAGAATTAAAAAAAAAATGCACAAACAGGACCGTTCCAGGTGAGAAACTAAATAGGCTGGATGACAAAAGGTGGCTTGGGGGAGGAGGCAGGCCCTTTGATTGTGAGGCCTATCTAGATGGTACCATTTGAATGGAGACTTGAGTAAGAAAGAGGAGCCAGCCGTGGGAAACCCAGCTGAGGAATTCAGCAGGAGGTTCCTGCGGCTGCTGTAGCAAGTTATCACAAATTTAGTGGCTTGAAGGAACACAGACTTATTCTCTTACAGTTCTGGAGGCCAGAAATCCAAAATTAGTGTCACTAGGCTGAAGTCTAGGTGTCAGCAGGGCAGTGCTGCCTCCAGAAGCTCTAGCAGGGGATTGGCTCCCTTGCCACTCCAGCATTCAAGTCACATTCCTTGGTTTATGTCTCATTCCTCCACCTTCGAAGCCAGTAGCAGAACACTGTCAAATTTCTCTCTACTTTTTTCATGTTGCCTCCTTTTCTCTGTGTCAAATCTCCTTCTACCTCCCCCTTATAGGGGTACTTCTGATTGTATTTAGGACTCACTGGATAATCCAGGATAATCTTCCCATTGCAAGATGTTAAACATATTTGCAAAGTTCCTTTTGCCATGGAAAGTAACAGCCACTGCCACAGGTTCCAGGGCTTATGGCCTGGATATCTTTGGGGGTCATTATTCAGCCCATCACCTTCTAGAGAGAGGGTATATCCCACCCAAAGACTATGATAATGATGCCTGCCCAGTGGGCTCTGGTGAGGATTATGTGAGATGGTTTTGAGCCTAGAAGGTTGGTGGTTATAGAGTAAGTCCCCCAAAATGTTAGGTCTTATAAATAGTACTTGGAGGGAAACTCAGAAGGTAGGAGGGGCCATGGCAGCTGCTGGAGGAGGGGTACAAAGGCTGAGGGTCAGAGGAAGAAAGGAGGGCCTGGGGTGTGAGCAGTGGCTTAAGGCATGGTGATATGGTTTGGCTGTGTCCCCACCCAAATTTCATCTTGAATTGTAACTCCCACAATTCCCACATTTCGTGGGAGGAACCCAGTGGGAGGTAATTGAATCATGGGGGTGGGTCCTTCCCATGCTGTTCTCATGATAGTAAATAAGTCTCATGAGATCTGATGGTTTTAAAAACGGGAGTTTCCCTGCACAAGGTCTGTCTCTCTGCTGCCACCACCCATGTAAGATGTGACTTGCTTCTCCTTGCCTTCTGCCATGATTGTGAGGCCTCCCCAGCCATGTGGAACTGTGAGTCCATTAAACCTATACAAGGTCTCTCTCTATGCCTGTTGCCACCCATGCAAGATGTGACCTGCTCCTCCTTGCCTTCTGCCATGATTGTGAGGCCTTCCCAGCCATGTGGAACTGTGAGTCCATTAAACCTCTTTTTCTTCCCAGTCTCGGGCATGTCTTTATCAGCAGCATGAAAACAGACTCATACACGTGGGGTTCTTTCATGGAGCTCCAGAAAGAGTCAAAGGCATTAGCACTTGTCCCACAACCTCCATCAAGCGGTCAGTACTGCAGGAAAATGGCTGGCTCACCAGGAACACAGGTTCCTCCACTTGGCTTGGGTGCTAACTGCTTCCTGGAGAGGTGATGAAAGTGGACATCAGGCTTGAGAGGCTGAGACTGACATTGGTTCTGGCTGTGGCTGTGACTGTGGCTTTAGGAGGTACAAGAAACCATTTTGGGGTTTCTATGTTCAGTATTCCAGCTTATAGGTGAGGAAGCAGATGCAGACATGGTGTAAGTCCAGGGTTGAAATAGAGAGGGTGTATTTCACCACCCCTTGCCTAAGCTACTTGGGTATGGTCCTGAGCACCCTTGTAGGTAATGAGATGGTAGGTATGAGTTGGTCAAAGTGAAAGGATCCCTTTTCGTGTCTGTCCTTGGTTTAGCTCTCTGGTCCCCATCTGTGAACACAAACCAGAGAGCCAAGCCAAGGAGAGGCTGAGTGGAGACTCTGAGCCAAGCAGGTCTGTGGAATCAAATCCCAGAGACTTTCTGTGTCACCTTGGGGTCTCACCTCAAGCCTGCTCAGGGAGGGCAGCCAAACAGGGAAGCAACTGCCCCAGCCCCGTGGCCCCAGGCAAAGGCTGTCCAAGATGGTGGAGCTGTGGGGAATTCAAATGGATGACTCACTGTGAAGGACATGACTGAAGAGTTAACCTTAGATAAGTATGTTTTAGTTTTTAGAAAATGGAACCCAGTGAGAGGTTCCATGGAGATTGCACCCCACATGGTGAGGGAAAAACAGAAGCAGCAAGGCTCTGACCAAAATTCTGACTTTTCAAGGGCCAGGGGCATGGAAGGGAGAAAATGGTTTGCTACAGGGGCATAGAGGGGAGAAAATGGAACCTACTGAGCTGTGTGGTTAGGGCTTGGCTCTTGAAATCCAATGGACTTGAATCTGAATCTTGGCTCTATTGCTGTTGGCTATGGAGCCATGGGGCAGTGATGGAACTTCTTCGTGCCACAATTTCATCCCATGTAAAATGGGATAATGTTGCTTAAGGGTGGCTGTGAGGATTTAGCGAGGTAATACATACACTGCCCCAGGCATATATTAATAGTAAGTGTATACGTTGCCTGTGGCTGCCATATCAAATTACTACAAACTGAGTGGCTCAAAAATAGCAGAAATGTATTCTCTCACAGTTTTGGAGGCTGGAAGTGTGAAATCAGGGCTCTAAGGAAGAATTCTTTCTTGCCTCTTCCTAGCTCCCAAGGGCTGCTTGGCAGTCCTTATTGCAGCTGTGTCATTTGGATTCCTGCCTCTGTCACCACATGGCCTTCTTCCCTGTGAGTTTGTGTCTCAAAATCTCTCTCTCCTAAAGACACCACCCTAATCTAATGTGACCTCATCTTAACTTAATTGCATATGCAAAGACCCTATATCCAAAGAAGGAAATAATCACAGGAACTGGGGGCTAGAATGTCAATATCCCTTTTTGGAGGACACTATTAACTGACAGCAGTAAGTGCTCAGTAAAGGGTAGTTTTTACTAGTATAATAATGGTATTTTTCCACATGAGCCAGATAGAAGGTGTCAACTTTTATAGGGGAAACTGCTATAATTCCATATTGAAATCACAGGGGAAAACCTAGTCCATTTGTTTCTTTAATGTCAATTGCACAGTTCAAGCTGAATTCATCTGAAAATGTCGCCTACCAATCACATATAGCACAAAGCAATTCTGAAGTCTTGGAGAGATCCTGTGAGCTCTGAAAGGAGCAAGCTCAGGTCAGGGTGTTGGAAGCTTCTTCTTGATAACATTCTAGTCTAAGCCAATATATCTCCAAGTTGTCACCTCTACATCTCACTCTCTGTTCTGAATCATCATGGATCTGCTAATTACCTCAATTTGTTAAACATTCTTTGGGTGCCTACTAATGCAGCAGCAAAAGTGAGTGTCTCTTAGGCCAAAGTTTTTTGGCCTTAGGACTAATGGTATTTTGGACTGGGGAATTATTTGTTGTAAGGGGCTGTCCTGTGCATTGAGTCAGCTTAACAGCATCCCTGATCTCTGCTCACTAGATGCTACTAGTAAACCCCAACTGTGACAACCAAAAATGTCTTCATGAACTGCCAAATATTATCTGGGTTGCAAAATCACTCCCAGCAGAGAACCACTGGATTAGACGAAGCAAACAAGTTACTAGGTCCTGATAATAATAGGTGGGGATTGTTGAGATGGGATAAGCAGCAAGATGTTAGGGATACCCTTTTGCTATTCCTCAAATTGAACATCACACTTTTGAAGGCAGATGCAACCAATCTCTCTCACTAGATACTATATTCTTTGCTATGAAGAACTGTAATTTGTAGTATATTTAAGAAACTTTATCCATTCATTCTCCTCATCCTTTATCCAATTCACATTCATTGGGTACCATCAATGTGCCAGGCACTGTATTTTGGTACCTGGAAGTATCTGGAGGTACCATATCTCCAGGTGTTGGAAATATGGATACACTGATTGTGCCAGGCACGATGGCTCACTCCTGTAATCCCAGCACTTTGGGAGGTCAAGGCAGGTGGATCACCTAAGGTCAGGAGTTTGAGACCAGCCTGGCCAACATGGCAAAACCCTGTCTCTAACAAAAATACAAAACAATTAGCCAGGTGTAGTGGCACACACCTGTAGTCCCAGCTACTCTGGAGGCTGAGGCATGAGAATCGCTTAAACTTGGGAGGCAGAAGTTGCCGTGAGCCGAGATTGCGCCACTGCACTCCAGCCTGGGTTACAGAGCGAGGCTCCATCTCAAAGAAAAAAAAAAAAAAGAAAATCAATACACTGATTGTACAATACAAGGTTCTGAGATCCAGGAATTGTCTGGTAGAAGAAACCAAAATGCCCCCAAGAAGCCATATGGCGTGTTGAAAACAGCTGATGATGTGTGTGGAAGAGACGAGCATTATAGAGAAAGAATTATAGACTCGGATTGATGGGGTGGGAGGAGAAGGGACATTTTCACAGCTAATATCTCACTGAGGAAGTTTTTAAGAAGTAATAAGCCAGTTTGAGGAGATAGAAGGAAAATTCTAGATTAAAGGAACAGTCAAAAAGAAAGCAGGGAATTCTGAAGCATCACGATGTATTAGCAGAACCACAGGCAAATAAAATGTTTTCATATGATTACCAGAAGCTACAGACCAACTAAAGCAGGCCTCAGTCAGGCTGAAGATGTGCTCCTTTTGGACTTAAGAGTGATTTATTTACTTATTTATTTTATTTTACTGTCAACATTCAAAAATCTGAAAATTCTATATAAAGATTAAGATTTTCCAAGTATTGTAAAGAGAAGAAAGATCTGATTAATGAGTGGCTTATTGATCAGAAAGAGAACTCTTAGTGGGAATTTTTTATGTCGGAGGAGGGCAAGATATTAAAGTGACTTAACTTAGTTAAATTAACAAGTTCTTCAAGAAAGAGAGAGCAAAAGAGGGAGAAAAAATGACAAAAAGAGAGAAATGATTTGGCTTGTTTTGACCACAGTGAGGAGAGATTGGCTAGGTGCAAGGTCTTACTTTCAATGAAAGATGAAACTGCTAAACCTCATTCTTAGCAGTTCTAACAATGGGTACCCAAGTATGACAGTGTCATGAAGAAACTGCATACAAATGAAGGAAGTGGCGACTAGACACAGAGCCTGTCTCGCCAGCTCCTCTTTGGAGAATATCTAGGTGGGGGTCTCAGCAGGGTTTATGCCACAGCTAAAGAATGAGTTCAAAAAGCAAGTAATTTGATTTGTCAATAGGCACGTGAACTTGAGCCTCCCCACTTGAGAGAGAATTTTGGACTGTATGCTTGTTTCTCTCACTGACTTATTTATGATAGTGTAGATAATAAATAATTTAGTTGCACATCCAACTTGTGCTTTCTATTTTACTCACCAGAAACACATTCTGGAAGCAACATGTTCTGGTAAATTCAGCTCACTCACCTGGTGCCCTGTGAAAATTAGTTTGATATCAGCACCTTTGTAGTTGTCTGCTACTTAAAGTAATCTCTATGCCCTCGCCATCAACTAGAGAATGGAAAGGTGAATAGAATAGAGTGTCAGCTATTTGGTCCAGTAAGAAGGTAGATAAGATGGTTCCGTAGAGATCCCTGTAATCGAGCTCTACTGACCCACACTGAGGGGCATGTGGCTGAACAGGACTGAGCCAGTATGAACAGTGAGTCTGTTAGCATAGGATTGAGTTTCTCAAAGGGACGCTGTTTCTGGGCCAGTACTCAATTTATTACAAGGTCAGGTTGGCAAATGGGTATGACCCTTCCATGTCCCTGGAGGAAGCTGGATATGAGTTCTGATTGGTGGAGTAGGAAGTGAAATGAGCAGGGGAAGAGAACAGTGATGATTTCTGTTGGATTTCCTTAGATGCAGAGCCTGAGGCAAGATTTCAATTGCAAGTAGTTTACTTGAGAAGTGATCCCCAGAAATTCCTGTAGGGAAGATGAAAAGTGAGACTAGCAGGGAAGGAAGCCAATTCAGCATGCATGAATGAGCAGGTTACTTCTACATATAACTGGGGCTCAGTCCCACTGGGACCTCTGAGAGACAGCGTAGAACATGCTGTTCTTATTCAAGAGGCGTATTTAGTCTGGACACTGTGGCTCATGCCTGCAATCCCAGCACTTTGGGAGGCAGAGGCAGGCAGATCACTTGAGGTCAGGAGTTCAAGACCAGCCTAGTCAGCATGGTGAAACCCTATGTCTACTAAAAATTAGCCAGGCATGGTGGTGGGCGCCTGTAATTCTGGCTACTCAGGAGGCTGAGGCAGGAGAATCACTTAAACCTGGGAGGTGGAGGTTGCAGTAAGTCAAGATCGCACCACTACACTCCAGCCTGGGCAACAGAGTGAGATTGCATCTTAAAAAAAAAAAAAAAAAAAAAAGAACTGTATTTATACCCCTACTTTCATCCATTATAACCTAAGCTCCTGAAAGCTTTGACTTCCTAGCACTTCTGGACTGCCCTACATGCAGGCAGAAGACATTCTTGTAGCCACAAAAAGCAAAGAGTCACAGGTGCTTAGATTGGTAAGTCATGGAGCAATGATGGAGGGGTGGCCGTGTCTGCTCTTGTGTTGTGAGCAGGAGCCTAGGACAAGACAGCTCTTGTGATGGGGGTTGGACATGGTATTAGTGGAGGCATTAGAAAAGTGTGGTGGAGCAAGGATGCTTGTAAATATCCCTCCAGTCCATGATAGCAGTGGAAATGAAGGGGTAACAATTAATCTAGTTAAAGTCAGACCTGTACTAAGTCTGCAAAGGCTTCTAGGAAGAAGGAAACCAAAATAGCCTCTCTTGCCTGGAAAAGTGATGGGCTTCCTTACTAGGAAGGTGGCTTGTAAGTGGAATGGTTGGCATTCCCTGCAGATGCCTGAGTCCTGATGCTGGATCTCTGGCTACTACTCTCTTATTGAGGAGGCTCAGGAGGCAGGGAAGGTGAAGAAGACAAAAGAGAAGCTAGGAAAATGTCAAAGAGAGAGAAATCTTTGCAAATGATTATAAATGTACTATAAAATTTATAGAGGAGGCAACTTGAGCATCAAAAATGAAAACAATGACAGTCACCTGGAAAAGCTTAGTCTGTGAGAAGGGCCATGGATCCATGATGAGTTCTGAAGAGGCGAGGTAAGTGTGCTGAAAGATGGTTGAGATGCACCTGTGTTTTCAGAATCTTATGGCAAACACTTTATTAACCTGAACTATGTGAGTCCTACAATGGAGAGTTTACCAATCATCTACAGCCTATAAAATAGAAAGGCAGCCTTTTTATTTTTTAATAAGGAGGTTAATATTTACAAATCCAGTTAGTGTCTTGGCACTTCGCATGTTCTCTGTAACTTCTGCCTTGGTTACTCAGGCTACAAAAGTGTGAGAGCAGCCAGGTGCCGGGACTCACACCTGTAATCCCAGCACTATGGGAGGCCAGGGTGAGGGGATTGCCTGAGGCCAGGAGTTTGAGACTAGCCTGGGCAACATAGTGAGGCCCTACTTCAACAAAAAATTAAAAAATAAAAATGAGCCAGGCATGGTGGTGCATGCCTGTAGTCCTAGCTACTCAGGAGGCCAAGATGGAAGAATCACTTGAGCCCAGGACTTTGAGGTTACATTGAGCTCTGATGGTGCCACTGCATTCCAGCCTGGGCAACAGAGGGAGACCCTGTCTCAAAAAAAGGGTGTGGGATCCCCATCTGGGAAAGAGGTTTTCTACTCTTTGGGTTGTCACATGGGTCTGTGCTGGGTTGTGTGAAGCTCAACAACATCTGGGATGGAATCTAGTTGGTAAAGCCACACAAGAGCCACCCAGTCAGCTTGGGAACATAAGGGAGTAGAGAGACACTTTGGACAATGAGGCCAAGTGGTGGAGCAAAGTTGTTGACTGTGGGTCAAAGTATTAACATGTGGGATTCATATTTCCACATGGGCACATGTATGTAGCTGGTGCCTCTAGATGGTCTTTTGTTCTTTAGTTTATCACAGTCCTCACTGGGCCAGCTTCACTTATTCTTTGTGGCTGGCCTTCCCCTTGTAAACACTTGGATTTGTAACCCAGATTGTGTGTGTGTGTGTGTGTGTGTGTGTGCTTGTGTTAGTAACTTTATGCATTTTAGATCTTTCGATGTATATATGTTAAACTTTATGGATTAACTCATTCCAAGGGCTGATCTATAGAAGTGAGATTTGGTGCAGCCTTTCACAGGTATCAACTTGGCCAAAGAGTGTGAAGTATAAAAGCAATAATTTTGCTTTATGAACTTTTCATGATATGCCTAAGAGAGAAATTGTGGTAATCAGAATAGCAAATATGATTGATTCTGGAATGTCAGTTTTAAAAGGAACAGCTTGGTGTTTCCCTGAGCTGGACCCTGGAGGAAATTTCCCTCTGACAATATAACTCCAAAGCTCTCAAACATGAAAAGACCCCCTTAGAGAAAATTTCTGACACCATAGGTTTCCCTGGGTGTTTTCTGCTCCTTTAGTTAAACTAGTAGGTATCGTGCAGCATCTTGGTTAAACTAACCAAGTTTAAACTAGTAGGTATCGTGCAGCATCCTTTGGTTAAACTAGTAGGTATAGTGCAGGCTATCGTGAAGCCTGATGAGGTGAAGGAGTAGAAGTACCTCATATGTCCATTGAGAAGTGGAAAAACTTAATGACTCAACTTAGGGATTTGTGTGCAGGACAACAAGCAGTGGAGCATGAACTATCCTTCTTTTTTTAAATTTCAACTGAGTTGGCCTTTGTATGACTTTTCCAGATACAATACTTGCAGCAGCCAGTGACAGAGATTCTAATCTGAAAGAAATCTTTTTTTTTTTTTTTTAGCTTTTATTTTACAAAAACAAGTAATGGGGAAAAAGCTCCCTATTCAATAAATGGTATTGGAATAAGTGGCTAGCCATATGCAGAAGATTGAAACTGGACCCCTTACTTAAACCATATAGAAAAAATCAGCTCATGATGGATTAAATGTAAAACCCAAAACTATGAAAACCCTGGAAGACAACATAGGCAATACCATTTTAGCCATAGGAATGGACAAAGATTTCATGACAAAGACACCAAAAGCAATTGCAACAAAAGGAAATCTTACTTTCTTTATCCTTGGGATCACGTTTGGGGAGTAAGTGTTTCACAGTAAAGTGAAAACAGCATAGATTTGCAGGTCAAGCTAGACCTGGAGTTGAATCTGGTTCCACTGTGTACAAGTTACCTATACCCACTAAGCCTCTACTTTTTCACTTCCATCATAAAAATGTTAAACTTACTGCATAGTTTGTTGAGAGGTGCATTCAATAAGTTAGCGAGAGCAAAGCACCTGGTATGTAACAGATGGCAAATCCTCCTCAAAACATGTCACCAGAACTCATAACTTCCAATTGGAAATCTTCATTTGTCTCACCTTTTTTCATTGAAGAAATGTTGCTTTGAGACTCACCATGGTCTAGGAACTCCTTTAGCTACCGAGAAGTCACAGACAACAGACATGGTCGTTCCTGGAGCCTCGGTGAAGGCAAGCTACGTTAGTGTTAAGAACAAAATGCTCTGAGAGCCCAGGTACAGGAACAACTAATTCTGCCAGACAGGTTAGGAGGGGGTGGGGATACAGAGGATGCAATTTGTACTGAGCCTCGAAGAAGGAGGACAAGTTTGCTGAGTGACAAAGTAGAGAAAGGCCACACTTCAAGCAGGATTAACATCATGGGCAACTCCAAGGGGTGTGAGAGCACACGACTTTGCCGCTGTTGGGTGTCACACATGGTAGGTCTTGCTCGCAGTGTGTTGCTGCATCTTCTGTGTGGGAGGGAGTGTTTCAGCAGGAAGTGGAGCTGCCTCCTTGTTTGAGTGGCAGTTGTTTCTCTGTGTTTCTGTTTTGCCTCAGAACCTCAGAAACCTTGATATTCTTTGGCATTTGTAATAAACAGCCTTCATCATCTTGGTCAGTAGATTGTTCACCATGATCTTGTTGATTGACTTTTCCATGATATGGTGATGAATGGAGCCTCATTTTGGGAAGTAAAGGCTCTTCCCTGGGTTACAAATGCTCTTATATAGCCTGAGACCAGCACACTGATAGACCTCGAGTTATAAATAGATAAATAAATAAAGAAAATAAATGATACTTATCTTGGTCTTTTTATTTTCTCTGCGGCTTCTAAGATGTAGTTGACATCACAAATTCCTGGTCTGAAAATGAAACAGCCATTTGACAAGGACAGGTCTTTGGAAGGTGTTGACTTTTTGTTTTTGAAAGGAACATTTTACTGAGTGTGACTAAAGCTAGGAAGAGTGGAATGAACACTGAATGAGGGTTTGGGGAATGAAAGTTTGAGCCCTGTCTCCCTGAGACTGGCTGTGTGATCCTAGGAAGCTATGACACCTCTCCAGGCACTGGGTTCCTCATTGACCCCTCACACCTTCTCCCTGGGCTGCTGTGGGTAAACGTGACAGACAGCTTCAAAGTGTGACATGCATGCAACTATGGAGTTGTAAGGCTTGGCCTCTATAAGCTTCATGCCAGAATCTTCAGTTTGAAGATTCTGGCTGAGGATCCCCTCTCCAGGATCCGTGACCCCTGTTGAGGGCATGAGAAGGAGAAATTTGGGGAAGGAGGAGTTGCTAAGAGAGAATCAGGAATTTAGGGAAATGGGGAGCAGTTGCATCTGCATGTGCTGTTCTCAGAGAGACCAAGGGGACCCACTGAGGGTGAGGAATTGAGATGGGCAGGTAGGGTGGAGAAGAGGACAAAAATTTGAGCATGTGAAAGCAAAGTGGCTCCAGAAATCCCATCACCAAACAGGGCAGGGCTCAGTTCTAGGAAAATGGGTGTTTTCCAAGAGCAAGAGGAAAGCAGCCTCTGAACAACTGCCAGGGCTATACCACACCATCCTGTCTTCCAGGGACTGCTGGTATAAGCCAGGACCACAGGGCACCTGGTAGACCCTGGCAGAGCTTACAGGACAGTTAACCTGGTTGCCCTCTAGGGAAATTCAGGAATCTGCCACTGAGCATGAGTGCCAAGTTTTTAGACTCTGCATGATGGGACCTCTACTTACCTCTCCATTGTCATTTTTTCACTGCTCCCCCCTCCCCTACAAGCTCCATGGGCCAATGTGATGATGTTCCTGGAACATGTAGGCTCTCAGTTACCCTTGCCTTGCTGTCACATATTGTTTCTCCCTCTTAAATGAGCAGCTCACATTTATTCTTTGGGCCTCAGTTTCACTTCCTCTGGGAAGATTTTTCTGAGCAGTTGAGACTGGGTTGGGTGCCCTTCTTCTGTTTCGCCAGCAGGCTTCACTGTCCTATGTGACAGCACACATATTCAATGGTAATGGTTTTTCCAAATGCCCTTCTCTTTGACCCAGCTGTGAGATCTCTGGGGGCAGGGACGATGCTTTGCTTCTGGCTATATCTCCGGTGCCCAGCACAGTGCCAAGAATACAGTTGGTGCACAATATATACTTATGAAATGAATGAATGCATGCATGCGAAAGCACTCAGGGCTTCCAATTTCAGGCAAAGGATCACAAGGATTTTACTTTTGGACCCTTCTGATAATATGGGCAGGAGCTCTTGGTAAAGCTGGTCTTTCATTCCTTCCAGAAGAGCTGGCCCCTGCATATAATTGTACCCTTATTCCAAATAACTTGCATGGAGCAGGATAGAGAGCAAAAGCTGAGAGATGTTCAGTCTCCAGTATACAAGGCCTCCTTAGAAACATTGAGAAGGCATTATCACTCATTTCCAGTGAGAAACAATAAGGAACCCATGATCTGAGAATTTGTATAAAAGTGTGACAGCCTGGTCTAAGAACTTTGGGCAGAGGATGTGACCACATGAGGTGCTCCTCTCTCCAGCCTGGGCTGCCCTCCTTCTCCAGACCCTACTCTCTTTTCTCCTCACTTTTATAGAAACAATAAGGCATGTCTTTTAAATTTACTTTCTACCACAGCAGCTAATTTAATATTTGGAGAGAACAACAGCCAAGGCCATCTCTAGACGGTTGTTATTTATAAGATCATAAAAAAAGACAGATACAGCTCCTGATGTTACTAAATTGTCTTCAGGAAAAGAGCTATGAGGAGATGGGCCTTTGCTGTGACAGGGATACAAATAAAATTACCTAAAAGTCACCCCAAATCATGAGGCCTGGGAGCCTGCCATCTGCTCCTCTTTCAGTCGTGGACTCTTGCCACCCCAGACACTTTCACTAAATGTGGCTTCCTCTGAGGGTGCAGAAGATGCTTTGCTCCTTTGAGGCTGTCTCTCCGCAGTCTGAGCTAGGAATAGATTCTTTTTTATTGTTATGATCGAGCTGTATAATAACCCCAAAGAGGCAAGGACAGTAATTGTGGTATGGCGGGTGTTGTCTTTCTTTGTCCGAGAGATAGGGAAGTTCAAGATTGCTTTCCTTAATTGTTACCTGCTGGACGTACTTTCCTGTCTGACCGGCCTCCTCCTGCCCTGGCTGCCAGAGATGGGGCAAGGGGATGAGGGTGTGGGGATGATGAATTCTTATTTTTGTCCCTCGGGTGATGGGATGTCTGAGGCAGAAAGACAAAACACTCCACTGAGAAGATATGCTGCAGATGTTCCTGCAAGGCCTCTTTAGAAACATGGAGAAGGCATTATTACTCAGAGCCTGCCTATACAACCTCATCCCAGGCAACAAAGTACAGTGAATTCTCATTACTCACAGTAGTCCTATTTCATAAAGTCATTGCGAACATAGAATTAGCAGATGCTGAGCCATTACTCCTCGGGGGGCATATGGGGTTAATTTCCTATGAGCCCCTGGTCATGTGTTTTTGTTGACTAATCAATACATAGACTTGTTTACATGTGTTTCTGTTTGAAAGCATTTTATTTAATATAGATTGTGGATTTGTTAACATTAAACACACTGCCAACAACTCATGCCTGAACGAAGGTAATCTACCGCATAAGGCACATCACAGCCTAGCACTTGGGAACACAGGACAGCACTTCAGCACTGTGCTGGGGCTCTATATATCTATCTATATCTATCTATCTATCTATCTATCTATCTATCTATCTATCTATCTATCTATATCTATATATATATCTATATCTATATAGATATCTATCTATATATCTATATCTATATAGATATCTATCTATGTAGATATCTGTCTATATATAGATCTATATAGATATTTATATATAGATCTATATAGATATCTATATATAGATCTATATAGATATCTATATATAGATCTATAGCTATATAGATATCGATATCTATATAGATATCTATATATCTATATATATTTAAATAAATTAAATATATATTTAAATAAATTTTAAAATAAATATTTAAATAAATATATAAATATAAATACATATATTTCTATATATAGATATATATGGAAATATATTTAAACAGCAAAATAAATGACAAAAAAACCTCAAATATGAAAGATGTGCCACTAAATAGGCTGTCAAATGGGCACTTGTTTACAGTATGAGAGCTGAAACAAGGAGGCAGGGTGTTGCCTTGATCCATCTCAAGGTGACATGCACATTGGAACATGCACATTGAGGGATTCACACTTTCCACAGCTCTGTAAATGCTTGTAAATGATCACAAAAGTTCTATTAAGTATTCGTTTGGGGGATACAAATGAATTTTAACAAGTAGATGAATTCCAAATGGATGGTCCATGAATGATGAGGATCAACTGTAATTAAATGCACAATTCAGAAATGTAGCCTTCTCTGGTGCACTTCTATCTCAGCTCTGGCTCTAAAGGATGCCACACCCACTCCTGTCCTCCTGGCCCCGAGGCCAACCTTTGCCACTGGTTCTATGCCTGGGTTTTGCTTGGTTCCCAAGAGCCAACTGTCTCTGGTTTTGGAAACCTGCTAATTCTCTTATTACATGAGCCTACACTCCTGTGGAGATCAGCTGCCTTGGAAGTGTTGGTCCACTGAAGATGTTGGCCTTATTTGAACCAGTCTTCCTTAGATCTTGGAGTTCTGGCCTGAGACACAGCAGCCTTCTGCAGTCTTCACTGACTGATGGTGCCTTTCTTATAGTCAACTGTCATGGAGTGTCTGCACATGTCTGCTGGACACCATGGCAGGAAGATGTGGCCTCTTCTCTCAAGGTGTTCACAGCCCAGAGAAGGAGCTGGCCCATAGATGGCTAAAATGCAGCTGGTAAATGCTGCCATCGAAGTCACCAAGATGCTCTGCAAGCTGCATTTTTTTTGGGTCCAAATCCTCCTGTGGACCACCCCCAAAAGCACTTCCACCAGCACAAATCCAATGTATTATTTTCTTCTTAAAACATGTTCTTTTCTCCTCATTCCTTTGCCATGCTTCTTGGCAGACCCACAATCACCTAAACCTGAGTGAATCCCTGTTCCATTTCCCATCAATTACTGCATCCTTACTCTGACTCTGTAATGCAGTGCTTACTCGCCCTGTACACCCACCTCCACCACCTCCATATGCCTTCCTGAGTTACAGCAGCAACGTCCACTCTGCTTACACAGAAAGACGTTGTAAATGCAAATGTGTCCAAATCCATAATCAATAGAACTTCATATGGAATATTCTAAGGGTTGAAAATCTCAATGGACAAAGAGATTATTAATGTTATTCTCCCCCAGACAAATATTTAGATTCCTTAATGAATCCTAGATGTTTTATGTGACACTGCTGTGACCTTTTAAATATATGTCATCATTTTCAGTGTGGACATTTCTATAGGTAACTTCAATTGCTGTATATTTCATAATACAGCTAAGTTTAAAAGAACATTAGTAACTTCTTCAAAATAAACTAGAATGTGCTAATATGTCTCTCTATGGAAATATATTTACCTTACCTTTTATTATAATTTACATTTTTGAAAGATTGCTAAAATATTTTTAAGGTCTGAGTGTATCTAACAGATGTAGAAAGCCATCTTTTTAGGCACTATGCATATTCTTTCATTGAATTCTTACAACTCAAGAGGTTTACAGATGAGTCAATAGATGGCCAGAGAGATTAAGTTACTAGTACATGACACAAACACAGTTACACACACAAATTTGTATATGCAAACATACATTGTATGAGAACGAAAGAGAGAGAGAGATTTATTACACATATAATAGTTCACTATGTGATTGTGGGGACTGGCTAAGCAAGTCCCAAATCTGTAGTGCAGAAGGTCAGAAAGAGAAGACCCTGGGTAGGGTTGAACCCACAAGCATGGGGCTGAACCTCTCATGCACAAGCTGAATTTCTTCTCTTGCCTAGGAAAATCTCAGACCTGCTTTTGAGGCCTTCTAATTCATTCAGTGTCTAGCCCCCAAGACAATCTCACTTAAAGACAACTGATTAGGGGCTTTAATTACATCTATGCAATATCTGCCCAGAACACCTAGATTCACCTTTGATTGAATGACTAGTACTGTTATTCAATTAAACAGTCCTAGCCAAACTGGCATAAGAAAAAAATCCATCACAAGCATTCAGCTATGACATTACCAGGGGCAGCAGTGATAAGTGTAACTGACTGGCAGGAGGCCTTGGTCTTGTGGAGATTGCTAACTTTGGCTGCAAGGGCCACCCCTGGCTGATGGCTATAGCAAATTTTCATCTAAATCAGTGGTTCTCTGCCAGGGCTAGATTTGCCCCCTCTCAGGGGACATTGGCAACACTTGGAACATTTTTGGTTGTCACTACTGGGGTTTGATATCATCTAGTGGGTAGAAGCCAGTGACGTTTTTTACCATTCTCCAATGCACACGATAACCCTCACGACAAAGAAATACCCAGCTTTCAATGTCAATAGTGTGTAGGCTGAGAAACTCACTTTAACCAAGACAGCCAACATGAAATGTGCTCTAAGTGCATGGGATTAATTAATCCTTGTACGAGTGTAAATATAATTCATTTTTAAAAATTGTTTCATTTTAAACAGATGAGGAAATAAAGGTTAAGGCATTGTTATTGCCCACAGTTATAGTACTTGCTTCTAAGTGGAGGGGCAGGGATTTGAACCCTAGTTTCTTTGAACTCCAAGTCTATTCTTCTACTATACCCACTGTGCAATGGAAGTTTCCCTTTAGACTTTCTTCTGTGCCTGAGGAGGCCTTGACCTTACCTCTGGCCATTCACAGGCTGTCTCATCCTGTTGCAGTTTATATCTCAGGTCAGGTGGCACAGGTGAGCTGAAGCCTTCCTCCACCTTAACATATCAATGGCAGCCAGCGTTCAGCACAGTGGTTCAGGTTCTCAGTTATGCAGACAAGTCCTGGGTGCAGTTCCCACCCTGAGGCTGGGCAAGCTTATAGATCCCCCGAACACTGGCTTCCTCAAATACAAAATGAAGAACTAACTGGACTTCCTCCTAGTGAGATTTAAACAAGAAAAGGCATGGGAAGCATCTAACACAGGGTTCTAGTATGTTCTGATGAAAGTAATTTTGCAGTGTCTAGCAGTTCTGACCACTCACTTCCTAAGAAGGATTCAATGGCCCAGGTTTATCATTTTCAAATATATCCAAAGCCTGGGCCAACTGTCAACCCTGGGGTTACCTTCCATTCCCTTCTCTGAGGTCTCTTGGCACTGTGGACCCCAGTCAGAAAAACTCCCAAACAAAATTGTTTCTCAGTATTATTTCTGAGTATTCCAAAAGTTATGCAGTGTGATTGAGGGTGGTGGGAAATACAGAAAATGTTAACTCTTTTAAAAGTTGTCTTAAAATCTTTTTAGATTTAGGAATATAAATAAAAACAAAAGCTAAATCTATATATACAAATGAAATAAACCCCAAATCCTCTTTATTATAGGGAAAACAATCCTGCTAATAAGGAAGAAAAACCCTGCTCATAATTGCTGATTAGAAATAGCACTTTAACAGTGTCTGACATTTTTTATGTTAGAAATGGCTTTGGGTAAAATTACTTTTATCTCATTAGTCATTATGAAGTAGTACATTTAGCTTATATAATTATTTTCAGGTTCCCAAATGTTCTGCATCTGTCATATCATTTGATTCTAACAATGCAGTAAATTAGGATAATTTGTAGGCATTTATTCAGCGTGTCATATATACCAGTTCTGTGTGTAGTGTAGGGAATTCAGGCATGAATCGGTTCCAGTCCTGCCCTTAAGGAGCTCAGATTCTAGTCGCATCAATGGGTATCATACAGTGTGGTGCCTGTTCTGAGAGAGGACCCTGCAGGCTGCTGGGGGACTAATATAGTTTGAATTTGTGTCCCCACCCAAATCTCATGTCAAATTGTAATCCCCAATGTTGGAAGAGGGGCCTGGTGGGAGGTGATTGGATCATGGAGGTGAACTTCCCCCTTGCTGTTCTCCTGATAGTGAGGGAGTTCTCACAAGATCTGGTTGTTTAAAAGTGTGTAGCCCCTCCCCCTTCACTCTCCTCCTCCTTCTTCAGCCACGTAAGATGTGCCTGCCTCCCCTTCGTCTTCTACCATGATTGTAAGTTTTCTGAGGTCTCCTCAGCCATGCTTCCTATATAGCTTTTGTGACTGTAATTAAACCTCTTTGCTTTATAAATAACCCAGTCTCAGGTAGTTCTTTATAGCATTGTCAAAACAGGCATCCAGAGGAGGGACTTGGGACTCTAAAATCCAGGAGGGGTGTGTGTGTGTGTTTGTGTGTGTGTGTTTGTGTGTATGTGTGTGTGTAGTCAGGGGAGAGATGACTGAGTGGAATCTTGAAGTGCAGAGATTTGGGAAATGTCCAGCGGTGGAAGAGATGTCACAGGCAGAGGCCACAGCTGGGATACTGGTGTGGAGGCTGCACACGCCCTGCTGGGGAAGCCCAAGCAGCTTAGCATGCTTGGGGTGTAGCAGATGAGGGAGGAGTGGGCTGACCACCCCTCTTCAAACATACTGAAGAGTTTTGACGTTTTCTGAGGGCAATGGAGAGGCCTTGAGGGGTTTGTGCAGAGGTGTGACCTGAGGGGCCGTGAGGAGGCATGATTTAGGGGGGATGGAGGTGAAGCTTGTGGGATGGGGTGCATGGGAGACAAGAGCCTCTAATGTCGTGTGGCACTGGTGCATCCATCCATTTGAGTCTGTGCCTCTGCAGTTCCGGCCTCTGCTGGGCTTCTTTCTTCTTACCTCTGAGATGCTCCCTTTCCTCTGCAGAGAGACAAGCACTTTTTCTACCTCATTGAGGTCACTAAAGACCCCTGAGCTGAGAGGCCTCCCTGAAGGTGGGATGTTTTTCCACTGCAAAGAGAAATTGCTGATGGGGCACAAACAACATAAAAGGCAACGCAATCTGGCCTCTGCGGAGATGCCGGGGGAGGCCGGCTGCTCCTAAGCTTCCTTCTCCTGTGAATCTGGAAGAAACTCACACCAGCAGCAGAGCCTGCAGAACTGTAGGCTCGTGGCCCAGCCCTGCCTTTCCAGACAACCCACGTCCTCTTCCTCTGCAGTTTCCCGCCTCCAGGGGGGCTCGGTCCCACAGAACCAGAGAGGCAACTCCTGACTGTGACAGCGGCTCTGTCTTCCTTTGATGCCAGTGAAGGCCTGGTAGGTGGCACACGAGAAGACACCATGGGGGAGAAGAGTCCATGATTAGAAGTCTGTGTGTGTGTCCATGCACCACCATGTTTGCATGTCTCTGACGCAGTATCTAGAGTATCTAGAGTGGTAGAAGCATAGGCTTCAACCTTCAGTGGTGTCAGACTCCCTGAGTTCAAATTTTGGCTCTGCCACTTAGTCTTCAGATCAAAAGAGACAAAGAAGGCCATTACATAGTGGTAAAGGGATCAATCCAACGAGAAGAGCTAACTATCCTAAATATATATGCACCCAATACAGGAGCACCCAGATTCATAAAGCAAGTCCTTAGAGACCTAGAAAGAGACTTAGACTCCCACACAATAATAATGGGAGACTTTAACACCCCACTGTCAACATTAGACAGATCAATGAGACAGAAAGTTAACAAGGATATCCAGGAATTGAACTCAGCTCTGCACCAAGTGGACCTAATAGACATCTACAGAACTCTCCACCCCAAATCAACAGAATATACATTCTTCTCAGCACGACACCGCACTTATTCCAAAATTGACCACATAGTTGGAAGTAAAGCACTCCTCAGAAATGTAAAAGAACAGAAATTATAACAAACTGTCTCTCAGACCACAGTACAATCAAACTAGAACTCAGGATTAAGAAACTCACTCAAAACCGCTCAACTACATGGAAACTGAACAACCTGCTCCTGAATGACTACTGGGTACATAACGAAATGAAGGCAGAAATAAAGATGTTCTTTGAAATCAACGAGAACAAAGACACAACATACCAGAATCTCTGGGAGACATTCAAAGCAATGTGTAGAGGGAAATTTATAGCACTAAATGTCCACAAGAGAAAGCAGGAAAGATCTAAAATTGACACTCTAACATCACAATTAAAAGAACTAGAGAAGCAAGAGCAAACACATTCAAAACCTAGCAGAAGGCAAGAAATAACTAGGGCAGAACTGAAGGAAATAGAGACAAAAAAAACCCTTCAAAAACTCAATGAATCCAGGAGCTGGTTTTTTGAAAAGATCAACAAAATTGATAGGCTGCTAGCAAGACTAATAAAGAAAAAAAGAGAGAAGAATCAAATAGATGCAATAAAAAATGATAAAGGGGATATCACCACCGATCCCACAGAAATACAAACTACCATCAGAGAATACTATAAACACCTCTATGCAAATAAACTAGAAAATCTAGAAGAAATGGATAAATTCCTCGACACATACACCCTCCCAAGACTAAACCAGGAAGAAATTGAATCTCTGAATAGACCAATAACAGGCTCTGAAATTGAGGCAATAATTAATAGCTTACCAACCAAAAAAAGTCCAGGACCAGATGGATTCACAGCCGAATTCTACCAGAGGTACAAGGAGGAGCTGGTACCATTCCTTCTGAAACTATTCCAGTCAATAGAAAAAGAGGAAATCCTCCCTAACTCATTTTATGAGGCCAGCATCATCCTGATACCAAAGCCTGACAGAGACACAATAAAAAAAAGAGAATTTTAGACCAATATCCCTGATGATCATTGATGCAAAAATCCTCAATAAAATACTGGCAAACCAAATCCAGCAGCACATCAAAAAGCTTATCCACCATGATCAAGTGGGCTTCATCCCTGGGATGCAAGGCTGGTTCAATGTACGCAAATCAATAAACGTAATCCAGCATATACACAGAACTAACGACAAAAACCATATGATTATCTCAATAGATGCAGAAAAGGCCTTTGACGAAATTCAACAGCGCTTCATGCTAAAAACTCTAAATAAATTAGGTATTAATGGGACGTATCTCAAAATAATGAGAGCTATCTATGACAAACCCACAGCCAATATCATACTGAATGGGCAAAAATTGGAAGCATTCCCTTTGAAAACTGGCACAAGACAGGGATGCCCTCTCTCACCACTCCTATTCAACATAGTGTTGGAAGTTCTGGCCAGGAAAATCAGGCTGGAGAAGGAAACAAAGGGTATTCAATTAGGAAAAGAGGAAGTCAAATTCTCCCTGTTTGCAGATGACATGATTGTATATCTAGAAAACCCCATTGTCTCAGCCCAAAATCTCCTTAAGCTGATAAGCAACTTCAGCAAAGTCTCAGGATATGAAATCAACATGCAAAAATCACAAGCATTCTTATACACCAATAACAGACAAATAGCCAAATCATGAGTTGAACTCCCATTCACAATTGTTTCAAAGAGAATAAAATACCTAGGAATCCAACTTACAAGTGACGTGAGAGACCTCTTCAAGGAGAACTACAAACCACTGCTCAATGAAGTAAAAGAGGATACAAACAAATGGAAGAACATTCAATGCTCATGGGTAGGGAGAATCAATATCATGACAATGGCCATGCTGCCCAAGGTAATTTATAGATTCAATGCCATCCCCATCAAGCTACCAAAGACTTTCTTCACAGAATTGGAAAAAACTACTTTAAAGTTCATATGGAACCAAAAAAGAGCCCACATCACCAAGTCAATCCTAAGCCAAAAGAACAAAGCTGGAGGCATCATGCTACCTGACTTCAAACTATGCTACAAGGCTACAGTAACCAAAACAGCATGGTACTGGTACCAAAACAGAGATATAGACCAATAGAACAGAACAGAGCCCTCAGAAATAATGCCGCATATCTACAACCATCTGATCTTTGACAAACCTGAGAAAAACAAGAAATGGGGAAAGGATTCCCTATTTAATAAATGGTGCTGGGAAAACTGGCTAGCCATATGTAGAAAGCTGAAACTGGATCCCTTCCTTACACCTTATACAAAAATTAATTCAAGATGGATTAAAGACTTAAATGTTAGACCTAAAACCATAAAAACCCTAGAAGAAAACCTAGGCAATACCATTCAGGACATAGGCATGGGCAAGGACTTCATGTCTAAAACACCAAAAGCAATGGCAACAAAAGCCAAAATTGACAAATGGGATCTAATTAAACTCAAGAGCTTCTGCACAGCAAAAGAAACTACCATCAGAGTGAACAGACAACCTACAGAATGGGAGAAAATTTTTGCAATCTACTCATCTGACAAAGGGCTAATATCCAGAATCTATAATGAACTCAAACAAATTTACAAGAAAACAACAACCCCATCAACAAGTGGGCAAAGAATATGAACAGACACTTCTCAAAAGAAGACATTTATGCAGCCAAAAGACACATGAAAAAATGCTCATCATCCCTGGCCATCAGAGAAATGCAAATCAAAACCACAGTGAGATACCATCTCACACCAGTTAGAATGGCAATCATTAAAAAGTCAGGAAACAACAGGTGCTGGAGAGGATGTGGAGAAATAGGAGCACTTTTACACTGTTGGTGGGACTGTAAACTAGTCCAACCATTGTGGAAGTCAGTGTGGCGATTCCTCAGGGATCTAGAACCAGAAATACCATTTGACCCAGCAATCCCATTACTGGGTATATACTCAAAGGATTACAAAACATGCTGCTATAAAGACACATGCACACGTATGTTTATTGTGGCACTATTCACAATAGCAAAGACTTGGAACCAAGCCAAATGTCCAACAACGATAGACTGGATTAAGAAAATGTGGCACATATACACCATGGAATACTATGCAGCCATAAAAAACGATGGGTTCATGTCCTTTGTAGGGACATGGATGAAGCTGGAAACCATCATTCTCAGCAAAGTATCACAAGGGCAAAAAACCAAACACTGCATGTTTTCACTCATAGATGGGAATTGAACAATGAGAACACATGGACACAGGAAGGGGAACATCACACACCGGGGCCTGTTGTGGGATGGGGGGAGGGGGGAGGGATAGCATTTGGAGATATACCTAATGTTAAATGACGAGTTACTGGGTGCAGCATACCAACATGTCACATGTATACATATATAACCTGCACGTTGTGCACACGTACCCTAAAACTTAAAGTATAATAATAAAAATAGGATTGCAATAAGCCCTTGAACCTTACCAGTCCTCCATTTTCTCATCTGTAAAATAGGGATTATAATAGCACCTTATAAAGCTCAATAGCAACAGCGTGCCTGCATGTACTCAGAAAGGGTTAACCATTACTGCTGAGCATCTGAATGAAGCTCTGTGCCCTGCCCTTACAAGTCCACAGTGAGTGTATTTGGGGGTCTGTCTGTCCTAAAGCACACTGTCTTTAGAGTCGGAGAGATGTGCTTATGAATTCTGACTTTTCTGTGGACAATTCGGGTGGCTTTGGACCAGTTACTTAACCCCTTTAAGCCTCGTCTTCCCCATTTAAAAACTCGGGCTGATAACAGAACTACTTCATACAGTTGTTATGGGGATTAAATGTGATAATACAAGTGAAGTGTTTAGAATATTTCCCAGCTGAACAAAATTTGTAGTATCATTGTCATTATTATTGCCATGGTTAACATTTGACTATGTTACCCTGTTTAAAATGTTGCTCATTCATTCAAGAAGCATCTTTTTTGTTTTATACTTTCTAAGCTCTACCCACTGGGTTAGTGCTTGAGAGGAACTTGTCCTTCTCCTCAATTAACTCCCCTCATGGTACTGAAATGCCATGGCAGAAGTCTGTGGGGGGAATTCATTTCTTAGTTTTCCAAAATAGACTTTGAGGCCAAGAGTGTTGAAGCCTTCTAACTAATTGGAAATGGAAACTGGATTCAAACCTAAGACTTCTGAATGTGGGTTTTTTTCTTTGAAGCCATCTTTAGACTCATCCTAATGGGTTGCAATTATAAGGTGTTTTAAATTTTACAAGACAGTTAAATATCTACGATCTTACTTTTGAGTCTTTGTCAAGAATCTTGGTGAAATGATTACAGCATGTACTACCAATTCCTTCTTACAAGTGAGGATACTGAGGCCACCAGGAGATGCGAGTTGCCCAGGTGACATAGCTGGTAGATAATGGAACCCGGAGACCACCCAGAGTTCTGTACTGGGATCTCATGTGCTGCCTCAGTTACTAGGTGCTTTGCACAATGGTGTCTTCCTGAACTTTGGAACCCCCTCCTGAGTTAGACCCAAATCTCCTTGCTGATACCTTGACTGTGCAGCTCCCTCATTGTGCTAGGAAGAGGGGTGGGAGAGAGCAAGCCCTTTCTTTTCCTCTGCAGACTCTCACTGTGGCCGTGCTGATTCATTCCTGAGGGGCTGCTGCTTCTTGTCCATGGTGGGGAGCCAGAAAAAGCTAATTCTACCAGCCGCTGTGCATGGACCCATTCAGCGTCAATGGACCCGGGGATACTACCTCCATTATGAACCTGACAAAGAGATTGACATTAACTTGGCTGTCATGGCCTCTGCAAGCCCTCTGGGCCAAGGCCTGGGCGTCATTCTCCTGCATTCCTTTCCAGACGATTGAATCAAAGGCAAGAAATGAAATGAGCCTGAAAATGTACTGTTTGGAAGCCCCCCAGGGTTCTGGAAAGTCAGTAATGCCTGGGCAAGAACTGTTCTCCCTTATAGAGTAGGGCTCTGCAGGGCAGCTGATGAGAAAAACAGATAATGTGACAGGGAGGAAATTGCTTCTGGACTGAGGATCATCTCCCTGGCTTTGGGCACCATCAGCCAGCAATGCTACTGCTTTATTCCAGAGGCACACTATGGTATCTACTAGGGAAGTGCCAGAAGAATCAGCACAAATGAACTCTTTTTTGATGAGCCAACAGTTGGATTTGGCAAGAACATATCAGCATGTGCAATCAGGCAGAAAAAGGGTTTCAAAAAAATTTCTTTTTAAAATAAGTTCTATTTTGTTGTGAAATAAACACATTTCATTCAACATGTGAGTATAATTTGAGGGTAGGGAATTAACAATTTCAAGCACCTATAATGTGCAAAAAGATGTATTAATAATGTCAATATTTTATAAGATATTTTGTCATCAGAGTAATACATGTGCATTGTTAAGAAAAATTAAGGTTAGGGTTACCCCATTTGGCAAGTAGCCTAGTTTGGCAAAAGTGTTGGCTGAGGATGAGAGAAAGCTAGAATGGATGGAGAGGAGGAAGATGGTAAATATGAACTATGGTCTTGGGTTTAGCTGTAGTAGTGGAGACTGTAGCTTGTCCAACATCCCACTAATGCTCTTTTTGTGAGACATTTTAGTTACTCTTGAGAGTAATTAGTTTTAAGAAGGAGTCAACTTCATGTGAGGCGCTGCTGGATGTGAGCGGTGCAGGGGTGGACTGTCCTAGACGCTGGCAGTTCTCTCCAAAAGTTCCTGGGATCCTTTCACCATTTCCACGTGGGCCAGCCTGACTTCCAGTGGCCAGCGTCTATTGTATTTGTCATTTATACAAGAAGCACCTTTTTTGGTTTGTTTGTTTTATATGTTCAAAGCTCTACCCACTGGAGTTGGTGCTTGGGACACAGGTAAATAAGAACTTGTCCTTTTCCTCAAGTAATTCACTCATAGTCACTGAAACTCTGCAGCAGAAGTCTGCAGGGGAATACATTTTTGTAGTTTTCCAAAGTAGACTTTGAGGCCAAGCATGTTGAAGCCAGAGGTTAAACTTCCCAGTCTGTCTGAGGATTTGGAACTACAGTTCATGGGGCAAATCCATTCTGTTGTCTGTGTTTTTGTAAATAAAGTTTTATTGGAATACATCCATGTCAAGTCCTCTATGTATTGTCTGTGGCTGCTATTGCACTCCAGGGATAGAGTTGATTGAGTAGCTGTAACAGAGACTGCATGGCCTGGGAAGGTGAAACGATTTGCTATTAGGCTCTTTACAGAAAATTTTTGCTGACTATTGGCTTAGAGCATGCTTGTGAAGGGGCCCAAATAGAAGCACTGTCATCTCTAGGCCATGATGAGTAAACAAAGTTGAGTGGTTTGGTTACTGAAACTTGGAAAGGGTAGAGGTTTACAGAGAAGAGTCCTTTTGATGAGCAGAGGTCTGTAGTGGAGGGAAAGGAGGTCACCATTAGAGGAGATACCTGGGGATATACTTACCTCAACTTTCTTCCTTTACTCTAACTCTCATGAGAATTGCTTGTTTACCTGTGTGATTCAACCACTAGACTGTGAGCTTCTTGAGGCCAGGGATCAGGCCTTGTTATCTTTGCTAAGTCTACTTAGTTGGGAGCGAATAATGTTTTCAAATAGCGGCTCAACCAAAGCTTTTTGAATTGAGTGAACCAGCAACCCCCCACCCCCACTTCTGCCAGTTTTCTTCTTGGCAACCAACGCCGTATGTACATAAAGCCAACAGGGCTGGAGGAGATCCAGAGGCTGTGGTCTCATAGCTCCCTACCACCCTCCCCAAGCTAGTTGGCTCAGATGCATGTGAACTTGACCCTTTAACTTTGGATTCATTATCTCTGTGTGCCAGCATTCTGAGACAATAAATTTTAGGCAGATGGCTTTTCAAAGCCAGTGACTCTGGGATTTGGAGCAGCCATCGCCCAGATTGTAAACTTCCTTCCAGCTGATTCTTATTATCCCTGTCCTGGCCCATCAGTGAGGATGAGGCAGTCCTGGCAACTCCCTAAAAGGCTTCTTCACTTCCAGTAGGTCAGGCTGCCAGGATTTTCCCAAACCTAAACGATAATCTGAAGGTTTAAGTACACACTTCCAAAAGAGCAACTTTTCAAATTTATCATGAATGTCTCTGAAATGTGTTAAGTAATGCATTCAGTTTCTGCTGATGGATGAAATGCTAATGCCATTATCATAATGTAGTGCCTAATTTTTTTGGATGAAAATTATATTGGGTTTTTGACATCAGGAGCAAAGTAGCAAATTGCAATAAACTGCAAGATAAATCAGTTATAATTCAGTAGTCATAGAGGCCGCTTGAGGGAATAATAACAGCAATAATAATAAAAACAGCCCCCTACAAAGTTTCTCATCAGGTCTTAAGACTCCAAGTGGGTAATGTTTTGCTTACACATGCCCGCACATCGTATCTTGGCTGTACTGATGGGCAAACATCAATCATGTTGGCATATCTGATGGAGCCCAATAGCACGTCAATTTGATGGTTGCTTCATAAAATTTATCATCCCTCAAAGCACAGTCACACATTCTAGACACTGCCACCACTAGGACCAATGCACTGGGTTGTGGATGGGTTTTAAACCCAAAGTTTGCCCATTTATTGTGCAAATGTCCACACTCTGGATGCTGTGGGCACCAGTCACTTTCGCCAGAGAGCACCTGGCAGTGGTGCCTTGAAAATGAGTCTCAGAGTTGCTTTAATGCCCAGGTGTATGAATCTGGGCCAAATAGTGGGCAATTTCAGAATTATTCTGCTAATTGGACTTCTTTCAAATATAAATATGCGTTTCATCTCACATAGCCCAAGTGGGAAGAGGAAAAATAACAGGATTCCAACTGCCAGGCTTTTAGGTCTATTTTCCAGACCTTAGCTTACTGCTAAGAGAGAAGAAGAGTGTGTGGGGAGTAGTGACTAGGATCTAGAGACAATACACATACACAATACACAATTTGCACATACACATATGTACATACATATAATACACACTTCACACAAAGCACACATGTACATATACATATATACAATACATATATACACAAAGTGTCCACACACACAATACACATACCACAGTACACACATATCCACATATATATGCACACACAATACACACATATAATACACATACACACACAAACATGCATATATGCCCATGCACACCCATATGCATGTTTATATAGTTAAGTGAGATTTTATCTGGGCATCATTTTAAAAACTGAACAGATCAAATTCTGCTAGTTCAGTTGTAGAAAAAACACACTGCCTCATCACTCCCCCTCCACACATGAAAATCTGGCCATGGTTTTTCTTTTTCCTTGAGATTTTATACCCTGCTCCCTGCAAGACAATATATTCTTATCCTTCCAAACCCTCAGACACTTGGTTTCTTCCAGTGTTGTAAGGCTGTGCATGAAGATGCCCTCTATTTCTTGATATTTGTAGTTCCTATTTTCCCAGTTTGGTTCCGGGGAATTTACTTCTGTCCCAGGTCCCTTTGACCTCCTGATTCCCACGATCAGTTTAACAGATTCTTTAGCAGAGCCTGCCTAGCCATGAGATTGTGTTAATATGTCATTAATAGCTGTACCAGGCCCTGTCCAAACCCATTCCCAATACTTCCTTTTGGAAACCTATCGGCTACACTGAAGGGAAAGAGAAGTCAAGAGCACTGCCTATGCTTTTTGATATTTTTAGCTGCATTAGGTACCAGGTCTCTCAGATGATCTATTAACATTTCCAAGCCTGTCAGAAAATTTCAAGTTCAATAAAAGGGGAAGAACATGATTTTTAAAAAATAAAGAAAAATCGAGCCTGGCAATACCAGCAAATCTTCCCAGGAGAGTAAGAGCTGGGTTATCTAATGGCTCTGTGCTTGCCTCTTCTGCTAATTAGCTTGCTGCCCCAACCAAGGCATCCTTCTCCCCGGGCCTCAGTTTCCTCATCTGTAAAAATTAGCAGATTAGATTGCTAAGGTTTCTCTGAGTTCTATCAAATAATAAAATTCATTGGCTCTGCAGGGATTCAAATTCAAAATCAGATTAATTTTTCTTGGCCATGTTTTGACTCATGGTGAGCTTGCAGTCCACCAAGACACTTGGGCAATTCATGAAGAAAGCTTTGCAGCCACCACATGAATGCTTCCTTTCCTTAAGAAGGAGGAGAGCATAGAAATTCACAATAGCATGCACACTGGAGCATTTCCTATCATCTACTTATCCCTTCGTCTAAGGACATAGGGCTGCCTCATGAAGTCCACTGAGTGGCTCATGCAGGTGTATGCTGACTATGTTATAATTACCTTCATTGATGTCACAGCTTAGGTTGACCAAAGATTAGACATGGGCTAGCAACATCTCTATATCTTTATTGAGAATTGGGGTATGGCATTGGAGTAGGAAAAAGAGTGAAGGATTTGATACAGACAAATCAAGTTTTGAATTGTGGCTCTGCCATGTTTTAGCTGTGAGATCTTGGGCAAGTTGCCTGGTCTTTCTGAGCCTAAAGAAATAACACCTTCACATGTTGAAGCAAAGTGGGAATTCTGTGAAATTCATAGCAGCTCACATCAATGCAAAAACTATAAACCCTAGTCATGTGGACATTACCATTAAGGGGGAGAATGTATGTACGTCATCTGGCAACATCAAAAATGTTCATTTCCTTTATGAGTTACCTTAATAATCCACTATAAGACTTACATTTTCACATTGATAAAATTTGAGAAATACTTGACATATCTTTAGCATTTTCTCCCTCTTCCAGTATTAGACATTTGTGATCTGCTAGAAAGCTCATAGCTATATTGAAAAATAAACTGTTTCAGCTGTAGTTACTTTTCTTTTTGGTACATATATCTTGCCTCCTAATTTCTGTTACATTTATAATATATTTTTAAAATTTTTAGTATTATTTTGTAACTTTTTAAGATAATTTTAAAAGATTAGAAAAATTGCAAGAAAACAATTAACACCGACGTAATATTCACTAATAGTCACCAATTGTTAATATAAGGTGACTTTAAAAAGTTCATGGAAAAATGGAATTAAAAGATAAAAATAAAAATATAAACTTTCTCAAAATCGGCTCCATCAGGTACAAGGTACTTTTCTAAGCAATGATACCATCCATTTATTTAGTCCATCCCTAAAGACCTGAGTGAGGGTCCTGGAAATTTAACCCTTAAATTTTTTAAATTAGGAAGTAAAATGAAGTCAGAGGGAGTCAAATCATGACTCTAAGATGGATGTCTAATGATTTCCCATCAAAACTCTTAGAAGATTGCCCTTGTTTGATGAGAGAAATGTTAAGGAGCCTTGTCATGGTGGAAAAGGACTCCCTGATGAAGCTTTCCCAAGAGTTTTTCTGCTAAAGTTTCAGCTAACTTTCTCAAAACACTCTCATATTATTGTTCTTTGGCCCTCCAGAGAGTCAACAAGAAAAATTCCTTGAGCATTCAAAAAACTGTTGCCATGGCCTTTGTTTTTGACTGATTTGCTATTGCTCTGACTGAACCACTTCCACCTCTTGGTAGCCATTGCTTTGATTGTGCCTTGTCTGTAGGGTTATACTGTTAAAGTCATGTTTAATCTCTTACTACAGTTCTTCAGGGAAATGCTTCAGGATCTTGATCCCACTTGTTTAACATTTCTGTTGAAAGCTTTTCTCTTGTCTGCAGCTGATCTGGGCATAATGGTTATGGCACCCATTAAGTGGAAAGTTTGCTCAACTTTAATTTTTCAGTTAGAATTGTGTAAGCTGAATCAGTTGAGATGTCTGTGGTATTGGCTATTATTTGTGCTGTTAATCACTGGTTCTGTTCAATTGGGGCATGAACAAGATTAATTTTTTTCCTCATAAATTGATGTGGATGGTCCGTCACTGAGGGCTTTATCTTCAACATTGTCTTGTCCCTTCTTAAAATGAGTTATCCATTTGCAAACTGCTGCTTTATTTGGAGCGTTGTCTTCATAAACTTTTCATAAAGCATCAATGATTTCACCATTCTGGTAGGAGCTCTTTTCAAACTGATGTCTTATCCCAATAACTTTGATCTCTTGGCTAAGGTGGTGTCTGCCAGACTTCTTCACCATAAATACATCTATTTTCCCTTACTCATAAATAGATAATCTATGAGAAATACTTTGAGACTGAGTAAATATCCTCTTCCCTAGTAAACTCTTAGGCAACGGTACATGACAGTTTATAAAATATGACCCTGAAAGTCTTTGAGATTCCTCCTATGAAGAGGTCTACATTTTCTCTGATCAAATCTGGATGAGGCTGTGATGACTTTGTCTACTGGAGTAAAGGGGAAGTGATGCTGTGTGACCTTTGAGGCTGCCTTACTAAAGGTCATGCAGCTTGTGTTTTGTCCTCTTGGGCTGCTGGCCTTGGGAAGAACTAGGCAGCAAATGAGAAGTCCAACCACCCTGAGATTGCCATGCTAGGGAGGCCATGAGTGGATGCTGTGGTCAACAGCCCAGCTGTGAAGCCAATGGCCAGCACCAACTGCCACCATACAAGTGACCAACCTTAAATGCTGCAGCCCAGCTGAACCTTAAAGATGGCTGATGCTCCATCTGACATCTGTAACCACATGAATGACTGCAAGCAAGAATTGCCCAGACAATGTCTTAAATTCTTGATCCACAAAATCATGTATCAAATAAAATGGCTGCTTTAGCCCTACAGATTTGGGGTAATTGCTATGCTGTAGTAGTAACTGAAAAGCATTCATTGATGATTCTTCCCTGAATCAATTATTATATTGGTGGTTGCTAAAATGCAATTTTTAAATTCCATCAGCCTCATTTTATTATGTGAATACTATTGGTTATTCTTTCTGGATATGTCTGCCTTACTCCTGGCTTCCTCAGATTCTTTTAGGATTTGCTTCTGCTTATTATATTATTTCTCCAGGAAAAAAGACCTCTGAGCTGGGACCAAAACAAGAAAGAAATGAGAATCTATTTCTTATTAATCTCTAACAAATAGTCTAGGGGCTACAATGTCAGTTTCTTATAATAAGATGACATTTTTGTCCTTCCTTTTGCTAAACACTAATTGTAGCTCTGCATCAGAAAACATAGAAAGTGCTAGAAGTGCATTCATTGTTTTCTAATCACAACATACTTTATATGAAATTCATGTCATTTTCTCAATTGAAATATGCTCCTCTAAAATGACACTTTCAAAGTCCAACTACCATAAACAGAGCTCACCAGCCTTATTTCTCCCCTGCTCTCCTGCAGCCCCACAATGTGTCTGCTGACCTAAGACACTGAGGCTGCCAGCCTCAGCCTGACTGTGTTGTTTTTGTAATGTGCAGTTGATTATCTTTAGATGGGGCCGGCACAGGAATGTGACCCCAAATTATTCTCCTTTTGTGAATTAGGTGGCAGGATGTGTGAAGGTAATAAAAGAGAAGGATAGGACTCTCAAAATCTTTTAGGGACATGAACGAAAATAATAAATCTGGGTCTTAAAATAGCCAGTGGGCTAGAATCACTAAAAAAATCTCAAGGGGAGAAATATTCATAGCTAGAAGAGGAACATGCATACTATTTGCAGCAAACTAATATCAGCTTTATCTTTAGAGCTGTTTGTGTGCATAATCCAGGCTCCTGCATAGAGGGGAATTTTGCATCTTAAACTCAGGAAGCAGATTTAAGGACCTACTATGCACTCAGCCTCATGGTAGGAGTCAGGGAGGGGCAGTTAGGAATGTAAAACATAATTCTCAGCCACGGGAACTTTTCACTTAATTGAGGGAGTCAAGACATACACAAATATGCTGCACTTTTCCTCCATTCTTTTTCATCTCCTTCAGTTATGTGCCTCCAACCACCTGCCACCCCCACCTCCCACAGTGATTAAGAAATAAAGCTTAGAAGCTGGATACGTTTACCTAATATGATTGGATTGTAATATTCTTAAACAAAAGTGTAGAGTTTTTTTCCTGATTGTAATTTTGGGATTCTTCATAGCGGGTGGCTTTTCTAGCACTGTGGACATGTGTGTTGAACTGAGCATGACAGGCTTGCATAAGCATTGATCACATCAATGGAACTTAACAAACTCACACTCTGCTTAGCGTGGCAGCCTAGGCCCTCCCACCCCCCTCAGCAATCTCTCCTTGTAGCTTTTTTTATGTTTTCTGCTCACAGGGCCTTATTTTGTGCCTTCAGATAGAGTTTCCGGGCATTACAGAATAGCATGAATTCTCTTCCATTTCCCCTTTTCCCCACAACCCTGTGAGTTCTGTGCCCATGTCTCTTCATCCAAGAGTTTCAGAAGTCCAGTCCAAATATTCCACCAGCACTGTGTTGGCACCAGCACTGTCCAATCAGAAAGGCCTTGGGCTTTCACCAGCTGCTTCTGCTGCCGTGGTGTGTTTCAGGTAAATATGAGATGGCAAGCACCCAGGATCCCTTCCTAACCCATCTCCGTGCTCATTCTGGGCTCACAGGGGACCCTGCCTTGTTCTGTTGTTCCAGGGTCCCACTTGGTGGGACAAACACTTGGATGTGGACATCCTACAGCTTAGCCCACAAACCAAGGCTCACATCAAAGCCTTTCCAGACTACTTGAAGCCAATTTATTCCTTGCTTTGTGCTTGCCCTCCCACTGTCCTCTGCAGACATTGATAATAACCCAATGAGGCTTGTCTTCCTATGATGGGACCATGAGCCACTGGAGGGTTAGAGACACATCTACCCGTGTTTGGCTCTCATCCACCCTTAATGATTGTTGGTTGAATGAATAACTAAATACATACATACCGGTTTTCCAGATACCAGAAACAAAGCACTGCCTTTGTTGTCCACATTCTTTATAATAGCAATGATAACTAACAATGTCATGGCATAATGTAAGTGCTTTAAATGCATTAGCTCATTTAAACATCATAGCAATTTTAGAAAGAATGTCTCTTATAAACCCCATTTTAAAGATGAGAAAACAGGAGGAAAGAAGAGTTAAGTTGATTTCTTAGTGTCACATAGCTGATGGATTGCTGAGCTGGACTTTGAACCATGGTAGTCTGTTTCTGGAATATCAGCTCTTAACTACTAAACTAAATTTCTTGTCTGGAGTAGCCACCAGAGGTCCTTTAAATTTCCATCGTGATGAACCAACTACAGGGCAAAATTCTATGTCCTTCCAACCTGCCCTGCAATTCCTCGCTTTGAGTCTTTTGCTTGTCTAGTTTGCAGCTGCAGAGTCAATGATGCTTTCTCTACCTTCTCTCCTGTTGCTGTGCTCTTGTGGTCTTCAGGCTTAGCCTGACTGTTATCTGCTTCACCAGACTCCTCAGACATCCTAGCAGAGCTTGAGGTGTTCTCTTCTGGCCTCCCACAGCACCATACTTAGACAGTTTAGTATGTATCTGTAGCTAGGTAATTATTTCTTTCCCCAGCACACTTGGATGTCTGAGTGACGAGCTTTCTATGCCCCTAGAGTATGTGCTTCTTATGTGTAGGGTTATGGATTTCTCATTTCCACTTCTTCAGTTCCTGACACCTAGTAAAATGCTCTGAGGATGTGTACGGAACAGGGTTATTGGGAACCAGGGTTGCTCTTATGAATGGATGCAGTTGGCTGATGTCTTATGATTTCTAGAGCCCTGGACAGATTATTTTGTCCTTGGCTATCTTTCCTGTCTGGAATCATGATGCCTGAAGTGCTCCCATTATTGAACTGTTCTTGCAAAATAAGTATTTCATCCTCTAGTGTTCTCGGTAAAACAAAATATATTTGTGGGAAGAGCAGTGACTTAAATCTCTGAAACATGTGTGTGACTTGGAGGCGTGCATGTAGGCTGTGCCCAGGATTCTGGGCACTCACGGGAGGCAGGGACGGGCGGCAAGTGTTGCCGAAGCGAGCTTCCCCTCATTTCCAATTTTGTCGGGAACCAGCCTCCATATATATCCCTTTTAGCACTTCTAAGTAGCAACACAAGTCTTCCAGATGGCTGTGGAATTACTTGTAAGGCAGCCTGCAGATGATTCTTGAAAAAAGAAAGTTCTCATTAAAAGTGAATGAAAGCGTGAATTTTCAACATGTCTGTTTGAAACTCTAAGAATTTTTAAGTGAAATTAGACTTATGTGGAATGAAGCACACCCAAAGCCCTTTAAAGCTTTGGAAGTCTATCAGTCAGCAAACTACACACAGACAGGGTGTTTCCCCTCTGTGTGGGCACTGCTGTGGGTGCCGGGGAGGCAGTGAGGAACGAGACAGGGTCCCTGTGCCCCAGGAGATTGCGATGTTTCCACAGACCATTAGCGAGCCTTTGTAGGCAATGGTTGGAATCCACTAGTAATTTTCAGTATTTTAAAATCCTAACCAACATCTTCTTATATTTAACCATAATAGCGTTGTGCAGGAGAATGGAAACATCATTTCTTTGCTATTGCCTGGAATCATAGTACCTCTGTGTATCTTACCACTGTATACCTCATTGGAAGACACATACTTTATTCCATAAGACAGGATGGTTGAAGAAACCAACAGAGAGCACTATATTTTGCCCAACTTGAGGCTCATGAACAGGAGAGAATGGTAGATTTTCTTGGTGGGGACAATATTGCAGGGCTCAGATACAAGATGCATGTATGTAGTGTATAAGAGCTGCTCTGGTGAAGTGTCTTGTAGGATAACTGTTGGTGGACACCCTCTGCTTCCCTGAGGTCATCTGCAGACCCTTCTTTCCCAGTCTGTGGCATCATGAGTCCCTTGGCCCATAGGAGGATGCTTTGTCCATGTGCAGGACAGGTTGGAAGAGAGGAAGGTTAAAGCCTGAAGCAGTTCTTAGCCCATGAGGGGGGAGAGGAGCTAGGTAAGGACTCCAGCTTCCTTGCCTTTGGAGAGTCCGCTTCTGAACTGTGCTTTGCAATCTCTCAGAGGGTCCCCTGTGGGACTGAGTCCCAGTGGCCCACAGTGGTGACCTTCTCATTACCCTAGCCTTATTAGCTTTCCTCTCATCATTGTCTCTCCTCCCCACTCATGCACCATGCTTGCTGGAATCATCTCCCAAATAGGATGCCTGTACCAAATTTCTCCCAAATAAGGCACCTGTACCAAATTTCTATCTTAGGGTCTGCTTCAGAGGGAGTGCAAACTAAAGACAATACATCAAAATACTGAGGAGGTAGAGAAGTACCTATGGTAGAGGAGATCTGGGAAGACTACCACCGGAAGGTGGCTTTAAAGGTGAGATGGAGATAGGGTATTTTTCATTAGAACACCGCCATGGTGCTATAGCCACTGGTGGACTTGGGGTAATGAACCTAGCACCTGTAGGCTGGGCTGCTCCAGGCAGGGGCCCTTGGTATTGCCTGAAAGAACCTCAACCTCTCCCCCAGCACCTCTCATCTGGACCACATGGGGGCACTCTGCAGGCCGGGTGGTCAACTCTCCTAACCCTCGAAGTTGCTGGCCTTGCCACTCTCTCTCCTGTCTCCTCCACTCCTTACTTGATATGACCTGTTAAGACTGTAAACTCGAGGGTCTGGTCTTTTTCTACTTCCTCAGCATATTGCATAGTTCCTGGAACACAGTAAATGCTCGATAAATATTTGTTGCTCAATAAGGTGTTTATCCTTTCCTCATCACTGCGGCCTTGAGCACCCTGCAGAAGACATCTCCCATGCCCCTCTCTGGCTACCTCCAACACATAGTGTTAGTCAGAGGTGCCGGAGGACATTACACCATTTAGACACCTTTCTGCCAGCCCAGGGCTTCTCAAAATTTAGGATATGTAAGATTCAGCTAGAGAGCTTGTTACAACATCTATTTCTGAGTGCCAAGATGAAAGATTCTGGTGTGAGCTCTGAGAGTTTGAATTTCTAATAAGCTCCTACGTGATGCTGGGACCATGCTTCAAGTATTGATGCTCTAGGGTCCTGTCCTGACCCTCAGCTGTCAATTCTAAGCTGAGTGGTTACAAAGGTGAAATTCACTGGTCAGTACTATTTAGGGTTTTGGGACCAGCCACCAGTACCTTTTTGTACCTCAATGCTGACGTTTGATTCTAATAGAAGAATTGGGTGGATTTTTGATGGGCAGAGATGTACTTTGATTGGTTGCAGAGCCTAATTGCTTTGTAATTATAGTAGTTTGCCGGGGCTGCCATAACAAAGTCCACAGATGGTTGGTTTAAACAACAGACATTTATTTTCTAACAATTCTGGAGGGCAGAGGTCTGAAATCAAGGTTTTGACATTGATTGATTTCTTCCAAGGCCTCTTTCCTTGGTTTGTAGATGGCTCTCTTCTCCTCATGTCTTCACATCGTCACGTCACATTGTCTTCCTTCTTTCTGTGTCTGTCTTAATAATAACGGCAACAGTCAGATTGGATTAGGGCCCACTGTAATGACCTCATTTTAACTTAGTTACCTCTTTAAGGACCCCATCTCCAAATATGGCCACAATCTGAGATACTGGAAGTTAAGACTTCGACAGATAATTTTTTTTGGCGGTAAGGGGGGCATAATTCACCCCACAAAATAATATTCATAAGGAAACTTAAATCTTTTTGAGACTCAGTTTTCTCATGTGCAAGATATAGATAATACTTACTCCAAAGTGGTGTCATAAGGATGAAGTCAGCTGATGCTTGTGATGGCCTTTTGCTAGTACTAAAGCTTAAAACAGAAAAAAATGCCAGCTATTCTATTACATTTCAACTTTTCTGAAGTTCAGTTCTTATACCATGTTAGGATCAGGTGTCAGGTAAAAAGTACATTTACCTTTTCAATGCTCTTACCTCATTTTGGTCTATTTATTCTGCATAGCCATAAGCATGGTTGCTTTCAGTAAAGAAGTTGCAATAGTAAGGAGGCAACACAATTTAGTGAATGGCTAAGATCATGAAGCCATCCTCTCAGCTGCATGTCCTCCTGGAATGGAGGCACTTGGTGCATCTTCATCTTCGAAGGTAACCTTTACTTGCCTCTGGTTCTCTCCAAAGTGAACTGCTTCATTCAGGGGGCATTTAGATGTAGTGTCCTCATGCCAAGACTCCTGTCTGGGCTGAATTTCAAAGAGGATGATCCTCTTATTGTGGTCTTAAAGAGTGTCAAATTTTCTCAGCATGATGCTTTTAGAATTTGGTACCCAAATGGCCTAAGAAATTCCCTTGTCCCATATAGGTGTTCAGTGGATCCTCTGTTGTTGGCATTGATGAAGGTCAGGCTGCTGCTCCAAGTAGCTGCTGACAGCAGTAAGGTCTACAACTCTGGGTGAAGCCGATACAGTGACTCCCATTGTGTTTAAACTCAATGCTCCTTTCCCCTTGTTCCATGTATCAAGTTGGATCTAATGTCCTGCTGAATCTACCTCCAATATCTCTTCTGTAACTTCCCCTATTCTTCCTCCCTTCCCTTTGTCACTGCCTTAATTTAGGTCACCATCACGTCTTGCTTTGAAATAGCCTCTTAGCCAATCTCTCCTCCTTATCTTCCTCCAATCTACTCTGTGCCCTGCTGACAAAACTGACTTTATAAAACATAGATCTGTTTTTTATCATTTGTATGCTTAAACCTTTCGAAGGTTCTATACTATTTATAGATGGCTGTGTCACAAATCATTACAAACTTAGTGACTTAAAACAACTCATGTTCATCATCTCACCATTATGTGGGCCAGGAACCTGGACACTGCTTTTCTAGAGACCCCTGTGTCAGGGTCTCTCACAAGTCTTCAGTCAAGTTGTCCAGGGCTGGGTCTCCACTGAAAAGTTGACTGGGGAAGGGTCCACTTCCAAGTTCACTGAAATTATTGGCAGCATTCAGCTTTTGGAGAGCTCTTTGACTGAGAGATTCTGTTCATTGTTGTTAAGTGGAAACTGCCCTCAGTTCTTTGCCTCATGGGGCTTTCCAACATGGTCTCTTACTTCATCATAGTCAACAAGGAAGAGCCTACTAGCAAGAGGGACATCACAGTTTTCTATTATGAAAGTGATATTTCATTGCTTTTTCTATATTCCATCAGTTAGTAAAAAGTCATTAGGCCACCCTACATTCAAGAGAGATGATTACATAGGAGGAGATTACACAGGCAACTACCAAGAGGTGGGGGTCATGGGGTCCCCCGATAGTCTATCCAACACAGGCGTTCACTGACCGTGCAATAAATCCCAGACCCTCAGCTGGGGCAGGAGAACTCAATGGTTAGGAGTAGCAGAGACTGTGGCATCAGACAGAACTGAGTTAGAGTCCTAAATTGGTCATTTGTTGTGCTTAAACCCTCCAGGCCTCTGTTGGTTCATCTGAAAGATAGAAATAGTCATGGCACCTACCTCATAGGATTGTGGTAATGATATAAATGAGAACGTAAAAATTTGTGGAATACCTAATTGGGAACAAAAGCCCAATGATATTAAGGATTATTTTAATTAGTGTTGCCAATAAACTCTCAATAATCAACGTGATTGTTTCCATCCCAGTTTTATATTTATCCTGCCTGCCTCCTCCCCTCATGCTCCATTGGACTCTAGCCCTGATGAGTCTCAGCACATTTCCCCAGATGTGCTGGGCTTGTTGACATGGTGGTATCTTTCCACTAATTAGACTGTCCTTCCTGTCTCTGTCCCTCTTATCCAAGAGTGAAGGGAAACATCAGGTCTTTTGAAGCCTTTTATGCCCTGAGGATGGATAGGTGCCCCACCCCACAACATGCTCACTGCGGTCTCACAGTGTCCTGTATTTTGATCATCTGTGTGTCTGTCTTCTCTAATGATAAAGATCCTGTATCTTTCCTTTTTGGGTCCTAAATACCTATCAGAAGGTCTGGTACCTAGTAAGTGCTGAGTTTGTGTTTTAAGAAAAAATAGAATTACGGTAAAAAAAAATGTTATATACATGATATTGGGGAGGTGGATAGGGCTGTTAACATAATTAAAACAGAGAGAAATTAAGTGTTTTATCCAAGGTCACATGGTTAATAAAATGGCAGAAGTAGATGCAAACCCAGCTCTGCTGACCGCATATAGGATGCTGTTCTGGGAACAAGTAAGTACTGGGGCCAAAGGGGAATGACGTACTATACTTCTCTAAAGGTCTTTGTGGGAATAAGAAATTTTATAAAACAAGAGAACTCTTAGAAAACTCAAGGCGTGTTGCTTAATTGTCAATGAGGTGCCTGGTTATTTGGAATAACAAGTGGATGACCTTGGGCCTGAGAACCTTCCATCTGTACTGTTCTGGGGAGTTCTAATGGAGTTCATCTGATGGGACACACGTAATTCATAAAAGTAATCATCAGTGTTTCCTATGAATAGCCCTATTGTTTCACTGTTCTGCTGTTGAATGGCAATCAGTAATAAACATGGGAGGCAAGTAAAAGGAAATCAGCCAAGTAGTCTGTTGTATGGATCTCAAGCAGTAAAGCAGAAATTCATGAGATTTTTAAGAAAAAGCAACTAAAAAACTCTGTAGTCAAGTTAACGAAGCTGTGATCTCATGAATGCTTAGGTTAACAAAAGTAATTTCAGTTTTTAGAACATGGCAAAGTTTTTCCTGCTATCATTGGCTTTAAATGTAATTTCATTGAATTTTTTCTTCGTTACTTTTTCCTATTTCATAAGTAACCTTGTGGTTAACATAAAAACAAACAAAAAATGGAAAAACATATCTCATAATGCCTGGTAAATAAAACTGTTTGTATTTGTTAATGTTCCCCTTTTGTCTCTACATTGGTATGCGTCCATCTGTTTGCATTCTTTTAATTCCAGTATTGGCATAATTTTTTACTGAGATTTTTTTTTATTATTATACTTTAAGTTTTAGGGTACATGTGCACAATGTGCAGGTTAGTTACATATGTATACATGTGCCATGCTGGTGTGCTGCACCCATTAACTCGCCATTTAGCATTAGGTATATCTCCCAATGCTATCCCTCCCCCCTCCCCCCACCCCACAACAGTCCCCAGAGTGTGATGTTCCCCTTCCTGTGTCCATGTGTTCTCATTGTTTAATTCCCATCTATGAGTGAGAACATGCGGTGTTTGGTTTTTTGTCCTTGCAGCAGTTTACTGAGAATGATGATTTCCAATTTCATCCATGTCCCTATGAAGGACATGAACTCATCATTTTTTATGGCTGCATAGTATTCCATGGTGTATATGTGCCACATTTTCTTAATCCAGTCTATCGTTGTTGGACATTTGGCTTGGTTCCAAGTCTTTGCTATTGTGAATAGTGCCGCAATAAACATACACGTGCATGTGTCTTTATAGCAGCATGATTTATAGTCCTTTGGGTATATACCCAGTAATGGGATGGCTGGGTCAAATGGTATTTCTAGTTCTAGATCCCTGAGGAATCGCCACACTGACTTCCACAATGGTTGAACTAGTTTACAGTCCCACCAACAGTGTAAAAGTGTTCCTATTTCTCCACATCCTCTCCAGCACCTGTTGTTTCCTGACTTTTTAATGATTGCCATTCTAACTGGTGTGAGATGGTATCTCATTGTGGTTTTGATTTGCATTTCTCTGATGGCCAGTGATGATGAGCATTTTTTCATGTGTCTTTTGGCTGCATAAATGTCTTCTTTTGAGAAGTGTCTGTTCATATCCTTCGCCCACTTGTTGATGGGGTTGTTTTTTTCTTGTAAATTTGTTTGAGTTCATTGTAGATTCTGGATATTAGCCCTTTGTCAGATGAGTAGGTTGCGAAAATTTTCTCCCATTTTGTAGGTTGCCTGTTCACTCTGATGGTAGTTTCTTTTGCTGTGCAGAAGCTCTTTAGTTTAATTGGATCCCATTTGTCAATTTTGGCTTTTGTTGCCATTGCTTTTGGTGTTTTAGACATGAAGTCCTTGCCCATGCCTATGTCCTGAATGGTAATGCCTAGGTTTTCTTCTAGGGTTTTTACGGTTTTAAGTCTAACGTTTAAGTCTTTAATCCATCTTGAATTAATTTTTGTATAAGGTGTAAGGAAGGGATCCAGTTTCAGCTTTCTACATATGGCTAGCCAGTTTTCCCAGCACCATTTATTAAATAGGGAATCCTTTCCCCATTGTTTGTTTTTCTCAGGTTTGTCAAAGATCAGATAGTTGTAGATATGCAGCATTATTTCTGAGGACTCTGTTCTGTTCCATTGATCTATATCTCTGTTTTGGTACCAGTACCATGCTGTTTTGGTTACTGTAGCCTTGTAGTATAGTTTGAAGTCAGGTAGAGTGATGCCTCGAGCTTTGTTCTTTTGGCTTAGGATTGACTTGGCGATGTGGGCTCTTTTTTGGTTCCATATGAACTTTAAAGTAGTTTTTTCCAATTCTGTGGAGAAAGTCATTGGTAGCTTGATGGGGATGGCATGGAATCTATAAATTACCTTGGGCAGTATGGCCATTTTCATGATATTGATTCTTCCTACCCATGAGCATGGAATGTTCTTCCATTTGTTTGTATCCTCTTTTATTGCATTGAGCAGTGGTTTGTAGTTCTCCTTGAAGAGGTCCTTCACGTCACTTGTAAGTTGGATTCCTAGGTATTTTATTCTCTTTGAAGCAATTGTGAATGGGAGTTCACTCATGATTTGGCTCTCTGTTTGTCTGTTATTGGTGTATAAGAATGCTTGTGATTTTTGCACATTGATTTTGTAACCTGAGACTTTGCTGAAGTTGCTTATCAGCTTAAAGAGATTTTGGGCTGAGACAATGGGGTTTTCTAGATATACAATCATGTCATCTGCAAACAGGGACAATTTGATTTCCTCTTTTCCTAATTGAATACCCTTGATTTCCTTCTCCTGCCTAATTGCCCTGGCCAGAACTTCCAACACTATGTTGAATAGGAGTGGTGAGAGAGGGCATCCCTGTCTTGTGCCAGTTTTCAAAGGGAATGCTTCCAGTTTTTGCCCACTCAGTATGATATTGGCTGTGGGTTTTTCATAGATAGCTCTCATTATTTTGAGATACGTCCCATCAATACCTAATTTATTGAGAGTTTTTAGCATGAAGGGCTGTTGAATTTTGTCAAAGGCCTTTTCTGCATGTATTGAGATAATCATATGGTTTTTGTCTTTGGTTCTGTTTATATGCTGGAGTACATTTATTGATTTGCATATATTGAACCAGCCTTGCATCCCAGGGATGAAGCCCACTTGATCATGGTGGATAAGCTTTTTGATGTGCTAATGGATTCAGTTTGCCAGTATTTTATTGAGGATTTTTGCATCAATGTTCATCAATGATATTGGTCTAAAATTCTCTTTTTTGGTTGTGTCTCTGCCAGGCTTTGGTATCAGGATGATGCTGGCCTCATAAAATGAGTTAGGAAGGATTCCCTCTTTTTCTATTGATTGGAATAGTCTCAGAAGGAATGGTACCAGTTCCTCCTTGTACCTCTGGTAAAATTCGGCTGTGAATCCATCTGATCCTGGACTCTTTTTGGTTGGTAAGCTATTGATTATTGCCACAATTTCAGATCCTGTTATTGGTCTATTCAGAGATTCAACTTCTTCCTGGTTTAGTCTTGGGAGAGTGTATGTGTCAAGGAATTTATCCATTTCTTCTAGATTTTCTAGTTTATTTGCATAGAGGTGTTTATAGTATTCTCTGATGGTAGTTTGTATTTCTGTGGGATCGGTGGTGATAGCCCCTTTATCATTTTTTATTGCATTTATTTGATTCTTCTCTCTTTTTTTCTTTATTAGTCTTGCTAGAGGTCTATCAATTTTGTTGATCCTTTCAAAAAACCAGCTCCTGGATTCATTGAGTTTTTGAAGGGTTTTTTTTTTTTTTGTCTCTATTTCCTTCAGTTCTGCTCTGATTTTAGTTATTTCTTGCCTTCTGCTAGCTTTTGAATGTGTTTGCTCTTGCTTTTCTAGTTCTTTTAATTGTGATGTTAGGGTGTCAATTTTGGATCTTTCCTGCTTTCTCTTGTGGGCATTTAGTGCTATAAATTTCCCTCTACACACTGCTTTGAATGTGTCCCAGAGATTCTGGTATGTTGTGTCTTTGTTCTCCTTGGTTTCAAAGAACATCTTTATTTCTGCCTTCATTTCGTTATGTACCCAGTAGTCATTCAGGAGCAGGTTGTTCAGTTTCCATGTAGTTGAGCGGTTTTGAGTGAGTTTCTTAATCCTGAGTTCTAGTTTGATTGTACTGTGGTCTGAGAGACAGTTTGTTATAATTTCTGTTCTTTTACATTTGCTGAGGAGAGCTTTACTTCCAACTATGTGGTCAATTTTGGAATAGGTGTGGTGTGGTACTGAAAAAAATGTATATTCTGTTGATTTGGGGTGGAGAGTTCTGTAGATGTCTATTAGGTCCACTTGGTGCAGAGCTGAGTTCAATTCCTGGGTATCCTTGTTAACTTTCTGTCTCGTTGATCTGTCTAATGTTGACAATGGGGTGTTAAAGTCTCCCATTATTATTGTGTGGGAGTCTAAGTCTCTTTGTAGGTCACTCAGGACTTGCTTTATGAATCTGGGTGCTCCTGTATTGGGTGCATGTATATTTAGGATAGTTAGCTCTTCTTGTTGAATTTATCCCTTTACCATTATGTAATGGCCTTCTTTGTCTCTTTTGATCTTTATTGGTTTAAAGTCTGTTTTATCAGAGACTAGGATTGCAACCCCTGCCTTTGTTTGTTTTCCATTTGCTTGGTAGATCTTCCTCCATCCTTTTATTTTGAGCCTATGTGTGTTTCTGCACGTGAGATGGGTTTCCTGAATACAGCACACTGATGGGTCTTGAGTCTTTATCCAATTTGCCAGTCTGTGTCTTTTAATTGGAACATTTAGTCCATTTACATTTAAAGTTAATATTGTTATGTGTGAATTTGATCCTGTCATTATGATGTTAGCTGGTTATTTTGCTTGTTAGTTGATGCAGTTTCTTCCTAGTCTCGATGGTCTTTACATTTTGGCATGATTTTGCAGCGGCTGGTACCGGTTGTGCCTTTCCATGTTTAGTGCTTCCTTTAGGAGCTCTTTTAGGGCAGGCCTGGTGGTGACAAAATCTCTCAGCATTTGCTTGTCTGTAAAGTATTTTATTTCTCCTTCACTTATCAAGCTTAGTTTGGCTGGATATGAAATTCTGAGTTGAAAATTCTTTCTTTAAGAATGTTGAATATTGGTCTCCACTTTCTTCTGGCTTGTAGAGTTTCTGCCAAGAGATCCGCTGTTAGTCTGATAGGCTTCCCTTTGTGGGTAACCCGACCTTTCTCTCTGGCTTCCCTTAACATTTTTTCCTTCATTTCGACTTTGGTGAATCTGACAATTATGTGTCTTGGAATTGCTCTTCTCGAGGAGTATCTTTGTGATGTTCTCTGTATTTCCTGAATCTGAATGTTGGCCTGCCATGTAAGATTGAGGAAGTTCTCCTTTATAATATCCTGCAGAGTGTTTTCCAACTTGGTTCCATTCTCCCCGTCACTTTCAGGTATGCCAATCAGATGCAGATTTGGTCTTTTCACGTAGTCCCATATTTCTTGGAGGCTTTGTCTGTTTCTTTTTATTCTTTTTTCTCTAAACTTCCCTTCTCGCTTCATTTCATTCATGTCATCTTCCATCACTGATACCCTTTCTTCCAGTTGGTCGCTTCGGCTCCTGAGGCTTCTGCATTCTTCACGTAGTTCTCGAACCTTGGCTTTCCACTCCATCAGCTCCTTTAAGCACTTGTCTGTATTGGTTATTCTAGTTATACATTCGTCTAAAGTTTTTTCAAAGTTTTCAACTTCTTTGCCTTTGGTTTGAATTTCTTCCTGTAGCTCAGAGTAGTTTGATCATCTGAAGCCTTCTTCTCTCAACTCGTCAAAGTCATTCTCTGTCCAGCTTTGTTCCGTTGCTGGTGAGGAACTGCGTTCCTTTGGAGGAGGAGAGGCGCTCTGCTTTTTAGAGTTTCCAGTTTTTCTGCTGTTTTTTCCCCATCTTTGTGGTTTTAACTACTTTTGGTCTTTGATGATGGTGTTGTACAGATGGGTTTTTGGTGTGGATGTCCTTTCTGTTTGTTAGTTTTCCTTCTAACAGACAGGACCCTCAGCGGCAGGTCTGTTGGAGTTTGCTAGAGGTCCACTCCAGACCCTGTTTGCCTGCGTATCAGCAGCAGTGTCTGCAGAACCGCGGATTTTCATGATCTGCGAATGCTGCTGTCTGATCATTCCTCTGGAAGTTTTGTCTCAGAGGAGTACCTGGCCATGTGAGGTGTCAGTCTGCCCCTACTGGGGGTGCCTCCCAGTTAGGCTGCTCAGGGATCAGGGGTCAGGGACCCACTTGAGGAGGCAGTCTGCCCATTCTCAGATCTCCAGCTGCGTGCTGGGAGAACCACTGCTCTCCTCAAAGCTGCCAGACAGGGACATTTAAGTCTGCAGAGGTTACTGCTGTCTTTTTGTTTGTCTGTGCCCTGCCCCCAGAGGTGGAGCCTACAGAGGCAGGCAGGCCTCCTTGAGCTGTGGTGAGCTCCACCCAGTTCGAGCTTCCTGGCTGCTTTGTTTACCTAAGGGAGCCTGGGCAATGGCGGGCACCCCTCCCCCAGCCTCGCTGCCTCCTTGCAGTTTGATCTCAGACTGCTGTGCTGGCAATCAGTGAGACTCCGTGGGCGTAGGACCCTCTGAGCCAGGTGCGGGATATAATCTCCTGGTGCGCCATTTCCTAAGCCCGTCAGAAAAGCGCAGTATTTGGGTGGGAGTGGCCCGATTTTCCAGGTGCCGTCTGTCACCCCTTTCCTTGACCAGGAAAGGGAACTCCCTGACCCCTTGCGCTTCCCCAGTGAGGCAATGCCATGCCCTGCTTCGGCTGGCACATGGTGCACTGCACCCACTGTCCTGCACCCACTGTCTGGCACTCCCTAGTGAGATGAACCCGGTAGAATTTTGGTCTTTGAGGATGCATGTGGTGATAGATACAGCTATTCTCACACCAATGTATTTAGTGATTTAATATATTATACCTAGTATCCTTAACCAGTGTACATGGTTCTTGTCTCTAGGATGGGAAATGATGGATATAGAAGCCAGTAAGAGCTCAGAATGCAAATGCAGTAAGTAACAGTGTCAAACATAGTCATCACATTGATGCTACTTGTTGAGTTATGAGTTAAGTATCTTACATGAATTATTTTATTTAATCCTCATAACAACTTATTAAAGTGGTACTAGCATTGTTGGTGTTCTTACAGATGAGGAAACTGATGTTCACCAATGCTAAGTAACTTTTTCTAGGTTATTTGTTTAATAAGTGGTAAGATCAGGACTTTAAGTCGGTAGGTCTGACCCAAAGTCCCATTAATTGTCTAACAATTTGCCATAACCCAAGGCAACAAAATTCGTGTTCTTCTGTCAATTTCACTCATCCACTTAAATCATTCAATATGGAACTATTGATCCCCTGCTATGCGCCAGGCAGTTCCTTTCTGTCTGGAGCTGTCATCTGTCACTTCCTTAGAGAAAGTGTTGCTTTACCTTTGCATAACACGTTACCTTTGTCACTTTCTTAGAGAAAGTGGTTGTTATACCTTTGTATAACAGGTTACTATCTCCTGCCCTCACCATAGGCGAAAGGGCTTGGAGAAGGAAAGAGGGACACTTTGAAGATTGGGAAGTTGAAGGGCTATGGATTCTGACACAATATCAATTTAAAGCTATTCTCAGTTTAAAGGAAAAAACAATCAAACAAACAAATAATAGCAACAACCCAGACTGAGAAGCTGAAGACCTTCTTGTGCCCAGGGGCTGTAGATGCACATTTAATAGCTGTGTAACCTTGGACCTCAATCTGTTTGTCCTCTGGGACTTCAATTTTCTTGTCTTTAAAATGGAGATAATACTCTATTGTGGGATCTGGCCAGAGATATTGTGGGATCTGGCCAGCAGCCTGCAATGCAACGGGGCTCTCTCTTTGTTCCCAGGTGAATCAGCAGGTTGAGAAATAATAGACACACACAAGATAGTGAAAGCTGGGTCCAGGGGGGGTCACCACCTTCTGGTCCCGTGGTGCCAACAATGCACTGGATATACCAGCATTTATTATTAAGTTTTGTGAAGACAGGGGTAGGTTAGTGAGGGATTTAGGATCATTTGATTATGAGGTGAGATGGTCACATGGGGATGAAGTAATTCTTTAACATAACATTTGTGTGTGGAAGTACAGTACATTTGTATGTAGAAGTACAGTATACAGAGATAAGAATTTACAATATAGTATGTGCATCAGTAATTTCTAACAGAGCCTTAGAACAGAAACACAGTCTTTCCATAACCTATGATTAGCAAGATATTAATCAGCAGTAACAATTGCAACAAAAGCTGGTTACAAATAATCCATGGAAACAGGACATGCAGCTAGACAACCGGTTAGACCAGAAATTCTCAGAAGGGAGTATGCCTTAACCCTAAAGAGGCCTAGAAGAGCCACGGCAAGATGAGGGCATTTATAGCCCTATCTTATCCATATGGACAGGCGCCCTCCATGCATCCATTTATAGGCTCCCCACAAGGGTCGCATTCCATTCCCAGAGCTATGAACATCTGCTTTTCTGGGATAGGAATCTTGGTGATGTGAAACCTCCCTGACTGCACGTCCATTCATAGGCTCTCTGCATGGGGAAGCACATCACGTGCTGTTGGCTCATTCTGGCAGTCCAACCTGGCATTGCCTTTAGACAATCCTGCATGCAATTTTGTATTTACAGTAATCAGGAGCATTTCATCTTTTATTCCATAGCCATAGTTTCAGGGGGTCTCCCTACAATACTCAACCTCCTTTAAAACATTAACATGAGGATTAAATTGTATTCTTAATGTAGAGTGGTAAAAAAACACCATCTACCTTCTCGTTGTTTCAGAGGTTAGCAAATCAGTGGGCCAAATTCATCCTGCCTCCTATTGTAAATACAGTTGTATTGTAACAGAACTATATCCATTCATTATGTTTTGGCTGCATTCTACGGTGGCAGAGTTAAGAAGTCACAACAGAGATTGTACGGCCTACAAAGCCAAAAATATTTACTATCTGGTTCCTCACAGAAGAAGTTTACTGATCTTTGTTTGCTTTATATGTCCATATTTTGTTAACCAGTTTACAGAGGGTTGATTTATTATAGAGGCAATGATGCAAACAGGGTCACATCTTTTGAGATCACCTATTCTGAGCCATTTTAATCCTGGTCAATTGGGTTAACAGAGTTGTAACCGAAGACCTAATGCTTCACTCAGCACTGGTGCTTTGGTTCACAGGGACCCTGAAGACAGGATGCTCTAAGGGCAGAGAAGGGCTGTTGAGGTAGATAGATCTGAGTTTAAAAATCCAGGCTCTACCCTACTTGCTGTGTGACTGGGCAATCACATTCCTCTATGAGTCTTTGTTTTGCCACCTGGAAACATGGGCAGTGATGCCTAAATTTCAGTGTTTTGTAAGCTTAGGGATTTATGTAGGAAGGATCCAGAGAAGTGCCTGGGACAGAGTAGGGATCTGATAAGTGGTGACTATAATTATTACGAGTATCCTCCCTACCTTGGATTGAGTGGAGGCTTTTGGGAAGTTATATGAAAACATTTGGACCTCATGGAAAGCTTCTAAGAGGTGAGAAACACTTGATCATAGACAATGGAGAAGAGATGAAGATTTCAAGCAATGAAGATGAAGAGACCTTTTTCTTGAACAATGAGACCTTGGAGGGCTTGGATTGAGCAAAATAGGAGTCCTCGGTGAGCTCACCTGGCTGTACAGGGTTCATGAAAGGGGATAATCTGGAAGCAGGAGCACCTGTTCATGTCAGAGTGTAGACAAAAGGAAGGGAGGATGCCTTACATTTAAACCCATTTTGACTTTTGTATTAATAATATCCATACACTTAACAAAATGTTTGCTTCTGTGAGCTGGGTGGTGAGCTGTAAGATCACAGTGAAACTGTTACCTGATGATTCTGGTTTTGCTCATTCATTCCTTCAACATACATTTAGTGAGAGTCTTTTATGAAATGCATAATTTGCTAGGCACCAGGCAAATGACAGCAGACAAGGAATCCACGATCTTTATATTCCTAGAGTGGTCACTTCTGTGGGTAAGACACACATAAAAGAGCCACTTCAAGTGAGGAGTTCCCTTATGGCAAAGGACACAAATGACACGGGGTCCTGATCTTACTCAGGGATCCCAGGAAAGCCTCACAGCTTGAGGAAGAAAATGTGAAGGTGAGAGGCCCAGCAGGAGTGAGGTTCAGAGAATGCCACCAATATCCCCTGCAGACTGGAGAGCATATACAACATTGAAGACAAGCCTTCAAGACGTTGGATTGAAAGAACCCTCGCCAAGAAGGACTGTATATATGAAAGCACAAAAGGATGCACTTGCATTCAAGATTTGGAAAGAGAGATATATTTTCAGTTTAAAAGACATCATTTCACCAGCCTGAAATATTTCAGTTTGTCCAATTTACATAACAAGGCATGTTACACAATACATCGCAAAACATATATTAGTTGAAAAGGTTAATGTTGAAAAGGATTAATTTCTTCTCTAGCAACACAGACCTAATTAAATCTTTCCAGAAGCAGATGGACAATTCCACTCTCCAAATCGAGATATTTATGTAAATATCACTGAGCTAATTGATACTCAGCTGAATCAAAGGAAGGTAAACAATGTGTTTTCATGGTGTCAACAGTTGTGAGTTTGATTTACTGCATTAATGACTTCCTGGAACGAGCTATTATCCAAAGTGAGAGAGATTCTGGGATCTAATTTATTTTCTTGATTATTAGAGTCACACTGAAAATGAGTCCTGTTTACAGGAAGTATCCAGAGTAGAAAACAGGAGCTTTTCACAGGTCCTATTTGTCCAGAGGTAAGAGTCTCCACCAAGGAGCTGTAGCTTGCATGGGCATCCCATGACTTATTGAAGGCAAGGATTAAAATGTGAGACCTGTGTCATCAAATTATGACCCCAGTGAGTCAAGGCAACAAGACTTGGGGAAGAGTCAGGACTGAAATTTTAGAGACCCAAGTCAACTGCCTGGCATCTCCACCATTATGTTTTTTTTTCAGCCCTCAGTTGTCTCATATGCAATGGATACATTAGCCTTGGCTTTATCATTTACAGGAGTGTGGACTGGGAACTGAAAAAGTAAATAGGAAATGCATGGTGAAACAGAAAGAACTGTATAAGTGGGAGTTGCCTTTGTTATTAGAGGGACATTGTTAGTATTTCATTGCATTCTTTTCTTCCGTAGGTTATACCAGCCTGCAGGTGAAATGGTCACTCCCTGTTGCCAGCCATGTTGGCAATCCTGAAACGCATCTTTCCCATCTGAAGGCCTCCTGGAATTCTCTTTCCCCTGAGGTTTTCATGATGGCTCCTTTTCAGTGTTTCATAATTAATCTAAAATGTCGCCTTTTGGATAGATCCTCTCCATTCAGTCTAAGTAGACATCCCTTCTTCTTTATTCTCCATTACCACATCTCGGTTTATTTTTCTGTAACTTGACATCATCTATTTGTGATTAGTTGCTCATTTCTTTGTTTTTGTTTTTTGTTTTTTGTTTTGTTTTTTTTTTTGGTTAGTGTCTGTCTTTCCCACTGGTCTGTATATTAATGAAGGAAAGAGTTGTGTCTCTTTCATCCACCAACATGTTCCCAGTGCTTAGCATAGTGTCTGGCACTGGTGGATGCTCAATGAGCATTTGTTGAATAAGCAAATGGATGAGAATATTCTTCTTCATTATTAAATAATATTAATAAATAACAATAATTACTCATATTCTGGCTGTCACTCACATCAGAAGGATTTTTAGAACTCTGTGTCCTCGCCTCCTGGGTTATTCGAATACCCAAAGGAAGGACTAAGTCCTCAAATACCACTGGTATTGCCAGTTTCTCTCCTCTGGCCATACCTACTGCTGGGCCCTCCAGTGTCCACTGAGCCCAGTGAGCTTCTCACTGATGGCAGTGGCAGGCCATCTGGAGCAACCGCTGCCATTACTCCAGCTGCAGCAGAGAGACACAGTCAGAGCTGCATGCTCCATGGAGCCGGTGGGAGCTGGCAGAAGCTGGTGACAAGCGGGAGCCCCACCCTTCCGAGTTGGGGAGGGAACTCCCTGGGTGTTGCTGCACCTGCCCAAGCCATGGCCGCAGACCTGGGCATCCTTGTGCTCTTGGGGCCTGGGAGCAGGCAGGAGCCCCACCCTCGTGGGTATAGTTGCAACTGCCCAAACCACAGCTGCAGACTTGGGCCTCCTGCTCCATAGAGCAGGCAGAAGCCCTGCCCCACTGGCACAGCTGCAGCCATCCAGACTGTGGCTACAGACTCAGGCATCTCTGCACTCTTGAGGGCCCTGGAAGGCACCCCCACTCTTGCAGGATTAGAAGTGCCTGCTCCTGCTGCCTGGCTTCTCCCTGCTGTTGGCGCTGGCTCTGATCTTGGAGCAAAGTGGGGGCCATGCCTGGGCACTCTCATGGCCCGGCTGGGCATGCACATGCTCAGGGCAATGCCGACATGCCAGCATCCTGCCACCTTGGCCCCCTCTGGACTTTGGGCACCAAAAAGCATAGGAGGGAAACCTAGGGGGAACTGACGGCAGTTCAGCACCGGCCCGCAGGCATCCCTTGGCACCTACAGCCTGGGCACCATAAACAGCAGCAGGAGGCAGACAGGTTCCTGGGCAGAAGTGGGAGGGTTCCTGGTGAAGCCCAACCTTCAGGCCAGGGAGGACCTGAAAGCTGGGGGCCATGCTGCCAGTCCCGCAGACCAGAGTAGGAACTTGTGGTGTCTTTTCTGGGCCCACTCATAGCCATCCATGGACCAATGGATATGCTCTTCCTCCCCTCTGAGGCCCATAAAAGCCCCAGGCTCAGCCAGAGCTGAGCAGAAGTCAGAATGATCAGCTGCAGAGAGGAGCAACCCACTCCAGGTCCTCCTCTCTGCTGAGAGTTGTGCAGACAATGGGATGACCAGCTGTGGAGAGGAGCTACCCTATCTGCAGATAGCTGGACACCTGTTGGGACAAATTGCCTAGCAGAGAGGAGATACCCTCTCTTCTATGAGCTAAACACTCATTGGCACACCCTGGCTGTGGAAAGGAGCTTCCCCTGAGGGTGTCCTCTGAGCTTTTCTATCGTTCAATAAAGCTCCTCATTGTCTTGCTCTCCCTTAACTTGTCTGCATACCTCATTCTTCCTGGCCACAGGACAAGAACTTGGGACCCACCAATTAGCGAGGTTAAAAGAGCTGTGTCACAAACAGGGCTGAGACATGCCCCTTGCTCACCACATTGTGGGTGAAGATAAGGAAAAAAGAGCTGTGGCCCTCCAAGACCTGGGAGCTCCCAGATCCAGGGCTGTGACTCCCTCTTTGAGGGCCTGTGGTTCCTGGCATCTGCAAGATTCCAGGCACTACTGTGTTCCTTTGTGACAGTCATGGAAGCTGCTTGTGGTGCACCTGGTCCAGCTGCAGCCTCACAGAGCCAGTATCCATGCTGGCACCTGGAGCTGCCTGCCCTGCTGCAGGAGCTGGCATATCTGACTGTGCACAGTGGCTGGGCCCCATGCTCACTCACATTCTCCATGCCGTTCCATGCTTGACTTTCCCTTGGGAGGCATGAGACCCAGGCCATAGCATGAGCCAAGCACAGCCTGCCAAGCCAAGTGGTCAAAACAAGCCCAAGTGGGCCTGAGCAAAACTCGAGCAAAGATGCCTCTGGCCATAGGTTTCTGGCCAGAAAAACAATACCCCAAAGATCCTATAACATCACCATGGTGCCTGCTGCCAGTTGGTGCTCCTGGTGCTCCTGGAGGGCTGCTGTCTCTGCTGCACCCTTGCTGGCTGCTGGCATTGCTTAGTCCCTGCTGGCATGCCTGCTACTGTCCCTAGAGATGCTGGGCTGGTGCTTGGTATTTGTCCTTTTTTTTCCCCTAAGAATGCTAGTTTCTTGGTGCCTCCCTGAGTATATTTCAGATTGTTCTGGATGTTCCACTGTCCTGAAGCCACACTTCGTTCCGTGCGGGAGCAGAGGAGACTCCTCCCACTTTCTAGTAGTCCTGGTGCATGGACGTACACAGCACCCTCCCAATGCCGCACATCGGTTTTACTTTCAGTCATCTCTGTAACTGGGGCACTCTGAATCTTGAGCTTGAGGGAGTAGTTGAAGTTTAACAGATTCAGAGAGGAAGTGGAGGTGCCAGCTGTTCCCCAAATCATATTTCCTCACTGTGACCCAGGTGTTTGCAGATCAAGGTCAAGAGTTTTTCCTTCAGGATATTTTTTTTCCCAGAAGGTTTCTTACAGCCTGGTCTATCTGGGCACCAGGGAGGGACACAGATTAGACTTGGTTGTGGGTGTCCATGATGTGGCCATTTGAACTGAACTGCTGTGGTCAGAAGAGAGAAGCTGGAGTTTCTCTAATAGAGATAGAAAATGTGGCACCTGCTGAGCCTTTATTCTGTCATTTAGAAAAGAAAGCATTACTTCTAAAACAGCCAGAGGCTAAGGCAATTGCCCCACAGAGGTGTCAGGCTCCATGGGTTACCATATATCAGGCAATTTTGTGCTTTGTCCATGCAGGTGTCTCTGTCTGGAAAACCCTTCACCCTTTTCTTCTCTGATCAATGTCAATTTTTCTTTGAAAGCCCGGATTAAATGCTACTTCCTTCATGAAGGCTTTCCAGTGAAAATTAGACAACAGTACATTGTAATATTGGTCTATTATCAGTGATACGTCCATGCAACCACACACACACACACACACACACACACATGCACGCACAAGATTTCTTGTAGAGAACTTCATTAATAGCAACAGCAAACATTCATTAACAAAAGTTATTACTTTCCACTTATTGAGTGCCCCCCCCAAGTATCTAATGTACACTATGTGATTTAATCCCTGCAACAGCACCCACTGTGATTAATCTTAATTTGGAGTAGACAAAACTGAAGCTTTGAAAGTTTGAATAACTCACCTGAAATCATACAACTGGAGACTTATTCTAGCCTTTTGTATTTGGACAATTCTAGGGCTTCCAGAATTAGCCTCTAGACTCCATACCAGTGTTGAAAAAGAAAGTCACATGGGTAGAGACAGCTCATGAACACAGTGGTGGCCAAGAGCTGCCTCCTCTGCACTTCCTGGTCTGGCTCCCAAGGGATGCCAAGGCTTGCTCCTTCCCATGTTACTAAACATCTTCTCTGATATGTCATGCATGCAGCTGCCCTAACTCAAACATAATGAATGTTCCACCTCATGATAGTCTTGCTATATACAGGTTGCCTGTTAGAAGGTACAGGGAACACCATCTTGTAGAATCTGTTGATTTCCTGATATTTAGATTTTCTTCACTTTTTGGTCTTCATCTGATCAAAGCACTACAAAATCTTTGTAGGCACAAATAGTCTCCATAACAAACACACTGAATAATGTATTTAACAGCATCAGCAGTCTGCTTCCTTTCTGAGTACGCTCTCTCATTAAATCCCAGATCCAGCAGAAGTGAGCCCAGTCCTATGCAGGCTGCAGGGCCCACTCCCACAAAAAACTGTACACAACTGGTCACAGTGCCGGAAACTCTCAGCAGGATGGATTGGAGTTGCTGTCAGGGCTGTTCTACTGATGCTGGAAACTTTAAAATTCATGGCAGACCCTGGAGCTTCTGCAGAATTGCTAGACTCTCTGCTCACTTTTATCCCTGATTCTACGCACATCTGGGGTTTTATGTTCTGAGAGGGAAAGCCTAGCTTGGCATCCTCCAACAGCTGACTTTAATCCTGTTCATCTCTTTGTTCCTTCCTGTGGGCTAGACTTGAAGTTGAGTTGAATAGTGATTAAGAGCACACACTTGGGAGGAAGAATCCTTGCGTCCAAATATTCCTCTGCCTTAGTTCCCTAATGTATAGAGAATAGAAATAAAAATAACATCTTCTTTACTGGAGTGTAACCATGCTTAGAATATTCCAGGCATGTGATAAGCAATCAATAAAAGTCTCTTATTGCATCTCTGTTTAAGGACAGTACTTGGGATGACATGGCTCCACATCCAAGTCATGCTTCTTATCTGTGGAGCCAACCACGCTATACCCCTATCTCATTTTCCCACAGTTCAGCCAGCTGCCTTCTGCTTTTTAAAACTACCTAGACCTGTATTAGTTTGCTGCACCCCTCTGTGACTCATTTTAAAGTGGAATTGAAGATCTCCTTAGGCAGCAGGTGTATTTGTTAAACAGGCTAGAGCTAACATCCAATTGAGATGAAATTGCCGTGTGTCTGTGAACCCAGTTTGCTACATCTGTTCCTCTTTGTTATAAACACTTAACACTCAATTTCTCTATCCTTTTTTTTGTGTTTGTAACCAACTCTCAGAATATTGTATAACTGGCCTTTCCTGCCTCTGATCCCCCCAAAGATGCTGCAAAAAGACTGGAAACCTCATTGTCCACTACTAATGTTCAGAAGGAACTGGGGAGAATTCTGGTAAGAACCATTCTTGATCTTGTGTCTCTGTGGCCTTACTAGCATTGAGGAGGCCCACCTGAGACCACTAGATGGTGTTGCTGGAGGGGTAATGTGCATGCTGACCATCAACTATGATTATTGCCATTCCTGGGTTGCAGATGAAGAGCCTGGGGTAAGGTAATTGCCTTTTCAAAGTCAGGCAGCTAGTAACTGAGATGAGAACCAGCACAGCAGAAGGCTTGGACCAAGGATTTCCTACAGTTTCTGTCCATAGGCACTGACCATGTGATCTGGGGATAGTGACTTAGCCCCTCAAACTTCAGTGTTCTTAGCCATTGAATTCATGACTGATAATACCCTCCTTCAAAGTGCTGGCATGAGGTCTTTGTGAGATGATGCTTGTCTATGTTTTGCACAGTGCTGGCAGCTTGTGCAAACAGTACCACTTGTCCTGACTCTTTCCCAAGTCTTACAGGGACTGGTCCCTCCTTACATCTGCTGCTCCACATCCAGCCATTTTTTCACCTGCCTTGTCAAATTCTTGAGACCTGCACAAATCAGAATGGCTCCCTCAGTCTATACTCCCACGGACCTTTCCTAGTACCTTGGTGTCGGCATCTCATTCTCTTTGTTCAATTTTCTGCCTGTCTCATCTGTGGACTATGGGTCCCTGTAGGGCATGACTAAGTCATTTGCAAGCTGAGTTTCTAATAGTGCACTTGACCCTTCACAAGGGCTGAGTGGGGGAAGCATATTCTCTGAAATGGGTTCAGGGACGCTGACGTTTTGCCACATGACCTTAGGAGAGCCACGTCACCTCTTTGGAACTTTCATCTCCTCTTTCATGAAATAGAACTTGTATTAGTTTCCCAGGGCTGCTGCAATAAAATACCACAAAGTGGGTGCCTTAAAATGACAGAGATGTATTCCCTTACAGTTCTGGAGCCTGGATGTCTGAAATCAAGGTGCTGGCAGGGTTGGAGCCTCCTGAAGGCTCTGAGGGAGAATCCATTCTACGTCTCTCTCCTAGCTTCTGTTGGTTGCCGGCAATCTTTGGCATTCCGTGCTTGAGGCAGCATGCCTCCATCTTCACATGGCATTCTGCCTGTCTTACCCTGTGTCCAAATTTCCCTTTTCTTCTTTTATTTATTTTTTTTGAGATGGAGTCTCACTCTGTCGCCCAGGCTGGAGTGCAATGGCACAATCTCAGCTCACTGCAACCTCTGCCTCCCGGGTTCACACCATTCTCCTGCCTCAGCCTCCTGAATAGCTGGGACTGCAGGTGCCCGCCATCATGCCTGGCTAATTTTTTGTATTTTTAGTAGAGACGGGGTTTCACTATGTTAGCCAGGATGGTCTCGATCTCCTGACCTCGTGATCTGCCCGCCTCAGCCTCCCAAAGTGCTGGGATTACAAGTGTGAGCCACCTTGCCCTTCTCAAATTTCCCTCTTCTTTTAAGGACAGCAGTCATTGGATTAGGAGTCACTCATATCCAGTATGGCTTCATCTTAATTTGATTGCCTCTGCAGAGACCATATTTCCCTAAGTTGACCTTCGCGGGTGCTGGCAGTTAGGAATAGAACACATCTTTTTACGGGACACAATTAAGCCACAACAGAATGAACATAAAGAATGATAATGATAATGCCTATTATTTGGTAATTGTTTGTATGTGCTGTAATTTGATGTCTACATGCATTACCTCTTTACTCTTCATAAAGGTTGTATTACTATTTCCAGTTTACAGATGAGGAAACAAAGACCTGTAGTGGTTAAATAACTTGCTCAAGGTCACACAGACAGAAAGTAGCAGAACTGGGGTACAAATGCGGTAGACTGCAGTGCTCTCACTCTGAAGCCCTCCATCATTCAGGAAATCACACCTCCCTTGTAGTGTGGGTGAAATGAGATAGTGCACTTGAGAGTTAAAGTCTGATGCCTGACACATGGCAGATGCTCAAGAATATGAGTTGTGTTTCAATCTGTGCAATGCTTCTGTGCCACCCTGCACTTCTGTTTCCATGTCCTCAACTGGCTGCCTCCTTCTCTCTGCCTTTCATAAGCACATTTGGCATCCTCCCTTGGATGTCTCATTGGCATCTCAAACATAACATGTTAGAAACAGACCTATTGATTTTCCTTTCCAAATCTGCTCCCAACTCCCAAGAATTCTCTACCTTAAAAATGGTGCTGCCATCCACAAAGTTGCTCACGCCACAAACCTCAGAGTTAGCTTTGTTTTGTCTTTCACACATAACCCATTCTCTTCCATTAGAAAGTCCTGGCCACTTTACTGCAAAATACATCCCAATTCAATCACTTCTTACCATATTTCCTGCAACAACCCCCGTTCCAGCTACCTTATTTCTCATCTTGACAAATGAAATAGTTTTAACTGGTTTCCCTCCAGCCTTGTTCCTCTGCAGCCCATTCTCCACGAGGGGGGTTGACTAGATGATCTTTTTAAAAAGTAATACATGTGATGGCAGCACTTCTCTTAAAACTCTTCAATGTCTTCTCATCACATGTAGAGTAAGATCCAAGGCTTGCCATGGCCACTGCCATCCCTTAGACTCCGTCCGCAACCCCCACCTCCACTCCCGCTGCTCACTCACACTACTCCACCTTTTCTCTGTGCCTTGAGTGTGTCAAAATCATTTCTGTCCTGGAGCCTTTGCAAGAGCCATTCTTTCTGCGTGGAAAGCTGTTTTTCCAAATGTGGTTGTCAAACGTCACCTTCTGAGTCTTTCAGAGCATGTCCTTCGTTTAATCAATCCTTCATCCCCAGGACTTAGCATAGTGCTTGGTATACGGTAGGTGTACAAGACATATTTGTTGACTTGATGGAATGGAAAAGTCATAAATTCAGAGATTGTTTTGCATTCATAGTCCACTGTGTCTGGCTTGTAGTAAGCTCATGTTAACTATGTTTAAATGAATGAATAATGTGTATTTGTCTGGGGTTGCAGACTAGGGACTCAGCTAAAGAGGCCAGGGTGCTTCTTTCACGTTCTGCACTCAGCTTTCATGGCATAGCCTCTATCTTAGAGGAGACAAATACCTCATCATTTTCTTTCTTTTTTTTCTGAGATGAAGTCTCACTCTGTCACCCAGGCTGGAGTGCGGTGGCGAGATCTCAGCTCACTGCAACCTCCACCTCCCAAGTTCAAGTGATTCTCCTGCCTTAGCCTCCCGAGTAGCTGGGATTACAGGTGCCTGCCAACATACCTGGCTAATTTACGTATTTGTAGTAGAGATGGGGTTTTACCACGTTGGCCAGGCTGGTCTCGAACTCCTGACCTCAGGTGATCCACCCACCTCGGCCTCCCAAAGTGCTGGGATTATAGGCGTGAGCCACTGCACCCGGCCCCTCATCATTTTCTAACTTTCTGTTAAAGGATGATTTTTCTAATTCCTGCTCTATGTCTGCTAGGCTGCATTTCAGCAGTAAGCAGGGGCAGGAAAACTGAAAACGGGACTGCCCTTCTCTCTTGGGAGAAGTTAGCATTTAGACTGCCTAATGCCTCCATTCCTGTCCACAGCTCTGTAATTCAGCCCTCAGCCAAACAGATGGACAATAGTACTGATGAAATGAAGATATTCATGTAAATATCACGGCACAAGTTGATGCTCAGCTGAACTAAAAGAAGGGAAACAAGATGGGTACATGATATTAACAGCCGGGAAGACAATGTACCACATTAACGACTTCTTCTGGCAAGCTGCTATCAGAAGGACAGAGATCCAGGATCGAATTCATTTTCTTGATCAGTGAAGCTGAATGCAGAGGTGACACCTGGTACATGGAGCCTGATAAATCATACAACTCGTAAATCACCCGGCCCTGATAGGAAAATCTCAGGGGACTTACACTGGATGCATTTACCTTGGAGAGCAGGTTTCCAGCAGGATTTAAATAGTTGTTCTCATTTATCACTAGTTTTTAGGTCCTACTATGTGCCACTTTCCTGGGTGCTGCAACTATAAAGATAAATATGATGCAGACATTCTTCTGTGACTGTAGTCTAGAGAGACAGAGTCATAATATGTATAGTCCAGGATTGTAGAGAAACCCCATGTTCACAGTGTGTGTATAAAGGAGAAGGTGGTCAGTTCTTGCACTGGGTTAGGAATTCTGCAGGCTTCATTAAGAAGGTAACACTTAGGGACATGAGTAAGGGGTTCAACAAAGATAAAGTCAATCTGGACAGAAGGAATAGCAATCACAGTAGAGTGAAGTTTGAAGAGCTATGAGTAGCAGGATAATAATGAGATTCAGAAATTTAAAGGACACACTCAGAGAAAGACTGGAGAAGTATAAAGGGTTTGGATGTGAAAGGACTTAACAGGCAAAGGAAGTCGGACTCACTCCTGGAAGTCTTGGAGAGTCACTGCATAATCAGGTTTGTATTTGAGAAAACAATCTCTGGACTGCATTTGGAGGATGGATTTGGGGAAAAAAGAAGAGAAGGAGCTAGGTATAGTGGCTCATGCCTGTAATCCCAGCACTTTCGGAGGCCGAGGTGTGCAGATAATCTGAGGTCAGGAGTTCGAGACCAGACTGGCCAAGATGGTGAAACTCTGTCTCTACTAAAAATCCAAAAATTAACTTGGCATGGTGGTGGGTGCCTATAATCCCAGCTACTTGGGACACTGAGGCAGGAGAATTACTTGAACCCAGGAGGCGGAGGTTGCAGTAAGCTTAGATTGCGCCATTGCACTCCAGCCTGGGTGATAGAGCAAGACTCTGTCTCAAAGAAGAAGAAAGAGAAGACTAGAGGTAGGGAGTAAAAATTCGGAGGCCAAATCAGTAGTAAGAACTGGAACTGGGGCAATAGCTAGGGAACTAAAGTGGAGAAGATCCATGTAAGAAATGTTAAGGGAGAAAAACAGACAGAATGATGCTACAACAAGCAGATAGAGTTGGAATGAGAGTCATGTTACACAAGTGGACAAGACAGTCAATTGAATAAAATGACATTTGTCAAGGCTTAATTAAAACACATTACCCTTGGATTGAAGGACAGGCAGGAGAAACATCTGTGTCCTGGATTACACGGCAAATGTACTGAAGAGTGTACATTTTTCTCTCCAAAGTACTCTGCAGGTGTCTCAGGCTGTACACTGTGCCCGGGATGGGCTCCCTTTCCTGTGGACATTTGGGACCCTCCAGTCTGCCCCTTCTTCCTGGCCCACAGACCAGCACTTTTTCCTGTCAGACTCCTTTAGTTGGAAAACTCTTAGATATTCATATACACTGTGTCAAACACTGATAAAAGTACAGAGCTTTGGGTTCATCTTGACCACCCCCCATGTTTCCTAAATCCCATTTTCAATCTTCTCTGAGCCCTAAAGTTTCTATTCCCTAACCATAGTTTGTTTTTCCTCCCATCCCACTCTCTACTACAATTTGCTTTTATATTAATTTTCTAGGGCTGCTATAATAATATAAACTACATGGCTTAAAACAACAGAAATTTATTCTTGGCCAGGCGCAGTGGCTCATGCCTGTAATCCCACCATTTTGGGAGGCCGAGGCAGGTGGATCACGAGGTCAAGAGATTGAGACCATCCTGGCCAACATGGTGAAACCCCGTCTCTACTAAAAATACAAAAAATTACCCAGGCGTGGTGGCAGGTGCCTGTAGTCCCAGCTACTTGGGAGGCTGAGGCAGGAGAATCGCTTGAACCCAGGAGGCGAAGGTTGCAGTGAGCTGAGACCATGCCTCTGCACTCCAGCCTGGTGACAGAGTGAGACTCCGTCTCAACAAAACAAAACAAAACCAAAAACAGTAATTTATTCTCTTACTGTTTTAATCTGAAACTGAGATGTGGCCAGGCCCGCTCTCTCAGAAGGCTCTTCCTTCTGTCTTCATAGCTTCTGGTAGTTGCTGGTAATTATTCTGGGTGTTCTTTAGCCTGCAGACACATCACTCCAATCTCTACCACCATTGTGACATGATCTTTTTTTTTTTTTTTTTTTTTTAATATTTCAAGATTTGGTTTGCTAATTTTTTTTTCTTTTTATTATTATTATTATTATTATTATTATTATACTTTAGGCTCTATGGTACATGTGCGCAACGTGCAGGTAAGTTACATATGTATACATGTGCCATGCTGGTGTGCTGCACCCACCAACTCGTCATCTAGCATTAGGTATATCTCCCAATGCTATCCCTCCCCCCTCCCCCCACCCCACAACAGTCCCCGAAGTGTGATGTTCCCCTTCCTGTGTCACATGATCTTCTCCCTCTGTATGTCTTTGTGTCCAAATTTTCCTCTTCTTCTAAGGACTCTAGGGATTGGAGCACACCATTGTTAGTTAAGACCTCATCTTAACTTGATTACACCTGCAAAGACCCTATTTCCAAATAAGATTGTGTTCACATATGCTGGTTAGGAGGTGAACTTATCTTCTCAGGAGAGATTGTTCAATCTACAACACCTTGGTTGCAAACTTCACTATCTCTTGACAGGACAAATGTAATGGCTTACCAGCTACTGGACTTGTGTCCAGTGTCATTTTGCCTCCCAATTCACTTTCTACTCTGTCACCAGAAGGAATTTTCTACAATATAAGTCTTGTCCTGTCATTATCTTAATAAAAACCCTTCAGTGTCTTATCAAGTCAAATACCCTTTTGAGATAAGGCATTTTGTTATCTGTCTGGCCCTTACTAACCTTTCCATACTTATTTTTCAAATTCTGTGTTCCAGAAAAGACAAAATACTTACAACTCCATGGACCCCAGCCTCTTTATGCCTCCTGAACTTTGCTCCTTCTGTCTTCTCCGATGTTTATCTTACCTCATCTTAGTAATATCTAATCTTACCTAATCTTACAAATCTCAGCTCAAGCATCAAGTCCATTATGCACAAAGTGGTACTCCCTCCCTCTCCAGGTAGAACAGACCACTCTGTTTTTCATGTTCCTACCATTCCCAATAGACTCATCACAGCCCTTGTGACACATCATTACACTGATCAGTTTACATAGTTATCTCCTCTGCTAGACAGCGAATGCATAGTATTTTATCCCTAGTGCCCAGCTCAATATAATTCTCCAATAAATATTTGTCAAATGAATGCACAAATAAATGTATGAATGTATACAAAAGGTTCCGTCTTTCTGTTTTCTCCAACCCAGGCAACCCAGAAGGGGTTGGCTTGAAAATCACTCTGGATAACCCTATAATATATAGCATATTATAAATATATTATAAATACATGTTACATATTATTATTAGAGGATTACCCAGAGTAATATTATATATTACATATTATAGGGTTACTCATAGTAATATAACATAAGTCAGGGTTCTTGGTCCAGTCTAGAGCAATGATTGAAGGCTCATTGTGTGCTGGGTTTTATATAGTTCTGTGCTAAGAGGCTTTGTAGTATTGGTTGTTGACTCCCCGGAAAACTTTCTGATCAAGAGAGGTTAAGCTTATTAAGCTGATTTTAACAAAAGAGAACATCACCTCAACAGTCTCATAGTATCTTCAAAATAAGAAATGAAGAGAGTGGATTAGTAGTATTTCAGAGTAGGTGATTTCTACCGTGGTTTCAGTCTTCACTATCTCTTGAGTGTTAGGGAAATGGTTGCAAGGTGGGGAACTAGTTAGGATTGAGCAGTTTATAATGTGAACCCTTGATTTCTGTGCATGGCAAGGTGGGTGAGGGTGTTGATGTGCCTGTTGATGCCGTTAGCCCTGATATGTAAGCTGATCAATTAGGACATAGCCTTATTTTTTAAGAGAAGATATTTATTGGAAATGAAGATAAATTATTTTTGTTTGATCTCAATATTGCTTGGCACAAAACAGGAAAATATCCTTTGTCCCAGAATTATTTAGCACAGAAACAGAAAAATATGTTGGTTCAATTCCCAGCAGGTTCCAACAGACAGGGGCAGTACCTTACGACATGCTGCAATGAAGCCCATTGTACTTGATATTCATTTATTTATTCATTCATCTACTTCACCTTCTTTATTTTATACACTTATTTTCCTTTATTAAGCAAATGTTTATTGAGAATTATAGGTTAAAATAATTGTGTTCTAAGATTCTAGGCAAGGAGCTGAGCATTAAGAAGTAAGAGAATGAGAAATGGGGTCCTACCGTAATGACAGGAAGGAGTGAGCAGACTGTAAATGAATGGCTGCAATGCTGCAAAAGACATTCTTATTTTTCAAAGTAAGGTCCATGGACCACCTGCAGGAATATCACCTAGGCTGCATTTTTAGCATTTAGATTCTTGAGTGCCAGTCCACATGTGCTGAGTCAGAATTTCTGGGGATGGGGCTCAGGAATATACATGTGCATAGTCTTTCCCAGTATCCTCATGTTCACTTACCTTTGAGAACTACTGGTCAACACAAGAAATTCTCTGCCTGTCGAGATCATAATAAATTCAAACATACCCCCAGTGACATGCGAACAATTACCACATGAGTTAACAAGCATTACTAAATAGGAGAAGTGAAAGGATGAAAGGGCATTTCAGAGCTCAGAGTGTATCTTGATTTGCCATGTCCTTGGAATATCAGAATATTAGTGGTTCATTTTCTTCCTCTTGTTCACATTGAGATGAGACTTTGTTTTATAATTGTTTCCATAGACCATATCATTCTCACAGAAATCCACCATGGGACAGGATGTCCTGACACTCCTGGATGCCTAATCAAATGTGCATGGGAAATGTGACATTTCTCACTGAGGTTAAAATTAACCGGCACAGCCTGTAAGATCTCTTTTTAATCTAACTTTGAGAAAATCTTTTTTTTTTTTCATGGAGTAATTTAAAAATTTTAAATGTGCATGTTTTAAGCTTCTGTTGAGCATTTCATTTTCTTCTCCAAATTACATAATTCTAGAGCCGTTTTCAAGCTATTATCGACTGGGCCATTGTCTAAAGACTGAGCTTGAAATGTAGCTTAACTACTGCATGGCAGAACACTGCAAGTCCCAGACTAGAAACATGTAGCTCTGAATTCTGGTGTCAGTGTCTCACTAACCAGTTGGGGGTTCTTGGGTAAGTTTCTTTACATATCAAACTTACTTTTTCCTCACTTTTCTTTAGCAAAGATCATGACTCCTCCCTCAGGATTGTGGTAGTTTTTTTCTGTTTTTTTTTTTTTTTTTTTTCTTTCCCCTCTGAGATGGAGTTTTGCTCTTGTTGCCCAGGCTGGAATACAATGGCACAATCTCGGCTCACTTCAGTCTCCGCCTCCCAGGTTCAAGTGATTCTCCTGTCTCAGCCTCCCAAGTAGCTGGGATTACAGGCACCTGCCACCACATCCGGCTAATTTTTAGTATTTTTAGTAGAAATGGGGTTTCGCCATGTTGGCCAGGCTGGTCTCGAACTCCTGGCCTCAGGTGATCTGCCCACCTCAGCCTCCCAAAGTGCTGAGATTACAGGCCTCAGCCACTGCGCCCGGCCAGGATTATGGTAGTTCTTAAATGAGATAATATGTGTGATGTTTCCAGGTTTTGTATTTGACACTAAATACATGATTAATAAATATTGATGCTCTTGCAAGATAGGTGCCTTTCTTTATGTATCCACATAATTTTGAGTTGGGAGTTCACGGCCATAGAAAACTTATTGATTAAAATTCTTTGCTGTTTTGATGGGTTTGGCAGTTTTGATGGTCACTAGATGTGTGAGTGGTCTGGTGCAATATTTCTCAAAACAAGATGACCTAGGGAGCTTACTGAAATGCACAGCCCTAAGTTAGGGCCTGAGCTTCTGTAGTTCTGAAAAGGCCCCAGGTGCTGCCAGGGCTGCTAATCATGGAGCACACTTTGGGGACCTGAGGTCAAAGGAAGAGCCTGGCTAAGCCTGTGACAGATAATGGAAAGATGCTCAGCCACCCCATCCCGCTCTGGATAGCCAGGGGCACTAGGATCTTTTGCCATACGGACCTTGTGACTGGTATCTGCTCAATGGGATATAGGAGACAGTGGTGGATGCCTGACTGTCATAAGATGTCCTATGATTCTCCTCCTTCTGTCTCTTGGCTTATCAGCAGGCTGTATATAAATCATCCAATGGAGGAGTCCCAGGAGAGTGTAGAGGATGGGAGAGCCACAGATAGAAGGAGCTGTGATCCTGCAACCACTATTTAGAAAACCACTTGCTACTTGGAATGCCTAGTTAGACAATGACCCAAGTAAGAAATAAACCTTGCTTGTGTTAATCCACTGAGATTTTGCTTGTTACAACAGCTGGCATAAATTGACTAATACAATAAAGGTGCTAAGCTATTCCTTTAGTCCTTGGGGTGGGATACCTGGGAACTTCTGCGTGTATCTTGTCCAGTTTCAGGGAGTCCCATCTATGAACTCCATTGTGCCAGACAAATGTTAACATTTTTTGGGTGTGCCATAACTTGACAAAGTTGAGAAGCATTCTAAATGAAAAGAGTCCAGACTCAAGTGTTAGGAAAATCTGGCATTCTATTTTGAGCACTGTTGCTGTTTCATACATCACCTCTCTCAATTTCCATTGCCTCCATTTTCTCAAGTGTCCTGATACACTTGGTGTGAATATTTCATAAGCCAATGCTGGAAAACTTCAGTAGCTTGGTAGTGTTAAGGGAGAGTAGATTGAGGCTGATTTTTTGGTGGAGCAGAAGAACTTCAGCCATAGGCAGAGCATAGTGGATGGCAGCAGCCAAAGAACAACCAAAAGACTCATTGCTGGTTTCACAAATGAGGGCTGGAACTCATTTTGATAAATCAACTAGGTGTCATGGAATATTTATGGGTCCCTGCTCCTTGCCAGGACTTCATTCAGCTAATGCTCCTCCACTTACAACCCAGCTCCCTGGGCCTGCACACACTTCTGTCTCTGTCTTCTTACCATTACAAGCAAGGTTGTGGGCTACATTTGGTATGAAATTTTTCAATTCTCCTTGAATGTTCTGGGATAATGGATTTTGTTCTTGACCATCAGATACCCCAGCATTTAGCTGAGTTTTCGATGCTGTCCTCGAGGGCGGAATCATTCAGGGACTGTGTTTCAAAGGCAGAAGCATATTTCACAGAAATCATAACATCACAGACTCACAGCACGGGAAGCTTCAGGCCTTTGTGTTTGACCTCTTCATTTTTACAGATGAGACTCTAGGAGGGAAAGACTCCTGCCCAAATTAGTTTTATAATTGGGACTAGGCTGTCTCTCGGTTAATCACAGAATGTGGTAATCATTACAATTCGACCTCTTTATATAGAGAACAATGGCCACCAATTATGGGCTGACACTCAGAAACTGTATCTTTTATAACCCCGTCTGTGTCTTGCCAAAAAGGTGCTCAAGAAATGCAGTTGAAATTAAAATCACTTCCTTTATTTCTTTATGTGGCTATATGGCAGGTTCTGTCTAGCAGGTGTCATGAAATATGTAGAGGGATGTAGGAAAAAGTTCTGCTGTATAACATTGTGTAGAGGAAGGGGCACAGCTACTCACTCAATTTTCCAGACCTAGTTTTTTAAACATCAGCTCCTTGGCAAGACCTTCGTATATATCAGGACAACAGCCAATCAGCCTTCCTGAATGGACGTGTCCTAGAGTACTGCAATCATTATTCACATATATCTGAATCTCATATTTGAAGTCAAGGACTGCATCTTAGTTATCTTGGATCCCAGCACTGAGCACAGGAACTGGTACACAGTAGGTTCTCAACACATTTTTGAAGAGTAGACACATAAAAGACAACTCTGACTTCTCTGGCCCAGAGTCAAGATATTGGACTTAAATAGGATTGCTTATTTATCTAAATCCAATAAACCTCAAAGGAGAACCAGATGAGTCTTTTTAGAAAGTCTCCTTATTCTTTCAATGGTATGCCTTTGCTCTGAGGGTGACCCGAGCCCAAATGTTAGGAGCTTTCTTTGGCTTCTGGTTGTCCACATGCTGCTTGGTCAGACACCAGGCCTCCCAGGTCATTCCTGTATTCTGGGGACCCAGGGGGAAAAGTGACCCTCACCAAGCAGTTCTGAATTTCCCTGTCTGGCTATTTATTATTTCTTCAGACTTTAATAATGATCTCAGCTTGAGATGGGAAAGAATAATGAACCATTCATTCACATTCAAGACACTAATTAAAAAGGCACTGTTATGTTTTCATGAGCTGTGCTGATGACTTAATTATAGCAACACTATGTAAAAACAACTTCTCATTTTTAGGCTTAAAAGTGACTGTACCTTAAAAGCACAGTGTCTGCCATAGGCAAGTGGGAGGATAGGGAAGGAGCAGGTAGAAAGAAGATACGGTAGGAAGTGGGAGTGAGGTTGGCTTCTAGCTCCAGTTCTCCTTGCAACTGGCTGAATGACCTTCATAACCTCAGAACTGCATGGACAGGGTCACTTTTCCCCATGGATCCCTAGGGTACGGGAATGACCTGGGAGGCCTAGCCCTCTGCTGACCAAGCAGCATGTGGACAACGAGAAGCCAGACTTCATTCCCATAGCCCTGTTTCTCCCTAAAGAAATACATATGAAGCCTGTCAGGCTCACTTCATTTATTTGCTGTGGAGTCATATTTGCCTTCTATGATGTCATCACCAAAGGATCATGAACTATGCCATATTACTGACGTTTGAAGGAACCTGGTCCGTTGTGTTTGGAGTAAATCGTAAATGGTGACAGTATGGTTGTGCTTAATAGAGTGGCTATCATTTGGAAAAGCGAGAGAACATATTCACCGTTGGATAGTAAGCTTGAACCAGAGCAAATGGGCGCAAATTTAAGGCGAATGACATACATTCGGCTTCTTCCTTAAACCAGGAACTTCCTGATTATCTTATATAAACTTTTCACTATGACAGGCATTACTTCCCCCATTGTATAGATACAGAATCTCAGGCTCTGAGAGTCAAAGTAACTTATCTATAGGCACTCACCTGATAAATAAAGAACTGAGATTAGAATCCAGGCTAGAATGACCCTACAGTGAGTGTTCTTTCCACCACAGCAGATGGTTAAGTGTTACTCCTATGGCCAAATCTCTATAGGGTCCACAAGACTTCCATCCAACGAGAATCAGGTCCAGGAAATATTTTTACCTGAGGATAGAAACAAAGGGCTCTGGGTAGCAGCTCATTCTACCTCTGTTGTCTCCCTCCTCATGTTTCTCTGTTCTTATAGATAGAAACAAAATAAGTTAGCAAATAAGCATGACGTCTAAGCAAATAGAGATTTTCCCCCTAAGTTTAGAATATATATGAGTTAAAAATTGCAGTAATAATATGGTTACCCATGAATCTTCAAAACAACACATAATTAGAATATTCCTGGCCGTGTTGGAATTTTCCATAGGTTAATAATGGAAAAAGGGAACTTTCTAATAATTCTAAGTATACAAAAGCAAATTGGAGTATCTCATATAATGATATATTCAATGCCTTTTGGTGTATTCAATCGCAAGCAGGGTCCCCTTCCTTAATCCTTATGGGGAACATCATGAAGTGAGGTGGGTAAGACTCTATTCTCTTCCTAAGCCTAGGACAGACTATTTGTATCTTCCATCAAACTTTAGGAAACGATTTCTTTCTAAAGATCCATTCTTCGCTTATTAATTCACGAATTTATTTAACATTTATTGGGTGGAAATTTCAGGAACTTTGTGCTCTAGAGACCTGAAATACGAAGGTGAATGATACAGTCATTATTCTCAAGGAGCTGGCAAGACCATAGGCTTTGAAGTGACACCAGGCGACATTCTGTTTAACTACTTTCCTCTCTCCACATGTTGTTGCTGAGTAGTCTTATCAGCAACCAAGTCTTTCTTTACAAATTGCAACACAATGACTCTCAAGGTTCTGTTTTTATTTTTAAGCTCTATGCAAATACAATGGCAAAAATACAGAAATAGGGAATAACTGGTTAACCTCCAAATTATAGAGATAGTGAATGTTTCTTCTTCTAGTAGAAACGCTTACATTTTAAAAAATGAAACTGAGAAAAGGAAGAAGGTATGCAAACTGTTGTAGTCAGCATGAAAAGGATGCTGTGAATCAGGAAATGATGCTCAAGACAAAGGTGAAGACAGCATGATAGAGCAGTAAAAGAATGAGGGTCGAAAGTACTGTGATGGGGAGACTAGAGTTTATGCTTATTCCATGATAGAAGAGAGTCTGTTGTCTGTATATAATGAAAGCCTTGAATAAATACATATTTTCATATGTATACTTACACATACATATATGTCATATATGTATAATATTAATATAATTACAATAGCAACAAACATGTATTAAATGCACTTACGATTCCAGGTATTGCTTTAAGTGCATTAGTCTTAGGATCTGTCATATTGGAGTTTCCTTTTCTCTCTAGGCCAGGCCATACTCTGATTTTTTTTTTTAAATGTCAATGCAATTGAAATCTCATCACATCAAAGGGAAGGTTTTAAATGCCCTTTTTTGCAATGAACAGAGTGTGAAACAGTGTCCAGATATTATTTGCACTGTTTCCAGCCTTCATCCTAAAAGTTAGATTCTGCAAAGTCCTAACCTTCCAGGTCACAGATCTTTCTATCCTTCCTTTAGTAACTGGGGGTAGCTGACAGAAGGATCTCTGTGGTCACATCTCTGCAGGGTCCACAAGGCTGCCATCCAATGGGAATCAGGTCTAGAGGATATTTTTACCCGAGGACAGAAACAAAGGGCTCTGGGCAGCAGCTCATCCAACCTCTATTGTTTTCCTCTTCATGTTTCTCCCTACTTAAAGATAGAAACACGACAAGTTAGCAAATAAGCATGACTTCTAAGCAAATAGAGATTTTCCCCCTAAGTTTAGAATATATGTGAGTTAATCATTATAGTAATAATATGGTCACCCATGAACCTTCATAACAACTCATAACTAAAGTATTCCTGGTTGTGTTGGAATTTCCCATAGGTTCTCTCCTTTTTGTATTTATCATCCTCTGAAGCACTTTAAAATAATTTTAGAAACCACTAATACATCCTTACACAAATCGATTTAGAATTGTTTAGGTTTTAAGTTTTATTTAAAAATAATATACTTGAAGATGCTCTTTGGCGATTCACATTTCTTCCGCTCAACATCTGTTATAAGACTCACCTTTTTCACTGTCTGTGATTACAGTTCATTCATGTTGCTGTAATAAAACATTCCACTTGGTGAATAAGCCTTTCTTTCTTTCTTTCTTTCTTTCTTTCCTTTCTTTTCTTTCTTTCTTTTTCTTTCTTTCTTTCTTTCTTTCTTTCTTTCTTTCTTTCTTTCTTTCTTTCTTTCTTTCTTTCTTTCTTTTTCTTTTCTTTCTTTTCTTTTTCTTTCTTTCTTTCTTTATTTTATTTTATTTTATTTTTATTTTATTTATTTATTTTTTGAGACAGAGTCTTGCTCTATTGCCCAGGCTGGAGTGCAATGGTGCCATCTCGACTCACTGCAACCTCCACCTCCCAGGTTCCAGCAATTCTCCTGCCTCAGCCTCCCGAGTAGCTGGGATTATAGGTGCATGCCACCACTCCTGGCTAATTTTTTGTATTTTTAGTAGAGATGGGGTTTCACCATGTTGTCCAGGCTGGTCTCAAACTCCTGACCTCAGGTGATCACCCGTCTCAGCCTCTCAAAGTGCTGGGATTATAGGCGTGAGCCACTGTACCCAGCTATTTCTTTACTTGTTGATTTGGATTGTTGCTAGGTTTTTATGGGTGGGTATTTGGACTTTTCAGGGTCCTTTGGGTTGTTTCCAGGTTTTGCTATTAGGAACAGTGCTTTCATCAACATACTTGTATGTTTGTATGTGCAAGAATCCCTCTGGGGTCTCCGAGTAGTAACTCCAACGTATCCAAAAGAGCATTTCCCAGTATGTACGGTGTATTTGTGCTCAACTTTACAAGCTATGCCAGTGATCTTCCAGGTGCTCACAAATCTCAATTTTTTTGGTTACACAAGAAGACTACATTTTCCAGCCTTGTCTGCAAATAGCATAGGATCATGTGACTGAGCTTTGGTTAGCGTAATGTGAGTGGAAGTAATTTAACTCAAGGCATATCTGGCCCTGTAACATTTCACGTGATCTTTCAAACTAGAAGCACAATTCTCTGAGATAGCAGAACCATTTGACGGACAGAGCCTGGAACTCTAGGTCCACCAGTTGGAGGAGAGCCATTTAATTAGGAGCACTCACATGAAAGACTAGAAACTTCTTATGTTAGACTTTTATTGTGTTAAGTCACTTAGATTTAGGAGCTGGTTTTTATAGTTATTAGCATAGCCAATCTAATGCACACAATAATGCCAAATTGTTTTCTAAATTATGCTCTCACTTTGCTGTTTGAATTTTGCCAAATTATATCCTCAATAACACTTGTTATATTAAGGCTTCTTAGTTTTTGCTCAGTGAATAGTATAAAATATTATCGCGTTCTGGTCTTGATTTGCACTTTCTTGATTGCCAGTGAAGTGAGTATATTCATCATTTATGTTTCCTCTTATGTGAAAGGCCCATTCTTGCTTCTTGTCTTTTTTTTCTATTGAGTTTCTTAAGAATTTGTAGGGATTCTCTCCAAATTATGGATACTAATATTTTATTGATTATATACACGGCAAAGGAGCAGGGAGGGAGGTATAGAATCATAGGTATGGGTGATTTATTGCTTCTTGTTTGACTTTCACCCAATCTCCCTGCTTTTAGCTACGCTGCTTAGAGGCTGCCTTCAGAACTATTTGGCATTTCTAATTCCTGAGCCTTTCCAGGATTCTGCAGCTCAAAAATGCTTAATTCTTGTTGTGTTCCAACCTCCAAAAATTTAGATTTTTTTTTTCTGTAATCTGCTAGTTTAGTAGTGAACCACAGTTTGGATTTACATATTTGAAACTGTGCTTGCTTTTTAAAAATGTGTGCTATCTCCTTTTCATTCTCTATATCTGGGTGGGTTTATATATTTGTATTTCTTTGCTGATAATTAGTAACTTAGCAGGGGCTTTATGAGGAAATGGAATAAAAGCACATGTTTGATCTGCATAGTTTTGCCAGAAGTTGGCTATTTTTTATCTAAAAGAAAAACAGAATCAAGTTTTTTTTGATATTTAAGATATGGGTTGATACTGTTATCTTCAATTCTATTTTCATACATGTTTCACAAAACATATAACACATTGGCATTTAATTTATATAGATATATAGCTTAGAATATGCATGTATAAACATTAGTCTATAAATATAAGTATTTAGTTAATAGACAAACAAGTGTATATTGGGGTACCTGCTAAATAATTTTTTACTGATAAGAGGCATGAGCAGAGTAGTTTGGAGACCACTTCACTTTTTCTAAGAGTTTGCCTCATGTTTTAGTTCCACCTAGTTCCAGGTCTTCTCAAGGTTAGGGCAGCAATTTTTGGACTATACTTATCTCTTTATTTGTGTGGAATAAATCAAGAACACAGGGATACATACCAGCTCCATGTGCACTGACCTGTCCCATTTATATGCAGAAATAAAAATTGTATCACCATTCACTGGCATTAGATACAATATTCTAGAAGCCAACCAATCCATAGCTATGCTGTGTCACTTAGAAGTCAAAAATATAATGCCAAGAAGTCAATTTTTAGTCAAAAATTGTGGTGTGGTGAGTACTGTCATTAAGGTAATATGAGTGCATGGGAGAAGAGGCTCTCGTTTGGTGTATGAGTCCGTTTTCATAGTGCTGATAAAGACATACCTGAGACTGGGCAATTTACAAAAGAAAGAGGTTTAATTGGACTCACAATTCTATGTGGCTGGGGATGCCTCACAATCATGGAGGAAGGCAAGGAGGAGCAAGTCACATCTTAAGTGGATGGCAGCAGGCAAAAAGAGCTTGTGCAGGCAACTCCTGTTTTTACAACCATCAGACCTCATGAGACTCATTCACTATCATGAGAACAGCTCAGGAAAGACCTGACCCCATAATTCAATCACCTCCCACCAGGTTCCTCCCATAACATGTGGGAATTGTTAGAGTTACCACTTAAGATGAGATTTGGGTGGGGACACAGCCAAACCATATCATTCCATCGCTGGCCCCTCCTAAGTCTCATGTCCTCACATTTCAGAAGCAATCATGCCTTTCCAACAGTCCCCCAAAATCTTAAATAATTTCGGCATTAACCCTAAAGTCCACAGTCCAAAATTTCATCGGTGACAAGGCAAGTCCCTTCTGCCTATGAGCCTGTAAAATAAAAAACAAGTTAGTTACTTCTCAGATACAATGGCGGTACAGGCACTGGGTAAATACAGCCATTCCAAGTGGGAGAAATTGGCTAAAACAAAGGGACTACAGGCCCCATGCAAGTCCAATATCCAGCAGGGCAGTCAAATCTTAAAGCTCCAAAATGACCTCCTTTGACTCCATGTCTCACATCCGGGTCACGCTGCTGCAAAAGGTGGGTTCCCATGGCCTTGGGCAGCTCCACCCCAGTGGCTCTGCAGGGTACAGCCTCCCTCCTGGTAGCTTTCACAGGCTGGTGTTGATTGTCTGTGGCTTTTCCAGGCACATGTTGCAAGCTGTCAGTGGATCTACCATTCTGGAGTCTGGAGGACAGTGGCCCTTTTCTCACAGCTCCACTAGGTGGTGCCCTAGTAGGGACTCTGCGTGGGGGCTCTGACCCCACACTTCCTTTCTGCACTGTCCTAGGAGAGGTTCTCCATGAAGTTCCCACCCCTGCAGCAAACTTCTGCCTGGGCATCCAGGCGTTTCCATTAATTTTCTGAAATCTAGGTGGAAGTTCCCAAACCTCAATTCTTGACTTCTGTGCACTCACGGGCTCAACACCATGTGGAAGCTGCCGAGGCTTGGGGCTTTACTCTCTGAGGCCCCAGCTGGAGCTGTACATTGACCCCTTTCAGCCACGGCTGGAGTGGCTGGGACACAGGGCACCAAGTCCCTCGGCTGCACACAGCACAGGGACCCTGAGCCTGACCCACGAAACCATGTTTTCCTCCTAGGCCTCTGGGCCTATGATGGGAGGGGCTGCCTTGACCTCTAACATGCCCTGGAGATATTTTCCCCATTGTCTTAGGCATTAACATTCAGTTGTTACTTATGAAAATTTCTGCAGCCAGCTTGAATTTCTCCTCAGAAAATGGGATTTTCTTTTCTACGGCATTGTCAGGCTGCAAATTTTCTGATCTTTTATGCTCTGCTTCCCTTACAAAACTGACTGTCTTTAACAGCACCCAGGTCACTTCTTGAATGCTTTGCTGCTTAGAAATTTCTTCTGCCAAATACCCTAAATCATCTCTCTCAAGTTCAAAGTTCCACAAATCCCTAGGGCAGGGGCAAAATGCCACCAGTCTCTTTGCTAAAACATAACAGGAGTCACTTTGCTCCAGTTCCCAACAAGTTCCTCATCTCCATCTGAGACCACCTCAGCCTGCACTTTATTGTTCATATTGCTATTAGCATTTTGGGCAAAGCCATTCAGCAAGTTTCTAGGAAGTTCCAAACATTCCCACATTTTCCTGTCTTCTTCTGAGCCCTCCAAACTGTTCCAACCTCTGCCTGTTACCCTGTTCAAAGTCACTTCCACATTTTTGGGTATCTTTTCAGCAACACCCCACTCTACTGGTACCAATTTACAGTATTAGTCAGTTTTCATGCTTCTGATAAAGACATACCTAAGACTAGGCCATTTACAAAAGAAAGATATTTAATTGGACTCACAGTTCCTCGTGGCTGGGGAGGCCTCACAATCATGGCAGAAGGCAAGAAGGAGCAAGTCACGTCTTATGTGGATGGCGGGCAGGCAAAAAGAGCTTGTGCAGGGAACTCTCATTTTTAAAACCATCAGATCTCATGAGACTCATTCACTATCATGAGAACAGCACAGGAAAGGCCTGCCCCCATGATTCAATCACCCCCCCATCAGCTTCCTCCCATGACATGTGAGAATTGTGGGAGTTACAATTCAAGATGAGATTTGGGTAGGGATGCAGCCAAACCATATCACTTGGAGAAGCCTTCAGATGGGGGAAATCCAGGGAGGCCCTGGGAGAGGAGGAGCTTTCCAAAGGAAAAACATATGCTAAGGTATGGAAACAGGATGCATCAGAGTGAGAAGGTGCAGCATGGCTGCAGGGTACAGTCACAGAATTTCAGGGATCAAGGATGAACAGAGAGGCACCAACTGGCATGGTTCTACTTAGTTTAGATTTTCTCCCAAAGGCCAAGCTGACCCCTTAAAATACTTTATCAGGGAAGGCACATGGTTACATGGTAATTTACTTACTCATTTAAAAAATTTTATCTATTCTACAAATACTTATTGAGTACTGTACTTAATAATTCACACAGAGCTAACACATATTATTTCATTTTTCCTCCCAACAACCTCATGAGCTGGTTAGTTAGGTTCTGTAAGTTTCATTTGACAGGTGAGCTGACTGGGATTCAGAAAAATTCAGACTTGTTCAATATCATACTGTTAGTTAGTCACAAAGATTTTCCCAAAATTCAGATCCCTTGTTAAAATCTATTGCATCACGATGTCTCTATTTGTGTGCAGAATTGAGGATGTTTGCTACATAAAACTGTTAGAATGAGCAGAATTAAAGCAGAAACAAGGTTCTGACCTTTACACAGCAATGAAGAGAAAAGAAAGCTACAAATGTATAACTAGGAGAATTCATGAAATCATTTAGTAAAGATAAATTATTAAGCAAAACTGTAGGACCCCAACTGCAACTGTATATTGCTACATTGATTGTCATCATTATGGAAGCTCTTAGCTTTGCAGGTTCTAAAGGTAAACAAGCTAAAACTGCCCTGTCCTTTGGCTTCCGCACATGGCTTACTTCATATGAGTTCCTAATTTAACTATTGAATGGGTTATTTACAGAAAGTGTTGAAAAAGAGTTCTAAAAATAAACATTTTCTCTTGGACAGGAATGTGGACATTCAGTGTGTAGGTAAACCCTTGGGAGGGGATTGGGGAAAGAATGATCATTTATTAAGTACTACTATATTCTGTATATATTGTCTTGATTAACCTTTATAATCATCTTGAGACATAGCTGTTAAGTTCATTGTTTCAGAGGATAAACCAGAAACTTAGAAATCTATGCAATATTGCTCAGTTGGTGAGCCCCAACTCAAGACTGAAGCTATGTCCTTGTCTGTCTGCCTCCTCTGTTTATGTTCATTCCCTTACATCATAGTGCTGGAGAAATTCAGGGACAGCATCCCCAAACAATCGAGGTTTTTAGGAATGGGGGGGAAGGGATTGCTCTTAGAGATGTCAGAGCAAAAGTATGGAACTACTTCTGTCTGAAAAAAACAAGGTTCATGGTTGGTATGGCTCACATATATAAAATATAAATGGAGTGAAGAAGATTGACAAAGTGAAACAAGTAAATGGGGCCTTGAGTCATACCAGGATTCAAGGAGTTTTATTCACTTATTCATAAAGCACCCACTATGGGTCAGGATCTTTTAGATATTGGGGGCAGACCAGAAAGCAAGGCAAGCAAATGTCCCACACTTGGAGAGTTTTCCTAAACTCTCCAAAGGAGAGAGGGCATGGAGAGCTAATAAGTCAATTAATGGATGAAATAATTTCAGGTAATCAAAACTTTTATGACATAATTAAAACATGGTATTATTAGAGAGTTTATGGGCACTGGCAAATTTAGATTAGGTGGTCAGAGAAGGTTTCTCTGCGGTTTTGAATTTGAAAGGTGACAGTGGAGTAAAAAGAACAGCAATCTACGCAAAAATCTTAAGGTGAAGCATTAGTTCTAATGGTTCTCAATTGGAGCAGGGACATTGAGAAATGTATGGAAGCATTTTTTCATAGTCACAATGATTAGTGACGTTACTGGCATTGGGTGGATTTGGGGCTAAATATACCATGTATCCCAAAATGAATTAGGCAGTTACTTACAATAAAAAATTGTTCCACCCTGTATTAGTCTGTTCTCATGCTGCTCATAAAGACATGCCTGAGATTGGGTAATTTATAAAGGAAAGAGGTTTAATTGACTCACAGTTCCACATGGCTGGGGAGGCTTCACAATCATGGCAGAAGGCAAGGCAGAGCAAAGCCACATTTCACATGATGGTAGGCAAAAGAGAGCATGTGCAGGGGACCTCGCTTTTATAAAACCATCAGATCTCATGAGACTTATTCACTATAATGAGAACAGTATGGGAAAGACCCACCCCCATGATTCAATTACCTCCCACTGGGTCCCTCCCGTGACATGTGTGAATTATAGGAGCTACAATTCAAGAAGAGATTTGGGTGAGGACAGAGCCAAACCATATCAAACCCCAAATGCCAGTTAAGCCCCATTGAAAACCACAGTGGAAACTATCATTGGAAAGATGCCATTGCTGCCCGAAGTTTGGTATTTTTGAAGAAATGTGTTGTGGATGGTATGGGACAAATTGCAGAAGCTGTAATACACTAGTGCGTCAAGTGAGTCAACGCCTGCATTAACAATAAAAACATAAAAGAATAGAAACAAATTGATGAATAGAAAGAATAGATTTAAATAGAACCAAATTAAATATATCAGAGTGCTTCATACTTAGTAAGATTAAATACTTAGAAAGGTATTAGTTCATTGAACTTTTCTTTCTGGTGTGTGTGTGTACAACACTATATCCAGTACACACGTATGGACTAATTCATGATGCCAAATTTCTTTCTCACTGTGGGTCTTGGTCAAAACGTTTGAGAGCCACTGGCTTAAAATGTAGGAACCAGGTAGAAACTGACATGAAAGATATGGAGATGGAGGCTCAGCTCTTGGAGCCTCAGCCACAGTAAGGAGTTTAGATTTCATTTTAGATGCTTCAGAGCTTTCAGGAGAGAACTGGTGATGTGACTTATTCAGCTTCTGTTTAGAAAATAGATTGTAAAGAGGTATCACAGAATGCAGGGAGACCAGTTATTATAGTCATCCAGGAGAGAGGTGGTGCCTGACCAGTGTTGAGATGGAAAGAGGAGGACAGAGGCAGAGACTTTTCTATGGATTCTGAGAGAAGGACAGCCTAGTAGGCTGGATAAAGTCTCCGTAGGGTCACACAATAGGTAGTTTTTGGCTGTGGATAGTCTGGTACAATTATTGGTATTTCAGTAAGATCCAACCCAGGATGTGGTGGAAGTGGGTAGAGAATGGCAGCTGCTAATTCAGGAATAGATGGCAAACAGGCAGCCAGATTATTATTAGTGGCCAGTCAGCATCTGGGATATCTCTCAGCAGGTAGCAAGGACACAGCCAAGAAAATGGAAATCATAGCAGAAATCCTGTTCCTCAGAAGAGAGCAGCATGATGGAAAACACATAGATGTTGGCTCCTAGAGAGTGTGTAGCTCCTTCTCTAGCTTTTATAAGGAGGAGGCAGGGTCAGGGCCAAACTCCCCAGAAACCAGAGGCAGGAGTCTGATTAGGTTAGATCAGTGCCTATGGAACTGATGTGGCTACATTTTCATGGTAAAGCTTCAAAAGCAAATAGAGACCAAGTTCTAACAGACACTCTGCTCCATCAACTCCTTCCATGCAGATCAAGTGCTGGAGGGCAGGAGAGCAAGGTCAGCTTGGTCTCATATGGTGTGTCTGTCTGTTTCATGCTGTATCAGGAAGCTTGCTCTTCTTCCAATGTGGCACCCAATTGTACAATCCTGCAGCTCTAGATGATAGGCCAGGAGCTAATGCCTGGGGACTTTCCATGCAAGATACACTTGCACTCTCTAAAGAGCTTTGTGTCTTCTCTTCAGTGTATCTGAGTATACATTTTTGACTTTGCTTTGCAATGCAATGGTAAGATAAGGAATAAGCCTTGGCTTTTGGGAAATTACGTCACATGATCCCACCTGGTTTATTAGTGCTTTGTCTTAGAGGCTGGGGACAAAATCACAACTGATGAAATGTGCTTTGCTCTGCCAGGTAGGCTCTGTGCACCTATCTTCCTTGGGAACCTTGCAGGGTGTGGTGATATGTCCTGGCAGAATTAGCAAATTCCTGGGCACTCTGAATAAAATATCATTTAATAGTACTTCTGTTTACCTCAACTTGTAACAGCAGCCTAAAGTCAGGCAACCACAGCTTCAACTCCAGGCTCTGGCACTTACTAAGCTTGGCATCCAGTTTTAACTGTGCCTTTTCTAGGTTACTATACTTTTCAGGGTTTCAGTTTACTTATCTGTAAAATGAGCATCAAGATGCCTAATCAGGTGATGTTTTTTGTTATTGTTATATTCTGCACATGAGAAAACATACGAGCAAATGCTCTCTAAACCCCAAAATACTACACTCATGTGTAGAACAACAAAACTTCACACTATGTTTTAGAGTTGGAAACAATTAGAGGTATATGATTATTTAAATCAAATCTTTTTTGTGAACTACTGAATAAATAATGCAGAAAATTACAACAGTTTAAAAGGCCAGATGTATACTGAACTATACTTTAAATACTAGTGTGTTAATCACCAGTGTCAGTATAAGATGGAAAAGCAAAACAAAATACATTTATTTTAAGTTCAATTATATTTAAGTTAACAAAAGGAGTGATTTATAAAAAATTATATCTTCTCTGAGAATTATGTTTTATAATTGTATATAATTATCTAAAACATGTTTCACCAACTTTAACATTTGTATAAGCATACAGGTTTATATTTCAGATGGGCAAAGACAGCTCTGTAATAAAACAATTTGACAGTAAGGGAGATCTTATCCTTTCTACACTGAATGGTAGAAAATACAGCACAGAAAATCTATATGAGTGATAGAAGAGCCCTGTCATAATTCTTCTTTCCAAGAACTTTGCTTCTTCCTCTTTAGTTAGAAAATAAGTTATATTTTTTAGGTCCTGCTGTCAAAATATCTAGGTCCTTACTCTACTTCATTATTAAGAGAATGCAACTATAGGCCAGGCATGGTGGCTCATGCCTGTAATACCAACACTTTGGGAGTCTGAGGCGGGAAGATTGAGCCCAGGAGTTCGAGACCAGCCTGGGCACCATAGTGAGACACTGAATCTAAAAATAAATAAATAAATAAATAAAAAATAAAATAAAAAAATTAGCCAGGCATGGTGGCACGCACCTTTGGCCTAGCTACTCAGGAGGCTGAGGTAGGAGGATGGCTTCGGCCTGGAAGATTGAGGCTACAGTGAGCTGCAGTTGCACCACTGCCCTTCAGTCTGGGGAAGAGAGTGAGAACCTGTCTCAAAAACAAAACAAAAAAAACCCACAATGCAACTACAAAACCAGAATCTAAATAAGTAATCTTATTTTAGTGCTAAGTGAGTTACCTTGTGGTTTATCTTTTATTAAGGCTGTCATTTTCTTAAAGGGCAAATCCTATGTCTGATTGTACATTTTCTCTTCCTAGGGGATGAGAGGTGGAATCACCATAGTCATTAACAATAATAATCACCATCTGTATCAATTATCTACTGTTGGATAATAATCTACCTCAGAATTTAGTGGTTTAAAACAACAAGTGTTCATTATTGCTTACAATTTCTATGAGAGTCATTTGGAAATTACTTAGGTAGATGTGGCTTAGAGTCTTTCAAGAGGTTGAGCTACATCATGAGCTGGGGTTACTGTCTTTCAGAGACTTGACTAGGGCTGCAGGATCCGTTTCTACAGTGGCTCACTGGCACGGCAGAAAGTTGGTATGGGCTGGTTGGTGTGTGGCCTCAGTTCAATGCCATGTTGATCTCTCCACAGAGTTGAGGGTCTCTTGACATATTGGTCCTCTTGACAGCTTTTTATAGACTGAGCAATCCAGGAGAGCATGGTGGTCCCTAAAATAACTTTCATGCCCTAACTTTGGAAGTCACATGCCATCATTTTGTTTATATCCTGTTGGCTATATGAGTCACTTCTATACAAGGGCATGAAAGCTAGGAAGCATGGATTATTGGAAGCTATCTTAGAAGCTGTCTATCACATCATCATCATCATCATCATCAACTTTTGAATGAACAAATGACTTAAGCAATGAGAAATATACAAACATTAAGAAAAGTGCTCTCTAGATAAAATTTCTTTAAAGGGAAAACTATATTTTAGATGTGCTTTCTTCACTCCTGACATGACATTCTTTAGTTTTTAGTTGGAAGTGGGCAGCAATAATTTCTACCTAAACTTAATGCCAATTAACACAGTAATTACAAGACAGTAGCTAGTCTTACATGATAATTGATGATAATTGCTTCCTGCTTTAATTGCCATATAAACAAGACTCTGCAATAGCAATCCAAACATTACCTCAAAAGAAAAAAAAAAACAAATAAGAAAATTTGTCAAAGTCATTTGCAAGTTGATAAGGAGCTAACAAATCCAGCCTACATGTCTGCAAGTCATGAAAGCAGCTGCTGGCAATGCATGGCACTTCCTTGGAGGATTTCAGTGGTGGTGAGAGCTTCAGGCTGGCTGGTGTCAGCTCCCGGATGCTGCTGAGACGTGTGCTGAAGCCTAACTGTTGGCAGCAGTTGTGCCAGTGTGCTGAAGTGCTTAATGAAACTTTGCCAGTGTGGGAACCACCGCAGGTTCATCAGTGAATGGTGGGGCAATATCTCTCCCTTGTTGCTGCCTGTGCCCTCTGGAAAGATGGGTTCAAAGCAAAATGAGGAGAGGATGAAGATTAGTGTCATTTTTGTTGAGAAAAGCTCTAGAAGTCTGTATATTACACTATCCAAAAGCGAAGGGGAAGCAAAACAAAGAAAGGCATTTCATTCTGGTAAATGAGCTAGCTTAGGTGTGTTAGAGAGAGAAAGGGGCCCACATATGAGGCAGGTTAAACTCTTAGAAACTCAGCTGAGTCTAAGTAGGTGAACAACAGATGGAAATGAATGAGTGGTAGTATGTCCAAATAGACAAGAAATAAAAGGAGAGATGGAAGAAAGAAGGTTGTCCAAGAAAGGAACTTTAAAAACCTGAGGCAGCATCTTAAGGGCACATTGCAGAGGTATTTGTCCTCCCTCTTTCCCTAGGACATGTGCCTCAGAAACATCAATAATGGTTGCTGTTCAGTAACCCATTAAAGATGATTCCCCAATGAGAAAAAACGTGGAAACTAGAGGAAAAAAATACCCTATGAAATTGATATCTTGAATGTAAGCAATTCCAACTAGGAAGCAGAGTAGACAACCACTGGGACACAGGGGCAGAGACATGCTCCCAGGAGACTGTGGAGCTTATTCCAATAAGTTGGAATGCTTGTTAAATTTAAAAGTAGGGGTGCCAGACCCTTAAGACTCAGAGAGAAATGGAAATTGAGATGTTGGAAGATGCAGGATGGAAATTAAAAACATCTTGAGTAAGATCTGATGACTGAGAGTGTCACCATCGCAACATTTGAAACTGTGCTAATTTGGCAACTCTCAAATGCTACTCTCTGGAAAATGAAAAAGCATGCATGGGTGGATTTCCCTACTCAACATGGCAAACCGGTGTCATAACATGGTTTTATGACACTCCATCTGGTAGAGAGTGCCGTGTTTAGTCTCACAAGTCACGAGCCCTGGACAATCATCGTTAGAATGAGCAGTGACTTGGTCATGATGATGTTGAGAAAGATCACTTTCCCCTACCCTCCCCTTCTCTCAGTTTCGTTTTTGGTGGCTATCCATTCTTACGTTCTGGGAACATCATTTTGCTTGGTAAAATTGCCCTAGGAACTGAAGATTTACTTTTCCAATGTCATGAGTGTGGGCCCAGGGCTGTGATAATCTTATGCATTCTGTTAACAGTTTAGACTCTTAAAATCATGAAGCTCAAAAGAACATTTTTTGTTGTGGTCCTAAATAAATGGATGTCTAAACGAACAGCCCAGACTGGACTCCTGAAGGAACCTCAGTATTATCTCTACCTCAGCTATACCTCTGAATGAAAGTCTAGGCTGAAGTTGAGCATAATAAAACAAAAATTAGGGATGTTCAATTTTTGACTTTTTAAGACTTTCTCTTGATTACGTTAATGCTAGTTGCCATAACAAGCAAACCCTGGACTTTTGACATGAAATTCTGTCTTTTGTGGTAATATAGAGTGTTTGCCCTATGCAGTCCTATGAAAACTCATTCTGATGAAGACTTTGGTAACATGGTTGCGTGATCTGTACGGTTATTCTTGATGTAGATATTCATCAAGTGGAGGGGACAAATGAAAGAGAATGGAGGAACATATCCAGGCTTTTATGAACCTGGTCTGGACCTGGGGGAACATACCACTTCTGCCCCCATCTCATTGGCAGAACTCAACTATTTGGCCACACTTAGATGAAAGGGAGTCTGCAATGTGGGATTGGCAGCCAATTCCAAATAACAATTCTATATCATGAAAGAGGACCTTGAATCTTTATTTTTGTTTGTTTTGTGATGGAGTCTCGCTTCTTCACCCAGGCTGGAGTGCAATGGCGCAATCTCAGCTCACTGCAACCTCCACCTCCCGGATTCAAGCAATTCTCCTGCCTCAGCCTCCCCAGCAGCTGGGATTACAGGCATGTGCTACCATGCCTGGCTAATTTTTGTATTTTTAGTAGCTACGGAGTTCCATCATGTTGACCAGGCTGGTCTTGAACTCCTGACCTCAAATGATCCACCTGCCTTGGCCTCCTAAAGTGCTGGGATTATAGGCATGAGTCACCGTGCCTAGCCAGGACCTTGAATCTTAGTGAAAAGCTCTGCCATAGGCCACAGACTTTTAGCTGACAAAGGCAAGATAATTTATTTGGGCCTTTACTTCCTTTACACAACAAGTTCTTCATGTTTTATCTTGCAAAAGGACTTGAATCTCTGGAGTTTAATTTATTTCTGCAAATACAATAATGGGGCTGGTTTTTAGTCAACTTCAGGGCATTTCCATGTAATTGATTTCAAGTTATCAAGGTATCTTTCTGTCATTCTTAAAACTTATCACAGAATCTCCCATGAGTAGTATTAGACAATTTGTCTCAACATAACTGGAGGTGGGAAAAAGAACTAGTAGTACATTTTCAGCTTGTATGTAGAGGTTTCTGAAGTTCATGTAATGAATTGATTATTCAGATAATTTTAGAAACTTTTACAGGCAAAAACTAAATTACCCATCCACAGTTTCAGGGTGACACTGGAGGAGCAGCTGGTATTGAATGTGAGGTCCTCCCCTGAAAAGCATAGCCTCACTCCTGTTTTGGGTTAGATTAAAAATCAAACCCCAATGAACTAAGAGGGCCAAGGTCAAGGAAATGTTAGGGTGCATTGTTTGTTTCTTGCTCCTTTGTTTTGCTTTCAAAGACTTTCTAACACAATACTCCTGGCCCCTTGTGCCCAGTGGAAACACTGGGTTTGAGGGGCCCTGACTTGTGGCCTCCTTTCTTTTTGGGGTGAACCTGCAAATAGAAAGCATTCTAATCTGGGCTCTTTATGAAGTACACTGGGCCACAGAGACCTGAATTTTGGAGGAAGGGCCACCTTAATTCAGGGGAACGCTAAAAGCTTGTTTGGTTGCCCAGCTTAGCCATGTCCTGTTTCCTAATTTATTTTCACTGGTCATGAAGCTGGCATTAGGATTTCCGTCTGTCTGATTTCATATCACCATATGTCGGTTGATTTGAACTCGGTGGGTGTTCTATTTGGAGCCATCAAACCACAATTACAGACTGAGTTGGATTCCTGGCTCTCCTATTTACTATCTATATAGTACTGAGAATTTTGCTTAGTCTTTTTGAGCTTTAGTTTCCTGCTCATTCGGTAGGGGTAATACCTCTTTACAGTATTGTTGTGAGAATTAGATGTATTAATGGCCGTAAAATGCTTTGTATAAGCTGGGCGTGGTGGCTCATGCCTGTAAGCCCAGCACTTTGGGAGGTGAGGTGGGCAGATCATGAGGTCAGGAGATGGAGACCATCCTGGATAACGCGGTGAAACCCCGTCTCTACTAAAAATACAAAAAATTACACTGGAGTGGTGGCGGTCACCTGTAGTCCCAGCTACTTGGGAGGCTGAGGCAGGAGAATCGCTCAAACCCAGGAGGTGGAGGTTGCAGTGAGCTGAGATTGTACCACTGCACTCTAGACTGGGCAACAGAATGAGACTCCATTTCAAAAAAAAAAAAATCCTCTGTATAATACCTAGAACATAGTAAGGACTCAATAAATTATATTATTTATTGTTATGACACATTTTTTTTCAGCGTAATCTTGTATCGTGTGTGTTGTATTGGGAAATAATCAACTTTTACCTTATCTTTTGGTTATTTATGGTGACATATTGTCTTAGTTTTGTTTGTACTCCTACAACAAAATACCACAGCCTAGGTAATTTATGAACAATAGATATTTATTTCTCACAGATCTGGAGGCCGGGAAGTCCAAAATCAAGGCAGGTTTGGCATCAGGTTCGGTCTCTTTCCTCATAGGTGGCACTGTCTAGGTGTCCTGATGTGGCCAAAGAGATGGAAAGGACAAAGTGGGACAAATAATATGTCCTTACATGGTAGAAGAGCACAAGAACAAAAAGGGCCTGGGCTAGTTCCTGTCTACCCTTTTAAAAGACATGAGTCCATTCATTGAAGCAGAGTCTTCATCACTTTTATCACTTCCCAAAAGGTCCCACCTTTTAGTACCACCACAGTTAAACTTAGTACCACCAACACTTAAACTGTGGGAGCTATTCAGACCATAGCCCATGGAATGACCAGTGCCTGTGTTATCTGCAAGTACCAGGAATTACAAATTCAGCATGGGCAGCAGCAACAGGGTCAGAAAGAGGAGAGGGCTGGGAAAGGATTTCCAATATTTTAAGATGCATTTGGTCTGGGCAATTTTCCAACTATACCCCACCCAGCCCAATTAGATAAAACAAGTATACTCACACAGATAGTTCCCACATGCCCACTTTTTTGTTTTTTGTTTTGCTCCCTCACTTTCTGTCCTTTCCACTTACAGGTTCCTCTGCTCTAGTCAACTCTGATCTCAATTAGGACCAAATTTATCTTGTAGACTTTGAACTCTGGGTGCTAGAAAGTAGCACTTAGGGCATGATTGGCTCTCAGTAAGTGTCTCAGTAATTCAGAGGTCCTCAGTTTTTGCTTCCCTGTCCCAACATACCTGAGAGATAGGATAAATCTCGATCCATTCCTGGTGATTATTATGGGAGTGGTACTTTCCTAATGGAAAGTATGTAAAAACCTGTGGCTGAGGAGTGGGAGAAAGAGGGTGGTTGTAGTAATTTAAAAAAAAAATTAATTTTTATGTGTACATAGTAGATGTGTATATTTATGAGGTATGAGAGATATTTTGATACAGGTATACAATGTATAATAATCATATGGTGTATTCATCACCCCAAGCATTTATCATTTCCCTGTGTAAACATTCCAATTATACTTTTAGTTATTTTAAATGTATGATAAATTATTGCCAACTGTAGTCACCCTCTTGTGCTATGAAATACTAGATCTTATTCATTTTATCTAACTGTATCCCTGTACCCATTAACCATGTCCACTTCCCCCACTTCTTCCTCACTACCCTTCCCAGCCTCTGGTAACCATCCTTCTACTCTTTACCTCCATGAGTTCAATTATTTATCTTTTTAGCTCCCACAAATGAGTGAAAGCATACAAAGGTTTTCTTTCAGTGTCTTGCTTATTTCACTTAATTTAATGTCCTCCAGTCTCATCCAGGTTGCTGCAAATGACAGGATCTCATTCTTTTTTATGGCTGAATAGTACGCCATTGTGAATATGTGCCATGTTTTCTTTATCCATTCGTCTGTTAACGAACACTTAGGTTGCTTCCAAATCTTGGCTATTGTGAATAGTGCCGCAATAAAAATGGGAGTGCAGATTTATCTTCAATAAATGGATTTACTTTCTTTTGGGTATATACCTAGCAGTGGGATTGCTGAATCCTGTGGTAGTTCTACTTCCAGTTTTTAAAGGACCCTCCATACTGTTCTCCATAATGTTTGTATTTAATACTAATTTACATTCCCATCAACAGTATATGAGTGTTGCCTTTTTTCCGCATCTTTGCCAGCATTCATTATTGCTTGTCTTTAGGACAAAAGCCATTTTAACTGATGGGATGAAATGATATCTTATTGTAGTTCTGATCTGCATTTTTCTGATGATCAATAATGTTGAGCATCTTTTCATAATCCTGTTTGCCATTGTATGTGTCCTTTTGAGAAATGTCTATTTAGATATTTGCCCATTTTGTAATAAGATTGTATATAATATATATACATATATATATATATTCTGATTATTTTTAGCTCCTTACATATTCTGGTTATTAATCTTTTGTTGGAATGGATAATTTACAAATATTTTCCCCCAATCCGTAGGTTGTCTTTCGCCTTTATTGAGCATTTTGTTTGCCGTGTAGAAGCTTTTTAACTTGGTATGATCCCATTTGTCCATCTTTGCTTTGGTTGCTTGTACTTTTAGGGTATTATTCAAGAAATCTTTATAGCAGCATGATTTATAGTCCTTTGGGTATATATGTTTATTGCGGCATTATTCACAATAGCAAAGACTTGGAACCAACCCAAATGTCCAACAATGATAGACTGGATTAAGAAAATGTGGCACATATACACCATGGAATACTATGCAGCCATAAAAAATGATGAGTTCGTGTCCTTTGTAGGGACATGGATGAAATTGGAAATCATCATTCTCAGTAAACTATCGCAAGAACAAAAAACCAAACACCGCATATTCTCACTCATAGGTGGGAATTGAACAATGAGAACACATGGACACAGGAAGGGGAGCATCACACTTCGGGGACAGTTGTGGGGTGGGGGGAGGGGGGAGGGATAGCATTGGGAGATATACCTAATGCTAGATGACGGGTTAGTAGGTGCAGTGCACCAGCATGGCACATGTATACATATGTAACTTACCTGCACATTGCGCACATGTACCATAAAACCTAAAGTATAATAATAATAATAATAAATAAATAAATAAATAAATAAAAAATAAAAAGAAATCTTTGCCCATACCAATGTTCTGGAGAGTTTCCCCAATATTTTCTTTTAGTAGTTCCATAGTTTGAGGTTTTACATTTAAGTCTTCAATCCATTTTGATTTTATTTTTGTATATGGAGAGAGATACAGGGATGGGGTCTAGTTTCATTATTCTACATATGGAGAACCAGTTTTCACACACCATTTATTGAAGAGACTGTCTTTTTCTCAGTGGATATTCTTGGTACTTTTGTCAAAAATGAGTTCACTGTAGATGTATGAATTTATTTGTGGATTGTCTATTCTGTTCCATTGGTCTATGTGGCTGTTTTTATGCCAGTACCATGCCTTTTTGATTACTATAGTTCTAGTTTAATTTGAAATCAGGTAATGTGATTCTTCCAGTTCTGTTCTTTTTGTTCAGCATGACTTTAGCTATTCTGGCTCTTTTCTGGTTCCATGTAAGTTTTAGGATTTTTTTTTTCTATTCTGTAAAGAATGTCATTATTATTATTATTTTTTTTTAGAGTTTACTTTTTTTTAAATTATTATACTTTAAGTTTTAGGGTACATGTGCACAATGTGCAGGTTTGTTACATATGTATACATGTGCCATGTTGGTGTGCTGCACCCATTATTATTTTGATAGAGATTGCATTGGATCTATAGATCGCTTTCAGTAGTATGGACATTTTAATAATATTGATTCTTACAATACATGAACATGGAATATATTTCCCTTTTTTTGGTGTCCTCTCCAATTGCTTGAATCATTGTTTTACAGTTTTCATTTTAGAGGTCTTTCATTTCTTTGGTTAAGTTTATTCTTAGGTGTTTAATTTTATTTGTAGCTATTGTAATGGGGTTACTTTCCTGATTTTTCAATTTTTTGCTGTTGACATATAAAAATGCTACTGATTTTTGTATGTTGATTTTGTATCCTGCAACTTTCCTGAATTTGTTTATAAGTTCTAATAATATTTTACAAGTTTTATAAGTTTATAAGTTTTATAAGTTCTAATAATATTTTAGTATTTAATACTTTAGGTGTAGCCTTTATGTTTTTTTTCAAATATAAGATCATATCATCTGCAACAAGGATAATTTGACTTCTTCCTTTCCAATTTTTTTAAATTTCTTTCTCTTGTCTGATTGCTCTAGCTAGAACTTCCAGTACTATGTTGAATAACAGTGGTGAAAGTGGGCATCCTTGTCTTGCTCCAGATCTTAGAGGAAAGGCTTTCAGTTTTTCCCTATTCAGTGTGACACTAGCTGGGTTCTGCTGTATATGGTTTTTCTTGTGTCGAGGTATTTTCCTTCTCTACCCAGTTTCCTGAGAGATTTATCATGAAAGATGTTGAACTTTATAAAATGCCTTTCATTATTAATTAAAATCATCATGTTTTTTGTCCTTTTATTCTATTGATATATCACATTGATTGATTTGCATATGTTGAACCATGCTTGCATCCCTGGGATGAGTCTCATGGGGAAATGATAATTTTAATCAAAGCCTCTTAAATGGTTCGAATTTGCTCTTCAATGCCCTGTTCAGAATTTCAGTATGTCATTTGTTCAAATTTGGGTCCCTGGAGCCAGAACATATCTGCAATATATACTTATTAAAGACATAAATGTTTTCCAAATACTGAGGAAAAATGAAGGCATAGAGGGGGTCTGGTTGGCAGAGGTAAGACTAATGAAAAGCCATATATTGATCATTGACACAGAAACCCTATTATATTAGTCAGCTTCATGCTTCTCCTTGGTATTCCCCAAACATTCTGTATGATCTGTGACTCTGGGCACTTCCTTTTTTTCTATTTTTTTCTTTTGTCCATCTTTATTTCATTCCCTGCCTCTGCATGGAAATGAAACTTTAGTGCCTTATGCAGCTTCTATGTGTAAGAGCTAATCTTATAAATTTAGAAGTTAATTTCAAATAATTGTTTGTATCAGATTGTACTAGGTATTGCAGTGAAAAACACAAAAATGAGTAAGATGTGGGTCCTTCCTTCTGAATATTCATAATGTTGCTAGAGAGTGCACAGGTAGGTACCTCTGTGCCAGGCAGGCACAATGCTAGAGATCTGGGAAATAATGAAAAGAAAAATTAGATATGGTCCTTTCTTTAATGGAACATTAGAATAGGGAGAAGATGGCCAGTTGGAAAATTACAACCCTGGTAGGCACCTGGAGGGGAAGACATGTGGTATATGGAAGTGAGTAATGGGACTTGATCCAGAATTAGGGAGTCAATGGAAACAGTCTCTGAAGAAATCATGATTAAATTGAGATCAAGAGGATGAGTAGGTGGTGATTAGGTATCAAAGTATTTGAGACAAAAGTAAAATTATTGGTAAATTCTTTACGTTGGGGCAGAGAGCCTGGCACAGCCCAGGAAGTAGAGAAAAGAGACTGAAGACAAGTTCTGGGTGGAATGAGGCCGGGAACTTAGATAAGGGGTGATTTAGGTAGGGCCATGGTGTTAAGGACTGTGGTCTTCATTTGAAGAAAAATGGGAAGCATTTACAATGGAGGGAGTAGTGTATGTGTCATAATAACATTTGTGGTTTATTAAGTTCATGCTACCTGCCAGGTGAAAACTGGGTTGGAAGGTGGTACCAGCAAGGTTGCAACTAGAACATTTGGGCTGCTTTACAAGTAGTCTTTGTAAAATTACTACTATTTGTAGATAGTATAATTATATACCTAGAAAACATGAGAATCAATGGAAAAGACAATACAAACAGAAAATTCAATTAAGGATGAAATTAATACAGAGACATCATATTTTTTCACATATACAAAATGACCAGTTAGCTCATTGAATAGAGGAAACAATATCATTTTCAATAGGAACATGAAAGATAAAATGCCTAGAAACATTCAAGTAATTTGGAAGAGATCTGTGAAGAAAGCGAAAAATACTTCCATAGGGATATAAAAAACTACTCCAGAACTAGAAATATCTGATATGTTCTTGAATAGGAAGACTCAATATTATAAATACATCTATTCTCTCTTGTAAAAATTATGCATTTAATATTATTTCATCAACCTCAGTGTCCATCAAGAATGGACTGGATAAAGAAAATGTACGTATACACCATGGAATACTACACAGCCACAAAAAGAATGAAATCATGTCCTTTGCAGCAACATAGATTTAGTTGAAGGCCATCCTAAGTGAATTAACACAGAAAGAGAAAATCAAATACCACATGTTCTCACTTATAAGTGGGAGCTACACATGGGCATAAAGACAGAAACAACAAAAACTAGAGACTCTAAAAGAGAGGAGGGAGGGAAGAGGGAAGGTATGAAAAACTACCGATTGGGTACCATGTTCACTGTTTGGGTGGTGGGTTCAATAGAAGCCCAGACCCCAGCATTAATGCAATATACTCATGTAACCTGCACATGTTCCCTCTGAATCTAAAATGTTATTCCAATGACATTACAAAGAGTCATTTTCTTATGGTTTTAGACAGGCTGATTGTGAGCATCATGCAGAAAAAATACACAGGTAAGAATACCCAGGAAAATTATGAAAAAGAATACTAAGGATCAACTACCCTTATCAGGTATTAAACACAATAATTAAAAGCCCCAGTAATGAAAATGGTATGGTACTGTCACATAAATTAACATATAGTTCAAGAGAATAAAATAAAAAGTATAGGAATAGACCTGAAGGCACACAGAAATTTGACAATATCAGTTAAGCTTCATGTGGGCAGGAGTTTTTTCTGTTTTGTTCTACTGCTGTGTTTCTCCCCGCTAGATCCATGCCTGGTGCATAGCAATGTCCAAATATTTGTTGAATGAATGAATAAGTAGGAAAAAAATGAATTATTCATTTAATGTTGTTAGGACAACTGGATAACGATCTCAATTAAAGTGGGATCCTTACCTTCTACTTTATAAAGAATGAATTTTAAAAAGATTAAAGGTTTAAAATAAATCCATTAAAGTTGAATAAGAAACTATAGTATAATAATTTTATATGGAGTTGAGGAGGCCTTTTTAACTATGACACAGCTCTACAGATTTGTAGACAACTATACCTAGGCTATGTTGGCTTGGATATTCAGTTTTTGTCTTTCTTCCTTCCTGGCTTCCTTCCCTCTCCCCCTCCCTTCTCCCCCTCCCTTCTCCCCCTCCCTTCTCCCTCTCCCTTCTCCCTCTCCCTTCTCCCTCCCACCTCCCTTCTCCCTCCCACCTCCCTTCTCCCTCCCACCTCCCTTCTCCCTCCCACCTCCCTTCTCCCTCCCACCTCCCTTCTTCCCTTCCCTCTCCTCCCCTTCCCCCCTTCCCTCTCCTCCCCTTCCCCTTCCTCCCCTCCTCCTTCTGTTCCCGTTCCCTCCCCTTCCCCTTCTCTTCCCTTTCCCTTCCTCTCTTTCTTTTCTCTTTTCTCTTCTCTCTTCTTTTCTTTTCTCTTTTCTCTTCTCTTCTCTTCTCTTCTCTTTTCTCTTCTCTTCTCTCTTTTCTTCCTCCTCCTCCTCTTCTTCTCCTCCTTCTCCTCCTCCTCCTCCTTCTCCTCCTCCTCCTCCTCCTCCTCCTCCTCCTTCCCTCCTTCTCCTCCTCCTCCTTCCCTCCTTCTCCTCCTCCTCCTCCCCTCCTTCTCCTTCTCCTCCTTCTCCTCCTCCTCCTTCTCCTCCTCCTCCTCCTTCTCCTCCTCCTTCTCCTCCTCCTCCTCCTCCTCCTCCTCCTCCTCCTCCTCCTTCTCCTCCTCCTCCTTCTCCTCCTCCTCCTTCTCCTCCTCCTCCTCCTCCTCTTTCTTCTCCTCCTCCTCCTCCTTCCCCCCTCCTCCTCCTCCTTCTCCTCCTCCTCCTTCTCCTCCTCCTCCTTCTCCTCCTCCTCCTTCTCCTTCTCCTCCTCCTCCTTCTCCTCCTCCTCCTTCTCCTCCTCCTCCTCCTCCTTCTCCTCCTCCTCCTCCTCCTCCTCCTTCTCCTCCTCTTTCTTCTCCTCCTCCTCCTCCTTCCCCCCTCCTCCTCCTCCTCCTTCTCCTTCTCCTCCTCCTCCTTCTCCTCCTCCTCCTTCTCCTCCTCCTCCTCCTCCTTCTCCTCCTCCTCCTCCTCCTTCTCCTCCTCTTTCTTCTCCTCCTCCTCCTCCTTCCCCCCTCCTCCTCCTCCTCCTTCTCCTTCTCCTCCTCCTCCTTCTCCTCATCCTCCTTCTCCTCCTCCTCCTTCTCCTTCTCCTCCTCCTCCTTCTCCTCCTCCTCCTTCTCCTTCTCCTCCTCCTCCTTCTCCTTCTCCTCCTCCTTCTCCTCCTCCTCCTCCTTCTCCTCCTCCTCCTCCTTCTCCTCCTCCTCCTCCTCCTCCTCCTCCTCCTCCTTCTCCTCCTCCTCCTCCTCCTCCTCCTTCTCCTCCTCCTCCTCCTCCTTCTTCTTCTCCTCCTCCTCCTTCCCTCCTTCTCCTCCTCCTCCTCCTCCTTCTCCTCCTCCTCCTCCTCCTTCTCCTCCTCCTCCTCCTCCTACTCCTCCTTTAATATGGAGCAAGACCTAGAAAACAATGGGAATGTAAATTTCTTATAGTTTGCAAATCTTCTTCTAAGCTTTTATGTTATTACATCCACATTAAATTGATTTTTGTGTGTGTGTGACCTGCCATCACTTTTCCAAGCACTCTATTATTATTATTATTTCATTATAAATAATCCATGAAAGCAGGGACCTTGTCTCTTACTTCCTGGTGTACCCTAGTGCCTAGAACTGAGGTTGATATATGGTTGGGACTTGGTAATTATGGTTTAATTAATACATGGTTGAAAAACAAAAAACAAGGAGGGAGGGGGCATAATTAAATCTAGTCAAATACTTATTGGAGACAACTTGGGACCTTTTCATAAATGAGATCAACTTTTCCAGTGGGATTCAAATATCTGAGAATGAGGGAGAAGGCACAGATGGCAGAAAATTAGGCAGATAAAAAGTTTAGGCTATTACTATCCTTATCTAAGCTGGGCTGCTAACATGCTCTATGATCTGAGCTGGGTGATTTAACTTCTTTGCCACAATCTCTCCCACCTCCATGCCCCACATGCCCCACCATCCTTTTATGTGAAGGCCCTGTTTCTCTGAGAAGCAAAATGTATTTGATGAATTGACATTTCTATTTCCTTTATAGGGCCATAAATGCATAATGTATATTGACTTGCCTCTAATATGTCAATAGTAGAAAGAAATGGGTGCAACATAAGATTTATAATACATTTAAGAAGTGAGAAGAGAGGACAAGGAATAAATCTGACCAGAGAAATTCCAACAGTAAGACTGAAGGACGTCTTAAGTATTTTTTGATGGGTACCATAGAGACTAGAAGGATAGCTCTAAACTTCAGCATCTAAACAGAGGACTGCAAATTCTTTGTATTCCACGAATTGAGGGCTGGCATCTAATTCCTCTCTGCTTGAATTAAGGTTGGCTGTAGTGACTTGCTTGACCAATAGAAGCTTCTGGTATTCTGAGGCTAGATGACAGTAGGATGTGGCAACTTGCATCCAGGCTTTTTGTAATGCTCACTCTGGGAAAAGAGAGCCATAGTGTAAAATAGCTGACTATGCACACACCACCATGCTGTGAGGAAGCCCAAGCTAGCCACGTGGAGAGGCCATGTGGAAAGAGATAGATGCCTAGGTAGCTTCCGGATATTCCAGATATTCTAGATAACCCAGTCATAAGCCCAGACATAAAGGTGAAGAAGGAGTCACTCCAGTCCTTCCAGTCACAATGGGTAGGACCAAGGAACCTAGCTGGAAGCAAGAATTGAGGCTACAGACATAAGACCTGACTGAGCCATTGCAGCCATCTACAGTTATTTGCATCACCCCAGATGAGGCCCAGTCATTGTGAAATAGAGATAAACCATCTCTACTATGTCTGTCCAAATTCCAGTCCACAAAATTGTGAGCACAATAAAATGATAGTTGTTTTACTAAATGTTGTTACACAGTAATTGGAGCACTCCATGAGGAGGCTGTTGCTTCATTTCTTCCGATACATTTGCTGAGCACCTACTAGTGCCAAACCCTTAGTGATGTTTTATAAATACTATATTTTCTAATATTCCATATAATTCTAGACATTCTTGTATCCAACTTATACATAAACAAATATCATTGAATTTTGGAGACTTGTCCAAGATCACACTGATCATCTGCACTGGGACTCACACTCACGTTCTGCCAAAAGAAATGAAAAGGCATGGCAAAGTCAAGTCACTGCCTTGAAAAGTGTGAGTTTACAGTTGAGTTGGAAAAGAAAAGTGCTTGATGATGCCAGCTATTGTGGATGCCCCCCAGGGATTTTGAGAGGAGCAGATGAATTTCAAGTGGTCTGATGATTCTGAAAGGGATTAAGTGGCAGATTGCACCACAGATGCCACTGTTAAGAAGTTCTTTTGTAAGATTTGCTTTTGGACAAGCAGGAAAGAAAGAAAGTGGAAAATGGTTTTCATAGAGAATGTTAGTAGTGATTACCTCTGAGGAAAAAATATCTTTAATTCAAAATTTATTAAACCCATGTCTGGTTTTTGTTCTGTGAACAGGAAGTACAAGGTGAGAGCGTGCCTAGCATACATAGCCCTTAAGCATATGGGGTTTCCCTTCCATGGTATCATCTCAGATGCCCATGGTATCATACTTTCTCCCAGTTGTTAAGCCCTCCTCAGGAGCCACTTGACTCCACTAGCTCCAACATGCTATGTTTTCTGACTGGGAAAGCTAACAGCTAGCACTGAATTATCCATCCCCATGGTCTTCCCATCTCACCAGTATCCACCCTCCTGGTACACTTAGTTTTAAACCCTCATTGCAGACTGAATTTCCTGCTTTATATATAAGACCTCAGTAATTTCAAACAGCGTGAAGTTCCCTGTGCAAGCCGTGATGTCTTGTAGTGCCATGTGATTTTCCCTGAGGAGGATGTGTGGCTGACTTGTACTAATCTTTTAACACAGCTTAAGTGTCTTTAGGGCCCTCAGAAGTGCCAATCACATCATTTCCCTAATCATTTGAAAAAAAAGAAAAAGGAAACCCAGAATTCAGAGAGGGAGTAACACATCAGCTTCATGGTTACCGTAGATCATTCTCTTCTTAGAGGTCTTAATTCTTGTCAGGTGTGAAGCAGTTGGAGCTTCTCCAGGTGTGTGGTCTTCTCTTGAGATCTGATTCTCTCCTGTTCATTCCAAGGTTCAGAATGATTTTGACTATAGATTGAAGCTGAGTTACACAATGTAGTTTTACCAAAACAAGAAACCACTTCTTTTGCTTCTATTCTAGGGTAATATCCATGTCAATTTCTCAGTTAAAATTTGAAGGTAAATGTATATGAATCTTGCCTTGGAGACCACATCAAGAAACAGCCTGAACTTTAAGATGATGTCAAGCATTGCTTTCCCAAAGTTCCATCTTTCCCCAAAGATTCCTCTAACTTGGCACTTGCAGTCACATTGGCTCATCTGTTTCCCATGAGGCTGGGAGAATCCTTGGAAATCTGGGACTCTGCCTCATACATCTTTGTTTTCTCCAGGGTCTCACACAATGCCATTACATAAGGCAGGTAATTAATAAGCATTTGCTTAATGGAACAGAACAGCACAATTGATTCTTATGACTTTTCCTCTGCAGTGATCCTTCTACCTTATAAAGCATCTTTTGCTAAGGCTATTGACATAGAATCTATCATGCCTTGGTTCCAAATCACTGCCTCTCCTGGTGATGCCTAAACTTCTATAAGAAACTGAGTTATGCCTAGAAAATGCCAGAGCAGTAACCCACTTAAGAAACATATGCTCACTTTTTCCTGCTTCATCCTTCAGCAATCAAAACTTACCTGTTCTGTTTTCTACACCTATGAGTCAATGTTCCTTGAGCCAACTCATACATACCCAAATAAGATTAAAGTATTCATAATTAATCAGTGACTTCCAGTCCTGCATTACATGTTGAATGCACATGGATTTGGAAGCCAGACAGACCTGGGTATTATATTTAATGGTGATAAACTTTATGAGAAAAGTTTCTTTACCCTTTAATTTAAAAATGAGGAATCTAAAATTTAATTACCGAGGACTTCAAGTCTCATAAGAAATAAATTTGTGTAACCACAACCACAATAATGACAGAGAACTCTTACTATCACCACAAAGATCTTCCTCATGGAACTCCTTTATAATCACACTGACTCTCACTTGCTACCATCCCTGACCCCTGGTAACCACTAATCTGTTTTCCATCTTTACATTTTATTCTTTCAAAAATTGTTATATAAATGAAATCATACTGTATATGACCTTCTGGGATTTTTTTCCACTCAGCATAATGCTCTTAAGATCCATCCAAGTTGTTGTGTGTATTAATCGTTCATTGATGGGTAGAATTCCATATAATTCTATTATATGGATGTACCATAGTTTGTTTAGACATTTACTTATTGAGGGATATTTTGGGTGTTTCTAGGTGGAGGTTTATTTATTTATTGTCTTCCAGACCATTTTTTGAAAACACTGTCTTTCTTCCATAGAATTGCTTTTGCAGCTTTATCAAAAATCAATTGGCCATACTTGTGTGTGCCTATCTCTGGGTTATCTCTTCTGTTCCATTGGCTATTATAAGTGAAGCTGCTAAAAACAGCTAAAAATAGGAATTGTATTAAACACGTATATCAACTTGAAGGGAACTGATGCATTTACTGCATGGAATCTTCCAATCCATGAATATGGTATGTATCTCCATAAATTTACTTCGTTTTTTAAATTTCTGTGCTGTTGTTTTCAACATAAATATTCTATACATGTTTTGTGAGACTGACACCAAAGAATTTTATTTTCTGAGAAACTGTAAATGGTATTGTATTTTTAATTATGGTGTCCACATTTCATTGCTAATATATAGAAATACTATTGACTTTTGTATATTGATCTTGCATTCTCTGAACTTAATGAATTCATTATTTGTTCCAGCAGACTATAGATTCCTCAGCATAATTATATTATAGAGACAATTATGCCATTGGCAAATAGAAACAATTTATTTTCTGATCCGTATGCTTTTCATTTTGTTTTATTACTTTATTGCACCAGCTGAAACTTTCAGCACTATGTTGAATAGACTGGTGTGAGTGAATGTTTTTGCCTTATTCCCAGTCTTAAAGGAAAAACATTCATTCTTAAGCCATTAAGTATGATGTTAGTTGTACATTTTTGTAGATATCCTTCATCAAGCTGAGAAACTTTATTCTTATTTTTTGAGAATTTTTTAAATATCATGAATAGGTGTCGAATTATATGAAAGCTTTTCTGCATCAATTGATATGATCATTTAATTCTTCTATAGCCTGTTAATATGATGAATTGCATCAATTTATATTTATATATTGGACTATCCTTCCATCCTTGAAACAAACTTCCCTTGGTCATGGTATATAATTTCTTTTATGTATTTCTAGATTCAATGACTAGCATTTTATTAAGAATTTTTTATCTATATTCATACAGTGTATTGGTTTGTAGTTTTCCTATAATATTGTTTTTTGATTTTGGTATGAATGTAATAATGCAATACTGACTTTACAGAACAAGTTGTGACATGTTCTCTTTTCCTCCATTTTTTCTGGAAGAGACTGTGTATAATTCATGTTAATTCTTCTTGTAATATCTGGTAGAATTCTCTAGTTAAACCGACTGGATCTGAAGATTTATTTTCAGTAGTACTTGATTACAAATTAAATTCCTTTAACAGGCACAGGACTCTTCAAATTATTTACTTCACACCAAATAAGCTTTGTTGGCTTGTTTCCAGGGAATTGGCTCATTTCACCTAAGTTATCAAATCTTTTGTATAGGCTTTTTCATAATATTTCCTTATTATCCTTTTGTTGTCTTCAGGGTATGCAGTGATATCCTTGTTTTGGTAAATTGTGTCCTCTCTCTCTCTTTTTTCTGTGTCAATCTTGCTAAAATTTTGCCAATCTTATTGATCTTTTTTAAAAAAACCATCTTGTTTTCTTGATTTTCTTATTTTTTTTTTCAATTTTATGTTTTTCTGCTCTTTATTATTTCCTTCCTTCTGCTAACTTTGATTTTGTTCTTGTTTTTCTAATTTCTTGGATTGGGAGATTATATTATAGATCTGAGACTTTTCCCCCCTCTAATGTCATGTAGTGCTATAAGTTCCCCTCTCAGTACTGCTCTGGGATCCATATGTTATAGTTTAACATGTTGTATTTTCACTCTAATTCAGTCCAATATATTTTTTATTCCCTGAGACTTCCTCTTTGATCCATGGATAATTTAGAAGTGCATTGTTTAGATACCAAGTGTTTGAAACATTTTCTGTTATTTTTCTTTTCTTGATTTCTAGTTTGATTCTATTTTGGTTACAGAACATATTTTACATGATTTCAATTCTTTTAAATTTGTTGAGTTTTGTTTTTGGGCATGATATCATCTATCTTGGTATATGTTCTGTGGGCACATGAGAAGATAATGTATTCTGCTGTTGTTGGGTGGAATGTTTTACAAGTGTGATTATATCCTGTTAGTATGGTTGACTTTTTCTATTTTCTTGGTAATTTCTCTGGTTGTTCTTTTCATTGTTGTGAGAGAAGTGTTGAAATCTTCAACTATGATTTTAGATTTGTGTATTTCTCTGTTCATTTCTATCAGTGTTTGCTTTACATTTTTTTTTAAAACTCTATGGTTTGGTGCATATACACTTATGGCTGCTCTGTCTTCTTAGCTAATTGGCTCTTTTATCATTGCATAAGCATGCCTCTCTGTCTCTGGTAATTTGCTTCTAAAGTCTACTTTTTGCAGTATTAATATAGCTACTTCTGCTTTTTTGATTAACATTTGATATTATTTGGCTCTGTGTCCCTGCCCAAATCTCACTTTGAATTGTTATAATCCCCATGTGTCATGTGTCAAGGGCAGGACTAGGTGGAGATAATTTTATCATGGGGGTGGTTCCTCCATGCTGTTCTTTTGAGAGTGAGTTATCATGAGATCTGATGGTTTTATAAGGAGCTTTCCACCTTCACTCAGCACTCATTCTCTCCTCTGCCACCGCATGAAGAAATGCCTTCCGCCATGATTGTAAGTTTTCTGAGGCCTCCCCAGCCATGTGGAACTGAGAGTCAATTAAACCTCTTTTCTTATAAATTAACCAGTCTCAGGTATTTTTTAACCTAGCAGCATGAGAATGGACTAACACAGTAAATTGGTACTGGGAATAGGCTGCTTCTATAAAGATACCCCAAAATATGGAAGTTACTTTGGAACTGGGTAACAGGCAGAGGTTGGAACAGCTTGGAAGGCTCAGAGGAAGACGGGAAAATGTGGGAAAGTTTTGAACTTCCTAGAGACTTATTGAATGGCTTTGACCAAAATGCTGATAGTCATATGGACAATGAAGTCCAGGCTGACGTGGTCTCAGATGAAGAGGGGAAACTTGTTGGGAACTGGAGTAAAGGTCACTTTTGCTGTGCAAAGAGACTGGCAGCATTTTGCTCCTGCCCAAGAGATCTGTGGAACTCTGAACTTGAGAGAGATGATTTAGGGTATTTAATGGAAGAAATTTTTAAGCAGCAAAGCATTCAAGAAGGAGCAGAGAATAAAAATTCAGAAAATTCCCAGGCTGAAGATGTGATAGAAAATAAAATCCCATTTTCTGGGAAAAAAAATGAAGCCTGCTGCAGAAATCTGGGTAAGTAATGAGGAGCTGAATGTTAATCACCAAGACAATCGGGAAAATGTCTCCAGGGCATGTCAGAGACCTTCACGGCAGCCCCTTTCATCACATGCCTGGAGGCCTAGGAGGGAAAAATGATTTCATGGACTGGGCCCAGGGCCCCCCTGCTCTATGTAATCTCAGGGCATGGTACCCTGCATTCGAGCTGCTTCAGCTCCAGCCATGGCTAAAAGGGGTCAAAGTATGGCTCAGGCCATTGCTTCAGAGGATGCAAGCCCCAAGCCTTGACAACTTCTATGTGATGTTGGGCCTGGGGATGCGCAGAAGACAAGAATTGAGTTTTGGGAACCTCCACATAGATTTCAGCAGATGTATGGCAATGCCTAGATGTCCAGACAGAAGTCTGCTGCAGGGGTGGAGTCTTCATGAAGAACCTCTGCTAGAGCAGTGTGGAAGGGAAATGTAGGGTTGGAACCTCCACACAGAGTCCACAGGGGGCACTGCCTAGTGGCACTGTGAGAAGACGGCCATCATTCTCCAGACCCCAGAATTGTAGATCCACAGACAGCTTGCACCATGCACCTGGAAAAGCCACAGATACTCAATGCCAGCCCATGAAAGCAGCCCGGAGGGAGGCTGTACCCTGCAAAGCCACAGGGGCAGAGCTGCCCAAAGCCCTGGGGGCCCACCTCTTGCATCAGTGTGCTCTGGATGTGAGACATGGAGTCAAAGAAAATTATTTTGGAACTTTAAGGTTTAAATGACTGCCCTATTGGATTTCAGACTTGCATGGGGTCTGTATCCCCTTTGTTTTGGCCAATTTCTCCCATTTGGAATGGGTGTATTTATGCAATGACTATAACCCCATTGTATCTAGGAAGTGACTAACTTGGTTTTGATTTTATAGGCTTATAGGCAGAAGCAACGTTGGACTCTTGACTTTTGGGTTAATACTGAAATAAGTCTTTCGGAGGGCTGTTGGATGGGCATGATTGTGTTTTGAAATGTGAGGACATGAGATGCAGGAGAGGACAGGGGCGGAATGATATGGTTTGGCTCTGTGTCCCCACCCAAAACTCACCTTTGATCGTAATAATCCCCACATGTCAAGGGCAGGACCCAGTGGAGATAATTAAATCGTGGGGGTGGTTTCCCCATGCTGTTCTCATGATAGTGAGTGAGTTCTCATGAGATCTGATGGTTTTATAAGGGGCTTCCCCATTCACTCAGCACACATTCTCTCTCCTGCCACCTTGTGGAGAGGTGCCTTCCACCATGATTGTAAGTTTCCTGAGTCTTCCCTAGCCATGTGGAACTGTGAGTCACTTAAACCTCTTTTCTTATAAATTACCCTGTCTCAGGTATTTCTTCATAGAAGTGTGAGAACAGACTAATATAGTTTCTGTATTATACCTTTTTCCATTTTGTTACTTTCAACCTATGTATATCATTACATTTGAAATGATTTCTTGTAGACAGAGTAAGTTTGGTCATGTTTTTTCTTATCTACTCTTCCAGTTTTTACGTATTAATTGGTGTAATTCAACATTTTACATTTTATGTAATCATTAATATGTTAAGGCTTAAGTCTGCTCCCCGTGCTCCATTTGTTCTGTTTTTTGCTTCTCTGTTTTCTTTTTTTATGCCTATCTATATGAGTTACTTGATTGTTTTTGGTAATTCCATTTTTATTTATCTATTTTTTAACTGAAATAGATTTATTCATTTATTTTTAACTGTTATTTTAAGCTCAGGGGTACAAGTGCAGGTTTGTTACATAGGTAAACTTGTTTCATGGGGTTTGTTGAACAGATTGCTTTATCACCCAGGTATTAAGCCTAGTACCATTAGTTGTTTTTTTTTTTCTGATCCTCTCCTTTCTCCCACCCTCCCCCCTCCAAAAGACCCCAGTGTTGTTCCCTCCTATGTATCCATATGTTCTCATCATTTAGCTCCCACTTATAAGTGAGAACATGCAGTATTTGGTTTTCTGTTCTTGTTTTCGTTTCCTAAGCATAATAGCCACCAGCTCTATCCATGTCCCTGCAAAGGAGAAGATCTCATTTTTATGGCTGCATAGTATTCCATGGTATATATGTATCACATTTTCTTTATCCAGTCTACCATCAATGGGCATGTAGGTTGATTCCATGTCTTTGCTATTGTGAATATCTATATATTTTATTAGCTGTCTTCAGTGGTTGTTCTAGGTATAACACTGCATATATACAATTTGTCACAACCTACTGGTATGAACACTTCAGTAGTTTAAATGAAGTGCAGAAAGATATTACCTCCCTGTATGTCTCTTTACCTTCCTTCACTTATGCTATAATCCATATAAACTGAGAACCACATCAGACAGTGTTATAATTTTTGCTTAAATCATCAAATGTAATTGAGACAACTCGAGAAAGACAGTCTGTTGTATTTGCTCGTATTTTTCCTCTGTTCTTTCTTCCCAATCTTCCAATGTTCCTTCTTTTATCATTTTATTTCTGCTTAGAGAACTTCCTTTATCCCTTATTTATCAGTTCTAATATTTCTGTTTGGTTCCTCTTTATGTCTTCTGTTTGTGTGCTGAAGCTTTTTATTATATGCTAAAGCTTTCCATTTTAACATTTGTTTCAAGTGTGTTCATAATTGCTCATTATAATGGTTCTTGTCAGATAATCCTAACATCATTGTCATCTCAGTGTTCATCTCTGTTTTTCTGCCCAGTTTGAGATCTTCTTCATTCTTGGTATGATGAGCCATTTTCAGTTGAAACCAGGACAATTTGGGTATTATGTTATGACTCTTATACGGATGTTATTTATTGCTTCTATTTTAGCAGGCACATCCTGAAACTAGTCTGATGGGTTAAGTGTGGAACCACCTAATTACTTCCAGGTGGGGTTGAATTACAACTTCTCCATTCAGACTCCTTGACATTTGTGGGTGGAAAGTGCTCTTTGTAACTGTTGGGTGGGTGTGGGAGGTCTGTCTCCCATCAGGGAACTTTCTTACCACTCCCCAGATGGCCTCCCCTGACTCTATCAGTGGACTGCTTGCCTCAGCACCCATGAGCAGTATTAAAGTTCTCCCATCTCATGAGACCTTCTCTGACACCATGATGGTAGACAGGGGGAGAAGCTTCTTGTTACTATCTAGTGGGGGTGGAAGTCCAGCCTCCCCATGTGGACCCCACTGATACCTCAGAGGAGGAGAGAGGAGGTGAGGGAGAATGGACAGAGGCCTCCTTATTGCTGAGTGGTGATGAAAGGCTTGATTCCTGACTCAACCATCTCTGAATGTACTCCAGCAAGGGAGTTGGGCATCTTGTTATAGCCCAGCAAGGTGAGGTCTATGTTCTCCACTTTACCTTCTTTTGCTGGTGGGGTTACCAGCAAAGTGGTGTTTGGCTAGAGTGGAGAAATTATTGTCTGAAAGCCTTCTACCTTGCCAGGATGCCCATTTTTGTATCATTTGGCTAGAAAGAGCAAGCTTTCCTTGTGGCATTTTTTTTTTTTGCCCGAGTCAGTGGTATTTCTGAGTTGCTGGCTTCACCAGTATACAGTCTGAGATATATGAGGCAAAACTAACCAACCAACCAAAGAAAGAAACAAACATAAAATAGAGAACTCATCATGGCATCATTCTCAGGTCCTGAGGCTCCTAGCTTGTCTGTCTTCCTCTCTTCACCCTTTAGTCTTCTTTGTTTTTTTTATATGCCATATCCAGGATTTCTGTTTGTACTTAGGGAAGAATAGGATAGAATACATCTACTTCATCTTTCTGAAAGCAGAAGTTCTGTCCTTGATATGGTTTGGCTGTGTCACTACCCAAATCTCACCTTGAATTGTAATAATGCCGTCATGTCAAGGGTAGTGCCAGGTGGAGATAATTGAATCATGGGAGCAGTTTTCCCCATACTGCTCTCATGGTAATAAATAAGTCCCATGAGATCTGATGGTTTTATAAAGAGCAGTTCACCCACACATGCTCTCTTGCCTGCCGCCATGTAAATCGAGCCTTTTCTTCTCCTTTGTCTTCTGCCATAATTATGAGGCCTCCCCAGCCATGTGGAACTGTGAGTCAATTAAGCTTCTTTCCTTTATAAATTACCCAGTCTTGTGTATGTCTTTATTAGCAGTGTGAAAACAGACTAATACATTCCCTTTTTAATTATTAAAAGTGTGCTCCAGGTTAAAGCTTTAATCTGAAGTATATTTTTAAACTTCGTGTTGAGTGACCTGAAATGGGAAGAGATGTGTGATCATGAGAACTGCACTTTCATTTCTCCTCCACTTTGGAATTGAGAGAGAGAGAGAGGGGTGTGAGATGATCATAATCTGCTTTGTCCCCAAATGAGACACACACAAATCTCCTTCCTCCTCCTTATCTTAGTCCAGCTTCTCTGGAGCTAGAGAAGGCAGGGACTCTATTTTGCAACTGACCATGTGATAACAGTGAAGAGACATTCCTTGATACTCTCTGGTTTGGTGTGGTTTGACCTGTTCTTGGCAATTTTCTCAAAATTGCCTAAGTGGCCTCTTAGGAGTGCAGATGGTGTCCTCTGAGGGGTGCTCAGTGTTATTCTGGCCATCTCAGAGGGGACAGAGTTCACTCTTATCACAAACACTGCTCTTCCTACTAAGGTTGCCAGATTTAGCAAATAAAAATATAGGACAACCAGGTGAATGGAAATTTCCAATAATCAAGTAATAAGTTTTTAGTATAATTATGTCCTATGCAGTATTTGGGACATATTTATAGTAAGAAAAGTTATTCCTGTTGATCTGAAATTTAAATTTAACTGTGTGCCTTGTATTTTATCTAGTAACTGCATCTGCAAGGCCAATTATTCCTGCCCTTTCTTCCTCTCTTTTATACCATGATAAGAAGGGGTGGGATGCTTGAAGGCTCTTATAGGGAAAATTCTTATACTTCTTAGTAATACCTGGGAGAGAAGTCCAGGCCTAATTGCTTACAGCCCTCCTTAGAATGTGGGGGTAATTAGTTCTTCCTTGTTCTCGACTCTAAGCTTTAATTCTTAGGAAATGGGAAAACTCTTCTTCATCATGCTATTGTAGAGAAAAGGATTAGACACTCTATAATCAAATGCTAAACCAAATGGAATTCCAAATGCTAAACCAAATGGAATATGTATTTTGGGTAATGAATGTTGTGGACACTGAGAAAGGGAAACACCAGTCACGGTTGGATTTGTTTCACAGTGCCTCTGGGTCTCTGTTTCCTCATTGGAAGATGAGGTGATTGAACTGGGGGGCATCTGAATGAAACATGGTATTGAATGGGTTATTTCCTGCTGCTTCAGAGTTTTGGCTGAGGATCCATAGCTGGGGACAATAAGAAAAATAATAGCCAATATTTATAATTATGGATGAGAAACTGCTGTTAGAGCTTTGCATATATTTCCTAACTTAATCCTTAAAATAGCCTCTGTGATGGGTACTATTATTATCATGCCCATTTCATCAACAAAGAAACTAGGAGACTGAGAGGCAAATTGGCCAAGATCACCATGGATGACAGGTGCCCCATGCAGTCTGAGACTTGTCTCCACAGTTTCACCATGAATGTCCACACAGATCCAGTGAACATCAACCCTGCTTTGCAGAAAAGGCTGGAGAGCCATTGCGAAGCCATCTTTGAAGACAATTATGAGAAACACAGGACATGGCAATTGTTTTATTTGTGTGTGTGTGTGTGTGTGTGTGTGTGTGTGTGTGTGTGCATGCACATGTGCCAGAGAGAGGAGGGAGGTGTGGTCCCACAGTCTAAGCTGATGATGAGGAACCCTAAGTAGGAGTTGACTCAGTGCCTGGGGAACTTGCTCTGTGATGTGGGCTGAGGATATTCAAAGCCCCACAAAGACCCCCACAGGAAAGAGCTAGTCTTGCATGCCTGCCATCACAGGGCATTTGATAGTCCAGAGAGGGCTTCAAATACTTAAGCTAAGTAAAAACACCTTTTGCATATTTTCTCTTATCTTTCACTCTTCTCTTGTCTGGACACTGGAGGAGCCCAAAGGAGCAGGTGTAGTGGAGGGAGATATGGAGCAAGGAAGGAGGTGGAACCAGGCATGTCCCCCACCCCTGTTCCCCTCTGGTTCCAGAGCTGAGAAATAGGAGAGGGGGAGCTTCCAAAGAGCACTGAGATGAAAGGGTTGATATAGCAGGATTAGATTTTCTGATACCTGAACATGGAACTGTTCTTATAGGTGAAAATGACTAAACATCTTTAGTATCTGCTTGAGATGCTGTTAAGGGGAAGACCAGGGAGATGCAACAGAACAGACTGAGATAGTGCCAAAACAGTAAAAACAACAAAACACAAAGAAACATAACCTTGTTACTGTTCCTTATCAAATGTACCTGGTTCAGTAAGCCAGCAGTAATGAATTGGTTGCCAGGTTGCCCTGGAAACCAGGTTACCCAGTGCCTCTGGGTCTTTCTCCATTTCTTCATTGCCAGATTGGGGTGGTTGCATCTGGTGATTTCTGTGCTTCCTATTTCATGTTTGAAAAGTAATGGAAATCAATACAGTGTAGCTCAGGAATCCACCTCCCAGAGGCTTATGTTATCTTCTGGGAATATTTTTAAAATTTAAATACAATTATCTGAGTCCCCATGTAGTATGTCCCTTCCACAAGATTTCTGAGATCCTGGAGTTAGGAGTGTTTGGGGGATTCCAAATCTATGCTCCCCTCTCACTTCATTTTTGCACAGGAGTGATGGGAATCACTGTTTTCCAATCCAAAAGGTAGATTCCACCCCTCCCTGCCATGTTGTTTGGGTCTCTGATTCTATCACACTCTCCACTTTTCTTCATCTCTTTCTCATTTTTTCTCTTCTCTCTCCCAAATGCCATTCATTTCCCTCCATTTCTTAATTTATGAGGCTCCAAACTCTTTTTCTCTGCTTTTGCCCCTTTGTAATTCAAAATTTATTTCCCCTTAGGATTTTGAGCAAGTCCTCTCTCTCTTTGCCTCCCCTTTCTCATCTGGGCTCAGCCCAGGGGCCTCACTTTTCTCCTACAAAAGGACACATCAAGATGATTCATAAATAATTGTGCCTTATATTCCCCTGAATTATGCCACTCCCTTGGAGGGAAAAAGCAGCTTCTGTCAGTTTATGTTCTAAATAGTGTCTACCTTCCCTCTGCTCTAGCATAATTTGTGAGTCTGGTAGGAGTTGATGATGATGATGATGACGATAATGATGATAATAATAATAATAATAGCAACAATATCCCAAGAGCCACAAAATCCATAAATGGAAGCACTTAAAACTTCTGATGTTTTGTAATTTGACTCCGTCAGAAGACAGTTCGTTGTGTATTTCACAACAGACACAGATGACATCAATTCCCTTGAGATTTGTGTTCTTTTTAACTAGTGTGCCCACAAACAAGGTGGTACTTCTCATTAACCCTTAACATAATATTCTTACATGCAGAGACCTTTTTATAGTGCATTCCTGTTTTTGAAGCACTTTCATGAGTATTCTCTTGCTTACTTCTCAGTGCAATGCTATGAGATGCATCTCATTATCAACACCCATTTTATATATAAACCAACTGAGGCATTAAATGACATATTCTGTAAGTGACAGGTCCAGTTTGGAAGGCTGGATCTTCTGTCTTCAAATTGCATGCCATTTCTGGGGTAAATATTCAAACAAATCTCTCTTATATATGGGGTAAGATGGGAGCAGACAGGTTCTACAGGACTTTGGGCAATCTGCAAAAGTCTTTTTGGAGGAGAGAACATTTGATAAGGGCCTTGAGGGAGAGTTATATAGCACATCAATTATCTTGCATGGGAACACATGTTATATACAATTTGGGAAACCCATTCTGTAGTAGTGGGATTTGTAAAACATTATTTTATTGTTTGTTGGTGTGCCATGGAACAGAGTCAAAATGCTCTTCTAACACATTTCAACTGGAATTGGGGAGAGGCACTGTTTATTGAGTGCCAACCCATGTGCCAAGTAACCTATATGCATTTTCTTATTTAAGCCATGCAATTATTAATGACATTTTTAAAATGAGAAACCTTAGAGAATAGGTTATGTGACTTGTAGAAGTAAAGTATCCATTAATAACTGCAATAGCAAACATTTATTGAGCATGTAACATGTTCCAGACACTTTACACCTTTATTATCTCAGTCATCATCCCCAACATTGTATATGGGAAGCATCATTATTGCTGGAGTTTGAGGGGACCAATGAGTATATAAAGCAGCGAGGCAGACAGAAGTAAATGGATCAGCTAAGATATTGATGAAAACCGAATTAGAGAACAAGGCTTAGACAAGTGGTAATGTTGTACTTTCTAATGCTCTTGTATGCAAATTAGACCTTGGAAAAGCCCATTCAATGGATATTGGGGTCTACAGAGCAGACATATGCATGATGATGCCCTTTCACTTATCCAGGTGAGGTAGGGGCCAAAGAGAGAAACTTCTGTGCTTTGGACTTTGATAAATAAGCTCCACCCACACACCAAAAATGTGTATCAACAGCTGCCATTCACCAACTAGGTAACTCAATCCATCTCTGCCTGGGGGAGATGATGGGGCCAAGTAGCCAGGAGTGTTTAGTGACAATCTCTTTCTTGGAAACCAGAGGTGAAGAGAAAGACATCTCCTTTGTACCCCTACCCATTTTCCCCATTTTGTTGAGTAAGAATTGGAGGGAAAGAGCAGCTAAGTAAGTTGCCCAGGTTACATAACTCTTCTGTGGCAGAGCCAGAGAGTCTGACTCTAGAGCTAGTCAACCATGCTGGGCTGCTGAGCTCACACCCAGAGCTGCCTGGCTTGGATTCTTCCACCATAGCGTTGTTAAAACCTTAGACACACTAAATTTAACAGAGTTTAACTGAGCAAAGAATGATTTGTGAATCAGGCAGCCCCCAAACCAGAATAGGTTCAGAGAGGTTCCACTGCTACTGTGTGGTTGAAGATATATGGGCAGAAAAAGGAAAATGGCATACAGAAAATAGAAATAAGTTACAGAAGCAGCCAAATTGGTTATAGCTGAATGTTTATTTTATTGGAACCTGGTTTGAACAGTTGGCTGCCTTTGATTGGCCAAAACTTAATGACTGGTACAAAAGTAGGTTACAGTCTGTTTACACATCCAGTTAGGCTACAGTTCACTAGGTACAGAGAAACCTTTAGGCCAGACTTAAAATAAGTAAGGAGGTAGCTTTGGGCTAAACTTAATTTAATAGCATATACGGCATGGAGAGAGATGACCATGTAGTTGGAAATACATTAGCTGCTCAGTTTTCAAAAAGATTCTGGTGCAACTCTGGGTCCGGGGAACTAGGTATATAACTATCGCTTGCCCGCTTAACTTGTATGCTTGTATGTTCCTCTATTTTCACTGGCTGTGACTGCAATTGACGGCAAGACCCAAGCCATACTTCACATTTATTTGCTACTACCTTCACTCACTTCCTCCATCTCAGCTACTCAGGGCTTTCCAAACTTCCTGTCAGTCCAGTGTTTCATAATATCCTTCCAGGTGCCATTGTCAGCTCATGGCAGTCCCACCTGTAGATGACATCCAGATAGCAAAAAGTAAAGATTTTTGGTTCAAGTTCAACCTGATAACACTCTCCATATCTAGATATAATAATAATGCCAATCTGTTAAGTGCTAACTACATCAATGTTTTGCAGGAATCACCTCACTAATGCAACAGCCCTATGTTCTTATTACACCACTCTTTTTCTCTGCACTGGGATGATATTTCAATCTGTTAACTTATGTGGTTCTTTTCTTTCTTTGGATTTTCTGCTACACTGAAATTCTTCCTCCTTGCTACAGGGACACCTTGCCCATCTCTTACCTCAGGGAAGGGGTGATTCCGGAGGAACAACAAAAATACACTGAGATGTCTGATGTGTATAATCTTGAGACTCCAAAAGATTTCTCAGGAGTTAGGATATTAAAGGGAAGAAGAGAGTAAGTATTGGGGCTCCCTTGGAAAATAGTAGCCTTTTGCTCTATATTGCTCTACTCTGTGTAGACCAAGCAAGAAGGATGGTGGATAAACCCTCTTTGCTTTGTGAGATCCAAGGAAAGAGGTGACTTTTCCCAGTTGTGCCTGGAGAGGTGACAATATGTCAGAGAAGGTGTGGCTTTGTGGTGGGTCTAGGAAGAGGGGGCCTTTGAGAGCCTCAGGGAATCCTCCACTCAGTGGTGTGGGGCAGAACTGTGGCTATAGGGCTGTAAATGGTCTTTTGTACTCAAAGAGGCATGGGTGTAGCTGAGAAAGGGTCCAGGCTCAAGAGGCCTTGATGCTGGAGATAAGGAAATAGAGCAGCATCCTTCATGGGCCAGTAGCTAAGAACCAGGCAGGGCAATGATCGCTCTGCAGAGATCAGATGTATAGGCAGCAACTGAGAACACCTCCCACCATCTCACAAAATGTGAGCCATGTATCCCAACCTGATCTAAATGTTATAGAGAACCCCAGGTAAACAGAGTGGGAAGAGCCCTGACGATGGGCTGAGATGACATTTCTGATACTACATGGAATGGGAGTTTGAAGAAATTAGGTCAAGTTAAAAATAACAAATAATTAACCTATGATGACAGAAAACAAAATAACTTCCTGGAGGGATGGGAACTGGCTGGGATGGGTTTCAAATAACTTTCTGGGCATGATAAATACGTTCTATATCTTGAAGGGGGTGTACATTACATGGGTGCCAGTATTGATCAAAACTTATCAAACTGTACACTTAAGATCTGAGTATTTAATTGACTATAAATTATGCTCCCATTAAAAAATTAAAGAGATAAAAAAATTAAGGTTACATTTCTTGCATTCCTGAGTTTGCAACATTCATGACTTATAAAGGTTACGCAGATAGGACCCATTTTGTCTGACCCTAGAGTCCGTGTTCTCCTGATTGAGACACAGCAGGGCCTTAAAATTGGAATCTCCTCCTGCCATTTGCAGCTGTGTGGCCTTGGAGGGGCCGTGAAAGAAGTCAAGGCCTCAGTTTCCCTGTCAGCCATATGTGGATAGTTAACGGCTCTTACTTCAGAGGGTGGCTGTGTTTTATTGCATGTAAAGTCCTGGAAACAGTGCTGACACCGGTCTGAGGAGGTAGCTGTTCCTTGACAATAAGCGAAGAAACCTCAAACTGCAGCAGGTTAGGGGGAAAGCAGAGGCCCCAGATTAATGTGCTTAGTCAGCCACAGGTCCCAGGCAAGCTAGGGTTAACACACGAACTTTTGGCCACTCAGCTCAATGGGAACTCCAACTACAAATGCTTTGAGGACTGTTTACCAGGCAGGGGAACTTGATATTATGAAACTTCTAGAAAGATATTTGGCCCTAGTAGAAGCACATAAGCTTTAAAAGCCTGAATAAAGCCCACAGAAGAAGTTAAGAAAGTTTCTCAGGGAAAATGGAAAAGAAATGCTACAGTGATTTCAGGGTTTTCTAAGTTAGCTCAGTAATTCTGAAAGGGTTTCAGGGGCCTTTTCTTTCAGCTTTCTCTCAAGAGATAAACTATGAAGATGGCAGATATAAATTCCCCTGTGGAGAATAAATGCAGATAGCATTTAAGTAATGTTAAATTAATACTCCTTCAACACAATTATTGAGGACTTATTGTTTCCCAGACATAGCTGTGGGAGCTGAGGAGGATGTATATAGAATAGAAATTTTTTGGAGAATTTCAAGTATGAAAGGGGAGGCAGACATGCACAAATCAGTGGAACATTGGGGAATAAAATGTAGGCTGTACTGGAGGTGTGAGCAAAGTGCTGTGGGAGGCTAGCTGGGAGCAGGGAATTCTGAATAGGGGTTGAGTGAGGGCTCATGGGATTGGCATTTGAGTGCAGGCTGGAAGGGTTACACTGGAGGTAAAGGGTGATGGTGTTACAGACACAGGGCCCAGGAGTGACTGAATCCCACCCTGTCAATCATCCCAGTAGTTTCCTTTGCATCTCTGAGAGAGGAACATACAAGGAACAAGAATAGAACTTTTTTAAGAGCTACCCATTGTGCAATACCTTAACATGGAGCTTGCTCCTAAAGGTTGAGTTAGAGCATGAAACTAAGGCTCAAAGCAATGCCAGTGCTGCTCATTCTGCCCTCCTCTCTATCCTCACTGCCCTTACCACCAGATTTGATTCTTGGCATGCTTAGGTTATTTGTGGAGAATGAGAGACTGATCATATTCATGTGGACTCTTGGGTTTAATTATCCACCTAACTACATGAAAGCTGGAAGAGGGAGGAAAGAAGGCAGCCGTCTGCCCTGAGATACTAGGGCCTGCCAAGGTCTGCTTACCACATTTATGTAGAAATTGTGAGAGAGAGAATGCATGAGTAGGCCTATCTTCAATAATTATGCCTCCTAGTTAACACAGCCTAGTAAACATCTCCAGTGTTGACCAATTAGATTAAGTCCTGTAATAGCTAGAAAAGATTGAGTGGAGACTCTTTCTACCCGTAAGGAATAGGAAAGAAATATTCTCTTCCCTCCAGTGAACAATAGGGAATAAAGGCATCCCAACCTAGAAGAGAAACTGTGTTTCATCCTGAATTTGTGAAAGAGTAGATGACGTTTGAAGACAAATACGTGTCCTTTATCGAAGGATAGGAAATGCACAGAGTTGGTGATGGGAGATGAGACTGGGAATACATGCTGAGCTGGAAAAGCAAGATCTCTCCTGCTCCATCAAAGCTTCCCTGCAGGTGAAAGACTCCTTTAAACACATTGTCTTTTTTCATGAATATTTCACACATATTATGAGTCTTTTTTTAAATACATTTCTTTATAAGAACACTGAAGCTCAGAAAGATTTAGGAAGTTGTTCCAAGTCATACAGCTTGTAAATAGTTGGTACTAGCATCAGATCATCTTTCTCCTACTGCAGTAGTCTTTCACTCATACATACTGCCTCAAAATTGGAACACAGCAGTCCATTAATTGTTAGAGGCTTAAATATAAAATGTAAAAAATGTATACACACACACACACTTGTTTTGACTAGGGGTAATGGAGCTTGAGTACTAATCCTTTAACTTCCTGAGTCTTTCATGGATTATGTCTGTTGTCTCAACATTTCAAATATCTAATTCATCATTTGTCCTGGATTTTTTATTTTACAAATTACTATTAATAATAGTTTCAATAAAATAATGTGGGATGGGTTTGGTAGAGTTCTGTTTCATATTTCTAGTTTCTGCCACAGTCTCATGGGTGTAGTGACCAAGTTCTCTCTTTTTTTCTTGAATTGTTTTAAATTTTAATGTTTGGTGTCCAGGTGCTTTTTGGTTACATGGATGAATTGTGTAGCGGTGAAGTCTGAGATTTTAGTGCATTCATCACCAAGTACATACATTATACCCAATCTGTAGGTTTTTATCCCTCACCCCCTCCCACCCTCCCACCCTCCCCTCTTCTGTCCAGTGTCCATTATACCACTTCATATGCATTTCCATACCCATAACTTAGCTCCCACTTATAAGTGAGAAGATATGGTTTTTGGTTTCCCATTCCTCAGTTACTTCATGTATAATAATAACTCCAGTTCCATCCAAGTTGCTACAAAAGACATTATTTCATTTTTTTTTAATGGCTGAGTAGTATCCCATGGTGTGTGTGTATGATCTTTATCCACTCATCATTGGATGGGCAGTTAGGTTGGTTCCATATCTTTGCAGTTGTGAATTGTGCTATAATAAACATATGTGTGCAGGTGCCTTTTTGATATAACGACTTCTTTTTCTTTGGGTAGATACCCAGTAGTGGGATTGCTGGATTGAAAGGTTAGATCTACTTTTAGTTCCTTGAGAAATCTCCAAACTGTTTTCCGTAAAGGTTGTACTAATTTAAATTGCCACCAGCAGTACTTAAGTGTTCCCTTTTCAACACATTCATGCCAACATCTATTGTTTTCTGACTTTTTAATAATGGTCATTCTGTAGAGGGTGATGTGGTATCTCATTGTGGTGTTAATTAATACTTCCCTGATGATTAGTGATATTGAGCATTTTTGCATATGTTTGTTGGCCATTTGTATATCTTCTTTTGAGAAGTGTCTATCCATGTCATTTGCCCACTTTTGGATGGAATTATTTTTTTCTTGCTGATTCATTTGAATTCCTTGAAGATTCTGGAAACTAGTACTTTGTTGGATGCATAGTTTGCAAATATTTTTTCCCATTGTATGGGCTGTCTGTTTACTTTATTTCTTCTCCTGTGTAGAACTTTTTAGTTTAAATTCTTTGCCTAGGCCAAAATACAGACGAGTTTTTCCTAGGTTTTATTCTAGTATTTTTATAGTTTCAGGTCTTAGATTTACGTCTTTAATCCATCTTGAGTTGATTTTTGTATACGGTGAAAGGTAGGGATCCAGCTTGATTCTTCTGCATGCGGCTATCCAGTTTTCCCAGGACCATTTATTAGATAGGGTGTCCCCTCCCCAATTTATGTTTTTGTATGCTTTGTCAAAAATCAGTTGGTTCTAAGTATTTGACTTCATTTCTGCGTTCTCTATTCTGTGCAATTGGTCTATGTATCTACTTTTATACCAATACCACGCTGTTTTGGTTACTATAGTCTTATAGTATAACTTGAAGCAGGGTGATGTTGATACCTCTAGATTTCTTCTTTTGACTTAGATTGCTTTGACTATTTAGGCCCTTTTTTTGGTTCCATATGAACTTTAAGACTGCTTTTTTCTAATTTTGTGAAAAATCATGTTGGTATTTTGATAGGAATTGCAGTGAATCTACAGATTGCTTTGGGCAATATGGTGATTTTCACAATATTGATTCATCCAATCCACAAGCATGGGATATTTTTCCATTTGTGTCATCTATGATTTATTTCAGTAGTGTTTTGTAGTTCTTGTAGAGATATTTCACCTCCTTGATTAGGTATATTCCTAGATATCTTATGTTTGTATGTATGTATTTTTTTGTAGCCGTTGTACTTGATTTGATTCTCAGCTTGGTCACTTGGTGTATAGCAGTGCTACCAATTTGTGTACATCGATTTTGTAACCAGAGGCTTTATTGAATTCATTTATCAAATGTAGGAGTCTTTTGGAGGAATCTTAAGGGTTTTCTAGGTACATAATCATATCACTGGCAAACAGAGACAGTTTGACTTTCTCTTTTCCTATTTGGTTGCCCTTTATTTCACCTGATTGCTCTAGCTAGGACTTCCAGTACTACGTCGAATCTAAATGGTGAAAGTGGACATCCTTGTCTTGTTCCAATTTTTAGGGGGAATGCTTTCAACCTTTCCCCATTAAGTATAATGTTGGCTATGGGTTTATCAAATATGGCTGTTATTATTTTGAGGTATATTCATTTTATGCCTAGTTTATTGAGGGTTTTATCACAAAGGTATGCTGGATTTTATCAAATGATTTTTCTGCATCTATTGAGATGATCTTATGATTTTTAATTCTGTTTATGTGGTAAGTCACATATGCCTAACATATGAAAAACATATGACTTGCATATGTTAAACGATCCCTGCATCCTTGGAATTAAACCCACACATCTTTTTGATGTGCAGTTGTATTTAGTTAGTACTTTGTTGATGATTTTTGTATGTGTGTTCATCAGAGATGTTGGTCTGTAGTTTTTTTTTTTTTCGAGACAGGGTCTTACTGTGTCACCCAGGTTTGTTCACTGCAACTTCTGCCTCTCAGGCTCAAGCAATCCTCCTACCTCAGTCTCCCAAGTAGCTGGAACTACAGCGCATGCCACCAAACCTGGCAAATTTAAAAACATTTTTGGTAGAGATGGGGTTTCCCTATGTGGCCCAGGCTGGTCTTGGACTCCTGAGCTCAAGTGATCTACCCACCTTGGCCTCCCAAAGTGTTGGGATTACAGGTGTGAGCCACTGCACCTGGTGGTCTGTAGTCCTCTTTTTCTGTTACATTTTTTCTTGGCTTTGATATTAGGGTGATACTGGTTTAATAGGATGAATTATGGAGGATTCCCTTTTTCTTAATCTTTTAGAATCATTTCAGTAGGATTGGTATCAGTTCTTCTTTGAATGTCTGTTAGAATTTGGTTGTGAGTCTGTCTGACTCTGGGTTTTTCTTCTTGGAAATTTGTTTTTTATTACTGATTCAATCTCACTACTTGTTATTGGTCTGTTCAGGATTTCTATTTCTTCCTGATTCAAGCTAGGAGGATTGTATGTTTCCAGGAATTTATCCATTTCATATAGGTTTCCATTTCCTCTAGATTTTCTAGTTTGTGTTCATAGCTGTTTCAGATGTTCTTTTGTATTTCTATGGTGTCAATTGAAATATTTCTATTTTCATTTTTAATTGAGCTTAATCTTCTCTTGGTTAATCTACTTAATGGTCTGTCATTTTTTAAAAATCTTTTCAAAGAGCTAACTTTTCATTTCATTGACCTTTTGTATTTTTTTGTTTCAATTTCATTAAGCTCTGCTCTGATCTTTATTATTATTTTTTTTTAGAGACAGAGTCTTGCTCTGTTGCCCAGGCTGGAGTGCAGTGGCATGAACTCAGCTCACTGCAAGCTCTGCCTCCCGGGTTCATGCCATTCTCCTGCCTCAGCCTCCCAAGTAGCTGGGACTACAGGCACCTGCCACCATGCCAGGCTAATTTTTTGTATTTTTAGTAGAGATGGGGTTTCACCGTGTTAGCCATGATGGTCTCGATCTCCTGATCTTGTGATCTGCCTGCCTCGGCCTCTGGAAGTGTTGGGATTACAGGCGTGAGCCACTGTGCCCGGCCCTGTTATTTTTTTTTTTCTTCTGCTAGCTTTGCGTTTGGTTTCTTCTTGTTTCTCTAGTTCCTTGAGGTGTGATGTTAGGTTGTCAATTTGTGATCTTTCATACCTTGTGATGTAGACACTTAGCACTATAAACTTTCCTCTTAGCACTACTTTTGCTGTATCTCAGAGGTTTTGATAACTTGTGTCACTATTATTCATTTTGAAAAATTTTTCAATTTCCATCTTGATTTCATTGTTAACCCAAAAAATTGTTCAGGATCATGTATTTGTATAGTTTTGTATAGTTTTGAAGGTTCCTTTAGGAGTTGATTTCTAGTTTTATTCCACTGTGGTCTGAGAAGATACTTGAGATTATTTTACATTTTTAAAATTTATTGAGACTTATTTTGTGGTTCATTTTGGAGAATATTCCATGTGCTGCTGAGAAGAATGTTTATTCTGCAGTTCTTTGATAGAATGTTTTATAAATATCTACTAGCACCATTTGTTCTAGAGTGCAGTTTAAGACCAGTGTTTCTTTGTTGACCGTTTGTCTTGATAATCTGTCTAGTGCTGTCAGTGGAGTGTTGAAGTCCCCCACTATTATTGTATTGTTGTCTGTCTCTTTTCTTAGGTCTAGTGGCACTTTTTTTATGAATCTGGGAGCTCCAGAGTTAGGTGCATATATATTTAGGATTGTAATATCTTCTTTTTGGATCAATCCTTTTATCATTACATAATGGCTTTTTTTGGTCTTCTTTTTACTGTTATTGCTTTGAAGTCTGTTTTTCTGACATAAGAATAGCTACCCAAACTTCTCTGTATCATTTTAATGTTAGTATTATGCTGCCAAAGTGAGAACATGTGCTGCTAAATCAAGCACCCAAGTTCTCTCTTAACATGTTGTCAAATCTGAAAGTCAACCAGCTATAATCTGTTTTTCTTGTCCTTGACTCTGCACGTGCAACTTAATTAACACAATCAATTAGGGTCTCGCTCCTGTGATTCCTTCTGGTCATAGGTGATGGGGGAACAAATATTTGAACCTGTTGTACCTTCCAGCTATGTAATGTGCTGTGGGCAATGGCCTGTGAAATGCACAAAGCTGTCAGTCTGTCAGGGGGCAGATCAGTGGGGGGCATGGATAAATAATAGTGAGGAATACAAAAGATATTTGTGTAGAGGAGAGGCTGCACAGTCCTTCCATAGAGAACATGAGGAATGAGCTGGATGCCTTGGATCCACTGGTTCTGTCATTTATTGTATGGTGTGCAACTACCATAATTTTAGTGTTTTATGTTTAAGCTTTGTTATTTATTTTGTAAAAAACATTTAATTCCAGAAATTATTCCTCAAACTAAACGGTACGTTCAAGGACATTTAAATTTAATCCTACCTTCTGTTTTTCCCCAAAAAGTCTTGATAAGAAACACGTTCCTTATTAAAAAAAGTTTGTCAGTTTGCCATCCACCACAAGGCTGATAATGAAATCACTGACCACTTAACTCCAGAAAATACAGATCTGCCAAAGAAACTTCAGTATCTATTTCAAAGTTAGTGATTATACTTTAAGACCATGCCTGAAAATTGGCAGCATATATAACAGACACACATGCAGCTTCAGAGAGCACCTTTGCTCTGTAAAGCATGACTTTTCATTTAGATCAAACTATTTTTAGAAATTATTTTCACTCATATTTGATGTCATGTTTTCTTGTGAATGTTTGAAAAGGGACAAAATGGTGGCTAATATGCTACTACCATCAAAAGAGGAACTTTGCAAACACTGGGATGATAAAATTATATAGAAAGTCAGGTAATTTCAATGATATTTAATATTTTTATCCAAACATGAAATCAAAGGAGGGCTTTGCAAACTCATTTCTTCAAAGATGAAACATACACTATTGTGAATACCATTATAAATTCAGTGAAAATTTAACATGGAAGATATAAATTTTCTGTTAATATTATGAATACAAATTTTTGTAAAACAGTTCTGTGGTACAAATAATGTTAATAAATTTAAGAAAAACAACAACCATGAGGCAGAAATATACTTGATCTTGGTCACAAAGCTACATAATTAAAAATGCTATTTAAACAAGTGAGGGAGATTATCTATCTATCTATCTATCTACCTACCTACCTACTATCTATCTGCTTTCCTTCATTGCTTCTTAAAATTGACCCAGTTTAAAAACCTGTGAAAATGTGAACTACTTTGTAAAGAAACCTAAGTGTCTTAGAGCACTTTAGAACTTCTATTATGAACAAGTCCTCCAAATTGTGGTACCATTTTGTTCAAAAATGACTTAGAAATCTTTATTCAAGATACTTTAAAAAGTAAGCAATTTGAGGGTTAAAAGCAAATTGCTATTACCAAAAACAAAACTTGCAAACAGGAAGATACTAAAATGTATCCTTACAAAGGCAGGGGAAGAAATAAAATATTTAAGTGATAAGAGCTCAAAGGGTATATAATATTTCACTTTGAAATGTTAACATTGTTCAATTTAGGGAAAAATCCTTTTATTTAACTTCAACTTTTAATTAGATAATTGATATCTTATACTAAACTGGAATTAGATTGAAAAAGCCTATAATTTTGCAGCTTCTACATTTAGTAAAATATTCAAACAAAATCAAAATACAATTTACTTGACATATTTTGTCTTATAAAATATATATTGTATAAAAGCACTCTGCATAGAGGCAAAATGGCTGTACTTGTAAAAACGTATATGCCAATGTTTTTATGTATTTCAGTATAAAACAGAATGAAGAATAATCTTCATTTAGTAGAATCTACTCTGAGCTTACAAGAGGACTTTTTTTCCCTCGAGCAAGAAAGTTTTCTCAATTAAAATTATTATGATCTCTAGGTTAATTATTAGGTACTAACAATTGCAAATTTATTATTCATAGAATGCATATTTGGAAAAGGTTTAGGTAACTTTTATGTAAAAAAAAAATGACTGCTAAAAACAGATTTGTCAGAAAATATCAGTGATACCATATTAAAATCAGATATGGCTATGCATTGTATTAAAGTTGTGAATTCTACTAGTGTTAATGTTTAGATAAAAAAGATTTGTAATATTTCTCTTAAAATGTATGAATCTATGCTACTTAAAATTGTTAGAAAAAAATTTTGTTTTAGAAAATAGTTTTGGTATAGAACTCTTTCATAGGTCTACCAATATGATACTGTTTCTTTTTCCCTATGTATATTTAGATGTGTGCATACATATATGTGATATATACACACACACAAGCTTATCCAAACATGGATATATATGTACAAACACACACATACAGACTTTTAGAATGCACTTTTACTCTTAAAAGTGTTGTGGTTTGGATGATAAAGTATATGAATCTTAAAATATCCTAAAAATATTTTTCTTTTGAGAATACTTCCAAGACTGAAACATATGAAGCATTATCTCTCCAGGTCACCTTGCGTTATTGTAAAAACAAAACAAAACAAAACAAAAAACAAAGAAAAGGAACTCTGAAGTCAGGCAAACTTGGGTTTAAATGAAGACTCCACCAATAAGTAGTAGTGTCTTGATTTAAGTTCCCCTTTGCCAGACAACTCTTCTGTATTAATTACTCATCTTCAGAATATTTCTCCTTTTGGAGTACTGACTATATAACAAAGTTTATCATAAGAGTATTAGTTGAAAGGTAACCAGCAGAATGAAATTCAATTTTTGCTAAATAACAGACAATATGAGTATAAGAGCAAGAGAAAGAAAGCAAATAAGATAGTCTACTTGAGGCTGGGGTCAGTGGCTCACGCCTGTAATCCCAGCACTTTGGAAGGCCGAGGTGGGAGGATCACAAGGCCAGGAGATCGAGACCATCCTGGCTAACACAGTGAAACCCCGTCTCTACAAAATACAAAAAAAAAAAAATTAGCCAGGCGTGGTGGCGGGCGCCTGTAGTCCCAGCTACTCAGCAGGCTGAGGCAGGAGAATGGTGTGAACCCGGGAGGTGGAGCTTGCTGTGAGCTGAGATCACGCCACTGCCCTCCAGCCTGGGTGACAGAGTCAGACTCCGTCTCAAAAAAAAAAAAAAAAAGATAGTCTACATGATTAATTACTATGGCTTGATATTCAGAAAATGAATCACAAATATTTGTGGTATGTTGTTGATATTACTCTAAGACTGTTGTCTGCATATTACATGATGAAACAAATGAGTAATTGTATGATATTCCAATACCATCTTTTCTAATGTCTTGAATATCTAGATTTTTAGTATTTAAGAAAAGAGATAATTATATATGTTAAGAAGCTTAAGTAAAAACCCTGAAGCTTGGCATTTGAAATGAAACCATCAGTGTGTATTTATAATGTGTTTTATTTTCAGAATTATTTCCTAGCCTTGTCCTCTGAAAGGCATTGAAGCAGTCACCTACCTCTCCACTGGCTGTGTGCGTATCCTTAGTTCCCAGATTGTGGTTTGTAAATATCATTCCTTCCTAAAAGGAAAGAAATTTTTGGAAATGTTCGAGATGAGTCTTGAGCATATTTCAAATGAGGGAACAAGGAAGTAATCCAATTACTAGGGTGATGTCTAAAGGACACAGGACCCACTTGCAGTGGCTCCCACTGGCCAAAGATGGCATGATTTGAGCAACAGTAAGAAACGTCAGTGGAAGGAGAAATGCAATGGTTGACAATGACACACACAAAACCTAAATTGACTACATGGTGATAGATGCCAGTGAATCAATGTATCACTTGAAAATGATAAAGAAAAAGAATCAAGCAATTATTCTGGCTTTCCTCCATGACTGTATATCTAATACCAAATAGTTGATGAGAGCAAGTTTCTCTGTATAAAACTATTCCAGCTAATAGGTGAAGAACAAATGATAGAATAGGATTATCACAATTTTTCAAACCTAGTGGATGTAGGCACTGAGACTTGGTGGCTACAAATATCATAAAAGAGGCCACCAAGAATTATGTGCCCAATGATATCAGGACACAATGCCCCCTGTGAAGTAGCCTTGCCAAAACCATGAAATTTGAATCTGATCAAGCTTTCAGCTTCAGCAGTTTACAGAAAATACAGAGGACAGAGGAAAATGTTAATGGACATCAGGGGGTATAGTCATCAAAATCCAAACTATGAGAACCTTGGCAGCATAAATGATCTGGTTCCTTCAATAATAAATTGTCAGAGCGATGGTAGGAGGTGGGAGTGGAGATGGGAGACAGACTCAGAAGACTTGAGAGCTGTATCAACCAATTGAAACGTGTGGATATTATTTATATCCTGTTATAAATTAGAACATCTATCTATATCTACATATATATGTGTGTGTATATATATAAGGTTGGTGCAAAAGTAATTGTGTTTTTGCCATTAAAAGTAATTGCAAAAAAACACAATTAGTTTTGCACAAAACTAATATGTAAAAAATTATCTTTGATGGTATTAAGGAATGCTACTAGCTTTTAGGTATGACAATAGTGTTGTTAAAATGAAAAAAATACATCTAGTCAGATACTTAAGCCATCATTTTTGAAAATAACAAAAATTAAACCAGAATAGTCTTGGAATAATCAAGATTCTGAATTTCTCAGATAGGCTATCATTTGGATTTCTAGACAAATTCGGGCACTTGATTGTTTTTTGATACTGGGTCAGCCCCTTATATAAAACATAAGGTATATGAAAGTTCTTATAATTCAGTAAAGTCACTTGAACTGAATTTTTGAGCCTCAATTTATCTGATTAACTCTAAATGGCTTAGTACATTGACTTTCCCTGGCTCTAGGTCAAAGAGTTGCCAACCCATAGATGTTAGTTATAAAATACCATGTGTGCATAGTGTGTTCAGTTTTCTCAAACAAAACATAACAAAACATACTTGTCAATTTTCTTGATTCTCAAGAATTGCATGTGTAACTAGTCTCTTCATGGATGTAGAAACTGAGCATATGGTTCAGACTTGCCCAAAAATACATAACTGGACTCCACTCTCCTGTGCCTCTGTCTGGCAAATTACCTTGATGTTGAAGTGGTCACGATGAGTCATCACAGACACTGCTAATCTCCTTTCTCACCCTTGATCTCGAACTGTACATCTAACAGAGGAGGCAACTCACTAAGACCTTTCATGGATGGTTCCAATCTTGCTTTTGCCCTGAAAGGATCACTGAAGAAGGATACTGATATGGTTTGGTTGTGTCCCCACCCAGATACCATCTTGAATTGTAACTCCCACAATTCCCATGTGTTGTGGTGGGTGATTGAATTATGAGGGCAGGTCTTTCCTGCGCTGTTCTCGTGGTAATGAATAAGTCTCATGAGATCTGATGGTTTGATAAGGGGAAACCGTTTCACTTGCCTCTCATTTTCTCCCTTTCCACTGCCATGTGAGATGGGCCTTTCACCTCCCACCATGATTGTGAGGCCTTCCTAGCCACGTGGAACAATAAGTCCAATAAACTTCTTTCTTTTGTATCGTCCCTAGTCTTGGGTATGTCCTTATCAGCAGCATGAAAACGGACTAACACAGATATAGTCTAAGGAACAAGATCGGAAGGAATAGAAAAGGGAGGGAGGGAGGGAGGAAACATGTTCTGGGCATTGAGAAAGACACACTTGTAAATATTGCACTTTTTCAAATATTGGCAAAGACCTGTGACTTGGGTGTTATTTTCTCAATTTGGTAGATGGGAGAATTGAAGCTCATGAACAAACAAGTTGTCCTTGCCAAGATTCCACCCAGGTCAGAGAAAGCAAAGTCAGGATTTGAACCCAAATCTTCCTTCAAATTCAGATCTCTTCCTCTACCACTGGTTTTCTGGAACTCTTAAATCAGCCTGTCCTCAATCCCTACAGCTGGCACACCAGGAGATCTTCTGAGTGAGATCTTCACACCCCTCTGGAATTGGCATTCTCCTTCTAGTATCCCTTCCACTGCTCCTTGGAAACAGCAAGTTCTGTTTTTAGAAAAAGATCTGTCAAAGGCATCATGTTGCTGAGCTGACAGCAGAGAGAACTTCTGTTGGCTTCCATCTGGGAACCAACAGTTACAGATGGGAAGACTTACTGCAACCTTGAAGATTAAAATAAGAAGGCTCCTGCTTGCAAGGTTAATGATTAAAAAGAAAGAGAAAAAGCAAGGGCTGTAAGGCAGTGCCATACATCATGGCTTTTTAAGATGTGGGCTGAGCCCAGTTAATGGGCTGCACACCTGCTCCCACCTCACTGCCCCCACTCTTCCCTCTCCATGTCCACAAGACAGAGTGACTTCCCTTTATAAGGTGCCTAACCACATTATTAAAGCTGGAGATTTGAGGAGAACACAGCTGACCTGCCTTATAACAAGCCATTCCTTTCTCAGAGAGAGAAGTCTTGTGGGGATATAAAAACTATTTAGGCACAATATAATATTACAATATTACAAAGTTTGTTAAAAGTTTTAAATATTTCACAGATGCAAAAGCTAAGATCCAAAGAACTCAGATGACTTGCATAGTGTCACACAACAGGTAGATGCCAAGCAGCTAGTTTCAGTACAAAGAACCCCAAATTGGAAGCCAAAAAACCTGATTTTCCGTTCTATCTTGGATAACAATTATCAGTGTTACTATTGGCCAGCAAGTTAGTCTCTCTCAACTCAGTTTTCAAATTTATAAATAGGATATAATGCAAGCAGCTTTCCTTGACTTGCAGAGTTGTTTAAATTATAAACAAGTGTAAGACCATGCAAACTTTTGATTCCCAGTCCAGCGTGTAAAGAGCTTGGAAGTCATCTCTTAGGTTCACATAATAAGATATAACCGAACAAACTGAAAATCAACAACTCTTCTTAGATCCATCAGAGAACCAAGGCGATAGGGAAACCCACTGCCTTGAAAATTGCAGAGGCTGACGATTAGATACAAAGAATGTCAGCTTACCAGAGCAGGATCCCAGGGGCAGAAAACTCGATGGGAACCAATTGGGAAAACCTAATCTGTAATTGAGGAATTATTGGAGACTTAGTTTGAATATTTCTGAGAGTTCAAAACCCAGAGGGGGTCCAGAAAATGAGAAGATAAACCACAGACTGGGAGAAAATATTTGCAAAATGCATATATGAGAAAGAACTCTTATCCAAAATATACAAAGAACTCTTAAAACTCAACAATAAAACATAGAACAACCTGATTTAAAAATGACCAATATGAACAGGCACTTCACCAAAGAAGATACACAGATGACAAATACATGCTCAACATTATATGTCATAAGAGAAATGCAAATTAAAACAATGAGATACCACTACACATCTATTGGAATAGCCAAAATCTGGAACACTGACACCAAATGCTGGTGAGAACCGAAGCAATAGGAACTCTCACGCACTGTTGGTGAGGATGGAAATGACACAGGCACTTTGGGGAGACAGCTGGGAAGTTTTTTTGTAAAACTAAACATACTCTTAACATATGATCAAACAGTCCATCCCTCTCACCTCGCTAAACCCTGATAACCACGGATCCTTCTATCACCATAGTTTTCCTTTTATCAGGATGTCATATAATGGGAATCATACAGCCTGTTCAGATTCCTTCTTTCACCTGCACATGAATGTTTATAGCAGTTTTATCCACATTTGCCAAAACTTGGGGAAACCACTAAGATGCCCTTCAGTAGGTGAATGGATAAACTATGGGACATTCAAACAGTGGAATGTTATTCAGTGCTAAAAAGAGATGGTCTGTCTTAGCAATGAAAATACATGAAGGAATCTTAAATTCATTTTGCTAGATGAAAGAAGGAATCTGAAAAGGCTGTATGATTCCCATTATATGACATCCTGAAAAGGTAAAACTATGGTAGCAGAAAGATCCATGGTTATCAGGGGTTAGGGAGGTGAGAGGGATGAACTGATGGGGCACATTATTTTTAGGCCAGTGAAGTTACTCCATTTGATACTGTAATGCTGGATACATTTGTCAATACCCATACAATGCACAACATCAAGAGTGAACCATCATATAAACTATGGACTTTGGGTAATAATAATATGTCAATCTAGGTTGAGTGGTTGTAACCAATGTTGCACTCAGGTGGGGGATGTTGATAGTGGGGCAGGCTGCACCTGTGTGGGGCAGGAGTATGTGAGAGAGCTCTGCTTTCTGCTCAATTTTGCTGTAAACAGAAAACCACTCTACAAAATATAGTTAGAAAAAACCATCATGGGGGCCCAATCTTTGGATGCCCCTGCACTTTCATGAATTTTACCTCTTGGGGCTCTAATAGGTTCTCACAGTGAAGAGAGGAGAAAAGTTCCCTTGTGCTTCTGGCAAGAAGAAGGAAATAGCAGCCATTTTGAAATACATGCTGCGCCTCTGATCTTAACAGGGCCTGCCCACAAGAAAAACTAAATTTTCAGAGCCTAACCTGCTTGGGTTTTATCAGAGCCTAACTAGCCTGGAGGAAGAGAAATACCAAACTGTCAAGACAGGATGTTATGTGAGTTAACCCTAAGCTCACAATGCACTCTGCACAAAGAAACCATTCCTGATTCTGTTTTCCATCTCAATATATGCCAGGTACATTGAATGACAGAGATGGCCAGTAGATGTGGAATAGAAACAATGGTAGCAAAATATTCCAAATAATACAAGGCCAGCAAAATAAAATATACCCAATTTAAGCTATATGAACTTCTGTTATATTTTTAATGAAGAATTAAAACTCCCCAAATTAAATTTTCTTCCAATTAAAGTTTAATAAAACTAAAAGGCCAAAATTATTCCCATCTTAATTTCATATTTTGTTTTGTCTCTAACTGAATATACAAGGTAAAGACAGTTATTGTACTTATCTCATGGGGCTACTGTGAGAATTTATTTTATTTTATTATTATTATTATTATACTTTAGGCTCTATGGTACATGTGCGCAACGTGCAGGTAAGTTACATATGTATACATGTGCCATGCTGGTGCGCTGCACCCACCAACTCGTCATCTAGCATTAGGTATACCTCCCAATACTATCCCTCCCCCCTCCCCCCACCCCACAACAGTCCCCGAAGTGTGATGTTCCCCTTCCTGTAAGAATTAAAATTTAGCTAGCTTGTGAAATGTTCAGCTGTGTCTCTTGAGAGTATGCTCAGTGAATGGTAGGAATCATGACAGCTCTATCTTCAGGAAGAAAGCTGGACTTGTATCAGAGTGGTCTCCTGACAGGTAGGGGACTCCATGAACTAAGGTCTAGTTCAGTGATGGGACTCTAGATCCCAAGAGTGGAATTCTAGACACCAAGCATTGAGCGCTGCTGTGATGTTGTTACTCAAATAGGGACTGAGACCAAAACAGCAAGACTTAGGTCCAGATACCAGAGCCAGGCATGAAGTCTCAACAATGAGCTATGCTGAGTGCTGGGATTGAAAACCAGTATCTTAAATGCATTCTGTCTCCGGCTGTAGGACTGGCCTAGGGGCCAGTGTGGAGCTGACCTGGCCATGTGCGAGTCATGTCTCCAGCCCTGAGAAAAGGAAACAACAGGAAGCAGGGAGCAGGTGGGCTCTTACTCTTGTTTTCCCTCTGGAGAATGAGATGTTTGTTTCTCATTGCAAAGTGGCAAAGCTTTGCTGTGAAACTCTCTCAGACTTCAGGGAGTCTGTGTCTCTTAATCTTCCATGAACAAATAGCATTCGTACAGTTCTGTTTATGGTCCCTAAGGATGAAGAATCTCCACATCACAGAAAAAGCAGCCAAAGAGACCTGCTGAGCTGTAAAATCAGGTCATAGCTGCAGAAGAGGATGGCTGTCCAGGGATCATTTGAGTCTCTGAAGATAGAATTGGCTGAGCTGCTGTAGCTTTCACATTTCCATGGGATCTGGCCTTTTCCAGGGAAAAAGTGGAAAGGCAGCAAAGTGTGACTTTGGTGCCCTCAAACCCTTTTTGCCTTCTTAGATAATGTCTGCTTTTTCTCATTTCATGCTTACAACATGCCCCAAACCTGGAGTGCTTTTCTCCTTATGCCAAATTATTAACTGTTTATTTGCTGATGTATTTACTTACTTATATACCTCAGACCAGATGTGAAGTTCTCCATGTCAACTTTCCTCTCTGAGCCATCCATTAGAAAATAACTTCTTCCATTTTTGAACCCCAAATGGTAATATTTACTCCTCCTTTTAACATTCAATCATAGTCATAGACAGTGCAGTTTTAGGGATATAATTTCCATGCATATCAACCTTCCTCACTGACCTGCCCACCCATACCCATTTATATAAAATCTCTCCTAAGACCACTCTTGGGGTCAGGTGCAATTTCACTGGAGAAATGTGGGTACTCTGTTTGTACAGCAGGTAGGACAGCCAGGCAGTGAGGAAAATCCACCTGGAGATAAGGATCTCAGTGGTTATACAATGAAGTCATTTCTCAAGTCTTCCCTCCCCAGCTACATCACATCCTGTGTGATGGGGAAAGGAAAAGGAGACTAACATATGAGTTACCCTTGAGGGCAGAGGTATGCTCCATTCTGCACAATGCTATGTGCCTGACATAGTGTGTGCTTCACTACATGTGCTTAGAGAGTTAATCAATGGATGGCTGTCCACACTTCAAATTCCCAGAGCATATATGCCCCTTAGGATAACCTAGCAGCCAATATTAAGCTAAAAAACTTGCATTTACCCTCAGGCAGATCCAAACAGATCTTTTCCTTCTTTCCTGTGTCTCTTTAAAGACATGTCCATCATAGTTTTTCTTGGAAGAAATAAAAAAAGAGGGAAGCGAAGAACATAAGAAGCAAACAAGATGAGAGGGCTACTCAGAGAGGGAGAGGAGTGTGCCTTTCCTGGGGCATTTATTTATTAAAATTCTATCTTGCCTCAGGCACCCTGCTGATCTTCCCACTAACAGCTGTGTACTTGGGCAACTTCTTTTACTTGTCATGACTTTCTGGACTCAGTTTTCTCCCCTGACAAATATAAATAAAAACGACTACCTAATAGTTGTGATAGTGAATTGAGACAATCTTAGTAAAACACTTAGGAAGATACTTAGTAAAATACTTAGGAAATTGCATTGGCTCACAATAATGCTAAAAGTGATGTAATGGTGATGCCACCTTCAGAAAGTCCATGAGAAACCATCATCATCCTCCTCCCCCAAATACAACATATTAGGTTGGTGCAAATGTAACTGTGGTTTTTGAATTGCTGAAATTTCCTATTTGATATTGGAATATGTTTTAAAATAAATGTGGTTATGTTATACATCATTTTAATGCACATTATTTTTTTTTGCCAATGATTTATTACTTGCAATGTATTTTATATTTATTTTAGACTATGGAAATGATGTTAGACAAAAAACAAATTTGAATGATTTTCTTATTTAAGTTCAAGATGGGTCATAAAGCAGCAGAGACAACTTGCAGCATCAACAACACATTTGCCCCAGGAACTGCTAACGAGCAAACAGTGCAGCGGTGGTTCAAGAAGTTTTGCAAAGGAGACAAGAGCCTTGAAGATGAGGAGCATAGCAACCAGCCATTGGAAGTTGACAATGACCAATTGAGAGCAATCACCAAAGCTGATCCTCTTACATCTACAGGAGAAGTTTCCAAAGAACTCAGTGTCGACCATTCTGTGGTCATTCGGCATTGGAAGCAAATTGGAAAGGTAAAAAAGCTGGATAAGTGGGTGCCTCTTGAGCTGACTGAAAATTTGAAAAAATTGTTTTGAAGTGTTCTCTTGTTCTATACAACAGTGAACCATTTCTCGATCGAATTGTGACGTTCAATGAAAAGTGGATTTTATACAGTAACCGGCAATGACCAGCTCAGTGGTTGGACCCAGAAGCAGCTCCAAAACACTTCTCAAAGCCAAACTTGTACCAAAAAAAGGTCATAGTCACTGTTTGGTGGTCTGCTGCCTGTCTGATCCACTATAGCTTTCTGAATCTTGGCAAAACCATTACATCTGAGAAGTATGCTCAGCAAATTGATGAGCTGCCCTGAAAACTGCAATGCCTACAGCCAGCATTGGTCTACAGAAAGGGCCCAGTTCTTCTCCACCACAATGCCGAACCGCATGTCACACAACCAACACTTTAAAGTTGAACAAATTGGACTATGAAGTTTTGCCTCATCCACCATATTCTCCTGACTTCTCGCCAATGGACAACCAATTCTTCAAGCATCCCAACAACTTTTTGCAGGGAAAATGCTTCCACAACCAGCAGGATGCAGAAAATGCTTTCCAAGAATTCATTGAGTCCAGAAGCACAGATTTTTATGCTACAGGAATAAACAAACTTATTTCTCATTGGCAAAAATGTGTTGTTTGTAATGGCTCCTATTTTGATTGATAAAGATGTGTTTGAGCCTAGTTTAAATGATTTAAAAGTCACAGTCCAAAACCACAATTACTTTTACACGAACCTAATACGTTTTTGACTTTCCTTTCTCTTCTTCCTTTTTTCCTTTCAAATGTCAGTTAAGTATAAGTCCCTTGAAACATTTAAAACATGTATTTTTTTCTTTCTTTTATCCTTGGTCTAGACCCTACTGATTCACTCATTCCTTTCTGGAAATAATCCACACTCTCACCTTCATTTGCTCCCTCTCTTCGGCAGAAGTGGTCTTAAACTATGTCCAAGGAGCCCTCATGTTAAAAGGGATATTCAGGCACCACCTCTTACATTCTATTCAAACAGAACAATTCTGATTGATTTTACTTTTTGCAATGGACTTCATGTAAAATCTAATTTTGGGGGGAAAGTTTTTAAAGAGATATTAAAAATCAGGTTTCTATTTACAGCCATAACTTACTATTTTATCCTAAACAACTATGCAAATGGATGAAATATATGACATTACCAATAAACAGGACAGCATTCTTGGGACAAAAGATCCTTGAGAGAAGCCCAATATTCATGCCGGCTTTCTGTCTGGGGCATGTTTATTACCACACAGCATGAGGATGGAGCTCAAGTGGAAAGAGGCACTTGTGCTGACCCAGTGAGGCAGAGATTGAGGATTCCAAGCTGCTGAAGCAGGTGGAGTTGTGGGGCCCAGTTCCCATGCACAAGGCCACAGTCAGTTCAGAACCTTGCCATTTCTAGTGGATACAGAACAGCCTCTGACTGTGCTCTGTGGACTTTCCCATTCTATAAATGGCCATCATAGTTATATGTCCCAAACTACAAGTGGTTATAGGAGAAGAGACCCAAGACTTGACCTTATTACCTAGGTGATGGATTGACAGGTGCAGCAAACCACCATGACACACATTTCACTATGTAACAAACATGCACATCCTGCACATGTACCCTAGAACTTAAGAAATAGAAAAGAAAAAAACAAAATAACAAAACAATACACATTTTCTTTGGCATAAGGCAGCCCAGGAAGTTGATTAGAATGTTCATTATACAAAACAGTTAACAATCATGTAGTAGAAAGAAAACTCACAGATCAATAAGAAAATGAGAAAGAGCTCAATAGGAAAATGAGCATAGGGAATGCAGAACTATGCACTTAACACTAGATACAATTTCCCAATAAGTTAGAAAAAATGCATAACCTTGCTAATCCATTAATAACCAAACATGAGCAAAACCAAACATATTGATATAACCCAATTCTGGCATGGGTGAAATAAGCAAAACAGGCATTGTTGGTGAGAATATAAACCTTTTGAAGCAGCAGCATGCCAATATCTGTTAACATTAATAATGACTGACCCAGTAATTCTACGCAGATCATAAATTCATTCTTTTGTTTAGTCAAAAATTAATTTTGACTGCTATGTGCCAAGATCATATTAGATATTGGGGGCACAGATGTTAATAAAATAAAGTCCCAGCCTCTGTTTAGCCTTCTGCACTAGTCAGGGAGGCATTCAATAAACAAGAATATATATAATGTTAGTAAGAAGATTGCTGTGTTTAAAACACAGCAGGTGAAGGGGTAGATGGAGATGGAGACATATTACTGTAGATAACGAGGCCAGGAAAGACTTGTTTGAGGTCTCGGTGAGGGTGAGTCACATAGTTTTCTGGGAGAACTTTCCAGGAATAGGGAAAAGCAACTGAAAAGGTTAAGATGGGAATGCAATTGATGTGTTTGTGAGATAGCACTGGGCCTTACATAAGCATGAAAATACATGTTATGGGAATTTTCATTTGGTTGTAATTTTAAATTGTAAATGCACATCAATAAAAAGTGGAAGGCAGCTGGGCATGGTGGCTCACACCTGTAATCCCAGTACTTTGGGAGGCCAAGGTGGGTGGATCACCTGAGGTCAGGAGTTTGAGACCAGCCTGACCAACATCGATAAAACCCATGTCTACTAAAAATACAAAATTATCCAGGCATGGTGGCACATGCCTGTATTCCCAGCTACTCAGGAGACTGAGGCAGGAGAATCACTTGAACCCAGGAGGTAGAGGTTGCGGTGAGCTGAGATCGTGCCATTGCACTCCAGTAGTCTGGGCAACAGGAGTGAAACTCCATCTCAAAAAAAAGTGGAAGGAAATGGGTTAAATAAATTACTGTGTATGCATCAGTGAAAGACCATGTGGCTTTTAAAAAGAATAAGGTAGAACAATGAGCATTAACATGCAAAGATGCTCATGATACATTGCCAAATGGGAAAAAGAAAGAGGCTACAGGATCATATCTATAAAATCAGGCCATTTATATCGAAAGATATATGTACATAATACATAATTAAATGTATTTGTATACGATAGAAATAAAAATTATAAACTTAAACTAATAAACTTAGTCCTTGGTTATAATTAAGAGGAGCTGAATATTCCAAACCATTTGATTGAAAAACTATAAAGGGGAGTGGACTGATTGACATTAGTCTTTTAAGAATGCAAAGTGCTGGGTTAGCCAAGATCATTTCAATGTCTTTGCTTCTACCTTCAAATGCATCCTTCCCTTTCCCTTCCTGGTGAACTTCTTATCCTACATCATGCTTTTTAAATCCCTTCCCGACATTTAAGGCAGACTTTTCTTTTCTGAGCATCCCCTTTCTCTGTCTGTTCTTCACTGTTCTCTCTTTGCATGGTTTTCATGGTATTTTATAAGCCTATTTTCCCTATTAGACCAAGAGCTCCTGTGGACTTTGCAGTCTTTGGGCCATGATATGTAGCACAGGTGCTGATTGCCTTGTCACAGGATTTCAAAATGGTGCAATGGATGCATAAATGAATAAGAACATGGGTACTGAGGTGGGTGTTGGAGTTGGCACTTAGGTAATGGTCATATCAACAACTCTTTGAATGAGATGGCACACAGTTATTCCTATTTCACAGGTAACAAAACTGAGGCTAGTAGCAATTCCATGACTTTAATCTGATCATCTTCTGAGATGTGCTTTGGAAAAGCTCTGCTTTCATAACATTTCTGTTCATGTTTGGATTCAAGTTCGTTTCAGAATCACCCTCTAATTTAATGAACTTTTTATGTTATCATGTTTACCTTTCTTAAGGGTTATGACAATAGAATAAACTAATGGATAAGAAATGTTCTCTAATATAAAAAGCATAGTAAGTTCAAGGTTTTGCTAAAAATGTTTATTTCATCAACCTTGGAAGGCTGTCAATTGTGGGAGAAAGAACACTGGTTTTGGAATTCAGTGACTTGGGTAGAATTCTTATTTTTTGGATTCATAAGCTGTGGAACTTATCCTTTCATTTTATCAGTCCTTGTCTCAGTTGGTGGGAATTCAAGTAAGAGCCTGTCCAGAGAATTTATGCCAACATTCATTTCCACGCCCAGATCAGAGTTCCTGTTTACCTTCATCATTGTTGATTGTTGCTATTTCCAGGCTTTTTGAGTATTGACAAGACACTGGGTATAAAATCATCTCTCACTCTTTTCATTTCCATTTCCCTGATTGCTACTGCAGTGCAGTTCTAACACTAATACCTGGAGTTAGGCCAGACATCACAGGTGAGGAGCACAGTCCTCCTCAAAATTGTGCTCATTCACACACTAGCTGCAAGCTCAAGGACCTCAGGCTAGCCATACTTCTGACCAACTCACTACAAATTTTGGGGTTCCCCTTACTCCTTCAGATTCAATAATTTATTAGAATGACTTAGAGCACTCAAGAAAGTACTCTATGTATGGTTACAGTTTTATTATAGCAAAAAAAAAAAAAAGTACAAATTAAGACCAGTGAAAAGGTACATAGGACAAGATCTAGAAGAGTCTTGAATTAGCAGCTTACATGTCTTCTCACCATAGAGTCAGGATGTGTCACTTAATGTGTAAGAACATGCCCAGAGTTATGTTAACAAGGGAAGCGCACATGTGCTTCAGTGTTCAGAGTTTTTATTGGGGTCTCATTATGTAGGCATGATTGAATCATTGGTTGAAACGTTGAACTCAAATCTCTATCCTTCTTTCATGATGGGCTAGATGTCAGGCTGATATCACATGGCTCAAAACTAACTCTCTAATTACAAATATTATTAAATAAAAGTTAATTTCTTCCTTTTAAATTTTTTTGTCTCTTGTCTAAAAAATTATTTCCTATTCCAAGATCACAAAGACCTTTTTCTGTATCTTCTAATATTTTTGAAGTCTTACATTTTAGTTGTTCATTCTGTTGAAATTAATTTTTCCCATTGCTTTTCTGGAGCTCAGCATTCTATTCTGTGAAATTAGTGGGCCAGTTTAAGATTCTATTCAGCTTTAAATTCAGTGATAAAAATATCTACCATCTACATCTTACTTTCTATATGCTAGGAGTTGTTCTAACAACTTTATACTTATTGCCTTATTTAAGCCCATTTGTCACTTTTTTTACAGGCAAATCAAAGTAGAGCAACTTGGGTAATGTTAAACTATTAATATATGATGGAGGTGGATTTGAAACCAGAAGATCTAGTTCCAAGATTTTCTCTTAAGTGCCTCATTATATGCCTCTCTAAACAATAGTACTATACACTACAGCCATCATCATGATTTTTATTCTCCTTCAATTCTCAAGGGCTTAGCATATAGTCAGGGCATAGAAGACTAATACAGCTTTGTTGAAATTAATTGAAATTTCTAAGCTATTTTTCATGTTTATAATAATCTTCAGCTGTTGAATCTAGTATTAGATATCTTCAGTTCAGAAATAAACATTAGGGTTTTGCAGCTGGAGAGTATACAACAAAGATCCCATAGCCAGCAGGTGATGTACCTTTTCTTATGTCTCAGTTCATTTCACAGAGGGACCAGGACTCTAAGTGTGTCTTCCTGGCACCTGCCTGGCTAACTTGTAGGTAATAATTGTTCTTATTATCACCCTCCCTTTAGACCATGTATCCTATCTGGAAATCAAAGAGGCAATGCAGTTTTCAGAAGCCCCAGGTACTAGGAAGATGAGCAATGCCTGTCTAGGGGATGGATTTAGAGTTTTCTTCAATCATCTCTAATTTTCCACCCCAAAATGCAAAATGACTAGTACACTCAGCATCAGAGATTTGTCTCGTTTTCTTGCATTACATTTTCCCACCCTGGGCACACGTTTTATATTATGACCTTTCCCTGTCTCTCCCTGATAAGGTTTGTACCAGGGTATGGCTTGGGAGGAAGTTGGGAGAGTGTGAGACAGGCAATGAACAATTGTCATGTCCTCATTCACCAACCAAGTGCTTTCAGGGTGCCTAACATTATGCTCTGAGTTCACATTCACGATTTAATCCCGCAACTCCCTGAGCAAGGATGAGCATTCCCATTTCATTGATAACTCTGAAGCTGAGATAATGTAACCAGCCCAGAGATAATCAGTTGCAGCTGCTTAGTAGTGAAGCTGGGATTTCTTCATAGCCATGTCTATCTGACTTTAGAATTTCTCTTTCTCAGTAATGCTGACTCATGGTCAACTCGTTATAGAAGGTATACATGACTCAAGCTAGAAAACAAACCAAACCAAAACAAAACAAAATGCTGTATGTAGTCAGAGTTAGTGGTAGATAACATTTGGTGGTGAGATGCAATTTCTTGGTTGCCGTTGCCCTTTCTGATCAGCACTTCACTAGTCTCTGCTAAGGAAAGAACTCAGGCTTTGAGAGAGACAAACACTCCAAACCTTCTGAGCCTCTGTTTCCTCATCTTAAAAAGAGAATGCTGGTACACTGCTCACAGTGTCTGTGGGGACTGAAAATGGAGACTTATATGCAGAAACTAGTAGATTAGAAAGGAGGCAAGAGAGTAGAGTGGCTAAGCATGGGTAATCCTGCACTAGATGACCTGGGACTGAGTTCCAGATCTGCTATCTAACAGCCACATGAGGACACTGGGCAATTACTTAAGCTCTTGATGTCTCAGGCTCCTGTTCTGTAAATTGGGGGAAATTACAGCACTAACTTCACAGGGTCATTAGGGATAGAGAACAGTGTCAGGCAGAGAGTAACGACTATACAAGTATGTGCCATTATTACAGTCCACATTCAGAAATGGTGGCTGCCCTTCTTTCTCCCGTAGGGAAGTCCCAGAAGGAGGTAGAGCTGACCCCCGATTGGTCCTCATGACACTCTCAGCATAAAGGAAATCCTTCCTGGTCTCAGCAGTTGCTCCCACTGTGCTAGAGTTGGCTCCAACCCCATCTCCTTCTGGGGCTCCTCTCCTCCTACTGTTTAAAAGTCTGTCCAATTAACCCTTCCCTGCCTGTTTTTAATGTGAGCTTTAACCAGCTCCTGAATGGTTGTTAACCATTTAATATGTTCGTAGGAATGTCTCTTAACCTTACATCTCATCAGAATGAATGATTTTGTAAGGCAATAAATCAACTTTGCCTCTAATGGAACCAGATTTTAGCAACTTTTTTTTTTTTTTTTTTTTTCTTTTTTGGAGTCTTACAAAGAAAGCGATTACAGGTTTGGAGAGATTGATTTTATTTAAAACCGAATATGTATGAAAGCAGGCAGAGTGGCTCTGACATAAATTACTTTGATATATTGAGTGCAAAGGCAAATGCAATTTCTTTCTCCCTTTTAGCTTTCTGTGTTCAGCAGAGGGGTGGTGATTTATCTTTTTATCCATTTCAATCTGACGTAGGTTGCTTTTAACTCTAGGGAGGAAGGGACAGATGGCCTGTGTTGGAGGGACTTGCAGGGGTAGGAAAGAAAAGAAATAAGAAAAAAAGGAAGAAAAAACCCCAAAGACCCCCTCCTCTAATTTCTGGGTCCTCAATTGACACCCCCCAGCCTATCCACTACCCCCTAACCCAGCCTGGCCTACTGTGGAAGAAAATAAGCAACAAATGGAAGAAGCATTGCAAATGGAAATCAATAAGCAGTTTACTAGGTAGTTATCTTAAACTCAGTTTTGTATAATAAACTATAATTATATATAAACTCTCCTCATTTAGAAATAAAGGATGTATTTTATTATAATCTAATTTTCATTTCTCTTTTTCAGGTTCTCTGGATCTTCTTTCGGATGCTTCCAGTTCCACAAAATAGGCACTAAAAAATTCATTTTCTTATGTCAGAGTCCCAGTTATCATTGTTATGGTTTTGAGAAAGATATGAACTTTGCTTATATAAATACTGAACATTTTTCTTAAGGTTCTGCCTCTAAGTACCATGTTGCTGAAGAGGCTCTGCCCTGGCTGGAATACTCTGCAAACTTCTGACTTTCTAGTTTGACCCCCTAAAAATAAAAACTTGGAATCCTGAATTTAAAAAAAGCTGAGAAGGTTTTACATTGCAGGACTTCTCAGAGCTTATACTATGCTACTGTGCTTTGAAGATCTCTAAGAGAGTTAAAAGACGCCCTACTTTCCAAGATTTTGACAAGGAACAATGTATCTACAGAGCATCTTGAAGCAGTCACATTCAGTGCAGATACTTGGGGAGATGCTTATCTCCTTTACATGATTTTACAAGGCCTTTTTCAACCCAACCTCCTCTCACCCGTCTGACCACATCTCTGTGTTCCACGTTCTATTCTGAGTTACAACCACACAGAATTCCTTGTCATCCTTGAACATATTCTGCTTTTTTTTCTTTCTTATCATGCTCTCCCACACAGTCTTCTTTGAAGACTATTTCTCCTCCGACTTCTCCTGGCAAATTCTGACATCTTTCAGAACCTAGTTTTGTAGCCATTTCTTCTGTGAAGCCTTCCTCAGACAGAGTTATGATGGCTTCCTGGGATGCCAATAGCATCCTCAGGGTCAGATTCATACAGGCACAAGGTGTGACAGTCTAGGTGGGTATTAAATATTACTGCAGTAGTAGAGGGCTACTAGGGTATTAAAAGTTTGACAGAATAGTATACTTAAAAAAACCAAAACAGCACACAAAAAACTATCAGTGAGAATGCCTTCTAAGTTTGGAAAATATTTTGGAATATCACTGAAGAAACAGGCATTTTGAGAGAATAATTCATGGCCAGTAAGTTTTCTACAAAGGAGTTTGAGTGTATTTCTTTGCTATGGGACTTCCTTGTGCTGAAGGGACTATGCATATTTGAGATGAGAGCTGGTTTGCTGAAGGCAGGCGAAGCTTCCAAGTCAACCCTCCCTAGTGACCAGTCATTCCTCCAAATGAAAGTTAAACTCTACCAATATATGATAGTACTGAATTGACTATTATGTGCAAGCTTCAAGGAGTCAGTCAGATACCTCAACCTCTCTAAAACCTCCCATTTGCTGAAGCCAACCAAAAACCAACAGGCAAAGAAGTCTAGAGAAATTAGCCTCTTAGGACACAGAACAGTACACAAAATATGACAGAGAATGTGTAAGGGGAGGATGGATAGAAGAATGGACAACGGTCAACCTGCCTTCCCTAGAGATTCTATCAATTTACATTCCTACAGCAATATAGAAATATGTTTATTAATCAATTTTCTCTTCGACACAGTATGTTATCAAACTATTGAATCTTTGCCTATCTGGTACCTGAAAAATGATATTCCACTATACTTTCAGTTGCCTTTTTTATAGGCAGAGTTAATAATGTATTTTTCAATGTTTTAAGAGCTATTTATATTTTTATTATTTGAACAGTAATTTTACATTCTTTGCCTATGTTTTACAGTAAAGGGCTTTTTTCCTTATTGATTTACCATGATTTTTATATATTAAGGAAATTGACCTTTTGTTTCTCCTTTTGATGTTACAGATTTTTCATTTATCTCTTTATTTTTGCATTCTTTATATTTTTTTTCCCCTGCGCAGGCTTGTTTTTGTGTTGCTAAATTCATCAAACTTACAGAGAATCTGTATTTTATGCCATACTTAGGCCTTATACACATTGTGATTTTATATGTATATGTATTTTTCTCTAGTAATTGTATGCTTTTTAGAAATTTATTTTGGTGTAAGGTTCAAGATATCCTACTCCAAATCACTACAATTTTCTTAACATAGTTTACTAAATAATCACTTTTTCTCCACTGATTTATAATTTCATTTTTATCAAATGCAAAATTCTAATACATATTTTGGTTTAATTCTGGACTTTTTACTCCATCCTATGTCCTGCTTATCTGTTTACGAACCAGTACTACTTTGCCTTAATGATACACTCAATTATGAGGTAGGGTGGGTCCTACCTGACCCATAATTTATATTTATTTGTTTTTCTGCCATTATATTGCATAAACTTGCATGCTGTAATTCAAATTAAATGTGAAATTGGTAGGGTATTTTCAGTTCTTAAAAAAAAAAAAATAAAGAGGCCGAGCACGGTGGCTCATGCCTGTAATCTCAGCACTTTTGGAGGCCCAGACAGGCAGATTGCTTGAGCTCAGGAGTTTGAGACCAGCCTGGGCAACATGGCTAAACCCTGTCTCTACAAAAAATACAAAAATTAGCTGGGCATGGTGGCGTGCACCTATAGTCCCAGCTGCTCAAGAGGCTGAGGTAGGCCGATCGCTTAAGACCTGGAGGTGTAGGGTGTAGGTTGCAGTGAGCTAAGGTTGTGCCACTGCACTCCAGCCTGGGTGACAGAGTGAGACCCTGTCTCCAAAAAAAAAAAAAAGAAAGAAAGAAAGAAAGAACTTCAGGGCCTCAGAACCTTGGTCCTAGAATAGGATCTTATTCTCCATCCTGAACATTACACAGGATTCCATAAGCTTTTAGTTATTACATGTTGTTCAGAAGCCATAGTGCACAGTCATTCCTTCTTTACACTCAGACAGAGTTGGGATTCAGATATTAGTTTTGTGCTTAGTAGTTGAATAAACTTTGGTAGGATTTTTTTTCTTTTAATCCCTCTATGTCCTTTGTTATAAGATGGAGATAATAATACATAATTGAGGTGATTATTATGTGTTGTAAAATTAGGTTTAAGTTTCACTTTAGCCTTTAGTTGTTTGCAATCTTGGCCAAATCCCTTAAACTCTATCAATAAAATTGTAGATAATAATTTAGAATAATAAATTCCCTCTTATAAATTGGCACTAAAGGATTTATATGTGTAGGTGTTCTTTCTAATAAACCATACAAAATATAATTTAGGAAAGTATTAATAGCCCTGGTTACTGAAAAGGAAAGGAGGGAGGAAGGAAAGGAGGGAGGGAAGAAAGGAGGGAGTGAAAACAGGCGGGGGGAAGTATTTGTTTTTGCATCCATCAAAGAAAGCAATGTTTTTGGATGCTGCATTGAATGCTTGCTCCCTTACTTCCAACCACCTAACATTGCAGACCAATTTTGCCCTGATACACAAGTAATATCCTGCTTGATTTGACCCAGTCACATCTTTTATCTTGTTAAACTACATAGCACAACAAATCCAACTCCAAGAAAGGTTAACGGAGGCCTTTGGATTGATTGAAGGTCCTTGTCAATGGTGTTGTCCCTCACCATGTACAATGGATTTTCATTAGAATTTTGTTGTTTGCCTTGGAGTGGTTGAAAACATTCACATGATGGATTAATCAATTTCCAAGCTAATGCATTCACATGTGGTAATGACTTACTCAAACGCTGCTCTGGCTGTCTGAATAGGCTTCAAGGAATTAAGTAGGACCATGGAGAAACCAAACTTTCAATTAAGAAGGAAAGTTGCAAAACACCCTTTCCTAACCTAGAAAATGAACCAAGGCTGATAATTTCCTTTTTTTTTACCCCATGACATATACAAGGTTAGGAAAAAAAAAAGCTAAACCCATTAAAATATCACATCATTTACATCTTCCGAATTGTAGTGCTACTGGATGCATCATTAAGTATAAATGGATTGCAATAAAACACACATTAATTAGTATAAAATCAGTAAAAAACCAAGATTTCAAGTTCATTGTGACTGTCCTCAGAAGGCTCAAAAGAAATATATATTTACATATAAGTAGAAATAGCTAAATCATTTTTCTGTGAAGGATGCAAAAGGAGGGCATATAGAGAGAACCAACCAAACTTTCATTTACATAAACTGCATCTCAGTCACAGGCAATCCTTCTCCTTGTTATTATACTCATAAAATGCCTATAAAAATGATTTCATGCGGTTCCATATTTATTGACTGTCAATGTTCTACGGATCCAATTGTTTGAGATTACAAGGCAATAGAGGATACTTCCCCCATTTTAACCACTATCCTTTTCTATGTCCTCTGGACTATGAACACTGATTTGCCCTACAGGCATATTTTACAGGCTGAGGTACAATGACAAGTCTGTAATTAAAGCTTGGATAGTAGTAGAGCTCACTGAAGCCCAAACCTCAACTTATCCTGCTGTCACATCCATTTTATAGTTGTGAGTCCAATCACCAGCTGGACTAGAGCTGGGGGCAAAGCAGTCTGCAATAGAAAGTTGTGTTTTAGGAATGTTCTTGTTTGCAATTGTCACTGGCCACCAAGGGCTTAGTAGGAAAGGGTCTGCCACTGGTGGAAATGAAAACCCATAGGCTCAGCATGCTGTGTCTATGGAATTCTACAGGTATTGAAAATGAAAACTTACTTCTAAGTCAAATTCTCCATTTCTGGGTTCTACCCCCCTTTCAGGAATAAGAAAGTTTCCTTCTTTTCTGTTTATGGCAGAAGTATATTTGGCTGAGCAACAATATGGTTTTAAGACAAAGGAGAACTTGAGGAGGAGAGAACTTTACAAGGAGAGTCCTTTCCTATGCTGAAACTTGGTCCACATCACACTTGTCAGTCCTTAAAGAATGGTGAAGGCTGCCTATCTACCATTTCCTTGCTATTGATGTGTTCATCTCCTCCCTCATTCATTTGATGCTGAGACCAAGACAGAAGGCCAAATCCACCAAGATTTGTGTCAAAGGCCTGCCACCACAGACTTACATGTGCTGGCCCGTTGGAAACCGTTGTCCCTGAGAACCATGCTGGTTTCTGGAAATGGGAGCAAATATTTCAATTTGTGAGATGTCAAGATGCAGGAGAGACATATCAGAGATGAAGCATCTTGGTGTGGGACATGAGGTGGGGAAGACAAGGTTTGAAAGAACTTTGGTCAAAAGTGGCAGAGGTAAAACCAAGCCAAAGTAGTTGACTGAACATTTTCTTCCTTGTGTCATCCATGTTGTGTAGATTTCCATCCTGGTGCTTTTTAGAATTGGTAACACTTATAAAATAGAAGCCACCTTGACTTTAAGACCTTGAGGAAGGAGAATGTTACTTTTCCCTACCAAATGTTCTATACAGTGCTTGGCTTGGATCATATAATTGTAGCCAATTAATTGTTAAGAGCATGTATAGTAGAATCAAATAGACTGGGTTGGAGTCCTGATCTCCTACCTACCTACCTACCTACTGGGACCTTGCTTAAGCTACTTAATTGTCTGGCCACCATAATATTGATCATATAATAATAATAATAGAAAATAATTAATAATTGAGTGCCAACTATGTGCCAGGTATTAATAAGCTTTTTCCATATATCATCTTATTAAATCCTCATTAAAACTTTATATTGCAGGTATAATTTTATCTATATAATTTGATTAATAAGTAGTTATGCATACATAATGTATCTCATTTAAGTGACATCTGACACACAGTAGTTATACATTTATTGACAAATAAAGTGCCTATGTTGTTATTTGTTTGCTTTCCATTTTTAGTTTGAATAAGAAAGCTAAAGTTGAACCTAAATAATCTAAAGTGTTTCAATGCATTTGCTATCTGTTATTGTGTAACTATCTCAAAACTTAGTGGCTAAAAACAATAATAAACCTTTCTTATTTTACTTAGCTTTAACGGGTCAGGAATCCATGAGCAGCTTGCCTGGGTGTTTCTGGCTCAGGATCACTTGTAAAACTGCAGTCAAAATTTTGGCTGGAACTGTAGTCATTTGAAGGCTTGCCTGGGACTACCAGGTCCACTTCCAAGATGGCTCACTCACATGCTTGACAAGCTATTGCTGGTTGTTGGCAGGAGGCTTCAGTTCCTTGCCATATGGATCTCACCATAGGGCTGCTTGAGTGTCCTCACAACGTGGCAGCTGGCATCTCCCAGACTGAGTGATCCTAGAGGGCAACTCAAAAGCCACTTTGACTTTTCTGACCTGATATGGTTTGGCTGTTTCCCCACTCAAAATCTCATGTTGGATTGTAATCCCCATGATCCTCATGTATCAGAGGCAGGACCAGGTAGAGGTAATTGGATCATGGGGTGGTTTCCCCCATGCTACCCTTGTGATCGTGAGTGAGTCTCAGGAGAGCTGATGGTTTTATAAGCATCAGGCATTTGCCCTGCTTGTATTCACTCTGTCCTGCCATCCTGTGAAGAAGGTGCCTGCATCTTCTTTGCCTTCTGCCATGATTGTAAGTTTCCTGAGCCCTCCTCTGCCATGCAGAACTGTGAGTCAATTAAACGTCTTTCCTTTATAAATTACCCAGTCTCGGCTATTCATAGCAGTGTGAGAATGAACGAATACATGACCTATCCTGGAAAGTCACACTGTCATTTTTGCAATATCTCTTTTCTTATAGCCCTACTCAAGAGCATGAAAATTAGGAGGTGAGAATCACTGGAGGACATCTTGGAGACTGGCTACCATAGCCTGGATTAAGAGAAGGAAAAAACCAGAAAGATCATAGGGACAAATCTGCACAAAAATTAATTGGCATGGCTCAGGATGGGTGGGGGTGAGTGGTTCAGGACCAAAGATATGAACAATATAATGAAGACAGGTCATACTCTGTGTGGCTATGGGTGTGTGGTTAAAGGTAGGGATATATGACATGAGGTATCTCTCTGTATGGACAAATTTTCTTTGGAAACTTGAATTCTCAGTGTGAAAGGCTAGATGAATGTAGAGAGCATGGATAGCATTCAGCTTAGATATACAGATGAGGGAAATATATAAATGAAGCAAATTCTTCAGAATAAAGTTTAAAAGTTAATCTGGTCAGCCAAAGATACAAAAGCAAATGTATTTCAGATAATGCCAACAACTAGACTAAGAGATGATGTCACTAAATGGAATCTGCAATTCAAGTAGAAATAAAAGATGATGTGGTAATGAGAAAGTAATGAAGACCTGGTTTCAAAATTCAAAATTGTTATCAGCAATATGATTGGGGAAAAAAATGATGACCTATAGATCAGAAAGACTGGATGAAATGTATCCCAAGGAATTAACAAACCTACATGCTTCCTGAGCAGAAAAGAGTGAATAAGGGAGAAAAAATGAGAAAGGTTTTGAGCAAGAAATGTAGCTCCTGCAAAGGTTATAAGATTTGATTATTTTCTAGCTCTAGTGGTTGACCTATACTTACAGCCAAATAAGTCTGTTTAAAGATGAGTTTTGCAGAGGTTCATCAAATTATATCTTGTAGTCTAAAGTCATGTGTGTGTTTTGCCTCCTACTGACACCTTTTTTTCCCATCAGACTGAAGGACAAATCGGGTTCGTATTTCAGCATAATTTATTCTTCATTAGTCTAAGCTATGACTTGTTCATGATTAGATTCAATTTCAATGTTTACAGATTCATTTTCATAATATTTCCTAAGGGTTTATTATTTCCATTTGTAAAAATGCATTAAGTCCTCTAAGTCAGAGTAAGCCGATGCAATTTTCCAGGGAGCCTTGCTCTGCCTCACACTAGGCCAGGAGCTTTGCAACGGCAGGTAGATGATGCTTTTATAGGACTTGTGAGGAGCACTCCACCTTCTTAAGGGACTCCATTGCTTGTCTGAGTCTTGTATGGTATTGGATGTAGGACAGGGTTGGGAAGCGAAAGTGGGCTTTGGAAAAACGGTGCATCCTAGGTGTGGTTTTTGTGGATCATGGATACCTATGTTTTGGTCTTCTCAATGACCTCTTTGCCAGGGCACCGCCCCTCCTTAAGACCATCCACGTGGTTACCATGGGAACCGTCATTTAAGTACCACATGAAACTCACTCTCATGATGGCTGTGGGTGAGACCATATCTTATTTATGTTTCTGTCCTTGAATATGTATTAGTTCCAAAGACCTAGGATTGGAAAAATGGAATAACTAGGATAAATTAGTCATTCATTTGTTCATTTAACATAAATTTTCTATGAGCATATTATGTGTTGGCTTCCCAGGTATGCTTTAAGGGTACAGCAGTTTTATTGTCCAGGTCTTGAGAGTCAGCCCACTGTTGCCTCCATGTGCATCTTCAAAATCAACAAAGGAGTAGCAGGATTAATTTCTGTCATTCATAGATCTGTATTAATGTTTTAGAAGTGTCCTTGAAAGCATCTTTGGAGAAGCCATGTGGATTTCCTCTGATAATGGACATGAAGGTATTCATTTTATTGATAGCTGAACAGGCCCAGAAAATTGCCTATAAACTTGCATCAGAACCAACACAAAGAATCTTTAAGATTCTTTCTCAAGTTCTTGACTGTACTATTATCTTTTATTAATTAGTATTCTTTTGGTGTAAATTTTTTTAAAAAATGGATTGAAATTGACTTGACTACAAAAGGGAATGTACTGCCGTATGCAACTCGTGTACCTAGGAATCCATCCGACTTCAAATATGCTTGCTCCAATGCTTCAGCAATACCACCAGGTTGTGGTTTATCTTCTCTCTGTATCTTCGCTCTGCTTCCTCTATGCTGACTCCATTTTCCAATAGGTCTCAGAGTCACCAGTTGGCTCAATATGGCATTTAGGCTGCATCTTTTCTAAGCTTAAATCAAGCATAAAAATGGCCACCTGAAGTACACTCAGTTGAAATTATGCTGTTCACTCTGATCTCACTGACTTAAGTCAAGGGTCCACTGTCGAGCCAATTACTGTGACCTGCTGACTGGTGCAGGCATGTCCCTGCTGCTTCTGTGGGACTGGAGCAGACCTGACTCAAACAACGTAGAATGAGAATTGGGGAGCAGGCATCTCCAAATAACAAATGGGCCCATTGCCTCACAATGGGAATGGTTGTCGGGAAAGGAAAGAATATATTTTTACTATAGATACACTGATTGACTTTTACCCAGGTTCGATATTAAAAACATTACCTTAGAAAGGCAAAAATAATAAAGAACTAGCAGTTATATTCTGTTAATGTGATGTCAGAACCCACTTGGCTTATTGAGCTTTTTAACTGAGATCCATTTTGGGTAGAGTGACTCATATAATGTGAGGTGAAGAACAACCTAAAACATGTCATATACGAACAGTTGGAAGAAGTGGGAATGTTCAATCTGAGGGAGATTTTTAATACTTTGTTCCAGAGTTGGAGAGAGATAGCATTACATCATTTATTTGAAAGATTTTCAAGCCAAAGTAAAGACAGACTTGCTCTATGGGATTTAGGCGGCTGAGATTTCTAGTGATAAATAGCTGCCCAGTGAGGGAACACGAAGACTTAGTTAGAAATGTGTTTCCTATCACTGTAGCTGTCCAAGTATAGTTTTATCAGACAATCTGTCAAGGATGGTACAGACACAAGCCAATCACTGGGTGAGTGATTGTGCGAGGTAAACTTTTAATGCCCCTTTGATGCCTGAGATCCAATAGTTAACTGTGAGTTTAACATGAAGAACTCACATTGGTAAGAGGCAATTCTTTATAGATTGCCTAGCAGAAAGAAAATAAGCAGGTTGCTTGAGAAGGAACATGGGAGATGGAGCAGGTTGAGAAGAAAGCTTGGAGTTAGAATTTTGGCCTTGACATAACAAAGGGAAATAAATGAGACAAAATGGTAAACATAAGAAAGGAAAACTGAGTCGACTCTGTATTTTTGCAGTGACCTTTCAACATGCTGTTAACTGGCTTTCTTGTCCCACCCTGGATAATCATGAGTATAAAAACCTAGAGATTTATTTCAATGGCCTTTCTGCTTTTGTCTTGGAGCAATGCTAAAAAATGGCTATTTTTAAAATTGTCTTAAGAGGGCATTCTTCCATTTTCTTCCTTCATGCTCTTCAGGGCATCACAACTAAGGTTGAGGACTACCTTGCTGATAGTTTAGTTCATTTTCCCTTAGGATTTCTCTATTCATATGAAGTAAACCTAAAACCTGGGCTTTTATTCTAATCTAGAGCCCAGGGATCACTGTTCTTTAAAGGTAGATCATCTTCCTTTGAATTTTGACAGCTGCTCCTCTCCATAATGCACCATCTTTTAAATTGCTAACTTCATCCATGCCCAAACTATCAGGGTGCACCACCATTTCACCAGCTGTCCTGGACCCCTCTGCCAACTTCTGGATTGTGTTCCCACGTGGCCCTCATGGATGTACAGTTGCTGGGCTATGCATTCCTCATCTGTAAAGCAGGTATAACACTACATATCCCCCAGGGAGAGGGAGGGGATAACACTTTAAAATTCTTTGTAAATTGTGAAATGGGTCACAGTTTTGAAAGAGAACTTCTAGTATTAGGAAGCCATTATCAAATGGAATTAATAAGGTCTGGTTTATTTCACCTAAAACCAAGCAGTTTCTGGGTTAATGTGGCACGGCCTATCCTGTGGATGAGCCCCTCCCAGCACCAGAGTGTGTCCATCTGTGACTGATGTCAGGAACTAGAAACAGCTGCGCATTGTACACTTCACGGGTGGCTCCCTAGTAAGATCACTGTGCTTTGGAGAATGTTTCATTTGCCATTCTCCATATAAATCTCTGCTTTCAAAAGTCTAGGACTTAACTTACCTCCTGAGCCTGGGATGCTCTTCCTTTCCACAAGTTTCTTCCAAAATCTTATTCCCATGCCTTTCAGAAACCTCTTTAGATCCTCCCTTTCCCCACCTACTTGTACAGAAACCTTCAGGTCTTCTGACATCAAAGGCAAGTTTCTTGGTCATTTTATAATACTCAGCATTATTTGTCTCTAAGTTAAGATCACTTGCCTCTGATTTAAGATCTTGGAAGCCTTCCTTGCTAGATATTTAACATGTCAAGGGCAAGGACGGCTTTTCTTCGCCTCTGTATTTTCAGCACCTGACATGATTTATGACTGAAAACATATGGAGAAAGAGAGAAAGACACAGAAAGAAAGAGAGAAAAGAAAGGGAGAGAAAGAAAAGAAAGAAAAAAAGAAGTTAGTTTTAAGAAAGGACATGCGAGGAAAGCCTGGAGATGGAATTTTGGTCTTGACAAAGTGGAATAGATGAGTCAAAATGGAGAACATAAGAAAGGAAAAATGAGAAAGAAAAGCAAGCAAGCAGATTCATATGAGCACCTCTTTCTTGGCCATCCTAAACTGTCCTGCAATTAAGATAATTGTTTATGCCAGGTCATGAAGCAGCGTTGCATTAAACATGTCCAGCCACACGTATGACAGCTTATACCCGGAACACATTTTGGAAACAACAGTGATGGAACCCACAGTCATCTCCTTCTACCTGGAGCTTCACCCCAATCCCATCCCATTGTTAAAATGCTCTGTGTCACTCTGAGTTGAGGATCCTCTATCTGGTGGGCTGCATCATGTCCTTACGTCTAGTAAGGCAATTATATTGCACTATGACATTTTTCCCCACTTTGTGTTCCCTACTGAATCATGAGCTCTGCTCAAAGAGGGGGTTACACTACACACGTTTCTTTTCAGTGACATCAGCTGGTAACCTTGGTAAGATGTTAAGTGAACAGACTGAGACAGCAAAAGAGAGTGGAGGTGGATGTTCCAAGAGATATATAATAGAAGCAGAGCAGAGAGAAAGAGGCAGAAAGACTTCCCTGGGGTAGGATCTGACTATGTCTTCTCCTTACTGACTGCCACCTTCGTGTGAGTGTGTGGGTATGTGCAGGTACGTGTGCATGTATGTGTATGTGTATGCATAGATGTGATATTTATTGAATGCCTACCAGGTACAATGTTAGGCTTTTTGCATCAAAATTTCTAATCTTCACAATCTTATATGATTTATCTTCCACATTTCATGGGGAACATAAAAGTCCATCAGAAGAGATGGACTTTTATTTGGCCAAGGTCACAAGGCAAAGTTAAGCCAGGATTTAAACCCAAGCTTGTTGGACTCAAAGTCCTTGTTCTTTTTATGAAGTAACCTTGACTTTGTATCCTGCATGCAACTTCGTCTTGAAATATCTTTTTTTTTCTCCTGGTCTCATTTGCAACAGGGTACTCTTTCACTTCCTTTCCTCCACCATCCTATTTCGTCAAACTTAAGAGTTATCCTGAAAATATCACCGTCTTGGCCCAGAGAGCTTCATTACATGTGCTGCTACTGAAGACATCATGTTAGAAAATTATACATTCTGGCAAGAAAATGCCCAATATATCATTTTCAGATCAAATTCACTGAAAGCTTTGCACATTAACGGATCAAAGGAAAACCCACAGAATGTCAGTAAGCTGTCAGTCCTATAATGTGGAACCTTCTCTCACCTCTGCTGATGCCCAAATATATTTGTAAGCAAACAATTACTTCATAAAATATACTCTTCAGATTCTACACTGCCCAATTTGTCTAAGAAACCTGGAATCTGTGTCAGAAGAGAAACCAAAGCAAGATTGTTCTAGTTTATCTCAATTAAGAGTTTGCCTGAAGGGTTGTTGAATTTTGTCAAAGGCCTTTTCTGCATCTATTGAGATAATCATGTGGTTTTTGTCTTTGGTTCTGTTTATATGCTGGATTACATTTATTGATTTGTGTATATTGAACCAGCCTTGCAACCCAGGGATGAAGCCCACTTGATCATGGTGGATAAGCTTTTGGATGTGCTGCTGGATTCTGTTTGCCAGTATTTTATTGAGGATTTTTGCATCAATGTTCATCAAGGATATTGGTCTAAAATTCTCTTTTTTGGTTGTGTCTCTGCCCGGCTTTGGTATCAGGATGATGCTGGCCCCATAAAATGAGTTAGGGAGGATTCCCTCTTTTTCTATTGACTAGAATAGTTTCAGAAGGAATGGTACCAGTTCCTCCTTGTACCTCTGGTAGAATTCGGCTGTGAATCCATTTGGTCCTGGACTCTTTTTCGTTGGTAAGCTATTGATTATTGCCACAATTTTAGAGCCTGTTATTAGTCTATTCAGAGAGTCAACTTCTTCCTGGTTTAGTCTTGGGAGGGTGTGTGTGTCCAAGAATTTATCCATTTTTCCTAGATTTTCTAGTTTATTTGTGTAGAGGTGTTTGTAGAGAATACCATCAGGTATTCTCTGATGGTAGTTTGTATTTCTGTGGGATCGGTGGTGATATCCTCTTTATCATTTTTTATTGCATCTATTTGATTCTTCCCTCTTTTCTTCTTTATTAGTCTTGCTAGCAGTCTATCGATTTTGTTGATCTTAAACCAGCTCCTGGAGTCATTAATTTGTTGAAGGGTTTTTTGTGTCTCTGTTTCCTTCAGTTCTGCTCTGATTTTAGTTATTTCTTGCCTTCTGCTAGCTTTTGAATGTGTTTGCTCTTGCTTTTCTAGTTCTTTTAATTGTGATGTTAGGGTGTCAATTTTGGATCTTTCCTGCTTTCTCTTGTGGGCATTTAGTGCTATAAATTTCCCTCTACACACTGCTTTGAATGTGTCCCAGAGATTCTGGTACTACCATCAGAATGAACAGGCAACCTAAAAAATGGGAGAAAATTTTCACAGCCTATTCATCTGACAAAGGGCTAATATCCAGAATCTACAATGAACTGAAACAAATTTACAAGAAAAAAACAAACAACCCCATCAAAAAGTGGGCGAAGGACATGAACAGACACTTCTCAAAAGAAGACATTTATGCAGCCAAAAAACACATGAATAAATGTTCACCATCACTGGCCATCAGAGAAATGCAAATCAAAAACCACAATGAGATACCATCTCACACCAGTTAGAATGGCAATCATTAAAAAGTCAGGAAACAACAGGTGCTGGAGAGGATGTGGAGAAATAGGAACACTTTTACACTGTTGGTGGGACTGTAAACTAGTTCAACCATTGTGGAAGTCAGTGTGGCAATTCCTCAGAGATCTAGAACTAGAAATACCATTTGACCCAGCCATCCCATTACTGGGTATATACCCAAAGTACTGTAAATCATGCTGCTATAAAGACACACGCACACGTATGTTTATTGCGGCACTATTCACAATATCAAAGACTTGGAACCAACCCAAATGTCCAACAATGATAGACTGGATTAAGAAAAGGTGGCACATACACACCATGGAATACTATGCAGCCATAAAAAATGATGAGTTCATGTCCTTTGTAGGGACATGGATGAAACTGGAAATCATCATTCTCAGTAAACTATCGCAAGAACAAAAAACCAAACACTGCATATTCTCACTCATAGGTGGGAATTGAACAATGAGAACACATGGACACAGGAAGGGGAACATCACACTCTGGGGACTGTTTTGGGGTGGGGGTGGGGGGAGGGATAGCTTTAGGAGATATACCTAATGCTAAATGACGAGTTACTGGGTACAGCACACCAGCATGGCACATGTATACATATGTAACTAACCTGCACATTGTGCACATGTACCCAAAAACTTAAAGTATAATAATAATATATTAAAAAAAAAGAGTTTGTCAGCCTGTGGTTGTGGAAATATCTCCTGTTTCATAGGAACCCCATTCCCAGGAGGAGAGTGCAAAAATCAATAAGGAGTTTCAATGCACTTTTATTTCAACAAAGGTCTCCCTTCACATCATCAAAATTCATGGTACAGCCTCTTAAAATTAAACTAGTTACTAAAGTCTTACTATCAGGTAAATAGCAAAATTAAAAATAATAAATTTTTTTAAAAACACACACACTTGGAGCTCCTCAATGGTAGGAGCCATGCCTTATCTATGTCAAATTTCTGGTTCAAATTTACATTCATCTGTAGCACTTGATACAGAGTAAGTACTAATTAATTTTGCTTTCAATTGAATTTAAAATCAATTGTCAAAGTTCCTTCCTCCTTTCCTTTCCTTCCATTTAGTTTCTATATTTATTTTATTTAAAGTATGTACTGAATTTACAAAGTCCTATATCTCTCCATGGCTTGTTACAGGAAAATAAAATAAAAAGGCGCTGCAAACCTCTCCTATCCCTTTCACCCATTCTGCAGAAGCAACACACTTCGAACTCGTGTACCTGATTGGTGTTTCTAAATGCCTGTGTAGATTGTTACCAATTCATTACTCCCTCTGAAGTAGTATCAATTCACTTTTCACAAAAGAACACCAGGAATTTGCTGGATCGCACACCCCCATCTTTCACTCTGCTCACCCTGGAAAATGACTTTCCACCTTAAAAACTATCTTAAGAGGGCATTCTTGCATTTTCTTCCTCAATGCACTTCATTGCCCCACAACTGATGTTTAGGACAACCTTGCTGTCACTTTAGTACATTTTCCCTTAGGATTTCCTCTTTTTCATATAAGTAAACCAGAAACCTGGGCTTTGGTTCTGATACAGAGCTCAGGAGTCACTGTTCTTTAAAGGTAGATATCTTCATTTGAATTTTGACAGCAGCTACTGTGTAGTGCTGTTAAAATGTATACTTCCGGCTGGGCGCGGTGGCTCATGCCTGTAATCCCAGCACTTTTGGGTGGCCGAGGCGGGCGAATCACAAAGTCAAGAGATCAAGACTATCCTGGCCAACATGGTGAAACCCTGTCTCTATTAAAAATATTTAAAAAATTCGCTGGGTGTGGTGGCGGGTGCCTGTATTCCCAGCTACTTGAGAGGCTGAGGCAGGAGAATTGCTTGAACCCGGGAGGCAGAGGTTGCAGAGAGCTGAGATCATGCCATTGCACTCCAGCCTGGGTGACAGAGTGAGACACTGTCTCAAAAAAAAAAAAAAAATGTATACTTCCAATTTCCCCAACCCCAACTCTGTTTGTTTTTATCATCATGGCTACGCAGGCAACATTAACAGCTGATGTCATGTACACTATGTCATATGGATTATGTCACATATATCACAATCATTTTACTTTGCTACATTACATTTCATTTTTCTTTAAGTTATTGTTTGGTTTGCCTGATAACTTACTTTTAAAATATATTTCTATCTCTTCAATGAGAACACATGGACACAGGAAGGGGAACATCACACACCGGGGCCTGTTAGGGAGTGGGAGGCAAGGGGAGGGACAGCATTAGGACAAATAACTAATGCATGCAGGGCTTAAAACCTAGATGACAGCTGGGCATGGTGGCTCACCCCTGTAATCCCAGCACTTTGGGAGGCCAAGGCAGGTGGATCACGAGGTCAGGAGATCGAGACCATCCTGGCTAACATGGTGAAACCGCGTCTCTACTAAATTACCCGGGCCTGGTGGTGGGCGCCTGTAGTCCCAGCTACTCGGGAGGCTGAGGCAGGAGAATGGCGTGAACCCAGGAGGCGGAGCTTTCAGTGAGCTGAGATTATGCCATTGCACTCCAGCCTGGGTGACAGAGCAAGACTGTCCAAGTGTGTGTACACTTGGAGCTCCTCAACGGTAGGAGCCATGCCTTATCTATGTCAAATTTCTGGTTCAAATTTATGTTCATCTGTAGCACCTAATACAGAGTAAGTACTCATTAATTTTCCTTTCAATTGAATTTAAAATCAACTGTCAAAGTCAGAAAACATAAGTAATTAAAATCATAACAACAATGAAAAACCCTTCATCAGTACTTGCTATATTCCATAAAATTCACATATTTTATTTATGATTTTTAAATTATTACCATTCTTCTGATAAGGAAACTGAATTGCAGGTGAGGGAGACCAGAAAAAAAGTAGTAACTGCAACAACAATATCAACCATGGCAACGATAAATATTTGTGTAGTACATAAGTTTACAGATTTTTACAATGTATAACTTGACATTTTAACGAAATATAGACAATGTAATAAATGCTTTAAGGTATGATAATTAAGATTAGACTGACTTAGATTAAATTTCAAACTTTGGAATGTATTACCTGAGTTATCCTAGGCAAGTGAATATAGTCAGAGATTCAGTCTTTTGATCTCTGATATGTTATCTGTCACATAAAGTTGAGAAAATATAGTGTATGTAAAATACCACACACATGAAAGCAGCTCAATGAACAGAAGCCATTATGAAATGTGTTATATTAGTATTCTTGCTAGTATCCTTATTTACAAATATATTAAAATATATAATGCATTGTCTAACACATTATTGATGTTCAGTATAAGTTTGCTCTTCACTGTCTTCACTTACTAGACTTTCTACCCTTGAGAGAATGAATGGTGATGGAGTGAGGCATGCTTATACAGACCTCCTAACAACTTTTGCTTTGTGTCATTTCATTGTATGTTATTTCATTTCACTTCACATTATTTTTATTTCATTTAACTTTACTTGACAAATTTTCTGTCATTAAAAATATTTTCTGCACACACAGAAATTAGCTAATATATGCAAATTATATGTTTATATTAGCTATAAGCATATACTTCATAATTTTCTATATTTGCAGAAGAGTAAGCATTTTCTTGAAGCTTAGTGGACCAAAAACCTTCTTGGGGTTAATGTGACAGAGGCAATTGAACTGAGTCTTAGAGAAATAATATAGCTTGGACACAAAGATAAGGGTCATATCAGTGACGGGCATTTTGGGTTGCAGTGAAGCATTAGGAAAGTCAAGGGGGTGGGCAAGCATTAACACATCATTGCCCAAAGCAGCCACCTTGTCACAAAATCCAACAAGAAGGCTCAGAACTATTTCTGCCATTTACAAAGAGAAATGTTTTTCAGAGCATATGGTTTGGACTCTGTTCAGCTAGTGCTCAATTATCCCTGCAGCAAAAGGATTAGTGCCAAAAGTTGGACAAAATATGGTGAAAATATGGTCACTGCATTTTCCTTTTAGTGGTGGAACAATGGGTTTTGGCAGCACATAATTCAGTTATTATTGAATGATTAATCAAGCAAAGGCATATTAAGCTCCAATTGTGTGCCAAGTAGTATACTCAGCAATGGAGATACACTGGTAAGTAAGTCCAACTCAGTGCCTGACCTCAAGAAATTCAATATGGTGAAGACAAATAGATCATCACAATACAGTGTAGCGAATGATCAATTATCTATTAAGAACAATAATACCTCTCACAATAATGACAAAACTATTAAAAACTGAAGAATAAACTTAAAGTGGAGCTAGAGGGAAGGGGACAGAGTAGGAAGCACCAGGAATCTTTCCCTATAACTAGACAACAAGTGCACTAGCAGAATCTGTATAACTATTTTGGAACTCTGGAGTCTATTGAAAGCTTCCAACGTCCATGGAAAGGCTTGGACAATAAATTATAGTTTACTTTGGTCAATTTCACCTCTTAGCATGGTAGCAGCCACAAATCCTCCACCCCCAGACTGCCTTATGACAGGCAGCTGTGCCTGTGTTCTAGGAGTAGCTCGCATGCAAATTGCAATAGCCAGGATGGGGAAAAAAGGATTCTGTTTTCTAAATATCATGGATTAGTGCTCTGATCAATGATTACTGCTTCTGATCTCAGAGATGCAGTTGTAGAGGTGGGCAGTCATTTTTGCAAGCTCCTCTCCCTGTGGTGGAAGGAACTTCCAGGGGAGGTAAAGGGTCAGTGATGAGTATCTTTTTTGTTCCCGTTTATCTTCCTTTTCCACTTTTGGGAGCCAAATACTTAAGCCAAAACCACTAAAGCACAAAAACACAAAAGCTACTTATTTACATTTTGAATGCAAATAAGCCAAACACTTATTTACATTCAAAAATTACCACAAATACAGTGGAATTTACTGTGCATACCAAGAAAGAGGCACAGGCTCTGAAAATAAGACTTTATACATTAGGCTATCTCTGGCACAGAGCCATCTTACAACAATCAAAACAACAAAAATAGAAAACTAGAGAAGGAAAAGAATTGGATCTCCACAGTTACATTTGCCATATATATATATATATATATATATATATATATATATGCACACACACACACCATATATATGTACATACCATATATATATATACACCATATATATACCATATATACACACCATATGTATACCATATATATATAGTTTTCAACAAAAAAATCACAGATCATACAGAGAAATGGGAAAGCATGGCCCATTCAGAGGAAAATTAATAAATTAACAGAAGTTGTCCCTGAGAATGACCAGATGGTAGAATTACCAGGCAAAGACTTTAAAACAACTGTCATAAAAGTGCTTGAAAAATTAAAAGAAAACATGGACAAAATCAAGTAAACAATGTATTGACAAAGTGTCAATATCAATAAAGAGATAACACACAAAAAATAATCAAAAAGAAATTCTGAAGCAAGAAATATAATAACTAAAATAAGGGATTTAAAAGTTGATTTGAGCAGTCAGAAGAAGGAGTCAGTGAACTTGAAGATAGGACAATAGAAATTATTGAGTCTGAGAAACAGAAAGAAAAGAATGTTTTAAATGAACAGAGACTAAGGGACCTGTGGGACATCATCAAGCAGAATGACATATGCATTGTGGGATTTTAAGGAGAAGAGAGAGAGAAAGGGCCAGAGAGATTATTTGAAGAAATAATGACTGAAAACATTTCAAATTTGATAAAAGACATGAATATAAACATCCAAGAAATGAATTCCAAGAAAAACTCAAAGAGGCATACATTAACACACATTAAAATCAGAATGTTGAAAGCCAAAGACAAAGAGATTCTTCAAAGCAGCAAGAAAGAAGTGACTCATCACATACAATGGATCGCAATAAGATTATCAGCAGATTTCTCGTCAGAAACCATGGAGGCCAGAAAGAAATGGGTTGATATATTTGAAATACTGAAGGAAAAAAACAAAAAAGACTATCAAAAATTCAATATCTGGCAAAACTCTCCTTCAGAAGTGGGCGTGATTATTGTGTAATCTCTTTTTTTTTTCATTATGAGGTCCACCATATCCCCTAGTTGAATTATGCTGAGAATTAACCATTATTAATAAACTGGAAGCCAGCAGGGAGGAGAAGGCAACTCCTGATAAGGGTTCCTACCGCCTAGTTAGAGAGAAATCTAATCTCTGCAACAGTCTCCTTTAATGGTGATGTGCTAGCTCTTAATAGGGTATGTGGATTGTTTTTGCAACCTCTACTCATTTGAGGTCAGGGATGTCTGTAAAGCCAAAGTTCTCAGGGACACCTACCCAGATGTTCCCATGCGACTTTTAGGGTCCCAGATTTTTCTCACCAGGGCCCTGTCTTCAGCATAACAGAGCTTTCTCTTTTTACCACTTGAAAGCCTCTGGACCTCTGTGACTCTGACAGGTTTTGAGTCTATTTCTCAGTTGTGAGTCCGCTTCAATTTCAGGATATATAAGTGTCTATTTGTGAGCTACCAAAGGGCACTTTGGCTCTGATACTCAACCTTTAACTCTTCATTAGCTATTGTTAGTATCTTGTTAATTCCCTATAGGACTTCAGTATAACTTAATAATTGCTTACAAATCCACTGTTTTTGAAGGCCTTGTCTCTCTCATATCTTCCAAGTGTTTGAATTATCACACAAGCAAAAGTACTGTCCTCCATCATGACATTTTTTTCAGGTAACCACTGATGAAATCTTCAACAATTTGGACTACACTTTATGCCAGGGACAATCTGTACCCCACATTTCATATAGGGTATTATCTTCCTTGCTAGTCAAGTGATGAATGATCCAGTTCTCAAGTCCCATCCTACCCCTGTTTTCTCAGACTACTTCCAGTGACATTTCTGTCAGTTCTAATACTCCGAGAAGCATAAACCAATATGGAATTAGATATTCAAGTAATATATTGAGGGAAAAACCTATAATGAATAAAGAATAAGGGAAAACAGTAATAGATTATGATGATGCAGATCTGATATCTGTCAATGAGATAGAGAAGAGGAAAGTTTGAATCTCAGAGCACAGTGGATTTGTAACTCTAAGACTAATGGGGATTTCTCAAGCAGAGGCTGCTTCATATTGAGTAGGAATATCCTGGTCCTAGTCTTCCACCATGTTCAGTCATTGGCTGGGACCTCCTGGGGGATGCATGGCCTCAGAGTTCAGGGGGCAGCAGTTAGGGCTGTCAGAAACTCTGACTTTACAGCAAATTCTTTTGGTGGAGATCTGAGTAGAATATGTCCATGTTCATTACACTGATTTAAAAATGAATCTGGAAAATAAAAACAGGAGCAACTGAGAAGTATTTGAAAAAGAATAGTGAAACTGACTAGCTGTGCTAGTTGAAAAACTTACTCTAGCACTGTAAGTATTTCAACAATGAGCTAACATGTAGGTTAGTCTCTTAATATCTAGATTCACTACCTTCTCATTTGTTCTCCTTGACTATGGAGGCTGGAGAGCTAAATATGTCAGTTCCCCAATGTCTCCTGCAAGTGGAAGGAAGAGGCTACCTAACTCATTGTGGATCAATGAGGTGTAAGCAGATATCTGTTGGGGATACTGTGAGTTTTCTGGGAGCCACTATTGCCAAGGATGGCAACCCCAGCCCATTTGTGGCTTAGGCTGACCACCCTTGAATTTTGTGTTATGTGATATTCATAAATCCTTACTTGATCAAGATATTTCAATTGATTATGTCATCTAAATTAAATTCTCTTTGGATGAAACATGTAGTATTTTTTGTTAAAATAATAGGTCATTTTAACAGCATTGAGAGCTAAAAGAGCAGACCCATGACTCTATGGAAACTTAATATTTCAAAGTTGACATATCAAATTAGTGAAGAATAGATGGATAATTATTGGTGTTGGGACAACTATATATTGGACAAAAAAATTTCTTCTTTACACTGTACACAATAATACAGTTCATATTGAATTGCAGTTGATATTAAAAGTAACATACGAGAAATTTGGAGTATGAGATTTTTCTAAATAACTCAAAGTATAAAGTCATAAAGGAAAATAATGATCTCTCTATTACATTATTATTGAAGATTTCTGGATCACAGAAAGCCCCATAAACAAAGTTAAAACTCAAATGACAGGCAAATGCATGTGACGTATCTTGACAGCCATAGACATAGAGATAGATTATTAAAATTCATAATATGTAAGGTACTCTTCTATACCAATAAGGCAAAACAGTATCTCAATTAAAGGTATATGGACAAGCAATTTCTGGAAGATAAACTATAAATGAGGTTAATAAATGAAAAGACAATCTCACTAGTAATTAGAGACATGCAAATTTTAAAAATGGCTATCATTTTTGACCCATCATATTGATGAAATTTTTAAAAGGATGGATAAAATTAAAAGTGTGGGTGACAATGTAGAGACATAGGCATTTTTACGCACTTTGTTGGAAGTGTAAATTTGTAAGCCTCTTTGGAAGGCAATCTGCCATGTTAATTACAAGTGCACATGACCTCTGCTTGGTAAGACTGACGCTACTGCCACTGTCCGTCATAGAGGAGCATGGGATGCAAAAGATCTGAGGTACAAGGGATCTTTGCCAAATCAAGAATAGGTGAACTGTGGCTTCAAAGTTATTTACCATAAGGAAGAAATTATAGGAAAGAGGAATAAGATGAATCTTTTTCAGGTATGTAATTCTGAAACCATATGATTAGCTTTGGGAGATACTGAGGCTTTGGGTGGCCAGAACAGAGAGTGAGTGTGGACAAAAAATGGGAGACAAAACTAGAGAATTAGGAAGAAACTAAGTCACGAAGGGCTTGAATGTCTTGGAGATAAAGGGCTTGGATTCACAATGCCATGAGGAACCAGTGAAGAAAGTGACCTTACTTGATCATTAAGAGGCTCCCTTTAGTTGCAGTTTGATTGGTACAATAGAGACAGGAAAGTCTAGGAGGAAAACAATGAGAACCAGAACACAGAGAACAGTCAGAAGATGGGAAGGTGGGCCCAGAAATGAGAAATTCTGTGGAAATCAGATTAACTGACTCACCCAGTGCCATGAAAAAACATTCATAGCAGAGTTGTGAGGAGCACTTACATCTAAAATAAAAAAGAATGGTAGGTAAGAAAAAGCAAGTGCATGTTTGGGCAACTGTCTAGGAAATGTCAAATGCTTTATTTTATGTGACCTCAAAATGAGAAGTTCTCTTTCCCCATGCATGGTGTAATTGGACCTGATCAAAATTATTCAATGGTTTGAATTTGCTGCAGCTAGGAAATGGGGAGAGAGAAATGGGCTTAAAGTCAGTTAAACTTGCAATCTAAGTATAGTTCTGCAGCTTTCTAGTTATGAGATGTTGCGCAAGTCTCGACTCATTTAAATTTCAGTTTCCTCAAATATAAAATGAAAGAGACAGTATTTTGTTTCATCTTGGTTGTTCTGAGGTTTAAACACAATAATATATATGAAGGAGGCTTATAAAATACAAATGCAATTTTAAATGTGGCTAAAAGTAGTTAAGAGATAGTGTATCTGGATTCTTAAGGTTTGCAGGTGCATTCTTGTAAGCTGTTATGAATAAAAATGTCCAAAATCTACACAAATAAGTGCTGCTGGTCTAAGACCCATCTTAGATTTTACCTAATTATGTAGTATTTCTGCTCCGACTATGACTGCAAATTTTTTGAGGGTCAAGCCTCTCCTTTGTTCCTTCTTTTGCATCACTGCACAGAGCCTAGCTTAGCATGGGGGTGGTACCAATTCATATTGATCAAATGCAATTAGACATTGTACTAGATAATTTGGAATATGTTAATATGTAGACTAGTGATTGTTAGTTTAATTTTAACCTGAGAAAACTGACACTCAGAAAGATGCAGTGATTTGCTCAAGACACACAGTTATTAAATGGTGAAATGGGATATAACCTCTGGTATTTCTGACTGCAAAACTCATCTTCTGTGAAGAACTAAATTAAGTTGTATTTAATTCCTGAGCTGTGGTTCCTTCGTAAATGAGCTTAGGTTTACAATCTGAATTTGGTCTTACAACTCTAGGCAGTACTCCGGTGTGCCATGTTATACACTGGGAATGCTCTGTGAAAGTGTAAGAGGTCTTCCAGGTGACCTATCCAATTAGAAGAAGAACCAATGTCCTATATATTAACCTCAGAGGAAGAAAAGACTTCTTCTTAGTGTTTTCACAGTAGGATGTTGTACTTAATAACACTGAATCTGAAAAATCAAGAACGTAAAAAAAGTCCTAATTTACAACTTTTCAGGCATCTGGGGGTTTGGAGGGGGGGTCCAAGAATTAGCTATTTTTTCTTCAGTAAAATGAGAGAATGTTAGACCTGGTAGGTAATCAGAGATTGTCTAGTACATCTGGCTCTAATATCATATGAGAAAACTGAGTCCCAGTGAAGGCAAATAACATCCCCCAGATTATATAGGAAGTTAGTGGCGGAGCTGGAAATAGATTCCATTTACCTGTCTTTTAGGAAAAAAAAAATTCTTTCCACCATGGTTTTTGGCAGTCTGAGATAAAATATTAAGGCCACACGACTCTTACAAAAGCAAATTGAAACACTAAAGGTTCTATCATATTTTGAATTTATTCTATCCCCTTCCCCTTATACCATTGTACTGCACATAAAATGGTGTTTCAATAAATTGTTAATTATTTGATTAAAATACTAGATTGAAATTTGCTTTAGTCATTTACAGGAGGAAAAAAAAAAAACAGAGGAGTTTTGCATGCAGTATGTCTAAGTAGTTCTTCCCAGACATGATCCTCCAACAGGTAATATAATAAATAGTGAGGGAAAAACAAAACATGGCCTAAAATTACTAGAAATAAACAAAACCAGGCAGACTCTGGCTGGAAGACTGAATGACATGGAATAAGTGGCCTTTTTTATTTTTATTTTTTCACTTTTAGCTTGAAAGCAGGTTAAAGTCAGTACCATGTTGGATGGCTACATCAAACCAACAAAACAGAACTAAAAAAATAAAAATAAAAAACAACAACAAAAAAACTACCAACCAAAACTACCAAACAAAAAAAAAAAACAAATAAAGAAATTTACCATCTTTCTGGCTCATAGAACCAAAGGGCAGAGAGTGGGACAACTACAGTGATTGGAAAATAAGGGGGCATGACTGGAAGGAGGGAACAAAAATTTAAAGTATAAACTCTGTCCAAATCTCAAGTGATTCATGAACTACACAAGTGTGAGACAGATTCTAGCTAAGGAGGAAATTTAAGCTTTTACTTAAAAGCTAGACTTTGCAATTTGAGTCTAATCAAATGAAATGCCTGATAAAGCAAACCGACAGATAAAATTATATTTCAGAAGAATATAACATCTAGAACCTCCAAATCTAACATTAATATGTCCAAGACATGACAACAAAAATCACTCAACAGATGAAGATACAGGAATGTCATTAATTCTCAAAAGACAATCAACATCAATCAATCTTGAAATGATTAATGGGAGTTATTAAATATTTTAAAGCAGTTACTGTCATTATATTCAAAGAAGCAAGGAAAATAAACTCGTAGTCAATAAAAAGATGGGAAGTCTCATCAGAGAAATGGAAACTTTAAAAAAAGAATGAAATAGAAGTTTTAGAACTGAACAACACTATTTGAAAAAATAAGTCTATTCCAGTTCTAAGATTGTCATATATTGTAGGTTTGTCTTACAGGAAAAAGAAAAAAAAAAAGAACAAACATGGCGGAGACTTATTGGAAGGTAGAAGGAGGGCAGAGCGTACAGTGCACACCTACCTGGATGAGGAGCTGCAAGACTTGCAGAGGGTGCTGAGAAGCAATGGGTTTTCCTTTGCCTAGAGTGCTATTTCCCAAATTAAATTCCCTAAGACGTCAACAGATGTTACCAAAAAATGGTATATGAAATAAATAAAAGAGAGGTTTTTAAAATCTGCTGTTTAAAAACTGAAGTACTTGTTGAAGCTCTCTAAAAAAACAAAACAAACAAAAAAAAAAAACATGCAAATGTGTCATTTAAGTCTCTAAGAAGAGGGATGCAAAGCAGGTTCCAAACATATTCAACTACAGAAAACTTTCTATTCCAGGGCATGTAGAGGAACTCATGTTCTGCAGAACACACTTTTGGAAACAGTAGGATAGAATCCAATCTTCTTGTCATAGAATTCAAAGCTCTTTGCCATTTAGTCCCAGCTGTTCAAACTCATTACCTTTCAGGATTCCTCATAAGATGTATTAACACATAAGACTTTATGTTTTAGCAATCATGATGTATTCTTTGTTTTGTATCCCAAAGCACCTTTACCTCATCATTTATGCAATCTCCCTATACACGTAGAATGCTTTTCTGCAATGTTGTATCTTCTAGTCCTATCTCAACGATTATAGTACCCCCGAGAAGTATGAGCATAACACAATCTGTGCGTTTTCATTGTGAGATGTCACAGCATGTGGGGAATTAGTCATCATCAGAGTGATTAAGCTCTGGACGATGTGAAAAACGTTGGCTGAGTTCTAGCCCAAGAATGGACATTGGCTATTTAGGGGTCCAGCAAACTCCAGCTTTCCATCCTAATGGGCAAAGAGTATGTAGCCAGAGGCACAGGTTGAAGGGAAGTCAAGAGGTACATACTCATTGAGGTTATTACTGTAACATTTTTAAAGAAGAAAGCTAGATTTAAGAGAGCTGGATGGTAGCCCTAGCTTTGCTCCTAAAAGTCTGTGTAGAAGTCAGCAAGTCATTTTCCTTCTTGGGAACATGGTTCACGATATACCTGAGTGAATAGGTTGCAGTGGTGGTATCCTAGTGATGCAAATGAGGACAACCTGGTGAGGTGGTGAGGTGGTGGGATGGTTGGAATAAAGAAAGAAGGAGCCACCCCTGGTTTCCACCAGAGCAGCTCTGCTTATTTTCTCCATTTTATATTGGGCTTCCACATACGAGTCTTTTAATGCTACTCAGAGACAGCTTGCAAACCTTTGAAGTAGATGATTTCCAAGGTGATTTCTATCTCTAGCATTTTGAGGGATTATTATTCAATCTGTATACTTGAAAGGAATTTTCAGAAAAGCCCTTGTGGTCATTCCTGCTCCATAATTTGTAATTGAGGTTTGCAATAGTGTGAAACAGTGCTTCTCAAATTTTAATATATACTCAAATTGCCCAGGCTTTTTGTTAAATTCTGCTTCAGGAAGTCTGGGATGGGTCCTGGGAGTCTGTACGTCTTGCAAGGGTCAGGTAAAGCTGATGCTGTTGGTTGAAAAGTCACACTTTTGAACAATGGAACACAGTTTTCTAGTGAAACACTATGGAGAAAAGGGTCAACGGCTAAACAAGTGTGAAGGCCGCTGAATAACCTAGCTGCTCTTATAGTCTTATGAAGCGTGCTGTAAGAGACTATCAAAGTCTTGCAGAAATTTGACTGGGTTTTAACTGGTGTTTCCTGAGTGAATTTTACTACATAATCCTTTCATGAAGAAATGCCTATTTACATAACAACAACAACAAACAGGTGTTATGTGAAACACAATTTTGGAAGAATTTTAGTATACAGGGGTCTTAAAAGAAAATTGTCTGCTCACTCAATTCCTGTTTCTGTTACCAAATAAATCACATTCTCAGATTTTACCTGAGAATAATCAAATATACAGCTTCCTTGAATTTTGCTTGAAATTTCAAATGCTAAGTCTTTTGAAACCAGTTAAAGGCAAATATATGTGTCAGGAATGGCCTTAACCAGATAAGGCTTCAATGCTATGAATGGTACTGTTCTAATTGGAAGATGTTGGGAAATGCCTTCAACTAGAAATATTTATTCTGCCAATGATTATGTACCCCATTGCTGATCAATTATTCTTTTAGGTAACGCTTCACTGTGTCCTGTTCTCGGATGAGCAGGCTCCCAATGCTGAACATTGGGTCACTAACACACACTGTGGCGAAGAGTTGCTGTGATCCCTTGCTTCCCATGATGGCCATGGAAAACAATGAAACAGGCCCCTCCCATGTCCACGGCCAACCCCTTTCAAAGTGTGCCCACATACCCCTTGACCTTCCCATCAACCCGAGGGTAAAGCTAAGGCATGGATTATCACGCTCGTTGAACAGATGAGAAATTTGCAGCTGAGAGGATAAGTTATTTGTTGAAAGACCTCTCCCTATTGGCAGAGCAAAGATGAAAGGTCAATAAAGAGGTCTAAGAATTAGCAGACTTTTCCGAGGCACTTCATATATTTGATTTTTTTGGTCCCATTTTGCACATTGGAAAACTGAGGTGTAAGATAATGTGTCACTTGTCCAAGTCTCCCAGTTAGTAAATGGTGGTGCCAGGGTGCAAGTCCATCTGTTAGATTTTGGTGCACCAGTGTGGGTGCCTTCAATATGTCTTCATCTATTTCAGATATTAGCAGCTACTAGGCCTTGTAAAGGAGGGGAAAAGGCTTCACAAGGATAGTGAGGTATAAGACCAGACATTTGCAACAGAGAAGTTTTCTCTACTGCACAGGTTTGCCCAAGGCCAATCATCATTTCATTACATGGTTTCCTTATTTCCCCCTTTTAAATATATTGTACAGTATTTTGTATGAGATGGTGTTATTGCTAGCTCATGATTCCTTAATGTCTTAATGAAGCACTTTACTTCCTAGGTACATTTTTATATCATTCATCTCAGAGAAACTCTAAAGATTTTTAAAAAATAATTTGACATGAAATCTCTATTTTGAGATTGACCCAGCCTGTACAGTTTTGATTGTCTGGAGTCTTAAAAAATGTTCTTCCTAAGCAAAAACACTAGTCAGCAGAGAAAGAAAAACAAAAAAACAAAAATCACCTTATTAAGTTTTATAAAGACATCCAGACAGACTAGCCTCTTTGACAAATCAGGTCTGTAGAGGAATATGAAATCAGGTCTACAGAAGAATACGAAAGGGTCAGACTCAGAACATGCAAAGACAAAACTGGCCAGAAATTCCTTCTGTTGCCAACACGATACAAGGCTCAGAGCAGATATTCCGTTTCTCAACTCAAAATATTCTTCTAGGAAGGAAAGCTTTTGACCATCTGCCTAGGGGGCCATTTGCACCATGTCCTCATAATGTGATCTTGGTATTTTTCATAGGATTTCACACTCCACATGTTGACTGTGACTTATAGATCCCATTTCAAATGTTATTTATTTCTTCTTTTTCGATAATCAGCCAAAGTGAAAATCTGTATGCTGCCAACGAATCAATCTCAACGTCATTCTTACTGGTGCCACCTTGGGCTAGACGCAATGCGGGTAAACGTGTCAGGGACTAGGCTAGGGCATTTCCAGGATGCCTGGTTTAATATACATCCTGAGAGTGGCAGGAGGCAGACAAATGCCTAGGCAGACAGGGCTGGGTTCCCGGTGAAACTCCACCTTCAAGACAAAGACAATTTAAAGTCTAGCTGTAAGTCCCAGGTAAATCCACGGACTGGATTGAGAATCTGTCTTTCCTTTTGATGTGCTTTCCTCTGATTGATCCCTACCCTTCACCTATTTTACATATACCTAACTTCCCTAATTGGCATTTTACACTGTCATGCACACCTTTCAGTGCTGCCTTTAACTTTTCTGCATACTCACAAACCAATCAGCGTGCACTCCCCTACTCTGGGCCCGTAAAAGCCTGGGAGTCAGTCACACTGGGAGAGAAACCACTGGACTTTGGGTGGGGGACCACCTCCATGTCCCCTCTCTGCTGACAGCCATTCCGTTACTCAATAAAATTCTTCTCCACCCTCCTTATCCTTCAGTTGTCAGTGTATCTTCATTCTTCTTGGATGTAGGACAAGGACTTGGGAACTGCTGAAAGTGAGTATGAGCTATAACACAGGTGGGCTGAGCTCATGCACAAGCCAGGCGCAGCCTGAGTGGGCCAAGTTGGTGCCCCCAGCTGGCAAGGAAGTCCCCAGCTGGCAAAGTGACCGAGAAAACTCCTGCATCAACCCTAATTCTATGAGGTAGATAAGACGCCCCAAACCTATATACCCATGAGATCAACTGAAGAGCTTTATGAAAATGAATTCCAATCCAGGCCTATCAGAACAGAATCTCTGGGATAGAAACATGAAATTTCTATTTCAGTAGTTATCTAGGGAATTATGAGGCACTTTCAGATTAACCAGCATCTGAGAGAAAACAGACATTGTTGTCTCACTTTATTCATGAGGAAGCTGAAGCTCAGAGAGAGAACATGCATCCCAGATGACTGTGCTAATTGTCCCTGATTCTCACCCATAGGTCCTCTTCAGAGCATCTGTTGAGGGGCCCCTTACAACTGAAAGTATGGTGTGCAGACTGGCAGCATTAGCATCACCTGGGAACTTCTTAGAAGTACAAACTCCCAGGCCCCCTCACCACAATGGTAAATTCAAAATCTGCATGTTAGCCAGTTCCCCAGGGGACTGTACTGCTCTGTACTTCTGGGGCTGGGAACTGAAAAAATTGCATTTAACAGACTCCACTGCCAGCAAACCTCCTTTAAAGGATTTGCCAGTGGGAGGCACTAAAGGAGATAAAAAGGTAAGAGGAAGAAAGGAGCTATTTTTGTCCACTTTTGCATTTCCTACAGAGGCAGGAGCAGGGGCAGGGAATTTGAGACAGGCTACTGTGGGTTCCAGCATATGATCATGATTTGTGAGTTTCCGGGTGAGTAGGGGCTCTGGGCCTCCTGCTTGTGGTGGTGATGTAATGTAGTAACGACAGCAGCAGGGATGTGGCACTGGTGGTGTTCATGAGCTCCAGCCAAGGGGCAGCAGAAGGTTCTTGACTTAAGAGTAACAGTCTCTTCTCTTCTGCACCTTCAGCTCTTCCAACACCATTGTAAATAATTACTGGCGTTAAGCCCCAGTCTTCTTGAAATTACAAGAGTGTTTCTCTTTAACTGGACATTAACTGATATAATAATATAATTATCATATAACTATATTCCTTATCAAAGGCGTGGGGTGGGGATTCAGCTCCAGAGTCTGTGACTTCAAAGCTCACATTCTTAATTGATACCAAATATGCCAAAAGCAGTGTACAATAAAGCATTCACTTATGTGGGGCAAATGGATGTCTCTTTCCTATTCATTCTTTTATTCACTCAAAAAATATATGCTGAGGGCCACACACAGTGGCTCATACCTGTAATCCCAGCACTTTGGGAGGCCGAAGTGGCCAGATCACTAGAGGTCAGGAGTTTGAGACCAGCCTGGCCAACACAGTGAAACTCCATCTCTATAAAAACTACAAAACTTAGCCAGGCGAGGTGGCGGGCGCCTGTAGTCCTAGCTACTCGAGAAGTTGAGGCAGGAGAATTGCTTGAACTCAGGAGGTGGAGGTTACAGTGAGCCGAGATCGTGCCACTGCACTCCAGCCTGGGTTACAGAGTGAGACTCTGTCTCCAAAAATAAAAAATAAAGAAATACACACACACACACACACACACACACACACACACACACACACAGACACTGAGCACTTATTCTGTGCCAATTGCTATGATAAGTAGTTTTGGGGATCCAAAGTTGAATAAAGCCTATCTGCTGCTATCATGGAAAGAAGATTCATAGGCAATTTATTATAAGACAGTGTGGTAAGTTTAACTTTGGAAAGTTAAATGAGTTACTATATGCTAAGTGCTTAATGATTGGCACATGGGAATTGCTAAAAATAAACATGGTAGTTATTATTATTACTTTTAAAGCTCTCTTACAGATGACTCTTCCAAATGGTTTTCCCCAGTAATTTAGTTCATTCACTGTGGCAATCAAATGTGTATTTCTCATTCCATCAACCTAAAATAAAGTCAGGGTGGGGAACACTCTGGTCTGTCTTCCTCTTTTTATAAGGACACAGATCTCATCATGAGATCCTCACCCTCATGAACTCATCTAAAAGTAATTACCTCTCAAAGGCCCTGTCTCCAAATACCATCACATAGGGGGCTAGGGTATCAATATGAATTTTGGGAGGAACACAAATATTTAGTCCATAACAACAGATAATACCAAGTTTTGATGAGGACATGTTCCACCATAACATTAGTATGTTTCTGGTGGGCAAGTAAAGTGGTACAACCACTTTGAAAGACAGTTTGGCAAAAAAAAATTAAACCTGAACCTGTGAGATATATATCACAAAAATTCTACTGTTAGGAATCTATTCAAGAAAAATAAAGATGCATGTCTACAAAAGACACACACCTGAATGTTTACAGAAGCAGTATTCGTAATAACCAAAACTGCAAACAAACCAAAGTTTTATTACCTGTCAGATAAATGAAATGTGATATGCCACACGCAGTGGAGTACTATTCACCAATAAAAAGTTACAAATTGCTGATACATGCTTCAACAGAGATGAACATTAAATATGCTATTCTAAGTAAAGAAGCCAGACACAGAACACCCCATATCACATTTCCATTCAATGAAATGGCCGTAAATGGCACAATTATACAGACAGCAGATCAGTGGTTGCCTAGGGCTGGGAATAGGAGGTATTTAACTATAAAGGAGCATAAGGGAAATTTTGGAAATGTAGAAAGTGTTTTAAAATTGGATTGTGTTGATGGTTGAACAATTATAAAATTTACTGAAAATTATAGAACTATATACCTACAATGGGTGAATTGTACATACATTTTATTTCAAGAAAGCTATGAAAGAACACACCGATTACTTTTTGTCTTAAGGGAAGTGATTGGCAAATTTATTTTATATTTTTTCAAAGTAAAATTCTTGTAACTAAAAACATGCATTCAGGTTTCCTAATTTGAGATACAGCCATAGTCACATTTTTATCTCTGACTTAAGTCATTTCACTTCATCTCTATGATTTTCGGTTTTTTCATATGTGGTTAGAGAAGGCTGAACTACATCATTTCTAAAGTCTCTTCTGGGATGGGCCCAGTGGCTCATGCCCATAATCCCAGCTACTTGGGAGGCTGAGGCATGAGAATTGCTTGAACCTGGGAAGCGGAGGTTGCAGTGAGCCAAGATCATGCCACGGCACACCAGCCTGGGCAGCAGAGTGAGACTCTGTCTCTAAATAACCAAATAAATAAATAGTCTCTTCCATCTCTGATTTTGTAGAATTCTTCAAATTGGTTTAGTTTATTTCTTGACCTGTCTATTAGACTCAGGATGCCAGAACATTTCCTACAGCTTGTCTTTGTTGTCAGGTCAGAGTTTGGAATAGACCATCTTATACTTTCCTGCTTGATCAAGAACATCAGAGAATGTCTTCATTTGATTATCATTGTCCTAAGGAGTTGGGCACAGCTGGCTAAAAATTGAGCAATATTCAGCCAATTTATTTTAAGTGGCTCTGCTCACTTTTTAACTTAATTTTACATGAGAGATAATTTTACTGGGCAAATTTAGCTTATCACACATAAATGGCAGCATTAAAACTAAAACAGAATTGATTTTTGCCTACCAAGGCTTGTTGGTCTAATTTATGGACTACAGTGTAATGTCGGAGGTCCAAAAATTATTTTGTTGTCAACGATTAAAAAGTGTAGATCTATTCTGTTTTTCTTTTGCTGATCCTGATGCATTTTGACATAGACATGGTGCCCTTTTCAAGTATTGAAGGGGTAATATGTGAAGTCACATTCAACTTTTACATTGGAATAATGCATTGCCATGTGTGCTGAATGTACGTGTGCCCTCAAAATTCATGTTGAGATCTTAACCCCTGAGGTGATAATATTAGGAGATGATGCCTTTGGGGGTGATTAGGTTGTGAGGGTTCACTCCTATAAGTGACCCTTGAGAGCCTTTTTACCCTTTCTGCCACATGAGGACACAACAAGAAGATGGCCATCCATGAACCCAGAAGAAGACCATGGCTGGACACTGGAACTACTGGCACCTTGATCTTAGCTTTCCAAGTTCCAAAACTGTGAAAAATAGATGTTTGTTGTTGAAGGCACTCAGTCTATGGCAGTTGGTTACAGCAGCCTGAGCAGATTAAGGCATAGATTCATGTTCAAGCTTTAGTATGCGTGCAGATATACTGGGGACCTTGTTATAATAGAAACGCTGTTACTATTGTTTTGGGTGTTCCCTGAGGGTCTGCATTTCTAACAAGCAGAATTTGCCATTGCTGGTTGTTGGGCCACACTCTGAGTTGAAAGGTGTTAGGATGAAAACAGAAACTGTAAAAGGGGCCAGGTGTGGTGGCTCACACCTATAATCCCAGCACTTTGGGAGGCCAAGGCAGGTGGATCACCTGAGGTCAGGAGTTCGAGACCAGCCTGGCCAACATGGTGAAACCTCATCTCTACTAAAAATACAAAAATTAGCCAGGTATGGTGGCACGCCCCTCTAATCCCAGCTACTCGGGAGGCTGAGGTGGGAGAATTGCTTGAACCTGGGAGGTGGAGGCTGCAGTGAGTCGAGATCATGCCACTGTGCTCCAGCCTGGGTGACAGAGTGAGACCCCATCTAATAAAATAAAATAAAATAAAATAAAGAAAAGAAAAGAAACCATAAAAGGGAAGAAGTTACAGGAACAGCCTCAGGACGATGACAGTGAAAACCATCTACAAAAGGAATAACAGACCTCCAGGGGCTGTAATTCTCCATCCCTAATAGTGGTCACGAGAGGCCATAAGAACTTCAGCAGAAGGAACTGGTGGTTGAGGGTCTTGCTAGACCAGAAGACTTCAAATGTCTTCTCTCAGTTTTCACATTTTTGGAGCATCTCTTCTGACTTTGATGTGTATATATAACTACACATTCCTAGGAACTTTAATTTTCCTACTGATTACAAGCGTTTTTGGATTTTGGGGGTCATGCTTTACTTGTGCTGGGGCCACTGCATTACAAGCACAAGCGTATCAATTGCATGTCCTGCTCTGCCTCTTTCTTTTCCTGGGAGAGTAAACACCGGTCTTCCTGTCCTCTGGCTCCTGGTAAGCAGGCACACAATGGACGGGCCTAGTTCTCTCTGTGACTCTTAGAGCTGGGTTAGGAAGGGAGGCCCCTATCATCTTTCTCAGCAGATTCTTGTTAATGAGAGTGATAACTTAGGTCTCTGTCCAGTGTTTATCCACAAGCTCAACTTCGTGTTTTTCCTGAATATGAAATTTTCAATGGTTAAATAGATGAATAAAGATGGCATTTTGTTCTTACTTGACAATTGATCTTTACACATGTACTTCATTGATCAGACACTTTAAAGGAATAAAAAAGGGTGACCGTTGGACTTCTACCTTCAAAAAGTGGTCGTCATCTCTCTGAAGGATTCCCTTGAAAGGGGATCAGTCAGCTTCTCCCAGAGCCACAGTGGGGATCCTGCAGTTGCTGAGTATATCTATTTTAATTATGCCTTTTGTAACTGGGGAGGTAACCACAGGATGGGCTCAGGGATCCAATGGTCTCATGATGAGATGGACCTGAGCTAAAACTCCATTGATCGCCTCACTTACAGTGGATTTTACGCCCTCCACTTTGATTGGTGGGGCCAGAGTGACATTTTTGGTCTCCTGGAAATAGTATCAGTTCAGAGCCTATGTCTGGTAATCCCCAAAAGGTATGAGTATTTCCTTTTTCCCAATGCACAGTCATCCTGGCAACAGACCATAGGAAGGGCTCATTCTCAGTAGGCTGAAAAAAGTCATCCTATTTAGTAGATTGAAATAATTTTCCCTGGACTATCTAGTTAGGCTGGTCCTCCCAGCCCCCTAAGTCCTAACAAAATTAGTAAGAATGGCCCTTTTCCCAGCCTGGAAGAGCTCCCTGAGAATTTTCAGTTCCAGAGAATTCTGAAAAGGCCCAAGAGGGGCCTTTCTGAGCCCTAAAGTGGGACTTGCTTCCATACCAACAGCTGCTAATTCTATGTTTAGTCACCCCCACAGGAATTTAGGATACAGTACGAGTCATGATCATTATTTATTTGATAAATACATGGTGGATCCTAAGAGTAGCCGATACTAAGGAGGATGCCAGGAATGCAACAATGAACAAGACAGACATGGCCTCTGACTTTAAGGAATGTGTAGTTTTGTGAACTGGATCACTTCAACCACATGTGAGAAATGCTTGTGAGAGGCTGCTGGCTGAGACTTGAAGGCATCAGAGAAAAAAATCCTGGGAAAGGTGCATCTACCCTGACACCTGGAGGAATATCCGAACTAAGAGATGAGGAGCAACAGGGACTAGACTGAGAGACTGTCATGAGCCAAGGTTCTGAAGAGGAAGGAGTTCAGAGGAGGAATGACATCACTGGAATGTAGGTTTTGATGGGTGAAATGTGACAGACTGTCTCCTTCACCAAATTTTAGTCCGGCTGCTCTTAGTCCCCCGCTCAGCTAGGTGTCAACCTTTGCCCCCATCCTTGCTGGAATTGTATGGCCCAGCTGCAGCAAGAATCCTGCTAAGTCAGTTTAGTGGGAAACCTCCACTCCTGATATTTGATCACATTCCTCACTCCCCACTCGTCACCCTGGGCTGTCTTCAGCAGGAATCCTGTTTTTAGTTTAGCAAGAATCCTCCTACCCTTGATATCTCCTCTTAGTAATTTTCCATCCACTAACCACCCTCTCCTGCTCCTTGGCTGAAAACCCTAATGCTTCCTGGTTGTATTGTGAATTGTGCTCAGTTCTCGACTGAAGTCTCTTTTCCCCTATTAAGATGGTTTCTGAATAAAATTAATCTTTACCCCCTTAATGAGTGTCTGGCTCTGGTTGTCTTCAACAAAGGGAAGAGATTGAGGCTGGAGAGGGAAATATTAGCCTGGCTAGGAAGTGATTTTAATTTTTAGAGGGCTATTACATGGCTTAAGAATTCTAGTACTATGGTATATTTACAGGTTATAAAAATCAGTCTCATTAAATAATAGAATGAGGGGGAGGGGAATTCAGGAGAACAGTCAGATATCCAAATTAAATCCATACCAATAAAATTATTTTATTGTTACATAGTAAGAGGATGGTCAGGCCCCTTTGAGAGTCATTGGTTTTTTATACAACTTTAAAATAAGCCCAAACAAAAATGAAATGAGCCTAAACAGCAAGATTCAATGACATGGAGGCCTCTTTAGAGGAAGTGATGACTAAGTAACAATCTGAAATCAGGAAGATAAAGTTGTAGTGAGCTAGATGACAGGTTGGGTAAGCTCTGAGAACAGGAAACTGCATGAAGTGAGATAAAGTGTGGTGTGTTCTAGGTACACCACAGAGAAAAACACCCCAACAAATTCAGTGTGATAAAAATATTCATAATTCCTTCTCACCATTTATGATTCTACACATATGGAACCAACATAATTTCTTCATTGCCCTCCTAAATGCCAGTTCACACTACATAACATTATGACATACCTGTAGGTACATTAGTCATGCACTGTGATCCATGATGTGAGGTCCCCAATCTTCCCATCACCTCTTCTGGAACACTCCCCCTCTTTCTTCTGCAATGCTGTTGAAGAGAAACAATATCAACTGCAATACAAAGCAGTCCCTTCCACACACATCTGAATGCCACAGTGGACTCCTCGTCCCATGCTTGGAATATGTAGTTTAGGGCAGAACTAGAATCTTAAACTAGACTCTTGAACATCTATGAAGCTCCCACTGGGCTGAAAGCAAGAAATAACAATGTACACCTTCAAATTTTTTTTTTTTTTTTTTTTTTAACTAGAATGAGAGCTTAGCTACAAAGAGCTTAGTTTCTGATCCCTCTAGTATTCAACCCTATGTATTATTTGGACTTAGGACTTGATAGTAGAGAATAAAAATTGATTCTCATCCCTGACTTTCAGAGAAACATATTTCCCCAAACAGCCAGCACACTCTGCAAGCTAGCAGGCTTTTTAAGGTCTGTAATTTTTTTTTCCCTATTTTTAGTCACATCTCAATCTCCCCCATTTTAGAGGAAAACGAGGTATATCAAGGTAAGAATAAAGCAATTGGGAACCAACAGTGCTGGGTATACGTTTAAAGATCCTTGTTCCAAATAATTTAACAACTTCCTGGTTACAAAAATAAATTAGATTTGCAAAGTCTAATGGTGGGATTGCTCAGAGGATTAATAAGAAGCTAGAAGTTCTCCTATTGAGGAAATAGAATTAGCTTTTTATATTTCCTTTTATACTGCAGTTCTTATTTTTAACTTATATTGCGTAGTATAATGCATCATTTTTATTGTTTTAAATGTCCTCTTATTTGTATCATTTCTCAGTTTTCAAAGCATTTTCAGCCCCTTACTGCATTTTTATCTTTATGATAATTATGTGGGTTTGATTAGGCAGGTTTTTTAAAATTCAAATTTAAAAATAAAAAAATCAAGGACAACTTTAAAATATTTATGAATATAACTTCAATACTCTGATTTTATAAACCACATTCCAGAGCTTTTCTTTGGTGGACAAGTAGGAAATGAATTTGAAATGATATTAAACCCAAGAAAGATGCTTGAAGAAATGAAAACATTTAAAAAGTCACATCGTTATTACTTATGAAATAAATCTACTTTTAGTCTAATAGAATTCCTCTCTCAACAAATTCTTAGAATGTTTGAAAATATTAAATTATTATATTAAAATGTCATCTAGGGAATCCCGAGGAACTGCAGAGACCCCGGAATCCTACTTTACACTATATTTATTATCTCTATGAAGTTTGTAAGATGTGCACACAGAAAACAGAAATATATAGGGGGACAAAAGGTTCTACTTTATTAGAATTCTGGGAGGCTGGTCCAAAGTCTATGACCTGGGTTATAGTCCAACTGGGGTCTCCACTTCACTTACTGGGGCTTAACTTGAGCCTCATGATTTTACCATCTTCCAGTCAATATCACGGAGGGAGAGAAAATGGAACGGTGACAGAATAGGTACAGAGGAAACACAGAGACTGTGGCACAGGTACATATTTCCTCCTTTAGATGTAGAAAAGGAAGAAGCAGAATAAAAATAGAGGTTGACTACTTGCAGGTCCTCTACTTGACACTTATAAACTATAGACAAGAGAGAAGAGAGAGATTGCTGGCCTTCAGCATCAGGAAGGAAACCACAAGGGATCTCACTGCTCCCTTCTCATGGATGGCAGGGGAAGTCGAGTAACCCACACCAAGGGAGGAGATCTTTAGACCCTGCTCACTACTGAAGACTTGGCTCAATCAACATCCTGGAATCTGACCAATCTCTTTCTCCTTGGAGGGAGAAACAAGAAGGGGTGAGCTGAGCTCCCTCGCAGAGTTAGAGTCCTAGAGTTCTGATGAGGAGTGTTGGACAGAAAGAAATCAAGTTGCAGGGATTTTTTTCTTTCCTGTTTCATATGCTTGGCACCAAAAAGTCAGTTAATAATATCAGCAGTTCTATTCCAAACACAACCATATTGCAATCTCTGAAAACTAGTAACAGCTGGAAAGAAATATTTATTTGGCTGCCTCTCTGTTATGAAAGATCTTGTGGTATTTTGACATTGGGAAGCAATAATGATCTAGTTCTAAAATATATGTGGTAAAGCTTACTTTAGAACGCATGGTGAATTGAACATGAAAAGAAATGGCTCTCTTATTGTGAGTACAGAATTGCTGGCATCACAAAGAATGGAGAGGTCTCTATTCCATCTCCTTCTGTTAGAGAAAAGAGAGTTTAAGAAAACTAAAGCTGACACTTTTTTTTCTTAATTTTCCTTTAAATCCAAGACGACCACTTCTAATTGCATTTTGTTTCCTTTTGCTACAAAGGTAATATTCTTTTAATCTGATGTTTTTCACTTATAACTTCAAAACAAATAGTATTTTTCAACCCTGAGTTCAAAGATGTGAAATAGCAAGCATTTGATACAGGAAGTTTATTTTTCTTAAAAAAACTCAGAATGCATTTTTTTAGTGACTTTGGGCTTTAAGCTATAATTCACTGCTATTTTTATACTAAGTTGTGAGTATTAGATTATAATGGTCCTCTTCCCTGAAAATACACCAAGTTCTCACAAAGTTGTGCCTCTCACTTTATTTTGTTCCTCTTTTTTAGCATCCCACGTGAGGCCATATGGTACCCTGGGCAGGAACAGGAGCTTTCGTTTCACCAGGTCTAGAGTTGAATCAAGGTTACATACATTATTTTTGTGATTTCAGACACATAACTAACATGTCCAACACCTTTTTTCATTTGTATGACGAGATCGGGAATAAGCACGTGAGATATTATGAAGATCAAATAATTTTTAAAATATAAACTATAGAATGCTTGTTGCCTCCACAATTCCCATTTGCCTTGGTATATTTGGATTTCTTACTTGATTTCTTGCTCCTAGTTTTCCCAACCAGGGCCACTTAACAGTGGCATAGGGTTTCTTCCAGAACCAAGCGTGTTAGAGGGCCACTCTGTCATATTCATTAATTATTGTTACTTCTAGTTTTTCTACAATCAGGTGGACCAAGGGTCAGTGAACAATGTCCCATGAGCCTAATCTGGTCCACTGTTTGTTTTTGCACAACCTGCAAGCTAACAGTAGTTTTTACATTTCTAAATCGTTGATAGAAATAAAAATAATAGTTTGTGACACATGAAAAATACATGATATTCAAATTTGTGTTCATAAGAAAAGTTTTATTGGAACACAGTCATGCTCATTTATTTACATATTATCTACAAATGCTTCTGCACTGTAACTACAGAGTTCAGCAGCTGTGTCAGGGACCGTAAGGCAAGCAAATGCTAACATATTTACCATTTGGTCATATATAAAGAAAGTGTGCCAACTTCTGACACAGAAGAAGGAAGCACACTTATTAAATAGATAAACCCTACTGCTAGTTTGAGCTTTGCTACTTGATTGTCATGTGATCTTGTGAGTCACTTTTCTGAAACGATGCTCCTTATAGTAAGATTATAGCCTCCAAAGCATCTAGAGAAAAACAAATGGCATATTGTCTATGAAAGCTCTTTGTAAACTGTAAAAACAATCCAATTGTGATTTTCTTTTTTCTTTTGAGAAAGGGCCTTGATCTGTTGCCCAGGCTGGAGTGCAGTGAGGTGGTCATGGTTCAGTGCAACCTCCACCTCCTGGACTCAAGTGATCCTCCCACTTTAGCACCCTGAGTAGCTGGGACTACAGGTACACACCACTATGCCCAGCTAATTTTTGTATTTTTTTAATAGAGATAGGGTTTCGCCATGTTGCCCAAGCTTGTCTCGAACTCCTGGACTCAAGCAATCTGCTTGCCTTGGCCTCCCAAAGTGGTGAGATTAGAAGTGTGAGCCACTGCACCCAGCCTGATTGTGATTTTCAAACCTTGTTTTTATCTTTGAAATATTTTATTCATCTAAATCTTAAGTGAAACCTCCATATGTAGATCAGCTATAAATAGGACAGGTGGTTAAAATAGGAAGCTTAAATACTAAACACCCATCCACTTCAGCTGGGTCCTTTGCTGAACCCCTACAGCTTGAAGAAAATGAGTTTGAAACCACTAGGGGATAAGTAAAGCAAGGGCTCCTAACCTTTTCCATTATTAAAGTTTCTCTTCTCATCTAAAAATTACTCAGTTCAACCTATGTGTCCTGGAATTTACCATCTAGTGACTACAAAAGAGGACATAAAAAATGCCCAGATAATAGGATAATTTCTGGTTGTTGTCAAGGTGACCAACAAATATGGGTTTCTGGCTATTTCCTTGACATTCAACCTTGTGATAACACAGAAAATGACTATGAGGCCTATGGATTTGAGAAATGAGCATGAAATGATGGGGATATCCCAGGGAAGACAGAGCACAGATGGGTCCCGTGTCGACAGAGAGAGTACCATGGGGAGACATATTGGGATGATTCACATGGGGATAGACCCAGTTTCCATTCTAGATATGCTCCCTTTCTTCCTCAAGATTGCCTGTGGCTGAAAATGCGCCACACCAAGCAGGGCTGGTAAAGACGACAAGGAAATAGCAGGGATCCTAAGGCCTGAGTGGGTAAGGCGTGCCTAAGGTCATGTGCAGGTAAACCAGCTGGCCTTCTCTGCTCACTCCTCTGCACCTCATAAATCATCTTGAATGAAGAGTATGACCCTGCTCAAAAGTACAGGGTACAGCCCTGAGAGACACAGTTATCTGAGGAGAATGTAGTTAAAGGGAAGTTTTTGCTTTTCCCCCGTTCAAATTTTCACCAGAGGACTGTGAGTTTACAAGAGAAATATCATGAGATGTGAAGAGTACAACTTCAACAAAATAAAGACAACAGAGTAGAGGATTTAGAGCAAGTGGGCCAAAGGTAATGAACATGACAAAGCAGGTATTGAAAACATTTTCCAAATAATTTTTTAAAAAGTGTTTGTAACATGAAGCAGAGACAAGCAATTGTAAAGAACAATGGACACATTTGCTAGGATAAACACAAAAGTCTGCAAAGAACAAGTTATTGATCTGAAAGACCAGGCTAAGGATCTGTCCTGCAGAGCATGCGCCCCACCCCCAAAATAAAGAAATAGAGACAGAAAACATAATAATGTAGCTACTAAATACAAGTGTAGAAATAAAATGTCAACATCTTTAAAACAAATTCCAGAGGAGAGAGAGGAGAGAAACATTAAGCAGAGAATAAATAGTGGAGGAAATGTTGGGCTGAGAAGGTTTCTGTTTTAAAGGGCACACGGGATGACATAGGTTAACGAAAACATACCTTGCTATAAAAAAGGTGAAATTTTGGAAGGTCACAGAGAAAAATCCAAAAGCCTTAAAAGAGAAAAAGCATATCACACACAAAAGAAGGAGAAATAAATTGTTGTCAACAGCAACACTGTGTAAGTGTTTGGAGGCATGAAGCCAACAGAATAATGCCTTTACTATTTTTAAAGGGAATATAGAATATTATGTCTAGCTTCAAAGTAAGGACAAAATAAAAATATCCTTGATATAAGGCCACTGTTCCTCATTATGCCTCCTGTGATCATCTTGTGGGTTTGGTTTTAAGCCAACTCCTTTGTTATATGTTTTAAGAAACTTTATTTGGAATTAAAATCTAAAAAATGTGTCTTTTTGCCCTCCAGGTTAAATAATTGTTTTCCATGAATGCAGTGGATTTAGAAAGCTGTTCTTCTGCCTGAATAGCAGAAAAAAAGATACAAAAAATATGGAAAAATCAACCTGCAGTAGTATCTCAAAATTACCTGTCTATAAAAGTGCTATGATGAAGATATAAACAAAATACTCTAAGAACAAAAACAATAATGAAGAGGCATGGACTCCAGATTGGCCAGGTTTTAAGAAAGCTATAGCTTGTGTAAGGTAGTATCTTTTTGTTGTTGTTTTGAGGCAGGGTCTTGCTGTGTTGCCCAGGCTGGAGTGTGGTGGTGTGATCACGGCTCAGTGCAGCCTCAAACTCCCAGGCTCCAGTGATCTTTCCATCTCAGCCTCCATAGTTGCTGGGACTACAGGCACATACCACCATGCCTGGCTACTTTTTTTTTCTTCTATTTTTGTAGAGATGGGGTCACCCTATGTTGCCCAGGCTAGTCTCAAATTTCTGGCCTTAAGTGATGCACCGCCTCAGCTTCCTGAAGTGTTGAGATTACAGGTATGAGCCACCGTGCCTGCTCTAGGGTAGGTTTCTGATACACTTGTGACCCTTTCAGCAATACTGAGGGTCAGAAAGTGCAGTCTCTCACCTTCACACTCCATAGACATGTATTTCATTTGAAATGTTGAAATCTTCCTTGAGACAATAACATTTTCTGTATTGCTACTGGGACATGCATCAGAATTTGAGTAATGAAAAGAAATCCACCTTTTCCTTATGTTTTAATAGCATGCAAAACATTGAGCTTCTCCACACTTCTTCCTAATCAATGATGTCTTCAAAAGCAAAAGATCCTTTAGACATTGTGACATGAGGTCATTTTTAATTTTTATTGCAGAATGAATAAAAGAGCTGGGCTTTATTGCCAAGAGTGAGACTCAGTAATTTTTGCACTATCTTTCTGCTATATCTCTATGCAACAGTTCTACTCTGAAGAGTTAAATCCTTTATTGTTTCTACACTATATTTCCGAGGAGTACATTTCTATGTTCATTATAGTTGAACCATTATTATTTTATTTCTATGATCTATTTACATGTAATGCATTTTTGGGTTGGATGAAGTATACTCATTTATGTAATCTTTTTTGTTTTGGTTTTCAAACTGTTTTTCTAACTCACGAGAAGTGTAATAATTTCTACATTTATTTCTATCAGTAGATTCCTACAGCAATAATAATAAGGTGCATAGCTACCAATTACAAGCCATGTGTGCCAGCTGGGGCAATAAACAATGCGTATCCAGTTATATAATTTAATATTTACAAACAACCCTGTGACATAGCTCTGATTATCATCTCCATTTTACTTATGAGGAAACTGGGGCTCAGAGAAATGAATTCATTTATCCAAGCCTGATAGCCAGAAAATGTTTTCTACACCATTGTAGTGCCTAGCACAATGCCTCCGACAGAAAAAGTGGGTTTTGAAACTCATTTTTTTAAAGCAAGAATACTGCACGAAATCAAACATTGTCATTAATAGCATGACCACTTGGTTTTAACCTGGACTTCCTAAAGCCAAATTATCCTCTCTCCAATACCAGCTTTAATCTCAGATTCCATCTGGGTGGCCGCAAACCCTCTCCCCTGCAGAGGTTAAGTGGGTAACAGCAGAGAAACTAAACTGTAATGCCCCTTCCCACCCTCTTCCTAACTCTTCCTAAGAGAAGTGTCATCTTATGCTTTGGAATTTCTGTCCTTTCAGGTGGATTTCTTGGAAGATGTCAGAGGGTAGAACTGGCCATGCACTGCCCAATATGTTATTGAAGTTGACTCAGCTAACTTTCTTAGATCTCAGCACTGAAAACAAAGTTCTAGTCCTATCAGAATAATAATCACCACACAACACACCGATTGTCATCCTTAATGAGCTTTATGAATATTTTAAAAATTGAGTCCCAACCACCCCTCTGTAAGGCTGAAAAACATACACACGTCTCTGTGGTGAATGGGCTCCATGGGGTGGAATTTGAAAACAAATCCTTTCTCTCTCACTCTCTTCTCTTACTAAACAAATAGAAAAGGGAATTTCATTTCAAATAGAAGTGAAATGGATCCCAAGTGCTGACATTTCAGCTCCATTTCATTAATGCCGACCAAATCATCTTTTTCTTCCTTTTTTCATTTCAGCTAGAAGCCTTCACTGGTGGCTGTGTTTCAGAAGAGGTCTGTGGACTGAGCCCCATGTTTCTGGCTTCACAGTGGAGGCTGAAGTGCACTCATCACTATTGTTAATAACAAGAGCCTCCAAAATGTCAATATGTGAGCAGCAAAGTTGTAACACATTTAGCAAACTTGTAATGCAATGTAAAGTTTCCATTATACAAAATTTCAAACATACACAAAAGTGGACAGAACAGTATTGTGAACCCCCACATACTCCTCAGCCACCTTCAGCAGTGTTCAATGTTCATGGCCCATCTGGTTCACGTATACCTCCCACACCTGTGCATCCTTTTCAACCCTACACTGAGTTATTTTGAAGCACATGAAGATTGCCAGCAAAATTTAATCACCTCAAGAACTTATGTTTTCTTTGTGTTACAAATAATGCAATTATACTCTGATTTTTAATGTACAATAAATTATTGTTGACTGTAGTAAAAAAAAGAATATAGTGTACAGGTTCTCTAACATATTCAACTATTTAAATCATAATTAAAAGTTTTTAAGTTTTAAGTGAGTAAATTTTGGCTAAAGTTGATCTTATGCTGTAGTTGATCCATATTCTTATGATTTTTACAGAAGAGCAATAAGAAAAGTAGAAAAAAAGGAGAGAAAAGTAAAAGAAGACATTCCACTCCAGCCTTGAGTGCCCCAAGGCTGGTGGCCTGAACTTCCCTCCTATTGGGCGTTGCCTTGACTCTTCTAGGTTTTCAATTCCCCCACATTTTGCTGACTTTTGTCTCCTAAATATTAACTGAATCCATCTTTCTCTGTGAAAACCACCTGACTTTTAATTAGAGCTGCCGTCCTCTCTTGTCCTTAGGATTGGAAGTGTCTCCTAATTGGCGTTTCTGACCCGTCTTTTTTTTTTTTTTTTTTTTTTTTGAGACGGAATCTCGCTGTCGCCCAGGCTGGAGGGCAGTGGCGCCATCTCGGCTCACTGCAAGCTCCGCCTTCCGGGTTCACGCCATTCCCCTGCCTCAGCCTCCCGCGTAGCTGGGACTACAGGCACCCACCACCTCGCCCGGCTAATTTTTTTGTATTTTTTTAGTAGAGACGGGGTTTCACCGTGTTAGCCAGGATGGTCTCGATCTCCTGACCTCGTGATCCTCCCGCCTTGGCCTCCCAAAGTGCTGGGATTCTGACCCCAGTCTTACACCCCTCCTGCGTATGGTGCACATTCCTGACACAGTGATCTTTCACAGTCACTCTCTCACTAATAACTCTCCAATGGCTCCCAGTAATCTATGGGATAATGTAGAGGATGTGCATTCATATGTTGTAGCAGGTAAAGATACCTGAAAAAGTCTCGGCATTCATCCCATTCAAACATGGGGTCTATTTCTTCTCCCATCGAATCTAGGCTGGTATATGACTACTTTGGTAAACAGAGGGTGCTGGAAGTGATGTTTTCTCAATTGTGGGTCTCATTTTGAAAAGTCTGTTAGCTTCAGCCTTGTTCTCTTGGAGCCAGGAACATATAAAATATCCAAATGCCCTACTGAAGAGATTACCTGGGGAAGTCCTGAGATTGCATCAAGAAAGAGAAGGGCCCAGCTGAACCCAGTCTTCCAGCCACCCTGCCCCCCCAGGGTGCCAGGTGTGAGTGAGGCTGTCCTGCACCCTGCAGACTGCTCAGTCACCACCTGGATACCATTGAGGAATGCCAGTCAGCATCACTTGAAGCAATCAGGTTAACAGGAAGGGGGAAGGTAGGGTGGAGAGGCGGGCGATAGTCCTACAGAGAGAGGTATCCAGTGCTATTGGAGCGCAAAGCAGCAGTGTTGTGTATGTGTGGGGGTGGCAGGAAGGGGCAGTTGTTTCAAGGGAAGCTCTCCATAGGCAATAGAAATGTATAAGCCGGCACCTAAAATATTAATAGTCCTCGGGCATGTTTTGCCAACCTGCTTTGTTGGGAGGCCCCTGTGCAAGGCCCTGTGTAATTAAGGTCTGAGAGCTAGAATCTCTTTTAATATTCTAGGGCCTTCTTTTAATATTGCTTTTGGTGTTATGTCTGGGTTCCCACTGGAGCAAATCTTACCCAGGGATTAGGAAGAACGCTCCCCAATTTGATACATCCATCAGTTCCAATCATGCTACATGTCACTTAGATTCCTGGCTTCAGTTCCAAATAGACTCTGCGGAGAAGCAGGACTTCCTGGTCTTTTGCAAATTTAGGTGCCCTTTAAATTCTCCAATGAGTGCCTACTGAGTACACATCAGAAACCCAACCCTCAGTTAGACATAGATGAACAGAAAGATTTATAAAATACATGACTTTCATATTCTGAGTACTTGCAGGAAAATACTGCAGTGGAAAAGGCTCTGACCTTGAAATCAGAGAAAGTGGACTCAGATCCTGGTTCCGTCATCAACACCCAGGAAGGCAGTCTAATGGAAGGGGTATGGGGGAGGTAGGGTAGAGAACCTTATCTATATGACCACAGGGTTTGGGCTCAAAATCAGAGGCCATGAAGGCAAATGTGTTGTTTTGCCCTCTAGTGATTTTTGGGGAAAAAAAGTGCAAACATTTAAACATCCAAAGATCTCACATAAAAGTAAAGATTAATTTGTTCTCTTGAAAAAAATCAGTGTGTATAGCAATGTAAGACCCAAGCTTTCATACTATATATATCTAATGTATCAGTCTGACCCCTGTTGGCATTTGATCCAGTTGTCTCTTGCTGCATGATAACTACCCCTAACATTAGTGCCTCAGTACAACAACCATCTTATTTTATATCATGATTTCATGAATAAAAATTTGAGGCAGGGCTCAGCTGGGCAAATCTTATGCTGCACATGGTATTGGCTGGTATGGTATGGAAGGCAGAACAGCGGTCACTTTCCAACTGGGTTTCCTGCCTCTCTTCTCAGCTTTTTGTATGCAAGTCCATCTACGCTTCCTTCACAGAGTGATTGTTCTCACTGCTTTGATCATGTCATATCATGATCATACCAGGTCACTAATTACCATTCACGACTCTCTGCTGCCCACCAAATTCAATCCAACTCCTTATGATAGCATCAAAGTAGTTGAACATGTGCTCTCATACTGTGTGTGGACACCTCTGACTCCCGGAAAAATGATTTGCTCACAGGGTACTGAATTCACCTTCGACCTTTTCTATATACTTTTGCTTACACAATTCCGGTCTCCTGGAACATTCCACACCCATCTATATCCCCATGCAATTCCATCTTCCCTTCAGCAGTCGTTTCAAGTTTCCCTTCAGCTCCTCCACATGGAAACATACATGATTGCCATTACCTCTTTTTCAGTAAAGGAGGACTTGAGACCACTCATGGCTTGCCAGTTAGTAGCACACTGATTGAACAGGCCAATTAACATCTTTGCCAGTTAGTAGCACACGGATTGAACAGACCAATTAACATCTTTGGGCCTCACTTTCCTCATTTCTAATCTGGACTGATATTGAATGTTGGGATTTTCAGTTCCCCAATCAACATAATACCCATTTTTTTTTTTTTTTTGAGGCGGAGTCTCGCTCTGTCACCCAGGCTGGAGCGCAGTGGCGCAATCTTGATTCACTGCAAGTTCCACCTCCCGATACCCAATGTCTTTACCATGACCCACAGACCCCAATGACATAGTCCTTGTCTATAATTTCTGTATCATCCTCTTAACTCTTTTGTGGTGCGCAAATCCCCAAGATTCCTCACCGCCTGGTATGCTTAATCTCTCAAAACCTCAATGTTCCCCTTTCAATAGGTGGAACAGGGATGTAGAAAAAATGATTTTATATCAAGACTGTGGAGTCAGACAGATTGAGTTTGTATCCTGAATATGTGATATTAGCAATTTGTTCAACCCTTATGTGCCTCAGTTTTCTCATCTGTAAAATAGAGATAATAATTATAACATTTTCCACATGGGTTTCCTGTAAGAAATAAATTAGCTACTATATGTAAAATGGGAAAAGTGTCTAGCATACAGTGTTACATGGTTTATTTTAGCCTAGATAAGACTAGAATGATTATATAATTATACTCATCAATATATTAATATGTTGAAAAATTTGAGAATTTAGCTGAGATACAAATACACACATTTTTGTAATTTCTTTGACATTATTACTATATGAACATGATGAAATTTCACTTTAAAAAGTTAAACTTGGCAATTTAATGACATTTTGTCCTGGTTAATAAACCTTTCCATTCTGTGGACACTGATTGAGTTTGTGATTAATTATGGCCATCTTCCCCATGACTGTCATGGTGGTGGATTTATTTCAAAATTAATTAAAAGGTTTCCTATATGTGATTATATTTAATCCTATTAACAACCCCATCAGGTAATCTGAGTAGGACCTGGATCACTATGTCCCTACAGATTAGAAAATAGTTTGTGTGATTTGCTTGACGCTACAAACAAGAGTTGACTTGGAGCTAGAAAAAAAGCAAAAACAATGAAAAATAGAAACAAAACTCAGAATCATTATCTTGCTCTCTTATACCATGTTAGAAATATATTATTTTGCTATAAAGCAAAGTTGCCAGACGACAAATTCCAAATGTGAGCAGTAGGGCTTATTGACTGTCATCTTTAATATTTCTTAAATACCCATAACAATTTTGAGCTATATATGGAAAACCAAACCCTTTCTGTAACTTCCATATGCTATGCCTTGAGTTTTGCCCTTACAGGTCGATTTCTCTCTGAGATAAGATTATAGCATATACCTTTCCTCAAACAGATCCTTTGGAAATCTTTCTAGGTACTGAGTTGAATTATTCAAGCTGTTAAATTATTCAACTTTTGCTTGAGTTATTCAAGCTCTTATTCAGGCTGATGATCTTGGCATCATTACATCTAAGGCATGGGAGTAGGTAGGACCCCCCACTAACATTCTGGGACTCCATTCCTGGGCATGAGGATTGAGTAGACATGGCTATGTAACTTGCTTTGGCCAATGAGATGTTAGTGACAGTGATATGTACCATTTCTTGGAAAGAAGCCTTAAGATCCAAAGGGTATTTCTCACATCTCCTCATCTCTACTGTGGAGATTGTCAAAGCTCATCTTGATATGTCTTCTCCACAGGCGACAAGAATGTGTAGAGCCTCCCAGCCAATCTGCTTTGCAAGAGTAGCATCAACAATCAATAGACGTTGGTTGGTCTTAATGCAGAAATTTCCAGGCTGTTATCATAGTACAATTTAACTCATTTTGATTCACACAGAAATTGACATCTAAAAGTGAGGGTGTTGCCATTATAAAATATTAAAAATAACAGTGTTACTGGTTTATAATCTGGCTGGTGGGCAGTGAGGAAGCTATTATTAAAGGCTGGAAAACGGAGATCTATTTTATGCAGTTGCAACTGTTTGACAAATATTTACCCTGTGAGAACTTGGGATGCAGATTACACAACTAATGCACTTGTAATTCTGAAGGAAGTGGTCAAAAAACAGAATGTTATTATCTTCTTGGGACATCATAGAGAATGGAAATGAATGGAGGTGACTTGGGGCAAGCTTTTCCACTTCCCCCCCTAAATTACTGTCAAAGGCAAAAGACTTCAGAAGAGGTCTTTTCTTGAGGAGAGGTGACCTATTACATATTTACAAATCAATAGTGAGATGGGCATGACCCAAGTGAGCAAAAACAGATGTGTGTATTTCACAAGCCTTCAGCAAGTATGTATTGATTACCATCATTTCTCCTGGTTTGGGAAATATAAAGATGAAGACAGAGCCTGCTGCTCTCTGGGACTTCATGTTTCCAGGAGAGAAAGACGGGGATGTTCTCACCTTGACATTGGACCTGACTTGTCATTAGGGCTTCACTGCTCACCAGCTGTGTGACTTTGACCAAATTCCTTTACCTCTCTAAGCTCAGTTTCCTCTACCGTAAAATGGAAATAGTATTGACCATAGATTGATGCGAGAATTAAGAGACATTCAATGGTTGCTATTACTATTATCATTCTATTTAAATTATGATCTAAAGAATAAGTGTTGTAACGAAGGAGCAACCACACATACTGAGTGACCAGAGTAAGTGCTTTCCATTTGCTGTAGGGTCCAGGTAAGGCTGCCCTGAGGGACATTTGTCCCAAGGGGCATTTGTCCTGAGGTTACCAGATAGACAAGCAGGGAAAGGACATTTTAAGTAGAAGGTAAAGCATGTTCTAAAAGATGGTGCTCTGGAGCAGCATAGCTTATTCTTGGGTTTAGGAGAAATTTTCTTGACTGGCAAAGGGTGTCAATTGCCTGGGTAGCAGCTGAGGTGGGAGAGCAAAGAAGGGACTCCAGGAGACCCCACCTCCGATTTTAGAAAGCATTTTTTCCTTTTATCTTCAATGGATGCTTCTTAGGGTAAGCCAAGAGAAAAAAAATGCATATACAATTAAATTTCTTTTCCATCACTGTGGTTTTCTATTAAATTCAGATCTCTTTTTTTCCTACCCAAATTCATGCTTTTTTGCACAGGAAGAAGCAAACTCTGTGACTTTGGATGACAGCAGGTTCTCTGTACTAAGTGGGAAGATCTTTTCAAATGAAATTCTAAGGAAAACCCTGCACCCTGTGCTTAGAGGGCCTCAATATTCCACTCCTTATCTCACCCATGAAAAATGCTTCCAATTATCTGCCTGCCTCTATTATTTGAAATACTTCTATATCAACCATTCAACTCAGATAATTGAGCTAAACCTTTAAAATGGGTTTTTAATGGGGGAGACAGGCGGTGGGGAATAAGTTGATCTAAGTAAAGTTTCTCACAATCAAAGGCAGACTAATTAAAACTTGACAGCTATGTGAATTTGTACATTTTAAAAACTCAGCTCTCTAGAGATAAAACACAACAGGGAGGCATATTAGCCAAGTGTCTATATTCTTTCCCTAAGGCACTGGAACACAGTGTTCTAAAAAGATGTGTAGTTTTAAAAATTTTTTTGTTGGTTTTAAAGCTGTAAAACTTTTTTTTCAAATGAAAACATTGAGACAACACCAATATATTGAAAGGATAAATTAAGAGCTGCTCTGGGGTAATGGGGCAGAGTCATGACCCTTGAAATTTCCCTGAATCCATCCCAGTGTCACAAGGCTTCCAAGCCAAGTTCCAAGACTTTGGAGTTCACAGGGATGGCAAGGTGATCACCAGGCCAGGAGTCCTTCCTCTGATTTGCTGTATAATTTTAGGCAAAGAATGTGAGGCTGCGTTTCATTATCTGCTAACTGAAGGGTGCTTCACTGAATGATCTTGGAACTTCTTCATTGCTGCACCACCCTATGAATTCAAATAGATTCTTTAATGCAAATAGGGCTTGTGCTTAGAGTTAATATTAACAGCTGCTTTTCAAGGTCCCACATCCTAAGCTTTATTTAAGTAATCCTGAATTCTTATTGCAGACTGATTTTTAGATTCTGTTTCTATTTTATAGATAAGGAATACGAGACTCGGGGATGCTCAGACACTTGCACAGCTTGTAAGTGAAGAAGCAATGATTGAAATCCACTTGTCTTGGTTTCCAAAGCCAATACTCTTTCCATTTTGCCAGCCTGTCTCTGGATGGGTAATGGTAAAATTGTCTGTGTGGTTGGGTTTTAGGACTTTCATTGTATATGTATGAATAATTGGTGCTTATAATGGTAGTAGATATATATATATACATATGATATATATATATAACTCCAGTTATATCAACCAAAAATAAACCCAAATTCATGGGGTAAAATATTTTTCTTTTGATTTAGCCAAGAGAATAACTAGGAATTTATGTGATGTAGTGACTGACACAGAGGAGGTACCCAAAATAATTTGTTAGATTACATATTTTAGGTCCTAAGAAACTGAACTAAGACAAGTGGGGAAGAGTTGATTCAGAATAATTTTAAAAATATCCTTCTAAAAAGATTGTCTGGAGGCTCAATGGACTGTTTTGGGAGATGCATCATTTCTCATGCCTGGAGGGCTGTAAGCAGAGATGACCTGTCTTCTTGGCAGGATTATTGTTGAGAAAACTCAAACACAGAATGGAGCATCACAGAACTGGAAAAGGAAGCCTTTGAGATCCTGACAATGGGAGATTCTTGGAGTATAGCTTCATCGGATCCTGAATTCCAGGATTGCTTCTTATAGTAAGAGGTGGTGGCTGAGCCCCCCTCCCTGAAACAGTTGAATATGAGAGAAGCCAATGTAAGTGAGAGAAGAAATAATCTCTCCAGTCTCCGTAATGTAAATGTAAATTGAGTAGATGAGGCACCAGGATGATGAAAGAGTTTTTTTCCCAGTGATCTCTGACTCTATCACTCTGTGTATATCCTTGCTAGCTCTCATCACAAGCATGATCATTTATTTATTTTACATGTACACTTGTTCATTTTTTGACTTCTCCACCATGTCGATCAGTTGGCACAGGGGCTGTCTCCATCTGGCTTACCATTATACCACTGGGGCTAACAGAAGGACTGATGAATAGTAAGTATTTAATAAACACTTCCTTAAGTGAATGGAGGACATAAACCTAGGCAAAAAACTGAGCAGGTGTGACAGTAGTGCTCAAAGAATTGAATGGTGCTGAATTTCCACAGCTGAGGCCATTGCTCTGCTGCTGTCAGCACCAGCCTGCTTTATCAGTCAGTCCCCCTGAAAGTGTCTGCAGGCCAATCCCTATTTGCCCATTCCTCAAAGTACCAGAAACCTGTTTTGTTGAGTTGGAAGTCACTCTTCCCCACTCATAGGTGGGCTGGGGGTCCATCTCTTTTTCTTACATTATGTGGTCCCGTGGTTCTACCAGGTGCTCCTGTATAAACTCCATACTGCACACTTCGGTCCTTCATGCTCCCATGTACTGCTCTGCCTGCCTAACCGAATCTTTTCAGGATCCTGGATCCCACATAAGTTCACTATGAGACTGATCCCAGATCCTAAATTTTGGATTGTGGTAGTCTTTGAAAGTAGGACCTCTGTCAAATTTATTTCAGTTTTCTTGTTCCTAGCATAATGTATAGCTAGGGACATTTACTTGTAGAGAAAAAATGTAGAAAGAAAAGAAGGGAAGAAGGAAGAAAGAGAGGAAGGGAGTAAGGGAGGAAAGGAAGGGTAGAAGGAAGGAAGGGTAGAAGGAGGGAGGAAGAAAGGAAAAGGAGGAAGGAAGGGTGGAAGGAAGGGAGAGAGGGAGGGAGAGAGGAAGAAAGGAAGGAAGGAAGGAAGGAAAGGACGGAGGGAGGGATGGAGGAAAATGGCAAGAGACAATAGGAAGGAGAGGAGGGAGAAAAGTGACAGAGGAAGATAAAGGAGAAAGAAAGAAAGAAGACAAGAAGAAAAAAAGGAGGGGTGAGGCAGGCTCTTCTCTCAACCTAATATTTACTTGTCTCATTTCCAGAATCTGGCCTTAGTTTGTTCTCTCCAAATTGCTAAACTGCAAGAAGGGATGTCCTCCCATCCCACTGTGGTCTGCCAGAGTTTGAACACCAGGTCCTTTTCTGACTAACGGACATCATCTCCATCCTAGCCTCTGTGTCCTTCCTGTCCTGATGATGTCCTCTGAAAAGGCAGGGTGGGATAAAATCCCCGATCTGTCATTGGCTAGCTGTGTGTCCTTGAGCAAGAAACTCCAACTCACTCAGCTTTGGTTTCTGCATTTGTAAATTGGGGGTTAAAATTTGCCTCCAGAGGGCCATTGAGAAGAAAAAATGAAATAACACTTGCACCGTGCTCATTGTGTGGTAAGTACTCAAATTCTCAGTTGTTTCCCTTCCCCTTAAGTTACCCTTTTACTTATCCTTAAAGCAAATCAACATTGAGACATGTTTACTTTGGGAGGAGGGCAAGGAAGCATATAGAATGGTGGGGAGAGGCAGGGAGCAGGTCCATTAATGGATGCAGCTGTCAGTGGCAAAGCCATTCTTTGCTTGGAGTGGAGTCTTCTGCTAGTTTCCCTTGCTGAGCAAAGATTTGAGTCCCAGATGCCATTTGATTTGCATGCTTGGGGAAATAATAAAATAACCCTATTATGAAGTGAAATGGCCTGTGATCTTGAGGAGCTTGGGATTGCTGCAGGGAAAGCTACTGTCCAATGCAGCAAATGACCCCTTGCAAAGAAGAAAAGGCAGGAATTTCTAAGAAAGAGCACATGTGAAGTTGCTAGGGCAAGGTATCCTGCGATGTGTTAGCAGGGACAAGACATAAAGCAAAACTTGTTTTGTGATCATCTGAACAAAGAGTAAAGGTGGCACAGTCTCCCCAAGCTCAGTAAGTTTTGAGAAAAAGTCATCTTAGATAAATTGCATTCTTGTAGCAGACTCTTACGGAAGACTTTTGGAGAAATGGATTATTTCTGATTTTGTCCCTTGCCACTGCCATTTGGTTTAATTTTGTTTGAATGAAAATTGAGAGCTACTGTTTTCCTAGAGAATATCTCCCCCATGGAGAGAGGTGGGAAGGAGACTCGGCCCGAGGGAGACACTTGATGTGCTTACATCCTTGGTGTCAGTTCTTCCTGGAGCCCAACTGCATCCCTGTCATTCCTTATAATTCAAAAAAACAGCTCTTTCCTCTGGGAGCTGGCCTGGCCCACACAGCTAGACCTTGGTTCACTCCTGTTGGACATAAAACAATTTCACAGAATAGCAACCTCAGACAAAGCCATGCCATGACCATGATGGATCAAGATGAAAACAAGACAGCTCCATCAGGAGCATAAACTTTGCCCAGACCACAAAATAACAAATGTTCCCCAATCCTGGCTGATATGAGTGACTGTACTGTTTTATCAGTTATGGTTTAGCCTTTCTCTAGTCTCCATCCTTGCAGATGAGATTTACTAAAATACTCAATCACAGAATTGCCCTGGCCACCTGACAGCATTCAATCCAGGGTACACCTTCGCTTCTTTAAAATTTCATAAAATCACCCAACCAAAGCCCAAACTCTATTCTTTCTACCACCCGCTTACTGAGATGCCCTACAGTTTCCCAAGGTACTCATCCTCCCTTGACCCAACTTATTTAACTACAGGTATGTTCCTGGTAGTCTTTGGCTGGAGGGCAACTGGCCTACTGGTCAATCCAATCCCTGCTCTCTTAGTAAGACCCTTGTATTCATCTGAATAATTTTCCTGTTCCCCTAAGCTAGTTCAAGTTGGGTTTCTGGCACTTGCCACCAAAAGTGTCTTGACAATGTGATTCAGTAAAATCTCAGTGTGTAAACCACATAGCATTTGGTTCTTCTCTGAATTAATCAAACAATTTTGCCTCTCTATACCTTTGCGTATTGAAATTTCATTTATTCCATAGATTGAGTTTCCACTATGCACCAGGCACCGTCCTAGCTGCTGAAGGCACAACAGTGAATAAAACACATAGGCACCCTGACCTTATAGATACTACATTTTAACATCGTGTGGTTGGCTCTGCCTGTCGTAGGATTCCTCACCTTGCTGAAGTGCTTCTCATTCTTCAGTGCACCAACTAAGTGTCACCAGATATAGGAAACCTTGTAAGACCATCAGCACAACTTGTTTTGTGTTTATGAACAATGTGGTAAAAAGTCTATGGTATAAGGCTAAGAAAAAAAGTCAGGAAAAATATGTATGTATGCAGCAGTGAATTCCTGCTGCTGCTTCAAGTCCCTGCTCTGTTGGAGTTTGTGCTCCCATAGGGGGAACTAGATAATAAATATAGATGAGCTATCTCAGGCTATGCAGGAAAATGTTGTCCACCAGGGCATGGAGATAGCCAGTGGCAGGGATATTATTTCAAGCAGGGTGATGGGGAGTGAGGAGGTTGCCCTGCTTAGGGGGTGGCTGAGAAGCAACAGTGAGTGGGGCACTACTTGGGGAGAGATTTCTCAGGCAGAATGCATAGCAAGTCTGAAGGCCCTGAGATAGCAGTAAGCTTTGCTGCTTGAGAAACAGCAAGGAGGCCAGGGTGGTTGCAAAGGAGGTGGTGAGGGGCCAAGTGGTGGGAAACAAGGCCAGAGAAGTCATGGAGAGGCAGTTCATACAGGGCCTTAAAATCCATGGTTAGGACTTTCAGTCCCATTACTAATGGGACTGGAAACTCTTCAGAAAGCAGAAAAGGGCATGCTGTGACTTCATGGTTTCAAATCGTCTCTTGGATGTGTGGACAGTAAATAGTGGTGGAGTTAAGGGGTTTAAGAATGAAAGCAAGGAAATCAATTAAGTGGGTTTAGAAGCTGTCTAGGGGAATGATTTTGGCTTCAATTAAAGTGTTACTAGCCTACAAAGTGACAAGAAGTGGTAGGAACTGGCTATCATTTGAAGGTGGAGTTAATAAAATTTGCTGCTAGATTATATGTGGGGTGAGAGAAAAGGAAAAGGGTTGAGTTTGGCTCAGAGAATTTTATATATGAAACTGGAAAAGTGGAATTGCAATTTACTGGAAGAGATGAGAAGGGAAGGATATTTCGTGGGGTAGGGGAGCGGGCGATTTAAGAAACAAGAGTTAGTTTGTGTCTGAGATACCTATTACACATCCAAGTGTGAAATCAGACCACTTTGTAGATTCTTTAAAAACGTAAGTTTCCTACAACTTAAAACTTTTTCTCCGATACAGACACTTTTTTCCATATTTTCTCTCTACAGAAACCCTACTAATTCTTCAAAGAATAGTTTAAAGCCTTCCTTGCCTACAGCTACCATTTATTTAATATTTACTCTCTACCAGAAACTGGGGCAGCGAGGTCCATACAGTAGTTCTGCTCCAAGAAGTCATTCAGGGACTCAGTTTCCTTCTATGGCGAGGCTCTCTGGACCCTGAGGCTGTAAATCATTCTGCTGAATTCCCTACATCTGCCTGCCAGGATGGGATGAGAGAATGGGAGAGATGGGAAGAACTGTGAGAGAGGTGGACATGGCTGTCACTTTGACTCTATATAGAACATAGACATATGTTCCTAGCTAATGAAAAGTGAGCCTGGGAAATTATTTAGGTTACATCAGCTACATCCCCCACATTATGAAAAGATACTGTATTTTGTTGAGTAGTCTGGTGGGATCTCTCAAGATTGAGCCAGAAGCATTTTAGAGCCCTTTGTTAATAAGGGTTGGATGTGATGCTGTGGCTGGTGGTCCCAGTGGTCCCAGCAGATGGTGGCTTTGGACTCTCTAGCTCTAACCGACCATATGACCAGTTCACAGTACCTTGGCACCCTTTCCTGCCCTTCCCCTTGCATGTACATATCTGTGTTATGCAAAAAGGAAGAAAGCAAAGTCCCAAAGAGAGGAACAAAGTCCATTTGGGAGCCCTCATTAAGTGATGCCCAATAAATACATCACACTCCAATTGGGCCTTTTGGATTTACAAGATTTAATTCTTCGGCCTCTCTGGAATCCCTTGTGGGTAATTGCAGTTGACAGGTTTACGCCTCATGACAGGTATTTTGTCACTCAGCTCCAGCCCCTGCAAATGGCTTTATAGTTCGTCACGCCTAAACCTCTTTAAGCGGTGGCAACTGATGTCAGATAACATCCCTTGGTGTGATTCAAGGCTGAATCTTACTCTGGCATGAAATAAATGGAATCTTTACTATGGAAGGAAATGGTAAACTGAAAGGAGGAGGACATTTCTGCAGGCAGATGAATGGAGGCTGGCAGAGATGAGTCCACATGGCACCTGACACATCTGCGTGCTACCGGAGCAGGGCAGGCCACGAGGTGTCATGGACATTGCCTGTAGCTGCCATGAGACAGGCCTGGGTTCCAATGCAGCCACCTTGGTTAGCTGTTCAGAGAATGTGTGCTGGCTCCTACGTTGTCTCTAGTGCTGAGCTGAGAAGCTGGGGTACTTTGGGGAGGTCTGGGGACAGTCTTGCAACTTCCCAGAGCCCCGTTGCTGTCTTCTATAAAACAAGAATAATGCATGCCTCACAGGGTTCTTGGGAGGATGTAATGATAGAAATCATTTACTCAAATATTTTTTGAGCAGCAGCTGTAGACCACTCACTCTTCTAGGAACTTAGATAGCATCCTAATTAAACTGTCCCTGCTCTTGTCAGCTTAGTTGCTAGGGAAGGGGTAAGTACTAATAGCTGACTATTAAGAAAATGCACAAAATGTCAGCTGAGTGTAAGTGTTATAGAGAAAAATAAGGCGAGGTGAGGAGGAGAGACAGGGTTCTGCTGTTTGTTAGCCAGGGACCAGCCTGTGCTCATCCAGGGCACCCACATCCCTTCCTGTGCTCTCCATGGGCTCCTAGGGGCCTCTCTCTGGTCCCTGCATGTGGCCCCTAGGTCTCAGAGCCAGCAATAGTGCAGCGAATTTTTTTCATGATTCAAATCTCTGAGCTCTCCTTCTGCCACATCTATCCTGTCTCAAGTCAGAGAAAGTTCTCTGGGGATTCAATTGGGTCCACCTGGGTAATCCAGGCTCATCTACTTATTTTAAGGTCTGTAACCTGCATTACATCTATGGAGCCCCTTTTACCATGTACATATTCACAGGTTCTAGGGGTTAGGGTATTAATGTCATTACGGGGAGCCATTATTCCATCTACTACAGCTGAAGAGGCAAACATCAAGAATGACTCCAAGGCAATTTGACAGCATCTGAAGATGCCTGGCATTGAACCCAGAACCTTCTTATCAGACAGCAGTTTTTCCCTAGGACACCTACAAAATGATGCTCAGCTCCCCCAGTACAGCCTTTCCAATCTGTCCGCTCTCCCTTTCTATAGCCTCAGCTCCTGACGATTTCTTGTTGTCATTCCTCTGCCCCAGCAAAGATGTCCAGTTGCTACTTTTGACCACTCTGCCGACAAATCATATCTCTCTGTCCCTCACACTTTACACTGTTCATACATAAAAAACTGTACTGAGCACTAACCATGTGCCAAGCACTGCTCCAGGTTCTGGGGACACCATAGTGAGCAAATCAAACAGTGCCTCTCAGTCACAGAGCTTACCTTGTTAATGCCCATCTCCACCTGGGGAACTCCTACTCCACTGCCAGATTCCAGTCCAAATGCTCCCTCCTGTATGGAGTCTTGTCCAACCTTCCTCACAAAAAAATGGCAATATCCCTCTGTGTAAGTAACTCAGAAAGAGTTCTCTCTGGAACCCTTAAAAAAGAAGAGCATCACCAGGAGACAGTACCCTGCCGGTGTAAGCACTGGCTACTAAGAGATGCCACGATGTTCTGTTCTACCATGAATGCCTGTCACCCCCAGGACTCCGGAAGTCAAATGATCATGCTCATTCCCATATTCTAGATGCTAACTGGTCTCATCTCTTATGCCAAAGCAGAAGGCCTATTTCAAGTGTCCATGAAAGGACACTTCACTTCTATCCCTTAATTCTATGCCCTATTGAGTGATATTCAGTTAACCTACCCAGTTTATATACCCCCCCCCCCACAGGTCCACATGACCTCCACACCCCAAGGAGACCATCATTCTCTTCCACTCTCTCCCAGGACTGTCCTTCCTCCACCTTACTGGACTGCAGGCCACACTGACTACTCTCTGCTCAGTTAGCAGGACTCAAGCCTCTACAGGGCTGCACCCTCACTCACTCTTCCCTAGCCTGAACCGCCCTCCCATGCACGTGAAAACTGATGAAATGAGGGAAAATCTGAAGGGCATGGTCCCACTCAGGTGAAAGTCTTTTCCCCTAATCCCCCTCATCTTCTTTTTATAAAGGACATTTTCTTTTGATGGGCAAGACCTCTGATGAGAATGAATATTGAAGGTTTTGTTTGAGCTACGTTTAGAACATTTATTTCAGAATTATAATGTTTCAGGTTTGTGACAAATGCAAAAAAAAAAAAAAAAAAAAAAAGATGGGAGGTAGGAATGTTCAGGGTGACACCAGGCACAAGGACATGGTCCAGCCCCGAGATTGAGACAATACTATTGCCACAACACATCCCCTCAAATCTGCATGACTCCTAACTTATGCCAAGTGAGTGAGACAGACAACCAGACTAGACCTGTTCCAATCTGCCTCCCAACCTGGGGTGAATCATGTCATTTTTCATGCCATTTTTGACCCAGCCCCTGTGTACCTCTCAATCTAACGGAAATGATGGTTTTATAAAGATTGTCCTGTGGTTGTCAGGAATATGGCAGTCTGAAGATAATTTTAGGAAAAAAAAAACAATTTTAAACCTTCCCGGGTATCCTATGGCTTTTGTATCCTATTGGCTTTACTGAAGAGAAATCTCAGTCTGAGGCAGCTGCTTTTGGAAAACTTGATTGTGTTCACAGCTCCTCCCCCAGGAAAGGAAGTTTCTGCCCGAAAGCTGAATTTTATTTGCTACACTAGAAGCACAGCCTGCTTACAATTTTTAAAATTGAAGTTTGCCTTCTAAAAAAAGTCTGGAACTCCATTCTTTCATTCTCTTTATACATAGATATATATGTACACCTATACACATTTTTATACATATTAGGATACATGTATGATATATATGTAGTATACATATGTGTACTATACATATATATCCATAATATGCACATTATGGCATATGGGTTATATATGGGCTTTAAAAATCATGCCATGTAATCCTTAGTCCTATAGCATCACCCATGGTCTCTTGTGAATTATGAAATTTTATTTTCTTTGGTCCTTCAGTCCAAAGTTTCTATCTCAATCTTTGCTCTGTCTTTGCACTCCTGCATGACCTTGGGAGAGCTCCTTAGGATCCCTAAGTCCTTGTTTTCTCTTAGGCAATTTTAACCATAAAGATGCATAACTAATATATGCATGGGATTTACAAGTCTTCAAATGCTTTCACATGCTGTATCTCTTTTGCTATACAGAACAACCAGTAAATGTGGGAAACTCTGCCGTATTTACTTTAAAGATGAGGTAACTGAGGCTCAGACAGTTTAAGTTACCTGCTGCATCCCCCAGCTGGATGCTGGAGCCTGGACAGCTCAGGCTTTCCAACTCCCATCGTTTTTTGTGTATCTTGCTGGTATCCAGGGGCTAGTGAGTGGGCTTGGAGGGAGAAAGGCAGAAGGGAAATTCATATGGCAACAGGCCCAATTATTATAATAGTCTTTTTTTTTTTAACATGGTTCATGGAGAATGGAACCTTATTTTATTGGCTGAATGTATACACTCCCATTTGTTTTTCATTACATCACTCTCTGATAGGCATTAGGAGTCCTATTTAGAGAGATTCAGCAAGGTAGTTGGGAACTCCTGTGCCTAAAGTTGCACAGCTAGTAGTGACATAGAGCCTGATGTCAAGCCCAGGCTCCTTCAACTATTCCAAGCTGCCCTTTAAAGACAGAGCCACATAAGGAGAAATACTGCTAACAGCTGTGCTATGATGTCTGTTTACAGCTGAGGGAATTTGACCATCAGCAATGCGAAGTTCTGTTTTGTGAGTCAGCAGCCAAATAGCTCTGCCTTCAGAAGTTGAGTCAAGACCATCTTATTCCCAGTTTCTTACTTTAATCACCAGCAATGCTGCCCACTACCAATTTCTGAAAAACTTCCAACCTTATTACCTTCTCTTAGAGAGCTTTCTGCTGAAATCTCTTGAGGCAAATTTATCCGTTTTTTTTTTTACCCCTTCTGCTTTTTTGTGATTAGGGTCTTTCTATCACTTGGCTGCTATTAAGTTTCTATTACTCTGTAGCACACATCACACAGAAGCAAGGGCCCCTTCATTTAGACAGATTGCTGCAGCTTTTGTAACCCAAAATACACATTTTAAATACAGCTGGCTCTGCAGATCCTAAGCCAGCATTGGGTTTAGCCCTAGAATTGTCTTGCAAACCTTTATTCTACCTTAGCTAGTGATGTAGAACTAGAATTAAGTAATCATGCTGATAGATCAGTGTAGAACAATATATCTACAATAGCTTCAATAAGCTGCTCAGAGCGAAACATTTGGAAGGAATTGTTCTTTTGTGTGCCAAGAAAGAACTTACTTAAAGGGAATTATGAGCAACAAGGTCTCAGCCAATATGAAAGTTAAAGTATTTACACTTCTACATAACTGCTAGTTGACAACTTTGAGACATGTATTACAGGCATTTATTAGCTACTCAGCCACCTTAGACATTCACATAGTATATTGCATCGAAGTAAAAAAGACGAACTCACCCTACAAAACACGTGAGCTTATTTGTTTTGTTCTTTTTTTTTCCCTTCTCTCATGCAAGTGGGGATAGAGATGAAGGATTCATTAAATTCCTATTATGTGATGGGTATTTTACACATAAAATCTTATTTTTCCCAGCATGGTGCTGATTATCATTTTCATTTAGCATGTGAAAAAACGGAGGCTTAGCTAGGTGAAAGGACTTGGTGATAACAACAATGCTGGGATTCAAACCCAGGCCTCTGATAAAATATATTTTACGTTATACCTCATTGACACATGGGAGTTCTCAACCTGGAAAGGCCATTCTTGTGAGTGCTGAAGACGTGTTTTACTTCTTCGATGTCACAGAACTATTCACCCTAGTGCCCAGAGTCACAGACCTGATTCATGCAACCCAGTATGCAGTGAATGATGATGCCAAGATCCAAAGGTAGAGAAAATAGTCATTGGCCTGTGTGATTTCTTTCTCCAAATGCTAAAGATGGCTGTTTGATGCTGCTTCCCAATTCGTTGTGGTTATTCTCTCTGCTCTACATTATAATTTCACTTTGCAAATAATTTCACTTTTTCTAGGGTTTATGGTTAAATCTTATATGGTTCAACTTTATGCAACTACATCATATTTAATAGACACATTACTAAAACAAGAGTCAATATTTTTAGGGCTACTTCTGCCACTTACTAATGAAGTGATGTGGCATATTACTTCACCTGCCTGAGACTCAATTCCCTCAGTTACAAAATTCAAATAAATAAAAACTGTCTGAGTTATCTCTCAAGATTTTTATCAAATATTGCCTGAGAGCAAAGGTCGCATGGGTGCATGGTAAACACTAACTGTTAGCACAAACATCACAGACACCCATTAGTCCTGAAACTACCATGTTCAAAATTCGTGATTATCTTCTTTTGCCAATCTATAAAATCTGATTGGTGGAGCATGCTTTTCTCTATACTTACACCTGTTATAATTGTATAGATTTCAACTACCTTATCACAACTTGACATTCTTGCTTCCACTTTATTTTTCTTGTTTCCTTATTTGCTCTATTTTATTTTTTTCTCTCTCTATCTCTCCCTTATGGTGTAAAGAGGGAGGTGAGAGAATGGGAATGTATTCAATGTGATTATAATAAAATAAGAAACTTGACAAGTGTTGCAGGAGGGGTACAAACAAAAAGAAAGGGAACTCTAAGGAGGCAATAATTATATCTAGTTCTGTTGGAGGTGGAATAGAACATTCCAACAAAGAAAGGACAAGAAAAAACCTCAAAAGGAGATGATATTCTACCTATTTAATAAAAATAGAAACATATTGCTAGGCACAAAATTGGGCTGGGGAAATAGTTTTCAAGGTAGATGAAACGACATGATCAAAGACTCACATCTACAAAGCGTGAGTCCCAGAGAAAGTTTAACACACAGTTTCTACCCCACTTTCCTACCTTCTTGGGTAGTGAGATGAACTCAGACCTTCCTCAAGCATTCTCCATTTCCAGCTCCGTCCACCCTATGCACATTGCCCAAAACCAAACAACTTCCGTCAGGAAAAATGATCCGATTAATATATTTGGATATGGTTCTAAGCTTTGGAGATGTTACACATGAGCCACCCTCAGCCACCTTCATGAACTTTTGTAATTAACGTAGATTCAGCTGGAGGAAGGGCCAGCAGCCACCGCATGCCAACAGAGGGACCCAGCAGGACGTGATAAGGCCCCTGAGCATGGACTTCAGAGAATAACCATGGCTTCCACTTTACTTCAACCTCCTAAGTCTTGCACAAAATGTTTCTTGAGGGCAACGTTAGCCATGCAGGGAAGGGGATTCTAGAAGATACCATTCCAGTTGAGTGCAGCTGACAGAGCAGAAAGGCACCACAGTAAATGAGAGCTTAGGTCTCAAAAGTAGTGAGGACAGGAAAGAGGTTCTGGATCCAACCCACATGAGACTTAGAACCTAGACCTTTGCATAAAGCTCTGAACCCTCTGTAGAGTGGCTTATAGGGCCAATTTCAGAGTATTCTCAAGTGAGTCTATTGGTCACTTGCTTTCATTTGTACATATATTTTAAAAAGTGAACTATGATGTTAGCTGCCTGCCTCATTTTAAGACTGCCTTTACATCTTTTTCACAAAGATTAAGCTAATTGGGGTAATATCAGTGATGTCATAGTGGGGAAATTATATTGATTCACTTTATCACCATGGTAGGTAGGTAAGATCAACCTTATATGATAGACGTAGTTTGTAGATTATGCAAAAATATACAGTGTAAAATATACATTCTAAGAACATTTGTTTTACATCAAATATAGCCTAGTGCCAGTCTCAAGGTTGCGATTTAAGAGTTCTTGTAACTGCAGTATTTTTGTAGACTTCCTTTCAATATAATGAGAGGCCTTCGCCTATTTTAGCAAGTCATTTAGAAAGGAACTCAGCCCTGTGATGAACAAGATCCAGAATAAATACAGATTTGACTTAATTTTTATGCTGACAGGTATGCCGATATTTACTCATATTTCCCTTTTTATCTAGAAGGTATATTGGTTAGCTCACAGTTAATCATCTCAAAGTATCTGAATCAACAGACTCTCGATTTTTAAAAGTTCTTTATTAACTGTTAAATGGGTTTCATTTAGATTCTGATTCAACTATATTTTCTAGCCAAGGATGAAATAAGAAATAATGTTTATAATTAAAAGTTTCCATAGAACATAATTTAAAAAACCCAGAAGAGAGAGAGAATTTCTGCCTGGGGTATGGGGAAGGAAAATTAGAGCCTTTCCTGAGAATAGAAAACCCAGTGTTGGGCTTCATGTGGACCTGGGGCTTGATTTAACACTACCTGTGTGGGGTGAGAAATCCCACTCAAAGAAAGTAGCATAAAAGTCAGTCTCAGGCTGAAGATAACCACTGGAGCTCAGACATCTTGAGGGAAATAGAGTTGTCCCTTGGTATTCATGTGGAATTGGTTCTAGGACTTCCCATCTGAGGATGCTCAAGTCCCTGATATAAAAAGCTGCAGTGTTTGCATATAACCTACACACATCTTCCCATGTAATCATGTCTATATTATTAATAATACCTATATGATATAACTTCTTTGTATTGAGTATGAAATAATGACAAGGAATAAAAGTCTGTGTGTGTTTAATAAGACAAAACTTGTTTTTGAATATTTTTATCTGAGGTTGGTTGAATCCATGAATATGGAACCCACCAATTTTGAGGGCCAAGTGTACTCAAAACACACAACAGGAAGGATTTTCAGGGGAAAATTTTTAAAAAGCTTTATATAATAAAGTGTTTTTATAAAAAAGTAAACAAATAATAACAACAAAATGAAAAATATTCACTTGTGGAACAGTGCAGACAAAACAAAACTGATTAGACTACCTAGAGAATGAGATAAAAGACAGTCTGAAAATGAATACAAACTGTGTATATGTAATATAATTAAAGACATAAAAATTAAAAAATGGAACAGAAAATCCAGAAACACTATTCATAAAGAACTGCCAAATTTGAAAAAGAATATATTCAATGTTCTACAATAAAAATATTTCTATTGAGAAAGAAGCTCACAGGGAATGGGTAGATTAAACATCAAATTAGTTATACCTGAAGGAAGAACTAGTGAACTGGAAGCTCAATCCTGGGGTAATTACCAAGCCTGTAGCACATAGTTACAAGACAGGAAATTTGAAAGAGAGATTAGAAGACACAGATAGTAGTAGATAAAATGATCCAACTTATCTCTAGAAGTTCCAGGAGGAAATGATGGAGAAAATAGAGAGAAAGACATATTCAAAGGGGAAATGTTTGAGCATTTTATGGAATGCGTGGAAAAATATGGATCCTCAGATTCAAGAACAATGATAAATACAGGGTCAAAATAGAAAAATGAATTAACTCCTAGACACATCATGTTGGAACAGAAGACCAAAGGGAAGGGGAGGAGGACTTTTAAAACAACCATAGAGAAGACAGAGGTTTACTGCAAAGAGGCATCAATTCCACTGATGCAATTTCAGTGATTCCTCAAGAAAAACAACTACAGCTAGCTATGATGTAATCACATCTTCAATGTGTCAGAGGAGCATGTCAACCTAGAATTTTATACTGAGCTAAATTATCACTCAAGAATAGATGAAATAGGCATTTCTACAACTTCTCTCCCCAAAAGAAAGAAAATTCCAAGAGGATTGCCACTCACTTATCTCAGTGAAGGATACACCAAAGCCTGGAACATAGCTGCCCCATCCCACATGAGGAAAGTAGGGGCCCTGCCAAGGCTGACTGCACGGGTGATTGATATGGGGGCCCAAAATGTAGACATATAGAAGAAACGTCAGACCATGAGCCCCTGGATAGCTAGTTCACTTTCCTATTAGAAACTGAACTCTGAAAGAAGCAAGGACAAGCAAAGAAATTGATCAACATGTGAGAAAACCTGAATAAGAATTGATCAAATAAAACAACCTTTGCCATAATGATAATGACTAATTTTAGAGTTTACATACAATGGGAAATTAAAATGTTAAATAGCATCCTTAGTAAAGCAGGAGAGGTATAATTGGAATTAAAGAGTTTTAAGATCCATGCACAATTCAAGAGGAGAAGGGTAGGGATATTAATTAAATTTAGATTTTGTTAACTAATATGTGCTTATAAAAGTTTAAGGTCATACACTAAAAAAATATAATTAAACTGTCTATAGATTATAGGAAACTTCTTAATGGTGAAAGGCAGGAAATAAGATTAAAAATAGACTCTCAGAGTCATTTATAGGTTATTTATTTATAGGGAGCCACACCTTCAGTGTCTTCGCTGGCCCCATGCCCAGCGCATATCCACAGCATGGATGATCTCTAAGATGAAAACTGTGAACTTTATTGCAAGACATCAACCAATGCCAGAATCAATTAAGATTTTGAGAACTCTTAGAGGGAGAGAAACACAGACCAGAAGAAAACGGCCAAAACGTAAAAAGGAATGAGGCTATTTTCACTGCTCTGCTTCCCCCAGCATAGAAAAGGGCCAGAGAGCTGCCGCATCCCACACGTGGAAAGAGTCGGCCCTGCCAAGGCTGACTGCACTGGTGATTGACACGGGGGCTCAAAATGTATGCATATGGAAGAAACAACAGATGAGCCCCTGTAGAGCTAGTTTATCTGGAGTATTTTCAGGAGGTCAGCCCTTATGTGAGGCAGTATCCACTGAAATGAGTGAGAGTAAGAACCCAGATGTCCAGAAATGCAAAGGGTCCAACTTAGAAAAAACGGGGTGCTTCTGAATGGACATCCTTTCATACCTCTTCCACGCCCCTCTTTCCATATCTCATCAGTGAGTGTCAGAGAGGTTATTAATTTTCCGAAGTCACACAGCATCTAGGTGGCCAATGTGGAACTTAAACTCAGGTCATTTACATTCCAAACTCTTGCCCTTTCTTCTAGACTACACCATATTTCTAAATTTCCTAAACATTTTTTTACTTCTCTGCATTCTTTTCTCTTTGGTCTGTTTTTAGAGAGCAACCACACACACAAATACATGAATGCACATATACACATTTAAATCTGCACATTTACAAGCTCAGGTCCACTCAGCTAGCATAGTCCTGCTCATCTACAAAGAGAGTTTCTGTTTTGCCGGTCTGAACATTTTTACCTTAACATTCTGCTCCTGCAGCAGAGACATGGTGCTTAGAATTAGCAAGATAACCAGAAATAAATCTGGCTCTTATCCAGCATGTCTTCTCTTTGAAACCAGATGAAAGGGGACCAGGAGGCAACCTAGGGGCTGGCACTTCATCCATAGCTCTGTGGGGGTTTTAAGCACGGTTTCTCAGCACAGAAAAGCCCCAATTAAGGAGAGAGAAGGAGGAGGTTTTGAAGTCTGGTCTATTGTAGGTGATCCACTTAAGGGGAACAAAAGGATAAATCGTAAAAAAGTAGCATCAATGCTGAAGGAACATTAGATGTCAGTGTGAAACAGGGTCTCAGAGCACAGGCTTTGGGGTCAGAGGAGCCTGGATTTGGATTATAGACTGGTCTACCACCGGCCATGTGAGTTTGGGTAGGGGACTTATGCTTTCAACTTCATGTCTCAGTAAACAGCCTCTGCTTGTTCGCCTCTTTGGACGTGAGCTCACTATCTCATAGAGCCTCCTTTAAGTACATTATCTCATTTATTCTTCCCAGTAACCTAATGACATAGGTCTGTTAGAAAGTTCTTGTTCATCCTACACTAACTTTCTTCCTTGTGGTTAAGAACATGTAACCTAGAGTCATTCAACCTGGGCTTAAGCTCTAGTTGCATCGCTTACTTACTACATGTCTTACCTTGGACAATTCATCCTTCTGGTTCTCAGCATCCTCGTCTGTATAAGGGAGAGAGACTGCGGACCCTGACAGGGTTGTAGAGATTATAGGAAGTTCTACGTGCAAAGTGCTTGGCGTGCTGCTTTGTGGCAACTGCTCAATATTTGCTAGCTGGTACCTCTCACCAGGACCATTTTCCCAGTCTGTGGGTTCTGGCCTTGTTTTTTCTAGACTGTTCACCACACTATTGTCACTGTCATCTTTCTAGTATATTATGAATATCACCTCTCTGGCTAACTTTTAAAACTGAGCTCCTCAGTAAAATCTGGACTGTACGAAACCTGGCATTTGAGGCTCTTCGTGGCCTACCTCCGACATCCTCCTCTCTTCTTTACACTAGAAGACTCTGTTTCATGAACACACACACCTTTTGGGGTGTTCATGCCTGCTGCCTTGAAAGTTCTCTCCTCCTTTTCTGGCTGACAATCCACCACTCCTTTTTAAGGCCACGTCAAAAGTGAACCTCTGAGAAATCTCTTCCCTGCCCCATCAGGCACTGATCTGGATTCCAAGAGCACTTTGTCCATTTCTCCAACACAATGCCTGCTATATATTGAATTTTTCTGTTCCCTCGCTGGACTGTGGGGGAGGAATGAAACCCTATTCACACAAAGGGACTGGAATATAGCAGGTGCTCAGGTCTGAATAATTTCTTCCCCTTCAAATCACACAGCCTTTGTGCCAATGATAGTTTCTAGCTCCAATAATTCAACTGCTGCTAATTGCATTTAACATTTTTTTTCTGCAGGAATTTGGGCAGTGTACCCATGAGCCTCTCATTATCTCTTGCACTCTTGATGCTAACAGAACATGCTGAAGAACCTATCCTGGCTTCCACACTCACCCTTCAAAAGGCTTTTCTGAAAGTTTTACCTTAGACTCTAACTCCAACAGAGACACTATATTAGAAGTCTGGAGTTGAGGGAATTGGGGAGTCTCTGAACTATATACCAGTAGTTCCTAAGGTTGCAGATTCAGAATCGGCATTGGGGTTGCTTCACCATGCATAATTAGATGCTGGGGTATTGATTTTAATTAAATTACCTCAAGTCAAGCCAGTTGATAAATTATAATGTTCTGTTATTAATTCTCACTGAAAATTGTCCAGAGTCAGCACATCTTGGTGCTAAGGTCCCCGTGGAAGATGAGCACGGTCCCTGCATCAGCAGTAACTGGGAATAAAGTGGTTCTCAACCACAGCAGAAGCCTCCCCGCTCCCAGGTGTGGGAGAGGGAGCTGAAGACGGGAGGTGCAATTGGAGAAGCACCCGTGATTTTCCTCTATGTACATTCACCTATCATCAGCCAAGGAGAAAGAGTGCTGCAAGTAGAGTTGGAAAAGTGTTTGTTTTAGCAATGTTCAAGGTTTATATAACTGATTTCCAAAGGCATTGTATATCTATTATCCCACTTAAGGCCCTTCAAAACCATCAGTGGGCAGGTTTATTTGTATCAATTTTTAAATCAGAAAACTCGGAGCTCAGTGACTTGCCCCTGACTCATAAAGGCTTTAACTTGTGCTAACTCATACAAGTAAATTTCTAAACCAACTTTAATAGCAATAAGAAACTGTAATCATATGTTTTAATTTATTTGTTTACTTGTTTAATGTCTTTCATCCCCATTAAAAAATAAGGGCCTCATCAGCCTGTAAAGGAAAACAAAAACAACAACAACAAAACCACGCTCACTGGTTTAAAAAGAAAAAAGGACCTAAAGGTCAGGTGTGGCTCATCCTATTCACCACCGTATCCCCCAAATCTGGACTGAGTTGGCATATAAAATCTTCATCAATGTTCATAACACAATGTTTGATTCAATCATAATAAATGAGTGTATGAAACCTAAGAAATATACTACCCCAAAAAACAGAAACAAAAGCTTTGGCGAAATCACATTGCAGACAACAAAGCTGAGTGGGAGCAGAGGATTTTATTGCTCCCTTCTTGTGCCCATCCTCAGTAACTTAGCCCCTTCTACAGATAAGTGATAGCCAGAAAGAAGTCAGTGCTGGCCTTTGGCACAAGAACTGAAAATATAAGTAAAAGTAAGATGAAACAGACATGTATCCTAAGAATTAATTGTCCAAAGAAATTCTGGAAGGGGTTTGTACAACTACTTCATTATAAACTCAAAGTAGCTTTAGATAAAAGGGTTTCTGCAAAAAAGGTCAGAAAGACATGCAAAATTAGGAGGCTAATATAAGGCAAACAAATAAGGTTAAATTCAAGTAAGTTAGCTACAAGACTGAGGGAAAAGGTATAAAATAGATTAAATTATAGAAATGATTAAAGCCACTTTAGAAGCAACTAAAAATACATGCGAATGAAAACAGTTGGGCATGTGTTGTCCTGTCTTAAAGAGAGTAGTGGTAAAAATTATTATAGGGAAGCTAATGAGTAGCTAAGGGAGGCAAACAAGTCACATTCTAAACTCAGTTTAGTGCTTCATCAGGGGATAATAGAATAGGAAAAGTCCAAGAATGTATTCGAAGATCCAATAGAAGGAAACTTCTGAAAGATTAGGAAAACCTTTCAAGATGGGTTCATGTATTTCAGGAATATGAAGCACCACAAGTGAGTAGAGCAATAAGGTTCCAAGAGAAATTTTTACCCAAGCATTTTATACCGAGTTGTTTCTCCAGCATAGAGGCTGGAGATGAACATCCTCCAGTATACAGTACTCATTAACACTTCTTAAAAGAATTTCTGAGTAACAAAATTCAACTGACCAAGATGTCCTTCAAAACAATATGCTAAGGATTGGAGAAAACAAGAAATAAAGGTTGGAGAGAAGAGAAGTAGGAGAAAACACAAGTATGTAGATTTCGTTCTATTTTTCCACTGCTTTTAAAAGTAATCAGCATTTATCATTTTTACTTAAAAAAGTAAAGTCTTTATTTTATAGTAATAAAATTTATCCCCATCTTGAACAATTCCAACAAGTCCCTGTTGAGGCATGCTAGGACCTTGTTAAGAGGCTGGTAGGAAAAAGACAAAGCTAAATCACTAAATCATATATTTCTTTCATTAAGCACAGGTTTCTTGTAGACTATATGCTTGGCTCTGCCCAGTAGGGCATGACACTGGCCTGAGGGTGCTGAAAGTACTGTTCTTGCAGGCCGAGCACGAATACACTCAATTCTCAGTATCTTGCTTTCAGGTAGGATGGTATGATCACAGGAGGGCCCTGCTGAGACACAGGATTCAAGGAACAAGGGTTACCCCTGGGGAAAAGGCTAAGTGCTAAGGCTCTAAGACTGAAAGATAAAATATGAGGTTGAAAGGAAAAAAATTAAGCAAAATTGAAGGTTAGCCTGAGCATGCAGAAGTGGTTTAGGATGAAGGCAGCAACTTGGTGTGCTAACAGTTTCTTAGTTCTTTTGAGGCTATTGCAATTCTGGCATTCAGACCTCATCCTTAAGTGAGTTGAATCTACTCTTGCCCTGAGTCAGATTGAGGCTGTAGGTTATGCCCACCTGTAACTAAGGTAATGATTGGCTGAATAAGGTAGCACTGAATGTACAGGTGGTCCAAATTCATTGAGTTGATGGAAGGTGATATGGTTAAGCTTTGGGTCCCCACCTGAATCGCATCTTTAATTGCAATCTTCAGGTGTTTAAGGAGAGACCTGGTGGGAAGTGATTGGATTATGGGGGTGGTTTTCCCCATGCTGTTCTTGTGATAGTGAGTGAATTCTCATAAGATCTGGTGGATTTTCGGGCGCTGACACGGGCTCTCTCTCACCTGTTGCCATGGAAGACATGCTGCTTTCCCTTTCACTTCGACTGTAAGTTTCCTGAGGCCTCCCCCGCCATATGGAACTGTGAGTCAATTAAACCTCTTTTCTTTATAAATTACCCAGTGTTGGGAAGTTCTTTATAGTAGTGAGAAAACAGACTAATACAGAGGGCAGATTGTGATTGAAGAAAGCTATAAGTCTGTGTGTTATAGGTCACTAGCCCAGATGTGATAAACCTCTGCCTCATATTAGGTAAAATCAGAGTAGACAATAACAGAATTTTAATAACCTAATCATTAACTAACTTATTTCACTCCTTCCTAGGGATGAACTATTGGAGAGGAGTTTTTCCATAAGCATTCAATAAACACTGCTTGTTTAACTGTATATTTTATTTTTCTTCATTCTCTTCTCCAGAATTCTCTCTTCCCTGCCCCAGCTTACACTCTTTTAGTCTTTTCAATGATACTTTGGGAACATCTCTTGCATTATGCCTTTCTCTCTATTCCATCATAACCACCCTAACTCAAGCCATCTTCATCTCTCACCTTTAGTACTGTAAAACCTCCATGAAGCAGAGACAGTTCTTGTTCAACAGCATCCATGTGCTCCTCTATTCTCGTTAGCTTCCCTTGCATTTGGGTTGGCTTCGTGCCTAGTTCTGGGCAATGAAGAAAGGAATGTGTGTTACTTCCAGGTATATATGGTTTAGTGAATGATTTGCTAGGTAGTTTTCCTAAGTGGTTACCCTCTGACCAGTGCTGAGTTCCACTTGCATTTCACCCATGTCAACAGTCTTTTTGCCATTTTAGTGTGTCTATGCCATGGAAACACATTGTGGTCTCAGTTTTTATTTCCCTGATGATGAATAATGTTGAACACTTTACACTGTGCTTAAGGGTCATTGGTAGATCATCTTTCACAAGTGTCTCTTCAAGTCTCTTGCCCATTTGTTTTTAAATTGAGTTGTCTTCCACTTTATTATTAAGTTGTAAGATTCCTTTGTATATTCTGGATAAAAATATTTTGCAGACGTGTATGCTGCAAATATTTTCTCTCATTCCATGGCTTCTCTATTTTCTGAACAAGGTCTTTTGGTAAGCAACTTTTTTGAAAGTTTCATAAAGTTCAGTTTATCAATGTTGAGTGTTTTCCCCTACCTCTTGAAACCTATTAGCCTACTCCAATGTTATAAAATTTTTATCTTAGGTTTTCTCTATAAAACTTATAGTTTTAGTGTCTATGTTTAGATTTATGACTCATTTTAATTTAGTTTTGCATATAGTATAAGAGTTGAGATTCATTTTTTGCCCCTTATTGAAAAGTCTTTTCTTTCTCCCATTGAATTGCTTTGGAGCCCTGTTGAAAATTATTTGCTTGTATAGATGTGGATTTATTTCTGGACTCTCTTCCAATTCCATTGATGTTTTTGTCTATTCTTTCAACAATACCACATGCTATCAACTATAGTCTCAGACCAAGTCCATTTTTCTGTCCTTATTATAATTTCTAAGGCCTCCTGTAAGTAGAATGTTAAGTATAAATGGTGAGAGCAGACGTCCTTGCATTGTTGCTGATCTTAGAGGAAAAATGTTGATATTTCATAATTAAGCATGAAACAAGCTATAGGGAATTCTCAGATGTCCTTATAAGATTAAGAAAACTTGGTTTTATTATTAGTTTTTGGATAGTTTACAACATGAGGGAGTTATATGATATTTTCTGCACTTACTAAAGTGATCATACAATTTCCCCTTTATTGTAATCATTTTGTGAACTATATAGATTAGTTTTCATAGGTTATACCATCTTTGCACTCCTGTAATAATCCCTACTTAGGATATATTATTCTTTTTTATAAGCTAAATCTGGTTAGCTAATATTCTGTTCAGAAATTTTGTGCCAATGTTCTTGAGAGATATTAGTCTGTAGTTTTAAATATCTTGTTCTAGTTTTAGTAACAGGATTTTGCTGGTGTTATACTTGAAATGGACAGATGAACGAGTTAAGATAAGCTTAGTATTCCTTTTTTTTTTCAATGTTTTATAGAATTAACAAGTGCTATAGATCTTGTGTGTTCTTTGGGGCAATATTTTTAATTAAAAATTAAATTTCTTTAAAAGATATAGGTTTATTCATTTCTATTTTTTGTATTTGGTAAGTTATAGTTTTTCTTAGTAATTTTTTATGTGAGATATCAAACTTATTGGCATAAAGTTGTTGATATTTTCTCATTACCCTTTTAATGTCTGTAGAATTTATAGTAATGTCACCTTTGTTATTTCTAATAATGATAGTTTGTGTTCTCTCCTTTGTTATTCTTTCCAGTGATTTTGCAATGTTATTAGTCTTTTTCAATAACAAATTTTTACTCTGATTTCTCTGTTGCTTATCCATTTTCTGTTTTGATTTCATGTCTTATCTTTATTTAGATTACTTCCTTTAATTTGTTATTTTTCTAACTTTTTAAAGTGGATTTGAATTCTAACTCTGACAATGCTATAGGTAGGACTTAGGCAAGTTACTAACTCCGCCACAATTTCTTTTGCTAAAATGAGGAAAATGCTGTTAAATGGTTTCTGTGAGAGACAAATAACAGTACATGAAGAGTATTTTTACCCAACTCTGTTATATGGTAAGTACTTAATAAGTGCTAACAGTTATTAACCACTTAATAACAGCAATAATATGCATTTATTGACTGCTTTAACGATAGGCTCACAATAATCTCATGAAATAGGTACTATCATTTTCACCATTTTGCATATGAGAGAACAGCAACTTAGCAAGAATCCATGTTCAAAGAAACAGAGCAAATAAATGGCAGAACTAGCACTAAAATCTAGGTTATTCTAGCTCCAAAGTTTGTGTTCTTAATCACCATGTATATTGACCTTTAAAAAAATAAATAGCTGCCACTTATTGGGTATGTATCGTATGCCAGCCCCTGTGCTGAATATTTCACATCCATTATTTCAGTTCTTCTCTATGCATTGATGTGACTTTGATAGTATTGCCCCTGATTTATAGATGAGGACAATGAAACGCAGAGAGGTTAACTAACTCATCAGATGTCTTATGGCAGGAAGTGGAACAGTAGACATTCCAACAACTCGTGTTATTTAACATGATCTTTTTATGCTCTTAGCTGGAAAACTAGACTATCTCTTTAGCTCTTTCTCCACTTATTTTTATTGTCCAAGTGATAACTCAAGGATAGGCTACTATTTACCATGAACAGTTACCACACCTATGGTCTAGATGTTCAGCCAATTTTGACACGGCCTCTTTCCTCAGTTGTATAAAACAAATATAGGACAGATCATAAGTTCTCCAATATGTGACTTGTCTTCCCGTTTTTCAAATATGTGCTTAACACCAATCTCATAAACTGGTGTAGCATTTTCTATGTTCCATTTATCTGAGATAACTGTCATGTCTGAGCTATTACACTGTTATAAGTTAAAGAAATATATGTAAGTTGTGTTTTACAATAAAATGACATGGCAAATGACCTGATAATGTCCTCTTTATAAAATTATGGAACTTCAAGTATGATGTTTATGTACATTTCTAGAAGTCACACTCCAGATCATTTTAGATCTAGATCATGTTATACAAACCTATATCTCTATGCTACTCTCCCTCCATTTCTCACCCATGATTTAAATTTTACATCTCTGGTAGCTGTGATTCTGGAATCCATCTTGCAATTACTAAAGTATTATAATTGCCCACTCAGAGAGATGGTTCATTGGTTTGTTTGGTTGGTGGTTGTTAGTTTTTGTGGGGAGGTATATAGGGACAGAGTTGGAGAGACTGCAACTCTCATTTGTTATTAAATGAAAGAAACCCTACTATACTTTGCATATAGGTTATCATTGAGTTCTAACAAGAGCCTTATAAGGTAGCTATTTTCTGTATCTGGTAAATAAGGAAATTCATGCATAGAGAAGTTAAGTGAGTTTCTCAAGCCCATAGAGTTGTCAAGTAGCACACAGGGGATTGGAGTCTGAATCTGTAAAACTGCAAAGCCTGTGTTCTTCTTTTATCACATATTCTGTAAATGAAAACTCCTCAGATATTCCTCTGTTCTATGAAGGGCACACATTATTCTTTTCTAGCCCTTTCTAGATTTAAGGCAATAATTTCATATTTCTCTGTACTACAGTGTGTTACCCCAGAGAGCAACAGAATCTTCATTTGGGGTTTTGTAGTGCAGGGTCTTGTAAGGCTTCTCTACTCCATGAAGCCCACATAGATCCAAGTGCCTTTTAACTTACCCCTTCATTGTCCCTGGCATGTGACATTCAAGTTTGTATCCGATTTCCAGACAGCGGGATAGAGAAAGAAACAAATAACAATGGCACATGCAAGTTTATGGTTTTGTGATTCTACCAGGGTCTGGTAATAAGTTCAGACATTTTTATCAACAAGAGAATTGTTGGTTGCCTAAAGGGCTTGGCTTTTTACAAAAGTCTAGGCACATACTATTAATTATCCTATTGTAGTTTGCAATAGACGTCATATATTTATTAAGCTGTCACTGACACTTTGAGCACCATTGGATCTGGTGGATCAAAAGGCAGCTGCTTGAACTGCAGAGTATCCCAGCTGGAGAGTCTTCATGACAGGCCCACCATAAACCTGACAGCCTTATAGTTACTTAGTAAATAGGTCAGATCATCATTAGCATGATTATTTTTAAGGGGTGTATTTCCCTCTAGCGTTTATGTCTTACTTTACAATATATTTAGGGCATTTTCTACTTTGTTATTTTTTAATTAACAAAAATTGTATACATTTATGGCATACAATATAATGTTTTGATAAGTGTATACATTGTGTAATGACTAAATCAAGCTCGTTAACATATCCATTACCTTAAAAACATTTTTTGTGGTGAGAACACTTAGTCTACTCTCTTCACAGTTTTCAAGTATATGTTACATTATTATTATTAACCATAGTCCCTGTATTGTATAATATACTTATCCTGAACCTTTTTCTCTTGTCGATCTGAAATATTGTATTCTTGGACTAACATCTTCCCAGTCTTCCCCTCCACCCCTAGCCCAGCCTCTGGTAACCACCATTCAACTTGCTTATATGAGTTTGACACTTATAATCTATAAACAAGCAAGATCATGCAGGTTTTCTCTTTCAGAGGCACTTTCTATTTTCTGATCACCAGATCCTATCAGCAAGAAACCAAATGTGTATTTGGACCAGTAAGATGTTCTGTGGCATATTAAAATGATCAAAATTCTGTGGACTGAGTTTTGAAGAGCACATAAGAGTTATCATGGCCTGGGATAGTTTCAGGAGAGGTATACTGATGTTTATGCTACATGAAAGCAGCCTGCTTCTCGTCTTCATTATGATAGGGCAGATGTCAACAAACTTTTTCTAAAAAGAGCTAGATACTAAATAGTTTAGGCTTTGTGAGCCACAATCTTTCTTGCAGCTATTCAACTCCGTCACTGTGGCATGAAAGTAGCCATAGGCAATATGTTAGGGAATGGGCATGGTTGTGTCCCAATAAAACTTTATTTATAAAAACTGAGGATCAGATTTTACCCATGGGTATTGCTTGTGGATCCCTGGGATAGAAGTAAACATTTTTTTTTGAGTAATTCCATACTACGTTCCAAAGCTGTGTTTATTTGATCCAGTAAAATGACTACAGCTGGAATAGCTATAGCAATTTTGGAGTCAACTCTGTTTTGTTTGCAATAATCCATTGGCTGTGTCTGAAACCCATCCAACTTCTATAAGAATCAGACAGGCAAGTTAAATGGAGATGTGATAAGACTCACCTCCACCCTGCTTTTTTCAAATTTTTGATAGCAACACAAAATTCTGTGATTTCCCTTGATACGGTTTGGTTCTGTGTCCTCACCCAAATCTCATGTAGAATTTTAATCCACATGTGTCAGGGGAGGGACCTGTTGGGAGATGACTGGATCATTGGGGGTGGATTTCCCTCAGCTGTTCTCGGGATAGTGAGTTCTCACTAGATCTGATGATTTCATCCTTGCTGTCTCTCCCCGGCTGCCATGTAAGACATGCCTTGCTTCCCCCTGTCCTTTCTCCATGATTTTAAGTTTCCTGAGGCCTCCCCAGCTATGTGGAACTGTGAGTCAATTAAATCTCTTTTCTTTGTAACGTACCCAGTCTCAGGTAGTTCTTTATAGTAGTGTGAAAATGAACTAGTATATCATACATCCCTGTAAGATTTTAGCATTGCTTTTGCTTCTATCATGTTACTCCTTCCATCCATAATAACCTTCACTCTATTAGTGAGGAAGTCAGCATAGGGAGTTTAAATGGCATGTGTTTTTGCAAATTGAAGGGTATGCTATCTTTAGAGATCCTGTAACATGGCCCCCTTGAAATTGTCAAATGGATTTCTATGACATACAGCTCCAATTCCATAGTAGGGCAGCAAAGACTTCCACAAGGTGAGCCCACAAGTTTACCTCCTCCTAGCCTCATGTATTCCCCTTACCCCATCACATCAGAGTCAACAGTCAGACTGGGCTTCTTATAATTCCCCAAGTTCACCAGGGTGTGTTTGTTTCTTCCTTGTTTGTGAAGGTCTTTTTCTCTTACCTGCTTGGTGAACAGTTCCTAGATTGTGCTAACTCTTCCTTGAAGACCTCCTTCACTTAACCTGCTAGTCTACCAGCCATAACCATGATTTTATGTGAGTCTTTGTAGATTCAGTTTTCATAGAAGTCTATTGGACTTATTCATTTGTATACATATATTTTTTGAACACATAGAGGTGTTTTATTTGTACATATGTTTAATACGTATGTTTAATGTTTGAATCCCAGGAAGCTAGTATAACGCCTGTCAATAGTATGTGATGCTGGTGGTGGTGGTGGCTGTGTTATTCAGCACTTAACATGTGCTAGAGACTCTTTATAAGCATTTTACATATGTTAATAGATTATGTCAGCTGAAAGAATAAGCACACCCTCATCTCCATGTAACATAAAATAGTCACCCTAGCCCTTCTCTTCTCTTTGGGGGAATTCACATAATTTCTTAATTTTTCATTTATTCTACCTGCCAATCTAAGGCAAATACAATGGCCTTTCCCTCCTTGGGGGGTGGGTTCTTGAGATCAGATGAACTCTTTACCAAGAAAACACTCAAAGTGGAGTGTCTCAGAAGTCAACACATACATAGAGAACAGCATTTATTAGCTACTTTGTCTCTTCTGGGCACAGAACTGACTCTAGCCAGACACCTGTCTGTGGTGCCCTTTCCAGCTGCCACTTTGTATGTTAATTGAACACCTTTAACATTTATTATCAAATCTGCTGGTTTAAATTTCTCAGATGAAGGGTAGAAGGCTGTCTTCACTCAGGGGACCCATCTTCTGTCATTTTATGAAAATGAAACTTGGAGTTCGTTTACTGCTGATCTGTGAAATCCCAAATGGGGAAATGTAATTGTAGAGAGGAAGGCTAAGGCTGAGTCAAATATGTCCCACAAAATTGGTTACCCTGGATGCCTGCATTTGGATTCTTCTCTGCTCACAGTAACACGATTAGATCATGGCATCTTTTTGCTTCATGTACTTTATATCATCCTAAAAAGTATATATGACAAATAGATTATAAGCATGTAGGACATCTTATCAGAAGTGTTTAAGTCAACGTCAATTATTTAAAGCAGAAGTGGTAAGCAAAAGCCAAAATATACATCAAAAAACGCTTGCACTACATTCACATTTTTTTGGATAAATGCATTTTCCAGGCTTCATTTAGATCTTATGTATTCTTGCTTCAAGATAGTAATAACATGTTCAGAATTGATTAAAGCAGATAGACTTTGAGAAGTAACTGATAGCTGATATAATATTTAAGAAGATAGGCTATAGAAGAAAGTCAGAAAACTCACAATAATCAGTTTAGGAAAAAGGCACATTCAGTTTAGGAAAAAATAACTGCATTCATCCACATAAACTGTTTATAATACTACTTTTATATTTTCATTTGCATTAAATTCTGAACACACTACTATAGTTTGGCATTGAAAGTGGCATCACAATAAGTACCTTGCACCATAATGTGGAGAACAACACATGTTCCATAACCATATAGAAGAAGAAAGCAAAATGACAGTTGTTGATGGGTATGCTGTTTCTTGCTATTTATTTATGTTATCTCTGTATTTAGGTAATCATGCAATTAGGTTAAAGTCTGGTCACCTGTTGAGAGCCTCCTCAAGTAGGATAAGGTTTGTTTCTCATCACCTATTTTCTTTTAAAAAATTAAAAATAGACACCTAGTCATTATAATTGTGGTTATTTTGGAATGATATGTTGGTGGGCAGGAGAGGGCTGGCCAACTTTTTATCTGAACCAAAAGGAGGGAACTATTATACTGACTAATTTAGGAGAATTTACTTAATGCCAGAAATTTTGATAATTACCTTACATTGCATTTTTTTCTTATTTTTTTCTCTCTCAAATTGTAGATTGCATATTCTATAATATATCAATTTTTCAGTGAAGGAAACAACAATGGTATTTCAACTTGTGACTCTATGCTGCTTCTAACACAGTCTACCTTATATAAAAGTGTGTTCAAAAGTGTTATTGGACCAGAAAGAGGAAGTGATTAATTCTTCCAGGGTTACTTGGGAAGACTACATAAATTAAATGACACTTGGTCTGTGGCTTCAGAAATTATGTTTAATTGTTATCATCTCACTTATTCTTGTCAAACCTAGGATATGATGGACTTGAAACTTCATCTGCATTTCATGTGTTATGTGTATAATATTGGACTCAAGTACCATTGAAAAGAGATAATTCTTTCTTCAATAAATGTGAAAATAAGACTTCTTATCAGCTCGATGTTAATGAGATGCAAATTCATGCCAAGAGAAGTCTGAAATGTCTTTTTTTAAAATTAGGTCTCTCAGCTAGCTCTTGCTTCTTTTCTTACTGTTATTGCATTACACAACAAAAATTCTGAAATAGATATAAAAGTCTTTCTATAGTGTTATACTTCTAATGCACAGTTCCCAACACCCCTTGTCACTGTCTTGAAAAATCTGGTGAAAAGGATGCTATTTTGTTACATCTTTTAAACACCTAATCTGGTTTAGTTTATCTCTGAATCTGTGTATCATCTCTCCTATTTGAAATCTTCTCTCTATTTATAACTATTTAAAGAAGTTTAGCATTTAAAAAGAGAATAAACAGGGACATAGACGTGATGGGCTTCATGTTGATGACTCTTAGGGGAAGCTCCTGTTGGTATTATAGTCTCCCTTTTGAAGTAAATCTCTGGGCAGCATGTAGTGATGAGGCATGTGTTGTTGAGCCAGAGAGTCATCCCTGGACTCTCCTTAAAGTCCAGGGTGCTGTTGCAATGAGAGAGAAGCCATGTAATCACAAGTACCTGATCGTAGGTTATAGAGGCCCAGATTCAACTGGCCTACCTGGGAAAAAGGGCAGTAGCCTGACAACAGGCACCAAGCACTTCTCTTGCTCCTTCTTATCTTCATTCTTCTTTGCATGTCGCATTGAGTTTCTTTAACTTTAGACCCACTTTTTGTCCATGATGGGGGACCTGGCCAATGACAGCATATACCCTTGTAGGGAAAGACACTTCTTTCCCTGGTGCAGGTTAGAAAATTATCCCAGAGAAGTCCCTCGATTGACCTGAGTTTGGTTATGTGCACATTGTAGGGGCAAAAGGAATTCTAACTTTGCTTTCTGAAGGCTTTCATCTTTACATCTGCTAAAATAAAATAGCAACAGACAGATTAACAGGAGAAAAACATTCAAATTTATTAATGTGAAAGCCCATGGGAGTCATACCCAGCATGAATTTCAAAGGAGGAGGCCAGATGCTTAAAGCTTAAATACCTCTTCATAGGGGAGAGAAAAGTGGGAAGTGTAAGCACTTTTAGAGAAAGAGTAAATAATATTTAGGGGAGATGAATGAGCCTCAAGAACAGGCAATAACCTGGGACAAATTTCCTCTGGACTCTGGGGGAGGTGGCAAGAAGTTATGGGAAGGTGAGGGGCAGAACTGCATGGCCAACAAAGGTTTTCTTATGCAGATAAAGTCTTTCAGATAGCCACCCTCAGAAGAATAGATGAAAAGTCTGTTAAAGGGAGTGTGGCATGACCTTTAGTTTCTTCTTCAGTGATTAATCTTTCCTAGTTAATGAGATTTCAGACAGGAGATTGAAGGCAATTATGTTTCTTTTGGAAGTACTTCTGAGTCAGATAAAGGAACTCAGAGAGAGCCCCTCCCCACACTTGGGGACAGAAACAAGGAAAGGTCAGAAAGATTTTGATTTTGAGGCAGCTTCTAAGGCCTTCCAATTTCCTTTAATTCAAAATTCAAAGTGCTCAGCATGCCAAAGCACCATTTGGGATATTATTTTCTGAGCCCAACAACGTCCTTGGATAAACAAGAAGGCAGCATTCTCTGGTTAGTTCAGTGTCCACCCTTTGACCAATTGCTGTAGCAAGGAGATAAGATCATGTGCAAAGGTTGCGAGTTCTCTTTTGAATCCTATATCCAGCAAATATAGAGGTAGGTCTTCTCTTAAAAAAAAAAAAAGGGTGAATGCAGTATAACCATGGGAATATTCTATTGATCGATTATTGTCTATTATGTCCAAGATACATCTTCTAATTCTTAGCCTGACATCCCTAGGATATAGCACCTATTTTCCTTTAGGACCTTGTCTCCTAATATTTTTTTTTTCACGTATCTTAAACCTCCTGCTTGAAGGCCTTTCTCCTATAGATCCATCCACTTGGAATGCCCTTCATTTCCATTCAGTTGCTTAAACATCCAGCCATACTGATTACACATTTATTATTTATATTAATCACCATGTGATGAGATAGGTACTGCTACAGGAGCAACAATTAGCAACAATAAGATACTGTCTATATTTTAAAAGATTTACAACTGGGGGGTAAGACACACATATTACCAAGCAATGTGAAAATGTACAGATATAGGGCTGTACACAGTGGCTTATGCTTGTAATCCCAGTGCTTTGGGAGTCTAAGGCAGGAGAATTTCTGAGGTCAGGAGCTTGAGACCATCATGGGCAACATAGCGAGACTCTATCTTTACAAAAATAAAAATAAAAGATGAGCCAGTTATGATGGCATGTGCCTATGGTCCCAGCTACTCAGGCTGCTAAGACAGGAAGATTTCTTGAGCTTAGGAGTTCAAGGCAACAGTGAGCCATGATCATGCCACTGCACTCCAGCCAGGGCAAAAGAGTAAGATGTTGTCCCTAAAAAAAAAAAAAAAAATTTATATATTTTATATATATATATATATATATAAATATTTAAATAATATTTAAATAATACAAATAGAAAATACATAGATTATGCCTGTTGTAGAAGCATAATAGAGGTAAGTGACCAAGCCTTGGAGCTACCAGGGAAGGATTTCTGGAGAGGATGATACCTCTTAAAGTTAAATGCTGGAGAAACAAAAGAAATGAGGATCCAATGAAAGTAGCAGTGTAGATACAAGTCAGAAGTTGAAAATCTATAGTCATCAGAGGGAGAGGCTAAATCCTACACATCAGTCAAGACATAAGATACATGTGGTCCCCTTCAGTAGTATTTCCCTGTCCTAGAGAGTTAAAAAATAATTTCTTAATCTCTTATGACACTTTCTCTACACTTTTTAAAAGCCCTTGTTACTTTTTTATGTGTGTTTAATTGCTTGTATGTGCTCTTCCTTCTCACTAAAATGTGAGCTTTTTAAAGAAAGGTATTGCATCATTTTAAGCATCAACCAGAAGAATGTCTCTCTCTCTCTCTCACACACACACACACACACACACACACATATATACACACACGCAGTAGACGTTAATAAACGTAGCTCATTGAACCTACGCAAAAAATTAGAAATGTACCCATTTCTAATGCACAGGTTCCCCTGGATTTAACATAGAAATTGCCAAGGGATTCTTGTAGGACACAATGCATATAAAGTGGTTTCCACTGAAAGGTATATTGATCTTATAAGGAAATGTCAATGCATTTGGGGAGGGGGTGGCAGATATATTTTGGTCTATGCTGTAGGTCATTGTAATAGGAAGAATGGAGAAAGAATTTCACAGGGAAAGAATCTCCAGCTGCCTATAACTTTGGCTCAGCAAATGACACCCCACAGCTATTTACTACAATATTTATTGCTCTGTCATTAGCTTATAAATAACATCAGCCTAAAGTCCTAGAGGCGATGCCATGCAACAGCAACCACGATAGGATTGTGCAGAAAGGCAAAGAAGCTCACATTGATGTCTGAGGAGGAGGCGCTAAAAGTAAACTCTAGCAATTACCAAGAATCATAACTTTCCCCATAAAAACAGTCTCAGCAAAGCCTAAATGGTGCTTAAAATAGCACTTCTCACTAAAACTCTCTCATAAAAGCACAGAACCCAATTGAGGTAGCTATATCTGTCATAGGCCTTCAGGCAAATAAACCTCAAATTGATGAGTGTGATGTCAAATGGACTTCCTTTGAGCTTTCATATTCATGTTGAAATTCTGATTCCAGGCACCAAATGAGAGCTGAGAGCCAACTGGCTTATGAGTTGTGTTTTTCTAAGAGATAGCTGGGGGTTGTAAAGGAACTGGGTGGGTGGTGGTGGGTCAGAACATAAACCTAATCTTGGTCTCCTGTAATATCATTTATAAACCCTGAATGCCTTATTATGGCCTCTTGGAATTGTAAGCTAAATTTACATTTTCCCAAATCATTTTTGCTTCTCTATTTTATCATTAGAAAAATAATTTTCTAGAATGAGCTGAAGTCATGATTCTAGTCAACCTCCAACCTCTCCGATCACTCACTCTCTTCCAAGCCTCTTAGGTTTCTTTTTCTTGTCCACTCTTTGAAAATCAGAGATCCTCATGCCATTCATAAGTGGAGCTGTATCTCTTTCATCTTTGATTCTCCAGGGCCTAGTACAGGTTCTTCCCAGAGAAGAAGTCAGAAAATATGGAATTAATATGAACAGATGGATGAAGGATGCACTTCTTGGTGCGTGGTGTGCAAGGCATGAGTTGCTGCCGACACAGGGGGTTTGGTCTGGCCTTCCAGGTAGTAGGCTCTAGACACAAGTCGATCATTGCCTCTCTGGCACTTCCAAGCTGAATGACGGATGAAGAACTATTTAACCTCTCTGCATCTTGGTTTCTTCATTATCAATACAGGGATTGTAATATACTTTTTTAAGGTTTGCTGTGAGAATTAAGAAGCAAGAGAGGGCCTGTACAGTGCTAGTCATTGTGCCTGGTATCCAGGAAGCACACAACAAATGATTGCTTCCACAGGTAGTTACTTAACTCATGTTTAAGTGGGTCCATTAAAGAATCCTGAAGTGATGTGAATCTTCTCTAGCAATTACCCAGAAAGAGTATGGGTGGAGATAACCCATACTGTTGGGTTGTGGATCAGCACTGCCATCACAGCTGGGTCCCCATGAGCTTCAGGAAGGGAGGAGGCAGTGATCCAAGCCAGCACACACACAGAGAAGGCAGCACTCTACAGGTTTTCCCACTGGGAAGAATTAACACAACCAGGTACCAGCAGAGAGTGGCAGTGGACGTCTGGTCAGGGGTGGGTGGAATCATCTCCTAGTCATCAAATTCCTTAAATTCTTTCTCCCTAAGACACAGGATCCCTTCTCTCCAAACTTTCTGTCCTCATTGCTCTGCCACTACTCTGAGTTCAGCCACTCTTCCTTTTCTTCACCTACAGTGAAGTACTGAGTTGTCTCTCTTATCAACTCTTCTTATCCTCCCATGTAGCCTGCCTTCCTTTTCTGAGTTGAAACCATCCACTCAAGATGCTCTGTTCCCATGCAAAGGTGCCCATAGCACCACACATCCTCCTCCTTCCCTTTCCATTTGTCCCCTTCCACCTGCCTGCATGGAGGAAGCACATGGTACAATTCAATACAAATGGCCTGCATTCCCCTCCTTGTTTGCCCATTCACTCATTGGGAAAGATTTACAACCTTAATTGCATCCAATTTTTCTCATTTGTAAAATGGGATGATAATAATACCAGAATCATAGCATAGTGAGGATTACATGTATTAACACAAGCAAAGCATTGAGACTGGTCCCTACACCTAGGTAGTGCTCAAGAAAGGTTAGTTGTGGGCCGGGTGCGGTGGCTCATGCCGATAATCCCAGCACTTTGGGAGGCTGAGGCAAGTGGATCACCTCAGGCCAGGAGTTTCAGACCAGCCCAAGCAACACGGCAAAATCCTGTCTCTATAAAAAATATATATAAAAATTAACCAGGTGTAATGGTGCGTGCATGTAGTCCCAGTTAACTCAGGATGCTGAAGTGGGAGGATTGCTTGAGCCTAGGAGGTCAAGGCTCAGTGAGCTGAGATCACACTACTGCATTCCAATCTGGGTGAGAAAGTGAGCCCCTTACCTGTCTCTTAAAAAAAAAAAGTTATAAATGAAACAAAGCTCAACATTGAAAAATATGTGAAAAGTAGGATCAGAGGATTAAGGGCTATGGCCACCATCTTTACCAACTGACCCCAGTTTTGCTGTATCCTAGACCTGTTCTTGATTTCCTGTCTTCTGGATGAAAGGCTTTTTCAGTGAGATCTCAGACTGTAGTTCTGAAATTGTTCACCCCCGTTCACTTGCTCCCAGGAAGAACTTCCATCCTCCCACATCTGCCTACCCTGTGGTGCTGCTGCCGAAGCCAACTCAAACCTTTGAATCCCCTAAGGGCTTCAGGGCTTTGAGATTCTCCATCAGTGTTCCTGCAAGGGACACTCACATTCCCAGAAGAACAACTTATCCTCCACAGTTGCATCCTTGGAGTTGCTCTGATAGTTTTTCTTCTGTCAGTCTAATAGCTACAGTGATTATGTCTTTTGCGATAGCTTTATCTGAGGCATCTGACCCATTGCCATTTATAAATATTTCCAATGTGATGTCTTTGATAATGTCTATGGCCAGCCATTGCCACTGTGCTATATGATGACTCTGTCAGCAGGTGGGGGAGACTTGCGTACTCATTTGCAGAGTGGGAATTAGAACAAAGATATTTGGCCCTTGACCCAGCCTTGCTAGATTTTAGTGAAATGGAATGAAATATTTGAAAACTCATTCCTGAGGAAGCAGAGATGGAGAAGGACAAGGTTCACTTGAACCTTTACAAGAAGAGCTCAAATTTTCTGACCACATAATCCTCTAGCCTTAACCCTACCTCTGTGAAATGCTTTTTTGTTTTTTTTTAAACTATGGGTACAAGAAAGATAAATGAAAAAGCAAAAAGGAACAGTGTAAGCCAGAGTGAAATTTGGAAAAGGTCTGTTATTTTACAGTACACACGGAGCAAAACTGTCAGCTTGTAACATAGAAGCAAAGTAAAAATGGCATTGGGCATGAGCCATCTGGCTGGTCCTGTATTCTCTTCTCATGGGCCCCATGGGATTTGATAGTAAAGGGCATCTGTGTTCTCCCAAGAAGGAGAGCCCAGCCAGAAATACGGTGCCTGACACAGATGAACATTTCTATAAGCATTCTTATTAATAATTTGAAAGCCTTTTCGTATGCTTTTCTAATAAACTGCACTAGATAAGATCTTGTGCTGGAAGTCCCTTTGAGACAATGACTGGATCTGAGCTGTGGACACTGTCTGTGCCCTGCCTTCACCACTTCCATGTTCTCTGGCCCGACTTCCAGTTGGCAGCACCCATATCTCCTTGCCTGAGGAATTTCCTTAGCTACCAGGGCCTGCTTTGCTTCCTGTCCAGTAGGACAGAAATGCCAGGGAATTCACAACTCTTTCAGGGAATTGCTGTATGATACTCACACTTCTGTGCTATTTGGGTGGGATAGTCCTGTGGTTTTTTTCACCCAATATTCCCTTTCATCAATTCCTTCCCTCTCTGTCTCGTTTGTCACTTCTCCATCAGTGGTTTCTGACGTCACCTCCAAGATAATCTACTTACCCTTGAATCCTGGTCTCAGTGTCTTCTTTTGGAGGACTCTGAACTAAGGCAGGAGGACACACAATCCTCATGACAATTGATGGCAGGAGTGGGATTTGGTTGAAACAATGTTTTCTTTGGAAAGCAAGGTGTATTCATCCATTTTCACGTTGCTGATAAAGACATACCCAAGACTGGGAAATTTACAAAAGAAAGAGGTTTAATGAACTTACAGTTCCACATGGCTGTGGAGGCCTCACAATCATGGCAGAAGGCAAGGAGGAGCAAGTCACGTCTTACATGGATGGTAGCAGGCAAGAGAGAGAGCTTGTGCAGTGAACCTCCCATTTTTTTAAAACCGTGGGAAAAGACCCACCCCCATAATTCAGTTACCTCCCACTGGGTTCCTCCCATGACATGTGGGAATTGTGGGAGTTACAATTCAAGATGAGATTTGGGTGGAGACAAAGCCAAACCATATCATTCCACCCATGGCCCCTCCAAATCTCATGTCCTCACATATCAAAACCAATTATGCTTTCCCAACAGTCCCTCAAAGTCTTAACTCATTTCAGGATTAACTCAAAAGTCCACAGTCCAAAGTCTCATCTGAGACAAGGCAAGTCCCTTCTGCCTATGAGCCTGTAAAATCAAAAGCAAGTTAGTTACTTCCTAGATACAGCGGGGATAAATACAGCCATTCCAAATGGGAGAAATTGGCTGAAACGAAGGGGCTACAGGCCTCATGCAAGTCTGAAATCCAATGGGGCAGTCAAATCTTAAAGCCCCAAAATGATTTCCTTTGACCCTAGATCTCACATCCAGATCACATTTATGCAAGAGGTAGGTTCCCATGGTCTTAGGTAACTTAGCCCCTGTGGCTTTGCAGGGTATAGTCTCCCTCTTGGGTGCTTTCATGGGCTGGCATTGAGCGTCTGTGGCTTTTCCAGGTGCACGATTTGCAAGCTGTAGGTGGATCTACCATTCTGGGGTCTGGAGGATGGTGGCCCTCTTCTCACAGCTCCACTAGGCAGTGCCCCAGGAAAGGACTCTGTGTGGGGGCTCTGACCACACATTTCCCTTCTGCATTGTCTCAGCAGAGGTTCTCCATGAGAGCCCTGCCCCTGCAGCAGACTTCTGCCTGGACATCAGGCATTTCTATACACCCTCTGAAATCTAGGCAGAGGATCCCAAACCTCAATTTTTGACTTCTGTGCACCTGCAGGCTCCACACTGCATGGAAGCTGCCAAGGCTTGGGGCTTGTACCTTCCAAAGTCAGTGCGTGAGCAGTACTTTGGCCCGTTTTAGTCACGGCTGGAGTGGCTGGGACATGGGGCACCAAGTCCCTAGGCCGCACACAGCACAGGGACCCTGGGCCCAGCCCACAAAACCATTTTTTCCTCTAGGCCTCTGGGCCTGTGATGGGAAGGGCTGCTGTGAAGACCTCTCACATCCCTGGAGACATTATCCCCATCGTCTTGGGAATTAACATTTGGCTCCTCATTACTTATGCAAATTTCTGCAGCTAGCTTGAATTTCTCCTCAGAAAATGGGATTTTCTTCTCTATGGCATTGTCAGTCTGCAAATTTTCTGAACTTTTATGCTCTGCTTCCTTATAAAACTGAATGCTTTTAACAGCACCCAAGTCACATCTTGAATGCTTTGCTGCTTAGAAATTTCTTCCACGAGATACCCTAAATCATCTCTCTCAAGTTCAAAGTTCCACAAATCTCTAGGGCAGGGACAAAATGCCACCAGTCTCTGCTAAAATGTAACAAGAGTCAGCTTTGCTCCAGTTCCCAACAAGCTCCTCATCTCCATCTGAAGCCACCTCAGGCCAGATTTCACTGTACATATTATTATCAGCATTTTGGTCAAAGCCATTCAACAAGTCTCTAGACAGTTCCAAACTTTCCCACTTTTTCCTGTCTCCTTCTGAGCCCTCTAAACTGTTCCAACCTCTTCCTGTTACTCAGTTCCAAAGTTGCTTCCACATTTTTGGGTATCTTTTCGTCAGTGCCCCATTCTACTGGTACCAATTTACTGCATTAGTCCATTTTTATGCTGCTGTTAAAGACATACCCAAGACTTGGCAATTTACAAAAGAAAGAGGTTTAATGAACTTACAGTTCCACATGGCTGGGGAGGCCTCACAATCATGGCAGAAGGCAAGGAGGAGCAAGTCACATCTTACATGAATAGCAGCAGGAAAAAAAAAAAAAAAAACAGGGAAAGTCCTGTTTTTTAAAACCATCAGATCTTGTGAGACTTATTCCCTATCATGAGAACAGCGTGGGAAAGACCTGCCCCCATAATTCAATTACGTCTCACTGGGTTCCCTGATGACATGTGGGAGTTGTGGGGGTTACAATTCAATATGAGATTTGTGTGGGGACACAGCGAAACAATATCACAAGGCAAGATTAAAAACAGAGTAATCCCAAAAACTTGGATGAGAAATGGACAACCAGTGGTTGATGACAGTGGTCATTTGCAGAATCACTACAAAAAAGTCAATGCTAGTGACAATAGCATTGTCCCGAGTCCCAAGCTGGATGGGGATGGAGTACCTGAAGGTATCTCTCTGGATATAATTAATTATATAATAATTATATATATTTTATGTATATATAGTATGTATGTACACACACACACACACACACACACGCAGAGAACAATTAAACAAAAGGTGCCATGAAATTGTCCATATGATGTAAAAACAAAGAAATTTACCAAGCAATTCTAACCATGAGATGTGACTACAAGGGAATATATGGATATTCTATTCCTTTGGAGTCTGCTTCTGTTAGTTTAGACAACGAAACAGCAAGTTTTCATATATTAGTTTCCTTTTTCTGCTGTAGCAAATTACCACCCATTTATTGACTTTAAACTGTAGAATAAATGTGTACTGTTTCAAGATCTGATGTCAGAAATCAGATTCATGGATCTAGGGTCAGATTGTCAAGATGGCTGATTCTTCCTGGAGGCCCTGAGGGGAGGATCTGTTTCTTTGCCTTTCTGTGCTTCTAGTGGATGCCTGTGTTCCTCGGCTTGTGGCTCCTTCCTCCATTTCTAAGTGTATCTCTCCAATCTCTGTGTCCATTGTTATGTCTCCTCCTCCTCTGACTGACTCCTCCTTCCTCCCTCTTTTAAGGACCCTTGTAAGGTCTTGGGCTCACCTGGCTAATCCAGGATAATCTGCCCTCCTCAAGATCCTTAATTTAATCCCATCTTCAAAGTACATTTTACCATATAACATAAAATTTATGAGTTCCAGAGATTAGGATATGGATATCTTTTCAGGGGGAAGGGGACATTATTCAGCCACAGTAAGTCAGGGTCCTATCATGCTGGGTTACCTAGACATAGGAGTTTGTTTTGCAAATTATGATAGAAATATAGCCATTTAAATAGAATTCAGACAGTTTAGGGATAGACATTTGAGGATAGAGACTACAAATTGAAATGATACTCTAGGGCCTTCTTGATAATGTGATGGTCAATAGAATGTTGATGAATAGAGCACTCACCCATGTAGGAAAAAATGACAGTCCTTCTACAACCACTGTTAAGGGCTTCCATGAAAAGCCATTCAGCATCAGCAGCAGGGAGTGGGAAGTGCTGGAGAATGAGAAGGCATTTTTATTTCAGAATGGATACATGGGGCTGTGAACTTAGGGAATGTCCTCAGAGAGATCTTTAAGCCTAAATGGAGAAAGACACTACTCAGGATGCATCATTATTAAAACAATTGGCTAGAGGTAACTGAATGCAAAATCAGCTGCAAAGTAGTCAAACATCTTGTGGCATGCTATTAATTGGAAAGGAAAACTTAGTACTGAGGGACCCTGGAGTTATATAAGATACAGATTTCTTTTCCTTAAAACAAAAGAAATGCACGTTTTCAGCTAAAGTAACCTTGTTTTATAGTGTTCAGAGAGAACAAAGGCTTATTTGCACATTTTGGATCTTATGCAAATAGTTAGAAAAGAGGATAAATGCAGAAAACAAAGAGAGGTTTGGATATTTTTAATTTTTAAAAAATGTGTAAGAAAGTTGTAATTTCTTCCTTAAATTGTTAGAACTCACCAGTAAAGCTAGCTGGGTGCTGTGGTTTGGATATGCTTTGTTTGTGTCCACTAAACTTAAATTTTATCCTCAGTGTATGTAGGGGTGTTTAGAAGTGGGGCCAAATGGGAGGTGTCTGGGTCATGAGAGTGGATCCCTCATAAATGGCTTGGTGGGATCCTTGGGGTAGTGAATTATTGCTCTCCCAAGACTGAATTAGTCCTCTGGGAATAGATGAGTTCCCAAGACAGCAGGTTATTATACAGCAAGTTTCTTCCACTTGTTTGACCCTCCTCACACGTGTCTGATTTACCTTTGACCTTCTTTGCCATGTTATAATGCAGGACAAAAGCCCTGGCCGGAAGCCAAGTACATGCCTTTGAATTTCCCAGTCTGCAGAATCGTGAGTAAATAAGCCTCTTTTCTTAAAAAAGTATACTGTTTCGTGTATTCTGTTATAGGACTACAGGACTAAGACACTGGGCTCGTAATTTTCTTGGTGGGAAAGTATTCAATTGCAAATTTGTTCTCTTTACTAGATAAAAGGTTATCAGGATTTCATTTATTTTCTTTAGAATCTTTATTTTTATTGCATTTAAAAAATATTGAATAATGGCAAATAATTTACATTTAGTAAAATTCACTTTTATAGTGTATAGTTCTTCAAGTTTTGGCAAACATATACAGACATGTAACCAACACCACAGTTGAGATATTGAACAGTTCCATTACCCCCTAAACTGCCCTGTACCACTGACTAGTCACCCCTTGCCAACCCTTAACTCCTGGCTACTACGGATCCAGTCACCAGTCCTGTAATCTTGCCTTCTCCAAAAGTCATGTAAATGGAATTATATGCAGTATGTAGTCTTTTGAATCTTGCTTCTGTCACTTAACATAAAGCATTTGAGATGCATCCATGTTGTTGCATGTATTGCTTTTTTTTTTCTTTTATTGCTTGGCATTATTCCATTGTATGGATATAATACACTTTGTTTACCTATTCTTCAGTTGAGAGACATTTGGTTTGTCTCCAGTTCGAGGCAATCATGCATTCTATTACTATGAAGTTTTATGTGCATGTTTTGTGAGAATGTTTTTATTTCACTTGGGTAAAAATCTAGGACTGAGATTGCTGAGTCGCCTATGTTTCTCTATATAAGAAACTACCAGATAGTTTACCAGTGGCTGTGCCATTTTGCATTCCTACCAGTAGTTTATGAGAATTCCAGTATCTCCATATCCTCAGCAGCACTTGACATTACCTGCTTTTGTATACTTTAGGCATTTTAATAGGTACATCTTGTTGTGATTTTAATTTGCATTTCCATAATGCAAATTATGCTGAATATCTTTTTGTGTTCTTATTTGCATCTGTATATTTCCTTTGGCAAAGTTTGTGTTCAAACTGTTTTAACTATTTTTAATCCTATCTTTTCTTGAATCTTGAGAAGTCTTTATGTGTTTTGGACATAAGTCCTTTATCATAAATATAATGTATAAATATTTTCTCCCTATCTGTGGGTTATCTTTTTATTTTCTTAAATGTCTTTCAAAAAATAGATGTTCCACACTTTAATGAAACCAAATTTTACTGATTTCATTGTTTCTGTTGTTGTTATTAATGGACCATGTTATTTGTGTTATGTCTAAGGAGTCTTTGTGTAATCTAATGTCACACAGGTTTTTTCTTAGGTTTTCTTCCAGGATTTTTTATTGTTTTAGGTTTTACAATTAAGTTTATTATAATTTGGAGTTATTTTTTTTAGAGGTTGCAAGGTATAGATTATGATTCATTATTTTTCATATAGATATCCAATTATTCCAACACTACTTGTTGAAAAGGCTATTTTATTAAATTGCTTTTACATCTTTATTGAAAATCAGTTGACTGTATACTTGTTTCTATATTTTATATTTCAATTTTTTATTTATATGTCTATCCTTTCTCCAATACTACACTGTCTTGATTACCGCAGATTCATAGTAAATCTGAAAAACATTTAAGCTGAGTTCTTTAATATTATTTTATGTCAAAATTGTTTTGGCTAGTCTTTTTTTTTTTTTTTTTGAGACAGAGTATCACTCTGTCACCCAAGCTGGAGTGCAGCGGCACAACCTAGGCTCACTGCAACCTCTGCCTCCTCGGTTCAAGCGATTCACCTGCCTCAGTCTCCCAACTAGTTGAGATTACAGGTGCCCACCACTATGCCCGGCTAATTTTTATATTTTTGGTAGAGACGGGGTTTTGCCATGTTGGCCAGGCTGCTCTTGAATTCCTGACCTCAGGTGATCCGCCCGTCTCGGCCTCCCAAAGTGCTGGGATTACAGGCATGAGCCAACACACTCGGCCTGTTTTGGCTACTCTATTTTCTTTTCTTTCCGTATATACTTTAGAACTGTAACCGGGGACCTCAATTTTAAAAACATATTTTCATCTCCCACTTTCTTTTTCTTACTTCCCTCTTCTCTAACCCATTATTCCTTCCTTCTCTAGACACTCCCCTGAATAATTAGATAAACACATGCTTATCTAATTATGTTTTTGCTTAAGAAGTTCCAGAGGCTAATCTTGAAACAAACCAGGCACAGAGCCCTTACAGAATCTTCCCACTTAGGAAGAGTCATGAACAATTAATCTACCACCATTGGGCTGAAGTCAACATAACGTTAATTAGACCTCTGTATGAATAATTATGCAAAATAGCTATTAAAACAGACACACAGGCCCTGTACCCTGCACCATTCCCACATGCCTCCCATACCAAGTTTCCCTTTTAAAAACTCTATGGTAAATTAAAAAATTTAAGATGGTATTTTAGAAAATTAGTTCACCATCTTCTTGGTTTGCTGGATCTCCACTTAAACCTGCTTTTCCTTCCATCAAACTTTCTCTCAGGTCTGGCTTTCAAGCAATGAGCAACAAAAGCTGGGTTTGTTACAGAACCAGCTTGTTGATTTCTACCAAAAATTAACATTGAGCATGTCAATTAAAGAGAATTGACATCTTAACAAAATCAGTTGTTCTAATTCCTGAACGTACTATATCTCCCCATTAATTCAGGTCTTCTTTGACTTTTTCTTAACCATGATTTTGTAGTTTTCAGCATGCAGATCTTGTGGTATTTTCAAATAACTGTATGTAAGTGTTTAATGTATTTTGGTTCTATTGTAAATGACATGGCTTTATTTCAATTTCCAGTTGCTTGATTCCTGGGATACAAAAATTTACTGTATATTGATCTGGCATTTTGCAACCTTGCCAAACACATTTATTAGTTTTGGGGGGTTATTTTTCAGATTCTTTGAGATTTTCTCTATGGGCAATCATGTTATGTATGAGAAGAGACAGTTTTTTCTTTCTAATCTCTAGACCCCATTTTTCCCTTTTTCTTTTCTGCTTCATTGTACTGGCTATAACCTCTAAAATAATTTTGAATAAGAGTCATGAATTACCTTGTTTGTAGGTTAGAGGGATTCAGTCTTTTGTCTTTAAGTATGATGTTGATTCTAGTTTTTTTGCTATATCTTTATTAAGAAAGCTTATTTGTACTTTTACTTTGAGAGATTTTTTTAAAAATCAAGAATGATGATTTCTTTTCCAAATAATTCTTTTTGAATCGATTGCACTTTTTTCTTTTTTTTTTTTTTTTTTTTTCTTTTATTTATTTTTATTATTATTATTATTATTATACTTTAAGTTTTAGGGTACATGTGCACAATGTGCAGGTTAGTTACATATGTGTACATGTGCCATGCTGGTGTGCTGCACCCATTAACTCATCATTTAGCATTAGGTATATCTCCTAATGCTATCCCTCCCCCCTTCCCCCACCCCACAACAGTCCCCAGAGTGTGATGTTCCCCTTCCTGTGTCCATGTGTTCTCATTTCACAAATCCTTTCACAATGTGCAGAAGCCATCTACAACATGCATGGACTTTCTGACTTGTCCTAAACATCCCTCTTTTTATTTTATTTTATTTTTTTTTATTTTATTTTTTATTTATTTTTTATTTTATTTTATTTTTTTTATTTTTTTAATTTTTTTTTATTTTTTTTCTTTTTTCTTTTATTATTATTATTATTATTATACTTTAGGTTTTATGGTACATGTGCGCAATGTGCAGGTAAGTTACATATGTATACATGTGCCATGCTGGTGCGCTGTACCCACCAACTCGTCATCTAGCATTAGGTATATCTCCCAATGCTATCCCTCCCCCCTCCCCCCACCCCACAACAGTCCCCAGAGTGTGATGTTCCCCTTCCTGTGTCCATGTGTTCTCATTGTTCAATTCCCACCTATGAGTGAGAATATGCGGTGTTTGGTTTTTTGTTCTTGCGATAGTTTACTGAAAATGATGATTTCCAATTTCATCCATGTCCCTACAAAGGACGTGAACTCATCATTTTTTATGGCTGCATAGTATTCCATGGTGTATATGTGCCACATTTTCTTAATCCAGTCTATCATTGTTGGACATTTGGGTTGGTTCCAAGTCTTTGCTATTGTGAATAATGCCGCAATAAACATACGTGTGCATGTGTCTTTATAGCAGCATGATTTATAGTCCTTTGGATATATACCCAGTAATGGGATGGCTGGGTCGAATGGAATTTCTAGTTCTAGATCCCTGAGGAATCGCCACACTGACTTCCACAAGGGTTGAACTAGTTTACAGTCCCACCAACAGTGTAAAAGTGTTCCTATTTCTCCACATCCTCTCCAGCACCTGTTGTTTCCTGACTTTTTAATGACTGCCATTCTAACTGGTGTGAGATGGTATCTCATTGTGGTTTTGATTTGCATTTCTCTGATGGCCAGTGATGGTGAGCATTTTTTCATGTGTTTTTTGGCTGCATAAATGTCTTCTTTTGAGAAGTGTCTGTTCATGTCCTTCGCTCACTTTTTGATGGGGTTGTTTGTTTTTTTCTTGTAAATTTGTTGGAGTTCATTGTAGATTCTGGATATTAGCCCTTTGTCAGATGAGTAGGTTGCGAAAATTTTCTCCCATTTTGTAGGTTGCCTGTTCACTCTGATGGTAGTTTCTTTTGCTGTGCAGAAGCTCTTGAGTTTAATTAGATCCCATTTGTCAATTTTGGCTTTTGTTGCCATTGCTTTTGGTGTTTTAGACATGAAGTCCTTGCCCATGCCTATGTCCTGAATGGTAATGCCTAGGTTTTCTTCTAGGGTTTTTATGGTTTTAGGTCTAACATTTAAGTCTTTAATCCATCTTGAATTGATTTTTGTATAAGGTGTAAGGAAGGGATCCAGTTTCAGCTTTCTACATATGGCTAGCCAGTTTTCCCAGCACCATTTATTAAATAGGGAATCCTTTCCCCATTTCTTGTTTTTGTCAGGTTTGTCAAAGATCAGATACTTGTAGATATGTGGCATTATTTCTGACGGCTCTGTTCTGTTCCATTGATCTATATCTCTGTTTTGGTACCAGTACCATGCTGTTTTGGTTACTGTAGCCCTGTTTGCAGATGACATGATAGTATATCTAGAAAACCCCATTGTCTCAGCCCAAAATCTCCTTAAGCTGATAAGCAACTTCAGCAAAGTCTCAGGATACAAAATCAATGTGCAAAAATCACAAGCATTCTTATACATCAATAACAGACAAACAGAGAGCCAAATCATGAGTGAACTCCCATTCACAATTGCTTCAAAGAGAATAAAATACCTAGGAATCCAACTTACAAGGGATGTGAAAGACCTCTTCAAGGAGAACTACAAACCACTGCTCAAGGAAATAAAAGAGGATACAAACAAATGGAAGAACATTCCATGCTCATGGGTAGGAAGAATCAATATCATGAAAATGGCCATCCTTCCCAAGGTAATTTACAGATTCAATGCCATCCCCATCAAGCTACCAATGACTTTCTTCACAGAATTGGAAAAAACTACTTTAAAGTTCATATGGAACCAAAAAAGAGCCCGCATTGCCAAGTCAATCCTAAGCCAAAAGAACAAAGCTGGAGGCATCACGCTACCTGATTGCACTTTTTTCTTATTTAGTCTGTTGATAAGATGAGTTTTATTAATTGATTTCTTAGATGTTGAACTAGTCTTCTATTTTCAGGATAAACCCTACTTGTTCATAATACATTATTTTATATATTGTGGACATCAATTTCTTAGGTTATTTTTGAGTGTTTTATTGATGTTTATAAGAAGTCATGAGGTTATGACCTGCAGTTTTCAAATTTTTATATCTTTTGGTCATTTTTTTTTAATTTTTGTCTTCAAGAAATTCATTTTGACCAAGTTGTTATATTTATTGTTGTATTTATAATATTTTCTTCCTACAATCTTAATGTCCTGGGAGCTAAGGTAATATCCCCTCTTTCATTATTGATATTGGTCATATGTGTCATCTCAATTTTTTTAATCAGTTTTGTTAGAAGCTTATCGAATTTATTAATCTGTCCAAAGAACTAACTTTTGATTTCATTGGTTTTCTCTGTTTGCCAATGATTTATTTCATTGACTCACTTTTATATATTTTATTTTTCCTTATTTCTACTTCTATTTAATTTGATCTTCTTTTTCTAGATTTTTCTGCTGGAAACTGGTCAGCAATGCAAATTTATTTGGTTAGCTACTAGCACAGCAGTGATATGTAATGTGTAATTAGCACTTTAAACTGTAGAACCAACTCTACAGATCTGGCAGGATTTTACCCTGAGCTGGCTGCTGGTCAGCTGGCAGCTGCTGGATGTGACTAGAGGATGTGACAAAGAAAATAATGAAAAAAATCACCAGGGATTTAGAAAACCTCATATGCAGCTCTAAGTAATTGCACCTTCGCTAAAGGCTATTGATAGATTTGAGTTGTAGAAACATTGTTCCTTTTTCAATGAGGAGAATAGCATAAAATGGGCCTGAGTAGAGATCCAGCTCCCAGGCAGATCCTACAATGACATAGAAATGTGATAACACAACTCTTTTCTAAAGTAGAGATGGAGGAGATGGAGAGAAAATACAGACTAAGAAGACTGGAGAGGTCGATTTGGTGATATGGATGGTAGTGAATGAAAGAGAGGAAAGATCACACTGTGATGGCTGGCTCAGCCAGTGGTCAGAAAATAAACTTGATTGAGAATATAGGAAGTGCCACATATAATGAAAAAATATGAATATATACAGAGAAAGAGAGCATGAGTTGGGTTTTCTAAATCTTTTTTATTGTATATATTTAAGGTATACAACTTTATGTTTTGATATACATATAATTCAGAAGTGATTACTATAATCAAGTAAATTAACACATTCATCATCTCATACAGTTACTTTTTTGTGGTAAGAGTACCAAAAATCTATCTTAGCACATTTTCAGTATGTAATACATTATTAACTATAGTCCTCATGCTTTAATTTGATCTCTAAACTTACTTATCCTGTGTAACTGCAACTTTTTATTCTTTAACAGATATTTCCCCATTTGTTCCCAACCCCCACACCCTGGTAACCACCTCTCTACTCTGTTTCTATGTATTCATTTCTTTTCTAGATTCTACATATAAATACCATCACGCAGTATTTTTCTATCTGAAATTGGCTTATTTCATTTAGCATGATATTCTTTAGGTTGATCCTTGATGCACATGGCAAGATCTCCATTTTTAAGGCTGAATAATATTCCAGTTGTTCAATTCCATTAAGCATCTGTTTGATCACTGAGCCCCTCCATCAGTCCCTTCTTCCCCGACCCTGCCTTGGGAACTGCTCACTCTCTCTGGGTTATGCCACAGTCTGCAGATAGCCCACACTCTTTGCAGATCAATCTGTTCATTCTGTCCCCAGTTGACTGAGTAATTCTTGGGTGTTGACAGATCTACCAACATCTTTCAGAAAGACCCATTATTTGGAAAAAGACAAGAATGGAAGGACTGTTACCTAGAGCATTATCCCTCCCTAAAGGAAACTGCAAATCTTATTTCTTGTCACTCCAAGCTGTGAGGGCAGTATCACGTCACAGCCTGTCCATTTAGGTGACTTGCTGGGTCCCAGCTAAGTCTTGGCAAAGATTGTCAGCCCCAGCAGAGGCTGTGGGATAGATTAACCCTCACCACTATGTTCTCAAAAGGGTGGTCTATGCTGAAAGTTTCCTCTGCCCTACTGAGAAACAGATGCCAGAGGAGGGAGAAAAAGGCTTTGTCTCTCTCTCCTTTTTTAAAAATATAAAAATATTATCACTTATCTTTAAATGAAGCAGAGAAAGGACCCGACATATTTGCCTTAAATCACCTCCCCTGCAATGTGATAATCCAGGTTTCTAGAACAACCACAGGATTAAAGCAATAAAATGCAAAATCTCCAGCTCTAATTAGCAGAAGGCACAATAAAAAGCTGGATTTTGTGGTCATGGTTAAAGCTACAGATTTAATCAGAATCTCCACATGTGGAGTTGAATCTCTAACAAATTACTTCCCACACTTTAAAATTCCAAACTCACAAGATTTTTTTTTTTTTTTTTTACTCAAAAAAGAAAGCTCACAACGAAACTGTAAACATCACATTTCTTGTCTCTTTCTTGCCAGAAAATTTAAAGCTTGATTCATTAATCAACCATGCCACACATGGCAACTGGCTCTGGAGGCAGCCTCCTTCTCCCCTCTCCTTTGTGGAATTTGCTTTGCTCTGTCATTCCTTGGTTAGGTGTTTCTGGCCTCTACATATTCTCTCTTCATGTCTCCCTGACTCTTCTCTGCTCCCTCACAATCTGTCACATGGAGTCACTTACGTTTCCTTCCTGAAGGAATAGCAGGCACCTAGGTCCCAACCAGGATGCCAAGTAACAGTCTCACTCTGGATGGGTGCTGGAGTTGATGGTACCATTTAAGTTAGGCATCCTGAGATACTCACTGAGCTGTAGCATGGCATGACCCTCACCCACTAGTACCACAATCCAAATCGTTTTCTTCTTGAGCCTTGTAATTAATGGAGAAACATTCATATCCCTTGCTGGACCAAAAGCCCACATGGCTTACTTACTTCTGCATCCATAATGCTATTAGATAAATGCTTATTGAATGAACTGTGCATGGTTTCCTTTGGATTAGAAGACACCTCCCTATTTCTCCTTTTTCTTCTTCCAACAAAACTGTAATTGTGTATGTGCGGGGGGAGTGAGGGGGAAGGGTGAAGGGGGGTGGTGGTTAGAATCACAAACCCAAATCCTAATGCCATTCTAGAAATAGGATGCCCAATCAATGTTTGCCATTGATGGTTTGAACCATCTTTTCCTGAACGTGTGAATTTATCGGCATTATACTTAATACTTCATTTATCCATAATTTATCCATTCTTTAAAAAATGGGTTATTAAGTCTTACTATGTATCAATCTCTGTACTAGATTGGAAATATAAGTGATGAGCCAAACAGAGGAAGCCCTTGCTCTCATGGGGCTTACATGTGATGGGGACAGCAGAGGCAGTAGACTGTCAAATGACTATGTAATATACATATATTAATACAATGTATAATATCCAATAGAGTGATGGGATACAGTTGTGAGCAAAACAGACATGGTCATTCCAGTGGCCAACAAGACAAAAGAAGTCAACAGGTAAAAACCTAAAACAATCGGAAGTTGTACTTAGTGCTGAGAAGAAGCAGGGGATGAGTTAGAATAGAAAGTACTGTGTCTGGGGCATTTTGCCCCGACTCCTAAATTCAGGCTCCCTTTGTGACACCTCACTCCTTCTTCCCCTGCATAGCACCTTCTTTCTAAATGAATTGAGCAATTCAAATCAATGATGGGCATCAGGGAACTCTGGCCATCTTCTTGGGACTCCCCAGGAAGACAACATATTCAAGGCTTCTCCAGAGGTCCTGGAGCTCAGAACACCCATGCCTTTAACCAGGTGGGCATGTAGGTGGCATCGTTCATTAGTGACTACACTTGGTAAATTGTCCAGCTCCAGCCTCCCTGCTTTCAATGCTGCCTCTGTTCTCTGTCAGCAGAGGTGATGGGAGCTGCTGAAAATTCATCAAGTTATTATGCCATTTGCCTAACATGACATTTACGATTGACAATTTATACCTGTCACAACCCAGAGAAGATATGGCAAGTCCCTAAGGCAAGGCAGCAGAGTGGCCGCCTCTTCACTGCAAGCCTGCCCGCAGGATGGAAGGGCAGCAGGAAGGCTGGGACAGTTGGGGTCTCAGCATTAATTGTGGTCTCCGGCCTCCCACCACAAAAGGAAAAAACTAATACAGCTTCAGTTTAAGGCTTTGTGAGAGCGTTCCACAAAATGTGATCCACCAAATCATTTTTTTAGTGGATGTGAATAATAGTGTCTTTGGGAAGAGGGTTCTGTGGTAAAATAAAGGACAACATTTCTGGGTTAAACACAGATTAACTGGGATTATTTGGCATTATTTATACAAGACTGTGTGTAAGCATTTTTCAAACATATTAAATACTCCATTTAGCCTCTTTTGGAGAACACTTTTTTGTTTGTTTTTACTGATTTTTTTTTTCCTTTCTTTCTTTTTTTTTTTTTTTTTTTTTTTTTTTTTGAGATGGAGTCTCACTCTGTCACCCAGGCTGGAGCGCAGTGGTCGATCTCTGCTCACTGCAACCTCTGCCTCCCAGGTTCCAGTGATTCTCGTGCCTCAGCCTCCCGAGTAACTGGGATTACAGGTGTGCGCCACCATGCCCAGCTAATTTTTGTATTTTTAATAGAGACAGGATTTTGCCATGTTGGCCAGGCTGGTCCCAAACTCCTTACCTCAAGTGATCTGCCCTCCTTGGCCTCCCAAAGTGCTGGTATTACAGACATGAGCCTCATGCCTGGCCTGCTGATTTGTTTCTGTCACATATTCTTTGGTCTGCAAAACAGTCTATGGCTTAGTTATATTTATAAGTCCCATTCTGCAAATGAGAGAAACTGAGATTTAGGAAAATAAATCTTTATGAGTCTTTTCCAGGAGTTTTCCAGGGGCTCATGGTTCGCAGGAGGCAGCACCTGGATCCTAGTGCGGTTTTTCTGCCTGGGGATGGGTGCTGGATTTGCTCTAAGGCCCTTCCTACTCTTGCCGTCTTCACACTGGATTCATCAGCACTCAGCTCTTAGAGGGGCTGATGAGTTTTAAATGTAAAGGTAGAATCGAACACAGAGCTCTGCATAAATGCTAATTACAACTTTGGGAAAGTTCATTAGGCCTAACATCCTCATATGAAAATTCAAATCTTTGGCCTACTTGATTTTTTCCTAGTTTCCTTCAGCAAAATAGCTCTCTGATTTGGGTAAAAAGAGAGCTAGACTAGGGTCAGGAAACCAGAGCTAAGGCGGAAACTGTGGGATTTCGGGCACATTGTGTTCCTTCTCTGAGTTTCAGATCTGGCTTTTAAAAATCTTTTCATTATTATTCTTTTTTTGAAGGGTGGATAATACTGTTTCCTCTGTCTCTCTCACAGAGCCTTTTGGAAATTGAATGTGATGATAAACATGTAAATCATTGCATGAGAACACACTCAATCATCTGTTATTATTCTCTTCATTAGGACATGACACCAGTGACTTATGGGTCATTTATGTCTGTGCCCTCTATTCAAAGAAAGGGACGCACCAATAGCAGGGAGAGACACGGTGGTGAATAGGACATGTATGAAGTCAGTCTTTCATGAAGATGAAGAAGGGTCTTTGGGGCAGACCCCTGGCTGCCTGGCTGGCTAAGTTAACTTCTCAGACAGAGCTCCCCTCCAGGCCTGAGAACAAGCAGCACATTATGACAGAAATAAGAATCATTTCCTTCCAAGGAAGTATTGTCCTATTAAAGCCAAAAGGACAGGAAGCTGAGAAAAGTACAGAGGACAAGTAAAAATTGGACAGAGTTTAGAAGAGTTTATTAGGTACTTTTTAAAACAGAAGTAGGTATTTTTAGGTAGGTATTTTTTAAAACAGAAGTAGGACATGAGTTGTAAAAGAAAAAAAGCATCATCTAAATTTACACAAACAGTATGATCATACTATTTTTATTAAAAAGTCAACACATAGACTGACTGAGGATTTATCTATTCCAAACACATTTCACATATTATCTTACGTATTCTTCAAAACAATCCAGCTGAGTAAATTTTTGTATTCTATTTTACAGATAATAAAACTAACAATTTGGAGAATTTTTTGTTGTGGTGACCACTGTGTCTTTAATGTTTCACTTTATACACAGGTATTTTATTTTATTTTATTTTATTTTTGAAATTGACTAATAAATATGTGTCATGATTATTTCAGCTTACTATAAGGTTCAAATTGAACAAATCATGGGGAATACAATTTTCCTTCTTGTTGTTCCCTGTCACTGACTTTCTTCCACAACAACTTTATGAATGTACCTCTTCCCTTTACCTTTTTCTACATTTCCTTTCAACCTTTGCGGTTTTGGGGACTGAACTGTTTAATCGATTCACCTGGACACATGGTCACATTTCTACATTCTGTGACTTATAAGTTGCTGAAGCCATTTCTAGAGGAATCTTACAAAGTGTTTGCAGAGCCTGTTTCTACAAAAGGACTCAGTGAAGGGGAAAATTAGAGGGGATTTCATCTTATCCCAGTGTCTATCCTGCATCCTAACATGGAGTTTTGCTGGGAAGGGCCTCTGCATGCCTTTGTAAAGTCCCAGATTTTCCAATGGCTTAGCTCAGAGAATATGCACCCTGTGAACCTTGGTCCCCCCCAACACCCCCACCACGCTTCTCCCCTTCTCCAGATACTGTAGGCCATTCTCACCGGAATCTCTGGCTGCAGGTTAGGGTAAATCAATCAGTGTAACTTGAAAACTAAAAATTGATAGTCATATTTTTAAAATTAGGTGATAAACACTGTTCTTAGTATTTTACACCTATTAGTAAATTTACATTTTTAATGATGCTAAGAGGTAGATACTATTACCTCCATTATACAAATGAGAAAACTTAGTACAGAGAATTTAATTAACTCACCTAAGGCAACACAGCAAGAAGGAAGGGGACTTTTATATACATTCAAGTGTATTTAATTAGAGTCCTATATATACAGTTTATTAACCAATACAGCAATGAGAGGAAATTACTTGGGAAGGAAGAAGCAACCATTTCAAGCCCCATTCCCTCAATAACTAAATATCAAAGCCAGGTTTGATGAGCCTGAGTGACAGCAACGCATCCTATGTACTAGATGCCTATGTACTATCAGTGAGAACTTTAATGCAAAAACATTAATGATACTAACATCTTCACAATTTTAATCATTCAATTATAGTTATTGCTTTCTAAATTTATTGTACTGAGATAAAAAAAAATGGTCTGCATGCTACTGATTATTTGGCCTATTCAATAGTGGGCCAATAGGCATTTTTTGTGCCAAGTGTGCTGGTGAAGAATGTATGTTCTCTGCTTGGTCTAAGGCTCTATCTATGTCCTATAAAATGCATCTGTTCTGTCTTACATCAAGTGAACAATCCTTGCTTAAGATTTGATGTCCTCTTGAACAAGGCATCCATGTCTTTCATCAGTTTGGGAAATCCACAGTCATTTGAGGACTGTCTCTCAAATCTCTCCTACCCTGCCCTTTCTGGGACTCCTGCTGGATGTAAATTAGATTGCTCATTTTATTTATTTATTTATTTATTTATTTATTTATTTATTTATTTAATGTGAATTGACACTCTTATAGGCAGCATATACCTGGGTCTTTTTTTTCTTCTTTTATTTTAGGTTCTGGGGATACATGTGCAGGTTTCTTACATGAGTAAATTGTGTGCTGCTGAGGCTTGGTATATGAATGATCTCGTCACCCAGATAATGAGCATAGTACTGGATAGGTAACCTTCCAAAGCACACCTCCTCCACCTTCCCCTCAAGCAGTCCCCAGTGTCTGTTTTTCCCATCTTTGTGTCCATGTGTATTCAAAGTTTGGCTCCCATATATAAGTGAGAACATGCAGTATTTGGTTTTCTGTTCTGCATTAGTTCACTTAGGATAATGGCCTCCAGTTGCATCCATGTTGCTGTAAAAGACATTTTCTTTATCCAGCATTGATGGACATCTTTTTTGATTCTGATATATTTGCTATTGTAAATAGTGCTGCAGTGAACATACAACTACATGTGTCTTTTTTGGTAGAACAATTTATTTTCCTTTGGATATATTTCCAGTAGTGGGATTGCTGGGTCAAATGAGAGTTCTAACTTTTTAAAGAAATCTTTACACTGCTTTCCACAGTGGCTAAACTAGTTTACATTCCCACCAGCGGTGTATAAGTGTTTTCTTTTCTCCACAATCTTGCCAGCACCTGTTTTTGTTTGTTTGTTCATTTGTTTGTTTTTGTTTTTGTTTTCTTTTTTTTTTGATTTTTTAAAATAATGGATTGCTCATTTTCATCTCCATTTTCCCCATGTTAATTTTCTGTGTTGCATTCTGGGTAACTGTATGCAGTTCTACCGTTCAGTTTCCCAATTATTTCTCCTTTTGTATACATTTGGGCTGTCTAGTTTTTCCATTGTGACTTTAATTGCAGTAACTACATTTTTCACTTCTGGGAGTTCTATTTGGTTCTTTTACAAAAATATCTGGCCTTTCATGATAAGCTCTTGATTGTTTCTCACTTTTTAGTGTCATTCATACTTTAAAATTTTAAAAATATATTTATTTTTAAATCTCTAATGGTGTTATTATCCTATGGTCTAAGGAGTTTAAATATCTTGTTGGTTTGCTTTGTATTTCTGCTACTGTCACTGTCAATGGCTTATATTTTTGTTTGTGCTTTAATTTTTAATTTTGAGCTCATTCACTCTGATTCCACCTTTGTGAATCCTGAATAAAGTGGATTGAGAGTGTTCCCTGCCAGAGAAGATTTGAGGGCATGTTTATCCTGTGCCTCTAGGGTATTACAAGTCTGGAACTGTGTGTTAATATTTAAGCTCTACGAATCCTGGACTTTGCAGTCACTTAAACTTGAGCCCCATTGTGGCAGAACTGTGCTGCTTTTCAGATGCTCTGTAGGTCTTTGTTGAATATAATAGCTGAAAAAAATGAATGAGACAATTATATTTTTTCATGCTTTCTTTGAATGAAAATCACCAAAATTAAGAAAGATATTTTTTAAACAAGAAAAACTAAATGTGATTCATTTAGTTTTGTGACTAAATGTGGACTTTTGCAGAAGGCACGCCTGTACAGACTTTTAAAGTGGTGCAGTTTTATAGTTACTAAATCAGTATTGACTAAATCAGAATTTATATATTCCTCTGATTAATTATAAAACACTGGGAGCTAAGTGGGAGTTCCAAGGTCATGCAGGCCACCCCTCTCACTGCACAGGCAACGAAGGGTCATGCTGCTTCTCTGAGGCCAAGTGTTTGCCAGTTATTCCCAGGAAATTATTTGAATTGTTCACATTGTACATCAAATTGGAAAGAGCAAAACGTGAACAGGAGATAAAGCTTAAAGCTCAAATTCACCTTACCCAGTGAGACTTTGTATCTCAGATCATCAATTAAAACCATCCTGACAACACATTTTTGCTGTGTTTTCTCCCACCAGGCCTCACTGTGGATGGCCTCTTGCCTACCAAACCGTAGGGATATTTCCAAAGCCGCACATAATGTGATTGAAGAGCCTGCCAGCCTCAGGCTTAAGGATTTCAAAGGATTCAGCCCTAATTTACCACAGAAGCAGGGCATTTCAATGACTTTAGAGATTTTATTTGATCTTTCTAATATTTGCTGATTCCGGCAGTGCAGACCATTTTTATTAGTCTTGTCTCATCTTGGGAGCACAAAAACCAATGCCAGGGCACAAGTGACTTTTCTTTTTACCAATCTATTATCCAAGAGCACTTAGCATCAGGTAAGCCTCAGAAGGATTGGTTAATTGGACAGTGTGGAAGTTTGCTAATGAGTATATCTCTCATCTGATTCTTTCTGGCTTTTACCTGCTCCTGATTCTTTGTTTGAAAATCTCATTTCCCTAAACAAGACACCCTGTGAGGTGAGGTGGTTCAGCCATGGTGAAACATTAGCCTCTTCTTGGTGTCCATCTGGCTTTTCCTAGCTGGAGTGATTGTTTCTATGATTGTGTCTGGAATGAGCTCCCATCCAGTCTTCAAAGAGTAGCTGATAAGAGAAGGAGCCACCATCCTGAGGCCTCATGAGTTTAAAAAAGATGCCCATCCGGGGGTCCAGGCATGAGGAAGCCAGATGAGGGATACACAGGGTCCCTTTAGTAAACTTCAGAGAGGATGGGCAAATGAATGCTACTGATCATGGCACCAAAGCCATTGCAGCCCCTAATGCTCCTAGCCTCAAGCCTCTTCTCCCAAGCATTGATATTGCATAAAATCTGATCAATTGCCCCCTTTGTTCTCCTGCTAGTTTTGTGGCTTGGAAGAGATAACTTGACTTTTCCAAACTTTAATTTCTTCACCTGGAAAATGAGGCATCTTAAACCTGATCTCAAAGATAAACTCAAATACTGAAGCTCTGACTCAGGTTTCATCATTTCTTAGGTGGGGAGATCAAGGCCCTGAGAACGAAAATATCTTGCCCAAATTGACATGGTCAGTAAGTGGCATTACTCAGGCCAGGGTCTAGGGCCCTTCACAGACTCAGACCCCCAGGTGCAGCCCCCTCCCACCACAGCCCACTCCCCTGCAGGCACAGAAGGATTCTTTCATTCTGCAGTGAAGGGAGGGGTTTGGAGGCTGCGGGCCTGTCAGGGACCCTAGTTTTCATATTCACACATTTGTCTTTCTCTTTCACAGTTTACATTTGTTAAATTGTTTATAAAGTGTTCAGGCTTTGGACAAGTGCCTTGTCTCCTGAAAGAAAGCAGAACTAGATTATTCATCCTTTCATAATTAAAGAGTGTCAGCATCATGGACTGGTCTTCACACACTGATTCTCCTGGTCAGCCCCATCTGGGGCTCCAGTGATGTTGCTGTGGACCCCAGAGATGGGGCAGCCCCTGCTTCCCTTCCCTTCCTGGATCATCAGATGCCCTATCTCAAAACTATATTCGTCCCTATAGAATTGGCATCTATATAGTAATTCCTCTCTGTGTTGGAATTAAGAGCTGACAGCATTAAAATATGCTGGCCATTCAATATAAAACATACAGGATGTCTAATGCATCAGGAAAGAAAATCACTGGTCTATAAAGCCTGAGTCCCGGGCCATATATTGTTAATTAGCCAGCTGTGTGCAAATTATTTCATATATTGGACGTTACACATAACATCTGCAAAATTAAGGATTTGAGAAGGTCAGTCTTAAAGGTTATTTCTTGGTGTAAAACAAGGTGCATTAACCTTGGCACTATTGATAGTTCTTTGGCTGAATAATTCTGTTGTGGGAGCTGTTCTATGCAGCTGTATCCCCAGCCTATGCCCACTTAATGCCTGTGGCACCCCCCACCAGTTGTGACAACCTGAAATGTCTCCAGACATTGCCAAATGACCCCTGGGGAGCCAAATCTCCCTACTGCAAATCTCTGATCCGAAGTAATGCAGAATTAGAATCTAGACATTTTCCCTGGTACACCATTACTTTGAGATATAAATTAAAAGAAAAACAGTCCTTGAAATTCTCTTTCACTAATTTTGCCAGATTTTTATGTGGCGGGCTAGAAGCATTTTCAAAAGTTTATTGCCTGGGATGTGGAAGTTATTAAGTCATTATCTACTTTAGCTAATGTATGGATTAATTTTATATTAATTAGTTCAAAATCATATTGTTAGAGATTAAAGGGGCAGAACATAGATACATTTAGAAACTGCAAAACTAAGAAATACTTTTTCCTCATAAGCTTCTTCACTCCTTGGTGCTTTCCCATCTGGGGCTGTTGCTCATAGCCTCTGGATTGTCACCTCTCTAATGCCATGCCAAAATGTCACTCACTCTTGAAGATGCATCTTACATCCCACTCGTTCCATGAAGCCTCTAGCAATTCCTGTTCATAGAAATAATTTGGTTTACTTCTCTACTCACTGGGAAATGTGTTCATGTTTCCCTTGCAGTCAGCCTTGTATGGTCCCATCCAAGGGCCAGGCTGTTGCAGGCCAATGACCCCGTCCATTGCTGCATCCCTTTGTAACCCAGAGGAAGCGCAATGGCCCTGCCTCTTCTTCTGTGGACATGCCCCAGGCCAGGACCTTATTTCCTGTTCCCCAGATTATGGCATTACCTTTCCGGTTAATTTCCTCCTCTCCATTGCGTGCCCTGGGCTTTGCTGGCCAGGTCCTAGCTATCCCTCCCCATTTGTCTCACCAACCTGGACTCCAACATTTGTAGACACAGCTTACCTTTCTTGGACAGCTCTTCTTACCTTGCCTGTTGAGAAAACATATTGTTCTTCATAATCCAGCCAAATGTCACCTCCTCTGTGAAGCCTTCCTGAGTCATTCCACTTTCCCAAACACAGAGAAATGTATTCCTTCCCTTCCCCATGTCACCCACAGGATCTCTGTCAAAATGCTCACCCTGTGTCCTCCTGCCAGTGGGTCTCTCTTTCAGTATGAACGCTGGCTCTCCTCCCACCCCTCATTCAGTGAACACTCCAGCAAACTCCAATTCTCAGCTCCAGATGTACTCCTCAGAGAATCCCGTCCTGGCACACGTGCTCCCCCAGTGGACAGTAAATTTCCTCAATTGCACACTGTATGAATTTTATTTAGTAACTATTTTTCTCCAATAGACTTTAGCCTTTATGATAGCAGGGACATGTTTTTATCATTATAGCATTTTTTACAGTAATTTATTGACGCAGATTAGAAGCTCAACAAATAGTATTGAATGAACACATCCACTGAGATGATCTGTCGCCTCTCTTCCTGTTGGACTGTGAGTTTTGTGGGGTGGGAACTGTGCTCACTCATCTTGTGACTTCAGCATCTGGAACAGTACTGGGAAATTAGTAACTGTTTATTAATTCATCAATATCATTTTTGTTGTTACTGGCATTTACTAAATGCTTAATGTGTACTAGGTAATGTACTAAGCACTTTACAGAAATTATTTTGTCTAACTCTCAACCACCTTTATGAGGCATGTATTATACCCACTTTAGAGATGAAGCAACTGAGAGTTAGAGGATTCAAATAACATGCCCTGTTCACACCCCAAAGCTTCTGCTCTTAACTACTGTTTCATGAAGTCTCTCAGATTAATGCTACAAATAAAGGAAATGGCCCAGAACTCTCTGATACAGGTGATTGAAACCAGGGGTTCATTAGGTAAAGGAAAAATAGAACATACGGAGTATTTCTTTAAATTACATATATAGCTTGAGAATTTTACTTTAAATTACATAAATATAAATGTAATCATATATGTATTTATGAACTCTGAGGTAGACCAAGGGTGCTTCTTTGAGAATGGTTTATTTTCAAGAGTTCTGCCGTATCTGGTGTAAACTACAACCGTAAAATGTCTCTACCCTTTCCACATTTTTCTTTCTTTAGAATGGAGAGAGTTTAAGACATTTGACCGGCTGGGCACAGTGGCTCACGCCTGTAATCCCAGCACTTTGGGAGGCTGAGGCGGGCACATCATTTGAGGTCAGGAGTTCAAAACCAGCCTGGCCAATGTGGTGAAACCCCATCTCTACTAAAAATACAAAAACTAGCTGGGCATGGTGGTGGGCGCCTGTAATCCCAGCTACTCAGGAAGGTGAGGCAGGAGAGTTTCTTGAGCCTAGGAGGCGAGGTTGCAGTGAGCAGAGATGACACCATTGCACTCCAGCCTGGGCGACACAGCGAGACTCTCAGAAAAAAAAAAAAAAAAAAAAAAAAAAAAAAAGACATTTGACTTGCATTCTCAATGCAGATGTCTTCTAGATTTTTATGACCTTGCCTCCAGCTTTTTTTTTTTTTCCAGGTATAAGGTCCACACATAATTGTCCAGCCATTTTTAAGGCAATCTATCTTTTTTTTCCAAAGTCTTTGAAAGGTGCAAAGTTTTTTATCGTAGTTTTCATAGGAACAATATTATCTCTTTCTTCCCTAATATATCTTTGGCTTATGAAACAGTTTTCAGTGAACTACAGGGACTCTTAGCATGAGGCAGACCTGCGGAGAGCTGTAAAGCATCCCACTGGCTGAGGCGAGCTCACCCACTGACAGTTTTATCCTAGAATGTTTTACAGGGCCATTGGGGATTATTGGTTAATCACGGAAGTCAGCTAAATAGAGTAAGTTTAGAAGAGCTTTTATTGTAAATGTTTTCAATATTCAATTAAACAGAATTGAGGGGTGTAACTGTTCCAGGTACTCAACAATAACTGAACATCTCAAAGATGCTGTAAGGAAGACGGCTGAGCAGAAAATAAAATAGAAAAGTGATATAATGTGACTCCTTCCCATGCCCTCTGGTTCTTGGGCTCCTAATTGTTCTGTGGAGATTTATGACACTACTGATTCTTCTCCAAGCAGGATGTCTCCTTCCTCTCATCCTGCAGGGCCTAATGAAGATCTATGCACCTGCATATGGCCAGTCAGCAGTTTTCAATGATGGCAAAAAGGAGAGATTCAGTCAGCATGCTCCACTAGGATTTTACTTTGTATTGATACAGATTGTCTTTGGCTAAGTGTGATCCTTTGCACTTCAATACAGGGGGCAATAAAGACAGAATAGGATATCATCCTTGCCACTCTGAACCTCTGGATCAATATTAGCCAAAGGTAGCACTGATGTGGAGGAAACTGAGGCATAAAATAAACCATAGGGGTGGGGAAAGGGGATTACTGCCTTTGTTGCCTAAAAGGCCAGACCCCTTCAGCTGAGAATTCTTTGAGGTGACAATGAGACCCCCTGGAGCTCTATCCCAAGTGACAGATTTGGAGCCACTAGGACCTGGCCCCACAGTGGTGTAGAACTGGCTGGACATGCCTTCCCAACACATTCTGGAACAATTTCACTTGAGGGAACTTGTGGGGTTTTAAAAGCCTGGGTAGCAAATCCCATCCAGACAGTCACACAGCAAGAGGAAGAGGAGGAGCAGGGTGCGGTGGCACCTGTAATCCCAGCACTTTATGCCTGTAATCCCAGCTCTTTGGGAGGCCAAGGCAGGCGGATCACCTGAGGTCAGGAGTTCGAGACCAGCCTGGCCAACATGGTGAAACCCCGTCTCTACTAAAAGTGCAAAAATTAGCCCGGCATGGTGGAGAGTGCCTGTAATCCCAGCTACTCAGGAGGGGGAGGCAGAAGAATAGCTTGAACCCAGGAGGTGGAAATCGCAGTGAGCCGAGATCATGCCACTGCACTCCAGCCTTGGCGATGAGAGCGAGACTCCATCTCAAAAAAAAAAAAAAGGAAGAGGAGGATGGCAGAGGAGGTAGAGAAGGAGGATTATATACCCAAGGACCCCTGTGATCAGCTTTGAAAGGAAAATTGTGATCCCCAAATGGGTGGAGTCAGGTAAAGATAATACCACTTTTCACTAGTATCAGGGTTTCACATTTGCAACTCAAATAGGCACCCTGTGAAACAGGGTTGGCATCAGTATGAAAAACATACCAGACACTGTGTGGGGTGATTATCCAGCATAACAATTATCCACTTTCTCTCAAATTGCTTCCCGCCTGTAAGAGTGGGTGCCTGGGCCCCTGGAGGCTATCATCTTTAACTATTGGTGGTTAGACCAGGCATGGACTTCTGACCCAGGTGCAGTAACCCACTTCCTGTCTTGGCGATTCTGAATTAGGTTTGCAAGTAAGTGTGAAATGGTCTTCTGCACAGAGGAGATGGCACCATGGGAGGTGTGGAGTGGCAGCTGTTGCCCCTTTACAAGCCCGGAAGGGTGGAGAAAACCAGTCCACAGAAGCTGTGAGGAAATGGTGAGAGGTGGAAGGAGACTTCACTCTAGGCTCTTGATACATTTTCAGTTTTAAATTTTCAGAAACTTCCTGAAACCAAGTCTCATTCTCAATCTTGATTTGAAAGACAACATTGCATTTTTTTATATAAAAGTTTTCTTTTTGCTTAAGCTAGAATAATTCACCTTATGTCTTAATTTACAATTAGAGTATTAACAAAAATAAGTAACATAATTTTAAGAATTCTATATTCTGAATATTTACAATGTGTGAGATAATTGCTCTAAGTGGACTACTATGGACTGAGTTGTCTCCCCCTCTCCACATTCATACGTTGAAACCCTAATGTCCAAGGTAACTGTATTTGGAGATATGGCTTTTAGGAGGTAATTAAGGTTAAATGAGTTCATAAGGGTAGGTTCCTAATCTAATAAGATTGATGGCTTCATAAGAAGAGGAAAGCTCAGTGTGGTGGTTCACACCTTTAATCCCAGCACTTTAGGAGACTGAGACAGGAGGATCACTTGAGCCCAGGAGTTTGAGACCAGTCTGGGCAACATAGTGAGACCCCATTTCTACCAAAAAAAAAAAAAAACCACTAAAAAATTAGCCAGGTGTCATGGCACACAACTGTAGTCTCAGCTACTCAGGAGGCTGAGGTAGGAGAATTGCTTGATCCTGGGAGGTTGAGGCTGCCATGAGCCATGATCATGCCCGCTGCACTCCAGCCTGGGTGACAGTATCCTATCTCTTAAAAATTAAATTAAATTAGAAAAAGAGGAAGAGAGAGATATACTATGTACACATAGAGGAAAGACCATGTAAGGACATAGGGAGAAGATGGACATCTGTAGGCCAGGAAGGGAACCCTCATCAGAAACCAAAGCGGCATGGCTTTGATCTTGGACTTTGCAGCCTCCAGAACTGTTGAAAAAATTTCTGTTGTTTAAGCCACCTAGACTGTAGTGTTTTGTGACGGCAGCCTGAGCTGACTAATAGGTAAGCCTATGGACAAGGCATTATCTAATTTAACCCCCACCACAACCTGTTGAAACTAGTGTCATCATGCCTCCTAGATGGGAGATGGAGGCTCAGCGTGGTTAACTAACTTGTTCAAGCTCCTCCTGCAGGTTTTTCTACTCAAAGCCTAGATGCACTAATACTGCTGCATTTCTGGGGAATTGGATCCTCAAACAGCTAGCTCTAAACTCAGGCTGCTCATTAAAAATAACACTAACCATAGAGAGAGCAGGAGAGACAAACCCCAGTGGAGAAATGCAGGCTCTACCTTGCGCTTCACAATTGACAACCCTGGGTGAACGGGACACGTGGTTACCATTTTTGACCAGGAAACCTGCTTCCAGCATCTTGTCCCCTAGTCTAAAAGAAGCGTCCACAGGTGCAGTGCATGAGCATACTCTGCAAGCCCAAAGCTGTGAGCGCGAGGCAGTTGGCCAGAATGCGGGCTGTAGGGAAAGAAGCCTGCAGTAGATTCAGCTTCAGGGTTTGCATCTATGCCTCAGGCTAAACATTTACATGGGCCCAGTATTTCCCAGGAGCAGTGGGAGGCAGATTGGCTTACAGGCAGAGGATGACAGCCTCATAGATGGGCTCAAAATGTCAGCTTAGGACATGCACCAACTTAAGCTAGAACAGTCCTGCTGCTTTTCCTCAAATATTTTTAAAACTAAAGACAAATGTTTTGTACGTAATTGTAGATTCACATGCAAAGAGATTCCTATGTACCCTTTACCCCCTTGTCCTTAATGATAACATCTTGCAAAACTGTAACGTAATATCACAACTAGAATATTGATATTGATACAGACCACTGATCTTATTATTTCCTCAGCTTTTACTTTTACTTGTATATGTGTATTTAGTGCTGTGTAATTTTATTTTATTTTTTTTTGAGACAGGGTCTTGCTCTGTCTCTCAGTCTGGAGTGTAGTGGGGCAATCATGGCTCACTGCAGCCTCAACTTCCTTAGTTCAAGTGATATTCCTGCTTCAGCCTCCTAAGTAGCTGGAATCACAGTTGCATGCCACCATGCCCGGCTAATTTTTTTTTAAGTTTTTTTTTTTTTTTTTTTTTTTTTTTTTTTTGTAGAGATGGGATCTCACCATGTTGCCCAGGCTGGTCTCGAACTTCCGGGCTTAAGCAATCCTCCCACCTTAGCTTCCCAAAGTGCTGGGATTACAGGCATGAGCCACCGCACCCAGCCAGTTCTAAGTAACATTTTATCACCAGTGTAAGGTCGTGTGTCCACCACCACATAATCATACAGTATGGAACATTTTACTCGCTGTAATTCTCAGAACATTCAAGATTGCTATGTGTATCAATAGTTCATTCCTTTGAACTGCTGAGTGCTATTACATGGTATGAGTAAATCAGAGTTTGTTCAACCCTTCCCTCATAGAAGGGCATCTGAGTTATTTCCAGTTTTGGGTTTCTGTGAATAAATTGATAAAACAATAGGGATTTTTTTTTTTAGTCAGCACAAGTCTTCATTTCTCCAGGATAAATATATTCAGGAACGCAGTTGCTGGGTTGTAGGTAAGCCTATGTATAGTTTTTAAAGAAGCTGCCAAACTGTTTTTTTATAGGATTTTTTTTATAGTGGCTCTACTATTTAACATTCCTACAGCAAAGTTTCAGTGCCTTAGTTGCTCCACATTTGATGTTATCACTATTATTTTAATTCAGCCATTCTGCTAGTTTCATGAGCTTGCCATCGCTATACCTCTTCTGTGACGTGTCTGTTCATATCATTTGCCCATTTTCTAATTAAATTAATTTTTCTAATTAAATTTCTAATTTTTTACTGTTGAATTGTAAGAGTTCTTTATATATCCTATATTCTAGTTATTTGTTGGATAAATGGTTTACAAATTTGCAAATATTTTCTCCCAGTCTGTAGCTTGCCTTTTCATTCTCTTAAGAGTTCTTTTACAGACCAAAAGTATTTAATAATGATGATATTTGATTTGTCAGTAAGTACTTTTATGAATTGTGCTTTTGGTATCAAGTCTAAAAACTCGTTGCCAAATCATAGACACTGAAGATTTTCTTCTACAGTTCTTCAAAAGTTTTTTAGTTTTATGTTCAAGTTTAGTTTTCTTTTTGTGTGTGTGTGTGTGTGTGTGTGTGTGTGTGTGTGTTTAGATGGAATCTCATTCTGTTTCCCAAGGTGGAGTGTAGTGGCATGATCTCAGCTCACTGCAACCTCCATCTCCTGGGTTTAAGGAACTCTCCTACCTCAGCCTCGCAAGTATCTGGGACTATAGGTGCATACCATCATGCCCAGCTAATTATTTTGTATTTTTAGTAGAGATGGGGTTGCACTATGTTGGCCAGGCTGGTCTTGAACTCCTGACCTTAAGCAACTTGCCCGCCTCAGCCTCCCATAGTGCTTGGATTACAGGTGTAAGCCACTGTGCCCGACCCTACATTTAAGTTTATAATCTGAGGAATTTTAGAGAGTGAACTACATCCAACCAAACCATAGAATCTAACAAAAAGAGAAATGTAAACTTCTAGCTTTGTATTCACTCATTCATGTCTATAGCATAAGTCTACTCTCACCAGGGTTACTTATGGTTCATTTGGCAGAGAACACAGTAGCTCTCTCTGTTATGTGAACCCCCCAAAGAATTATAGCAAACCCCATCTATGAGCACCTATGGCTATGTCAGATATGTCATTTCTGAGCCTCAGTTTCCTGTCTCCACCTATAGTATCTCTACTTCTATAAGAGACAATAAGTAGATGATTCCAATAAAGTCAATGGGAATGTTTGTAATTATTGTCTAAATGAGGCAAAGATGTGGAGAGAGCAATGCTGAGCATACCATGGAAATGAGCTTAATGAACAATACTGGAAAGAATCATATCCAATCTCCTGGTCTTATTCCCAGCACTTAGTATAATGGCTGATGGGTGCCTGCCTTCCAACAGAGATGGCTTCTCCACACCAATCCAAAGTTGACTAAATTTAGAAAAGGGAGGATATTGACATCTTGAAAGGAAACAGAGGCCCAGGAAAGAATGACCAATCAAAAGACACATAACTGAAAGCTCTTCAGACACACTTAGCTGTGCTATTTCTGCTAAGCACAGCACACCATTATGGGCAAAGCATACCAGCCCATAATGATAGGAACTATGCCTTTCTCATTAAGAGATGTATGTCAAGGACCTATCCTTATATTCAACACATAATCAATAATTAATAAATACAGATTAAGTAAAGGAATGGACTGACTCTCAGTTATTTTTGAAGATTTATTTCAGGTTTTGTCTCCTCCAGAAACTCTTCTGCAGATCTCAGAAATACCTTCTTTCTCACAAAGCTTACTTTGTATGACTTGTGTTTATGTGCATTCCTCCTCTACCAGACAATGACCTCTTTGAGGGAAAGAAATGTCTCATTTATGATTGTAGCCATAGCATTTAGCACATTTCCTGTCACATAAGAGCTGACCAATAAATACAAGAAAAGGAGAACTAGATTGTCTATCTCTTCATTAGACATGCTGCTCCCTCTGGAACCATCAGGATCTTTTGTATGTCTATAATTTTATTTCCTGGGCAAGAAAGGACACAGGCACTTCATGGCATACATAAGCACTTGAGTGACAGAAGGCTGCTTCTGCCTTCTAGGGACAATCTGATTCATCTAATCAGTGCATGGGTCTCTACAATGTTCTTGATCACTTTCAGATAATGATGGAAAGGAAGAAAGAAAAAAGTGAGATTTAAAAAGTGTTGCATATTCCTTAGAGCTGTTAGCAGATGAAACAGGCAGAGGTGATAGGTATCAGTCACCTGTCTTCTCCTCCTGTTTTATAGACCATACAGACTTTATAGACTTCAAAAATAGAGAAAAAGAGAAGAAAACTGAGCCCAATAGGTATTACTACTTATTTATTATTTTAATATCCAAAGTTCACGACTCCTTTTTAAGCTGCATGGAGAACGGAACATAGGCTGGTTCTCAAATGAGGGTAAACAAAACTGAAGCTAATCACCCCTGGAAAAGGCTGATGTGCCCTTTATTCCTAGAGGCAGACAAAGAAATAAGAAAAATTGGTAACATATCATTGGCTAGGACCACCAGAGGGAGGCCCCAAGTGGTCAGTTTACTGTGAGGAGCCTGGAAGTATAAGCGAAGCCCCAATATCTGCCTAAGGGCAGAGCGAGAGACCAAGAAAACAAGTGAGGCTTTGGGGATTGGAACTGAGGCCTCTTGAACAAGGCCACAACCCTCTAAGACCTTCCAGAGAAAAATATTCTGCTTGCCAGCAAAGAGAAAAATGAGAAAGATCATTTATTTGTGGGAGTGGAGAAAGGCTCCTAAAGGCCTGATTCACTTGTGTTTTGAATTTAGATTGATCCTATCCTCACCCTACTTTTAGAGTCTGGAGGAGAGAAGCTGAGAAATTCAGTAAAGTCATCTGGGGTTGATAATACCTTTGGGTTCGTGGCAGAGACAAATGTCAACCCCTGTGGAGGTCCATGTTTGCAGTCCAGACCACTGAGGATTCTTGGTGACAAAGGATCTCAGAAGCTGAGCTCACAATCCCAAACTGCAAAACAGGAAGATATCCATCACCACGACTAAGTCAGGAGCAATAACAGAGCTACACTCCCTAGAACTACAGATTTGTCATTGTTATATATGTAATATAAATTATTTTATTTTTGAGACAAGGTCTTGCTCTGTGGCCCAAGCTGGAGTGCAGTGGCACAATCACAGCTCACTGCAGCCTTGATCTCCCAGGCTGAAGTGATCCTCCCACCTCAGCCTCTTGAGTAGGTGGGACTACAGGTACACACCACCATACCCGGCTAAGTTTTTAATTTTTTATTTAGTTGTAGAAACAGGGTCTTGCTATTTTCTCCAAGCTGCTCTCAAACTCCTGACCTCAAGTGATCCTTCCACCTCACCCTCCCAAAGTGCTAGAATTACAGGTGTGCCCAGCCCGTAATATAAATTGTGTGTTTAAAATGTTGAAGAATGTAAAAAATGAGAACCATGAGAAAGGAATAAGATACTACCAATAGCATTTCAGGCATGTTTTAAGAGAACACATGGAACCTCTAGAAAACAAAATATGATCACTGAAATTCAAAAGTATTTGAGGCAATGTAAAGGACAGTAAATAAGACAGCTTGAGGAATCAGTGCAAGGATTTCACAGGAAAACATTACCAAGAGTTCAGAACAGAAAGAAGAGATATAAAGTAGGAAGAAGTAGAAGAAAAGGATAGAATGGAAAAGTTTAGCCTAATTTGTTTCAGAAAAAATGGGGTACTAGAGGACATAGGGGGAAATATTTTTCAAAAGGAATTCATGATAAAATTCAGAAATCACCAGATTTAGGTAGCCAGCTTGACGGAAAAGAAACCCAAACTTAGATGCTTTGTAGTTAAACTGTTGTACTTCAAAAATAAAGATAAAAGTCTTAAAGGCAACCTGAGAGAAATGTCAAATTATTTAAAAGGATGGCAGTTCAACTCAGTTTTCTCTGTGGAAGTCGGGAGACAGAAAAAATTTCTTCAGAGTGCTGAAGGTGAAATAGCTACTACTGTAACACTTCGTACCCAGCAATATTATATTTCAGAGTGAAGGTGAAATGAAAATATTTTGCATGAACAAAACCATAGAGAGGTTATCACCAACAAACTCTCACTGAAAGAACTGTGGAAGTTTCCACAACTGAAGAAGAAAACTGGCCTCGTGGAGAAGGCCTGTGAAGTCACAGTAAATGGTGATGAGGGGAACCATAAGTATGTGAGAAAATCTATGTCAACATGGGTTCTACAAAACAGCACTAATAGTAATTAATATTGGCTTGAAGAAAGCAAGGTGAAATGAAAATACCCTACCAAAATTTAAAAAATATGTATGAAGGGATGAACTGACTTTTGTATTGTAGGATAGGTTTGTAAAGATAAGATTGTGTATATTTTATTCACTCACTAGGTAAAAAAAGTTTAATGACTAAAAAAAGACAAATATAGTATATACATTTTAGAGTAGTAGAATAAAAAGTAATAATAAAATGTTATTTTAATAAAAAAGCAAGAAACGGGGAAAATCAGAAAACGTAGAAATTAAAACAAAGTAGTATAAAGAAATCTAAATACTTATATACATGTGTTAGTCATACATATATATAATTACAGTTAATATAAAATTTACAACTCAAATATGTCAGTAAGCAAAAAAAAAAAAAAATTATTTACTCATTTATTCCTTCAACAAACTTTTTTTTGAGGACCTACTATGTGATTGGCCTACTCCAATAATGGGCACAACTTCCCAGTTGTTAAATATTTCCAGATAGGATAGACAAGCTAATCTAACAATACATTATTTAACAGAAACTGATCTAAAAGATGCTGACACATCTTTAGATCAAGGAAGTCAAAAGGAAAGAGGTAAACAAAAGCTATAAAGGGCAAACGAGACAATGTAAGGCTATTGTTGCTACAGAGGTATCTGACAAATAGACTTCAAACGAAGTATTACTTATAAAGAAATATCCTTTTACAGCAATAAAAGGTTCAACTTAGGCAATTATAACAATTTTAAACTTGTATAAACTTGATAATATAATCTGAAAATATATAAAACAAAATCGATAGTTACAAAAATACATGTATAAGTCCTGATTAATAGTGAGATATTTTAATATCACTTTCTTAATAAATAATTTAATGAGAAAAAAGGTGAGACTATAGAAAATTTTATTAAACAGTACAATTTATAAAATGACTAACATACAAAAATATCTTGCATCCAAAAATTAGAGAATACACATTATCTTCAGTATACCAGGAATATTTATGAATATTCATGGTATATTAGACTATAAAGAAAATACCCCCCAATTTAAAAACTCTTTAGCAAGCACATCATTTTAAGTATTTCAATGTAATTAAGCCATACATAAAAATAATTGTACATTTAAACATTTAATATAATTTCTAAAGATCTAATGGGTGAAAAATAAGAAAACACTCAAGACCAAAAGATTACTCAAATATTGCACAAAATCGATATGACTATAAAATTGTACTCAGAGGAAAATTCCTTTATTCAATATTTTAATAACTTTTTATGATGATCCATACTTTTTTCAGCCTGTAGTTAAGATACATTTGTGAGCAAAACAGACCAAACTTCTGCCCTCATGAAATTTACATATTAGTGGGTGGAGATGGATGATTATCTTAGAACAATATTCATCATGAATATTTTTTCAGGTCATTAACTATAGACTTAATGTTTCATTTTCAAAAGCCTGCATACTATTACTTAGTATGTATATGTAAAACATTGTTTGAGTTGTCTAAAATATTTGCTGTCACTCTCTAATAGGTCCATATCCACAGGGCCCCTCTGGGAGGCCTTTCCTTTGAAAGGAGATGACTTCACCCCCTATTGACATCAGATATTTCCATAAGACTTATTTTTGCTGATGGAATGGGAGTGGAAGTTATGTAGGCAATGTCCAAGCAGAATCCTCAAGAGCCACCCCATGGTTCTATGCTTGCTGTTTGATTTTGGCTATATCCTGGCATGTCACGGATGGAAGGTGATCCTTCAGCCTGGATCCTGGAATGAAAAGGGTGTGAAAGGAGCTGCATTCTGCTCATATGAATGGGAATGGGAGCAACATCTCTGTTGATTTAAACTACTAGAATTGCTGTGATAATTTATTTTGCAGCATAACCTACTGAAAGTTGATTGATACATGATGTAGAAAATATGTTCTGCTGTTTCACTATGGCAAATGTTTAGATTATATCCTTTTTCTCCACTTCAAAATATTTTTATAACCATTCTTAAAGATGGTGATTTTGGGGAGCTGCTTTTAGAAAGATTCTTCCTGTAGTTTCAGACATGTTGAGAGGGAGAAGGACTCTAAGGTTAGTTGACAGTTTCAGCTCTGCCAGTTCGTTACTGTGTGGTGTTATTGAAGATTCTTGGCACACACACAAAGATACTTGGCTTCTCTGGCCACTCAGTTTCCCCACTTGCAAAATTGAAATGGGAATAGTAATAAGATAATAATAATAATAACAATGCTTCTATCACAAAGAGACTGTGTGGGTTAAATGAGAGACTATGCCATTAAAGTAATTTGAAAACAGTAAATATGTCAGTGATTGTAGCGTCTTTTCTGAGTTGCACTGCCTAACCTGAGCTTTGTAAATGATGGATGGAATGCCCATGTCTGCTACGTAAGCCTTCTTAGTAAATCAGGATGCTTATGACACTTAAGGGTCATTGCTCTATCAAGGCAAAGGGCTGGGTTTTCTGAGGAACTTATGAGAAGCTGGTTAATTCCTGTGAGTCATACTGCTAGTTCACACTAGGGGATTAGTGTCAACCCCTAATCCTAGTGATTAGGATAATATAGGGAAAGCATTTGGACTTGCTTCAGGGATGGGTAACAAGAGGAAGCTGGCTCAATAATTGATCAGTGCTTTTCATGAAGAATTTAGAAAAGCACAGCCATTGTTTAACTACACTTTCTTTTTTTTAATTATACTTTAAGTTTTAGGGTACATGTGCACAACGTGCAGGTTAGTTACATATATATACATGTGCCATGTTGGTGTGCTGCACCCAGTAACTCGTCATTTAACATTAAGTATATCTTCAAATGCTATCCCTTCCCCCTCCCCCCACCCCACAACAGGCCCCGGTGTGTGACGTTCCCCTTCCTGTGTCCATGTGTTCTCATTGTTCAATTCCCACCTATGAGTGAGAACATGCTGTGTTTGGTTTTTTGTCCTTGCGATAGTTTGCTGAGAATGATGGTTTCCAGCTTCTTCCATGTCCCTACAAAGGACAGGAACCCATCATTTTTTATGGCTGCATAGTATTCCATGGTGTGTATGTGCCACATTCTCTTAATCCAGTCTGTCATTGTTGGACATTTGAGTTGGTTCCAAGTCTTTGCTATTGTGAATAGTGCCGCAATAAACATCCGTGTGCATGTGTCTTTATAGCAGCATGATTTATAGTGCTTTGGGTATATACCCAGTAATGGGATGGCTGGGTCGAATGGAATTTCTAGTTCTAGATCCCTGAGGAATTGCCACTTTCTAATTAGAAACAATAAAGTACTCCAGACATAAAAAAGTATTAAGGAAAAAAAATCAACGAAAGATAAAAGGTTCTCCTTTTCACTAAATGTAAGTTATGTTATTGTCAAGTTTTTAAGGAAGCATTTTGTCTCTTATATAAGTGGATAAAATTAATTGGCATGATTGACATACGTTTTATCAGTTTTTAGGGGAAAGATGTGAAAGACCACATTACTACAAGCTTTTGCACATGCGTGTGTGTGTATAGGTGTGGGGCTGGGCGGGGGGCAACATCAATGTATAGAACATCTAATGATTTCTGCTATTTTTTCAGTCTCTCATTCTGTATTCCAAAAAAAGGGTAGCAATTCTCTTGGAGTGCATTCAGCTAATGCCTTATAAACATGAGTTCTACATCAACAACAACAAAAAATTCTATCCCTTCGTTTGATACATCTGTAAGGTTACTATAGTTTACAACAATCTATTATATATTTCAAAATTGCTAGAAGAGAATAGTTTGCTTTTAGCATAAAGAAAAGACATATTTAAGATGAAGGATATCACATTTACACTGATTTGATCTTTACAAATTCTATGAATGCATTAAATTACCACATCTATCCTGAAAATAGGTACATCTTGGTATGTCTCAATAAAAATAAAATACATCAAAAAACAAAAAAGTTGTTTATCTCTCGCTCTCTCTCACTCTGTGTGTGTGTGTGTGTGTGTGTGTGTGAGATGGTTCATGCCACTGTGGCAAATTTTTTTTCATATCACTTTGCTTTCCTTGAAAAATTATTGAAGAAAATTTAGTTTTTTTTCTAGTTTGTCTCAGAAATAATGGCAGATTCACACCAGACTTTCTAAATCCCCATCGTACTGTTTATTGATGGAAGGCAGAAAATTGATGGTCAGAGGAAAGAGATCTCAGAAGAGTAGTGAGGAACGTATTTTTTATCTTATCCAGATAAATGTGCAAAACTTCTTATGTTTGCAGAGAAAGCAGAGGCTCACCATTGAAATGAACCACTTGCGTATGTAAGCCTTTGTCGGGGGGGTCTTGCTGACGCATGGTATGGAGGATGAGCAGTGTGATGGCCCAAAGTGAACTGTCAGATTATGCCTTTAGCATCTGCCCCCTGTCCTGCTGACCAGTTGAGAAGTGGTCTTCGTGCAAGAGGAGAGAGGCTTTATTTAATAAATGTCTCTTTACTCTCTACTTTTCTGTCAAAGAGAATTAGTCCCTTTGCCCCAAGTCAGCATATACTTTCATGCCCTCTTATCTTGGCCAACGCAGATATCTCTGACTGGTTTCTACCCACTGACTCAAAATGCATGCCCTCATTCTCTCTTTAAATTGTTCTCCATCTCTTGAGAGCATATTCATCCCTTGAGGCCCCATCCAATGCTGTCATGTCAGCGAATCTTTCTCCTAGTTTAACATGAGACAAAGCAGTGCTCCACAAATTCTGTTGATTATACACCTCATCTATCAAAAAACTTCGAGAAAGTCTCCCAGGAGATGCATATTTGTATACTTCAAATCATGTACAACAATTATTTATGGATTAAAAAATATTAAATTGCTAATGCTCAACCTTTTGGCCTATGAAAATGGCCATTTCATATGGTTCAACCTAATATGCTATAATGGTGTCCAGAAATACTAGTGAAAAGGGATGATATAAAAATTAAATAGATGATGTATTTAAAATTATGTCATTTCACTTTATTTTGCCCAGCACAGAGAACCTTTTTCTTCACTGAAGCATGTTATTAATAATGTTCTGCATACTTAGATGTTAAATGTCTTTCTAATTATAATGGCTTTATACTCTCGTTAGCTAATATCTCAAGCCTCACTATACACTCGAAGCAAGATTTATCTTTAAGAACAGTGGCTCTTAAAATCATATTTCAAGTAACTGTGCTATTTCTCATCAGTCCCTTTTGGCACTGTTATTACTGTGTTCAAGCTGTGGGATTTTTTGCAGGATTTTTTTAGACCATTTATCCATATTGTGGTAAAATAAATAAAATTACAGGTAATCCATTCATCCTTTTTATTAAGGGCACATAAAGTGCAATACATTGGAATAATGGGTAAGCAAATAAGTAAATGCAATTTTTAAGTTCTCTGCATTAAAAAACTGTTACCTGTCTCTACAACATATGTTACCATTTGACATACAAACCAAGTCAAGACCTCAAAGTCAATCTGCATATTAAATATGTAGAATTTAATTGACTATTCATTTTCATGCTAAAATAAAGAGAAAAATATTTCTGCCATTTGTATTTTAAAAATGTTAATATATATTTTGTTTAACCTCAAATGGCCAAAATAGTATTTTTAAGCTTTTTATTGAAGTCTAAAATTGATGAATAAAAATTGTGTACATTGAAGTTGTACACCATATTGTTTTAATGTATGTATACATTGTGAAATAATCACCACAACCAAGCTAATTGGAATATCCATCACTTCACATAGTTATCCTCTGTGTGTGTGGTGAGAATACTTGAGATTTACTCTTCTAGTAAATTTCAAGTGTATACACAAGACGTTGTTAACTATAGTCACCTATGCTATACATTAGGTCTCCAAAATGTATACATATTATAATTGCAAGTTTGTGCCCTTTGGCCAACCTCTCCCCATGTACCCCAGCCTCCGATCCACAGCCACCATTCTACCCTCTGCGTCTATAATTTCAACTTTTATAAATTCTACATACAAGTGAGATAATAGAGCATTTGTCTTTCTGCATCTGGCTTCTTTCACTTAGCATAGTGCCCTCTAGGTTCGTCTGTGTTCAAAGTTGTCACAATTGGCAAGGTCTCCTAATTTTTTAAAAACCGAATAATATTCTATTGCATATGTGCATGTGAGTATGTGTGCATGTTTGTGTGTATATATATATGTGTGTGTATATATTATATATATATACACACACACACATCACATTTTTGTTAACCATTGTTTTATCAGTAGATATTTATGTTATTTCCATATATTGGCTATTGTGAATAATGCTGCAATAATATGGAAATGCAGAAATCTCTTCCACATACTGATTCAATTCCTTATAGACATGTATCCTGAAATGGGATTACTAGATCATCTGGTAGTTCTATTTTTAACTGTTTGAGGAACTTCCATACTGTTTTTCCACAAATGGCTGTACCAATTTATATTCCTACCAACAATGTATAAGGGTACTCTTTTTTCCACATTCTTGCCAACACTTGCTATCTTTTTATTTTTTGACACAGTCACCCTAACGGGTATGAGGTGATAGCTCATTGTGGTTTTGATTTACATCTCCCTAATGATTAATTATATTGGCCATTTTTAACAATATATTGAATACCTGATGGCCATTTGTATGTTTCTTTAAAGAAATGTCAAGTCATTTGCCCATTTTCAGATCATGTGGTCTACTGATATTGAGTTTTGTGAATTTCTTACATGTTTTTTATATTAACCCCTTATTAGAGATACAATTTGCAAATATTTTCTCCCATTCGATGGGTTGCCTTTTCATTTTGTTCATCGTTTTCACTGTTGTGCAGAAACATTTTTAGTTCGAGGTCATCCCACTTATTTATTTTTGCTTTTGTTGCCTGTGTTTTGATGTTATATCCAAAAAATCATTGTCAAGACAAATGTTAAAGAGATTTTCCCCTAGGTTTCCTTTAGGCATTTTACAGTCTTAAGTCTTATATTTAAGCCTTTCATCCCTTTTAAATTGATTATTGTGAATGGAGTAAAACAAGGATACAATTCTTTTTTTTTTTTTTTTTGCATGTGGATATCCCATTTCTTTAACATAATTTATTGAAATAACTATCCTCATCCCATTGTGTACTCTTGGTGCCCTTGTCAAAGATTAGTGGTCATATATGCATAGATTTATTTCTGAGCTTTCTATCCTATTTCTTTGGTCTATGTGTCTGTCTTTATGCCAACACCATACTGTTTTGCTTAACATAGCTTTGTAATACAATTTGAAATCAGGGAGTATGATGCCTCTAGCTTTGTTCTTTTTTCTCACAACAACTTTACCTATTCCAGGGTTTTTTGTTTTCCATATTAATCTTAGAGTTGTTTTTTCTTTTTCTGTAAGAAGAAATGCCATTGGAATTTTAAAAAGCATTGCACTGAAGCTGTAGACCACTTTGGGTAGTATAAACATTTTGACAATTTTAATTTTTTCCAATCATGAACATGGAATGTATTTTCATTTATTTGTATCATCTTAAATTTGTTCAATCAATGTTTTATAGTTTTAAGTACACAGATCTTTTACCATCTTGGCTAAATTTGTTCCTAAATACTTTTTTTGTTTTACTGTAAATTGGATTGTTTTCCTAACTTCTTTTTCAGACAGTTTGTTGTTAATGTATAGAAACACTACTGATTTTCGTATGTTGATTTTGTATCCTGAAACATTACTGAATTTGTTTATTTTGTTACGATATTTCATGGAGTCTTCAGGGTTTTCTCTATATAAGATAATGTCATCTGCGAACAGAGACAATTTAACTTTTTTCTTTCAGATTTCGATGCTTTTTGTTTCTTCTTTTTGTCTAATTGCTCTAGCTAGGACCTCCAGTACTATTTGAATAGAAGTGGTGAGAATGGGCATCCTTATCTAATTCCTAATCTTAGAGAAAAAATTTTCATCTTTTCACCAGTAAGATGTGTCAAATGTCGATGTGTCAAATATGGCCTTTATTTGGGTGAGATACATTTCTTCTATACTTGCTATGTTGAGAGTTTTAGTCATAAGAGAAAGTTGAGGTTTGTCAAATGGCTTTTCTTCATCTATTGATATAATCATGACTTCATTCTGTTCATGTGATGTATCACATTTATTTATTTGTATATGTTAAACCATCCTTACATCTATGTGATAAACTCCACTTTTTATGATTCTTTTAATGTGCTGCTGAATTCAGTTTGCTAGTATTTAATGTAGTATTTTTTGCATCTACATTCATCAAGGAAATTGATCTCTAATTTTCTTGTCTCATAGTATTCTTCTCTGGTTTTGGCATCAGGGTAATGCTGATCTCATAAGTTTGGAATGTTCTCTCCTCTTACATCTTTGGGAAGAGCTTGAGGAGGATTTGTATGGATTCTTCTTTAAGTGTTTGGTAGAATTCACTAGTTACATCATCAAGTCCTGAACTTTGCTTTAATGGAACATTCTTATTTAATTACTGATTCAATCTCCTTAGCCATTATTAGTTTGTTCAGATTTTTTATTTCTTCATGATTCAATCTTGGTAGGTTGTATGTGTCTTGGAAGTTATCAATTTTTTCTACGTTAGCCAATTTGCTGGCATATAATTGTTAATAGTAATCTCTTGGGATTCTTTGTTTTTTGTTTTTTGTTTTGAGATGGAGTCTTGTTCTCGCCCAGGCTGGAGTGCATTGGTGCTATCTTGGCTCACTGCAAGCTCCGCCTCCTGGGTTCATGCCATTCTCCTGCCCCAGCCTCCCAAGTAGCTGGGACTACAGGCGCCCACCACCACACTCAGCTAATTTTTTGTATTTTAGTAGAGACGGGGTTTCACCATGTTAGCCAGGTGGTCTCGATCGCCTGACCTCGTGATCCGCCCACCTCGGCCTCCCAAAGTGCTGGGATTGGGATTCTTTGTATTTTTATGGTGTCAGTTGTAATGTCTCTTCTTTCATTTCATATTTTATTTAATTTTCTTTACTCTTTTTTTATTAGTCTAGCTGTAGATTTGTCAATTTTGTTTATCTTTTCAAAAATCCCACAGTTTTGTTATTTTTCCATAGTTTTTATAGTATATGTTTCCTTTATTTCTTCTTTAATCTTTGTTATTTCTCTCCTACTACTAACTCTGGGCTTGGTTTGTTCTTTTTATTCTCGTTACTTGTGGTGTAACATTAGGTTGTTTATTCAAGATCTTTCTTCTTTAATGTAGGCATTTATCACTATAAAATTCTTTCTTAGAACTGCTTTCGCTACTTCTGTAAGTTTTGATACATTGTTTTTTCCATTATCATTTGTATTCAATTTCTTCTTTGACTCATTGATGTTTTAGGAGCATGTTGTTTAATTTTCTTGTACTTGTAAAATTTCCAGTTTTCTTCCTGTTGTTGATACAATTGTGGTTGGATAAAATAGTTGATACCATTTTAATCTTCTGACATTTGTTAAGACTTGTTTTGTGGCCTGATATATGATCTCTCCTAGAAAATGTTCTGTGTGTGCTTGAGAAGAATGTGTTTTCTACTGCTGTTGGATAGAACATTATGTATATATATTTTAGGTGCATTTGGGCTAAAGTGTATTTCAATGTTTTCTTATTGATTTTCTGTCTGGATGACCTATTTATTGTTGAAAGTAGGGTATTCAGGTTCTCTACTATTATTGTGTTGCCACCTATTTCTCTCTTCAGACCTATTAATATTTGCTTTATATATTTAGGTGCTCCAATATTAGGTGCATATGTTTTTATAATTATTATATCCTCTTGATGAATAGACCTTTGTATCATTATGTAAATCTGTTTTTACAGTTTTTGACTTAAAGTATATTTTGTAATAGTATAGATAATCAGCTCTCTCTTGGTTTCCATTTGCATGGAGTATATTTTTATATCTTTTCACTATCAGTCTATGAGTGCTCTTTTAGCTGAAGTGAGTATCTCATAGGCAGCATATACTTGGGTCCTATATTTTTTATTTTTTAAATTTTAAATTTTATTTTTTATTTGTATTCATCCACACTCTATGTCTTCTGTTTAGAGATTTTAATCTATTTACATTCAAAGTAAATAATAGGTAAGGTATACTTCAAGGTATACTATATTATTAAAAGGTAAGGATTTACTGTTGCCATTTTGTTAATTATTTTCTGGCTGTTTTGTAGAGCCTTTGTCCTTTTGTTCCTTTCTTCTTATCTTCTTATGTGATTTGATGATTTTATGTAGCAATATAATTTGATTTCTTTCTTTTCTTCTCCTACGTAGCTACTATAGATTTTTGCTTTGTGGTTACAGGCTTACATAAAACATAACAGTCTATTTTAAGCTAGTAACAACTTTAATCGCATGTAAAACCTCTACACTTTTAATTTCCCTTTCCATATACAATGTAAAATGATGTCAGTTGTGACATCAAAATCACAATTTACATCTTTTTACATTGTATATTCTTTAACAAATTATTGTAGTTACACTTATTTTTAATAGTTTTATCTTTTAACTTTTATACCACAGATACAAGTGATTTACACACCATTATGATATTATTCTGAATTTGATCTGAATTTGGCTATATACTTATTTTCTTAAAGCCCTTGGAATGTATCGCACACTCCACTATGACAACTACTAATTTAATAGAAGTTATAAGATTTATAGTCAGAAAGATCTGAGTTTGATATCACCAGTTTGATAATTTGATGGGCTTTGATTTTCTGGGTTTCAATTTCCTCCTCAGCAAACTAGAGAGACTATATGGTCAGTAGAGATACTATGTGAACAGTAGAACCTTTCTGGGCATCTGTTCAATTCACAGCCTCTAATACAACTGTGTTCCCTGCCCTCCAAAGAGGGAGAATTATTTGTGCTTCATGAGCTTTTCTCCCTGGCCAGAACTTGGTAAATAGGGATGATCCCTGGCCCATGCTGGGCTAACTAGATTCTCTTTCCTTGGAATTTAGCACTGGGACATTGCATTGAGAAACCATGTAGTTGGGTGTGGTGCCTAACTGAGACTTGAGTCTGTTTTGTGTCTGAGCTAAGAGGTCATTTACCTGCCTTGTGTGCAGAGAAATAGAAAAACAGTTTTGCAGAGTGCAATCCATGAAGCAGACACCCAGAGCATGGCAGGGGCAAGAGTTACAGTTGAATGAGCTCTCTAAGCCAACTTGAAGGACAGTTCTGTGGCTCTATTACCTAAACACTTGCCTGCTTAGCTTTTCAAGGGAAAATGGTAATTTCTCTAAAGAGACTTACTAGACAACTGTCAGAAATGAAAAACTGAAAAGGTTTCATGGAAAGAGGCAGAAAGAACAAAATGATATTTTGGGTCTGTCCAAATTCTCATCACAAGGTACTTTCTCTGCAAGACTGTAATTACAGCAGGGTTTACCCTGAGATGCAGGGAGTCATTTAAAAAGCAATTATTGCCAGCAGCCCCTTGTTCTCTGGCTGAGAGTTGAATGGGAAATTTAATAATATTATGAGAATTTTCCGCTACCAAACTAATTCTAAGAAATGATATAAATTGAATGTGTGTTTATTTTTTTTAAGACAAGCTTATCTTAATTGAGCTTTTCATAATTGTGTTCCACTGGTTACATATGAAATGGAAAGAGAGGGGTGGTGTAGGGAAGTGAGCACTTGAGTTTCTAAATTATTTCTTTCTCTGTGCTTCATTTCAGGCCTTTTCTTGCATCATTCAAGGTACATTGTAGCACTCAGGACTGGGCATTGCACAGAGTGGTTGCATAAGCTTGATTACTGATTAGTACCAAGACAGTTTAGAATAATGACCAGAGAGCATTGTGGGAATAAATGTTCCTGGCTCTGACTACTGATAATGCATGGGAATCTCTCATCCTATTAGTAACGTCTGAGTACATGGCTGAGAGTATCAATGAGAACACCATTTATTGATCATGAACTGTGCACAATAGTAATATTGAGAGTATTGCTTATATTACTCAGTTAACCCTAACAACATTCCTCGTATCCTGCTAATCTTAAAGGTAAAGAAAATTAGGCTAGGGGATAGTTAAGCTGTTCAAAGCCACACAATTAGTAGATGATAATGGGTGTCCAGCCTGGGCCTTGCCTGCTATGAAGCCAGGATCTCAGCTACTCTGCATTGCTGCCTTTTAGCTATATAGTATTTATTGAATGAACATTTATAATACCTGTGATAAAAGGAAAACTTCAGCCGAATTAAATTTAAAGGAGTTTAATTGAGCAATGGATGATTCACGAATTGGGCAGCTCCCCAGAGTCACAGCCTATTCACAGAGACTCCAACACAGCAACACAGTGGTAGAAGATTTATAGACAAAAGAATGGCCAAGCACAGTGGCTCATGCCTGTAATCCCAGCATTTTGGGAGGCCGAGGTGTGTGGATCACCTGAGGTCAGGAGTTTGAGACCACCCTGACCAACATGGTGAAACCCCGTCTCTACTAAAAATACAAAATTAACCGAATGTGGTGGTGCATGCCTGTAATCCCAGCTACTTGAGAGGCCAAGGCAGAAGAATCGGTTGAACCTGGGAGGCAGAGTTTGCAGTGAGCTGAGACTGTGCCATTGCACTCCAGCCTGGGCTACAAGAGCGAAACTCTGTCTCAAAAAAAAAAAAAAAAAAAAAAAAAAAAGATAAAGGAAATGAGGTACATAAATTGGAAGTGAGGTACAGAACAGCTGGATTGGTTACAGCTCAGCTTTTGCCTTATTTGAACAGTCAGAACACTCAGCAGTGTATGAATGATTGAAGTATGGCCTCTCAGCTATTGTTACAGGTGCATACTCCTAAATTAGGTTTTTGATCTTGTCTACCTATTAAGCTAGGTTGCAGATTGTCCGCAAGAATTCAAATATAGAAGTATGGAGTGCTTCTCAGGCCATATTTAGTTCACTTTAATACCTGATTGGGTCATACTGTTTGTGAGGACAATAAATGTTTAAATTGGAAGGCTGTTAATAATGATTTATATAAATTCTGCCTTTTATAGTGATTCCTTCTTAATTAACAGTATTGAATGACTTACCAATTTGGGTTAAATTTGTATAATTGTTAAAGAAATTCAGTTACATTATATGAATGTTCAATGACTCCATGAAAAAGATAACAGTACCTTCAGGACATCTTCATATAGAGGTGAAAGAGACCCATTTTTAACCAGCTTAATGACAAAGGGAATTAACTGGAAAGATACTAGTTTGGTTTATATAATTGTATTGGGAGCCACAAGAACCAATAAAGTTCTGAGGACATCAGAGACCAAAACTGAGAACTCTATGTTGGGCTCACCTTGTCTCTTCTCCCTTGATTTTGTCTTCCTCAAACAGATACACTGGCCACCGAATGGTTTAAGGATTTATCTTTGAAGCTCCAAGACTCTTGAGAACAGAGGAGACCATCCCTCAATGGTTGTAGCAGAAAAGTTCCAAATATAGATACAGACTGACCCTGAAACGTCCTCAGGAGACAGAATAATTTTAGAGACCTAAATGTGGATTTGCCCATATTGGTGGTAGCCAAAGGATATTACTTCCAATTACCAGAAGAAAGGAGTCTTGCGTACTGTTTACAATCAAGTCTTTAATTTTCTAGAATACTTACAAAATCTTTTTAGCATATAAAAATTGAAAAAAATACTCCTTCCTGATATAACAGCTACCCATTGTAATTACTGTTTCTAAAATTATGTCCAGATGTTATTTCTTTCTCAAATCCAGGGTTTTTAAATGCTACACCTTCCTCTCTCTGAGATCTAGTTGGGGCATAAAAAGATTCTGTATACTTTCAGCTAATGATAAATATCACTATCTGTTTTCTCTAATAAGCATTCCTGAGGTAAAATATTAATCAACATAATTGTCTCATGGAAAAAGGGAGGAAGAGGAAGTAATATTCAGTGGCCACTGGCCAGCTATACAATATTCCAATGGATAGGGATAGAAATGTACATCCATTCATTGTCTTGCTTGTTAATAATAGACTGAGTTCCTTTTTCAACTGATATGATTGCCACAGAATCTACCTACTGGGTGAATTCACTTACCTGGCATCATCCTGGGCCATTCATAAAAGGTGTTGTACAGTGGGAAGAAATCCCATTCTATGGTTGAATCTTTGCTGAATATGCTTGAATGAGCCTGAGGACTGTCTTAGGGAATGTGCCATCCAAACCTCTTTTTTTGATACTTGGTGTTTATCTAGCCTTAAGTATTCTTTAAAATACTAGTCTGGAAGTCTGATGCAAGAACATATGTCTGGTCATTATCTTTGAATAAGTACCGTACCCCTTTGATTGCTTATCAATAGGCCTGACATTCTGACCATCAGATTAATGGCTTCTGCCTGGACTCCTACCTCAGAGTGAAGTGAAAGAAAGGATAGGATGATAAGGTAAAGCTAATTCCCTTTCCTACCCACCACTGCATCCAAGTTTCTTAGGCCATAGGGAATGATTACCTTGGGTAGGCAGGGAAGAATCTAATCTTCTTCCACTTTTCTCACTGCCCTGTTTTTGCTTATACTAACTTTATGATGGGGTAACACACTTAGGTTTCCAATTCTATAGAGGACTTTCCTGCCTTAACCTTTCCAGTTTAGCATTGCTGAGGCTGTGTAGAAAGAATTTTTTATGTAGAGGTGCATACAGATTTCTTTGTGATTCCAGGTAAATCAATTTGTCTTTTTGTTGTAGAAATTTACTGAACAATGCAGAACACAGCCTACAGTCCAATATCATCACGTTTTTCTGCTAAGTCACTGATATTCTGGTTTTGTTGGGCACATGGTTGAAGTTTCAAGATACGACAAGAAACCTGTAACCCAATGCTGTTCTACTTTGCAACAAAATATTTCCTAGCTGAGGATGACCGGGGGAGTGGAGAGTGATTAATGAAGATTCCCCTATCTCATCTTGACAAAACCCAGTTCCACATTTCAGTTTTCAAAATTGTTGTCCCCACTTCTGGTATCGATTCCAATTACTAGTCAGCGTTCTTTGAGTTTGGAGTGTCAAAATCTCAACCTGATCTAACTTAAGCAAACAAACAAATAAACAAAAACTCTCTTACATTATACATATTAACTAGAGAAATCCAGGTATATCTGAGACAGGAATAAATCACTTGATGTTGCTAGGTATCTTTCTGTCTGCTTCTCGTCACCACTTTTCTCTCAAAATCATCTTTATTCTCATGTGTTTATCCATGTGACAGTAAATGTGCTATCATGTTGAGTCACATTCTTATAATTTACTACATGCAAGAGTTAAAAAAAACTCTTTGTTCTTAGTTCCAGCAGAAAATGCTTAGAGAGGGCTTCCAGTTTTTATGGTTTGGGTTATGTGGACATTCCTAAATTACCTGTGTTACCAAGGGATGCTTTACTGTGATGGGCCAGGTCTCAGTCACAGACTCATTCTTGCAATCAGAGTGGTGAGGTCTGTAAACAGAATATGTAGAAGAAGAGCATTAGGCAAATCAAGATAATAGTTGAAATAATTATGATGCACTGTGCTGCTATGATGCAATCATGTAGGTGCTGCCTTAGGAGCACAAAGAAGAGAGCAGGGAAAAACTTAGTCTCTTGCTTCTTATCTAGACCAGAAACGCTTGAGGTCAGAGACTGGGTCACATTTGCCTTTGTGTTCACATAACTTATCACAGAGAGTACCTTATCGTAGATATTTTAAAAATTAATACATGTGAAGAGAAGCTGGCAGGAAGGAAGCAAGGAATGAGAGTCCACTCTGGAAACTGTTTAGATTTCCCCTAGGAAACCTTATCCTGGCACAGGGGATAAATGGATGGACTCAAATTATTGGTCAGTAGAATCTGCAGTGGGATAAGGAAAAGGAAGCAAACCATCCATTTCAAATCATAGAGTTTTAATAATTTCCCTTAATGCCAGATATGCTCACAACTGCTTTTCAGCTCCCAGTGAGACTATGGCATGTTATACATAAAATCCTCTCTGAAATCTTCTCATAGTGCACTTGTGGTTTGACAAGCACTAAGCTTATCTTTTTCATGGTTGCTGCTTGTGTCAAAGCAATTTAAAAATTGAAGAGCAATTTGGCAGCTTGTTTATTCCTCCAGTGAGTGGCTCTACCCCATTATTTACAATTTCTCCAAATTTGAAGACACGCTGCTTGGATAGATGTTGGAACAGGTAAACTTGTGACCATGGTAGAGATTAAGCAGAATTACTGCAGACATTTGTGAAATAAGCCAGGAATTATTTATAAACAGGTCATTAATTAGTAAGTATAAAAATGAGACTACCATTTTTGTCATGGAAGAAATTAACTAATCTTTCTTCTAATGGATAACAACTAAAGAGTGATGGAGGGAAGTAGCTTGCCTTATACATGCATAGCCACATTTATTCCTTTATTCAAATCCATTCAATGATACTTCCAACATATATGATTCTTTTTTCCAACGAGAATAAATGTAACCTCTTTTATAACGGGGAACATGGGCTTCCATCAGTGTACCATTGATATATGTAAGTTATCAAGAGAAAAGAGATAAAAATCAAAATGATTTTTAAATAAAGGTGAAGAGTTAGTAGACAAATGAATTTAACATAAAATATGGTGCTATAAATACAGAGAAGAATAAAACTAATTTCCCGCTCTCAAGAATTTGTTCTAGAGAGAGTGAGTAAACAGCTGTCCACAGTTCAGTGGGCTGGGGAATGAGGGTTTTGTTTGGAAGTGTACAGGGTGCTGTGGTTGCACAGAGAAGCAAACCTTTGCATCTGCATGGGGGATTGGTGAAGGAATTTCTCATAAAGGAAATGACATTTGAGGGATTTCAAAGCAATACCTTTCACATAGTAAACATTTAATAAATATTTGTTGACTAAATAAGCAAGCATTGAAAGATGAATATAAGCATGTCAGAAACAGAAATGGAGAAATAAATAGCAATTTAGATGTAGGGGAATGGAATGTGCAAAGACTTAGAGGCATAAAACACCTGGCCTGATGGGAAAAGAGTGACCCTAAAAGTTCCCACCCAGAGGCAGCAGTGAGCTTCCCACTGCCAAATCTAAAGGGAATGTTTCTGTGCCCTTCCTGGGCCTTCAGAGACTGTCGACCACCCCTCTACCACCAAACTTTTACTTCCACTGGCTTCTAACATTGCATGTTCTCTGCACTTCACTCTTACTGTCTTGGTAACTGTGACTTCTCCAAGAGATTCCCATTCTCTCTTCTTCCTGTAACTATTAGTATTCCTTAGTTCTTTGTTTTCCTGACACACATTCCGTGGATAATTTCAGCCAATTCTTTGGCTTTAAGCATCATCTCAATACAGATAAATCTGAGATGTATGTTTCTAAATCAGAGCCCTTTTCCAATTGTTAGACATTTAAATCCATCTACCTATTAATAATTTACTTACTTATTGTTAAAAAATTTAAATGATGTTGACCGCTTACTTCATGACAGATATTGGGGAGGCATTGATAACAGTTCATAGTGATAATTGACTCCAAAGAAGTACATAAGATTGCTCAGTAAGAGCATGTGGGGAGAGAGAAGAGTAGGAAAAAGAACAGAAGAGAGAGGAGAGGAGAGGACTTACAGCAAAAACCAGAGACGTGATCAAAACAGCCAGATGATAAGCTGCAGGCAATTAAGTCTCAGGGCAATCAGAGATAGAAAGAAAACATGAAAGTGTGGTTTATACAACCAAAACAGAAGTGGTATTTCAATAATTAGGGAGATTGAGAATACATACTTTCATTTGTGAAATGAGGGAACACACCAGGTTGTGTTCAGTTGAGAAAAGAGTGGAAGTTAGGTGAAGCCCAAAAACCTAGCTTGCACTTAAAGAAGGTTGATGAATGGGGGAGTGAGCTACAGCGATACATGGAAGGACAAGGGCATGGTTGTCCTCTGACACCCAGACACATCGTGGCTGCCCATGTGGACTTGCGTTTCTCCCTTCCCTCTTCCCAGAGAATCGCCTGCTAACATCAGAACTCTGAGAGGTATCCTGGGTTTCCCACTCTCCCTTGAATCCAAGCAGTCACCAGGGGAACCCCATAGGGAGACAGCATTACATAATGAAGGCTGAGGCAGAGGAAAAAGATTTTTACTAGGGTTCAAGTCCTGGCCATGCCACTCACCAACTCTGCAGCCTTGGGCAACTGCTTGACCCTGTCTGAGTCTCAGTCTCTCTTCATCTGAAACCAAAGAGAAAGATATCTATTTTGAAGTTCAGGGGTAATTATTACTGCTAAATGGTAGGCAGTAAGCCAAGTGATAGGCGGTTAATTGGATGTTATTATTACTTTTGTTTCCACGTCTTTATTTCTTCCAGCGCCACTGCTACTACTGATTTTGGACTCATCTTAGGTTCAGAAAGGTCAAGTGATACAGAGAACTTTACACTGCCAGTGGAGAGCAGGCCAAAGACCAGAAGGTTGCTCTGTCAACTCGAGATGTAGTTGAGTACCATTTTTCCCCAGTGCAAGTGGTGGCCTGTAGTAGGGTCAGGAGGATGACACCACATCAGAACATCCTGGCTGCTCTGGGGAATGGGACACCCCACCTCCATGGACAAGGGCAGGACTCACTGCTTTCCATCTTGCTTCTGGGCTCTCACTAAGATATAGTGCTTGAAATTCATAGCATGTAGGATATTAGCTGTCTTATTTGGAGCTTCAGGAGTTTCACATTTTCCATATAGCGTCTAATCCATTATTAAAGCAAACAAGTGTATTGACCATTCTGCATGCACTTTCTCAAGTGGCAGTTGAATCTTGGTTATCTATTTCCTTCACCATTGCTAATGCAGCCACATGGACCCTGGAAGAAATCGAATCTTTTTTTTTTGTAAAAGCCTTATTTGCTCACTTGCTCCTGCCCTCCACCACCTCCCCCAAAGGTCAGATGCTCCAGTGCTCAGCAGTAGCTCTGAGAAGGGAAGGTGGTGGTAGCTCATCCTCATCTGAAACTCATCTTCATCTGTTCCAGGGTCTTCTTCAGCCATTACATTGTCCTTATCATGACCAATGCATGGGAGGGTATTTTTGATGGCTTTTTGTAAAGACAAAGCAAAGCAAAGTGACAATGCACTTAATAATGTTGTCTCACTTGAAGTAACTCAGTGAACTATGCTGAGATGGCTTTTGAGCTTGAACCTGAATCTTCATTGCTGGAGAGAAAAAAAAAAAAAAAACTTAAGAGAATGGTGGGCTCCAGGACTCAGGAGGTGTGCTGAGATGTAGCACTGAGCTAGAGTAATGTCTAAAAATAACTGGATTTTTTCCTTGTCCTTCTCCCTGTATCCCCTCTGTTTCTCCTTCCATCTCCCCTTCTTTTCCTCTTCCTTTCCTTCTGTTTTGCCTCCCTGTGACATCATCATCACCATCACTGTCACCATCATCATCATCTTCTTCTTCATCATGATCTTTATCATCAGAAAAAGCATACACTGGGCATCTGCTCTAATAATATATTCATTATGTGTCTCTCTCTACTAATTTTGTAAGTTCCTTGAGGACAGAGGGCAAAACTGCCTCATCATCTGCGTATTCCTTGCACACATGACAGAAACTGAATGAATATGTTAAGTAAATTAACAAATGGACTTTTGAAAGTCAGCAAGATTAAAACAATTAGGATAACTGAATTAATCTTTGTAAGTTGATCTTTGTGTTGGGGCCTGATTATATCCCCATGGAGAAGCAGCCTCTGTTTAGGGCAAAGCAGATAGACATTAGAGTGAGAATGCTATTCCCTCAAATCTAGCTTTTCCTCCTCTGCTGTTCTGACTTGGGATAAATTGTCTTCCTCTCTTTTAAAATATGGCACTGATGAGATGATTGCATAAAGTAATCAGTTTCTGGCATGTAGTGGTTTTCGCATCCAAGCAATTTCTTTTTGCAGGGCATAATGATAAGTTTCATTTGACAGTTATGCCTTTCATTTTTTCTGCAGGTGCCACCAGAAACTTCAGGTTTGAAACTCACGTTTCATTGGCCTGTCTTTATTGCTACTCCATTACTTGCCAGTGTGCACTTTCATCTCATTTTAATAGACGTATTATAGCTATAGTGTTTATTATAAGCAGCTTCACATGGCTTTTAAGAGTGGGCATTGGAGGAAATAATGTGTGTGAATATAAGTGCTCATGATTGTTAGTGAAATCTCCATTATTAATCCCCATTTTAATGTGAGTATTATGTAATCTGAGCAAAGCCAGAATGCCACCATCATTTCATCATTTTAGTGAAGGGAAGAGTTAGCTGTGAATAGGAGTGAAATGGTTGTGGTGATTTCCTCCTTGCTATCAGCTGATAGGCAGCAGGTTTGACAAAGCCCACAGCATGCACTGGGAAACATGACTCTAGCCCTTTGCAGTAAGTCTCGGATGGCAAGACTACATCTTTAGCCAAGTTGGACATTGGTTGGATTCTCCCCTATGGTTTTTCCAGTTCTGATTTCTTCTAGCGGCTGTTTACCATGCCAATTCTAGCTCAGCTTGGCTTTTTGTGTCTTCGGTTCTGACACATAGCAGTGGACTTTGGTGTGGCCCCTGAACTTTGGTTTGACTTCCAATATTAGAATTAATAGTTGGCCTCTGGTGTGGACCCTGAAATGCAATATGATTTCATTGCAAAAGTTAATAAATAGTAACCACCAATCTGTGCAGCCGAGGCAGGAGCAAGGAATAGGCAGATGGAACAAAGAAATTATCTGGCATGACTCAGTCACATAACCCCCAAATGTCCCAGGTGCCAGCAGTCATAGCAGCAAGAGCACAATAGATCACAGATGCTACTAGCCATAAAAACCGAGGAACCCTGGAAACTTGATGGTGAAACTAGAGGATTGGAAAGTCTGTGATTGAGCTAGACAAAGGCAGTTTCAGGTCAACCCAGGTCATAGGTTGAAAAACAAAAATTGCCATCAGCTACAGAGAAATGAGTTCAGAGACTGAGCCCCATGGGCCCTTTGTTAACCACTGCAGGCGGGCCTTGGCTGATGAGCACCCCCTTCTTTGGCCAGTCTTTAAGGGATAACACTCTTCTGTTGCTGCCTGGGAGGCAAGATGTATGATTTCTGTGTCAAGCTATAAAATAAAAACCTCTGGACTTATTTTGGTAGGTAAGCCTGCAATCATAAAGACTGCCTTCTTTGTTTCTGTTAGTAACACTTTTACTTAAAAGCATATATTTGTGGCCGGGCATGGTGGCTCACGCCTGTAATCCCAGCACTTTGGGAGGCCAAGGTGGGCGGATCATGAGGTCAGGAGATCGAGACCATCCTGGTTAACACGGTGAAACCCCATCTCTACTAAAAATACAACAAATTAGCCAGGCGTGGTGGTGGGCACCTGTAGTCCCAGCTACTCGGGAGGCTGAGGCAGAAGAATGGCGTGAACCCGGGAGGCAGAGTTTGCAGTGAGCCGAGATTGCGCCACTGCACTCCAGCCTGGGTGACACAACAAGACTCTGTCTCAAAAAAAAAAAAAAAAAAAAAAGCATATATTTGTGTGCAAGGAATCCAAGTTGGTAGCATTTCATGTCACTTTTTTGACTAGTGCAGACTACACATCACATCATTATACATACAAGAATAACACCAAAATCTCCCTTTGTTCAATGTGTCTCCTCTCTTTCTTTCTCTCTCTCTCTCTCCGTGCCCTTACATATCAACATAATGAAAGGACTTATTCAGTAATATTTCTTTTTTTTTATTATACTTTAAGTTTTAGGGTACACGTGCACAACATGCAGGTTTGTTACATATGTATACATGTGCCATGTTGGTGTGCTGCACCCATTAACTCATCATGTAGCATTAGGTATATCTCCTAATGCTATCCCTCCCCTCTCCCCCCACCCCACAACAGTCCCCAGAGTGTGATGTTCCCCTTCCTGTCTGTGTCCATGTGTTCTCATTGTTCAATTCCCACCTATGAGTGAGAACATGCGGTGTTTGGTTTTTTGTCCTTGCGATAGTTTGCTGAGAATGATGGTTTCCAGCTTCATCCATGTCCCTACAAAGGACATTAACTCATCATTTTTTATGGTTGCGTGGTATTCCATGGTGTATACGTGCCACATTTTCTTAATCCAGTCTATGGTTGTTGGACATTTGGGTTGGTTCCAAGTCTTTGCTATTGTGAATAGTGCCGCGATAAATGTATGTGTGCATCTGTCTTTATAGCAGCATGATTTATAATCCTTTGGGTATATACCCAGTAATGGGATGGCTGGGTCAAATGGTATTTCTAGTTCTAGATCCCTGAGGAATCTCCACACTGACTTCCACAATGGTTGAACTAGTTTACAGTCCCACCAACAGTGTAAAAGTGTTCCTATTTCTCCACATCCTCTCCAGCACCTATTGTTTCCTGACTTTTTAATGATCACCATTCTAACTGTTGTGAGATGATATCTCACTGTGGTTTTGATTTGCATTTCTCTGATGGCAAGTGATGATGAGCATTTTTTCATGTGTTTCTTGGCTGCATAAATGTCCTCTTTTGAGAAGTGTCTGTTCATATCCTTTGCCCACTTTTTGATGGGGTTGTTTGTTTTTTTCTTGTAAATTTGTTTGAGTTCCTTGTAGATTCTGGATATTAGCCCTTTGTCAGATAAGTAGGTTGCAAAAATTTTCTGCCATTCTGTAGATTGCCTGTTCACTCTGATGGTGATTTCTTTAGAGCCCTCAGAAATAATGCCGCATATCTACAACTATCTGATCTTTGACAAACCTGACAAAAAGAAGAAATAGGGAAAGATTCCCTATTTAATAAATGGTGCTGGGAAAACTGGCTAGCCATATGTAGAAAGCTGAAACTGGATCCCTTCCTTACACCTTATACAAAAATTAATTCAAGACGGATTAAAGACTTACATGTTAGACCTAAAACCATAAAAACCCTAGAAGAAAACCTAGGCAATACCATTCAGTAATCATATTTCTAATACTGTAAAATATTTAATTTTTGTTTCCTTAAATATTGTCATAATATGACATTGTTTCTCTTTAAGGTGGGGATTCCACTGTCTTATGATACTGCACCATTTTAGGTAAGAGTTATCTTTTGTTTCAATGAGTCCACATGAGATGAGAAACAAGCAAGGGATTAGGCTGCCCTGCAGCCTCTAGGAAGTCATTGGGTCCATCCATGGTGGTAACTTGGAACCAAATCCAGACACTGAATGAACTTGTGTCAGGTATCCTTGACCATTGACTCCACCTCTATGACCTCCAGTTTTCACACTGAACAAGCAGAGATCATATTGTCTTCTTAGCAGGTTTAAAGAGGATTGAATGAGATGATATTTATAGAATGCGTAGTGTAATGCTTGGTTCACTGGATATAAAAGATAATTATTATTTTTAGATTATTGAGATTACTTATGTGTTTGGATAACAGTGACACATTATACGTGCTGGAGGGTAGCATGCTAAACAAATGCACTACAGTACAAGATAAAGACTAGAATGAGCTGGATTTTTTAAATTGGTTTCCTTTTATTTGTAATATGAGTAGTTTCTATCTTCTGATTTTTCTCTCTCCCTCCCACTTATGTTAGATAAAATGATGCTTAATCTCGTGATGATGCAAAAGATTGGTTCCCTATCCAGGCCAACATGAAGAGAAGACAGCCTGTTTTATGCCAGGCTCATACTAGTCACTTTCACTCATCACACGCTTTCCATCTGTCTTAGTGCATTCAGGCTGCTACAATAAAACAATTGAGTGGCTTATAAACAACAGAAATTTCTTTCTCATAGTTCTGGAGGCTGGAGGTCCAACAGATGTATCTGATGAGGGCTGCTTCCTGGATCATAGATGGTGCCTTTTCACAGTGTCCTCACATGGTGGAAGGAGCAAGACAGCTTTCTGGGGCTTCATTTATAAGGCCACTAACTCCATTAGTGAGGGCTCCACCATCATGACCTAGTCACCTTCCAAAGTCCTCATCTTCTTCACCTTGAGGATTAGGATTCCACTTATATATTTGGTGTCACAGGAGACAAATATCTAGACCACAGCATTATCATATTATCTATAACACTATATTATATTTGTTCTGTTATGTGTCTGATGTTCCCTCAGTGTACTTTGAATCTCTCAAGATATGGATCTTTTTCCATTACTTTCTGCATTTCCTGCACCTATACCTACATTTATTCAGGCCAATGATTGAACAAAAATTCAGCATTCAGCTGAAATTTACCTATAGTTTTTGTTTGTTTATTGTTTTTTGTTTTTGTTTTTGTTTTCCAGTGGGCAGCATCTATTATGATTGGGCAATACCATATCTTACTAGTTGTTAAATAGTGTAAATACTGATACTGGTTAGGGGTTGAATGGATATACTTTATCCTGACAGTACTCATGAAGTTAATATTATTCAATGTGCATATAAGAGGAAACTGATGCTCAGACAGGATTTATGCAACTTTCACATTCTTTCAGAGTGTGGAAGGGGGCCAGAATTTGAAATGTGTTTTGTCTAGTCCAAAGCCCAAATGCTCTCTCTATTTTTTGTTGCCAGCTATGAATCTTTAATTTTTTAAACAATCTGGTATTGAATACTTAGGATATTTTATAATTCAAGTCTTAGTTTAAAACTTGACATCATATAGGCAAGAAAAGCCAGATGGATCTGTGCATAGAGTTAATATCTTACAACCCACCAGTCAGGCAAGAGCAAAACATTCAAGGTGATTTCAGGCAAAATGTATCCTGATCTACTAAGTGTATATACAAATAGAAAATCAAACTCAATAATCTAAACAAAGTCAACCCTCACCTCCTTTGAAAATCCTGCGCTTAAATATTTGCATGTATACACAATGAAAAACACAAGCTTGATGAATATTTTATATAGTTTGTTCTAGATTGAATGTTTGCATCACCCCAAAATGCATAGGTTGAAGCTCTAACCCCTAGGGTGGCTGTATTTGGAGACTGGCCTTCTAAAGAAGTACTTACAGGCTGGGCAATGTGGCAAAACCTCATCTCTACCAAAAATACAAAAAATTAGCCAGGTGTGATGGCATGCACCTGTAGTCCCAGCTACTTGGGAGGCTGAGGTGGAAGGATTGCTTGAGCCCAGGAGGTGGATGTTGCAGCAAGCCAAGATTCCGCCATTTCCCTCAGCCTGAGTGACAGTGTGAGACGTCATCTCAAAAAAAAAAAAGTAATTAACATGAAATAAGGTCATAAGGGTGGGGCCCTGATTCAGTAGGATTAGCGTCCTTATTAGAAGAGACACCAGAGAGCTCTGTGCCAAGGAAAAGCCATGTGAGAGCATAGCAAGGAGGCAACAGTCTGATAGCTCAGAAAAGTCCTCACCAGAAACTGAAACAACTTTGCTGGCACCTTGATCTTGGACTTGCAACCATCACAAGTGTGAGAAAATAGAGTTCTGTTATTGAAGCTACCCAGTCTATAGTACTTTGTTACAGCAGCCAGAGCTGACTAACACACATTCAAAACAGCTTCCAAGGGAAGCGTGGTTGAGTTGACCAAATCAACCTTAGTTAACATAGACACTGCCTAAGAATGGGTGGTTATCAGATTACATATGCTCATGCCTTAAAATAAATATTGCCAATCAGCACATATTAACGGGACTCAACTTTGTCCAGTCAGTCCTGTAAGAAGAGAGTATAAAAATGTTTTTGTGACTATGTCAGCCTTAATTGAAATTTTCAATATGTTTATGAGCAAATAAATTCTCTTTAGTTCTCATCTTCTTTGTAAAAATCACAGGAGTGGATAAGAAGGCCTCCAAGGTTTTCTTCATGTATGGGACATTTTGGGGTACTTGTTCTACCCCATTTTATAAGGAATTGATATACTCAATACTAACTGTTGAAAAGTGTAAAGCAATTTGAATTTCCACCTACCTTCAATAAAGGCAGAAGGTCTGGGGATGGCATTCAGCATCCATACTTTTTATAGTTCCCCCCGGTTATTATAATGTGCTGTCAAGGTTCTCAACAGCAACAAAAACTCTCTGCCTCCTAAGAATACTATGTTCTTTCCACTAGTAGGCCTTGTTGTGTGCTCCCTCTCTGCTTGCAATAGAGAATTATTTTTCATCCTCCAAATTTCTTTTTTGACACCTTTACCACATATTTTAGGCAGAATTTGATTTCTCTTCCCTGATCTAAAGAACCAATTCATAGTTGAGAAACAGCACTAGCCTTACAGAGGTTAGAGAACATATTGCATCCCTCTTCCATGCTCGGCCCCAGCATAGAACTCTACACACTTCAAGTGTAGCAAATAAATAGTGTATTTGACTGTAGATAAATTAGTTCAGCTCTCAGAATCTGTTGATTCATCTATAAAGAACTCTTGCAATTCTGACATCACCTAGAAGTTCAACATAAATAAATCTTTGTGTCTGAACATAAAAGCACATGATACAAAAACTCCAAGCGCACTTTTAGAGAATCGTTCAATCAAAAAGCTGTTAAAATGCACACACTTTACAACAGAAGAAATTCAAATCTGCCTCGGTTCTGACAGAAAGAGGATGCTGAGGGACACCTCCATTTAAGTGGTGGCTGTCAGACAAGGCCAGGAGAGCTGTGAACAGCATGAGCTGTCTACACCCTGACTGCTGGGTGAGAAGTCCACAGGGAAAGAGCTTTGGCTAGAGTTGGGTTGTCTTCATATTATCTTGCCTCATGTCTGGCTCAGTTGCAGTAAAGAACACATACTGTCTATAATTATTTAACTACCCTTTTCTGTTCTTAACCACAAACTAAAAGTCAAGTCATTTATGATACAAATATAGTTAATGCGACAAGCAGGAAAGTAGGAACTCTACAAAGCCATTCATATTTACCGTAATGAATTCTGCTGATTAAAAAGCCCAAACAGACTCATTAGTGTATTCTTTATTGTGTCTGCATTTTGAATTAATGTTAGACTTTCTCCTTTGCTTTCTGGTGATCAAGAAAATCTAGGAGATGTATCTGTGATGATACTGAGGAGGATTTTCTCAACCATAAAATGTCAGGGCTGAAAGGAATTGGAGTAAGTATGTGGTACACACCTTTACTTCACAGATAGGTGACTTGGAGCTTTGAGAGAGAAAACAGTTATTCAAGGTTTTAACCAAAGATTCCTTGACCAGTGCTCTTCTGAGTACAATAGGATCTATGGAAATTTCTCTTCCATCCTAAGAGGGTCTCTGTCTCGCAACTGTCCCTGAAACTCTTAGAGAAAGAGCAGTCAGCTCTCCGTTCCTGGTTTAAGTTCATGATTCTTACATGCTGTCTTCTCTAACCACATCCTCTAAACACAGTTTTAGGCAAACCAGAAAAGTTGCTCACCATAGGAGAAATGGATAATTGGTGAAGAGTATCACTGCCTGCTACATCCACCATGCAAGATACTTAAGCTTTCAGAGCCTCAGTAACTTTGTGCAAAAAATGAGAATAATACTGGCCTCAAAAGCTGTTTGTGATGTGTGAATGATGTCAGGTTGTGTTATCTAACTAAGATTAATGAGGAGAGGGGATTGATTTATTCTGAAGAATTGGCTCACAGGATTGTGGAAGCTGGCAAGTCCAAAATTTGCAGAAGAGGCTGAGAGCCTAGAAATTCTGACAAGAGTTGATATTTTTGATGTTGCAGCCTTGAGTTTCAAGGCAATCTGGAGACAGAATTTCTTCCTCATGGAGGAACCTCAGTCTTTTCTCACAAGGCCTTCTACTGATTGGGTGAGGCCCACCCACATTATTAAAGCAGGGAGTTAATCCACTTTATTCATGTACTGATTTAAATGTTAATTACATCTAAAAATAACTTAGAAGCAGCATCTAGTCTAGTGTTTAACCAAACAACTGGACACAAGATCCTAGCCAAGCTGACACACATGATTAACTATGACGCATATTCTTAGCATAGTATGAGCTTCTAGTAAGTGTCAAGTAAATGTTAGAACTTTTTCTTGACTTTCTTTTCAAAGCATTTATTAGTTTCTTTTATCATAGGAGATGCTAATTTTAAAAATTCAAAACTATCAAACAAAAATTGTATGATATTTCACAATACAAAAATTCTTCTGGGTCATTATGGTTATTTGATAGGCCATTTTCTTAAACACAACTAACTGTATGATTGAGAGGTATGTTTAACAAACATTGATTAAATATTCATTACATGCTTAGAGCTCTTCAGGGTACTAAGGCTATAAATAAGAAGGCAGGGTTCAGTGTCATCAGATATCCCCAAATCCAGTAAAGGACTGGAAGCATATTTATCATTAATTGGGGTGAATCTTGTAATAGCATACGTACAAGGCAACACACAAATACTGTGGAGGGAGAAACTGACTATGCCAGGAGGCTCAGAAATAGTTCCAAGGACATGTGACTTTTATGCTGGCAGGCAATGCTTTAAAAGCAGACTAAGTATAGCACATTGCACTGCACAAAGCAGGAAGATCTGAAAGAACATTCATAGTATAGTCAAGTGATGGCAAGACACTCACAGGGCCTTCAGAGCAGAGTGAACAGAATGTTATCTTTCAAAATCACACTGGACCTTCTCATCCATCTCTCTAGGAGTCTGCTGGGCTTGCCTCTTTGTGCTGAAATTGAGCATCGTAGCAGGGCCTGAAGTTGCTTCACAAATGGGGTCCTTTGAATGTTCGCATAATTATCTCTGGGCCTTTCTGCACACAATATGCCTGCCCAGGACTGCATACTAATGATTCTTCCTATAGTGCTTTCAGCTCATCCCTGTTTCTCATCAGACAAAACCCACATATACTTCAATGCTCAGATTGTGTGAAATCTTCCTTCAACCCTTTTCTATCTTCTCAACAAACTTAATTATTTTCTCCTCTGATCTACCATATGACTCCAGACATATTTCTATTGCAGCATATAATACTCTATAATGTAAGTTTTTTTTTGAGACAGAGTCTTTTCTGTCACTCAGCCTAGAGTACAGTGACATGATCACAGCTAACTGCAGCCTCAACCTCCCAGGCTCAATCTATCCTCCTACGTCAGCCTCCTGAGTAGATGGGACTGCAGGCATATCCTACCACACCCAGCTAATTTTTTTTCTTAATTTTTATTTTCGTGGAGACAGGGTCTTGCCATGATTCCCAGGCTTATCTCGAACTCTTAGGCTCAAGTGATCCTCCCATCTTGGCCTCCCAAAGTGCTAGGACTAAAGGCATGAGCCACCACGCCTAGCCCTGTAATGTAATTGTTTATGTATGTCTATTTCTTGCCCCCATAGGATTAGAGTTCCTTCAGGGAGGTAGTTGTTTTACACACTGTTGCATAGTGGGATCAAGCTCTGTGGCCAGCACAAACTGGAAGCTCAGTATATGCTTATGGAATTAATAAAATTTAAATAAAAACCAGGTGCTAAACACATAGTTATTGTTGAGTAGAAGCAAATGCATTGCAAGTTAAATTAAATATCTGTGACTATTTTAGAATTAGTATTTTTTAATGATGTCAATGTCATAACTGGTAAGGATGCTGAAAAAGACAAATGTGTTGAAATATTTTTCTGTGGGTTTGAAACAAATTGCCTGTCTTCTATTATGCAAATCCAGAATGTTGAGTCACAAACAATGGATCATTGCCCCTCAGATTAATGAAAAGAACAATGAAAATAAACCTCAGCTCTGGTTTAAAAGCACTTGAAAAGTGATGCCTCAAACAAATACAACTATACCATAAACTGAGAAGGACCAAGAAAAGTATTCTTTTTAAAATTTCCCTTTATTTCTGGAGCAAAATTTATTTCTTGTAAAAAATAGTTATTCTTCAATCATTGTACATACTAGTAGAACCATTCTACATACTGGTCATTCAATCATTCTACATACTAGTCCCAGAGAGATCTTTCCAGAAGACAATCAGATCATATCATTTCCTTGCTCAAAAGCATTCAGGGGTTCCTCATTACCAATTGATTGAAATTGAAACCATCTGGCTCTAACCCACTGCCTGATGTCAATAATGTAAAAAATATTTACATTATTTATTACATAAATATAAATATATAATTATGATTTAAAATAGTAGTATAAATTATTTCCCTTTATTTCTTGAGTAGATTTGCTATAGAATTGCCATTTTATTACTCTATTTTTGCCTTATCTTTTCCCCAAAAAAGTGGCTTTTGGTTTATTGAGTTTTTTATCCTTTTGTTTTTTCTAACATGAATTTTTACTCATATCTTTATTATTTTTTGACTCTATATTCTTTAGGTTTTGTCTTTTTTTCCTAGCATTTGTAATTTTTTTTACTGAACTATATAATTTATCCAGAAAAGTGCATAATTTATAAGTGTAGTTTTGATGCACTTTTAAAAAACGAAGACATGCATATAACCACAACACAGATTGGGAAATAGAATGATACCATCACTTGCTCCAGAAATCCTGCTTGCACCTCTTCTTAATCCTTCTTTTGCCTCCTTTATAAAGGTAACCACCACTCTGACTTCTAGCAATACCAGTTAGATTTGTCTATTTTTGCAAGATATTTTGATGGAATCGTAGAATACTTACTGTCTTGTATTTGGCTTTTAAAATTCAGTATTATATTGAGATTTAAACCCATGTTGTTGGATATATATATATATATATATATATATATATATAGTTTATTTATTTTCATTGATATATATCTTTTGATGAATAATATATTGTAACTTCTTTTTCTATTCTATTTTTAATGGAAATTTCCATTTCTCATTATAAATCAAATGTTGTTATAAATATTCCTGCACTTAACTTTTTGTTGCTTATTGGTATGAATTTCTGTTGGATATGTATCTAGAAGTAGAAACGTTGGGTCATAATTAAGGTCTATATAGATACTGCTAAGCAGTTTTCCAGAATGAAATGAAGGTTACGATTGTTTCACATATTCAATAATCCTTGTTTTGGTTCGACTTTTTTAAAATGTTGCCCATTCCTGTGGTGGGTAGTGATATTTTATTTCGTTTGAATTTGCATGCCTCTGATGGATCCTTTATTGAGCACCTTTTTAATCTTTATTGCCTTTTCTTTCTTGAAGTACCTTCAAATTTTTAAATCAACTTTCCTATTGGATTGTTTGTATTTTACTTATCAATTCATAGGCCCTATCTATATATTCTGGATTACATTTTTGTCAAATATATGTCTTATAAATATCTTGTCTCTCCCAATGGCTTTCCTTTTTGTTCTCTTAACAACGTTTATTGATGTGAACCAATGTTCTTAATTTTAATGAAATCTAAATTTTTAGTCTTCTCTTACAAAACTAATAACTTTTTATATCCTATTTATGAACTCCTTCAGACAAGCAGAAGACCCTCAGCCATAACCACTACTAAGGTCCCTTACTCTGCTGCCTCCAAATTGGAGAGGAAACATAAACCCTGAGATCACACCAAAACTGTGGTGGGCAGTCTGGGGGTGCCAATTTGTAATCTATAGCCACAACTTAAGTGGAAAAGGAACCCTCACTTTCAGAGCATTGAGAGGAAACATGGCTGCAACAAGGAGGAAATAAAAAGGGAGACACACAACTGAACAAGAGCCTACCAACTGACCACTATGCCTGAGTGCCACCTACTGGATCACACCACAAAGCTTCAACACAAAAAATATTTTGCTAACATACCTCTCTGTAAAACCAAATACAAGAAGTCAGCTACAAATAAAGACCCTGCACAAACACACCAAAAGCAATTGCAACAAAAGTAAAGATTGACAAATGGGATCTAATTAAACTTAATAGCTTCTACAAAGGAAAACTATCAACAGAATGAACAGACAACCTACAGAATGAGAGAAAATATTTGCAAACTATGCATCAGACAAAGGTCTAATAGCCAGCATCTAAAAGGAACTTAAACAAATTTACAATTAAAAAAAAAACTCCATTAAGAAGTGGGCAAAGGACATGAACAGACACTTCTCAAAAGAAAACATACATGCAACCAACAAGCATATGAAAGAAGCTCAATATCGTTATTAGAGAAATGCAAATCAAAACCACAATGAGATACCATCTCACACCACTCAGAATAGCTACTATTAAAAAGTCAAAAATAACAGATGCTGGGAAGATTGTGGAGGAAAGGAAATGCTTATACACTATTGGTGGGAGTGTAAATTAGTTCAACCATTGTGTAAAGCAGTGTGGTGATTCCTCAAAGAGCTAAAAGCAGAACTATCATTCAACCCACCAATCCCATTACTTGATATACACCCAAAGGAATATAAATCATTCTACCACAAAGACACATGTACCCATATGTTAATTGCAGCACTATTCACAATAGCAAAGACGTGGAATCTGCCTAAATGCCCATCACTGACAGATTGGATAAAGAAAATGCGGTACATATACACCGTGGAATATTATGAAGCCATAAAAAAAAACAGTGAAAGGAATTAGCTCATGTAGTTTTAAAAGCTGAGGAGTCCCAAGATCTGCAGTTTGCAAGCTGGAGACCCAGGAGAGCCAAAAGTATAGTTCCAGTCTGAGGGCTGGAAGACACAGGAAGAGCTGATGTTTCAGTTCTAGTCTGAAGATGGGAAAATAACTTACATCTCAATTCATGACAATAAAGCAGGAGGATTCCCTGTTACGCTTGGGAGGGTCAGCCTCTTTATTCTCTTGAGGCTGTCAACTGATTGGATGAGGCCTACCCACATTACAGAAGGCAATCAGCTATATTCAGTCTAGCAATTCAAATGCTGACCTCATCCAAAACATCCCCTTACAGATGTAGCCAGAAAACTGTTTGACCAAGTATCTGGGCACCCTATGGCCCAGTCTAGTTGACAGATAAAATTAACCATCACAGTTGTGCATCTAATAACAGAGTTTCAAACTTTATAAAGCAAAATACAATAAAATTAAGTAAAAATATATATACATATATTCATAATTATAATTGAGGTTTTATTACCCTCTTATCAGTATTTGGTACAATAAATAGAAAACTTCGGTATAACCATCCAGTGAATTTTTTACTTTTGATAATGTACTTTTCAGTTCTAGATCTTCCATTTGGTTCTTTTCCATAGTTTTCATTTCTCTGCTGAGATCCCCCATCTATTTGCTCATATGTCCATCATTTTCTTGAACATAATTTCAATAAAGTTCTTGTCTACTCATTCCGTCATCTGAATCACCTCTGTGACTGTTTCTATTGACAAATTTATGTCTTGATATAGGTCACATTTTCCTTCTTCTTCGCATTTCTAATGTGTATTTTTTATTGTGTGCTGGACCTCTTGAACATATGATCCAGATGTATAACTCATTTGGATTATGTTCCAACAATGGCATTTTTTAAGAAGAATCATAAAGTTTCAGATATTTGCTCAAACTCTCATAACAAAGATGCCTCACAGACCAACTTCACACCTAGATCTTTTTATGTTTTCACGAAAGTAATGGCCCTTAAGGATATCATTGTAGTGGCTAGTCTGTTAACATATGCCCTATGTTGTTATTGGAAGAATAAATACTGATAACATATATGTTCCCAAATGGTTGTAATAATTAAGTGACTTTCTTCCTAAATATCTCTTCCAGTAGATCCTCTAGACAAAGAGAGAAAGATCATAAAAGACTAAGAAATCGGGAAAGATGTTAGCATGGGAAAGTTTTTTCCAAAGAGAGCAGAAAAAAAGGCCAATCTGAAGAGACCTAGTTCTTCAGGAACTTGAATTCCTGCCTTGTATCTCTACTGACACCTAGAATAAAACCTCAGGCACTTAACTCTCTTTGTTTTGCACCCCAATTCCCTTTGTTGTAAAAATTTGGAATAATAATACTGACCTCATAGGATTATTTTAAGGATGAAATAAGATGAATTGCCTCATAATTTGGGATTCATGGTAAATACTTGATAAATATTTGTTGAATTCTAATATAAGACTGTTACTAAGGTTATTGAAAAGAAAGCACTCAGGCTTTGAGTTTAAATAACAGGGATTCTCTGATAGCTTGTGATCTGGTACATTTTTGCATCTTACTTTTCTCATTTATAAAATAGGGATAACACTCACCATCACATGGGGAAATAGGACAGATTAACTGAAATGATAATGTAAAATGACCAGCCCAGTGCCTGCTATAAAACCTCCATGTAATTAATATGAAAATTTTTTGCTTAACATTATTTTTATGTGCTCTTATACGGATGCATTCTGTTCTCATTTTCTGAAGGTTTAGGGCAAAAAACACACTGTTTCATTTAATTCATCCTTCCCTACCCCCTACATTCCTTACTACTATTCCCTCCCTCCCAGCGATTTTCCTTTCTCTATTTTCTTTCTGCTTTAAGCTCAAGTGGATTAACTACTTCTGAGCATTAGAGACTGAGTTGAATCCTCCCAAAGAAATCTCATCACAGATGGTTGGGAGCCACGCTGATTAGAATGCTAACTGTTCCAGCACCAGGACACGTTTAGAGGTGAGAAAGATAAAAATATTTCTTTCTTAAGCTGAGGATTTCCCAGAAGGTAATAGAAAAAGAGTCTAAATCAAGGTTAAAAAATGAATACATTATCTGTTTGATGTTTACCCATTGGCAGGTCTTATAAGTTAAGAAGAAAGTAATATCTTTGAGAAGGTTCACGTTTAAAATCAGTTATGAACAAAATCTGATGGCGTTGAGTGTTTGCATTAGATAAGCTCCCCAAAGTCTAATTCTCAAAGTCAAAGATTTTATATTTCCATTAGTTTTTTTTTTCCCCACTATTCTACCAATGGGATAAAAATTGTGCTGGACTAAGGTTCTGAACAGCTGCTTATTAACTTTGCAATCTTGGGCAATTCACACAAACTTTGTGGACATCCTCCTCTTACAAACCAAGGATATAAACCAAAAGAGTTAATACCACTTACGAGCACCTCTTCTCTTCTATTCCAACTGTTCCTTTCCCATTTCAGCTCCTCAATAGTGCTTCTCCAGGCCATTTCAATAACCATTTTGCCTCTAGCATTGCCCCTCTGGACAATCTTCCACATGGTTTCTGTAATTATTTTTTGTAAAATGAAAATGCAATACTTCTAAAGAATCCCCAATCTTTGACTATGGCAGAGATCTTCTTAAACTGCCCACCCTTCTGCCAAACCCAACCGTTATTAATAGGATCATATGGTATTTAAAAATAAAATGTTTGTATTAGTTGACATGTTAGATATAGTTGAGTGCTTATGAAATACCCATGTGTGTCGTGATACTTCCTAGTCTCCTTTAAAGTTAGATTGAGGGCAAGTAACTCATTCCAGCCAGTAGGTGCCTGTCAATACTGTTAAGAGGCAATGCACTTCTCCACCTTTTTTTCAATAACCTTGAAGACCTTGGGTTCCTGCTGACATAGGTACCACATGGAAGAGAGCTGTTCTACCCATTTGGGCTTTGTGTGAGTGAAAAATAAATCCTTTTTATGTTACACCATTGAGCATTGGTTTTTGGTTTGGTTTGGTTTTTTTTGTTTGTTTGTTTGTTTGTTTTGTTAACACAGCATAGCGTAACCTAACTAATAAAATTGCCAACATTTTATAATTAAGAAGTTTTATGTAAAAATCTTGATTCCTAGCTTTATTTTCAAAACTAGAAAATCTCTGATCCTGGGTTTGAACATGTGGATGGCAACAATCTGCTGCACCAGCTGCACCTTCTGCCCAGCTCAAGCATGTGCTCTTTCATTTACTGTCATCTTTCCCCCTCCTCTTTTCTTATTTTTGAGAATCTGACTGACTAAGCTGTGTATTTGAGTTTGTGATCCTTGGTCTGCAGAAGACAATTCAGACCTCCTAATGTGGTAAATAAGCCCTTCCTTATTTGAGCTGATTTGTCCCTGCAGTCTTATAATTTAACACCAAATGCACAAGCAAAATTGCACAATCTGCATTTGCTAGAAGATTTCACTGCATTCCATGCCTCTGTTATTTTAGGTATTTCAGCATCTGCCTCTAGTACCCTTGCTGAATCATTTGATGGACTCTTCTTCAGTTTTCGATATCCATCTTCTGTTTTACTTTTTTGGGAATTCTTTCCAATGTCCTTCTTGCACTTCTCCCAACCAGAAAGTCTCTTCCGTTCTAACACCTAATGCTTTGTTCTTTCATTCATCTTCTAATTCCCAACCCAAGGGCAGTGCTGGGTACAGAATAGAAACACAGTTCATGCTAATGGGGCAACTGCTGAATTTTAGGATTTCCTTTTCAGATTTCAAAGCAATGCCTGCACATGGTAATGGTTCAAACAGTACAGAAAAGCTCTCGGTGGAAGTGAATACTTCCCTCTCCTCACTCTTAATGCCGCTGCTCACAAACAGCCTTTTTCCCACTTTATTTCTGCCTTTATTTATTCTATTGTTGGCCTCCATGACTCTATATACCACACTTGAAACTGCATTTTTTGATTTATTGTTTTTCTCCCTTCTCACTCCATCCTCTTCCCAGCATTTGATAGTACTATTGTTATGCTTTAAGTTTTGTCGGTTCTCTTTGTAACTATAATAATAAGCTTAAACTCTTTTTCTACTGTTTGATAGTGTCTATTAAATTTAACTTCTCTTTCCTCCATTTCCCCTCCCCTCTGCCTCCAGAGCTTCATTCTGTAGGCAACACTTTACACTGTCAAGAATGTTGAAATTTATATTATAGTCTTTACCCTAATCATCTGCGATTTATTTATTCATTCAAATTCAATTCCTTTGTTCTCACTTCAAAACAAGATGCTCCTTCCCCAAACACTCTTATCTCTGTCTCTCCAACCCCATGTTGCCCCTCCTTCTCAGCCAATCTATGTCTGGCCTGTCCTTCCAAACCAAAGAAAAACCCTCCTCTGCTGGGAAGGCTTCCAGCCAAATCATTTTCTCCCTCCTTTCAAGTCTCTCTTCTCTGCTGTTTGCTAAATCATCATGAAAGCAGGGCAGCTGAGAGCTGAATCAGGGACTGTCCCAGACACTATGTGTGTAGCAAGAAATATAGTCTTGTAAGCTAAGTAAATCAAGAGTCAATATTTTTCTTTGTAGACACAGATTAGACTTAATAGGTTGAATTAGTAAATTCAGAAAGAGACCTGTCTTCTAGCCAAGTCTATCATTTTTATAATAATGTGATGTTTTTAAAGCATGATTCTATAGTCTTTGCAATTCAGAGCTGCTGGGAAGTAGCCACTGTGAGGGAGGAATGGGTAAACAGAAGGACCCTGATTCTGCACTGGAAGGTTGGAGTCTTGGGTTTCTAATCCAGAACTACCAACTGTTGTCTGGACCACCTCAAGCTAATGGGCTTAGTCTTTCTCTCTCTGGACTTCTACAATAATTTAAGTTTGGGTGAAATCATTTCCTAAATCACTTCCTGTCCTAACAGACAATGATATCATTCCCCTGGTAAAGATGCTCCTTTCTCATTTCTGCTGTCAGAATCACCTGTGCTATCTATAGATGGAGAGACTCTTTGGTGGTTTTCTTAATGAGCATATGTTGTTTGACCTACCTCACATTTATTCTCTCTCCTTTTAGTAATCTAACTCTGATTTTCCATGGAAACATACTCCAACTGTCTGCACATGTGACACTGGTGAGGCTAATCACAACTTCCAGCTCTGGGCTGAGCGTGGGACTCAGCTCAGCTAACTGGTGTGTTCCAACCCCCTGGCCACAAGATTCAATTCAACATAGGCAAGGACCAATCATAATGACTCACACCATTTCTCAGGTGCTTTTGGGCAAAGGCCTCTTGGAATGGAACCAATACTGAGACTACAGAGCTGAGAGATGGATTATAAACCATGTCCTCGTGTTATCTGTCTTAATTTGCATTCTCTTGAAAGCAGAGCCTGAGATAAGAACTTGGTTATAGGTAGTTTATTTGAGAGGTGTTCCAGAAAGAAGGAGTAAGGAAGCAGGGAGAGTAAGAAAGAGAAAAAAGGGAAAGCCAGTGTAAGTGTGTGTTGTCATGTTTTAGCAAAATAATCAAAAGGACACATTTTTATACCCCATCCCTAGACTTATTCAGTGAAGTAGTGGGGGCTGGAACATTGATCCGTGGATCCCACCTTGGACTGGTTGTAATTTTCCACACTTCTGAGCTTCCTTACTTTCAGTCTAAGAAGGCTCGCGCAACATCACAAAACGCACTGGGTCAGAGAGCGAGTAGAATCATGATACACAATTGATGTGTGATATTGTCAGTGTGCCATGAGGCTGAGTTCCCCTATATAGTTGAGAGCAATAGAGAACACACATTCTCTGCAGGCATGCTCCTTCACAAGAGGTGAGCATGAGGCCAGCCTAAATGTGCCTGACTTTCCCTTTCAATCATGTCAAATCACACTTTGTCCCTGGGGGGAACTGGGTATCGAGATGGAGAAAAAAACAAGCATTTTTCTAATAGGTTTCCCTCCATGTGGAAGAATCATCAGGAGTGGAGGAACAACACCAACAACACCCCTAATGCCCATGAAAACACGCATGCAAAGCTCTTAGCTCACCAGTGAGGGATCGATGCATGGGCAATGTTATAAGTCTGTGGAGTCCATTCATGAAATTAAATCAAAGATATGCTTACATAGCAACTTGGACCCTGTACATTTCTCTATCCTTGAAATCATTTGTTTGTATGTCTCCCTCTCACACTAGAATGCATACCTCTTGAGGATAGCAACTGCGCCTTCGATATCTTTATCACATAGTAACTAGCACTGTCTTGTCAAGAGTATATTCTCAAAAAATATTTGGACTATTTTGGATGAATATAAACCACAGGGCTACAATTCTGTGAAGAACTGAGCAAAGAAAGAATTGGTCTCTATCATGAAAGAGTTGAGACTCTGATGCAAGAGATGGATTTGTGTGACAGTCAAGTCAAGGGATCATGGGGAAAAGAGAAATAATTTTGACTGGAGTTGGTGGTGTCAGAGAAAGTATGAAAGTAGGACTGAAGGCAGAGGTATAGAGGTGAACATTCTGGGCAGTGATAGCAACTTTATTAAACCCAGGAAGACAAAACCTTACCAGGCTTCCTCAAAAAAACACATAAAAAGTGTGGGATGACTTGTATGTAGGGTTTAGGTGGAGGCAAGAGGAAGGTGATATGCTTTAGTGGTTAGGAACACAGGCTTTGGAGTCAGACAGCCCTTGTTCTAAACTTCAGCTGTACAAGTCTCTAGGTGACTTTGGGAAAATTACTTGACCTGCCTTAATCTAAGCTTCCTTTTCTATAAAGTGTCAATGTCAATAGTATCTACCTCACAGAGAATTGTACAGAGTAATTGAGATATTGCATAGAAAAAGTTTAATATGAGCTGGGTGTGATGGCTCATGCCTGTAATCCCAGCACTTTGGGAGGCTGAGGCAGAGGATTACTTGATGCCAGGAGTTCGAAGCCAACCTGAGAAAAATGGTAAGATCTCATCTCCACACACACACAAAAAGAAAATAAAAAATTTGCCCAGACATGGTGGTGCACACCTAGTAGTCCTAGCTACTTGGGAGGCTGAGGCAGGAGGACCACTTGAGCTTGGGAAGTTGAGGCTGCAGTAAGCTATTATCACACCACTGCACTCCAGCCTGGGCAACAGAGCTAGACCTTGTCTCAAACAAAACAAAACAAAACGTACAAACAAACAAACAAAAATCTGTGGCCAGGCATGGTGGCTCACGCCTGTATTCCCAGCACTTTGAGAGGCCAAGATGGGTGGATCGCCTGATCTCAGAAGTTTGAAACCAGCCTCAGCAACATAGCAAAACCCTGTCTCTACCAAAAAATTAGCTGGATATGGTGGCCCATGCCTGTGTTCCCAGCTACTCAGGAGGCTGAGGTGGGAGGATTGCTTGAGTGGGAGGCAGAGATTGCAGTGAGCCAAGATCACACCACTGCATTCCAACCTGGGTGACAGAATAAGATTCTGTCTCAAAAAAGAAAAAAGTAGCATAATACATAATGCCTTGCTACTATGAAATCATATAGGCACAACATAAACTGTTAAAATTAGCAGAAAATAGTGATGAAAAAGGCATCATGTCAAGTTTTGAAGGAGTCAAATGTCCAGTTGTATAGTATGAACTCTATCCTATGAGAAAACATGAAAGTGTTCTAAGAAGCGACCTAATGTGAGCTGTATTAGAAAGTCATATTTGCTGAATGTACAAAAAAGGATTGGGGTGGGGAGGTGTAGAAAGTTCAGAGATACGAAAACCAGTAAGGCAGAAATTTATAGTTCATGTGAGAGGCACTGAATGTTTTAACTGAGGTTGTAACATGGGCAGGAAGAGGCTCAAGGTGTTGAGGAGGTAAAATAATGTGGTTCTCATTAGATTTTATTCTCAAGAAATGGGATTAAGAGTAATTGATGTCATGGTCCACACCAAGCATGATACATCTATCCTCTTCGCTGGTTTGGGAATGGACCTTTGAGCCAGTGATATATCAGGCAATGTCTATGGAGGGGGTCCTCACTCCTAAGACAGACAATTCTGCTGATGGAAGCTCTCGATGTTATCTTATAGACAATGATGCCTGGAGTTGCTATGGCCAGTTTGTGGTCACTGTGGCAGTGAAGCTCACATAGGGAGGGCAGAGCTGGAGAAGCCAGGAAAATTGGGGTAAAGTGGTACTGAAATCCAATGCTTGGTGCCTGCTATCTGCTAAACTAATTGCTATGTTCTTTCTGTTTGAGCTTCTTGATGTTGGGGTTTTACATTGCTCCATAGACAAAGTCATCTTGACTAGACTACATATTGAATGGATTATGATCATGAGGGAAGAAGATAAATCAAAGGCAACCGTGAGGTTTTAAGCTTTGTGACTAGATGGATGGTGAAGCTGTTCATTGAGATAAAGAATACTGGAGAAGTGCAGATGCAGAGAACGGACTCTACATTTAGTGTTTAATACATCAGATTTGAGATACCAGCCTGATCCTCATTTAGAAAAATCCAAAAAACAATTTGACAGTAGATGTGGACCTCTGATTTGGATATAGATTAGAGTATCACATACACAGAAGTGAGTATGGTGAGTGAGGCAACCCATGGATAGAAAGCAGGGTGAGTACACAAAGCCATAAATAAACAGAGATGTTTTAGAAGCTCTTTGGAGTTGTTAAAGGCAAGATAATGTGCTTAGAGGAAAAGCAGTCTGAATAAGATGTGCATGATGATAGGCTCTAAAAAAATGAGGTCTCCCACTTAAAATTGCTGCAAAGAGAATAAAAACCTAGGAATACAACTTGCAAGGGACATGAAGGACCTCTTCAAGGACAGCTACAAACCACTGTTCAAGGAAATAAGAGAGGACACAAACAAATGAAAAAAACTTCCATCCTCATGGATAGGAAGAATCAATATCATGAAAAATGGACATATTGCCCAAAGTAATGTATGGATTCAATGCTATTCCCAACAAGCTACCATTGATTTTCTTCACAGAATTAGAAAAAAAACTACTTTAAATTTCGTATGGAACCAAAAAACAGCCCATATAACCAAGACAATCCTAAGCAAAAAGAACAAAGCTGGAGGCATCATGCTACCTGACTTCAAACTATACTGCAAGGTTACAGTAACCAAAACAGCATGGTACTGGTACCAAAACAGATATATATACCAACGGAACAGAACAGAGGCCTCACAAATAACACCACACATCGACAGCCATCTGATCTTTGACAAACCTGACAAAAACAAGCAATGGGGAAAGGATTACCTATTTAATAAATGGTGCTGGGAAAACTGGTTAGCCATAGGTAGAAAACAGAAACTGGACCCTTTCCTTACATCTTATACAAAAATTAACTCAAGGTGGATTAAAGACTGAAATGTAAAACTCAAAACCATAAAAACCCTAGAAGAAAACATAGGCAATACCATTCAGGACATAGGCATGGGCAAAGACTTCATGACTAAAACACCAAAAGTAATTGTGACAAAAACCAAAATTGACAAATATGATCTAATTAAACTAAAGAGTTTCTGCACAGCAAAAGAAAATATCATCAGAGTGAACTAGACAACCTACAGAATGGGAGAAAATTTTTGCAATCTACCCATCTGACAAGATCTAATATCCAGATTCTACAAGGAACTGAAACAAATTTACAAGAAAAGTACAACCCCATCGAAAAGTGGGCAAAGGATATGAACAGACACTTCTGAAAAGAAGACATTTATGTGTCCAAAAAACATATGAAAACAAGCTCATTATCACTGATCATTAGAGAAATGCAAATCAAAACCATAATGAGATACTATCTCATGCCAGTTAGAATAGCGATTATTAAAAAGTCAGGAAACCATAGATGCTGGCAAGGCTGTAGAGAAATAGGAACACTTTTACACTGTTGATGGGAGTGTAAATTATTTCAACTATTGTGGAAAACAGTGTGGCCATTCCTCAAGGATCTAGAATCAGAAATACCATTTGATGCAGAAATCCCATTGCTGGTTATACCCTCAAAGGAATATAAACCATTCTCCTATAAAGACACATGCGCACGTATGTTTATTGGAGCACTATTTGAAATAGCAAAGACTTGGAACCAACCCAAATGCCCACCAATTATAGGCTGAATAAAGAAAATGTGACACATATACACCATGTAATACTATGGAGCCATATAAAACAATGAGTTCATGTTCTTTACAGGGACATGGATGAAGCTGGAAGCCATCATTCTCAACAAACTAACACAGGAACAGAAAACCAAACACCACATGTTCTCACTGCTAACTGGGAGTTGAACAATGAGAACACATGGACACAGGGAAGGGAACATCACACACCAGGGCCTGTCAGGGAGTTGGCCGGGAGAGGAGGGAGAGCATTAGGACAAATACCTAAAGAATGTGGGGCTTAAAACCTAGATGGCAGGTTGATAGGTGAGCAAACCATCATGGCACATGTATACCTATGTAACAAACCTGTTGTTCCGTGCATGTATCCCGGAACTTAAAGTAAAATTAAACACAAAAATGAAGTCAAACTCATACCTCATTCCTTGAAGGTTTCATGTTAATGAACCACACATCAAGGTGGCCCCCAAAATAGAGAGAAAACCAAGCAGCTAATGACATCCACAATTTTTAGCAAATGATGGGATTATGTGCTCTGTAATTTGGTCTTGACAAGGGCATAATAGGGCAAAAGGATGCAAAGAGAGAGAACAGGTGTGTATGGAGGGCTTTTTCTGCCCCACATGTAGCACACAGCATGAGCCATTTTATCTTGATTCCACATTATGAGATGTAGGTACTGTTATCACACCGATTTTACAGGGGAGGTAAAGGAGACTCAGGAATTTAGACAACTACCCACAATTAGATGGTAGCAAACCCTGGTCTGCCTGACTCTAAAATCTTTGTTATCTCCTCTATAATATGTAGTCTTTGGTAAGTGTATAACATAATTTCTTGTAGAATAATCATCTGTTTAGATGTTTTATCTTACTTGCATGCTGCTGGTGGCAGATTCCATGACTCATTTTCTAACTGTGGGTTTTGCAAGCAATCTAGCATAGTGCAGTATGAGTAAAATCTACTTAATAATTGCCTATGTGAAAAACAACTTCATGAAATAAATATTGGCTAGATTATAGATTGATCCTTGTATCTTGACTGGTTATGGTATCTTGGATTATTGTCAAACAGGTATTCAGTCCTCTCAACGATTTCCTGTGGGCAGAGTATATTTCCCATTCATGAATGTGGGGTTAGCCGTATGACTTGTTTTGATAATGGAATGTTAATACACATGAAACAGGCAAAGCCTTGAGATCCCCTTGTGTGATTGAATTCTGCCTCTTGTACTTCTGTTATTACCATGAGAAGAATCTTCCCCAGGTGACTTGCTTGCTATGTCCAATGAGTTCTTCCTGCTTGCTGCACAGACAAAATTAATTCACTGAAACTGTGACATTGCAGTAGAGAAAGAATTTAATTGATATGAGCCTGGCCCACATGGGAGAACTGGAGTTATCATTCAAATCAATCTCCCCAAGGCTCAGAGGCTATGGCTTCTATGGACAATTAGATGGGCAGTGGGCTAGGGAATGGGTGCTGCTAATTGGTTGCGAATGAAATCATAGGGGTATGGAAAACAGTCCTCAGGTGCTAAGTCTGCCTCTAGGTGGGGCCACAGGTTCAGTTGAGTTATGAATCATGAGTCCCAGTGGAGTCAGTCTTAAATATATTTCAAAAGACCAATCTTAGTTTCTATAATAAGGATGTTGTCTATGGGAGCAATTGGAGAAGTCACAAATCTTTTGACCTCTGGCCACATGACTCCTAAGCAGTAAGGGATTATAGAAACTATGCCTATCTCGTAGCATAGTCCGTGCTTCTCCCATAATCCTATTTCTTATGGTTTTTATTAGGCTCACAAAGGTAGTTTTCATCCCTGAGCAAAAAGAAGGTTAGTTTTAGGGAGAGACTATTATCATCTTTGTTTTAAGTTAAACTATAAACTAAATTCTTCCCAAAGTTAGCTTAGCCTACACCCAGGAATGACAAAGGACAGCTAAGAGATCGGAAGGAAGTTGGCGTCAACTATGTCAGATTGCTCTTACTGTCATAATTCTGCAAAGGTGGTTTTATGCTGGCCCCAGATGAATGAGAGATACGTAGAGCAGGGCTGTTCCAACTGACCCATGATATGAAGCAAAGACATCACAACCACCTGCAGAGATTTGAGTGAGAGAATGAAAGTTGCCTCCCGTTTCATGCCACTGGGCTCTGGAGTGGTTTGTTACATTGCAATAGCTGACTGATGTGATTATTCTCAGTATAAACTATATTTACTGATGATTCTGATTTATTCATTTATTCAACTAATATTTATTTTGTAATTACTGGACTGGGCTCAGGAATAAACTTCTCAACATAGTAGTCACAACCCTCTTGTCATGGTGTTCCCACCCTAGTGGGGAAAAGAAGATGTTTGAATAAAGTATGAAAACAACGTATTTGTTAGTGATAGGGGGAGGTCATAGACTATGAAAAGCATGGTAAAGGCATCATCCCATTGTAGCTTTTATAGTCAAGGGAAGAAGTAAATTAGTGTTATCTGAAGTAGAAATGATGCTAGAAGTCAGGAAAAGAAGGCATTTTGAAAGGAAAGAGAGATAGAGGAAGAAAGGAAGTCACAGGCAGAAAAAAAGAAAACATATGCAACGTCCCAGAGAAAAGAGAAAACAGACTATTAGGGGATGGGAAGACTATTCAATAAAATGAAAGCAAAATGAGTAGTGGGAAAGGATAAGGTTGGAGAGATGACTGAGCCCAGATCATGTAAGCACTTGAAATATTTTATTAAACTTTAAAAATCCAAGTATTTCCCCTTCTAAAATTATAAAAAATGTAGTCTATTCAAATAACACATTTTGCAAATTTTAGGGAAAAATTTTAAAAGTTTTAAAGATCCCTTCCAAAGTCAACACACCCACTCTAATGATGAGGTCCTAACACATTCCTAATTAACCAGGAGCTCGTTTTATTTTCCCAATCACCACACTCAGAAGGCTATGTGGAAAAGTCAACATGAGGGTGTGAACATGTGCTTTCCTCAGCTCTTTATTGCTTGCTTTAGACGTTGCCATGGGTAACCAAAGTGTCTTCAAGAAATTAACAGTTTGTGCTTACAGAAGGCGGGCAATAGACAGAGAAGGAAAATCTTCTTTCACAACCCCCAATTTTCCCAGGAACCCTCCTCTTGGAGTCTTCTAAGACACCAGTGGTCTCATTAGCTTCTCCAAATGGAGACTATAAACTACACAAGGGTAGGGAAGGTGTCCCTTTTGCTCATTCATAAACTCTCATTCAATGATGTTGACATTAATGATGACAATAATTATCTAGACCATATTATCTTTTATTTTTCTTTCAAAAGCAAATGAGAGGATAGACATGAACAGAAAATAAGCTTGCATCCCCAGGGTATAGCACAATTCCTGGCACATAGCAGGAACTCCATGCATATTTGTTGAATATGTGAATTAATGAGTGAACAAATAAATGAATGAGTTGCTAATATAAATCACAATTAGCTGATCCGTGTCTGCTTCCTCTACTACTAGATTGTAGTTTCCATAATGACAAGGAGCAGGTCTCATGCTTCTATGTGCCTTCAGTACCTATCACGGTGCCTCACAGGTAACAGACATCTTACCTTACAGGTAAGCAGATACTACGGTGTATTAGCCCATTTTCACACTGCTATAAAGATACTACCCAAAACTGTGTAATTTATGAAGGAAAGAGGTTTAATTGACTCACTGTTCTGTGTAACTGGGGAGGCCTCGGGGAACTTACAATCATGGCAGAAGGGGAAGCAGTCACCTTCTTCACAACACATCAGGAGAGAGAAGGGTAAAGCGAAGTGGGGAAGAGCCCTGTTTTATTTTCATCAGGAGAGAGAAGGGTAAAGCAAAATGGGGAGAGCCCCAGATCTCGTGAGAAGTCACCCACTATCACGAGAACAACATAGGAGAAACCCCCACCATGATCCAATCACCTCCTTCCCTTGACACGTGGGGATTACAGGTCCCTCTCTGCACACGTGGGGATTACAGGTCCCTCTCTGCACACATGGGGATTAAAATTGGAGATGAGATTTGGGTGGGGACACAGAGCCAAACCATATCATATGGTCTTATTGAATGAATGATTGAATGAAAGAATGAATTTGTGACATATTGCAAGGATAGCAATTGCTAACCAGAAATAGGTTGGAGTCCAGAGTTAAGTGTCAACACAGAAACAGATTAAAGAAAGTGGATTGAACAGTTTGAAAGACACGGACAAACACAAAATAACAGAAGAAGAGGGGGGAAAATTAAGTAACCAAAAAGAGATTAGGGTGGAGCAGCATGTCTTAGCTCACTCTGCACTCTCTGCCTGGGATGTTTTCAGCTCCCAAACCCCCTCAGTCCTTGTCTGCCTTCTCCATCTAGTTGCTTCTTCCTCAGTTATTAAGATTCAGCCTAGATATATTGCTATGATATTTTAATTCCCTGTAAGGATGAAGATGACAATGTTGACAATAAGGATGCTAATAATTAATTATACAGACCAAATTATCTTTTATTTTTCTTTTAAAGGCAAATAAGGACATGGTAGACATGAGCAGAAAATAAGCATTTCCCATTTGATTTCTTCAATATTGTCAAGCCAAGCCATATGTTTTTCAGGGGAAGTAGATCCGGTCCAGTGCCTTGACATTTCTCTGTGGTTTTGTAGAACTGTTGGGTTCCTTTAAGTAGTTGACTCCTTAGGAGTTTAGGGATTTCTGACCCTCCTCGAGGGCAGACTCCACCCATTCTCCAGACTGTCATTCCAAAACCTCTTTCAGGGTACACAGCTGGGTTGCGCAACATTTCAGAAGAAATCCCCACCAATGTGCCCGGGAAAATCCCAGCCAGAGTAAGGGGCCCACTGTTTACAATCTAACTCCAGACCACTGTGTGTCCTGGTGGGGGTGCTCCTAGCTGAGTTTCAAGCATGATGCTTGATTTCAAGCTAGTAACAAGACGGTGAGGAAAGAAAGGTTCTTGGTGCAGAGAGGTCTCATGGCAGCTGGTCTGTGAATGTCTTTCAGGTGCTTTGTGGGCTTTCTTTCAGAATATGAAGGTTGCTGATGAGGGAATGTCTCTGATTTTATTTATACTGTGAACTATGTGTTTACTTGTCCTTTTTAATTCAAATGATAGACATTGCCTCACCCATGTACAACACCACCCATCTTCCATTTATTCTGGAAACACTCAACTGGGGAGTGCAGACTCATTCTGGGCATCTCCAATCCTGATGAGGTGTTCTGTAAATCTCCCAAATTGGAGATCCAAATTTCCTGAGACAGCAGCTGATGGGGAGAAAACATCACCTATCTTTCCTTTCTTCCACCCCAAATATTTATCAAGGCATAATTCTGGGCATAGAACTATGCCTGATGTGAGGTTTGCAAGAACAAGAGAGGATGAACAATTTTTTTTTTTTTTTTTTTTTGAGACAGAGTGGCGCTCTGTCACCAGGCTGGAGTGCAATGGCACAATCTTGGCTTGCTGCAACCTCCACCTCCTGGGTTCAAGTGATTCTCCTGCCTCAGCCTTCCAAGTAGCTAGGACTACAGGTGCGCACCACCATGCCTAGCTAATTTTTGTATTTTTAGTAGAGATGGGGTTTCACCATGTTGGCTAGGGTGGTCTCCATCTCCTGACCTCATGATCCACCCACTTTGGCCTCTCAAAGTGCTAAGATTACAGGTGTGAGTCACCACACCCAGCCAGGATGAACAATTTTTATGGAACATCTGCAAAGAGACAGCCATGCTCCTCAGCCCACTCATGTGAATTCGTTTTTAACCAACAAAACACTGTAAGATACATGTTATTATTCTGGTTTGTTCTACCCAAGAGAAAATAGCCGTGTAGGAATATTAACTTGTCCACATTCATACATCCATAAGCAGCTAAGCAGTCAAGAGAGGAATCTCTTGACCTGGGTCTAGCATCTGCTTCCCACACTACCCCCATCCCTAGAGCTGGCTCCTAGGATCCCACCTCTCATAAGGTCAGTTAGAGGGGTCCATTCTTCTCCTCCTGGAGATGTAGTCCCAGCTCCAACAATGTCCAGATCTAGTGTCTGCAGTCTCCTACCTTTCTCTTGGGGCCTTTCTTCTGCTGCCTCCTGTTCCTCTTCCACTCCTGTTTACTGTCTTCCAGAACTTTTTTTGAGCACTCGTTCACTGAGCATCACTGACTCCTTGGTGTCATTAGGTCATAATGTTCCCTCGGTTAACAGGTCTCAGTTCCCCACTAAGTGCCACTTGTAGTAAGGAAGTCTGTTCATTGAAATGAGTATTTAAAGTACCATCTAGTAGGGGAAGAGGACATTTTAAAGAGATTGTATGGGGTTTATAATAATGTTCCCACCAAGTTATCAGAAATCACACTGTAGACTCAGTCATCCACCCTACTTATATAACTGATGAGTTGAGTCAAAATGAATATCCTAAAAACTAAGAGGAGAAAATTGTCCTAATTAACAGCTCCCAGAGGCATGGAGAAGGCACAGTTGTGGATTATGGCGGGAAGGGGAAGAGGAGGAGTCTGACAATGTTAGGGAGCTAAAAACAGTCCAGTGTGTGGAGCTCAGTCCTAGAAGTCTACAGCCCAAACAGTAAATACATGAGCTTAAAATGCAGGGGTTTGTGTACAACTATGCTCTTAGCAGCATTATTCAGTCACCAAAAGGTAGAAGCAACCCAAGTGTCCATTGATGGAATGAATGGAGAAAGAAAATATGGTGTATATGCACAATGGGGTATTACTCAGCCTTAAAAAGAAAGGAAATTCTGGCACACGCTATGACATGGATGAACCACAAGGACATTATGCTAAGTGAAATAAGCCGGACATAAAAGGAGAAATGACCTATGGCCCCACTTATATATGAGGTACCTAGAGTAGTCAAAATCATAGAAACAAAAAGTAGAAGAGTGGCTGCCAGGGGCTGGAGGAAAGGGAAAGGGGAAGTTGTTTAACGGACATGGAATTTCAGTGTTGCAAGAGGAAAACATTCTAGAGATTGGTTGCACAATAATGTAAATGTGCTTAATGCTACTGACCTGGGCACTTAAAAATAAGATGGTAAATTTTATGTTTTTATGTTGTATGTATTTTTCCACAATTAAAAAAAAATACAAGTTTTATCCAGATGGGTTTCTACAAACCCTAAGGATATAATTTGTGAACTGGGGTAGCAACTCTAGCTTTAGGTCCAGACAATAAGTGGGTTGATGAGATAGAGGGAGAGAGAGGGCAGAGAGCAGAGAACTTTAGGTAGTGGGGAGGTGGAAGGGAAGGTTCCAGACCCAGAGGTTGAGATGGAGTCTGCCCTCTGAATAGCCAGGGAAGAGCATTTCAAGGAAGACAGTGCAGTGAGTACAGTCTCTTCCACACAGGGGAAAAGCTCCAATCTTAGAACAAAGGTGAGTTCCCAGCACATGAGCTTGCTAAAGGGAGAATGGGCAGAAGTGAAAGAGGAGGTAATAGACAATTGCCTATTTCAAAGCTTCCAATGCAGTGGGAAGCAGCTGAAATTTTGTGCTAAAAGTAATTGAGCATGATTTTCAATAGTAGAGCATTAACTGAGTATTAATGTTAGGATATAGCATAGAATAGCAATATTTCCGAGGACCTGAGCCAGCAAGACTGCACTGGTAATGATGAGATAAAACTCTGTCGGTCAGACTTCTTCATGGGGAAGGAGTCAGGCTGAGTGAGGTCAGATCTGACTCTAGAATGCCCATAACCCCGTAAGCTTCCAGGGAGCCTTCCCATCCCCTCCAGAGCACAAAGCCTATGATCAGAGACTCCCTGAGTTCAAATACTGACTCCTCCCCTTAGCAACTGTGTGACCTTGAGCAAGTTACTTAATCTCTCTATGCCTGGTTTTCCTCATCTGCAAAATGAATGTGCTAATAACAGGGTATCACATTGCTGATATGAGGATTTTGTGAATTATAAGTTATCCTATATGCTCATAATCATGCCTGGCACCTAGTGAGAGGTATTTGAGTGATAGCTGTCAGGATTACTGTGGTTACATTGGATTCTCAGCGCCCCTGGATGGGGCCAACACACAGCAGGAACTTTGCTTTCAGTTTAGAGATGAGGAGACATGATCTCACGTTGATGAATAAAAAAATACATGTGCTTAGCTCTAAGGCACCCCGTGAAGCAGCTACACAGAGATGGTGTTTGAATGAGCTTAATGATGGTACAGTGTAGGGAAAAGAGACTGCTCCAGGTGACCAGTGTGCAGAGGAGGGACTTTGGTTTAGCAGTGGAATCTTCCTGTTTCTCCATTTGCATCAGTTCTTCCACAAACTTGGGGCCTGAAGGTCCACCTGGGTTGCGTCGCATTACCTCTCTAAGCTTGAGCACAGAGGGGAGGCCCTCTAGCTGCTCTTCTGGAGCCCGGATGGCCTGTGCAGGATTGGGAGTCATCTAGCTGGCCTTCCCTAAGCCTCAGCTTCCACATCTGTAAAGCAGGGTCATATCACCCATCTTGCAGGATAGCTACAAGGAAGGATTAAATAGCATGAGGCACCATCCAGTGTCTAGTGTATGATACGTGGTCAATGTGTGTCTTGCCTTTCCTTTCTAGAGCTCATGCCAATGTTTCACATAAGAAAATGACCTCAGCAGAGTCACAGTATCTCCATTGTATTAGTCTGTTTTCACACTGCTATGAAGATACTACTTCAGATGGGTTATTTATGAAGGAAAGAGGTTTAATTGACTCACAATTTTGCATGGCTGGAGAGGCCTCAGGAATCTTACAATCATGGTGGAAGGCTAAGGGAAAGCAAGGTATATCCTATATGGTGGCAGGAGAGACAGATGGCATAGGAGACACTCAGATCTTGTGAGAACGCCCTCATTATCACCAGAACAGCATGGGGAAAACCACCCCCATGATCCCCATGATCACCTCCCACCAACTCTCTCCCTTGACACATGGGGATTAGAGTAGGAGATGAGATTTGGGTGGGGACACAGAGCCAAACCATATCACCTATTAACTCTGATGCAGCTTACTCCAGAATCACTGGAAAGATTCATTCTTTCAAAAAACATTGATTGATCATTTACTTTGCAAGTCCTTGCAGCATCCTTACCATACAAATGATGTTATCATCTCCATTTTATAGATGAGAAAAAAACTCAGGCAGAGGAAACTTTCCCAAAATTGGAGTGTTGAATATGCCTGACTCCCCAAAATTAGCTTTAGATGACCACCCATAAGCTTTTATGTATTGCTACACAGGGCTACCTGTAACTTTTGTAATTTCCCCATCAGTGTCTTGCCTTTTCTGGAAGTTGGCTTCTCTCCTGGATTCCATCTGTTGTTAAGGTATGACATTTAATGACTCATGGAAAAACAAGGACAAGGTAGAGGAAAAACATATGACTTATGGGAAGCCTCCTCACTCAAATCCAACACCCATCCCTGAATAGAAGGATGGGTAAGGTTTCTAGTTTTAGGAAACAGAAATACTGCACACCCAGTTAATTGTATCTGTCAACCCTAAGGGTTGGAGGCATCTCTTGTGTCGGGCAGGGGATAGATTCAGAGGGGAAAGAGAAGAGAAGAGTCTCCTTCAATCTCAAGGACAGTTATTTGAACTGTCAATCCTCTTTTCTCCCTCCTGAGTAGCTGGGAATACAGGTGCACCTGTCACTCAGTTATTTGAACCTGGTCCAGGACAGCAATACCAGGAGAGAAATGGTGTACTTCTATTTCCGAGTAGCTGGAAATACAGGTGCACCACCAAGGCTAGATAATTTTTATTTTTTTTGTAGAGATGGTGTCTCACGTTGTTGCCTAGGTTGGTCCAAAACTCCTGACATGAAGCAATTATCCCACCTTGGCCTCCCAAAGCACTGGGATTACAGGCGTGAGCCACCATATGGCCCTACACTCATTGAATCCTCAGAACGACCCTATGAACTAAGTACTGATTTTTTGACTATGTTACAAATGGGGATATTGAAGTTAAAGTAGTTAAATAATTTGCCTAAGATTGCACAGCCATTAAGTAAAAGAGCTGGGATCTGAACTGAGGCATTCTGGGGCCAGAGTCCATATTCTTAACCATTTTATTATACTGTCTCTTGTAATAGTGAGTACTCACATATTGATTGAATAAGTTTATGAATAAACAGGTCATTCTAAATTGAGTTAAAAGATAAAGGGAGAGCCAAAAAAAGTAAGCAAAAAAAGATAAACATGCACATATTTATAGAAGTCCAGGCACAATTCTCCTGGTAAAGAAGGTGCTGCCTTGTCTCTCATATTTTTTCTCACTCTCCATGCTTGCTCTTATCTCTGCTTTTTTTTGTTATTATACTTTAAATTTTAGGGTACATGTGGCACAATGTGCAGGTTAGTTACATATGTATACATGTGCCATGCTGGTGTGCTGCATCCATTAACTCATCATTTAGCATTAGGTATATCTCCTAATGCTATCCCTCCCCCCTCCCCCCACGCCACAACAGTCCCCAGAGTGTGATGTTCCCCTTCCTGTGTCCATGGGTTCTCATTGTTCAGTTCCCATCTATGAGTGAGAACATGCGGTGTTTGGTTTTTTGTCCTTGCGATAGTTTACTGAGAATGATGATTTCCAATTTCATCCGTGTCCCTACAAAGGACATGAACTCATCATTTTTTATGGCTGCATTGTATTCCATGGTGTATATATGCCACATTTTATTAATCCAGTCTATCATTGTTGGACATTTGGGTTGGTTCCCAGTCTTTGCTATTGTGAATAGTGCCACAATAAACATACGTGTGCATGTGTCTTTATAGCAGCATGATTTATAGTCCTTTAGGTATATACCCAGTAATGGGATGGCTGGGTCAAATGGTATTCTAGATCCCTGAGGAATTGCCACACTGTCTTCCACAATGGTTGAACTAGTTTACAGTCCCACCAACAGTGTAAAAGTGTTCCTATTTCTCCACATCCTCTCCAGCACCTGTTGTTTCCTGACTTTTTAATGATTGCCATTCTAACTGGTGTGAGATGGTATCTCACTGTGGTTTTGATTTGCGTTTCTCTGATGGCCAGTGATGATGAGCATTTTTTCATGTGTCTTTTGGCTGCATAAATGTCTTCTTTTGAGAAGTGTCTGTTCATATCCTTTGCCCACTTTTTGATGGGGTTGTTTGTTTTTTTCTTGTAAATTTATTGGAGTTCATTGTAGATTCTGGATATTAGCCCTTTGTCAGATGAGTATGTTGCAAAAATTTTCTCCCATTTTGTAGGTTGCCTGTTCACTCTGATGGTAGTTTCTTTTGCTGTGCAGAAGCTCTTTGTTTAATTGGATCCCATTTGTCAATTTTGGCTTTTGTTGCCATTGCTTTTGGTGTTTTAGACATGAAGTCATTGCCCATGCCTATATCCTGAATGGTAATGCCTAGGTTTTCTTTTAGGGTTTTTATGGTTTTAGGTCTAACATTTAAGTCTTTAATCCATCTTGAATTAATTTTTGTATAAGATGTAAGGAAGGGATCCAGTTTCAGCTTTCTACATATGGCTAGCCAGTTTTCCCAGCACCATTGATTAAATAGGGAATCCTTTCCCCATTGCTTGTTTTTCTCAGGTTTGTCAAAGATCAGATAGTTGTAGATATGCGGCGTTATTTCTGAGGGCTCTGTTCTGTTCCATTGACACGATTGTATATCTAGAAAACCCCATTGTCTCAGCCCAAAATCTCCTTAAGCTGATAAGCAACTTCAGCAAAGTCTCAGGATACAAAATCAATGTACAAAAATCACAAGCATTCTTATACACCAATAACAGACAAACAGAGAGCCAAATCATGAGTGAACTCCCATTCACAATTGCTTCAAAGAGAATACAATACTTAGGAATCCAACTTACAAGGGACGTGAAGGACCTCTTCAAGGAGAACTACAAACCACTGCTCAATGAAATAAAAGAAGATACAAACAAATGGAAGAACATTCCATGCTCATGGGTAGGAAGAATCAATATCGTGAAAATGGCCATACTGCCCAAGGTAATTTATAGATTCAATGCCATCCGCATCAAGCTACCAATGACTTTCTTCACAGAATTGGAAAAAACTACTTTAAAGTTCATATGGAACCAAAAAAGAGCCCGCATCATCAAGTCAATCCTAAGCCAAAAGAAGAAAGCTGGAGGCATCACTCTACCTGACTTCAAACTATACTACAAGGCTACAGTAACCAAAACAGCATGGTACTGGTACCAAAACAGAGATATCTCTGCTTTTAAGGGTGCTGCAAAAGGCTTCTGACATTTAAGCCCCCAGAGTAAAGCTATGCCTTCCCCGTGTTAAAATGGTAATTATGGTGGCTTTTTTACTGACTGTGTTTTAGACCCTGCACAGTCTGAGCCTCTGCTATATGAGCCTTTCAGATCACTGCCACCTGCCAGCATGTCCAGGACCCCGCTTTGGTTTCTCTGAGATTATGCCTGAGCAGTGGGAAAAAGGAAGGGTTGATTTCAACTCAAGATAGTTTGGATGGGGCTCAGTAAAGTCTCAGGGCAGCATGGTCTGGAGTCCCTCTTCCAAAAAATCTCTTTGCCCTCACAATAACCAGTGAGATTGGGGATGTCATTGTTGTCATTTTTAGGAGTAGGTAACAGGACTAAGAAAAGCTACATAGTTTTGTTAAGAACATGCAGCTTATATGGCTAAGACTTGAAGGCAAGTCCTCTGATACCAGGCCTAACACTTCATCTATTCACTCTGCTCCCTTGTCACAAGGCTGAATCACAGAGGCAAGGCTATGTTCACATAACACTTGAACCCACTGACTTCAAAAGTGAACACATCATGTAAGAACTGCCTGAGATTGGCAAATTCTGATTTCTAGTTTGCCATTCAATATTTGTTCATTCCATTATTGTATTTGCTGTTAGTCATAAATTAATCAAATTTAAGATATGTTATCTACAGTTAAAAATGACTTTCCTTTTCTCTTTCTCTTTTTGTACCAACAACATTCATATTTTATCCAAAGGAATGTAGTCAATCATGTCCAGAGGTGTTGACTCTAGAAGTCCTTATCTTATCAGAAAACAACAAACTTGATCACTGTTTGCACACAAACTTATCATGGCAACTAAATCTAAATAAAATTTAACTTCCTTGAGATTTTACCACGCACTGCCACTTTTGTGTTTAAAAATGATTTTCAGCTATTTCTGTCAATTAAAATAATGAATGTTTGGATTTTTCTAATTTTAAAAAATTCGAGTCACCATAGTAGGATGAAGAGGCCTCTTTTCTTATACGTTGGCATGTGGTGCTCTGCTGCAAAGATGACTATTATCTGAGTGGTAGGTTGCTGGTGAGAAGGGAAAAGTCCAGATTGGTAGACCTAGAGTTTAGTGCACTCGGCTAATTATGGGGTTGGTCAGGGAATGGTTGGTCCCAATAGCAGTGTCTTGGGGAAGCAGAAAAACTCTTCAGTGTAGGAAGTTGAATATAACAGATGTAGCCTAGCAACAGAAGATCCAGGGTAGTTGGGGACCCGTGCTGTAAGCAAGGCAGCATTATGACTCCCAATGGATAACCTATGTTTGTGTTGGATGTGCAGAGAGCAGGTGAACTAGTGGCAAGGAAACAGGGTGTCAAGTTGGAAATGAAGTCACAAAAGCCTAAGCAAATATTCACGTGGCTGGCCTCTGGTGCAGGGACACAACACAAGAGGCCTTGGGTCAAGTAAAAGCCAGCAGCCCTGGTCTAAGGGAAATTCTATAATTTTGATACCCATCTGCTGGTGGGGTGAGAATCTCTTGTACATACCTTGTTCAATATCAGCTCAAGGACCAGCTAAAGGAGTGTCTGCAGGGGAAGATATTGACTAACTATAGCTGGGTGAGAATGGAGAAGAAAGGAATTGAAAACATCTAAATCACTAAGAAGATCTGAGTTTCTCATTCATTTTAATGTGTTTTGCTTTTCTCAGTTCTGATAGCAGCTGTTTTATCAGCCTCATTGTACAAGTAATGGATCCAATGACCTCAGCCATGTTATTGACCAAGTTACTAGTCTACATATCTGCCCAGTTGAGAAATGAGGTCCACCGTGAAATTGTCTAATTTCTTGGTACTCATAGTGTGGTCCAGGGATCAGCCCCATTGGCATCACCTGGGAGCTTGTTAGAAGTGTGGAATCTCAGGCCCCACCCTTGATCTCCCAAACCAGATTCTGCATTTAACACTGACGCTGATGATTCCTGTGCATAACACAATGGGAGAATCTCTGATCTTCTTGGTTTTATGATTGGAGGGAACTATGTCCTTCATTCTGTCATTGTACTCTTCAGCATAGAGGGAAAGGTATGGGCAGGAAGATGGAATGTGTAATACAGCTATGTCATTTATTGGGCTTGGATCTTTGGGCAGTTAATCCCTGTATCAATCTTGATCTCTTTATCTGTAAGATGAACACAATAACATCTCCATCCTGTGGGTGTGAGGATTAGTAAAATGATATCATGTGTATAAAATGACTGCATATGGTGCTTGAGAAATGACAGATGCTCGGTGCACACGAGGATGGCAACACCGGTGATGCTAGTGCTAGCTATCGCCATTACCACCCACTGCAGCTTTCAGGCAGCTCTCCCTTTGTACATTCAGCTGCAAGGCTCGGTGCAAACTGAACAGCAAGTTCTTCCACAAGGAAGAAGGAGGAAGCTAAGACTGGCAGAGTTGGGTACAAAGAGCACAGGCTTCTGACCATTAGGAATCTCCATCTTCATGCCTTTTTCCTCTTACTGATGTAAACGAATAGCTTCATTTATGGTCTCAGCAGGTCCTAACCCCTGGTCCAATCAGATGCACTAGTGGGGGAGGGGGCTGTTCTTGAAAGGGTCTAGATGCCTTCAGCTTAGGATTTGCTCTCTCTTCAGGCCAATTTGCCTCACCATATTAAACTGCTAGACCTGAAGTTTTCAATCCTTAGTTGTCATCAGAATCAGCTGGAGACCTTCTGCAAAACAGAGATTCTTGGATCCTACCCCTGAGATTCAGATTCAGTAGGTCTGGAATGGGGGCCAAGAAGCAGCATACCCAAGCAGCTTCGTCTTAGCCTGCTGCTGCTGGCTCATGGGCCTCATTTCCAGCAGCACTCAGGGATTCTGATGAGGGTGGGCTGGGGAATTCTCCACAGCTGATATGGTTTGGCTCTGTGTCTCCACCCAAATCGCATCTCGAATTGTAATCCCCACAATTAATGTTGTGGGAGCGACCTGGTAGGAGGTGATTGGATCGTGGGGGCAGTTTCTCGCATGCTGTTCTCATAATCATGAGTGAGTTCTCATGAGAGCTGATGGTTTTAAACTGTGACACTTCCCCACTTGCTTGCTCACTTGCTCACTGTCTCCTGCCACTATGGGAAGACATCCCTTGCTTCCCCTTTGCCTTCTGCCATGATTGTAAGTTTCCTGAGGCCTCCCCAGCCATGTGGAACTGTAAAGTCAATTAAACCTCTTTTCTTTATATATTACCCAGTCTCAAGTCATTCTTTATAGCAATGTGAGAATGAACTAATACAGTGAGGCTGTGCACTAAACTAGTGCAGGTTATGGCTTACTTACTTTTTCTCCATACATGCTCCCAATGCCCCACAGCTAGCCCAGAGCCCAACACATACAGCTGTTCAGTAAGTATTTATTGAGTAGCAGAATTCCCACCAATCGCAACATTTCTGTTAGTCTTTATTATAGAACTGGAGTCTTACCATAACATCTTTTCCCAGAAGCTAGAACCTAGCCTCTGCCTGGTGTATGAGTTTCCTGTGGCTGCCATAACAAATTACTACAAACTGAGCTGCTTAAAATATCAGGAATTTATTATCTCACAATTTTGCAGATTAGAGGTTTGTAGTCAACGTGTCAACATGGCCGTGCTCCCTCCAAAAGATCTAGGGGAGAATACTTCCAGGCCTCCTTGCAGCTTCTGGTAGCTCCTGGAAACCCTTGATGTTCCTTGACATGTAGCCATCTCACTGCTATCTCTATCCCCATCTTCATGAGGTCTCCTCCCTGTGTGCTTGTATAAGGATGCTAGTCATTGGATTTAGGGCCCACCCTAATCCAGTATGGATTCATCTTAACTAATAACATCTGTACAGACCCTATTTCCAAATAAGTTCACATTCTGAGGTTTCAGGTGGCAGGAATTCGGGGTGGGAGGGTAATATTCACCCCATTACACCCAGTATGTGTACACCAGACCCATCTGATTTGATGTTCAGTTAAGGCAGGTAGGTCACTTCTGCATTCTCTTGGTCACGTCTCCCATCCTGAGTCTGAACAGCAGCTTCAAGCTTGATGCATTGTGGCTTTTGCTTTTGTTTTCACTATGCGCTGCTCTATTTGTTCTCATCTGACTCTGATGGGAGTCAGATGTTAAACTTTGAATTTCCCATACTTTCTCTTACTGGGACATCATCTTATAACCCTTCAAGAACCTCCACATCAACAGTAGTTCTCAAACTGAAACAACAAGGGTTGAAGAGTGGTATACAAACTTAAGGAAAAGAAGGCAAATCTTTCTGGATTGTATATTTTTTCTAGGAAAGCTTGATAGAAAACAAATTTAGATTAAAGAAACAGCTATTTTGAGGAAAAAAGGGCTCAGTGTACATTTTTTGTTTGTTTGTTTGTTTTTTAGATGGAGTCTTACTCTGTCACCCAGGCTGGAGTGCAATGACACAATCTTGGCTCACTGCAACCTCCACTTCCCGGGTTCAAGCAATTCTCCTGCATCAGCCTCCTGAGTAGCTGGGATTACAGGTGCGTGCCACCACGCACAGCTAATTTTTGTATTTTTAGTAGAGATGCGGTTTCACCATGTTGGTGAGGCTGATCTTGAACTCCTGACCTCGTGATCTGCCTGCCTTGGCCTCCCAAAGTGCTGGGATTATAGGCGTGAGCCACTGTGCCCTGCCCATTGATTTTTTTTAAGAATAAATATGACAGACTTCAAATCCATTTCAAGCTAGCATTGAGCTACTTGGGCTACTTCTTTCTGAGACTTCTCAAACATGACCATGTGCCTCTGCTTTGGAAATACTTTAGTGGGAGAGGAGAAGATTCCAGCTCCTTCATCTCTTGAGCAAGACTGTCTTCGATGTGGCTCTGCCTTCCTGCCTAGCCTCATATTCTCACTTTCCTACCCACTCTGTACCCGATGCTTCTGGGATACCAAGCGCCTTAAGAAATCCAATGTTGGCCAGGCACAGTGCCCATCCCAGCACTTTGGGAGGCTGAGGTGGGCAGATCACTTGAGGTCAGGGGTTCGAGACCAGCCTGAACAACATGGTAAAACCCTGTCTCTACTGAAAATACAAAAATTAGCCAGATGTGTGGCAGGTGCCTGTAATCCCAGCCACTCAGGAGGCTGAGGCAGGAGAATCACTTGAGCCTGGGATGTGGAGATTGCAGTGAGCCGAGACCACGCCCTTGCACCCCAGCCTGGGCGACAGAGCAAGACTCCATCAAAAATAAATAAATAAGCCAGATGTGGTGGTGTGCCCCTGTAGTCCCAGCTACTCAGGAGGTTGAGACAGAATTGCTTGAACCCAGGAGGTGGAGGTTGCAGTGAGCCGAGATTGCACCACTGCACTCCAGCCTGGGTGATAGAGTGACACTCCATCTCAAAAATAAAAAAAGAAAAAGAAAAAGAAGAGAAAAGAAATCCAAGGTCTTTCATGCTTCTATGCCCCTGCACACACTGTTCCTGCTGCCTGGATACCTTTGTTCCTCTCACACATGACTGGCACTTATTCATCCTTTAAGGCCTCACTCCAGTTTCACCTCTTCCGGGAACCTTCCTGAATGCTTTGTGACGAAATTAAGTTCCCCTCTACTGCACCCCTGCTGGGCTTACCTGCAACCTTACACACTCCAGTGTGCTAGCATGCATGGCCCTTTGCTGCTAGCACCCTGTCAGCTTCCCGTAAAGGCTGAACGATGGGAAGCAGTCAACCTATCATCATTTCCCCGGCCTCTGACAGATGGCCTTGCAGAGAGTTGCTCTCACTGTTTGTGTATGCACCAAATGAGAGAACACAGCAACAGGGCAAGGAATGAGTGAACACCTTGCTTTGAGGGCTCTGACGTTTTCGCTAAGACTCCTGTGTTAGCTTATACTGCTGTTGTAACACATTGCCACAGTCTCAGCAGTTTAAGACAACATAAAATTTGTTATCTTACAGTTCTGGAGGTAAAAGGTCTACAGTGGGTCTGTGTAAAATCAGGGTGTCAGTAAGGTTGGATTCCTTCTGGAGGCTTCAGGAGAGAACCCGTTTGTCTTTCCCAGCTTTCAATGTTGAAGGAATGTGCCTGCCTTTCTTGATTGTGCCCCCTTCCTCTGTCTTCAAAGCCAGCAGCACATCATCTTCCAATCTCTCTGCTTCACTCTTCTACCTCCCTAGTCTACTTATAAGTACTCTTGGCCGGGCGCAGTGGCTCACTCCTGTAATCCTAGCACTTTGGGAGGCTGAGGCGGACAGGTCACCTGAGGTCAGGAGTTCGAAACCAGCCTAGCCAGTATGGCAAAACCCCATCTCTACTAAAAATACAAAAATTAGCTGGGCACAGTGGTGCACACCTGTAATCCCAGCTCCTCAGGAGGCTGAGGCAGGAGAATCGCTTGAACCTGGGAGGCAGAGGTTGCAGTGAACCGAGATCACACCATTGCACTCCAGGCTGGGTGACAGAGCAAGACTCCATCTCAAAAAAATAAAATAAAAAGACTCTTGTGATTACATTGGGCACACTTGAATCATGCATAATAATGTATGCATCTCAATCATATCTGCAATATCTCTTTGGCCATGTAAAGAAATAGTTGCAGTTTTAGGCATCAAGATGTGGACATCGCTGGGGGGCCTTTTTTCCGCCTACAACAAGACCCATAGCCCCAAGTCCCCTCCTGAGCCACCCTGAACCAATGGCACAAAAGTAGCCAGCCTGCCAACCCCTGGGCAAAGGGGCTGAAACTGTGTGAAACCCACGCAGGCTGGGCTCCAGAGCCCCACCCCCTGCACCTGACTGTGCTAAGACCGCCTTCCCAGCTCCCTTTAACTGCGCAAATGAATGAGTCTCCAGGGACGCCATCAACCCGCTCACCAAACGTGCAAGTAAATGAGCTACCAGCTCAGAATAGCTCTGAAGGTGAAAAAGTGAACTGTCTGAAGGCAGGATTCCTCTTGGAAGTTGATCTGACAGAGGGGGACGTGTTCATTAGCGTGGCAGCCTGTGCTTCTGAGGAGGGGGGCGAGGGAGTGTGTGTAGGGGCTGGGAAGGGCCCAGATGGAGAATGAGTTCTTGCCATGCTTATTTCTTGCCAGTGCTTGTTCTCTGCTTGGTGCAGAAAGCAGTCTCCTAAGAACATATGCCAGGCCATGGGCGGCAGAAAGTCTGGGCAAGTAGACTTGTGTATTCTACTCCTTTATTTCCTGATTTTCCAAAGGTGTGCTAGAAATCAGCTGTATAACAGTACTGGGTTTGGTACTCAGGGACAGACAGAGGAGGAGGCCAGAACCCCATGGGGCGATGAGTGACCACAATAGAAGGTAGAGAGTGAAAGGGTGGGATTGAGCTAAGTGGCTGGAGAGGGCGAGGCTGATAGAATCGAGGAGAGAAATCGTAAGCCTCTAAATTCCAAACTGCAATGTTAATGTGGCCAGAGCACTTTGAGGTGAGCTGCTTGATGTGAAACAGCCCAGCGTTCATGTCCAGAGGCAATGGAGGAGTCCAGACAGAGCAGCAGGGGCTGTAATTTCTCCCCACTTACCAAAGAACCCTGGCTACCGATCACGGAAAGCTGTTGGACTCCAATCTGCCCCTTGCTCTGTATCATCCCTGAAGTAGACATTGTACTTAAATGGATGTAAGGATTAAAGGAGATGAAATGAGCAGAGAGCAGGCCCCAGCCTCTGGCTCCAGCTGTAGGCAGTCACCTTTCCATCCTCAGGGCCTCATCCATGCTGTTGCTGAGATGTGGAGGTTTTCTGTCACCTTTCTCTCATCCTGGTGACGTTCATTAAATTTTCCCTGCTCACAGAAATGACCTGAGACCCTCTGCTAAAGTAACCCACCTGCTGCATTTAGACTGTGTCTCAGGACCATGCCCACATCCTTCCTTTTCCTCTCCCTGAGGCTGTGTCTGCATCCCTTTGTGTGTCCCTCTGCATGACCACAAGGACCTGTCTCTCTGGTCCACTGCTGATGCCCCAGGGTCCAGGGTTCCATAAACTTATACTGAATAAATAAATCAGCACATTCATGCCCAATATATTTTTATTTATTTGTTTGTTTGTTTTATTTTATTAGAGACAGGATCTTTCTTTGTTGCTTAGCCTGGTCTCAAACTCCAGGGCTCAAGCGATCCTCCTGCCTTGGCTTCCCAAAGTGCAAGGATTACAGGTGCAAGCCACCATATCTGGTCCCCAATACATTTTTAAATGTCCCTCTTCTGTTTTATAAGAAACTTCAGTCAAAGATGCCAAAATGACAAATATCAAATACTTGCTTGAAGCAAAGCTGAGTGTTAAGGTTGACAGGCTGGGTGGCAGTCAGAAAGCAGAATCGCTGGAATTCGGGAGTCCAAGAACCCAGGTGGGAATTTTGGCTCGACATTAACCTGGACACTAGCCCCTTGAGGACAGAGACTGTGTTCCAGTACCTCCCACAGTGACCTGCCCTGACTATTTGACAAATACATAATGGGGGTATATTTGTGTCTGGTCCTTTATTCAACTTTTGCTTCTAGTAGAGGTTTTCTTCCTTGGGCCAAAGAAAGCCTGAGCTGTTTTTAAATAATCTCATTGCATTTGTTCCTTATATTTCTATTTATTTTTAGGGAAAATAATCTACTGTGATTCCAGTGTGATTATGTTTAGTGTCCATCTCTCCCAGCCCAGGAAAGGGTGATTACTTAGAACTTTCATGTATTCCTAGCTCTTTTAACTAAATAGATGTTGAAATATTATTTTGAGATATTATGTTCCCTGCTCCCTGGAGTTTTTCTTTCTAGCATGCAAAAAAGGCCCAGGGCTGTGGTAGCTTGCACAATCCTTCTCCAGTCTTTTGAATTTGCAGACAGTGGCCCCCACTAATGAACTGGCCCATCAAGCTGGTGTTCTCCATCCCTGTTAGCAAGCATGAACCTCCAGTCCAGTCTCACTTCTAATTGGAGTTTTACTTTCTGGGGCGGAAAGTTAAGTTTGGCACAATCAAAGTGCCTCTTTGTTTATGCCCATTTGCCTATGATAGAAAAGCCACCAATTTTCTAACAAAGCAGCTGGCAATCTGTACCAGTCATTCTCTAAAACTAACTTTCCTCTTTTCCTCTCATTTTTCTTCCTTCTCTCCTCCCTCCTAGGTTCTAATCCTTGTTTTTCCAATTACTTACTGAGTGACCTTGGTTAAGTTATATAACCTTCTCTAGTACATTTTCTCCTCTGTAAAATAATAGTAGCTAACTTATAGTTCTACCCTTAATATTAAATGAGAACATGTTTGTGAGGCCCTCAACAACCTGCCTATATCATAATAAATGCCAAATAACTGACAGCTTCTATTCTTTCTAATTCCTTCAATCTTAGCCTCTCTCTTTCCCTCTCTTTCTCCTCTTCTCTTCCTTATGCACTTTCTTCTTTCTAGTACATACATAATTCCTCCCTTTCCTTCTTTTTATACTCTCTTTGTAATGCTCTAGTGATTATCTAATGATCAGCTCGATCAGAAGTTGCATTATCAATCATCTAAAATGTACAACCGAATTCCAGGGCCCTTTGAACTAGTGTGCATCAATAAAGAGTTGGTGTATAAAGTTATCAACATTTATAGCATCAGGACCTTGTTGCTTTGTTTCTTCTTCAGCAGCTACTAGATTGCAGAGATAATCACAGAAGAGTTTATGTTTCTCTAATCAGGATGTAGGAGCAACAAGGAAACCACCTCTTAATCTAGAGTAAGATTTTATCTGGACAAAGCAAGTAAGAAATATGGTTATTGTGCTAGGACTTGCATCCCCTCCCCTTGTGAATTGAGCAGAGGTTCATAAATTGTTTCTCCAATGTTTTCAGGCCAGCTGTTAGCTGTATTTGCTGACTCTACCAATTATTGGTCACATGTTGCCACCTTGTTAATCATGGGAACATTTCTATTGCCTATTTTGGTGAGAAAATCTGCTTTCTGAAGGAATACACCATTTGGCAAATCAGAGTTTAATAGCCAATGATGGTCACACATCAGCTCTGTGTTGTCTACTTTCCTCAGCAGGCATTACATTATTCCTCCAATTTTCAGTGCTGTCGATGAACATTTTCCCAATTTGAGAAAGCAGAGAAGATTTTCAGATTGATTTTCCCACTGATATGCCAAAGGAGCCTGTTTTTTTCTGTCTTCTTTCAATTCTGTATGTATACATTCCTGTATGAAATAGGGACCGTTGTAGACAGGATATTTATGTCGGTGCCTAAATGCAAAGATTGATGTTTATTGGCCACAGGACAATCACTACTAGGTGGAGTTATAATAAGTTGGTCATCCTGCCTGTTACTGAGCACTGCACTCACACAGTGTTGAGGTCATTGCTTATGCTATCCAGTCAATTCTGCAAGGTTGAGCTACGGTTGCCATTGTGCACATGAAGCAGGGCAGTGAATGGGTAAGTGAGGTGTCAGCATGAACAGGGGAAGGTGGAGTTGATGTTGTATGTGGGGCAATGGAAATGAGCCTACCTGGCACTCCAGGGCATGGATCCTAGGAACAGCCCAGGGCAACTCTTACTTGCTGTGTGGCCCAGACGGGCACTTTATCTCCCTTCACCTCAATATGCTCATCCGTGTACGCAGGTGTGGATGCCTGCTTCTTTCCTGCCAACCTCACACATTTGGAGTGAAGATTGGGTGAAATAAAAAGCCATGAAGCCAATTTATTATGTACATAAAACAATGTGGAACTTTAGTAGTTATTATTATATCCTAAAAGTTGAGATGACGCCTGAGGGAAGGACTGGTACGTACTGAGTATTTAATGTGATTTGGCCCAGTTCCAAACACTTCCAATGTGTTCTCTTATTTGAACCCCACAAAACGCGAAGTTGAATTATGACTCTTATTTTATATACAAAGAACCTGAGGGTGAGAAGGTAAAGTAACTTGCTCAGTGGTACACAGCACATGAGCAAAAAAGAAGAGGCCTGAACCTCTCTTTCCAATGACAGAATAACAGCCTGGCTCTTTTCCTTCCGTCATACTGGTAAAGCCAAAGCCATGCTTTTGCCCCTCTTTGAAAAACAAACAAACAAAATCAAGCCACTCAGTAAGGGATATCTTTATCAAAAGGAAGGAAATATAACATGGTTAGATCCGATCACCTTCAAGAATTATTTTTTAGCTGTGACCATGTTCTTTGTTCCATATTTATTGAGCAACAGCTGGCCATAAAAATGGTAGTTGTTCAGTTGGGTTTTATTAACTCACTTATCTCCACTTGGTCCCGTGGTGATGAATGGTGCAAATAAAGCAAGCAGTAAGTGGAGAGAGCCCTACTCATTCCGCAGACAGGTAAATGAAGGCTTTAGACGAGTTACAGTAATTTGACCATTTCCAACTTCTGCCTCCCTGATGTTCCAATAAGCCAGATAAATAGTTTGGCTGCTTGGAAGCAAACAAAACACAGTGGGTAATGGAATCCAGACTTTGTATTTAGAAATAGCCAATCACTAGTCAAATATGGAGTCTGGAATAGACTCACCTGTGTTTGAATCTTGGCTTGTCCCTTAGTAAGTTCTATCACTGGGGCTAAGGCTCTTATCTGAGCCTGTTTTCTCATCTGAAAAATGCAGACAGTCACAAGTGCCTGACCCTGTTCCTGGAAAGCACATGGCCCTGTTCCTGGACACCATAGGTCCTCAATTGGTGTGGGTTTCTCCTCCCCCAGTGCTCCCCCTACCCTCTCATCCGCATGGTGGAGGAAGCCTCCTGAATTCTTGAGATCTGGGATCTCACATGGTTGTTTTCCTAGATGAAGTCCTTAGGTTGTTTTGATGACTTCCCTCCACCTCCTTTTTACAATGAAGTCACAAAGATATTTCTGGTTGATTTGTCTTTCCTTTTCATAAAGTAGCCACGATAACAAACTTCATGCAAAATTGGCTCTGCAATACATTTTCATACTAATTAATAGCAGCCTCAATTGAGCAAGATTTTAAGAAAATAAATTACATATATTCAGGTGTCTGGTTTTTACCGACATTAAACTTAACTACCCTGTTTGTGTCTCTTTATTGCTCTTCTTTTATAAGGATTATAAAAAAGAAGCTACAATACTTCAGCCAGGGGCTGGGAGGAAGCCACCTTTTCATATTTCTAATAGCTTCAAATAAAATATGTTCAAGCCCATCTGGCTGCTAAGGGTTGTTTAGGAAAGGCCCCCACCTCCACTCCTGATTTTTATAAGCATCAATTCTATTTTCCAATTCCTTTGCTGGATTAAATTTATGAACTGCTCAGCCCTTTGGGTGATAAATCTGTTGATTGTGACCATTTCCTCCTTCCAGTTTCCAATTAACATGATTGGTCTGGAATCTACAGAGACAGCTTAGGTCTTGTTACTTTCATCTTTCAGCTCAGTAGCTAAGTCAGCACAGATTTCAGCAATCGCCTCCCCTCTTTAGTCATTTTCCTACTCACCCACCTTTTAGAACACGTAACAATAGCTCAATATTCTTTCCATCCACTTGAAAAAAAAAACTAGATTTCAAACCTGTAGGTGCAGCTTGTAATTTTTCTTTAAAAATTTCCATTTAGTACAGGTAATTTTCTATAACATTTTCATACAATGGGAAACTTCATATTTGCACAGGAAAATGGATTCAGCTTCTAATCAGACAGTATTACAAGTGATTGCAATGTTGCCATGCTTTTTACAAATGCAAAGTGACATGGGGAAGGTAGAATCATAAAGAAATGGAAATTTGCTTCAGGGTGTTCATGAGTTGCTGATTGTCTTTAGCTGCTACATTATTTTAAAAGCCCAAGTCCCAAGAAGAAGGCGGAAGGTCTAACAGAAGCCTGCACTTTCCCTGCACCCTACCTTTTTCTTCTTGTCATTTTCCATAGTATCTTGACCATCAGTGTCACCATCTCAGTCACCAGTTGGCAGTTTGGCAATATGGAAAGGATCCAGGTACAGGTTATAGAACAAGGTTGGCTCTATTTTTGACAGTGCTACTTGTGACCTTCATGATTTTAGTTGGAGGCATTTCTATCCCTCAGTTCCAATTATAGTATCTATTAAAAAAGAAAATAAAGTAGTACCTACCTCTCCCAGGTATGTTATGAAACAGTGCAAGCATAATAGCTAGCACAAAGCTGATGCATGGAAAAGAGATGATCTTATCCAATAATGTAGTCACTACAAGCTGGAACTCTGGAGCCAGAAGGCTTGGGTTCAAATTCCAACTCCATCTCTTCCTGGATGTATGACCTTAGAAAAATTACTTAACGTCTCTGTGTTTCAGTTTCTTTATCTATAAAATGAGACTTATAATTATAGAATATATTTTATTATTGTGAGGTTAAATGAGATAAAATGTGCCAAGGGCTGAAACTGCAATGTATGTAAATATTCTCATCTACAACATTTATCAATAGCCTATTACTATTTCCTTCAGCCAATATTTTTGAGCACTTACTTTGTGCCAAGTGTTTTTCTAGGTATTTGGCATGGTCAAAAGGGGAATTAGAACTTCAAATTCAGCTCAAACATCACATTCAAAGGGGGAGCCTTTTCTTTTCTTTTCTTTTCTTTCTTTTTTGAGACAGAGTCTCACTCTGTCACCCAGGCTGGAGTGCAGTGGTGCAATCTCAGCAAAGGGGAGCCTTTTCTGTTCTTAAATCTCCAACCAGATTAGCTCCCCTGTCATGAGTTCTTATAACACCAGGACTTTTTCTTCTCAGCAGCTTTGACCATTAGTCTACACCGTTGTGCTAATTTAAATACTATTTCACCCACTAACCCATCAGCTCCATGAGAACAGGAAGCGTGTCGGCTTTGGCTCAGTAACCATGTTTAGTGAAAGGATTGGCACATGACAACAGTTCAATTAATACTTATTGAATCTCAAAAGGAGGTAGAATTCTTTCCCTTGAGGACCTTACATTTTAGCAGAATTGTGGAAGACCAATGTGGCGATTCCTCAGGATCTAGAACCGGAAATACCATTTGACCCAGCAATCCCATTACTGGGTATATACCCAAAGGATCATAAATCATGCTACTATAAAGACACATGCACATGTATGTTTATTGCAGCACTATTCACAATAGCAAAGACTTGGAACCAACCCATATGCCCATCAATGATAGATTGGATAAAGAAAATGTGGCACATATACACCATGGAATACTATGTAGCCATAAAAAAGGATGAGTCCCTTTGCAGGGACATGGATGAAGCTGGAAACCATCATTCTCAGCAAATTAACACAGGAACAGAAAACCAAACACCGCATGTTCTCACTCATAAGTGGGAGTTGAACAAGGAGAACACTTGGACACAGGGAGGGAAACATCACACACTGGGGCCTGTCAGGGGATGTGGGGCTAGGGGAGGGATAGCATTAGGATAAATACCTAATGTAGGTGACAGGTTAATGGGTGCAGCAAACCACCATGGCATGTGTATACCTATGTAACAAACCTGCACATTCTGCACATGTATCCCAAAACTTAAAGTATAATTTAAATACATACATAAATAAGAAATGCTGAGTCTGGAAAGAAGAGGAATTCATGGAACTCATTTCTTCAGGACAGGAGAGAGGATGAGGCCAGTGATATTCCTGGGGAAAATTCAAGACCAGGAGTTGTGACAGTGATAATTCTGTGCAGTTCCATATCTTTTATTAGATGATTTTTCAGCAAATTTTTATTCTCCTCCCCCTCCCTGTGGGGTAGATTATATTTTCCTGCTCCATCAACTCTTGCTTAAACAACAGAAAGTGAGCAGATTTAATAAGAGCACATCATGCAGGTACTGTTTAAATGTGCTTGCATGTTTGGCTGAATTCCTGAACTCTAGCAATTTGCCTTGAGAAGTTTAATCCCTGGAAAGCAATGACACCTTCAACCTGGGCCCCAAAATGAATACAAGTGAAGAAACCAACCTCAGCCTGAAGCTAAGCCTGCTGCCTGGAGCAGATCAGCCAGCAGAGAGACCAGCCCACATAAGCTGAACTGCAGTTGGCGGCAGATCCAAGAGCATAGGAATAAATGTTCTTGTAAGCCATTGAGTTTTGGATTGCTTAATCACACAGCATTAGTGGAGGAATAGCTCACTAATATACCACACTTCTGATTTTTGCTTTCTATTGTTTTCCTATATGCATCACAAATTGGAGACATATTATTTCTCATGCATGCCACAGTCCATTGAAGATTACAGGGGGTGGGGTGTGAGTAAAGACTCTGCTCTACACAGTCTTTATCTACTCAGGCTCCTTGTGTCTGGGGATCAGCCATGCCCCAGGTTCTCAAAATCTTCCATCAGACTTCAGGCATCTGTCAGCAGATGAATGAGGAGAGGGTGCAGAGAATTGTTAGAGGTTTTACGGGTTCCACGCACGTTGCATTGGCCCAAACTAGTCGGTGGCTGACCTAATTGCAAGGAAGACTGAAGGCAATGGCATAGCACAAGACAAGGATTCCAGGGGACAAGTCAAGGAACACAGAGGAACATCCATGCCATGGAGCTCAATAGAAGGAATTTAATGGGAGGGCCTAATTTACAGAGGTGTTGGAAAAGCAGAAACCAGGAGAAGGTAAGGCAACCCAGAGATGAACAACTATAGGAGGCTGCTGCCACCCCTAGAACTGATGGGCCAAGGAGCATGACAATGTCCAGGAGGTGGCATTGCCCAAGAGATTCAGAACCTTGGAGGAGAGGCCTCCCAAGGATCCAGCCAAAATGTTGGGCACATGGGGCCAGAGACAAACTCCAGAAGGCAGCTGAAACCATAAAGAACAGAGCCATCTCATAGGATCTAGAGTGACCAGGAGGGAGCCAGAACCAATGCAAGCTACCAGGGTGAGAGCAGGAATAATGAAGGAGCCTGAACTTCGGCATCAGACTCCACCAGAGGTAGAGTGAAAAGGGAAGACATACCTTGGCTTCTCTCCTTGACCTAGGCTGGTGTCCTGGAAGCAGAGCCTGAAACAGGGAATTGCGTATAAGTCATTTACTAACACAGGCTCCCAGGAGAAATCTGAATGGCCAGGGAAGCAAGGATGAAAAAAGGAAAGAATGTAAGCAAGGATAGGCTTCTAGGTGACATCTAATTATGGCCAGATCCTGCAGGAAGCTTTGGGGGTAAAAATTGCATTCCAGTGTTTGTCCTGCCTTGAGGCAAGGGAGATGAGCTTTTGTCCACTGCACAGAAGTCAATGATTAGATATGATTCCAAGGGGGTTGTGTAACCTCAAAACACCTCTGGTGACATGGCTACAGCCACTAAAGACCAATTCCTCAGGGAAGATCACAAGTGTGAGCCTTCAGCTGCTGGGGGATAGGCACCCTGAACTGAAAAGAGACCCTGGGAATCTGAGTGAGGCACTAACAATGTCAATTACACACTTCCTACTCTCCTATCTCCTAAAAGACTTCCCTTTGGCTGAACTTGACTCATAAAGTCAAACATGGAGAACCTGTTTGCAAGAAAAAGAATGGGAGAGGGGCGAATCTGAGAGCAAACAAGCAAACTGCTCAATAATACCTGTGAAGCTGAATTATACTTCCCTACATGTTTTAGGCTTTTTGGCACTTTGCAAAAATTGAATCTGTCAACAGTAGTTGGAGATTTACCATCACTAAGGAAATAGTTTTCAGTAGAAAATTATCATTTACCTAAGAGTGCATGACAGATACTGATTTTGTGTCAAACATACTACAATGTACTCATCGACCCAAAGGCAGTTTGAGGAGAAGCCTAGATTCAAACTTGGATAAGGTTTATCTATCCCCAGCCATCTTTGAAGTGTTAAACCAAAAATATTTTAATTTTTTTCTTGTGGATATAAAGTATGCACTTTAAAGAAAAGTCTAAAAATCAGATAAGGTATAGATACTGTGCACATTTAGTGTTAAAAGCCTGGAATTGGCCAGGCGCGGTGGCTCACGCCTGTAATCCCAGCACTTCGGGAGGCCGAGGCGGGCAGATCATGAGGTCAGGAGATCGAGACCATCCTGGCTAACAGGGTGAAACCCCATCTCTACTAAAAATACAAAAAATTAGCCGGGCGTGGTGGCGGGCACCTGTAGTCCCAGCTACTCGGGAGGCTGAGGCAGGAGAATGGCGAGAACCCGGGAGGCGGAGCTTGCAGTGAGACGAGACTGTGCCACTGAACTCCAGCCTGGGAGACAGCGAGACTCCGTCTCAAAAAAAAAAAAAAAAAAAGCCTACAATTACAGTGCATGGTTATTTACTGATTTATAACAGGTCTTCACTAACTTGTGAATTTGCTTTATGGACTCTTCCTGGAATGAATAGTGTGCACATTTACATAATAGCTCAGGAGGACCTTGCTGTATGGCCTGCCAGTTAGTTGCTCGCACGTAATTATTATATATAGCATGTTTGTCCAGCTTCTCATAACTCTCTGCAAATGTTAGTTGTTGGGAGTGATCTGGTGTCCAAGAAGACTCTAGAATCCAGAAAATTAAAAAAAATGTTAAACCCTTTGAAGAGGATAGAGAAATATGTTGTAGCACTTTTAAATGCCAGGAAGAGAGTTGGTTCTGTGCATCTGCCAACTCATTTTCTTTTCATTTCACTATTACAAGTTATGTAAGGTGTCGTTGTAATGCAGAGAGCAAGACAGAGGCTCAGAAAGATCAGGTGGCTTACCCAAGGTCATACATTCAGAGGTGGCAAAACCAGGATTTTATTGATTCTCAAGCCCGTAACACCAAGTGAGATAACAATAACATTAATAACTGACATCAGTGATTCGGGCCTCGTACATTCTGCTGCCTCTACCTCCTCACTTGTCAGATGTCTCTTCGGAGACATCACCTTGTCTGGGAAGACTCCTCTTTAGCCCCCAGTTCATAGTCCTCTCATGTGCCACCAAAGCACATTATCTTCCCCACATAGTAATACTTACAGCTTATATCACTGTGTTCCAATCGATTTACTCTCTCTGGTGCCCTGTGAGAACAGGGGCTTTCTTAGATTGGTTTCCCCAGCACAGTTCCCATTATATAGAAGGTGCTTTACTAATATTTGTGGATTGCTGGGGGCCAGACAGTATCTAGTCATGTCACATTTCCTACTCCCTAAAAGGCCACCAGAGAAAAACATGCACACAGCTCTTAACACAGGAGGTTTTTTAATGAATGCTAATCCTTCCCCATCTCTGTCTTCCCATTACTCCACCCGACTGCCTAAGGAGAATACATTCATACATGCGTGCAGACGCACACACGTGCTTTGCCTCCCCCTCAGCTTTACTGAGATATAATTTGCAAATGAAAGTTGTGTATATTCAAGGTATAAAATATGATGTTTTAATATACATATGCATTGTGAAATCATTACCACAATTAAGCTAATTAACATATCTATCACCTTACATGATTATCTTTTTTTGGTAACAAAAACATTTAAGATCTATTCTCTTAGTAAATCTTAAGTGTATGATATGCTGTTATTGACTCTAATCACCATGCTGTACATTGGATGTCCACAACTTATTCATCTTGTAACTGAAAGTTTGTACCATTTTACACAAATCTCCCCATTTCCCTCACCCCCTAACCCCTGGAACCACCCTTCTACTTGTTTCTGTGAGTTCAACTTCTTTAGATTCCACCTATAACTGAAATGATATAATATCTGTCTTTCTGTTTCAGGCTTATTTCACATAGCATAATGTCCCCTAGGTTCATCCATGTTGTTGCAAGTGGCAAGATTTCCTTCTTTTATAAGACTGAATAATATCCCATTGTGTGTGTGTGTGTGTGTGTGTACCACATTTTCTTCATTCATGCATCAATAGGCACTTGGGTTATTTTCATATCTTGGTTATCATACACACTTTACTTGACTAATTTACTCTTTCTTCCCCTCCAAAACATTTAATTACTAAAAGTTGGAAGGCATTTATCAATAAATCTTATATGTACCCAGTACTGCAAAGAACTCAGTCCTATAGCAAGTAGGTTCAGTGAAGTAAACTAGCTGTCCCAACATCTTCCTATCCCTCCTCCCTCCTACCCTTCCTGCCTCTAGTTACCACTGTCTCACTCTCTTTGATCTCCTAAAAGTAGAGAGTAGAACAGTGGTTGCTAGAGAATGAGAAGTGTAGGTTTGCAGGAGTGGGAAGATAGGGAGATGTTGGTTAACAAACACAGAATTACAGCTAGATGGGAGGAATCAGTTCTAGCGCACTGAGCATGACCACAGTTAACAATAATATATATTTTCAAATAGTTACTAGAGAGAATTTCAAATAGGTAGCAGAAAGGATTTAGAATGTTTCCCAAACAAAGAAATGATAAATATTTGAGGTGATAGATATGCTACTTAAATACAATTACATATTGTATCCATGTATGGAAAATCACTCTGTACCTCATAAATATGTATAATCATTATATGTCAATTAAAAGTTTTAAAAATAATTATTCCATCCCTGCAGGGGGTATACTGTCTAGTTGTGAAGTGTGCAACTGTACACATTTAAACGCAGTGAGTGAAGCAGGCAGTGATTTCTGAACACGTGCCTTAACTTCCACCAAAACGTATGAAGTGCCTTTCATGTGTCAGGCTCTGTGCTAGCTCCTGTCTCTCCTGGGGGATTTTAAACTTTTTCCTCAGGGCTCTAAAGATTCTTTTTGCCTAGATAACACCTAAAAACTGAATGTGAACTAAGTCATATGATGGATGAGTGACCTGGGTGAATTACTGAATCCTTATAGGTTTCAGTTTTCTATGCAAAGGGAGTAGTAAGAATGTAATTCTAATAGGGTTGTTTAGAGAATAGCACATAAAGCACTTAGCACAATGCGTGGACCACAGCAAGTAACTAATCAAAAAGCATTGCCAATCATTATCATTACTGTATTAGTGTGTACTCACGCTGCTAATAAACACATACCTGAGACTGGATAATTTATAAAGGAAAGAGGTTTAATTGATTCAGTTCCACATGGCTGGGGAGGCCTCACAATCACGGCAGAAGGCTAATGAGGTGGAAAGTCACATCGTACATGGCGGCAGGCAAGAGAGATCATGTGCAGGAGAACTCCCTTTCATAAAACCTTCAGATCTCATGAGACTTATTCACTCTGATGCGAACAGCACAGGAAAGACCCACCCCTATGATTCTATTACCTCCCACCGGGTCTCTCTCTCAACATGTGGGAATTATGAGAGCTACAATTCAAGATGAGATTTGGGTGGGGACACAGCCAAACCGTATCAATTACTATTCCTTGTTTTGCCTTATTTGATATTCACAATAATGGTGAAATGTAGATTTTGAGGGCAGGGTGCTCTTTATTTTGTTCCTTGTATTTCTATAGAGGTTGAGGGAAGGAGGTTCCTTCTGGATTTACCAGAAATAAACAGTTTTAGAAAAACTTTTCTGTTCCCTTTGCCCACTCTCAAGCCTACAGGAGTCCTGTGTTAATGGGATTGCTCAACTGGGTTGAGGGAAGGGGTTTCCTTCTGAATTTACCAGAGATAAACAGTTTAGAAAAACATTTGTGTTCCCTTTGCCCACTCTCGAGCCTATGGGAGTCCTGTGTTAATGGGACTGGTCAACTGGTGATAACATAGCCATCATATTTTATTATCATGAGACTCATATTTTTTTCTCTGTTGATTAAAAATCCAACACAGAGGAAGGATGTGATTAATTATAAATTTTTCTGTGAACTATCCCTTTTTTCTCTAGTTCACAAATTTAGAAAGTGAGGCTCAAAGAAGTTGGGTCACCTCAAAAGACATGACAGAGCTGGAATCTCAATCCGTTTTTTCCCAACTCTAAGTCTAGAGCCAACTTCTTTCCTTCTCTGCTACATTCATTAGCCAAGTAGCCTGCTTTGACTCTGAGCTTGTGAAAACACTTCATTTGTAGGTAATCTCTACTTTCACAACTCAAATTCAGAAAGAAATTTTGATTCATTTACTTAAAAGTACTGTAATGGACACACTCATGCAATTTCAGTTTTGGGTCTGACATATGAAGAGCTTGGAAGTTGTCACTTCCATTCTCACAACTAAATAAAAACCAAATAAACTAAAAATATCAACAACTCTTCTTGGATCCTTCAGAGAACTGAGGTCACTGGGCAAACTTCTGCCCCTAAACCTGGAGTAGCAGAGAGGTGAGTACAGAGAATCACAGCTTATGGAGGGCAGAAGTCCACAGCTGGAACCAGTACCAGTAGAAACACTCAATTATAACTGAAAAATTTCTGGAGGCTCCATGTGGATTACTTTGAGAGTTAATAACTTTGGGAAGGGGGCAGTCTTCAGAAAGACCCAAACTTTCATGGCTTTACTTACAAAAAGGACCCTATAGGTTCTCAGAATGAATTTTGGGAAACATCCCCTTCATGCTTCCAGTAGGGGAGGAGAAAAGTAGACATTTTGAATTATGCTCAGAGCTCTCTGTTCTCCTTATTAAAGCATCTCAGGAGAATCTATTTTACCAGCATCTAACTGACCTGGGAGAAGGGAAACATCCAAGTCCAGACTCCATTAACCTTTATGTCTCACCTAAGCAGGGACGAAAGGGAAAGCTGGGAAACACTTGCGAAGGTCATAGCCTAGGGACACTGGCTACATAAAAGCAATTGAGACATAATCAAAGGAATAGAGGAATAGAGAACATTTTCCCTCCCCTCATTCCTTACCATCCCGTGAATGAGCAGGGTGCCTGTATAATAACAGAAGTTACAGCTAAGAAAACTATAAGCCTCAGACATTATTTTAGAAGGATTTTCTAAGGACACTCAATGACAACAGATTAAGACAAAACAGTAGATACATTAGAGGAAATTTTAGCTTATGACACCACAGGTACAACAAACAGCAGACAGCCTAACTTTTAGCCATGTGTTCATACAACCTCACACTAAAGGCGTATCTACTTAAGCTCCTTCTACCACATACCTCATGTCCCACGTTCAACAGAAAAAAATTATAAGCATTACTGAAAGTCAAAAACACAATTGAAGAGACAAAGCAAGTATCAGAACCAGACTGAAATACAGCAGAGATTTTTGAATTATTAAATGTGGAACATAAAACAACTATGATTAATAGGATAAGGACTGTTATGTAAAAAGCGGACAACATGACAGAAATAATGGGTAATGTTAGCAGAGAGATGGAAACTCTAAGACTCAAAGAGAAATGCTAGAAATGAAAAACACTGTGACAGAGGCTGGGCACGGTGGCTCACACCTGTAATCCTAGCACTTTGGGAGGCTGAGGTAGGAAGATCACTTGAGCTCAGGGATTGGAGACCAGCCTGGGCAACATGGCGAAACTCAATCTCTGTAAAAATGTTAAAAAGTATCTGGGTGTGATGTCACATGCCTGTAGTCCTAGCTACTCAGGAGGGTGAGGCAGGAGGATTGCTTGAGCTTGGGAGATCAAGGCTGCAGTGAGCTTGGATCATGCCACTGCACTTCAGCATGGGCAACAGAGCAAGATCCAGTCACAAACACACACAGACACAAAAAAACACTGTAACAGAAATGAAGACTATCTTAATGGGCTCATTAGTAGACTGTGCACAGCCAAGGAAAGAATCAGTGACCTTGAAAATATGTTAACTGAAACTTCAAAACCCAAAGAAGAAAGATAAAAGAGGGTAAAAACAAAACAGAACAGAATGTCTAAGAGCTCTGGGACCATTTAGAAAGTGTAACATATACATAATGGGAATACCAGAGTGAGGAAACAGAGCAGAAAAGAAGAAATAGTTGAAGTAATAATGACTGAGTGTTTTCCAAAATTAAAGACAAACACTAAACCACAGATGCAGGAATATCAGAGAACACCAAACAGGATACATACTAAAAGATTTACATCTAGGCATATCATATTTAAACTGTAGAAAATCAAAGACAAAGTAGAAATCTTAAAGGAAGCCAGAGGGTAAATAATTCCATCTTACCTTTAGATGAGCAAGGAAGAGCATTATATCAGTCTCATCTTCAGAAAACATGCAAGCAAGAAGAGGGTGGGGTTAAATGCTTAAAGTGTTGACAGAAAAAAACATACCTCGAATTCTATATTAAGCAAAATTATCCTTCAAAAGTAAAAGGGAAATAAAGACATCCCCAGACCAGAAAACAAAAATTGAAGGAATTTGTTATCAATAGGTCTACTTTGCACCCCCCCAAAAAAAAACAGTTTAAAAATAGCACTTTAGAGAGAAGAAAAGTGATAGTATCCAGAAAGCAGGATCTATGTAAAGGAAGAGAGCACTGAAGAAGGAATAAATGAAGGTGCATTGGTTTGCTAGGGCTGCCATGACAAAGTACTACAGGCTGGGTGGCTTAAACAACAGAAATTTATTTTCTCACAATTCTGGAGAAGAGAAGCCCAAGATCAAGGTGTCAACAGGGCTGGTTTCTTCTGAAGCCTCTTTATTTTCTTGGCTTATAAACGGCCATCTTCTCTGTGTCTTCACAGGGTCTTTCATCTGTGTGTGTCTGTCCTAATTTTCTCATTTTATAAAGACATAGGTAATACTGGATTAGGATCTACTCTAATGACCTTATTTTAACTTAATTACCTCTTTAAAGACCTTGTCTCCAAATACAGTTCCATTCTGAGATGTTGTCTCTATGCTAATTCTATGCTAATTCCAAGGCTGAGCCATCAATAGGCCCCGCACCCCTCCATAAGGCCATGTGTTTTCTCTGGGGTAGTGAATACTATGGGCATCCTTCCATTGCCTAACTTCATTGCAATGGCAACTGTTCCTTGGGGAAAAAAAAAAAAAAAAAACAGCGTGTAAGGCATTTGGTAAATCCATACATTGGCTAAGCATCAGAGACTGGAAAAGTATATTCAGTCACATAAATCTAGGTTAGGTGTCAATTTCAGTGAGAGCAAATTCCTACCTCACCAAAATGAATGACATTTTAATCAGTCTGCCTCCAGGTAGGCTGGCTGATTCTCTCACTGAATTAGGCACCATAAAAGGCCTCAGGGCTGGTTGCTGTTTCTGTAACAGTACTCACAGGACAATGGCAGTAACTGTGTCAACCCAGGTGAGGGGAAGTCATGCTTACAAGAATAGCCTCAGTCCATGCTACTATGAACACTTGTCCATAAACCCTTTGAGCAAGCATGGGAATTATATGGAAAAGAGGCTGAATGTTATCAGTAGAAAACCCTAGCCACCTGATTATTAAAGACCTCTTCTGCAAAAAAAAAAAAAAAAAAAAAATCCTATTGGTGAATATTTTCAATGGGCACGTTCAAATTTTTGTTATGACTGCAAGCAAAACACAGACTTAATTAACTTGAGCAAAAAAAATAACTTACTGGAAAGGTAGGAGTAATTGAAGTAATTGAAGGAGATGTTGGAGATTCAGGCATCAGAAGGCATCCAGGTGGCAGGAACTAGAATGGTAGTTAGGGTGACTATATAGTTTATCATCTCAACCAGAACCCTCTGAACGGTGAAAAAAAGCACTACTGATAATTGCGTTGGACAACAGGCACGTATCAGGACTTTAGTCTGCGTCTCCTGACTCCAGCACTTTCAGCTGGTGCAACCTCATGCAAGATACTTGACCTCTTTTAGACACTTCTAGACTCAGCTACTTTATCTCTAACTTGGCAGTTGAAAAGCCTGCCAGGAGTAGGATTGTTTTAAACACAAAATGAAACAATGCATATAAATGCGATAACAATGCATATAAATCCAGCATATTGTGAATTTTCAATAACTCTGTTCCTCTGGGGCCTGGACCTTTTCTTTTTTCAAAAAGGATTTGAGTTTTTTGCAATAAAAAGAATTCCAGTTCAGTCTTAGGAGATGGACAAATCTGGATTTGATTCCTGATGCTGCTGTTGATTAACTGTGTGACTTTGGGCAAGTTTCGTAACTTCTTCAAGCCTTAATGTACTTAAAGGAAGAAAGATCTCCACCTCCAGGGTGTTTTATGAGATGAGGTTTAAATGAGATGAGAGTTTTGGAAGTGCCTGGTGCACTCCCCAGCAGCAGTAGGTGCTCAATGAGCACAGTGGAATTGGCATGTTCATTTCCAGCTCATCAGAGCTTCTTAGTGCTTCTGAGGTAAACAAGAACCCCTGCAGCAAAATAAAATGTTCTCAAACCACAGAGCAAATAAGCAATTTGTCAGGAAGTCCATAAGATAAGGAGGCATGAATAATTCCAAGGTATCCTCTGTGGTACCACAACAGTCTCTGGTGGTTCTTGGAGAATCTGCTATAATCAACCACCAGCAGGAGCTTGCATTGAACAGAAGAGAAAGGATCACAATTGCAAAAGATACAATCACAAAAGTTTAAATCCCAAAAGATCAAAATCCTGAAAATATTATTAGGAAAAAATAATTAAAAATTATTTAAAAGACATTTATTTACATTTTTTAAAAGGGATTCATTTGAGAAACATATAAAAACATGACTCGACATTTCACAGGTCACATTACATGATAAAATAGGCAATAGTAACACATATTTGTGCAAGGATAAACACTCAAATATGTTAACAACAGTCACACAAGTGTAACAATTATGAGTAGATGAACTGTATTCATAAAGGAATAGCTTATATAACTGCAGTCATCTGACATACCATGACAGACAACTTAAGTCTTTGGATGAGATAAAAAACCATAATGGGTCACCACTGCATGTGCAGTCACCCAAAGAGCTGAGATCTCGAGAACTTTTTTTTTTTTTTCACAAATGCAGATGTATATGAAGGATATCCCCTCGCTTATTGAGGAAGTTTCAGTGTTGTACACACATTCACAACAATTACACACAAAGTCTACATTGTGACAGTACACTTTTGTGGAGTCAAATTTGCAAAAAAATGCATAAAACAAATTAGAATTTATATCTCCAGTACTGAAAATGATGTGAAGATAGAATACATATCATAGCAAATTGTAAATAATAATGCTGACAATTTAAAATACCGATCCCACAGAAATACAAACTAACATCACAATTAAAAGAACTAGAAAAGCAAGAGCAAACACATTTGAAAGCTAGCAGAAGGCAAGAAATAACTAAAATCAGAGCAGAACTGAAGGAAATAGAGACACAAAAAACCCTTCAAAAAATTAATGAATCTAGGAGCTGGTTTTTTGAAAGGATCAACAAAATTGATAGACCACTAGCAAGATTAATAAAGAAAAAAAGAGAGAAGAATCAAATAGATGCAATCAAAAATGATAAAGGGGATATCACCACCGATCCCAAAGAAATACAAACTACCATCAGAGAATACTACAAACACCTCTACGCAAATAAACTAGAAAATCTAGAAGAAATGGATAAATTCCTCGACACATACACTCTCCCAAGACTAAACCAGGAAGAAGTTGAATCTCTGAATAGACCAATAACAGGAGCTGAAATTGTGGCAATAATCAATAGCTTACCAACCAAAAAATGTCCAGGACCAGATGGATTCACAGCCGAATTCTACCAGAGATACAAAGAGGAACTGGTACCATTCCTTCTGAAACTATTCCAATCAATAGAAAAAGAGGGAATCCTCCCTAACTCATTTTATGAGGCCAGCATCATCCTGATACCAAAGCCTGACAGAGACACAACCAAAACAGACAATTTTAGACCAATATCCCTGATGAACATTGATGCAAAAATCCTCAATAAAATACTGGCAAACCGAATCCAGCAGCACATAAAAAAGCTTATCCACCATGCTCAAGTGGGCTTCATCCCTGGGATGCAAGGCTGGTTCAATATACGCAAATCAATACATGTAATCCAGCATATAAACAGAACCAAAGACAAAAACCACATGATTATCTCAATAGATGCAGAAAAGCCCTTTGACAAAATTCAACAAGGCTTCATGCTAAAAACTCTCAATAAATTAGGTATTGATGGGACGTACCTCAAAATAATAAGCGCTATCTATGACAAACGCACAGCCAATATCATACTGAATGGGCAAAAAATGGAAGCCTTCCCTTTGAAAACTGGCACAAGAGAGGGATGCCCTCTCTCACCACTCCTATTCAACATAGTGTTGGAAGTTCTGGCCAGGGCAATTAGGCAGGAGAAGGAAATAAAGGGCATTCAATTAGGAAAAGAGAAATTCAAATTGTCCCTGTTTGCAGATGACATGATTGTATATCTAGAAAACCCCATTGTCTCAGCCCAAAATCTCCTTAAGCTGATAAGCAACTTCAGCAAAGTCTCAGGATATAAAATCAATGTACAAAAATCACAAGCATTCTTATACACCAATAACAGACAAACAGAGAGCCAAATCATGAGTGAACTCCCATTCACAATTGCTTCAAAGAGAATAAAATACCTAGGAATCCAACTTACAAGGGACGTGAAGGACCTCTTCAGGGAGAACTACAAACCACTGCTCGATGAAATAGAAGAGAATACAAACAAATGGAAGAACATTCCATGCTCATGGGTAGGAAGAATCAATATTGTGAAAATGGCCATACTGCCCAAGGTAATTTATAGATTCAATGCCATCCTCATCAAGCTACCAATGACTTTCTTCACAGAATTGGAAAAAACTACCTTAAAGTTCATATGGCACCAAAAAAGAGCCCACATCACCAAGTCAATCCTAAGCCAAAAGAACAAAGCTGGAGGCATCACGGTACGTGACTTCAAACTATACTACAAGGCTACAGTAACCAAAACAGCATGGTACTGGTACCAAAACAGAGATATAGATCAATGGAACAGAACAGAGCCCTCAGAAATAACGCCACATATCTACAACTATCTGATCTTTGACAAACCTGAGAAAAACAAGAAATGGGGAAAGGATTCCCTATTTAATAAATGGTGCTGGGAAAACTGGCTAGCCATATGTAGAAAGCTGAAACTGGATCCCTTCCTTACACCTTATACAAAAATTAATTCAAGATGTATTAAAGACTTAAACGTTAGACCTAAAACCATAAAAACCCTAGAAGAAAACCTAGGCATTACCATTCAGGACATAGGCATGGGCAAGGACTTCATGTCTAAAACACCAAAAGCAATGGCAACAAAAGCCAAAACTGACAAATGGAATCTAATGAAACTAAAGAGCTTCTGCACAGCAAAAGAAACTACCATCAGAGTGAACAGGCAACCTACAAAATGGGAGAAAATTTTTGCAACCTCCTCATCTGACAAAGGGCTAATATCCAGAATCTACAATGAACTCCAATAAATTTACAAGAAAAAACAACCAACCCCATCAAAAAGTGGGCAAAGGACATGAACAGACACTTCTCAAAAGAAGACATTTATGTAGCCAAAAGACACATGAAAAAATGCTCACCATCACTGGCCATCAGAGAAATGCAAGTCAAAACCACAAGGAGATACCATCTCACACCAGTTAGAATGGCGATCATTAAAACGTCAGGAAACAACAGGTGCTGGAGAGGATGTGGAGAAATAGGAACACTTTTACACTGTTGGTGGGACTGTAAACTAGTTCAACCCTTGTGGAAGTCAGTGTGGTGATTCCTCAGGGATCTAGAACAAGAAATGCCATTTGACCCAGCCATCCCATTATGGGGTATATACCCAAAGGACTATAAATCATGCTGCTATAAAGACACATGCACACGTATGTTTATTGCAGCACTATTCACAATAGCAAAGACTTGGAACCAACCCAAATGTCCAACAATGACAGACTGGATTAAGAAAACGTGGCATATATACACCATGGAATACTACGCAGCCATAAAAAATGATGAGTTCATGTCCTTTGTAGGGACATGGATGAAATTGGAAATCATCATTCTCAGTAAACTATCGCAAGAACAAAAAACCAAACATCGCATATTCTCACTCATAGGTGGGAATTGAACAGTGAGAACCCATGGACACAGGAAGGGGAACATCACACTCTGGGGACTGTTGTGGGGTGGGGGGAGGGAGGAGGGATAGCTTTAGGAGATATACCTAATGCTAAATGACGAGTTAATGGGTGCAGCACACCAGCATGGCACATGTATACATATGTAACTAAGCTGCACATTGTGCACATGTACCCTAAAACTTAAAGTATAATAAAAAAAAAAATTAAAAATAAAATAGTGGGGGAATAACTTAAAAATAAGAAAAAATTTAAAAATTGACGTACAGAAGATGTATTACAGGAGTAAATTATGGGCAATTGCACAGAGGTCTTCCAAAAGAGCTCTCCGATTTTCCTGATTATTAACTATATTTGGAAGTCTTTTTATTTTTTGTTTTTGAGATGGAGTCTAGCTCTGTCGCCCAGGCTGGAGTGCATTGACACGATCTCGGCTCACTGCAAGCTCCACCTCGTGAGTTCACACCATTCTCCTGCCTCAGCCTCCCTAGTAGCTGGGACTACAGGCACCCACTACCACACCCGGCTAATTTTTTTGTATTTTTAGTAGAGACGGGGTTTCACCGTGTTAGCCAGGATAGTCTCGATCTCCTGACCCCTCGTGATCCACCCACTTCGGCCTCCCAAAGTGCTGGGATTACAGGCATGAGCCACCATGCCAGGCCATATTTTGAAGTCTTGCATCATAATGAATAGCTGCTTTTTTTCTTTTAGGGTATGGCTCTAATATGTTCACATTTGTTTTCTACATGGCACTGCTCTTTTTGAAATCATTCTATGATTAGATATACATTGACATAAGCATTCTCTATTAAAATTTTCCATCATCTGTGTCAGTCTTCTGTGTTGTTTTGGATACATGGAAATTCATTTTACATGCTCTCATATACAGACAGCAGATTCGGTGAAAACAATGCTGGTGATTGAACAGCAACACTGTTGTGTAAGTGTTTTCTTATCCTTCTGTGCACATAATTATTTTCAAACCAGTCGGTAACTTTACTGGCTTCTTCAGACAAATGTCATTTTAATTCATTAAAAGCTCCTGGAACTTCATCAGCTGGAAGGAATGCCAATGCAGACAAACGATGCATTATTAAACCGAAGTGTTCATGGTTGTCGTATCATGTAGCTAATCCACTCATTTGAATTGTCCACCAAATGCATTGGGGTGAATGGAAAAAAAAAACAAACTTTATTGGTAACTCCTTGAAGTTTACTTTTAGAAGCCTTCATAGCACCTAATTCCAACGATGTCATTTTGTCTATTAGACATTAGGGATTTTAGAATTTAGGGATTTAGACTAGGGATTTTGATCTTTCAGGATCTCAACATTCAGAATTACAGCATTTGTGATTATGACCTTCAGGATCATGATCCTGAGCAGAAAAGTCCAAATCTGAGCAGAAAAGTCCCCCCTCTTCTGGAATGAAATTCTGGAATCCACTGGACTTGTTCTTCCTGTTCCCATTTTCCTCCAGTTGCCCTGTTGGCTGGGGAGCTTGAGGGAGCAATAGCAGACTTAGATATCTGGACTGGAAGAGAGGTATGAGTTTTATTTCCATATTTGTCCTTTTGTGTTTGACTTTAGGAATCACTATCTACCTCTAACTTCCATTATCTCATCAGTAAGAGGAATTGGGACTTTGGAGTATTGGTCAGCATCAGGCATAAGTGCCATCCCCTCCTCTACCCAAAGCCCACGATGCTCATCAGGAAATCATCAGGACACTTTCCTGCTGAGCCCAGACAGGCTTCAAAACCCTTGTCTAGACGACCACTGCAAATCAGTCTATGTTAGTTCATGAAATAAACCAAGTTTAAAATAGTGATAATAACAGCTCATGCTATTTGAGTGTTTACTGTGTGCATTACATGTTTTAACTCGTTCAAGCCTCACAACAATGCTAGCTACTACTATTATCCTCATTTTATTAATGGACAAAACTAACAGCTCATCCATATTTGACTATGGGGGGATGCTTGTGTCTGTACTTACTGTGTCAGCCTGGAGGGAGGGCTAGCTATTCCATCTTCACCCTTTACTCTTATAGCTCCTACATTCTATGATTCCATCATCAAAATTTTCCTTTCCCCTCAAGGTTGGTTGTAACCTTAGGTGATTCTGTTCTCTCTGCATCTCTTTCTCTCTCTTGGTCAATCTTCTCTGTCTCTGTGTCTTGCTTGGCTACCTTCTCTTTAGTATTTGCTTCACAGGAAGAAATTCTACTGGTGCAGAACCAAGCTGTGTCTATGAGTTGACACTCAATTCTCTTTATGGTGCAATGTGGCCAAGATACCACCCCCATCCCCCTGCCTATATATATGACTGTTTCACAGGTGGTAATGACAAAAGGTAAGGTTTGGGTATCCTTGCCCCAAAAATATCATCACCCACCTATTTAATGTGTTCTAGTAACAAAGCTTTTTGATCTACAGGATTTAGTCTTATCTGCACAGCCCTATGAGATGGTTGTTAATCATTTTTATTTTATGGAGAAGGAAACAGGCTCAATGAGGTAAAGTGACTCACTCAGGTAATAATTCACATAGCTGGGTTTTAAAGTTGGGTTTTAAAGACACATAAAGGGGAAAAAAAGCAGAGCTTTCCAACCCCTCAAAGAGATCGAGGGCCCATAGAGTCAGCAATGTAATGAAAAGCAACAATAGCACTGCTTTGGAGTTAGGGAACATGGAATCTTGTCTTTACTTAATAGCTGACTAGTGGCCTTGAACAAGTCACTTTAACAAGACTGAGACTTGGAGAAACCTCAGTCTCTGTCAGTCTCTGTTGATTTAAAATGTTAACATTGAGACTTGACTTTCCTGCCTCTTGGGACAATGAGGAAATGGCTCTGTGTGTGCAGAGTCATGAAGTGATATAATTGGTGTTACCATTAGTGTTCCTACCCATATTCCTGCTACTCCTTTAATATTAACCTTTCTTGACTTCAAGTTCTCTGCCCTCAGCCCCTGGACATCAGCTGGTATCACCTTGTATGGCATTTCAAGCAGAGAAAGAGAGGAAGCAGGATGTGAAATCACTGTACTTCTCTGGAACATGTGACCAAGGGTCTCTATCCAGGCTGATACAGGGTTTTGGGTGGAGTTAGGTGCATAGTGGGTTGAGGCAAAGGAGCAGACACATTAGAGATTAGAATGATGTCTGGGTAGAGTTTCAGGCCAGACAGGGACCATGTGCATGGTGGGACCCTTGGCAGAGCTTAGTGAAAAAGACTTATAGCAGGGGTTGAAGGAGGCCTAGGCACCAGGGACTTACCTTAGGGATCCTGGTTCCTAGATGTGGGGGCAGCCAGATGACTCCCAGACCCTACCCATCCTGTCTCCTTAGGGCTCAGAGCTGAGGGAGATTGAGCCCTCTAAAGGCAGAGGGTCAGGAATAGAACTGGGGCAGCACACACAGACATAACCAACCAACAGGGCTATGTCTTCAGCCCCTAGACATCCTCAGAAGCATCTCTGTCCTGTTTGCATGCAGTTTAAAGACAGGTGGAGCTGACAAAGGCTATTGCAGGGCTTCATTTTTCACCTTGTTCAAATTCATTGAACTGGATTTGGCCCATCCGTCTAGATAACTTTGGACCTAGAGTGACTTCCAAGCCAGCCTCAGTGCTTCTATATTTTGGGTCAAGTTATATGAGGGGTGTAACTTGGTAACTGCTCTCAAATTCCTCTGAAAGAGACTTTACTTTCAACATAACTAAGGCAGCATCATGGGTGCTATGGTTTTTATGTCTGTGTTTCCTCCAAAAATTTTTTGAAACTTAATCCTCAATGCAGCAGTATTGAGATGGGGCTTTTAGAAGGTGATTGGGCCACAAGAGCTCCACCCTAAGAATGAGAACAGTGCATTATATAAGGGCTGCAAGGAGCTAGCTAGGCCCTTTTGCCTATTCATCTGTTCTGCCTTGTGAGGTCACAGCATTTATCTTACCAGAGGATGCAGCAACACAATAGGACACCACCCTGGAAGTGGAGAACAGGCCCTCACCAGACACTGAACCTGCCAGCACCGTAATCTTTCACTTCTCAGTCTTCAGAACAATGAGAAATAAATATCTACTTTTTACAAATTACCTACTCTTGGGTATTTTGATACTGCAACATGAAAGGACTAAGACAGTGGGCCTTCATAGTGCTAGAAAATACCAAACAAAAACGGTAGTCTCCTCTAAGAAAAATGTTGAATCCCATTTCCTAGCATTCGGAGGCCTGTTTACTAATTCATGAGATGATAACTTCACCAAAGACATATGCTAAGAACCCTTGTCTTATTTTCCAGAATAATCTTTCCAAAGACTCAAGATCAATCAAGCTGTTCCCTGGCTTCCTAGCCCCTCAAGGAATGTCCAATCTCTTTACCTTGGCTTAACAGCCAAATCATAATCTGACCCAAGACGAGCTCTCTGGTGTTACGTCTCCACACTTTTTTGCACTTTTCTGCACACAGCCACACTCCCCAGGCCCTGTGCAAACTGAAGTCATCTCTACTCTGTGGACTTGCTGGATCCTGTCATGGCTCTGTGTCTTCACAGATTTATTAATCCATAGGTGTCATTTGGTGTCTTGGGTGTACCATGTTGCTTTCTAGGTTCAGAGGTGAGAGAACAGGAAATTCAAATTTTTTATGCTATATGTCTTACACTCTAAGGAAGAAACAGATATTAAAGTAACAAGCAAATAAATATATAGCACAGTGTCAGTGATAAATACCGTGAGCAGAGTTACTCACGGTAACTCTGAGGGATAGAGGGATACAGGGATAGAGAGCAACAGAGGCCACTGTTTTAAGAAGCATGGATAAGAAAGATGATATGGTTTGACTCTGTGTCCCCACCCAAATCTCATCTCAAACTGTAATCCCCACATGTAGAAGGAGGGATCTGGAGGGAGGTGGGATGAGAGATCACGGGAGCCGATTTCCCTCATGCTATTCTCGTAACAGTGAGGGAGTTCTCACAAGGTCTGATGGTTTAAAAATGTGTGGCAGCTCCCCACTTGCTTGCTCTCTCTCCCCTGCTGCCACATAAGATGTACCTTGCTCCCTCTTTGCCATCTACCATGATTGTAAGTTTCCTGAGACCTCCCCAGCCATAAGGAACTGTGAGTCAAATAAAGCTCTTTTCTTTATAAGTTACCCAGTCTCAGGTAGTTCTTTATAGCAGTGTGAAAATGGACTAATACAGAATGCATCTCTGAAGAGAGGACATTCAAGCAGAGACCTGAATTAAAGGGGGAGCAAGCCACATAGATGTCAAAGGAAGGAGGGAGATTCCAGGCTGAGGGTAACAGTGGGTCATGCCTGTGCACAGGATCAAGACAGTTCCAGTTCTTATAGAGCTTACATTCAAGTAAAGGACACAGGCACTGAAAAAATCATTCCACCATAGCTGTCACATTTACCCAAATCATAAAAAATTGTATAGTGTGATGCATGTTACAAAAATGTAGAACGTAATGGAAGCATGTAACTGGGGAGTCTAAACTTGTCTGGGGCATGTCAGATCAATTCTTCCAATTATCCAGCTCCAGTTCCTTGAGTCTTGTCTCTACTCCATGTCTGAGAAATCTTAGGAAAGATAGAACCTTGGTGTTAATCAAATAGAACATGTTTCCCTGTTGTCTTCCCATCAGAACCACCTGAAGTGCTTCTATAAAATATAAAATACTCATGATTGAGCCCACTACATAACTATCAAGTTGGTTCCCCAAGAATGGCCCAGGAATTTTTATTTTAAAGAGAATCTTTGTTTTGTTTTGTTTTGTTTTGTTTGTTTGAGACGGACTCTCACTGTCGCTCAGGCTGGGGTGCAGTGGCACAATCTCGGCTCACTGCAACCTTTGCCTCCCAGGTTTAAGTAATTCCCCCATCTCAGTCTCCTGAGTAGCTGGGATTACAGGCACCCACCACGATGCCCAGATAGTTTTTGTATTTTTAGTAGAGATAGGGTTTCACCATGTTGGACAGGCTGGTCTTGAATTGCTGACTTCAGGTGATCTGCCTTCCTCAGCCTCCCAAAGTGCTGGGATTACAGGCATAAGCCACCACAACCAGCCTTTATTTTGTTTTTGAGATAGGGTCTTACTCTGTTGCCCAGGCTAGATTGCAGTGGTGTAATCGTGTCTCACTATGTCCTCAGTCTACTCAGGTTCAGGTGATCCTGCCACCTGAGCCTCCCAAGTAGCTGGGACTACAGGCATGTGCCACTATGCCCAGGTATTTGGTTGGTGCAAAATTAATTGCAGTTTTTGTCATTAATGGCAAAAATCACAATAACTTTTGCATCAACCTAATAATTTTTGTATTTTTTCTAGAAATGGGGTTTTGTTACATTGCCTAGGCTGGTATCAAACTCCTAGGCTCAAGTGATCTGCCAACCTCTGCCTCCCAAGTTGCTGGGCTTAGCCTAGCTAAAGAGATGTCTAATACACGGTTAATCCTCTGAAGCCTCCATCCAACTGCCGACATTTCTTTTTTCTTTTTTGAGACGGAGTCTCGCTCTGTTGCCCAGGCTGGAGTGCAGTGGCGCGATATTGGCTCACTGCAAGCTCTGCCTCCCAGGTTCATGCCATTCTCCTGCCTCAGCCTCCTAAGTAGCTGGGACTACAGGTACCTGCCACCACACCCGGCTAATTTTTTGTATTTTTAGTAGAGATGGGGATTCACCGTGTTAGCCAGGATGTTCTCAATCTCCTGAACTCATGATCCACCCGCCTCAGTCTCCCAAAGTGCTGGGATTGCAGGCATGAGCCACTGCGCCCGGTCCTGCCAACATTTTTTATCCGGTACCTTTGTGATTGAGAGGGGAGCTCACCCCTCTTCCACTATTCTAGGAAAATCATATCCATTTTTGGACAGCTCAAATAATTAAAAATCAGGCCTTAATTTTGAGCATCAATCTGGTTTTTTTGTTCTGCAGTCTCTATCAAACTTGTATAGTAGATGCTTGTGGCCCTTGAAAATATTTTATTTTTTGACTAAAGTTTTAATGCTTAAAATTAATTATTAGCCTCAGAAGTAGAGATTTTACTTATCTGGCTCCTCTCAAAAAATCAGATCTTTAAACACGGGGCTGGTTTCCCAAAAAGAAAAATAGGAAGGACTTGAGCAGCTGCTGCCTGATTTTTGTTGGAGTCTGAGCAAGCCATACGGCCATACTCAACACACTCTGGGTCATCTTTACCTGGTCCACCTCATCATCTTCATTGTTGGCCCAGCCCCTTTAGATGTTGGATTTGAGGCCTCTCTTTCTTGTTACTGCTTCTGGGAATCTCAGACAGTTCTTCATCCTCCTTTATGTGATCACCTCTTCTGCTCTGGATTCAGTGACTGTCACTCTCCCAAGCTTCCTCAAGCCCCACATCCTCCAGGTGTCCATCTCCCTGCCAGAACCAGGTTTCCAAACTCTCTACCATCTTGGTTTCTCCTCTAGATCCTTCAGTGTGTTAAAGTTTTTCCCAAAAGCAAAAAGCAACATTCATTTATTGAATGGCCAATACAGCATGTTCACTTTGGAGTTTCAGATTTGTTTCCATCTTCAAAATCCTGGGTTTGTACATCTTCATTCTTCTCCAAGTCTTCCCTCCTCCACACTTGTTTCCTTCCATTCAGTGTTCCTTTGACATTTTAATTTTACTCTCCTTTCATATCTGCAGCCTGCCCAATTCACTCACGCATTATTCCCAATTTTATTAAGAGATTATTGCTTACCTACAAAATAAATCTCCTCACATCTCAGTAGCTGCCAGTTCAGGTTCAGTTAATAATGTCTTCCCTTGATCTTTTGCAAATAGTTTCACACTTCATTAAGAACCTTAGTAAAGCTCTCCAACGCACTCACATGCACTGACTCTTACCCACACACTAATATGCAGCAGGAGGCCAACGTATTTACTCATGAGCTCTTCTGATAAGTAGAAAATGATCTTTATTGGGAATGAATGCTTTTATAAGTGTTTTGATCAATAGACTAGGAGGTGGGTCCAGTTCCCAGCTCTGACTCACCACCCTGCATTGTTCTGGAAATTAGCTACTCTCAGTTACCCAGTGAGGGAAAAGTGGTTTTGCATAAAAACCAAAGAAAAGTTTGAATTCCTAGGGGAAAATCAAGGAGAAAAGAGAAAGGAGGCAACTAGTGACTGCATGGGTCAGTGACAGCCCATGGTGGGGTGGCCAGAGAAGGACTTGTGGAGAAAAGTCCCTCTAACTCTCATGTCCTCATCTTTTAGTAAAGTCTGCATTGATCACCAGTTCTCTTTGGGACAGTGGATTTCTTTGGGGGAAGGCAAAACTTTGTCAAGTTTTGTATCCAGGCTTTGAGAGGTCAAAAGCAGGATGGTGTGTCCAGAGATGGTGTGGACCCTGGAACTAGAGACATAGCAGATCATGGAAGGAAACGTCTCTAAGAGTTGAAGAAATGGTAGATGGCCTATGATGTCCACAGGCCATGCCTGGATTCTGAGCTAATAATACCAGTTCCCCAAGATGCTGAAATCCTTAGCTCTCCTGTTAGTTATCTATTTTTTTGCCATTTATCTACTGATTAATATATCATTTTTCTGTATCAATGGCCTTAAAGTTAGCCAAGCAAATACTTTCTTTGACATATCGAACCACAAAACTTCACCCCTAGGTTGGAGATGTGGAGCAGTGAGTGGGTTTTATAGGCTCACCAAAGTTAAGAAATGGAAAAGAACTTAAGTATCCTAAAGAAGTGTCTGAATTCCCTCTGCTCCATTGGTATATACTTGCAAACTGTATTTGAGCACCCCCATTGGAGGGGCTCACTTCTTGAATCAGCCCAACACATTCTTGGGCAACTATGAGATAGGAAATACCTGCCTTAGACTGATGCAAGTTTCTTCCTTCATAATTCTACCTACTTACCCTCAACCTACAACTAGGTACACCTAGAACAAACACATTGCTCTGACAATAACATGCTTAAGATATTTTAGAGATGAAAGTCTCCAGACCCTTTTCTTTGTGTTACTTAGTTTTGCTTTCAGTGTTCCTCTTACAGCATGCACTTAATCCCCCAGAACATTCTAGTGACTCTCCTCTGGATGAACTCCTGTAGGTGTGTCTTCCAAAACAAATGTAATAATCAGAACTGAATGTAATGTTATAGATATGTGATCAGCATAGTGCCCCGTCAATTCTATGCCTGTAATAACTTCATCCTTTACTATCTGGCTAAGGAGAGTTCCCATACCTACCACGCATGTACCACCTCCTGGTATTAGGCAAGGCAAAACAGAGACCTGTTTTGTTTCAATTCTGCAGCACATTTTGTAGATAGAACAACTTCCATCTCAGAGAATTCTGTCATAGGTCAGAGAGTCTTTTCTTAGGAGAATAAGCTCTAAACCAATAGCAGCATGAATCATAGACTAGTGAGTCCTAAACAGTAGTTTCAATTTCTGTGAAGACTTCACAAAGTGATCTGAAGATTTTCTGATTGACTACTCTAAGAACTCAAGTTTCTGAAATGAATGTCATTAGAGGCCATCCAATTCAAGACAGGTTCAGCAAAGACATGGTTATCTTTTTCTGATCTCTTTTCATAAAAATAAGTATCCAGCGAAGCTGCCATCTTTTCAGTGTTTATGTTGCCAATTAAAACAGTTGGCTGTTTTCTATATTTAAAAAAAAATAATTTCTCATCCTGTAAACACACCTCCGCATAGCCTGCAACAGTCAGAACTGAAAGGAGAATAAATAAGACGGATGAGCAAAAGCATAGTGAAAAATGATTTGCTTTTTACTAAATTAAATTGCTGCTTAATTGCCATGATTTTTGTTATTGTTATTCTAGAGATACAACAATGGTGAAATTATGATTGTAATGGAGTCCTAATTGGGCACTTAGTGTGTGTCGATACCGTGAAGGCATTTTCTTATTTAACATTCATAGCAACACCATGGAATGAGGGGGCAGAGGCTCAGGGGAGGGATATGTCTTGCAGTGAGTGGTGTGCTGCACCAGAGGTGTGCTGGTTCTGCCAGGTGCAGGCTCTGGGGAGAAGGGAGAAAAATCTCTTTCTTAACTGAGTTATTTTGTGTTATGAAAGGGTAGCTTCTCTCTTCTTAGCATCCTGGTTTCTTCCAATAACATGTTAGCTATTGTTACTACAAGTGTTATATAAGGTGATGTGGGAGACTCAGAAATGAAAAGAAAGAATGCACATAGTGTAGGTTTTGGTACATAGTATATGCTCAATAAATATCATTCTAAAATATATATCGTTCAGTAGAATAGTCAGAGCTGAACACTCTGTCATGCAAGACAGTTTTAAATAGAGATGTTCATTCATTCAACAAATATTTGTTGAAAACTTAATACATTCCAGGAAGAAACAAAGGAGCAGAAGGGAGGGAAATCTTCCATTGGAAAGTCCTTGATATTTTCTTAGCAGCTTAACTATACCCTTTCTTATAGGAGAAAATAGACACCTAAAACAAGCCAGTAATTTATTCAAGGTCAACTAGCTGGTCCCTGGAAGAATCTGTGTTTGAACCTGTGTTTGTACAATATGCCACATGCTTGAAGATTTCACTGCCCCATTCAGCTTCTCAGCATGAAGTTTTCCAGTTCCTGGCACTTGATCTGGAAGCCGTAGGGTTTGGGAAATGAGGACAGATGATGAAGCGGGTGAGTGGTGGAGAGCAGACCAAGGTTGGGCTCCTCTTGTGCTTATAGCTCAGTGCTGCAGGCCTGGTAGGGATCCGTGCCAGACCAAAGGGAAGCCCCTCAGGGCTTGGGAGATTGTAGAGCATCTTTTAAGGCTCAGAGCATCCTGCTGTATTCCTTGCTGTGCAATCAAAAACATCCTTCCAGCTCCTTGAGCCAGAGATGATGCAAAGAACTAAGAAACATAAAATTCAATTTGGGAACTAATTTAATCCTGAGGGTGGGAACCCAGTTTTGAGGTCAATGTTTTGGAAACATGAGAGGCCTAAATCAAATTTTAAACTCCAGGCCTGAGGGAGTGGTACTGGCCCAAGGATCTGTGACCTGTGACCACAATCCTTCGTTCCTCTGTCTGTGAGTTCTTTATTTGCCTGTCTCGTGCAAGGAAGTGTAAGGTTATGCAAAGAATGAGAGTTTGGATTAGGTTCTAATCCTGGCTCACCAGTTAACCTGTTGTATTATGTATGGCTTTTTGGTTGCATGTTTTATAAACATCAGAAAGCCAGCCTGACCTAGCTGAGGCCGAGAGAGAGATTACTGGGATATTTCATTGGAGAATTGAGCCCCTGACCAAAACCAGAAGGAATAAGAAGTTCCCAGTAAAAGGGAGTGGGCTCAGAGAAAAAACAGATATACATATTACTTGTTATATACCTTAGGGAATTATATTGAACCTCAGTTTGCCCATCCATAAAACTGGAACAACAGCAGGTTGTCTTCTAGGTTTATTGTAAGGGTTAGATGCAACAACACTTGCGTATTAGGCATCTACTGCATATATAATACGTTTTTATTATCTATAAATTAAACAACTTTTTTTTTTGAGATGGAGTCTCGCTCTGTCGCCCGGGCTGGAGTGCAGTGGCTCGATCTGGGCTCACTGCAACCTCCACCTCCCAGGTTCAAGCGTTTCTCCTGCCTCAGCTTCCCTAGTAACTGGGACTACAGGTGCGTGCCACCATGCTCAGCTAATTTTTTGTGTTTTTCATAGAGAAGGGGTTTCACCGTGTTAGCCAGGATGGTCTTGATCTCCTGACCTCATGATCCGCCTGCCTGGGCCTCCCAAGTGCTGGGATTACGGGTGTGAGCCACAGCGCCCAGCCTAAACAACTTCTATCTTTCATACATGTTTATTGTTTTTCTCCTATGCTAAATTAATTTATGTTGATACTTGAAAATATGTGAAATAGAAAAATATTACTACTATCCATAGTCTATGTAATTTTCTACACATGATTATATATAATATGTTACCTTGTTCTTAGTGTAATTTGCAGGAATATTTTCACATGTGTTTGTAGAATAGTTTGAACTTGGCCAGTGACTACTGGCAGGGTCAGGAATATCCATTGAGAAAAGGGGAGAAAGCCCTCAGACAAACATTTGCATGTGTTACTTTGCAGATAAAAGGCAGCCCTTCATTGAGAAGAGGAGAAATAAAGTGTAGATGGCATGAATCCTGTCAGGTTCATAAGTCCGTGTGGTCTTATGTCTGAGCTTGAGAGAGAAAAGACCTTCTGGTTAAATTTGAAGTGGGGGCAGGGGGCAAGGTGCAGTAGGTCACACCTACTCTCAAAGTGTAAGCCCAGCACTTTGAGAGGCCAAGGCAGGCAGATTGCCTGAGGTCATGAGTTCAAGACCAGCCTGGCCAACTTGATAAAACCCTGTCTCTACTAAAAATACAAAAATTAGCTGGGCATGGTGGTGGGCACCTGTAATCTCAGCTACTCAGGAGGCTGAGGCAGGAGAATCGTTTGAACCCAGGAGACAAAGGTAGCAGTGAGCAGAGATGGTGCCACTGCACTCCAGCCTGGGTGACAAAGCGAGACTCCATCTTAAAAAAAAAAGAAAATTTGAAGAGGGGTTCTCATGAGGGAACTTTATGAAGGGGATAATCCCCCACTTCTTAAACAAAGACAATGAGGCACTGATGAGTTGGAAATATGGGCTCCTTGCCCCTCCCTGGTATCCAGGAGGACTGTGGTTTCAGAAGCATCAAAGACAGCTATCTGGGGCCAGATTTAGGGTAGGCATGCTGAGTCCTAGTATTTTGAGGGTAGTGGACATAAGCGAGGGATCATGGAGAGGAAAAGCAAGCAGAAAGAGAGTGCCACATGTGAGCTTAGGACAGACTTCCCAGTGAACACAGATGAAGCATTCTCCTGGGACATTCCGAAACAACTGGATGAAATGTCATGAGCAGGTGGGGACAAGAGCTAATGACTTTTGACATATTACTATTATGTGCTCTAGTGAGGTACAGGGAATTCACATTTCATTATTAACTCTGAGCATCCGTTTTATACCTGCATACAGTACAATTAGAGATGCACTAGAATTTCCTTTATTTAGTCCCCTACTTTTTACTGTTTGGATGGCTTCCAGTTGTTCATTATCATAAATTCTATAGTAATGAAGAGCGACCTACTAAGCTTTTTGTTGGGCTTATGTTAATTTTTAACTGCAGTATCAATGGGAGAAAACAGGCTTTTCTCTCCTCAAAGAGGAAAGAAAGAAATAATTAAACTGTGATGAATCATTATAAAAATTACTGAATGAAGTCCTTAAAGTGGATCAAAATATATCATTTCTTTAGATTTTCTATTTTGACCTCATAATGCACACAAACATAACAAATGTTACAGTGCATATACACATGCATGTATAATTACATCCTCATACATAATATACATACATACACATTATATATACTTGATTGTAAATGGCAATGTTAGAAGAGTAATTAATTGGCTGTTGGGCTATTCTTGCATCTCTGTATTACTTAAATTTAAGAAAAGGCTGATTCCTGATGGTGTTGACCATGAACAGTCATCTCATCATTGCTTTGGTGGCAATAGTTGCCACTTCTGTTGGATAAAATCCTGATTCTTTTTTTTTTTTAAACTGGGGTCTCGCTCTGTTGCCCAGGCTGGAGTGCAGTGGCACAGTCTCTGCTCACTGCAAGCTCCACCTCCCGGGTTCACGCCATTGTCCTGCCTCAGCCTTGTGAGTAGCTGGGACTACAGGTGTCCGCCACCACACCTGGCTAATTTTTGTATTTTTACTAGAGACGGGATTTCACCATGTTAGCCAGGATGGTCTCGATCTCCTGACCTTGTGATCCACCTGCCTTGGGCTCCCAAAGTGCTAGGATTACAGGCATGAGCCACCATGCCGGGCCAAAATCCTGATTCTTTAGACCAAGCTGGCTTATCCATGATTCAAGATCCCAGTGGCCCACCAAAGGGATCCACAGTTTTGTAAAAGGAAGGCTTCTGTAGAAATGGTCTAAATATGATGTGCTTTGGGAACCTGTGGTTTTTGCAAAACAACTTTAGCAGTTGCTTCTGAGCCTGGGCTACATTGTAGAGTGTTCCCAAGGCCTCGCAATCCTACTTCCCCCAGAACAAATGCTTTTGTGTTAGTTTTATTGTTTTTCTGTCCCATAAAAGGTTTCCTTGTAAGCTAGGACTCCCTGAAATAAAAGTTTATAAAGCACCTCATGTTAAACAACCTCACAGGAATCACCTGATTCCTGCCGGTTCTTGCGACCATCCCTGTATTATTTTATCAGGGATAAATTGTTCTTTTTCCTTCTTTCCCATTAATTATCAGATAACATTACTCTCTCTTTCTCTAATTCTTTCTTCCACATGCACTCGAGTTTATGAAAATATTATCAGTGTTTTACTTTAAAATTACATATGTAGTCATATATATGTATATAATTGTGTGTGTGAATATTCATTCAGATCTATATAAACTGCCTTGGGTGGATTTTCATAATTGTTAAAGAGAAAATCCATATTGAGGATATATATATACACATACACACACACACACACACACACACACACCCCTCCTCGCCCCATGGAATAAATCTCATGGTAGTCAACAATCTTCTGTTGGTGAAAAAACACTGTGCTTCTGATTTCTTTGCCAGTTAAACATTAAACTGGTATATTTACTCATTTGGGATAGAAGTTCAGAAATGTGATTGCTGGGTCAAAGAATGTAATTTTTTTTCTTACATTAAGAAAGATATTGCAATTTTATTCTTCAAAACCACACAACAATGAACATTTCCACCAGTGATGTATAATGTTAACTCTATTTTCTCTTCTTACATTCCTGCCTGAAGTAGGAGTACTTACTCTCTATAGTTTTTGTCAAATTTTTGATGTAAAGTGTTATATTGTGCGTAGTGTAATTTGCATTCTTCTGATTAGTAGGTAGGCTCAGTAACTTTTCTTAATTGTATTATTTAAAACTGGTTTTGTTCTTTTGTGAAATGCTTATTCATATTCAGTGCCCATTTTTATATGAGATTTTTAGTTATCTATCTGAAAAGATTATATTCAATAATAATCTCCTCAGTCACATATATTGCAAATATTTTATTTTGAAATAATAATTTTAAATATTTCTTTTGACTTAATTTCTGGCATCTCCTTTTAGTTTTAGGATTTATTTTTTGTAGGTGTTGCGTTTCCTGTTCTAGTTTAAAAAAATTTTGTCTTCTATTAATGGTTATATTGAAATTTGCCAAGATTTTTATTGTTTGATTTCTTTTATAGTTAAAACTTTAATCCACTGCTATTTTATCATTTAAAGGAGATCTAGGTCTATCTTCTTTTGCATGAACAGCCAGTTGTAGCAGAACTCTTTATTAAATAAACCTACTTTCACTCCCTTTACTATAGAAATCACCTTTATCATCTATACATTCCCTTTTTTAACGGGATTTCTTCTTGTATTAGGTTCTTCTTGCATTGGTTTAAAGAAATACCTGAGACTGAGTAACTTTTGTAAAGAAAAGATGTTTAATTGGCTCACAGTTCTGCAGGTTGTACAGGATCATAGCAATGGTATCTGTTTCTAGGGAGGCTTCTGGAAGTTTACAATCATGGCGAAAGGAGAAGTGGGAGTTTCTATGTGTCAAGGGCAGGAGCAAGAGAGATGGGGGAGGTACCAAATAGTTTGAAACAACCAGATCTCATGAGAACTCACTCTGGTGAGGACAGCACCAAGAGGATGGTGTTAAACCATTCATGAGAAACCCACCCCCGTGGTACAATCACCTCCCACCAGGCCCCACCTCCAACAATGGGGATTACAATTCTACAGGAGATTTGGGCAGGGACACACATCCAAACTGTATCACTGTGTCTCACTTTACTGATGCATTTATTCCCATTCACATATTATACTATTTGAGTTAAAGAGGCTTTTTTGCGTGGTTTATGTTCCATGAAACACTTCCCCTCACCAGATTTCTTTTGAGAACACTCATCAGTTTCAGGCAGTATTCTTTTGTATAAACTTTGAAATTATTTTATGCAATTTCAAAAAAAGCATTCTAATTAATATTCAACTTTATATATATATATATGTATATATATATATATATGGACATCAACTTTGAAGAGCTAACCTTTTCTATGATATTCAATATTTCCAACTTGGAGCACAGTTTCTCTTTCCATTAACTCAGATAAAATATTATGGTTTCAGTCAGATTTTTATAGTTTCTTCATATATGTCTGATACATTCTGGTAATTTTATTTCTAAAGTATTTTATTGCTTTTGTCACAATTCCTTCATTTTCATTTCTAGCCCATTATATTTTTAATGGATAAAAAATTTTGATATTTTTAGCTAGCCAACTCATCAAATCAAAACTTACTAATTCTGGCGGTGTATGTGCCATAAATAGTCTCTTGAGCTTTACAGGTATGCAAAAGTGTCATCAGAAATTCATAACTTTATCTCATTCACCCATTCATTAATTCCTTCATTCACCCATTTACCATTTATTGATTGGATTAATGCCATGTGCCAAGAACTTTTCTAGGTGCTTAGACTCTACTGGTAAATAAGTAGCCCAAGATTCCTGGTTTGGTGGAACTTAAATTGTAGCAGAGTTAACTGCACTAGAAAGGAAAGCAAAATAATAAGGGGTCCAAAGTGGCCAAATGGAGGTTGAGGATTGGTAAGAGAGGAAGTCAGAGATACAATGAAGTATTGGAGTATGGAGGGAAATTCATGTTGAATCTAATAGACCATTGTAAGAAATTTGCCTTTTAGCAAAAGAGAGAGCAAGAGATATTAAGAGAAAGAAAAATGGGGAGCCATTGCAGTGGTTTTATTATTTTTTTCTTTCTAGACATAAACTGAAAAGAAAAACTTGAATTACAGCACAAGAGTAGCTGAACAGAACTTGAGTTCAAACAAGAAGTATTTGTGGGTTCCAAAGGGCTATAATTAATATAGATGCTTTTATCCAGAGATAAAAAATAAGGTCCATTCCTTCTTTGACCTCAATCCGTTCACCGCTTTCTCAGGCTGACTTTACTCTGCATCTTTTTGTGCCTCTGCCCTGTGCAGCAATGCTGGAACATTTGGGCAAACAGAGTAACTGGTAGGACACTCCAGTCTGCTCGTTGCCTACACAGGCTGGCAGCGGAAGCCAATCAGTGGCCTCAATCAGGAGAAGGATTCCAATTCCCTGATTGTAAAGATGGAGAAGTTGTCCAGGTACGGTGGCTCAGGCCTGTAATCCCAGCACTTTGGGAGGCCGAGGCAGGTGGATCACAAGGTCAGGAGTTCAAGACCAGCCTGGCCAAGATGGTGAAACCTCATCTGTATTAAAAATACAAAAAAATTAGCTGGGCGTGGTGGTGGGCGCCTGTTAATCCCAGCTACTTGGGAGGCTGAGGCAGAGAATTGCTTGAACCTGGGAGGTAGAGGTTGCAGTGAGCCAAGATCATGCCACCATGCCACTGCACTCCAGTCTGGGTGACAGAGTGACACTCAAAAAAAAAAGACAGGGGAAGTAGGCAGGCAATTGTTTTCTACTGAATGCTTACTTTGGCCATTGCAGTGTTTTGAGCAGATAAATGACCCAATATGACTTATGTTTTAAAAGAATAACTCTGGCTGCTATGTTGAAAAAAAAAAAAAAGCCTGTAAGGAGGCTATAGAAAGCTGTTAGGAGGCTCTTTTAGAAATCCAGGACAGAGGTGATGGCGGCTCTGAACAGAGGTATGAGAAGTGGCTGAAATCTTGATGTAATATGATGGTGGAGCCAACAGGAATTCTTGCTGGATTGGATGTCGGGTCTGAGGAAAAGGGAGCAGTCAGGGATGACTTTAGGATTTGGGCTTAAGAAACTGGATTTTTCACCAGTTGAGATGGGGGAGGCTGTGGGAAGAGCAATTTCACTGTGAGGGAAGAGGGGAGGATTGGAAATAACCATTAAAAGTTTCTCAGCATATGAGTGATTTTTAAAACCTTAAAAGTGAATGAGATCACCAAGAAGGGAATGTAGATGGAGGAGAGTGTCAGTACTGTGATTCCAAGTCACTACAATATCAAAATTTGTGGTGAAGAAAAGGAACCAGCAAAGGAAACTGAGAAAGAGATGCCTCGTGTACTTGGAGGGATCACAGGAAGCCAGTGTGTCAGTGAAGTGGAAATGATCAACCACCTCAAAGCTACTGATGATCATAGCTCAGTGTCCCTGGGAAGCTACACTGGGACAGAGGTTTCCAGGAAGACAATTTTCAAGGTATACCCTCAGGAAGAAGACTGAAACGAAGCAAGAGACACAGAACTAAACAGAAAAATAAGTTGAGCAGTGATGGGGCTGTAACAGAGGCCTCAGCAGCACCCAAAAGGAGCTCTGGGGCTGGGGTGGCCATTCAGGGATGTCCTGAGTTGAAGTAGAGGTGCCATACTTGGTAGCCTCCCATGGACAATCACTGGATGTGGGCTGCCCCAAGAAGGGAACATAATCTTAGGTGAAATCCTTTGGGAAATTCCTGGGGAGGGGACTCCGAGGTGAGCTGTGAGCAGCCAAGGCTCCTGGCAGCTGTGCAAATGAATTTCTTGCCCCTGAAAGGGAATGTGGGTGATACACCACTACACCCACAAGTGGTAAAAGATGAAATTGACGCAGGCTTCAGCAGCATGGAGGTTTTTTGCAGATCATGAGCACTTTGGGGTTGGAGTGGTCGGGACAAAAGCCAGCTTGAAGTAGGATAAGAATAAATGGTTAAAAAGAGATTGAAGAATAAGCAAATACATAGCAGCCACTTTAATGGGCTTTGATGCAGAGAACAGCAAAGATTTGTTGTGGTAGCTGGAGGGCAAAGTGAGTCAAGGAGGTTGTAGCATGTTTGTATGCTAATGGCCCTGATGCTGGAGGAAGCAGAAAGAGTAATGGTTGGTGCTCAATAAATATTTATTGAATGAATATAAAAAAAAAAGAGTGAAGTTTAGAACTGCAAGAGCAATGTCTTAGAGGATTCTTTCACCGTGTTTTAAATTAGTATTTCATTTATGTCAGTGCAGTTATGATAACCATCAATCATGTGGAATATTGATGAAGTTAATGGAACTCTCATCTTGTGCTTGATTTTAAGAGCAGTGGCTTCAGAGTTTCACCGTTTTGAACACCTTAAACAGAGTAATGCTTAAGAGTAGATTTACATAGAGAATCATGACGTAGTTTTGATTTTTTGATATAGTCGTAATAGCTACTGAATTTAACCAAATTCCTTTCTAGCATTTGTTCTTATGAGCTTACCCTACCTCCCTTCTGCCCCCAGCACACACTTGTCTTAGTAGTGGAGTGGTTAAGATCAGGGACAGAGGAGCCCAAATTTCTGGGGGTTTTAGGCCTACCACTTACTCTCCGTGTGATCACAGGGATACAAGTTATCTTCTTTATGCCTTGGGTTTCCCATCTTCACAGTTCAATGATAATTATGATTACAATGACCAAAATAGGGTTGCAATGAGATGGTAACTGTGTCAATATGTATACCTTATGTAGCAGAGTATCTGATGCACAATCAATACTGAAGATAAATTTGGTATCAATATTTTTATTACTATTATATTAATAAATTTCCTAATACAGTATTTTTGGAATTAAGCCCACCAAGTCGTGCCATTATCGTGTTTGGCAATATTGCAAATTTTGCATCCTAAGTCATAAATAACATTGACATACAGTTACTGTAATTATTGCCATTGTTGTGTCTTTTTCAGATCTTTGCAGAACTTTGTCTTAAAGTGACACTGATTGAAGAGTTGCGTTGAGCTTTTCATTTTCCTTGTGCCATCAGAAGTTTTAAATAGCATTAGAAATAGGTGGTTTTTACAAGTTTACATAGAACTCAATTGTGAAACCACCTAGCCTGATGTCTTTTTTTAAGAATAAATCTTTATTTGAGTTTTCAATAGTTTTTTGGGTAACTGGTCTGCTCAGATTTTCTACTTCTGAGTAGTTTTGGTAGTTTGTATTTTGGTTGGGAGATATCCTTTTTTTCTAGGTTTGTTTTAATTTATTTGCAGCAGATTTGCACATATTATTTATTTATAATTTTTAGTTTTTTTACATATGAGTTTAAGCCTCCTGTTTCATTTTGTACCACAAATATTTTACTTTATCTCTTTTTTTAGTCTCATAAGGCATTTATATACTTTATTGATCTTTTCAAAGAACCATATTTTTAATGCATTTCTTCTGAAATGTATATACTTTTTCCTATATATTTTATTAATTTCAGTTTTTACTTGAATAATTCTTTCTTCATTAGACTTTTGGGTTTACACTCAGTTATTTCCTAAGAAAAGGACTAATTTTCTTTGTATTTTGTCTTCCTTCTTCCAGAATAATGCCATTTTAGGGTCTAAATTTTTCTCTGAATACTGATTTTATTGTGGCCCATGGGTTTTAATATAAAGTTTTCTCCTTTTCATTGCTTTTCAGATAGAATGTAATTTCAGTTGCACTTGTCGCTTTGTGTTTTTTGCTTCTAAGTAGTCAATAATTTTTGGTCTTTTTTGTTATTTATTATTTATAGTCATTATGATTTTGTTCATAGTATGTATTCTGTCAAACTTCTATTTTAATTTTTTAGGGTTTGTGTAGTCATTATTCTTATCAATTTTCATAAATTCTTGTTAGACATATGTAAAATGTATAGTATATATTTGAAGAATGAAGAGTAATATACACACATATAATTTACAAATATGTATACAATATATAAATTGCATAATTACAGCTTATAGAATACTAGTACAACTATTTCAGCTTTTTAATTGGATGGCTGGTATATCTTTACTCATCTTTTCTATTTTCTACTTTTTAATTACTTCATATTCAATTCATTTTTTGTCAACCACATGGAGATGGTTCATATTTTTTTAAACAAGTTTGGCAGCCTCTGCTCGTTGACATACAGTATAAGAACAACAATATATGATTTATTTATTTCAACTTTTTCATATTTATTATTTATTGCCCTTTGTTATTTACAGTTATTCTTTTTATTTTTGCTAGTCTGATGTAGTTACTATCTATACCTATTTAGCCTTTGTCAATTTAGAATGTATGCTATCTTTTTTGATAGCACAATCAATGATGTCTTCTTGCTTGAAGCTCAAAATTGCTCTTCCTGTACTATTACATTAAAATAAGATACCAGTTGTGACTCCTAGCCAAGGTTCCTTAGCCCATATGCCCATTGCTTTCCTCTTACCTCAATGTAATATGAATTTGGAAATGCTTGTCTTCCCCTCGGTCTATCTCACATCTTCAGGGTTTTATTCACAGAAGGAGTTTTTGTTCTTTCAGGTTTAAACATTGTCCTTTGTGGCATGTGACTTCTATTTCAGGAATTCTTTTTTGGTATGTCTGCTATGTGTTCCAAGACTCTTGATGACTGGATCTGTATCCCTACCTCTGTCTTGATTCGCTTTTTATTCTTATGAAAACCCTCTGTCTTCCCTTGTCTAGATATCTCTCAACAAATGTTTAACAACAAACAACATTTGTTGTTTGAACTTCAGCATTTTCTTCAGGTGAGATGTGGGTGATATTTTCTCTAAGTCCTTGCAGATTTCCATCCTTTTCTTTTCTTTTCTCTTCTCTTCTCTTCTCTTCTCTCTCTTCTCTTCTCTTCTCTTCTCTTCTCTTCTTTCTTTCTTTCTTTCTTTTTTCTTTCCCTTCCTTCCTTCCTCTTTCTCTCTTTCTTTCTCTTTTTCTTTCTTTTTTCTTTCTCTTTCTCCCTCCCTCCTTTCTTTTCTTTTCCTTTCTTTCTTTCTTTTTTCTTTCTTTCTTCCTTTTTTCTCTCTCTCTCCTTCTCTCCTTCTTTCTTTCTCTCTCCTCCCTCCCTGCCTCCCTCTCTCGCTCCCTTTTGAGACAGAGTCTCACTCTGTCATCCAGGCAGGAGTGCAGGGGTGCAATCATGGCTCACCACAACCTCAACCTCCTGGGCTCGGGTGATCCTTCCACCTCAGCCTTCTGAGTAGCTGGGACTACAGGCATGCACCACCATATCTGGCTAATTTTTTGCATTTTTGTACAGACAAGGTCTTGCCATGTTGGCCAGGCTGCAAGATGATCTTTCTTTCACATCAACAAGTACATCTTATTATTGTGATTTAACATACAATTCTTGGGTCAATGTTCATTTTCTTAGAAGTCTCAAAATACTGTTCTACTATCTCCTTTCTACCTTTGAAACTTACTGTTTTTTTTTCTGCATAGAGGCTTGAAACGTTTTCTCCTTATCCCTGAGATCCAAAAGTGAAGAACAGTGTCAGACTTTGGCTTGATGTGTGTGTATTTTTTAATATCAGTCTTGCCTAGGATTGGGTAAGGCTTTGGGCTTCTGACTCAGGCCTTTCTTTAACTCAGTATACTTTAAAATGTATTAACTTTTTATTATTTTTCTTCAGCTACTGTCTTTGTTCACGTGTAAGTACCAGTATTGTAAATCAAACATAACCCACCTATTCTCCTCATCTCTTGCCTTTCTCCTCACAGATCCATTCCTTTTTTTGTTTGTTTTTTTTTTTTTTGATGGAGTCTCGCTCTGTCACCCAGGCTGGACTGCAGTGACGCGATCGCAGCTCACTGCAAGCTCCACCTCCTGGGTTCATGCTATTCTCCTGCCCCAGCCTCCCAAGTAGCTGGGACTACAGGCACCTGCCACCACGCCTGGCTAATTTTTTGTATTTTTAGTAGAGACGGGGTTTCACCATGTTAGCCAGGATGGTCTCGATCTCCTGACCTTGTGATCCACCCGCCTTGGCCTCCCAAAGTGCTGCCATTACAGGTGTGAGCCACTGCACATGGTCCCATTTCTTAATCTTTTCTCCTGGTTTGAGATTTTTCTTCTACTTGGTCTTCCAGGTTCTAACAATGACCACCTTCTTCTTCAACTACCAAAGGTTTTAGTTTAAAAGAATTATTATATACAGTTGATTCTCATTATTCATGGATTCTGTGTTTGCAAATTTGTCTGCTTACTAAGATATATTTTTAGCTTTAAAACAAATACCCATGGAGCTTTCACTGTCATACATGGACATCCTCAGAGTGGCAAAATTTGGGGGAATGCACACGTTCCCAGCTGAGGCCAAACAACACCACCTTATTGCTTCAGCTCTTGTACTGTAAACAAATGTATTTTTCATGGTGTATTTACTGCCATATTTTTTACATTATTATGCCTTTTTGGGTAGTTTTACTATTTAAAGTAGCCCCCAAGCTTGATGCCGAAGTCTAGTGTTCCTAAGCACAACAAGGCCATGACGTGCCTTAGGAAAAAAATGTACGTGTTAGATAAGCTTTGTTCTGGCATGGGCTATACTGTTGTTCAGGCACATTAATTGATATGGTTTGGTTCTGTGACCCCACCAAAATCTCCCGTGGAATTTTCACTCCCAATGTTGGGGGAGGGACCTGGTGAGAGGTGATTGGATCATGGGGGCGGATTTTCCCCATCCTGTTCTCATGCTAGTTAGTGACTTCTCATGAGATCTGATGGTTTAAAAGTGTGTGGTACTTCCCCCTTCACTCTCTCTCTTTCCTGCTCCACCATGGAAAGATGTGCCTTGCTTCCCCTTCACCTTCTGCTGTGATTGTAAGTTTCCTGAGGCCTCCCCAGCCATACGAAACTGTGAGTCAATTAAACCTCTTTTCTTCATAAACTACACGGTCTCAGCTAGTTATTTATAGCAATATGAGAATGGACTAATACATGAATGAATCTACAATATATATTAAATCAGGTGTTTTTTTAAAAGAATCACATATAGAATAAGATTATATATTGATTGGTTGATAAGATTGTTGTGATCAGAGGCTCACAGAAACCTCACCTTGTATGTCCTCTAAGAGCAATAGTTCAGTATTCTCTACTCACAGAAACTTTATTAAACAGCTACTGCCAATAATGACACTTGGCTCTGTCTACTTCTCTGAAGTGTTTTCTGGTGCTGTAATGTACTCTCAAGCATTATTATTTTGTTTGTTTAAGTTGCCTGCCTTCTCTAGCATTGTTTTGCTACCAGATGGCTTGTGTTTCCTTTTTCTAACTATTAGGTCTCTCTTGAGTGGTTTGTGATTTTCCACTACCCATTCAATGGAGTTTAGGTTCAGCTACCAATATCTTAGTTTTGATCTCCAAATATGAGAAAAAGGATTTTGGTCTCTGTGCTACAGACTAATAATCTACTAGACTCAGTTAAAAGGGGGACTCAGTCTACCTGTCCAGATCCTACAAAGCTTCTCTGAGAACAGGGAAGTCAACAGATCTTCCCAGAAACACATTTTCCAGCTCCGGAAAATTTGGAGGGCCAAAGAGGTCACACTCTTTCTAGTTCTGCATGCTCCACTTCTCAACCCAGGACTCTCTCCATTGGTTTCCAGGCTCTCACCTAACCTGGGGGAGCAGAAATCCTTCAGCAGCATTTTCTGTCGAGATTTCTGCATGTCCCAAGGCCTTGTTTATCCTCATAATGCATCCTCTATCTACTGACAACACGTTCACAGAGATGGGTAGCAGTTGGGAGTTGAGAAAGAGATGTGGGTATCATAAAGATGCCATCTTTCCAGAATTGGATTCTGAAGTATATTATGCATCCATGAATGCTGCCATATTCAGTGAACACCGTCTTTCTCCACAAATAAATTATTTGCAAGTGTCAAGCTAAATGCCACCACATCCTCTCTACTCCAGATGTTGCCACAAGAGACTTCCCTCTCTCAATGGCTGTTGTTTCTGACGCTGTTGCTCATAATGATGTGGGCAGATTGGTTTATCTCTTTTTTATTTATTGGCAAGTTGCTTGCATCACATGGAAGCAGCTAAAGTCTGCAGTTATGAGCACTGAAGGGGAGGAATTTCCGTAAATGCCATATGGTTTACAAACTCTGCTTCAGATGAGGCTTACCCATGAGTTTTTGATAATGCACTTGTGGTAACACTTCTATTATTGTACAGTCTATTATTTTCAAAATGAGGAAAATGGCAATACAGTCTCTGGTCCACTAACTCTTGTTAGCTCACCCAAAATCAATAGACTTTGATGCTCCACGTACCTTCCATTCAAGGTAATCCATGGCAAGTAGTTCCCACTAACAGTTTTTATATCCATTTGGGCATATCAGTTATAGCTAATGTCAGTGTGGGCATACTGTACCACCTGTTTCTTAATATATTTTTATAGTATTTATTTTTATTTATAAAGAATTTTTTAAATGTTTATTTAACTTAACCATGATGCTTATAACTCACTACTTTTGGAAAATTTTCTCAAATCAACTATATTTGGCCCTTATTTCTTACCAAGTATCTTTTACCACTTATAAACTGAATGTGAATATTGCAGAGGCATCATTTCACATAGGCTAAATTTGATTTTTGTTAAATATTCATGACTTCTGTTTAAATGTATTCTGTTTGGTATTTGATACTGTGACAAGAGCACCGATTTAAAGGCAAAAGGTTTAGGTTAAAAAATCTCTCCTGCTGAGGAGTTTGTTTATTCTTTATCTGTGTAACTCTGTGTATGTTATTCAACGTCTATGAACTTTGATCTTCTTGCCTTAAAATGGAGGTGAGAATACCAATCTTACAGAATTCTCATACTAAGTTAGGTATACGAAAGTACCTGGCTCATAATAAAAACTTGATGAAATGTTAGTTGAATTTGAAATGTTAGTTGAATTTGAACTGTAACTCTGTGTATGTTATTCAACGTCTATGAACTTTGATCTTCTTGCCTTAAAATGGAGGTGAGAATACCAATCTTACAGAATTCTCATACTAAGTTAGGTATGCAAAAGTACCTGGTTCATGATAAATACTTGATGAAATGTTAGTTGAATTTGAAATCATGAAGAAAGGTCTTGTACACATAATGAGTAATATAAACACAACTTTGAGGGAGAAAGTTGAACCTACCTAAGAGAAAAAAAAATATTTTGAACCACTTAAAGAAACTCGGTTTACTGCCAAAGTGTTACTTCACATCACGATTTCTGTTCATTGAATGATGTCTGGCTTACCTCTGTTTCAGAAAGACTTCTTAACTCACTTTTCTATTTTCCATAACTGCGTTTACTTTAAATTATATAACCTTTTAAAAAAAACCTATAATTCAGACTTTTTGCTAAATTACACTTCCCTTTGCCTCACATTGTATTGATTTTTTAAAAAAAGTTTTAAGCAACATTAAAAAATATACCAGAGAACCAGACTAGGGAAAATACTGGCAACAATATATGACAAAGAATGAATAATTAAAAAATATATCTTTCAAATATGTACAACTGGCAAATGCCAAAATAAAAAATGGTTACAGCAGCAATAAAACTAGCTGGAGACATATGATATACCCAAAGCAGTAACTGAAGAAAGGGTAGTAAGGGGACTGTTTGGAGAGATGAGGACAGGGTTAAGAAATGCACAGGATGGGAAACACCCAGGGAACAGCAACAGCAGAATTCTTTCCCAGGCAAGATCTCAAGGGGCATAGAAGAGGGCGGTGTTACCAAAGCCTGGCTGTGAAAGAGGAGCCCCAGACAAACATGGTGGCCACGAGCAGAGGAGTACAGCCACTGGCAAAACCTTGGCCTGGCCTGGTGGAAGGGAGAGATCTCTTGCTGACCCTCTGATTCTCTTTAGGGGCCACCATTGGACCAAATCCAACAGGATGCTGGAAGTTAAGAGAGCCTGGGTAAAGCTTTCTCCTAGACATGGACCACAGCACAGTGAGCATGCAGCTGTAGTGCACTAGGGGAGTAACCAGCATAGCAGGATGTGGGAAGAGATAAGCAGAGATGGCTTATAAATATGTGAAAATGTTCAATGTTGCTAAGCTGGTAATGCATGAAAGAGTGACAATATTTGGTGTGGGAAAGCAGGCACTTTCATATATTGCTGGTAGGAGAATGAATCCAACTTTTCTGGGAAACAAGTTGGCAATATGTAGAAGACATCTTAGAATTTGTGTTTTCTTAGACCTAAATTTATCGTGAGGAAATTGATCCTAAAGAAATAATTATAATATAGCCTAAGAAAATAATTGGATAAGTTCATAAAGTAACTATACAGGAGACATTATCACATGAACTATTATAATAGCAAAATTTAAAAGATATCTTAATGTATAATAGTGACTATTGGCTAAATACTGTGTGAATATATGTGTGTATATATGTTTATATATATATATGCACACACATCATATATACACATGAACTATTATAATGGCAAAATTTAGAAGATACCTTAATGTATAATAATGACTATTGACTAAATACATTACTGTGTGAATATATATATATATACACACATACCATATATACCATATATATACACACCATATATATTACCATATATACTGTGTGAATATATATATACCATATATCTAGATATTGCAAATATTAAGAAGGAAATGTTAAATCAGCATTTGTTGTAACAGAAAAAAAGACTCACAGTATATTGTTAAGTGTACAAAGCAGATTGACACAGCATTTCTGGTTTATAGATAAGTAGGAATTGGAGGTAAAGAGATATCTCAACGGCACACAGTTAGAAAGAACCAGGGTTCTGAATCGGGCTTCAGTAGCACCACTAAGCCATGTGTGTTTTACTTTCCCTGTGGGTCTCTGCCTCTCTATAAGTTCTTTGTGACCCATCTTTAGAAAACAAGCTATGCCTAAGACCACCCAGAAATTAGATCAGGGTCTCTTGGTAGGATGTCTGTGGGGGATCTCCTTGACATCTGATCTGCCAATTGGTCTCAGTTGTTTCTTGACCTGACTCAAGCTATGATCAAGTTCTGAAAACTTACAGATTGCTTCATCCAGAAATTATTTCATAAGCAAGGGGCATGGAAGATGAGAGGGGAGAGGGAAGGGAGAAGGAAGGAGGGAGCAGATGGGAGAGGAGAGGAAAATCAGTTAATGGCAAGAGTTCCTTGAGTACGCACTGTAACCAGTCCTGTTAAGGGCACTGATGACTGACTCACATACTCCCTTACTCCATGGAGCTTGTGGTAGACCCATAAAGTGTGAATCACTATATTAGTTTGCCAGGGCTTCTGTAGCAAAGAACCACACACTGCATGGCTTAAATAATATATATTTATTGTCTCACAGTTCTGGAGGCTAAAAGTTGAAACCAAGATATTGAAGGGCTGGGTCCCAAACTGCTCTCCTAGCTTCCAGTGTTTAGCTAGCAATCTTTAGCTTTCTTTGACTTGTGGAAGCATCACCTCAATTTCTGCCTTCATCTTCACATGATGTTCTTCCTGTGTGTGTGCCTGTGTCCAAACTTCCCCCTTCTTATAAGAACACCCGTCATATTGGAATAGGGCTCACCCCTATTCCATGACCTCACTCCTATGACCTCATTTTAACTTAATTACCTCTGTAAAGTCTCCATCTCTAAATAAGTTTACATTCTCAGGTGCTGGGAGTTAGGACTTTGATGTATGAATTTTCTCGGCAATGTAACGCAACTCCTAACAATCACAAATTGAGATCATTGGAGGAAACTACTCAAAGAGTGGTTCAGCACAGCCTCCCTGAGAAGAAGCCATGGAACCAAGCCCTGAGGTTGGGAAATCACATTAGCTTTGGAGAGAGACAGAGAACATTTTAGGTAGAAGCAAGAGCATATGTGAAGGAGGCATGAGTCAGAAAAGACCTGGGCATGTTCAAGAAACTTTGAAAAAAGGCAGGTGGGCTTGATTCCTGAAAGGATAGGAAAATGTGGCAAAGATAGGACTCTAGGGGCAGGCAGGGGCCAGACGATTCTGACCTTCCAAGGCTATGGTGAGGTTGATATTTTCCTCTAGTGCAGCGGGCTTGAGTGTCAAGCTCCAGAGTACTCACTGGGCCAGCTCAATCATCCGTTGGCTCTCACCCTGGTGCCTCAATGCTGCCTCTGTTCCTTGTCCTCCAGCAGCATGGCCTCCACCACACTTTACTGCCAGCACCCACTCATGTTGCTCTGTGTCCTGATTTGTGTTTCCTCTCTGTGAGGACAAAGATTGGACTTTACCCAGCTTGTTCTCTGTTGTCTCTCTAGTACTGTCTTATTTCATTTTCTGCTGCTTATAAAATAATCCCTGAACAGGGTTATTTATTAATTAAACTAATTTATTTCTTACACTTATGGAGGCTGAGAAGTCTCAGGTCAAAGGGCTGAATCTGGTAAGAGTCTTCTTACTGGTGGTGACTCTCTGCAGAGTCCCAAGGAGGTGTGTCCTCCTCCCCAGGAGGGTGTCCCGTTGCAAGGGGACTGAGTGTATTAATGTGCTAAGAGAGAACAGACTGAGCACAGAGGGGGAAAGAGACAGTTCCAAGAATTTCCTCCTCAATTTTTGCCTTCTCATCCCATTGTTGGAAAAGTGGATATCATATCAACACAAAAATATGCTGGAAACCAACATAGAGCGATCACTGGGTCTGTGAGCAGGTCAAGGGACAGTGAGATGTCATTATCAAAAGATTGACCATTATCAGCCAGAGAGAGGAGGTGACTAAATCAGTCACGGGAAGAGTCAAGCCCACTTGCCTTTTGTTCAAAGTTTCTTGAACATGCCAGGGCCTTTCCTGACTCTCTCCTCCTCTTTTATACAGTCACCACTTCCCTTCTCATGATAACATATTAGTCTATTAATTATGATTAATTCATTTTGAGGGGATAACCCTTCTGATTCAATCACCTTTTAAAGGCCTCACCTTTCAATGCTGTCACATTGGGGATTAAGTTTCAACACAAATTTTGGAGGGCACAAATACTAGAACCATAGAAAGTACCTTGCCCATTTGCTGGACTGAGCTAAGCATTTAGTGGATTTGTACTAATTAAATCAAAAGGCACTGCTGAACCTTGGCTCTGAACTATTAATCTTTTTTTTTCCTAGGCCTCCGTTTCCTATGCTATTAAAAAAAAAAGTGTTTTTTAGTGGCCAAGAGCATAAATTCTGGATTCAGACTGTTGTATTCTCACCCCAGCTCTGTCATTTATAAGATGTGTGATATCATTAAATTCATCATCTTTGTGTGTCTCAGTGGGTTCATCAGGAAAATGGGCATGTTAATAGGACCTAACATATAAGACTCTTGGGGATATTAAATGAGTTAATAGACACAAATCTCTCAGACAGAACTGTGTACATATAGTGCTAGCAATCATCATCATTATTAATGTCATTGTTATCAGAAGTTGGTAACTAGATTCATCCAAACCAGGTTGTATTCACAAATGACCAAGATAGAATTATTTTATAAGATACAGCTTATAATTGTATAGACCAATTTGTACATGAAACACTCCCTACATACACCTCACACATCATCTATAGAAACTCTTCTCTCCAAGTAGGAAAGTGATGCATCTAAATTTCCTCATGGACTCTATACTCGTAGATAGGTATCTGCCCTGTAGAAGTTTATGCTTTCAGCTCAGGCAGAAGATACTTGTCCCTGTAACCACTGTGGATAATTGTTCAATAATCTACAAGTGGAATTGACCAGTGGAGATGCAACTTTTTGAAATACAGCTTTTTTCCTAACTTTTAGATAGTTATTGAATGTGAAGACATAATGGTTACAGATTCAAAGTTCACACACACAAAACAAAACTTTGTTCTAATAATCAATATATTCAACAAACATGTATTGAAGACCTAGTGAATAATGAACATTGAGCTCAGATTTGAATATTCACCATCAACAGGTAGCTGCCAGTCTCTATCTATCTATGTAGCTATATTTATCTTACTTTACTTGTCTATCATCTATCAACTGCCTCATTCAACAAATGATTTGAGATTGATTAATACTATCTTATTCACCCTTAAAACCCTCCAGTGAGAAATTGACTATTATTATCCATTTTACATGTGAGAAAACAAAAACCACCTAGAGATTAATTTTCATTTTCACTTCTTATTAAAATATTTAGAAAATTTTGAACCAGAATTGCATAATTTTGATAAATTTCATTGTGAAAGCCTTCATGCTTATCTCTGATCCCCATCCAAGGCTCACACTCTGGAACAGCTAGAATATGATTCTCGATGACGCTCTGCCTATTTGGCTGTTCTAGATCTCCAGTATCCCATTATCCACCCTCATGTGGCTTGACAGGTTTGAATAATAGGAGGCTGTGTCCAAACGGATGGAAATGATACTGGAGACAGAGTATCCTGTTCTCACTTTCCTAAAATTCTCATGATTACAAATATCATCTCTGAGTCCCTGAGATCCATCTGGGGATAACAAATGAATTTCTAAGACCATGAATGAAAACTAGAGGATGTGTGAAACAAGGCTCCCCAGGAGGTAGACAGCTGACTGTGGAACTGCATTTCCATTTTTTATTTCCACACTCTGAAATAACCCACCCAACCCTCACCGACCGCGTTTCTCCCAGAGTCAGCAATGGAACACTGAGCCTCCCTGAACCTTTTTGCTTGACTGAGGACTGAGGACAGAAGGATCTCATGTGGGCCACATGAGGCTTGCCTTTAGCATAACATTGCACACAATCTTGAGGCCTCCAATGTGGGAAGAAAAGTCAGTGATTACCCATTTGTGGATCTCAGGAGATGTTGGCTGAGAAATACCAAGACCGTGTTGTCAAAGAGCTCTGTGAAACATGGCTCATCACGGTGCAGTTGGAGCTTTAGAAGATGCTATTAAAACCATTGCTGCAGAAAGGGACAGATTCTGCTTAACTCAGTCGCTCCTGCTCTTTATGTTATTTCTGAGATAATTCAGCCATTTCTTTGATTCCAGATCCTTTTTTAAAAATGTTTTATTTCACATAACATGACAATAAAGTGATCAGTATATCTATCCTTAAGTATTGATATATTCTTTTTATTAATACTCCCGTCGGATAAATTCCAAAGTGTTGGAGAATTCTATGTTCTGTTAATTCCCACTAATATTAATCTAAAATATTATATTTTTATTATTGAGTCCCTGGAATTGGGAGGTAAAGGGTAGGGCAGGAAAGTGGCTAAGTATTAAATAATATAAAGCATATCTAACAGATTTATTTTACATGGGATACTTGTTTTCCAAGAGGCTCTGAGAATTCACATTGCCACCAGAAATGACTGAGGGTGCCCTTTCTCCAACACCCCATCAGCAGAGGACTGTGCCATATTTAATAAGCAGGGTTGTTACTCAGTTGCAATGCACCTATACACATTATATAGGTTCTTGAAAAATTGAAATACATTTGTACCATTGGTAAGAAGCTCTTTAAATGTTTATTCCTTGACCAAGTTAACCCAGACTCTACCCTGGGCCCTCCAGCCTCTCCAGGATCTAGCAACTACAGGATAAATACCTGAGGGAACAAGCTCTCAGGAACTTTCTCTATGCCACGCCAGTTAAATAATGTCTTAAATATTACTTTTGCCAATAGGAAAAACATAATTATCTCGTTGTTATTTTAATTTCATTTTACCAGGCTTATGATGATAATGAAATAATATAGTAATAATTATAATAACAGATATCTGTCAATTTATATCTATGTCTAGAAAAACATTCAGACAGACATATATTCTTGTTATTATCTGTTTTTTGTTTTTCTGTGTGTTTTTTTTCCATGAAATTCTCATTTAAAGTTTCCCGCAAGTAATTATGTCGAGACAGGAAGTCATATTTGTGAATATCTTTATTCTAAGTAAGATTACTTGGGTAGAAAATCTGCAATAGAATGTAACAGGTTTTTTCTTGTTTACTTTTTGTTTTGTTTTTGTTTTAAAAACAGCTTCTTTTTCTCACATAAATATTGCTTAAAGGAAACTGAACTTTGCAAAGGTGGCGGTAGTCAAATTTGTAGCAGGACCAAAGGGCCTTGTGGAGAACTAGCACCTTGATGCCTTCCCGCTTAAGGTTCAATGTCATGAACCATCTTATTGATTGAGGTGACATTGACTGAGATCTGCACAAAAGCCACCAAGAACAACCCTTGAAAGGACAAGGGAATACTCAAATGGGGGATCTGGGCTCAACATCAAGACCTAATTTATCAGAGAGGAAATCTCACTTGGGATACACTTTATAACTGAGTCAAACATTCTCCTTCCAGCATTCTGGTGCATTGGGAGCAGGAAAGAGAATGAGTCCATGTTATCAAAGGCTGCAGCATTAGGAGCTTATACTGATTGTGCTCCAGTGTCCCCCAAATCCATTCGCTGCCCTTTAGTGTTCCCAGGCAAGCTGATCTCCAGGATCTATAACATCAAGATCTCTAGCCTCCTGACATCTCATTAAAGTTGACCAATAGGGGCTACCAGCAGATGATGGAGAGTGGGAAGATAGAGAGGTTAGAGTGTTTATTCCCTTGCTCCCTCCCTACCTCCACATGGATCTGGCAGTGGCTGTGTTCCTGTGTTGGGTACGTGGCTTCTTTGCTGGGTACATGGCTTCCATGGCTCTCACATGCTTCTCTGGCCTGGGCTGGCAAAGGCTTCTTGTGGTTGCTGGTGCCTGCAAGCTTCACTAACCCCTCTTATCCCGTTCAACACTGACCTCTCCTCTGAAATTGTTCCTTTTTTAAGCTTTTTTCAGTTAAACCCCTTGGGCATGACTTCCTTCAAGAACATTGACCAATATGGAGTCCATGTGTGCATAGATATGGGGTGACCATGACAGAGTAGACAATGAGATAAGACCTAGTGTTCCTTTCCCCGCACTGCCTGTGTAAGTAATTGCTTGGCTAGTAGTGGTGGCGTGTTTAGATCACCACAGTGGAAGTCAAGGATGTCTTCTAAAGACAATGAAAGAGCATCTGCTTTTTAGCATGTGCCATTGACTTCAGCAATGCAGTAGAGCATGGCCCCCAGTGGACTGGGAAGGTTTTCAGATTCTACTCTGCATGGCAATTTGCAACTAGGATTGACCTGTGTCAATCCTGGGACCAAGTAAACCCCAGGGACTTGGATTTGTCATGAAATAGGAGACACCCACAGAGGAGCAAATTAAGAGCTTTCTCATGATGGAAGAAATGAAATGTCAAACACTTAGCTCAAATAGTCAAATGGGTTTTTCTTGAAGAGACCTTATAATGAATCTTCAAATTAAAGCTTACCAATGGTGGTTGTGTTGACTATGGGATCCTTTTGTTAAGAAATATCGATTCATATCTTAAACCTATTTTTTGTTGGATTAGTTTTGGGAACTTTCAGATTTTCTATTTGTTCAGTTACTGCTGCCATTAAAAGACCAACATGATTTAATGACTCTGTATTTCCCTCTCTTATTTGTTTCCATAGTTTTTATTGATCTCCCCCAATTCATCAGGGACTCTGCCAAGAGCTGAGATGAATAGATAAAAGTGCACACTTCCTGCATTCTAGAAGGGAAGGAATTTAATATTTATCTCATACCATCTCTATATTTAAATACTTTATGTACAGTATCCTACATATTTTTCCCAACTATGTAAAGCAAGTCATATTATTTCTGATTTTGAAGATAAGAAAATTGTGAATTAAATAATTAATTTGCCTATCCATTCACACAGTGATTGAAGGTGGATAGGGCACACCCATGTCCATCTGCCGTGAAAACCTGTGCCTCTCAAATGAGCCAGGGCTGCCTGATTCTCACATGAGGCTGACCATGAAGTAAGAATTGACAAAATGCTAAGAACACTGGGGAGGAGAACTGGGAGAAGTTTATCCACTGTGAGGATCAGAAAATGCTCATTGGAAAACATATACATGGAATTAGCTGCAGAGGTTATTTCACCACGATGAGGAGAGGAGCTGTGTGCACAGTTTCGGACTCTTGGTAGTCGCTAAATTTATTGGACTAATGAATTCACTCAAATAAGAGACTCAAAACAGCAGGGGGAGGTTAATGTGCTGAGTGCTTTGCAGAAGGTTTAGTGAGGGACGTTTCCTATCTATGTGTGTCCGCACTGATGTCTGTTAGTAAGATCATAAACCATATGCTCAAGGACCTTAAGGTCCTCTGAAGAAAGCCAGTCTATAGAATCAAGGTATGATTATGGTCAATCACTGTCTCATCAGGCAACATAAATTGGAGACTGTTTTCCCATGTGCAGCTCATGACAAGTCTTATGATTGGGGGCCTATGTTTTATAGCCTATAAATCTTTAATATTATACTAGCTGGCAGCATAAAGCTACCATTTGGAAACCCCAGTAAGTTAAAAAACAATAGCCCCACAGAATCTGCCAGTTCTAATTTCTTTAATGTTTAGGGTCATTAAGTGGCAGAAAGATATCACTATGAAGTCATTATACTTACAACATTTGGACCCAGATGGCAGTTGTTCTTAGCCATTATGGATCAACTCTTCAAAAAGGCTGAGGACAGATCCACATTGGAGAGCATAGTTTAATGAATTATCCTAGTAACAGGGTGCAAAATGGACCCATAAATATGCTACCTCCATGTCATCTTTCTTTCTTATTAATTCAGAAATGCTTATTTCTTTAACAAGTATTTGTTGCCTGCCTACTTTAAACTGGGTTCTCTATTAAACTCTGAGGATACAGTGTAAGCAAATAAGACCTGGAGCTTACTTTTGAGTCTGAGAAAAAAGCAGTACATATATATTTACAGAAATAATTGTAGAATTATGAATTATGTTAAATGCTATCAAGAAAAGTACAAGGTGCTATGAGCAAGTATAACAAGGGAACCTCCTTGAGATGTGGTGGCTGTCAGTTATTGTCATAAAAATGCAAGCCTGGTGTTATATCTCTCAATTTCTTAAGAGAGGCCTGATATATAGATTTTTATGCAAAATTACCAAATTAAAATATTTTAAAACATAAAAGATGTTTTGGAAGTCACAAAAACTAGTCATACTCTAGTTGCATCTTACGGTCCTTCTTTTTATTATTATTGCTTTAAAATGTAGGATAATGTCATTGTGAGAAGGAAGAGATTAGGGTAGGAAAAGATGTCAAGTGTGTGGGTCAAAAGCAGAGTCAGGGGAAAAAATTCTGAAGCTTTGGAGAGACTTCAGCACACAGCTTTGGCATAATTTTATGTTTGCAGCTTTTGGTGTTATTTTTATAGTATGACTTGTCTCAAGGAGGGGCAGAGTAACAGTAGTTCATGCTTGGATTTTGGGGTCAGAGAGACCTGAATCTTAGATGAGTTTTTAAAGCTCTCTGACCTTCAATTCTTAGTCTAAAAAAAAGTAATACATCTATCTCACACAGTTATTGGCAGGATTAGAGGCAATCAGTCAGGTGAAGCACGTATCACAATGCTTGAAATGTAGTAAGGACTTAACAAATGGTAGCCAATAATACAATTATTGTTGCATCTCATTAATTATAACTGACAATTCAGAAGAGTTAGCTAACTTACCCAATTAATAAATAGAAGAATCAGTATCTGAGCTCAGGTCTGCCTGTTTCTGATTTCAATTTGCTTCTAACTGCCTCACTGTTTGGGACACCTGAACCTGCCATGTCCTCTAGGTGAACATCAGTTAACATCACAGTGGCTGGGAGCAGACACTCTGGGATCCCTGTTTCCCTAAGAACTTAGTGCTCATTAACAGGAAGCTCTTATGGGCTGCACAAAGCTTACATTCATTCCCTTTGTGAGCTACACTTGTGGAAGTAATCGCATTGTAGCTAAGTTTCTTCATGCTCTACTTATTAATGAGATTGTAGACTACTTGAAGAGAAGGGTTTAGATTGTATAGAAGGTATCCTCCTCCCCTCACATTGTCTGCTAAGAACAGATGATTTGTTACATAAATCTCCTATATTTACAATTCCCAAATCCAAAAAGTTCCAAAGCTATATTTTTAAAAATTAATTTGACAGCAAGACCAAACCTGACTTTAACTATTTGAGAGGGAAACTATGACCTAAATCACTGAGAGACTATATACAGTCTTTATTTTTTTATTTTTTATTCTTTGAGATGGCATCTCACTCTGCTGCCCAGGCTGGAGTGCAGTGGCATCATCTCAGCTCACTGAAACCTCTGCCTCCCAGGTTCAAGCAATTCTCCTGCCTCAGCCCCCTGAATAGCTGGGATTACAGGTGCACACCACTACACCTGACTAATTTTTGTATTTTTTGGTAGAGATGGGGTTTCATCATGTTGGCCAGGCTGGTCTTGACCTCAAGAGATCCTCCCGCCTTGACCTCCCCAAGTGCTGAAATTATAGGTGTGAGCCACCACTCCTGGCCCAGTCTTTATTGATCCCAAGTAGAATATTCAAGTTTTGTGAATACATATTAATACATTTGATTAGGAAGTTCAACCAAAACTTGCCAGTAATATTACATGACTATATATAGTGTGGCCACACCACCAGTGAAGTATCTATTGTTAAGCTGATGAAGCTTAGGCTGCAAGGCTTTTGTACATAATTTTGTATTCAAAAATTTGTAATATTTTACTTGAAGAATCTTCCCAAATTACATAAGAATTAAGCATCAAGCCTCACCAGGGATCAGCCCTTGTATATCACCTTAACTTTGTAAAATTTGAAAAGTTTTGAAACCAAAGCACTTCTTACCTTGAGGGTTATGGATTTGTGCATTTTAGCAAAGAAGAGGAAGGCAGGAAGACAGATGGAAAGGAAGACATTAAGGAGGTAAGTAAAAAAGATAGATATACCTATAGAATTTTTCGTAAGAAAATACTGCAATATATAGAATTTAAAATTTAGTGGCTGACAATACAATATGAGCAACAAGTAGTTATATTTAGCCCAGTCATCTGTCCAAACTGAAGGTTCCAATTCAGGAGCAGCTCTGCTCCACTAGGTCATTAAGGGACCCAGACTGCTGTTGTTAACATGTGGCTTCCAGGATTGCTGTCATCCATATCCTTTCATGCCTTGGAGAAGTGGAAAAGCAAGAAATGTGCTTGAGAGGTTTTTTGTTTGTTTTGGTGTGTGTGTGTTTTTCCTAAGGGTCAAGTTACAATGTTGCACTCTACTTCTGTTTACACTCCACTAGCTATAACTCAGTCTCATGGCCACATCTTCCTGCAAGGGACAGGTAATGTGGCTGTAACTTAGGGAGAACAGGAGAATAGACTTTGGTGGAATAGAAACAATATCTGACATACCAATCACCCTTTAAATGAGGCTTCATAACAATGCTTCTCACGGTCTAAAAATCCAGGCAAGCACTTAGGTTTCTCTTATCTTAGACCCCTGTTCTACAGCCAAATTACCAGAACACATAAAAGTAGAACTAGGCAATAAAACCTCAATTAGATGTGCTTGGAATGTTCTTTGAGTCTGTACTGACCCTTTAGGATAGTTTCTTTCCTTATTTGACAACTTTCCAGTCTTGGATTTGTAATTAAATAAGTGAATGAATAAATGAATGAATGCATACCTCTCCTACTAGCCCAGCGTGCAGAGTGTGGAAGAAAGCTACAGCCTGAGTCTAAATAATAATAATGATGATGATATTAATTACATAATACATTTGACTAGCAAGTCAGCTTACAAAGCCACATCACATGTGATATGATTTTGATTTTCACTACAGTCTCTGGTGGAGGCACTCAATGCATTTTGTAAAGATAAGAAACCCATTTTGTAGATAAAGGCTCAAAAGAGTGACATGGCCAGCCTGAGACTACGCACAAGTGCCCAAAGTAGGAATTCACCCCAGGCCTTCCGATTCTATGAAGAGCACCTTTCCACATCATTACATGTCCTTGCATTTTTGGCCTCTGGAGCAAAAGGCACATGCAATGGAACACATTGGATATTTTTTTGTGTGTATGCATCCAGTGGGTCCATCACGGATAAGAACAGAGCACCTGGATGGAAGAGGACGTTTCAGGGTCAGACTTGATCCTGATACGGTTAAGCTCTGTGTCCCCACCCAAATCTCATCTTGAATTATAACCCTCATAATCCCCAAGTGTCAAGAGAGAGCAGGTGAAGATAATTGGTTCATGGAGGTGGTTTCCCCCATGCTGTTCTCATGATACTCAGTGAATTCTCACGAGATCTGATGGTTTTATAAGTGTTTGGTAATTCCTCCCGCATTCACTCTCCCTCCTGTTGTCTTGTGAAGAAGATGGCTTGCTTCCCCTTTACCTTCCACCGTGATTGTAAGTTTCCTGAGGCCTTCCAAGCCATGCTGAAATGTGAGTCAATTAAACATGTTTCCTTTATAAATTACCCAGTCTCAGGCAGTTCTTTATAGCAGTGTGAAAACGGATTAATGCAAGTCCAGAATTTGGGACAGATACCATTTTTCTAGTGTTTGTTATACCAAGCTCCATGCCACCTGGATGGGGTAAAGCAGGAGCTGAAAATTATGGCCAGTGGGCAAATCTGACTCTTTGCCTATTTTTATCAATACAGTTTTATTGGAAACACAGCCACACTCATTCATTTACAAGTTGTCTATGGATGCTTTTGCAGTGCAATAGCACAATTGCATAGTTGCAGAGGAGACCACAGACCTGCAAAGCCTAAAGTATTTACAATCAGGCCCCATACAAAAAATGTTTGCTGACCCTTTAGGATAGAGCAATGATGAGTGCAGGGGACAGAGGCACAGGAAACAATAATTGAACAGAGAGAGCCCAAAAATATAATTATGACCAGGACACAGAAGTGGAAGAGAGGGAAATCTATGTGGCATTTGGCATCATTTGTCTCCATAAAAGGAAGGGCGACAGTGGCCTTTGTAACAGGGAAGGAAATGACATCTGAGTTGCATATTGAGGGATTAATAGTAGTTTGCAAAGCAGTGGGAGGACGTTCCAGGCACATGGAGCAGCTCATATAAAAGCACCAAGACAGTAATCAAATTGCTCTATTTGGAACATCATATTAAATAAGAGCAATGAGAGCGAGGGAAAATTGAGCACTATCAGGTACTGACTGTGGGACCAGACAAGAGATGTAGATTGTCACATTCAATCCTGAAAACAAACCTGCCAGGCAAGTCTTCTTCCCATTTTACAAATGAGACAAAAATTAGGAGATTAAATAACTCATCACTGTTTTCAAAATAAGGAGTGTGTGAGGTTTTGTCCCAGGCTCCTGAAGTTTCTGCCTGGCCCTCCACCACTCTGCCAGGTAATTCACCTCTGCCCTGGGACTGCCCAGCCTCATCTCAGCTGCAGCTAGCCGGTCACTGTGCCTGCTCACCTGTTGGCTGGAAGCACCATGAGGTGTTGCACAGCAGGTAATGGGACCTCTCCCGGCCAGTTCAGCCTTTGCAGCAGCTGTCAAGACCAGATTTAACGCCTGGGATGTTGAGGCTGACTTTCTTCTGTGTCGGGGAAACAGCCTAGATTGATGTGAGCAAGGACCAGTGACCATTAATCATGATGAAAAGCAGCCACAGTCACAAATTCAAGGTAAGCTCATTTTCCCTGCAGCCGATGCTCTCCCATCACCTTATGTCACCGAACGGGGCTGCATTCAAAGTCTGCAATCAACCCAGAACTTAAGTAGCAGTGGGAATCTGAGCAGGTTTGATTATATCCACTTCACCTTCACACTCTGAATCCAGCAATGAAAATATGTGAAGGAGCTATGCCTCATTTTCATATTAATGCATATTTAAAGGACCATAAAGGGAGTTGGCATCTAAAGCAATGGACAAAGATGATAAAACTCTTTTTTGAGAATTCTAATTAGCTTAAACTTTAAAAGTAGATCAACTGATTGTCGGAAAATCTTTACAATCTTCAAATTAAGATAAGAGACAATGGTTTCTTTTTTCTGGAGAAAGAAAAAAGAGGTGGTCAGGCAACTTCATGAGAGGAACCATGTTTGATGTTTATGACTTTTTGTGAGAGTAAAATATCTATAATGAATTATCTTATGAATCATCTTAACCACTTTTAAGTGCACAGTTCAGTGGTATTAAATACATTTACATTGTGGTGCAAAAACCACCATCATCCATCTCCAGAACTTTTGTCATCTTCTCAGACAGAAACTTCAACACATTAAATGATATCTCTCTATTCTCCCCTTCTCTCAGCCGTGCACTACCACCATTTTACTTTCAGTTTCTGTGGATTTGACTGCTGTAGGTAACTCACATAATCGTAATCATACAGTATTTGTCCTTTTGTAGCTGGCTTATTTCTCTTAGCAGAATGTTCAGAAGGTCCATCTATGTTACAGCATATGTGAGAATTTCCTTCCTTTTCCAAGGCTGAATAATATCCCATGATATGTGTATATCACATTTTGTTTATCCACTCATCTGTGGATGAGTGGATGAGCTCATTTTTGGGTGAGCACTTGGGTTGCTTTCACTTTTTGGTTATTGTATTGTTGCTGCCATGAACATGAATGTACAAATATCAGTTCAATTTCCTGCTTCAGTTCTTCAAGTGGAATTGGTGAATCATATGGTAATTTTGTTTTTAATTTTTTGAAGAATCACCATACTGTTTTCCTTAGATACTTCTCTATTTTACACTCCCACCAACAGAACATAATGGTTGCATTTTTTTCCCTATCCCCACCAACACTTGTTATTTTCTGATTTTTTTGTAATAATCATACTAATGGCTATAAAGGGATATCTCATTGTAGTTTTGATTTGCATTTTCCCAGTGATTAAGGATGTTGAGCATAATTTGATATGCTTATTGGCCATTAATGTATCTTCTTTGGAAAAATGTCTGGTCACGTCCTTTGCCCCTTTTTAAATTGGGTTGTTTGTTTTTTGTTGTTGTGGAGTTGTAGGTGTTCTTTATATACTCTGGATATTAATCCCTTACAATGAACATGATATTCAGATGTCTTCTCTTATTTTATGGGTTGCCTTCTCCCTTTGATAGTATTCTTTGATTCACAAAGGTTTTTAATTTTAATGTAGGCAAAATTATTTCTTTAAAATGTTGCCTGTGCTTTGGTGTCTTATTCAAGATAGGTTTGCCAAATCCAGTGTCATGAAATTATTCCCCTATGTTTACTTCTAACAATTTTAGAGTTTTAGCTTTTATATTTTGGTCTATTTTGAGTTAATTTTTGAATATAGTATAAGGTAAAGGCCCAACTTTTTTCTTTTCCATGTGTATATTCAGTTTTCCTAACACCATTTGTTGAAAAGACTGTTCTTTCCTCATTAAATAATCTTTGAACCACTTTGAAAAATTACTGGACCATATATGCAATGGTTTATTTATGAAGTCCCTATTCTATTCCATTGTTCTATATATCTGTTTTTTATGCCAATACCACATTGTTTTGATTACCATGGCTTTGTAGTTAAGTTTTGAAATCAGGAAGTGTAAAACTATCAATTTTTTTTTCTTTTTTCTTTTTTTTCTTGTTGAGACAGAGTCTCACTCAGTCTCTCAGGCTGGAGTGCAGTGGCATGATGTCAGCTCACTCCAGCCTCCACCTCCTGGGCTCCAATGATTCTCCTGCCTCAGCCTCCCGAATAGCTAAGATTACAGGCACACACCATCACGCCTGAGTAACTTTTGTTTTTTTTTATTAGAGACGGGGTTTCACTATGTTTGCCAGGCTAGTCTTGAACTCCTGACCTCAAGTGATCCACCTGCCTCGGTCTCACAAAGTGCTGGGTTTACAGGTGTGAGCCACTGCACCCAGCCTCTTTTTTTTTCCCAAAATAGATTTTTCTATTTCTGCAAAAGAAATGCCACTGGGATTTTGATAGAAATTGCATTGATCCTGTAGATCACTGTAGATGCTGTATTGGCATCATAATAATATCAAATCTTCCAATCCATGAACACAGAATATATTTCTATTCATTTATATCTTCTTGAATTTCTTTCAGCAATGCTTTGTAGTTTTCAGTGTACAAATCTTTTACTTAAGTTTATTCCAAAATATTTATTCTTTTTGATGCTATTTTAATAGAACTGTTTTTAATTTTTTTGTATATACTACACATTCCTAGCGTATAGAAAATAACTTATTTGTGTGTGTTAAATTGACATTCTGCAACTTGGCCTAAGTTGTTTATTGATTCTAATGTGTGTGTGTGTGTGTGTGTGTGTGTGTGTGTGTGTAGTGTTTAGGGTTTTCTACAGATACTACCATCGGAGAATAAAGAGAATTTTACTTCTTCCTTTTCATTTTTAATTATTTTATTTTATTTTATTACCTAATTGCTCTGCAAGGTTTTCCAATACTACATTGAATGTAAGTTGCCAGAGAAGATACCCTTGCCTTATTCCAGATCTTACAAGAACATCTTTCAATCTTTCACCATTAAGTATGATATTAACTGTGTGGTATTTCTTTAATATATGGCTTTTATTATGTTGAGGTAGTTTCTTCTAATCCTAGTTTTGTTAAATACTTTTATCATGAATGCTGAATTGTATTAAGAGCATTATGAAATGCTTTTTCTGCATCAACTGAAATGATAATGTATTATTGTATTCATTTTGTTAATGTGGTGTATTACATTGATTGATTTTCATATATTGAACTGATTCTTTTAAGCCAATGCAAATTTATTTAGGTAAACTTTAAGCTCCTTCCACAATTCCCTTTTAACAATATTAAATACAACTCTTGACAACCCAATGTGGCATTTAAAATTTTAAATATGTCTCATTGCTGAAGTGCTCATGCAAAATGCCTGGTAGAGTATTTTATGTTATAAAGGACTGGTTAATGATATCAAAATGCAATATAAATACAATACATGTACTACCTAGAGAATTACAAAATGAAAATAATTTATAGGATTCTTTACATATAATATAATCTCTATTTATAAAATATAACTCTATGAATTATAATATTATCAAGGTACAGTTTGAATACTTGTGCAATTTCTTAAACACCAGTAGTTTAACTAAAAGGAAGGCAATTCAAAATGACTTTAGTATTTATCTGGTTATAGACCTTCAGAAGGAGGTACCCTGGGGGATGGACCCAGCCCTGTTGAACATTCACTTCTTCTCTCAGGATGTGGGGACATGCAGTGTTTGGACAAAAATGACAAGGAAACTCCCTTGTGACTAGAGGGTCCTCAGTGCTATTAGAAAACAGGGAGGTTCAGGGAAGCCCACTGGACTGCAGAAAGTAATCTATGGAGGCTGTTATAGACCACATTTTTTCCCCTTACCCTAAAATTTGCATATGTGACTGTATTTGGAGATAGGGTCTTTTAGGAGGTAAGATGAACTGAGGTCTTAGGGTGGGAGGGTGGGGCTCCATCCTACAGGACTGGTATCCTTATGAGAAAATGAAAAGGAAAGAGATATCTGTCCTCTCTCTCTTACTCTCCCTCCCCCCAGCCACCCCCCCTGCCGCTCCCAGCCCCAACCCCATTCACACAGAAGAAGTCATGTGAGAACGTAGAGAGAAGGTAGCTGTCTGCAGGTCAGGAAGAGAGGCCTCACCATAAACCAACCCTGATGACATGTTGATATTTAAGCTTTCAGCCTCCAGAACTGTGAGAAGATAAATTTATATTGCTTAAGTCACCAAATCTGTGATATTTTATTATGGCAGCCAAAGCAAACTAATATCAAGACTTCAGATGAGCTTCTAGGGAAGAGGGAATGAAAGGAGTTTCTTCTCCTAGAACCGTCCTCAGGGCCAGATTTCCTGGTCCCTCCTACTGGCCCATGAGGTGGGGGTAAAAATCCTGGATCAGCTGCGCCACTCTCAAGTGTGAGAGACATATCAAGAGAACTAAAATATCAAAGGTATGATTAACCTCATTTTTTTGGATAGGGTCTTGCACTGTCGCCCATGCTGGAGGGTAGTGGTGCAATCTCTCCTCACTGCAGCCTTGACCTCCCAGGCTCAAGTGATCCTCCCACCTCAGCCTCCTGAGTAGCCAGGACTACAGGTGTGTACAACCACACCTGGCTAATTTTGTTTATTTTTCATAGAGACAAGGTCTCCCTATGTTGCCCAGGCTGGTCTCCAACTCCTGGGCTCAAGCAATCCTCCTGCCTCAGCCTCCCAAAGTTCTAGGATTGCAAGTATGAGCCACTGTGCCTAGCCCATTAACATCATTTTTGAGGATCTTGGGCCATTTGCCTCATTAAAAGGAAGCATATAAAAACATCGGTACCCTGTTGGTCTGAAAGAGATAACCAAAGTTGGGAGCAAGAGGGTAAACTCTGCTTTTTTTGCTTGAGAAAGAAGAGTTGTTCTAGGATGTGGCTGCCTTGGTGGAGGAATTTTCATCCTGAGATCTGAATACTGTGGAAGTAGCTTCTGGTCCACAAAACACACCTTGGACACCAGATCCCTGAGCCATCCCAGCTGAACATACCTGAAGCCTCAGTGATCTGATAGCCCATAGGATTCGCTTATTCCCATAAGCCTCTGCCAGATGCTGATCTTGAAATACGAAGGTCTTGAAGATCATCTGTAAAGGCTCAAATTTAATATCTGCTTCAGGGAAATTTTATCTGTGATGTGTATTTTCTTTCCTAAATTCACTGGGGTTTCTTTGACCAGTCTTACCAGCCTTAACTGTCAACCACTTATTAGAAGTTTTGATATCAAGTATAATCAGCTGACATTTGAAAGATTCAAAGAATCTTTCCATTTCTTCCCTTAGACCTGTAGCTTTTTTTCCCTGAAGCTCTCTGTCTCTTCAGAGGCAAGACTCATGCTTTTATCTACTTGACAAATTTCTCTGCATTCTCTAAACTATCTCTTTGGTCTAGACTTACCTTCCTGCAAGTTCCCTTCATTTTCTTGACAAAGTTCATTCACTTATTTAAGTTTCTGCTGAAACATATAAACCTCACTTTCAATCTTGCGTTTTGTGATTTCCAAAGATATATCCTTCCTTTAGAAAAAATTGCTATAATACTTTGTGATATCATCTTTAAGCCCTTTTAAAATTATATCTTCTCTAGCTAACTCAATACTTTTTTGGTTACTTTCCTCTTTGAGTTTTTTTAAGAAAACATTTATAATAAGCTTTTGTTGTAATGTTATATTAAATCAGTTTTATTATAATAAGCCTTATTACTTATTATAAAATTGGCTTTTGGCAATAAGAAAGTCAACTGTAGCTGTCCATTCTGCCAGATTCCAGGAAAGCTCCAGAGACCTGAGCCTGCATATCACACAATGCTGCCCATATCTTAGCATGATGTTTTCAAGACAATCCTGAGGCTAAGCTTTGTGTCATCAGCAGAGTCTTCATGCACCTGCAGCTTTTCCAGGACCAAGAGGACCAGCTTCCCAATTTGACTTCGATGAGGATTTCCTTAAGATGCGGGATTTTCAGTGCAAAATCCAGAAAAGTCTCAGGCAGCTGTAGAGAAGTTGGTTACCCTAGCTAGAATTCAAAGCAACACCTGGCAGCCAGGACCAATGATCAGGGAGAGGATCAATGTGGGGGCAGGGATGATAAAGCACAGCTTTCAATATTTTCATGAGACACCTAGAAACTGGTAATATTTTGACAGGCTCTATGGGAGATGGGCTGCCTATGAACTGAGGGACTGGCACATGCTTTTTGCACTATGTGCCTTCCAGGGTCACCGGGCCTTCACTTGCTCATCCTATTTGGATAAATGTCATTCTTGATTCCCTTGCTACCCTCTGACTGGCAGAACAAGCTGCATGATGAAGGTGGAGACAGTCACAAAGTGGGGTGCACAAGGCCATTTTCCTTACAGCCTGGCTTTCATTTGAGCACTTCTGACTATCTCTTATCTCAAGTCCACATCAGTGTCCTGGGGACATAGGCTTAGCATTTCCTCTGAAGATTCAAGTTCCTAAAGGAACCCCCAGTAGAAAATTTTATGGCTGAGAAACTTAAAACCTTATAGCAAAAGGCAGAGTTGGAATAATTAAGATGGTGCATGTATGGCTGTTAAGAATAATAGACAAGCTCACTAATTAAGACAGTATATGCATTTTACTTAATGCTTACATAAAAGTGAGCATTTTGCAATATATTCCTATTATCATCCCTTGCTCATTTGTCTCAATTAGCTGCTTGTGAATATTGTCGTATATTTTTTGAAATATGCATATGAAGTACCATTTTACACCATTTTCTTGATCATCATGTCAAGCAAATCATGATCTATATTTACAATTACTGCTGACAAAATTTTTGTGTTTAAGAGCAAAAATTAAGCAGGAACACCTTAATGTAACAGTACACGAATATCCCTAAATCATCTATAACTTGTGAGATTCCTTAAATAGTTCCCAAATAGTTTGAGCTTTCTTTGCATATCTCCTGTGATAGCAGGGCTAAAGTTTGTGGACATCTTTTGGCCTTTCCCTTGTGGTCACAAGATAAACATAGCTCCAGCAATTCCATTCAGGAAGGAAGAAGGAGGAACAGAGGAAGTATAGAAAGCAGGAATAGCTTTTGTAATTAGGAAGCAATGACTTTCTCCCAAATCCTCAGCAGGCATCTGCTGGAGCAGGAGAGTCTTTAGCTTCCCAGACTCTGCAGTAGAGGAAGAGAAGGAAGAGAGTAAAATGTTGGAATGGCTATTAAGTAACATATTCTACAGGATCTGCCGTGGAGGATAGTTCAAATGGAATGTCTGACATCCTTGTTCCTAGAAATTCTTAGACAGTCTCCCCTACCAGAGAGCTTGCATAGGTGTGTCCTTCCATGAATTCCTGCTACCCATATCATTTGTTGTGGCCCCTCCTTTGTCTCTGAAGATTTCTTTCCTCCCTCTTTCCTCTAATTCTAGGCCCCTCAGCCCTCTCTCCAGAGGTTCTCAAAGAATTGAAAATTTCTGTTGTAGAATGACATGTCATTTTAAGCATCACTCAGTCTAGTTCACCTTGAATGGCTGAATGAATTCAGTAAGTTATTTTCTTAAAGAAAAGAATAATTTTAGACCTTTTACAAATGATGTTTTTCTGGATGGAGCAAACAATTCAAACTGTAGTTAACTTTTATCTTCAAATTACGCATATTTACCAGAATTCATAGCTGGCACAGTAGTGCTGTGCCAAGGATAGTTACTATTGACAGCCCTCTAGTACAGAGAAAAACCTATACTACTGCCTGTCACTTCCCAGTTTGTTCTGACTGGAGTAAAACTCTACCTCTGGGCTGTAAGCAGCTTGAGTTAGAAAGGAAGGAAGGAAGAAAGAGGAAGAAGGAAGGAAGGAAGAAGGAAGGAAGGACAGATGGACAATTAGGAACTGTCAGCCTATATGTATACAGTCATAACATAAAAAAAAAGTTACCCTTGTATTACTGCATTTTTTTTATTTCATAAGTTTTTGGGGAGCAGGTTGTTTTTGGTTACATGAATAAGTTCTTTAGTGGTGATTGCTGAGATTTTGGTGCACTATACCCAGTGTGTAGTCTTTTATCCCTCACCCCATCTCACCCTTTCCCCCAAGTCCCCAAAGTCTATTGTATCATTTTTACGTCTTTGTGTCCTCATAGCTTAGCTCCCTTGTTGCCCTTGTATTTACTTCTTTATTTCCAAAGCTAAAAAGTTAAAGCATTTTAAAAGTTTAATGCATTAGCATTATGTGTATATGTGTATGCATATGTCCGTAGCAGCTTACAGCTTGAATAAACTTGCTCTATCTCTTCTTAGATATTAGTTCAGATTCAGCCAAAGGCAAAAATAAATTCCTTTGCAACTTACCAAAACAGACGGTCAATCTAGTGAAAACCAAAAAAGTAATTTTCACTAACTTCAAAATCAATGGGGTTAATAATGTCTTACTGCTTTTTCTTTTGATCTCATGGAGACTCTTTTTATCTCCCATAAATTGGACAATTCTATTAGTCAGGGTCTCCAGAGAAACAGAACCAATAGGAGATTATGTATATATGTGTATACACATATACATATATGGAGATTTAATAGGAAAAATGATTTATGCTATTATTGAGGCCAAGAAGTCCCATAACATGCTGTCTAAAAGCTGGAGCACCAGGGAAGTCTATGCTGTAATTCAGTCTGAGGCTAAAGATAAAAGTCCGAGAGTTCAAAGGCTGTGGAACCAATTTCTGGGGGCAAGAGAAGCTGCATGTCCCAGCTCAAAATAAGTGATAATAGCCCCTTCCTGAAACTGACCTTCTCCTTGTTCAGGAACAAAAAGCCACCTTTGTAAAACTAATGAAAGGCCAGAAGGCTAGGATTATTGGAAGAGCCTGAATTCTTCTAAGATGTAGGTGTAGCTAAATGATAACCAGCCATTGTCCCCTAGCTTACTTTTCTATGATTCATCACTGCTCAGGAGTCATGTAGCCAGAAGCCACAAGATTTGTAACTTCCCCAATTGCTCCTATAGATAACATCACTATTGTAAAACCTAAGATTGGTCTTTGAAATATTTTTCAAGTTTTTGCATTCTGATGACTGACTGACTGTACCTGGAATCACTTAGACCTATGACCCACACTAAGGAACTGACTCAACCAGTCCTATCACCCCCATTCAGAAGCTGACTCAGTACACAAAGATTATTTTCGAACCCCTATGATTTCATACCTAACCCAACCAATCAGTATTCACTATTCACTAGCCATATACCCACCAAACTGTCTTTGAAAAAAATCTAGCCTCTGAATTCTCAGGGAAGTGGATTTCAGAAACATCTCCCATTCTCCTGCTTGGCTAACACTGTGATAATTAAACTCTTTCTCTACTGCAACACCATGCTGTCAATGTATTGGCTTTTCTGTACAGTGGGCAAAAGAACCTGTTGGGTGATTACAATACCTGGCCAACTTATGAACCTTGAAGATGGGTCTTTCCCGTACAATTTAGATGCAATGCATACAGTTTCATGGTTTCCTTTCCCAGCCCCTCAAGGGCCTCTGCAAATATTTCTTTCATTTTATACACAACATTCCCTTAAATACGTCAGAGTATTGCAAGAACTTACACAGAATCTCAAGATTTTATCTACTATTCTAGGTCTCAAGTAAAACCTGAATTTGATTATCTAAACAAATTTACCAGACAGGTTACACCAGATTGTGTGCCACGTAAAATTTAAATTTTGAACAAAATAGATCTCTCTTCCTTTGATCTCATAGACGGGTTAAAGTTTCAAAATATAGATATTACCATTCTCCACCCTTTCTGATTCATTAGTCCTAGCCAAATTAATTTCATTTACATTCCAGCTTGAAATCTGGTTCCTTCTTTAAGTTCTGAAGGGTGTGTGTGTTTTACTTTCAAATTTCATTTGTCCATTCCTAGTATATAGAAAAGCAACTTATATTCTGTGGAATTCAGTTATGAGTTCCAGGAATTTTTATTGTTGTTTTGAATTCCTTGGGATTTGTTTATGTAGACAATCATGTCATCTGTGAACAAAGACAGTTTTATTTCTTCCTTCCCAACCTATATACATTTTATTTTATTTTCTTGTCTTATTACATTAGCCAGAAATTTCAGCACAATGTTAAATAGGAATGATCAGACAGGATGCTATTGCCTTGTTCTTGATCTTAATGGGAAAGTTTCTAGTTTTTCACCACTAAGTATTATATTAACTGTCAGTCTTTTGTAGATGTTATTTATCAAGATGAAAAAATTCCATTTTATTTCTAGTTTGCTGAGAGTTTCATGATTGAATGTTGAATTTTTTCAAATGTTTTTTTCTATATCAATTGATATAATCATATGGTTTTTCTTCTTTAGTCAGTTGATGTGATGGATTACATTAATTGACTTGCAAATATTGAACTTGCCTTGCATACCTGGAATAAATCCCTCTTGGTTGTGGTGTATAATTCTTTTCATACATTGTTTAGTTTTGTTTCCTAAAATTCTTTGTGAATTTTTGAATCTATGTTCATGATACATATTAGTCTGTAGTTTTCTTTTGTTTTGCTTTTCTTTGTCATGTCTTTGTTTTTGACATTTGGGTAATCTGGATCCAGAAAAAAAGAAAGTGTTCCCCTGCTTCTAATTTCTGGAACAAATTGTAGAACTTGGTATAATTTCTTCCTTAAATATATGATAAAGTTTAACAGTAAAACCACATGGGCCTGATGCTTTCTGTTTTGGAAGATTCGAGACGGAGTCTCACTCTGTCGCCCAGGCTGGAGTGCAGTGGTGCGACCTCGGCTCACTGAAAGCTCCACCTCCCGGTTTCACACCATTTTCCTGCCTCAGCTTCCCAAGTAGCTGGGACTACAGGCGCCCACCACCACACCCTGCTAATTTTTTTTTTGTTGTTTTTTTTTTAGCAGAGACAGGGTTTCACCATGTTAGCCAGGATGATCTCCATCTCCCGACTTCATGATCCACCCACCTTGGCCTCCCAAAGTGTTGGGATTACAGGCATGAGCCACTGCGCCCAGCCGGAAGATTCTTAATTAATGATTCAATGTCTCCAATAGGTACAGACATATTCATATCATGTATTTCTTCTTGTGTAAGTTTTTGTAGATTGTTTCTTTTAAGAAATTGGTCCATTTAATCTAAGATATAATTTGTAGGCACAAAATTGTTCATAATATTTCTTTATTATTATTCCAGTGTCCATGAGATCAATAGTGGTGGCTGCTCTCTTGTTTATAATATAAATAATTTGAGGCTTCTCTTGTTTTTCTTGGTTAGGCTGGATAGTGGTTTATTAATTTACTACTCTTTTGGTTTAATTATTTTTCTGTATTTTTTATATTTTCAATTTCACTAATTTTCAGTGTGATTTAATTTTTTTTTCCTCTGCTTATTTGGATGTGAATTACTCTTCTTTTTCTAGTTTCCCACAATGGAAATTTAGATTACAGATTTGAGATCTTTCTCCTTTTTCTAAGATGTATTATATTATGAACTGAATTGTGTTCCTCCCAAAATTCATATTTTGAAGCCTTAACTCCCAATGTTACCATATTTGGAGTTACGGTCTAAGAGAAGGCCATAAAGATTAAATGATGTCATAAAGATATTCTTATAAGGACACCAGTCCTATTAGATTAGACCACAGAAAAAAGCCCATGTGATTACACAGCAAGAAGGCAGCCATCTATAAGACTGGAAGCAAGGCCTCACCAGAAAGAGACCCTGATGACACCTTGATCTTGGACTTCTAGCCTCTAGGACTAAGAGAGAAAAAATTATTGTTTTAGCCACTCAATCTGTGGTCTTTTGTTATGGCAGTTCAAGCAGATTAATACACATTCGATGCTGTAAATTTTCCCCTAAACACTGCTTTTGCTATACCCCACAAATTTTAATAAATTGCATTTTTAATTTTCATTTAGTTTGAAATATTTTTACATTATTCTTGGGACTTCTTTGACCCATTGATTGTTTAGAAGTGTGTTCTAAATATTTGGGGATTTTTCAGCTATCTTTCTGTTACTGATTTCTAGTTTAGTTCCATTGTGGTCTGACAGCATATTTTGTATGATTTCTATTATCTTAAATTTGTTAAAATATGTTTTATGGTTCAGAATGTAGTCTGTCTTGGTTGATATTCCATGTGAGCTAGAGAAGAATGTGTATTCTGGTATTGCTGGATGAAGTATTCCATAAATGTCAATTAAATCCAGTTGATCGACTATGCCGTTAGGATGTTCTACCTGCTGGATCTGTCATTTACTAGTAGAGGGGTATTGAAGTCCCCAGAGAAAATTGTTAATTTGTGTATTATTCCTTACAGTTCTATCAGTTTTTGCCTCAGGTAGGCATATACTTATTAAGGATTATTACACCTTCTTAGAGAATTGGCCCCTTTATTATTATGTAAAGCCTCTCTTCATCACATAATTTTCCTTGCTCTGAAGTCAGCTTTGATTTAAATTATTATAACTACTTCAGCTTTCTTTTCATTAGTATTATCATGGTGTATTTTTCTTCATCCTTTTACTTTTAACCTATTTGTACCTTTACATTTAAGATGGCTTTCTTTTAGACAATATATTGTTGGGCCCTGTGTTTTATCTACTCTGACAGCCGGTCTTTTAATTGGTGTATTTACACCATTCACATTTAAAGTGATTATTGATATAGTTGGATTAATTTAAATCATATTTGTAACTTTCCATTCATTATCCTTTCTTTGTTTCTTTTTAAAATATTCCTCTTGGCTCACGCTTGTTATCCCAGCACTTTGGGAGGCTAAGGCATGTAGATTATGAGGTCAGGAGTTCGAAACCAGCCTGACCAATATGGTGAAACCCTGTCTCTACTAAAAATACAAAAATTAGCTGGTTGTGGTGTTGTGCACCTGTAGTCCCAGGTACTTGGGAGGCTGAGGCAGAAGAATTGCTTGAACCCAGGAGGCAGAGGTTGCAGTGAGCTGAGATTGTGCCATTGCACTTCAGCTTGGGCAACAAGAGCAAAACTCTGTCACAAAAAAAAAAAAAAAAAAAAAAAAAATTCCTTTTTTTCTGCATTCTCTGGTCCTATCATTTTATATACCTCCATTTTCTCTTTATCTCAGTATATATTTATTTCAAAAAAATTAGTAGTTATCTTAGAATTTGTAGTACACATTTACAATTAATCCATCTACTTTCACTACAACCACTTCACAGGTTGTGTAGGTACCTTAAAACAGAGTATTCTTGATTTTTCCTTCCCTTTTCTTTACTCTTATTACACATTGTCTTTTATTTCATTTATCCATAAGCTATAATCACCCAAGATAGTGATATTATTGTAATTTCGAGCAAACAATTATTTATTAGATCAATTGAGAATAAGGAAAATACATGATTTTATCTTCTGTAATGGACTAAGTTTTACCTCTTCAAAATGCATGTCTTGAAATCCTTACCTCCAGTATCTTGTAAGCATGAGGACTATCTTGCATATGTGGTATGTATTCTGAACTAGCAGCCAATGTTTGGTGCCATTTCTCCCATTGCTAGAATAGAAGGAGGTGGGAACTAAGGGACAAAAGTAGAAATGAGGCAGTTGTGGCTCTCCTAAGAAGATATTTACGAGCTTTTTTATTCCCATCCGTGCAATATGAGCTCCACTATTTTGGAAGTCTCTACCTGTTTCAGTTAAGATCTCAACAGTAACAGATAGCATATGCAAATTGGGATAGTTCAAATAGAATTTACTTACAAGAGGACAACTAGAAAATTGCAGGCAGAATGTAATGGAACCACAAGGAATAGTGAAGAAACCCAGGGCCAGCAGGCACTAGAATTTTCATCACCTCTAAGCCCAAGGGAACAAGGAGTTTTAGAAATCAGGAGAGTGATCCCTCTAGAATCAGCTGTTTTAAGAGGAGCTATGATCATCTGTTGAAAGATACAGCCAGCCAATGGCAATCCCAGAGGGGTAGAAACAGGAATAAATACCCTGGCTGCACTCTCCTCCCCCGCCCTCACAACTCTCTCCAGTGAAACTCCCACTGACCAAGTTCAGCAGGGAGCAAAAGGCATTGGATCCTTTGATCATTAATCATTAGAACAGAGAAGAGTAGAAGACCACTAATGCATATTTAGGGAGGCACCTGGAAGATATTCATCCCAGTAACCAAAGAAAAAATGCAGAGAACTATTATAATTAATCACTAAATACAAATGGATACTTTTAAAAAGTCAATTGTATTTCTATATACTAGGAATAAGCAATAAAAATTAAATATATATGGCCAGGCGCAGTGGCTCATGCCTGTAATCCCAGCACTTTGGGAGGCTGAGGTGGGTGGATTACGAGGTCAGGAGATCAAGACTATCCTGGCTAATACAGTGAAACCCTGTCTCTACTAAAAATACAAGGAAAAAAAAAAAAAAAAAAAAAAAAAAAAAGCGCCTGGTGGCGGGCACCTGTAGTCCCAGCTACTCACAAGACTGAGGCAGGAGAATGGCATGAACCTGGGAGGTGGAGCTTGCAGTGAGCAGAGATTGCACCACTGCACTCCAGCCTGGGCGACAGAGCAAGACTCTGTCTCAAAAAATAATAATAATAAATAAAAATAAAATAAATAAATTAAATATATATATATACACACACACACACATATATATAGTGTGAACCCTGAAAATCTGAGACAAATCTCAGTTAATTTAGAGAGTTTATTTTGCCAAAGTTAAGGACTGATACCCATGACACAGCCTCAGGAGGTCCTGCCAACATGTGCCCAAGGTGCTCTGAACACAGTTTTGTTTTATACATTTTAGGGAGACATGAGGGATCAATCAAAATATGTAAGATGAACATTAGTTCAGCCTGGAAAGGCAGGACAACTCCAAGTGAGGAGGGGGCTTCCAGGTCATAGGTAGATGAGAGAAAAATGATTGCATTCTTTTGAGTTCCTGATTAGCTTCTCCAAAGGAGGCAATCAGACATGTATTTATCTCATTGGGCAGACTTTGGATGACTTTGAATAGAATGGGAGGCAAATTTGCACTAAGCAGTTCCCAGCTTGACTTTTCGCTTTAGCTTAGTGTTTTGGGGGCCTCAAGATATTTTCCTTTCACAAGAGTAACTAAAAAACTCCATATACACAAATATAAATTTAATTAAAGATATTCAAGAACTCTGCAACCAAAAAAAATTATAAAAGACTATTGAGGAGAATTAAAGAAGACTCAAATAAATGGCAGAATATATCATGTTCATACATGGAAAGAGTTATTATAATATTATTAAAATTTAATATTGTACTATCCACAATTTTTAAATTTGATACCATCTTAACCAGGATTCCTAGTTTCTTTAGGGAAATTTCAAGCTTGTTCTCAAATTCATATGAAAATACAAATAGTCAAAAAAAATAGCCAAGACAATCTTAAGAAAGAAGAAAGTTGGAGACTTTACACTAACCAGTATAAGTGCTTCTTATAAAGCTGCACTAATTAAGACAGTATGGCCTTGGTGCAAGGGCAGACAAATATACCAATGGACCAGAATAAAGCCCAGAAATAGAGCCAAATAAGGACACTTTATTTATGACAAAGGTGACACTGCAGACTAGTGAGTAATGGACAATCTTTTCAACAAATAGTGCTGTGTCAACTAAAACTCATATGGAGAAAAAAAAGAATTTTGACTCCTACAAAAAAAAATCAATTCCATGAGGTTTTTAGAACTAAATGTAAGAGCTTAAGAAATAAAGCTTCTAATTAACGAGAATGGATCAGAGAACTAAATGTAAAATGCAAAGTTAGAAAGCTTCTAGAAGAAGACATGGAGAAAATCTGCATGACCTTAATGTTTGGTGATGAGTTTTTATTTTATTTTATATTTTGTGGATGCATATTTTATGTGTACAGAGTTTTCGATGCAATAGCAAAAAGTACAGCAAAATTGAAAAGTTGACTTTATTATAAAAGAAAAATTGCTAAGTTGGAATTCATTAACATTAAAACTTTTTACTCTGTGAAGACATGAGTACTCACCATGGCAATGTAAATTGACAGCTTATCTTCACAGGTGCTGGGACATAGGGCAGAACTCAAAGTCATTCCTCTGCCCACCTTAGACAAATGCATATCTGATTGTTTCCTCCGCCTTATTGTCTATGTTATGTAAAAATGCGGATTCACTGAGGCAGACAAAGGCATGAATGACCATTTTCCTCTACCTGCCCTCACATGAAAATTGTGTATTTCTCAATATCCTGCCCTTTCCTCTTTAAATTTGAAGCCCTCAAAATCATCTTCAGAAAAAGGCATAGACTTGTCTCCAGGATGCGTGTCCTTAACTTTGGCAGATAAATCTAAAATGATTAGGTCTTGCCTTGGTCATTTTCCTTGATTGAGACGCCTCACTAAAGAATATATACAGACAGTAAATAAGAACGTGAAAAGATGTTCAACATTAATTATCTTTATAGAAACACAGATTAAAACAACACTGAAGGCCAGGCACAGTGGCTCAGACCTGTAATCCCAGCACTTTGGGAGGCCGAGGCGGGCAGATCACTCGATCCCAGAAGTTGAAGACCAGCATGGTCAACATGGTGAAACCCCATCTCTACTAAAATACAAAAATTAGTGGGATGTGGTGGCGGGTACCTGTAATCCCACTTACTCGGGAGGTGGAGGCAGAAGAATCACTTGAACCCGGGAGGTGGACATTGCAGTGAGCCAAGATCATGCCACTGCACTCCAACCTGGTGACAGAGCAAAACTCTGTCATGTTATAAATAAAGTTTGGGTTTTGCAAATGAAATAGCACTCAAATATAAAATTTTCCTTTTTTCTTCTCAGCAAGGCAGTTTACTTCTATAGAAGGGTGTGGCCTCACAGATGGAGCAATGGTGAGTGCATACCTGGACAAGGGAGGAAAAGGGGGTCTTATTCCTGACACACATGGCCCCTGCTGCTGTGTTGTTCCCCTATTGGCTAGGGTTAGACTGCACAGGCTAAACTAATTCCAACTGGCTAATTTAAAGAGAGTGACGGGGTGAGTGGTTTGGTGGGAAAAATGGTTATGGCAGAGCAGGAAATCATAATGAGTCAGGGTGGAGAATGAGCAGGTAATTGGAATGATTCAGGGTGGAGCAGGTAATCGGAATGAGTCAGGGTAGAGCAGGTAATCAGAAAAGGTTGCTTTATGAAGAAGTTAAGTTTAAAAGTGGAAGGCAAAGAATTGAACATACTGACGTATTGATTATTTGAAGAGATATTTAGAACTCATATCTAACAGTCTCAAAAAGAAAAACAAAAACAATTCTGAAGGCCACTTTGAATGCATACAGTGATTAAAAAATACGTAAATAGACTGTGGAAACCAGATTTTTCACTGTTGAATTGGAAGGTTACAGACAAGCAGAAAGACTAGAATTATCCATGTGATATTGAATTAAAGTTGGAGCCATCAGTATGAACTAATGTTTAGCTTAATATAGATACTATTGGGTAGGCATAAAAATAATTATAGATGTGTGTGATACGTGTATAAATGGTTTGATGGTTTGAATGCACATACATATATTAGCTCTGTCCTGATAAGATTATTTGCTTGGACAAACTTTAGTCAGGCTTCTGAATCTTTTGCTAGCACCATCTGTGCACTTCCTTGCAAATTCCAGTTTTAACAAAGAATCCTGCTGATATGGTCTGGCTGTGTTCTGACCCAAAATCTCATCTTGAACTATAATCTCCATAATCTCTGTAATCCCCACATATCAAGAGAGAGACCAAGCGGAAGTAATTGGATCATGGCAGCAGTTTCCCCCAGGCTGTTCTTGTGATAGTGAGTAAGTTATCAGGAGATCTGATAGTTTTATTAAGTGTTTGGTAGTTCCTCCTGCGTTCATTCTCCTTCCTGCTGCCTTGTGAAGAGGGTGCCTTGCTTCTCCTTTGCCTTCTACTACGATTGCAAGTTTCCTGAGGCCTTCTCAGCCATGCTGAACTGTGAGTCAATTAAATCTCTTTTCTTTATAAATTACTCAGTGTCAGGAAGTTCTTTGTAGCAGTATGAAAATGAACCAATACACCTGCTAACTCAGTTTAGTGAGAAGCCCTCATCCTTGATATCTAATCAAGTTCCTCATTCTCCCCCACCCCCAGGCGATGTCTGATGACTCTGGTCTATCTTCAGCAATAATCCTTTTAGGTCAGTTGAACCAGAATTCCCTTTACCCTGATGTTTACTCTTAGTAAATTCTCACTCACTGACTCCCATACTGCTCCTTGGCTATCATTTCCCACTTGCTCATGCTCTATTCAAGTTGAATCCAATCTCTCTCCTCCACTGGAAGATGTGTTGCAGCAGCCCCTACATCAACTGTGATGGCCTTGAACAAAATCTTCCTTACCATGCTTTAATACATATCATTAAATAATTTTTCTCTAACAGTCCTTTGAGAAGACCTAGAAACGTGACACCTGCCCCAGTATAACAAGCACACCTAACACTCAGATCTTGGTTTCTAATACCATTCTTCAATAAAGGGAACCAGGGCTTCTTAGAGAAATGACTGATTCTGGGATGGGGGCATGGAAGATGCAAAACTGACCTGAAGAATCTTGAGGCTCTAGAAAGTAAAGAAGTAATAAAAAAGAAGGATTGGGTCATATTAAAAAGACACATGAGCCAACAGAGTAATTGGTCAAAACTGAAACAACTTGAAGAAAAAAAAAATAACTCAAAGTCTAGAATAAATATCCATGAATCCATATCAATGTAAATAAATGACTGAATAAATAAATAAATGGAGGAAGAGAAAGGCACAAATCCACCATACAGAAGAATTCCAAACAATTTATGTAGCTTCTGTGCCCTCAAGGAGGTAGAACCTTAAGTTCCAAACTATGCTTAGGAACTTGCTCCAGAGTACAGTGTAGAAAAGGGGGAGAGGATAGTGACTCCACAGTGGAAAAAACTGGCAGCATGACTCTAGCCAGGGGATCAGAATTAATATCATCAGTGACAAGTCATGTTGATAGCATGTATCCTTGAGACCGTGTTTTGGGAAAACACTGTGTCTTTCTCCCAAAACCCCATCACCCTAGTCTAAGCAGGAGAGAACATCAGACAGATCCAAATTGAGGGACATTCCACAAACATTTGATTAAAACTCTTCAAAATTGTCAAAGCCATAAAAAAGCAGAAAAAAAAATCTAAGAAATTATCACAGCCATAGGTGTCTAAGCAGACATGATGACTAAACATAATGTGGTATCCTGAGTGGGATTCTGAAACAGATAAAAGATATTGGATTTGGAACCTGCCTAGGCAACATGGCGAGACTCCATCTCTACTAAAATACAAAAATTACCCAGGCGTGGTGGCAGGTGCCTGTAATCCCAGGTATTCAGGAGGCTGAGGCAGGAGAATCATTTGAATCGGGGAGGCAGAGATTGCAGTGAGCTGAGACCATGCCGCTGCACTCCAGCCTGGGTGATGGAGCGAGACATTGTCTCAAAAATTTAAAAAAAAAAAGATATTGGAAAAAACTAAGAAAATCTCAATAAAGTAAGGACTTTAGTTAATAATGATGCATCAGTATTGATTCACTAGTTGTGGTAAATGTGCCACGGTAATGTAAGACGCTAACCATAGGGGAAACTGAGTGAAGAATACATAGGAACTTTCTGCATTATCTTTACAGTTTGTCTGGAGATCTAAAGCTACCTTAAAATAAAAATTTATTTAAATATAAACTATAAAACTTCTAGAAGATAAATTAAAACATACATAACCTTGGGGTAGCGACGGTTTCTTATACAGCACAGAAAAGTGAGCAAAACTTATAAAAAAAGATTGCTAAGAGTTGGACTATATTAAAATTAGGAACTTCTGTTCATCAAAAGATGCCATCAAATTAGTAAATAGAAAGCCACAGGGTAGGAACAAGATGTTTTCAATAAATATTATCTACAAAGAATTTATATCCAGGATAATATTCTCTGTCTTTTCTCTCTCTCTCTCTCTCCCTCCTACAAATCAATAAAAATCAGACAACAAACACAATTGGACAAATAAAAAATGAAAGCACTAAACAATGCATAATCAATGAATATGAAAATGTGTTCAATGTCACTAGTAATCAAGAAAATATAAATTAAACCCACTGAGATAACAATATATCTGACTGGAATGGCTAAAATTAGAAAAACTGAAAATATGAAGAATGTGTAGCACTGGAATTCAATACTCTGATAGTGAGTGTGAAAATTGATACAACCATTTTTGAAAAACTGTTAGGCGATATCTACTAAAGCTGGATATAAACATACCCACATACTCTGTGGCTTAGCAATTCCACTCCAAAGTCTATATCCAGCAGATGCATAGGCATATATACACTAAAGAAGTGCAAAGTGTTCATAGCAGCAAGTCCTGGACTAGGGTGAGGTGAGCAAGGCACCTAGGGTGCACAATTGAAATAGGCTGTCATTCTCAGGATCATATAAGTGCTGATCCTGCACTTTGCAGAGCCTTGATGGTGATTGGTTCTTTAAATTTTGTTCCCTAGGTGCCTTCCTTCCCTCACACTAGTCCTGACCCCAATAGCAGCATGTTTTACATCAGCTGAAGTGAACACTGTTAAAAGTGCCCCCCAATGTCATCTGCTTTCCTGTTGCAGTGGCTACTGTCAATGGCTTGTACCTGCAACCTTCTCAGAGCACTGTCCTGAGCAATTGGGACTGCCATCCCCAAAAGTTCCTAAGAGGTAAATTCATACGCACCACCTTGGGTGACCTGGAGCCAGGACTGACCACTGGAGAAAGCAAAAGCCTCACTCTCTTTCCTTAAGGCAGGCCAGATTCCGTGGTGGAATTTATGCTCCAGAGCTTCCTACAGGATCAGACTGGGCCTGGGCTTTACCTGAACCCACATTCACCCTTAGCTTCTCCCCTAGCCACGGAACTTTCCCCATCCTGCTTCCTTCACCTCATTACTGGTTTCTTCTAAAAACAACTTCTCAGTGAATCACTTGTACAAGAATTCCTGTCTTAAGTTATGCTTCTAGGAAACGCGACTTATGACAAGCCCCAAACTGGTAGCCACCCACATGTCTGTCATAAGAAATGGATCAACAAATGATGTTATGTCCATACAATGGGAAACAAAACACCCGTGGAAATGAGTTAAACTTTGTTACATACAACCACATAATAAAGTACACAGTCATGTCATTAGGGAAAAACACTAGGTATAATAAGTGGATACCATATTATAACCTAATACACAGTTTATAAACCAGAATAATTAATCTGGAGCAAGAGAAGCAAGGACTGTGGTTGCCTCTGGGAAGAGGGAGTAGCAGATCACAGCCTAAGAGGAGTTTATGGGATTCCAGGATTGTTCTATTTCTTGATCTGGTTAGAGGTTAGATGGGTGTGAGTGGAATTCAGGTAACATTCTTGTAATATTAACGAGGTCAATGGAGAGAAATAAATTTTATAAAGGTTTTATAAAACAGACTATAGATGGTCCCCAACTTATGATGTTTTGACTTGACTTTTGTACATTATCATGACACAAAAGTGATATACATTCACTAGAAACCACATTTTGAATTTTGATCTTTTCCTGTGCTGGCATTACTCTTCCATGATGCCGTAGCAAGCCGCAGCTCCCAGTCAGCCACAGGATCATGGCGGTAAACAGTGTTTAGTGTTTTCGCATCCCGTCATGTCTACAAAATGCCCATCTGTGTCTCCTGCTTCTGGTGAAAAGAAAAGGAAGGCAATTACTCTTGAGATGAAGCTCAAGATAATTGCCTGGCATAAAGGCAGCAAGCCAGTAATGACCAGTGCAAGAGGAGTTAGGACTTTCACAATCCACTATCTCGACCGTCTTAAAGGAAAAGAAGTAAATCAGTAACACATGAAATTGTCAGCATTGGTTAAATCCATCATCATCATGAAGAAAAAAGCTGAGCAGATTTATGATATAAAAAAATTACTTGTCATGCGGACAGAAGACCAGATACAGAAGTCCACACCACTTATTCTCCTAATGGTCCAGACTAAGGCAAGAAGTCTTTTCAATACACTAAAAGAGAGTTTCAGTGACCTCATGTACACAAAATGCTTATAGCAAGGCACGGGCAGTTCCAATCCTTCGTAAGTCACTTTAATTTTTATAATGTGAAGGTCAGTAGTGAGGCAGCAAGTGCCAATACTGAAGGTGCTGAAGCTCTTAAGAAAGGGCTGCAGAGGGTAATTGTGAATTAGAAATATTTGCTGAAACAAATATTTAATGTCAATAAAACAAGCTTGTTCCAGAAGCGTATGCTGGAGAGTACATACACTCATCAAAAGTCCAAACAACGCCAGGATCAAGGCATTCAAGAACTATGTAATGCTGCTTTGAGATGAAAGTATTGCAAGGTTCAAATAAAAGACTTTCCTAATCTACCATGGGGAATGCTAGAGCATTCACAAACGTGAGCAAGTATGCATTTCCCTTTATTAGCTCTATAACAAGAAACCCTGGGTGACATCTGCATTGTTTGATGACTGGTTTTGAACAGTTTTATTCCACAGGCAAGAGAATATTGTAGGCAAAACAACATCTCATTCAAGATTCTTCTGATCTTAGACGATACTCCAGGGCATCCACAGCATACTGGGGACGTGCATCCTGCTGTGAAAGTTGTGTATTTGCCACCGCACATACACAACCACACTGATTCAACCAATAGACCAAGGCACAATAGCTGTGTTTAAAGCATACTACTTATGCCAAACATTTGTGCAGGCTGTTGAAGTGACTGAATCTGGCTGTATCTGAAGTTTACTGAATCTGAGTTTTAGGAAGGTTTTAACACCCTAAATGCTGTCCAGAATATCACTGCAGTATGGGAAGAGGTCACACAGCAATGAATAAATGGCTTTTGAAAGACAGTTTTGAAAACATATGTGAACACATTCAAAGGCTTTAACAAAAATTCTGCTGTGGATGAAATAGTAAAAAAACACAAGATATTACTGCTTGGGAACAGCTAGCGTTGGACAATGATGAAGAGGATATTCACAAGCTTGTTGGCATTGAGGCTGGATGGAGAGCTTTCCAATGATGACCTGGAAGGCTGAACTGGAAAAAAAAAGGTAAAGAAGTTGAGGCAGAGGGAGGAGAAGTTAAACCTGAGGCACCAAGAATGTTAACAGCAAAGAAACTGGCCAAAGTATTTGCTACTATCAGAAGCGGTGTATGGAGTTTAGAAGAAATTGTCAATTGTAAGAGATTCACAGGAGCCGACCGGCAGAAACAGGATGGTCATGCTTGCTATAGGGAAATATATAACAAAAAGAAAAAGTCTATGAAGTCAAAACTTGATATCCTTCTGAAGAACATTATACAGTGTTGGTGTCTCAGTGCCTTTACCTGCCAATCTCTCGCCCAGGGGTCCCCAACCCCTGCACAGTGGGAGATGAGCAGTGGGTGAATGGGCAAAGCTTCATTTGTATTTACAGCCACTCTCAACACTTGCATTACCACTGGAGCTCCACCTCCTATCAGATCAGCAGTGGCATTAGATTCTTATAGGAGCATGAATCCTATTTTGAAATGCACATGCGAGGGATATAGGTTGCACACTCTTTATGAGAATCTAATGCCTAATGATCTGTCACTGTCTCTTATCACCCCCAGATGGGACTGTCTAGTTGCAGGAAACAAGCTCAGGGCTCCCACTGATTCTACATTATGGTGAGTTGTCTAATTATTTTGTTATATATTACAATGTAATAATAATAGAAATGAAGTACAAAATAAATGTAACGTGCTTGAAGCATCCCAAAACCATCCCCTCTATGGAAGCATTCCAAACCAGGATCCATGGAAAAATTTTCTTCCATGAAACTGGTCTCTGGTGCCAAAAAGTTTGGGGACCACTGTTCCAGCCTCTCTTCTGTTCCCTTCATCAGAAGAGAGAGAAATTGATGATCCTGTTGCTATGACTTCCCCATCAGCCAGCAATTAATTTTAGTTTAATGCTTCAAACATTCTTCAGGCCCAGTGTGCTTTTAGCTCTGTATGTTAATGATGAGTACTTAGCACCAAAAATAAAATCTAAATCCCCTACCTGACCTCCTCTTGACCCAGGGGACCTCAGAGAAAACTTAATTAAAAACTGGGTTCCAAACCATGACAGGATGGGATGTCAGAGACACACTTCATTATACTCCCTGCCTTTTATGGTATAGACATAAGTGACCAGCACTGATGTTAAAATGGAGATTGTAAGATTGATGGAATGAACTCTTTGTGACAACAAGATATCAAATTATAAATAGAACCTAAGACCATGCCAAGTAAGGATTAAGTCACACACCCTGTTTTAGTCCATTTTCCCACTGCTATAACGATACCACCAGAGACTGGGTAATTTACAAAGGATAGAGGTTGAATTGACTCACAGTTCCGTGTGGCTGGGGAGGCCTCAGGAAACTTGCAATCACGGCAGAAGGGAAAGAAGGCACCTTCTTCACAAGGCAGCAGGAGAGAAGAGTGAGGGGCAAAGAGGAAAGAGCCCCTTATAAAACCATCAGATCTTGTGAGAACTCACTCACTATCATGAGAACAGCATGGGGGAAACTGTTCCTATGATCCAATCACCCCCAACTGGGTTCCTCCCTCAACACGTGGGGATTATAGGGATTATAATCCAAGATGACATTTGGATGGGGACACACAGCCAAGCCATATCACACCCAACACTGAAAGGATAAACTATTTTCTAACTGCCACAAGATTTTTCTTTTTCTCTATCAGCTAAACAAGCATTGGCCTCAAAATAAGCAACATGAAAACAATTGCAGCTCATCTACTGCCAGACACTGACTTACTCCCTGCTCCACAAGCCATAACTGCAGCTTCAGCTGAACAAGAGATTGATTTCAGTAACTTCCACCTGAAAAAAAAGATCATTGACTATGGACTGATTCTGACTGATTTACAGAGGCTGTGCACGGAGTGCCTTTGTGTCCCCACTTCACCTTTTGACATATAGGGCCCAATTGTGATACATTTAAATATTAAGTCTCCATGCCAATGTGAACATGGGCTGCAGGTAGCATACATGTTTGCTCTGTATACATAAGCAGAATACTCTTCCCTCTTCATGAATATTCATAGCTCCTCCTATAACCTGTTGAATGTGTACACTTGGCTAACCTGTGCAACATAGATTCCCATCTCATCCTTCCCTAATTTGAAGATCTGCTAATGGCTTTGGCCAAAGACTGCACTTCTCAGCCTGTCAGATGGCCACCCTGCAGGCTGAAACCATTTATAAGAAATAAATTCTCCTTTCCAAATTTATATTGTGTGATTTTAGTTGATAGTACCTATACAACCATTCTGTTTTTCACTGTCAGTATTCTATAAGTTACATGAGATATTCCACACCCTATTATAAAATAAACCTTGTGTTAGATGATTTTGCCCAACTGTAGGGTAAGGTAAGTGTTTGGAGCATGTTTGAGGTAGGCTAATATTCAGTAGGTTAGGTGCATTAAATGCATTTCAACTTATGATATTTTCTGCTTATGATGGGTTTATCGGGAGGTAGCCTCATCATAAGTCAAAGAGCATCTGTACTACAATGTGTTCTACCGTGACCCCCTAATAACTGCTTTCTCTCCTTACTATGACATGAGGCAGGGTCAGGGTCCTGAAGGTTATGTGTTTGGAGGGCTTGTCTTATGATAGTCCAAGATTTATGACTCAATTGATGAGTTCAGCTTTCCAAATTACCTAACTAAAATTCTAAGTTAAATAAATTTTACATACTAGGGGAATTCATTCTGCTAAGAAAGATTCTAGAAATAAAAATGCTACTGCAAAGAAAATGGTGAAATAACCAAAAGGACAAAGAAAAAACCTTTTGAGCCATATTTTTATTAAAAGTCTGATCATCCAGAGCTATAAAATTTCATTCTACTTTGAAAGGAAAATGTCAAATGCCTAATAGAGAATGGGAGTAGGACATTTTTTGTACTTTTAAATTACTACAATTCTATTTCAATATTGTAATTAATATTAGTCTCCCTACTACCTAGCCTTGTGTAATATTCCTTAGCTGAAAGAGCATGGCCTTTCAAGTAGGACAGAACAGAATGTAATCCTAGCCACACCATTTTCTAGCTGTGTATCATGCACATGTCACCCAACCTCTCCAACACTTGAGCTTTCTCATCAGACAAATGGGCATGATTATAGCCCTCTAACTGCAGTGTGGGAAGGACAAGTGAGTTTCTTAGGAGAAAGAGCCCTAGACATCAGGGAAATTCAAGAAATGGCAGCTCCTTCCCATTCCTTTCGAGCAGAGAGGGTCTTCCTTAGCACACTCTAAATCCATACTTGAAAGGATTCACTTATGTATTTATCCACTCATTCAACAAATATTATTGAATTTCTACTATACACCGACATCTTTCTAGGCCCCGGGTATGTGTGAGTAAATAAAATAAAGTCCCCAATGCCAGGGAGCTTACATTGTCCTGGAAGACACAGACACATATGTAGAAAATATGGCAGTAATGATTGGTGCACTGAGGCAAAGGAGCAGGCTCAGGACGCAGAAGTGCATAGGGTGGTGGGTGTAGGCTGCCCTGAGGAGGTCATTAGAGCAGAAACCTTAGCAAGAAGAGGGAGCAAGACCTGTAGAAGGTGAGGTAAATGAGGAAAGAACATCTTAGCACAAACTAAGTCAATTACTCCAAGCTTTCAAGGGGAGCTCCCTCCCTCTTTCCAAATGGAGAGAAGAAAGTGACTTATTTAATGGTAAAACAAAACTCTTAAATGTGAAGCCAGCTCCTGAACACTTTCACCAGAGTCAAGAAGAAACCCTTTGGACTCACCTGGAGGCTGTGTGTTACAATTTGCTACCTTTTACCTTGACAGCCATGCTTGAGAATTATTTGAATCTGTGCTTGGTAGTAAGAACATAGTGAGAGGAGCCAAGACACCATTTGATTGCCTCATAGCTTCAGCATCCCACTGTGGATGATTCTTGATCTACAAGACCTTCAAATATAACCCATGAGTAGATCATCTTTATAAAAAGGGCACACAAAGGCAGCAAGGGCTTAGGTTTTGGAGGCAGGCAAAGTTTGACCTGAATACTAGCTTCACCTCTTCCTAGATATATGAACTTAGACATGTCATTTGACTTCTCTGAGCCTTAGAATTTAAATCTGTAAAATGAGGATTACAACACGTGCCTCATAGTGTGGATTTTTGTTTTATTGGTTTTCATGGTTGCTACTTTTTGTTGAATGTCTAGAAAACTGTGCTAGGCACTGAAAACAGTGCCTGCCCTCAAGGAGCTTATATTTTAATAGAAAAATTCAGATAGTAGACAAACCAAAATTTTAAAAATAATAATAAAATAATGTCACAGAATGGCAAGTGCTCCCACAGAAATTATCTCTATCTTACAATGTGATTGACGGTGAATGGGAGGAAGCTCTTTTAGACAGAGAGGCTTCTGGGAGAGACTCTATGAAAAGGAAACATTTGATCTGGGTCCTAAAGGGTGAATAGGAGAAGACATATGGAAATCATGGGTGTGAAGTGAGAACGAGAAACCTGTACATGGAAAAGTCACAGGTGTTCATGGAAGAGCCTGACAATGTGTTTGGTGTGCAGAGAACGTGAGCTGAGGTGGGTCCAAGGTTTATTTGGAGGGATAAACAGGCACCAGAACATAATGGATTTGTAAATGCCATTAAACTGTTTAGATTTTAACCTAAACACAATAGAAAGCCACAGGAGGATTGTAATTAGTGGAGTGTTATGATTTCATTTTATTTTAGAAATTACTATGCTGCATGAGGATTTATTATAAGGAGACAAGAGTGGAAGCAGGAGGGTTTGTTAGGATTCTGTTATAGGAAGAAGGATGATGTTAGCTTAAATTATGGAGAAAGGATGACCAGCAGTAGATGAATTTAGGCTTTAGATTGGAATAGAGTCAAAAAGAAATGTTAATAGATTAGATTTAAAGTCTGAAAAGGCAGGGAAAGAAAGGGTCATGATTCTTAGGCTTTTGGCTTAAGCAACAGGATAATGTTATTGAAAGGATGATGTAAAACAATGTGCATAGCCTGTCTATAGCGCCTCATTGTATTACTAAATATTTTGAGGATATGACAGAGATCAAATTCAAGATGGCTTAAGCACAAAAAATAGTGTTGACTCACACAGTGGGAAGCTAAGAGTCATGCTGGCCATATGCATAAATGCTCCAGGTCTTCCAAAGATGATGGCAGAACAGTTTCTCTGTTGCTTCATTTGATGATCAGGCTTTTCTACCTCAAAGGAAAAATGACTATGGATCATTTCAAGTCTAAATCTGTACAACTGCAATCTGAAAGAAAAAGAAACTCCTCTTCCAGAGTATAAATGCTAGATGCTGTGAATTGAATAGATGTTCTTCAGGCATGTGTCCATCTGGGGACCACTTTCTGACTGCTACTGAAGGGAGAGGGCATGATGATTAACCTAACTTCAGCAGCCAGTCACTTGCTTGCTCTTCTGTGGTTGGTTGTCTGCAACAAGGCTGACTGCAATCCCTCTCTACCCTGGTTGCACGTGCCACTTCTCCCATCAAGAAGTATATCTGTAACCTCTCCCTTGAATCTGGGATGTCTCTGTGATATAGTTTGACCCATAAATGCAGTGGAAGTGACAATGTAAGACTCTCAGTCCTAAGTTTTTAGAGCCCCCTTACCTTCATTTTCATCTTCTTGGGAGCAAGCCACCATATAAAGAAGCTTGAGCTAGACGGCAAAATGGTGACAGATCACACAAGAAAGAGGCACAGGTAGTCCCAGCCATTTCAGCCTCTTTGCTGAGCCCACAGACCTGGGAGTGAAGCTGTGTTGGATGTTCCAACACTAGCCAAGCTCCCAGTTAACTGCATCCACACAGGACTGCTTACAGAATTCCTGGGACCCACTGCAAAACAAAAATATGGAGCTTTTTGTACAAAAAGCAGAAAAAAAGTACCATTAAAGGTATTAAAATATACAAGTTGTCCCCTTTAGTTCATGGTTTATCTCTCCACTTGTGACTTTTAAAAAATTTGCAATTTAATATTGTTTTAAGTAAAGAACATCAAGATACCAAATTATTAGCATGAATTTTACCATTCATTTTTAATTATACTTTTAAGTACAAACATCAGAGCACTTAACTCACATGCAGAATCACTGAAATTTCACAATTTGTGTCTTGTGACTCATCTCTGGATAGTGCCTCCAGAGGACCAGAAGAAAACTTGGGAGTGGGACCCCCCCAGGCACAGAGAAGACCAAGGGAGGGCCTCCTTAGGACACTCATGAGGCAGGTGCAGACTCTCACAGGTCTCTGGGGTTCCTGCCCTGCAACCTGGGATCAAGCCTGATGGCCACTGGGATCCTCCTTCCACAAACTATTGGAATGGTGGCCAGGACTGGGATAAGAGTGGAGAAGTCAAGTGAGGCATTTTTTCATCCCATAACCTGCCACCCCAACCATAGCGAACAAGCAATCCTCAAGGGTATTGCAACCTCCATGCCAGGACGTGTGAGTCAGGGATGGGTAAGAGGCTCCCAAGTGCTGAGTCACCCACCAAATGGTGCTGTGATGCTGCCAGCCAAGGGCAGGAATGGCCACTGCCATGACCCACCCCAAGAAGCCATGGGGCTTGGATGTCTGGCCTAGATCCTCCCAACACCCTGTGCCTGGATCCCTCCAACACTAAAGAGTAGAGGGTGGTGGCAGAACACAGACTTTCCCCTTGCTGACCCAACCTGGTCACCATCCCAGGTGGAGGGCAACAGTGGTCATGGGGCAGAAGCCAAGAGAGGAATGCTAGGTGGAGCCCAGGACATCAAGGTACATGGAGAAGGTGGCTGAAAATCCTGTCTGGGGATGTGGTGGGGAGACAGGAGTGATATAGCGAGAAGCAGGGCCACATGTTCCAAGCCCTCGGTGAATATTCAGTTGTTGTATTATTTACAAAACACAAATTCAAAGATAAATGTGATCACTATTTTAAGATAGTGACCACAAAGCTTAAACCTCAATCTTGAGGCCCTTTAAGTACAGGGCCCTTAAAATGCACTGGTCACATGCTCATGAAGCTAGTCCTGCAGCTATCTGAGTGATACCAGCCAACATCTCATGGAGCAGAACCATCCAGCAAAACCCAGCCAATGTATAGAATCATCAACAAAGAATAAATTGTTGTAGTTTTCTCTTTTAAGCAACTAAGCTTAGGGTACAAGTTACATATGCCTGGCTAAATTTCAGAGTGGCTAATGACGGCTTTGTGCTTCCCATTCTTCCTCCTTTCCCATTCATAAACACAAGTATCAAATGCAGCTTTGTGGTCCTGTCTTATCATTGCATATCGAGTGTTTACGTAGAGGATAATTTTTTTTTTAGTGCCCAGGCCACTGGATCAAGTGGTGTTGCACCCGAGGAGTTACATTCAAGGAATCACACCTAAGAAGTTTAATCTGCACCTAGACTTCATTACATGATGAGATTTTGGACTTGGAGCAGCCTTATGCCATGATTGGATGAGACTTCAGGGATCTTGTGAGGGTCTGAGAGTATTTCGTACACATGAGAGACAAAAATATTTGTAGCCAGGGTGAAGTGTAATACATCATCAGCAAAGAGATCTACCAAGATTCTCTCATCCTTGTCTATGCATACTGCTCCTCTCATTAAGAGGGAGGCACAGTCTATGTTTCTCCTCTTGAATCTGAGCTGGCCTTTTGATTCATTTTGACCAATAGAATGTGGTGGAAGTGGCACTGTATAACTTTCGAGATTATGTCGTCAGAGACCTTGCAGCTTTCATGTTTAGTTTTTCAGGGCCATCCTGGATATATCCCAGCAGCTGAGTTACCTGCAGAATGTACCACAACAATCACACAGAACAGCAGCAGGGCCAAGCTAATCCAGCCAACCCACAAATCATGGGATGCGATGCGTTATTGTTGTTTTACACCACTAAGTTTTGGTGTCATCTGTTACACAGCAATGGATAACTGAAACACCTTGTAACTAATGATGGTGGACAATCACATTGGGATGGTCCATCATCATGATGGTCCACCATGATGAACAATCCTAGTGTGAACACATAGAAATGGGGAGGGGAATTAGTAGACCCAAAGAAAACAGATGTGCTCTCACCACTACATTCCACCCCTTGGCTGCCCTGTGCATTCCTGAACCCTTATTTTCATAAATTCCAGAAATATTCCTTTCTTAAAAAAGAGAACTATCCCATATATAAATGAAAATGTACCCACTCCTTCCTCAAAGAGAGACAACTCCAAGATGTTTTCAGTTTGCTGCATTCAGTTCCAAATTCACATTTTTCTGATTAAATTCTTCTTAGTTATCTTCCAGTGTATTTTTCCTGGTCAATCGACCTATGAGATGAATAATAATTTTAACTAGTCTTGACACCCAGTATACAATAGTAGAGGAAAAACAAGAAAGAAAAAGACAAGGTTGTCTCCACCTTTGGATAAATGGGGAGGGGGAAATGGCTTATGTTTGCACAACCATCGTGTCGGGCAGCAGAGTCAGATTCAATTGTTTTGGCAAGTCAGGAAGTTTCCTGATCAGTCAACCTGGCCCATCCAATTCTCTTCTTTAAAGAGCTTGCTTTTGTCCACTGCTCCCTATGCCGCATTTGAGACAAACACTGGAAGGATTCCCCTCCCCAGCCTGCAGTCACTTGGCAGCCCGCTTCCTGTTGTCTCAGAGGCCTGGGGAGTTGTGTAACCACCATCCTGCATTTACCAGGATTGAAGTTCCTCCTGCCACACAAAATCCCCTAACATCTAAGTCATCTGTTAATTGATGCAATTTCTGAAAACACCATTGGCCAGTAACCAAGACAAGAGCTTTTTGAGTCAGAGTCCACGAATCTGGATACTCCCTTGAAGTTTTCATTACTTTTTTTTTTTTTTTTTGAGACAGCGTCTCGCTCTGTCGCCAGACTGGAGTGCAGTGGCGCGATCTCAGCTCATTGCAACCTCTGCCTCCCGGGTTTCAAGCAATTCTCCTGCCTCAGCCTCCTGAGTAGCTGGTATTACAGGCACCCACTACCATGCTTGGCTAATTTTTGTATTTTTATTAGAGACAGGGTTTCACCATGTTGTCCAGGATGGTCTTGATCTCTTGACCTCATGATCCACCCGCCTTGACCTCCCAAAGTGCTGGGATTACAGGCGTGAGCCACCGTGCCCGGCCATAGGTTTTGTTACTTATTAATGGATCTTAAAGCTCTGCCCTTTCCCGTATTCTTCAGCTAAATGGCCTCCATTTGGGTGGCTGGCTCAGTAGGGAGGCTGATCTCTTCCTTGTGCTCTGTCTCCAGGCTGTAAAACAGAGTGTACAGAGAGAATATCTCTGGAGGAATATGAGGGGTCAGGCTTTTCCAATTTTCCAACTCCTTCTGGGCCACCATCTTATTTCCAGTTATATTTTCCAACTTCACTAGCTTTATTGAGGTAAGGAACAGGGCTTTTGCAAATTTACAGGCCCCATAAATCTGACTCTCCGTGATCTTGAACAGCTGCCCAGAGGCAGAAAATGCCTCTAAACAAAATGTCTACCATTTCCTTCCTTCTTTAAAAATAACTGGCTTGGATGGAATGTGCAATAGTTAAAGCCATAGGAGTCTACTTCTTAATGTCCTGGTAGTGACTACCAACTCCTCCTCTCAGAAGGATCAGGGACTGAGGCCTTAGATATGCATTGTAACAGCTTAACAGACTGTTTTGTTACTACTGCAAACCAGGGATTGCCAGCTTCCCAGATGCAATAGGGGACTCCTCACACCTTACACCTCCCTTTGACTCAGGTGAGCCTGTTTTATAGGGCTTGTCACTTCCAAGCACTAATTTCTTGGTTAAATGGAAATCTTTCAAAATAACTCGACTAAAAGTAAGTTAAGAAGGAAGAAAGGGAGAGAGGGAAGAAAATGTAGGCTTAAAATAGAAAGAAATCCAAGGTGGAAACTGGCTACAGGCACATCAGGTCTAGGGGCTCAGTGGATGCCTGGTCTCTATGTCTCCAAGCAGCACTTTGCCTGTTTCCTGTTTGTTGACTTCACTCTCAGTTGGGCTTCCTGCCATGGTAGTAGAAAAGATGCCTTCTGTATATCCCATGCCTGTATTTTTATAGCTCATGATCCCTGTAAAAAGAAGACCATTTATTTCCCCGAATCTATGTATCATTTTTCATAGAAAAGTTTTGATTCCCTGCTTGCATCCCTCACTATTCAAGGGACGTGGTACTGCCGAGAACCTGCATTTTTTTTCTGTCTGCTACGCTCGGAGAGGGCAGGATCTGGGTGGCTAAAGTCAGGGAGTGGATTGGTTTCTGTTGGGAAACGGGTCTGAACAGAAAAAAAAAAAAAAAAAATTAAACAAACACAATGGTGCCTTACATTTCTTTTTTTCTTTTCCATTTTTTCTTTTTGTTTTGCTTTTTTTTTTTATTTTGACGGAGTCTTGCTCTGTTGCCAGGCTGGAGTGCAGTGGTGTGATCTGGGCTCACTGTAACTTCCGATCCCCTGGTTCAAGCGATTCTCCTGCCTCAGCCTGCAGAGTAGCTGGGATTACAGGCACGTGCCACCACGCCCAGCTAATTTTTATATTTTTAGAAGAGGCAAGGTTTCACCATGTTGGCTAGGATGGTGTCAGTCTCCTGACCTGGTGATCTGCCTGTCTTGGTCTCCCAAAGTGCTGGGATTATAGGTGTGAGCCACTGCACCCAGCCTAACATTTCTATTATAAAGGACAACATGTCTTTGCATTTTTAATCTGAGCTAACCCTGAGATTTTTCCAGCTGGGGAATGAAGGAGACCACCCAATAAAGGCTTTTAGCCTCTCCCATGACCAGGGATGCCCACCCATTTCTGGGAGCCTGATGAGGGGCAAGATTACCTGACCGCTCAGACGCACGGGACTCGCCATGGTCTCTCCTCCTGGGGCTCTGGTTTCCTGATGTCTGGGACCCCGTTGCTGAAACCTGCCCACAAGCAGTGGGGAATGTTCTTTCATAACTAACTGGCAGCTTCGGCCCTGCCATGCTGCTCCACACAGCTCCCATGTGCGCTCTGCTCAAGACAGGGTCTCTCTCCATCCCACCACTGCACCCCCACATCCCAAGGCACAGCAGCTCTGGGCTTCCAGTGTCTCAGAGAGCCTTGAGGCAATAGCCTTCTCACCTCAAACTCAGGCTGGAAGACGTGGGACCTGGCTGGGGGTCTACAGACAGTCTCAGTGACAGACCTCAGCTGAACTCCCCAGTCCTCTCCAAGGCAGTAGCTTGGCCCTAGAACCAAATGTGTACCTTGATCGTTGCTCTTCCTTTCTTTTTAAATTTTATTTTACTTTTTATTTTTTTAACTTTAATTTTTTTTAACTTTTAGGTTCAGGGGTACATGTGAATTTTTGTTAGATAGGTAAATTCATGTCATAGGGGTGTGTTGTGCAGATTATTTCATCACCGAGGCACTAAGCCTAGTACCCAATAGTTAGGTTTTCTGATCTCCCTCCTCCCACCCTCCATTGCCAAGTAGGCCTCAGTGTCTGTTGTTCCGCTCTTTGTGTCCATGACTTCTCATCATTTAGCTCCTAGTTATAAGTAAGAAAATGTGGTAGTTGGTTTTCTGTTACTGTGTTAGTTTGCTAAAGATGATGCCTCTTCTTTTTTTTTTAGATGAAGTCTCATTCTTGTCGCCCAGGCTGGAGTGCAATGGTGCCATCTTGGCTCACTGCAAACTTAGGCTCCTGGGTTCAAGCAATTCTCCTGCCTCAGCCTCCCGGGTAGCTGGGATTATAGGCACCCGCTACCATGCTCAGCTAATTTTTTATTTTTAGTAGAGATGGGGTTTCACCATGTTAGCCAGGCTAGTCTGGAACTCCTGACCTCAGGTGATCCACCTGCCTCAGCTTCCCAAAGTGCTGGGATTACAGGTGTGAGGTACCGCAACCGGCTGATGTCTCTTGTCTTAAGACCAACTCTTCCTCAGTTATTCCTCAGATCCAAGGGCTGGGAGATCTCATGAGGACCTTCTGCTGGGCTGCCTTCTCGCCCTCTGATCTAATTTGATTATGAAATGAATGGGTTCTCTCCAGAGCTGAGCTTCAAAGGAAACTATTGCTTGTAGTTGCTTTTAATCCCATGGAGTTACTTGGTGGAGACTCTTTTTTCTTTTCAGAGCCTAGAACGTGTTCCAAAGTCAACAGTGAGGTCAGTGCTCTGAAACCAGCGTGATGAAGTTAGCAGCCAGCCCGGCCCTTCTACACAACTCTTTCCAAATGGAAAGACCCTGAAGAAACCCTGGAATAGAAATTGCTTCTTTCTTGTCAATACTTTTTTCTGGTTTTATCTTTAAAATCCCACGTTTAGTGCTGGAAATATGGAAGTGACACTTTGTCAAGAAGAAAGTTATTCAGATGTCTTGGAGGATTGAAAAAAGAAAACCATTAGATCACCCTAAATCTTAGAGCTTTGAACATGTCAGTGGGTTTCTGAGTTAAAGTGACCTGAAAAACAAGAACATTTCTGGGCAGGAAATCAGGAGGAAGTGTGAGCCCAGGCATGGGGTGACGAGTTGCCGCCCATTTCGTCATGATTTTTGGACTTCTTGTCAATGTTCATTTTGCCTTCAGCACTGCTTCCCTTTGCAGCTGAGGCCAGTTGTTTATTGTTCATCCCCAGCGGCAGAGAGAGAAGAACCACCTCTACGCACGATGTAAGAAGATGTGTCCATGCATCTTCTCCTGCAGTTCGGATGGGTTCATTAGGCCCTGACAAAGAGGAGGAGGAGCTAAATGCAGGCAACTCAGCACTCACCCTTTCATTGAAGTTTTCTGAGTTTTCAAGGACAGTGTATGTGAAGACGACATATTCTTGATAGTTATTAACTGTTAGGAGTAATTATCAACATGTGGGTTGCATTAACATTATAACGGGGCAGGATTTACTAATACATGCAACCCTTATTTTACCATTGTACTCAATGCAAAGCAAGTACTGGCTAGAGTGGTTACAAGATGATTTTCATGTCTTGTCAGAAGAGCAGAAAAAGAATATCCCAACATGAGAGATGAGAGGAAAGGGACAAGATCTCAGCCAAAGAGGCAAAGTCAATTTATATACTAAAGAGGATGGGCAGAAGAAGAGGACGAGGGGGAGGGCTAAGCCAGGTGGCCCTGAAGCTGGGAGGAGATGCTGGGGTGGTGGCATGTGAGACATTTCTGAGCAGAGGCAGAATCTGAAGGAGCAAGGACTCAAGGAAGAAGACGGTGAAATGCTGATGTGGATTACAAATTGTATCATTGTCCAAGTTCCTCAAAAGCCTCAAGAGAAGTTTGGAATTGCTTTCTGAAAATGACATTTTGTGGCTGGACTGGGCTTCTTTAAATGTGATTTTATGCAGGGTCTGAACCACATGTGGACACAAATTATACTTGGATTACAGCGTCATTTATATACAATCTCTCTACTCCATTAGAGTGTAAGATGCTGGAAAGAAAAATATAACTTTGTCTTATTAATAATGTTTAGTGCCTGTCATAATGCAAACACTCTGTTTGCTGACTGAGAGTGGAGATGAAGGTTTCCCTTTATTTCAATCTATTAAGCACCCGCAATAACCACCACTTTACACACAAAGTTGAGGAGAGGAGAGTTCAGTGGGATCCAGAGCTTTGCCCTATGTTACCATTTGTGAGCAAGGGAGCCAGAGTTCAAATTCAGATTCATATGACAGAGGTTCATGCTTCTTACACTATTCCACACAGACCAAAGACAGCAAGTGTCTTGAGCTGTAAGGAGGGGAGAAGGGTGCTAAGTATAGATCAGTGACTGCTTTTCCTGCTATTTATAAAGTCCCCACTACATCCCTACAGCCTGCCAGAGTGCATGATCCACATGTGCGCTAACTAAGCATGTGTTCCACGAATCTAAGATGAGCAAATGAATGAGATAAAGAATCCAGATACCAAAGGGAGATGCGGAGAACGGGAAAGGAGAGAAAAGGCAGAAGCAGAGAAAGAGCAATATGACAATAGGAGAACTGAGGAAGAGAAGAAGAGATACACAAATAATGAAGTAGGATCCAGAGAGTGTCAGAAGAGAGAAATGCACAGAGAGGGGAGAAAGGAAAAGGGTGTGGAAACATTGAGAAAGATTGTTGGGAAGCAGAGCCAGGGTGGAGAGTTTGAGAAAGAAGCCCAGAAGAGAGGGAGGCTGAGACAAAGCCTGGCATGGGGAGCAAGTGTTGGGGACAAGAGTCTCTTCCCTAACTGGGGACAATCAACTGGGCCCCTTAGGGTAGGGAGGGTGGGCAAGGCACTTGCATCTCAGAATCCGTATTTCTGTCTGGAAGTACCTGGTGCTTGGAGATGCTGGGGAAAGACATACATACATACATACATACATACATACATACATACTGGGAATAAAAAGCCCCAAGAGAGTTGTAATGATCTTCCCATTCTTTCTTCAGAAAGGATCAGTGCAGAGAGGCATCAGTCTGCTTCCTATGACCTGCCTGAGTGTTCTCTCCACCTCTCTGGTCTTGCACAATTGGACCTTAGAATTCCGTTTCCAGGGTCTCACCTCCCACCTGCCCCTGTGCTATTCCACACTGGCTCCTGCCTTGTAAGATGGCCCAGCTTTGCTTTCACAGGCTGGAGGAGCACAGCTTTTGGTGAATGTGAATGGGAAGCTGCATCTGCAACTGTTAGGCGATAGCCATGAGTGATGAAGAATAGACCTGCGAGTGCTGGCAGAAAGGGAGCCTCTGAAGAGAATAATAAGACTCCAGCAAGTTCAAGCTCCTGCAGAGGAGGTGGTCAAGGGCAGCTGAGAGGTGTAAATTGGTGATACCAGGGCTGGACAAATCTCACACATGACAGTTCGAGCATCCTGAAGGTCTAAATGAGGACTCAGCCTCCAATCCACAGCATGTGCTTATGGAGCCACAGACTGAAGTTGGCAACTTCCCCATCATCAGCCTCTCAGAGCTGCCAAGAAAAGCTCCTTAAACAAGACCACCAATGGAGTTCATCAGGCCTAGGCTGTGCAGCGTCCTACCTCCATTCTGCCAATACTCACCTTGATTTATGGACTCCTTTCAACTACATGTTCATTCATTCATTCATTCATTCATTTATCAAAGGCTGTGTGAGGACCCTCTGTGTCCCAGGCACAGCCTGAGGACTGGGATTCAGATGCCAGTGAAAAAGACCTTTATCCTGGAGGGCAGAGGCCATGTGGGGAGACAAACAAATTACCAAGAACAATATATCCCTTCACACCATGTTATGTCATCTTGTATTGCATTCCTTTGTCTATTCATCAAACATCAATATGACACATGTTCCTCTAAGCAGCAGGGATGCAGCAGTGCACAAAACATAGCTCTTGACCTCACGGATCTTCCATTCTAGTGGGGAAAAGAACAATTTTTATTGAATGTACTTTGCATCCCATTTAATTATTAGAAAAAAACCCTGTGAAGTGGATTACAAATCCTCCAATTAATAAATAAGAAAATTGAGGCACAGAGAGGCTGGGTAACTTGCTGGTCACACAGTAAAGACATGGCATTGCCTGGCCTTTGACTTGGCTGTCTGCCTCCTGGGACCATGTTTCCCCTACTGCTCGTGAGAGAGGAGCACGGGTGGCCCTTCAGAGAAGTGGGGATTGAATTGCAGGTTTGAAGGATGAGTGTAGTACTTCCAAAAGACTGTGGCATGTTCTTTTCTAGAACCCATCCAAGACTCCAAAGTAAAGTCAGCTTTTTCCCTGCCACAGAGGTTGGCCCATGGCTCCAATCTCTCTCTCTCACACACACAACAAGATGCAGATGGTGAGTGCTTCCCCTACATACCAGCTGTTCTCTTGTCCATGACTTTGCTTACACTGTTCCCTCTGCTTAGACTCCTGCCCCATTTTCACCAAGCAAAGGCCCTCTCAATATTTCCAATGCAGATAAATGGTACCTCCCCCAGGAAGCCTTCCTGGACTTCCCCATCTCCTCCTCCCACATTTCATAAGGAGCTCCTCTGCTGGCATCATCAGGACAGACTGTGTTCACTTCTCTCCCTAGAGTATGAATTAGACTTGCATGACCTGGTTACCTGCCTGTTTCCTTGCCAAGCAGTCCCTCGGTGCTTGGACAGTGCAGGAGTGAATGGCCCCAGGTGCAGGAGGGAGGGCACACTAGCAGAGGGCATAGCTTAGACAATGGTGAGGAGCTGGGTTCATGCCAGGTGAAGCAAGGGCCCCAGAAATTTCCTCTGGATGCGGGGTGGTGTCTCCGTGGAAGGAATGCAGGGCAAAGAAGTGGAAAATTTGGAGAAAAAGTGGCCAGAACACAGGTGCCAAGGAAGAGCCAGAAAGGCTGGGTTCTCTTCAGGACAGAGGACCCTGTATGGCAGGCAGAGCTGGCAGGCCTGCAGAGCTCCACCCTGAGAAAGTGGACAGAAAAGCATGCTCAAGGGCATTGCCACACTTAGGACAGGGATTGTGTCTGTTTTGTGTTGTGAAACAAAAAGTGTCTGAGACAGGTCTCAATCAATTTAGAGGTTTATTTTGTCAAGGTTGAGGATGTGCCTGGGAAAAAGGGACACATCACAGTAAGATCTGGCTCATGTTTTTCCAAAGAGCCTTTTGAGGGCTTACATATGTATATATAAGCCCATACATACACACACACACACACACACCACACATGTACATACATACACACACACATACACAAATATGTGTGTTTATATGTGTGTGTATATGGGGGTATGTGAATGTGTACATATATATATATATATATATGTTTCGAGGGCTTATACTTATATATGTGCACACACATATATAAGCCCTCAAAACCTTCTTTGGAAATACACACACACACACATATATATATACACACACACATATATATTTTTTTTGAGACAAGTTCTCACTCTTGCTCATGTTGGAATGCTGTGACATGATCATGGCTCACTGCAGCCTTGACTACTCAGGCTTAAGTGATTCTTTTTATTATTATTATTATTATTATACTTTAAGTTTTAGGGTACATGTGCACAATGTGCAGGTTAGTTACATATGTATACATGTGCCATATTGGTGTGCTGCACCCATTAACTCATCATTTAGCATTAGATATACCTCCTAATGCTATCCCTCCCACCTCCCCCCACCCCACAACAGTCCTCAGAGTGTGATGTTCCCCTTCCTGTGTCCATGGGTTCTCATTGTTCAATTCCCATCTATGAGTGAGAACATGCAGTGTTTGGTTTTTTGTCCTTGCGATAGTTTACTGAGAATGATGATTTCCAATTTCATCCATGTCCCTACAAAGGACATGAACTCATCCTTTTTTATGGTTGCATAGTATTCCATGGTGTATATGTGCCACATTTTCTTAATCCAGTCTATCATTGTTGGACATTTGGGTTGGTTCCAAGTCTTTGCTATTGTGAATAGTGCCGCAATAAACATACGTGTGCATGTGTCTTTACAGCAGCATGATTTATAGTCCTTTGGGTATATACCCAGTAATGGGATGGCTGGGTCAAATGGTATTTCTAGTTCTAGATCCCTGAGGAATTGCCACACTGACTTCCACAAGGGTTGAACTAGTTTACAGTCCCACCAACAGTGTAAAAGTGTTCCTATTTCTCCACATTCTCTCCAGCACCTGTTGTTTCCTGACTTTTTAATGATTGCCATTCTAACTGGTGTGAGATGGTATCTCATTGTGGTTTTGATTTGCATTTTTTCATGAGTCTTTTGGCTGCATAAATATCTTCTTTTGAGAAGTGTCTGTTCATATCCTTCGCCCATTTTTTGATGGGGTTGTTTGTTTTTTTCTTGTAAATTTGTTGGAGTTCATTGTAGATTCTGGATATTAGCCCTTTGTCAGATGAGTAGGTTGCGAAAATTTTCTCCCATTTTGTAGGTTGCCTGTTCACTCTGATGGTAGTTTCCTTTGCTGTGCAGAAGCTCTTTAGTTTAATTAGATCCCATTTGTCAATTTTGGCTTTTGTTGCCATTGCTTTTGGTGTTTTAGGCATGAAGTCCTTGCCCATGCCTATGTCCTGAATGGTAATGCCTAGGTTTCCTTCTAGGGTTTTTATGGTTTTAGGTCTAACGTTTAAGTCTTTAATCCATCTTGAATTAATTTTTGTATAAGGTGTAAGGAAGGGATCCAGTTTCAGCTTTCTACATATGGCTAGCCAGTTTTCCCAGCACCATTTATTAAACAGGGAATCTTTTCCCCATTTCTTGTTTTTGTCAGGTTTGTCAAAGAACAGATAGTTGTAGATACGTGGCGTTATTTCTGAGGGCTCTGTTCTGTTCCATTGATCTATATCTCTGTTTTGGTACCAGTACCATGCTGTTTTGGTTACTGTAGCCTTGTAGTATAGTTTGAAGTCAGGTAGCATGCTGCCTCCATAAAATACTGGCAAACCGAATCCAGCAGCACATCAAAAAGCTTATCCACCATGATCAAGTGGGCTTCATCCCTGGGATGCAAGGCTGATTCAATATACGCAAATCAATAAATGTAATCCAGCATATAAACAGAACCAAAGACAAAAACCACATGATTGTCTTAATAGATGCAGAAAAGGCCTTTGACAAAATGCAACAACCCTTCATGCTAAAAACTCTCAATAAATTAGGTATTGATGGGACGTATCTCAAAATAATAAGAGCTATCTATGAAAAACCCACAGCCAATATCATACTGAATGGGCAAAAACTGGAAGCACTCCCTTTGAAAACTGGCACAAGACAGGGATGCCCTCTCTCACCACTCCTATTCAACATAGTGTTGGAAGTTCTGGCCAGGGCAATTAGGCAGGAGAAGGAAATAAAGGGTATTCAATTAGGAAAAGAGGAAGTCAAATTGTCCCTGTTTGCAGACGACATGATTGTGTATCTAGAAAACCCCATTGTCTCAGCCCAAAATCTCCTTAAGCTGATAAGCAACTTCAGCAAAGTCTCAGGATACAAAATCAATGTACAAAAATCACAAGCATTCTTATACACCAATAACAGACAGAGAGCCAAATCATGAGTGAACTCCCATTCACAATTGCTTCAAAGAGAATAAAATACTTAGGAATCCAACTTACAGGGGACGTGAAGGACCTCTTCAAGGAGAACTGCAAACCACTGCTCAATGAAATAAAAGAGGATACAAACAAATGGAAGATCATTCCATGCTCATGGGTAGGAAGGATCAATATTGTGAAAATGGCCATACTGTCCAAGGTAATTTATAGATTCAAAGCCATCCCCATCAAGCTACCAATGACTTTCTTCACAGAATTGGAAAAAACTACTTTAAAGTTTATATGGAACCAAAAAAGAGCATGCATCGCCAAGTCAATCCTAAGCCAAAAGAACAAGGCTTAAGTGATCCTTACTCTTCAGCCTCTCAAGTATCTGGGACTACAGGCATGCACCACCATTTTTTTTTGTAGGGATGGGGGTCTCACTATGCCCAGGCTGGTCACAAACTCCTGAGCGGTCCTCCCACCTTCACCTCCTGAAGTTATGGGATTACAGGTGTGAGCCACCCCACCTGCTGGTTTCAATATTTAAAGGAAAAAGAGCAGGCAGGAGGGAAGGGGAAAGAAAAAAATGGAGGGTTCATAGTGAAATAAGTGAGCACTTGAGAAGTGCTCACTGAATCCATATGTCACATTGGAAAGGAGAGGGTAGAAGAATAGTCAATTATGCATTCATCTCATGCTCAGTAAATCTGCATTTGTCTGTGGGTAGGCAGAAGGATGATGTCTAGTTTTGTCTTTGTCCTGTACCTGTGAAGATAAGCTGTTAATTTACTTTGTCAGGGTGACAGAGGCCACCTAGGGAGATATGTGGTCTTCTGTGTTGTAGCTATTTGTTTAGGAGCAAAAGGAAAAGCAGGCTTTTTTTTTTTTTTTTGCATGAGTCAGTGTCCAAGTTTAAATTTTCCCTTTGGCATGGTCAGTTTGGGGTCCTGAGATTTTATTTTCCTTTCAGAGTCCTCTAGGAGACTCACATTAGGATGGGCTGCTCCAGGACAAATGAGCTCCTTCCACTAATGCCTGCAAACTGAGGCTAATGCATGGTTGTCAGCAATACACTGGGCTGTTGGAATGTTGGACGGGACCCGGGATGGACTTCTCCAACGCCTCTTCACGTGAGCTGCAAGGCATGCAGGGACAGTCCTGCACCAGCCAACTACATGCTGAATGCCTCTGTCCTCTTGACACAACCTGCTTAGTTGGACTCTATTCCCTTCCCCAATCTATGTAAGAGGAAACTGAGGACAGAAAGGTAAAGTCTTTTGTTGAGTAAGCAGTAGAACTGGAATCTCGACAGGGGTCTACCTGAGTCTCATCATAGCCACATTTGCCCTTTGTGATCACCCACCTTCTAATCTATGACATGAAGACATTCCACTTGAAAACCTAGAAAGAGGCAGAGTGGGGAGAGGAAAGGGCCAGGTGGAGGCAGAAAACCCACATGGCTACGTACCAGCTGTGTGACTTCAGACAAGCTACTTATCTTCTATGATTCTCAGTGCAGGGAAAAGGGAGACATCAGTACTACCTACCTCTCAGTATTGTTCTGAAATTAAATGGGCTGACTCACAGAAATCACATAAAGCAGCGCCTGACTCGTAGGCAGTGCTCAGAAAGTGTTACTACTACTGCTGCTATTGTTAGTACTGCTGATGCGACTACTATTACTCCTGCTACCACCGCTGCCACTGCTACCACTATTGCAACTGGTACTATGAATACGGTTACTACTATTGCTGCTGCTAGTAGTACTGCTACTAATGCTGCTGATGTTACTACTAGTAAGTATCACAAGACATGGTGTTCCTGGTGGCTATAAACACATTGTTTCAAGGAGGAAGTGGTCTTCCATAGGGCTTAAAGCATCTGATTTGGAGTTAGCTCTGAGTTCAAATGCCAACTCTCCCATTACTCTCCACACAGCAAGATCTGAGCTTCATTTCTTCTCTGTAAAGTGGGAATAATTGGCACACTATCTGTGCCATTGCCTTACTGTGAGAAGCAAGGGAGATAGTTTATGGAAAAGTCTTAGTTTGTAGTTTCTATTGCAATGGGAATTTATTGGGATGATGTATTTATTGAGATGTACACGAGGAGAATGGTGGCAGGGATGATAGTTTCTACTCAGAACATTCTGAGAAACTTCTTCCATCCAAGGACATAGATGTGGAAGTAAATTGCAAAATATCTTAGGATTAGGGCCGTGAGAGGGTTTGGAACAAGATCCTGTGCAAGCCAGAGAATGGAGTGCCCAGAGCTGCCTAGACAGTCTCTGTACCAACCATGCCCTCCTTTCTCGGGGGCTCTGATATGCCCCTCCTCCCCAGCCCATCCCTGCATGGTCTCCCTAAAAATCCACCAGGAGGCAGGGCTTTCCTGGCAAAGAGCCATGCTAACTGCCTGCCTTGCTGAAAGCCCTCCTGCATTCTGTCAGATGCTCAATAGCATGTGTGCATCTGCTCAATTGCAGACAAGTCTAGTGTTTGAAAATTCAAGAAACTGTGTTATTCCGGCTGGTAACTCTTGTCACTCAGAAACTTCTGGATTACCTGGGTTCCTAAGCACTCATCCCAGCTCCTGTCCTGGCCCTGCAGTCTGTCTGCTCAATGTCTCCTGATCAGTAGGGTCTTTCCCGACTTCCTTAACCATGTGGATCACCCCTGGTTTCTTCCTCGTGCCAGAAGGTGGGCTTCCTCCCTCATGTTTCTCTTCTGTTTGTTATGACATGTTTATTTGTTTGTTACCTGATGAGTTTCTTTCTGCACAAGACTCAAAGCTTCATGAAGCAGCTCCTCTCATTCAGTGTGGCATCCACAATGCCACACTGTGAGTGGGGAGAGGAAAGAGCCAGATGGAGGCAGCATACTTGGTGCATAGGAGGTGCTTAATAAATAATAAATATCTATAGCAGAATGAATGAAGGAATAGATGACTTTTAGAAAAAGAAAGGGAAGCAACAACAAGAACAATAAATTGTTCCACAGAAACAACATCTGGGCATTGAATGGGGCTTTAGCAATGGCATTTACCATTCATCTCATTCTGAGGTCCCAGCTACAAAATCTGAACAAATGGCTACATTATTCCTGTTGAACAAAGCTGAAGAGATATACTCTGGACATTAGCTGCTTATTCGGTTTATTTATGAAGAGTGTGTTGGAAAGAAACTTGCCCTGGGTATTCTGAGACTTGGATCCTATCTGCTGCATGGCATTGCAGGTGAGCTGAGCAAAACACTTGTATCTTAGAATTTCAGTCCTTCACAAGCAACCAGATGAAGCTCCATCACACAGTCCTTAGTATCTGTGCTTTTTGACCTTATTTTATTTCCTTCTGTACCACGCTATTTTTGTTTCTGCTCACTTGTTCAAAAAATCAAGGCTGAGATCTCTTGTCTAACTTCCCTTATGAATGAATTAATGCCTTTATTGTGAGAGTTGATTCGTTATCAAAGTGAGTTCAGTCCCCTTTCTCTCTCTTTTGCCCTTCTGCCTTCCACAATGGGATGACACAGAAAGAAGGGACCTTGCAAGAGGCTGGTTCTGCAATCTTGCACTTTCTAGCTTCCAGAAATATAAGGAAAGACATTTCTGCACTGTACCCGGTCAGTGGTATTCTGTTATAGCCTCACAAAACAGACTAAGACACCAGGTTAGCATAGCTAATAAGTGGCCAAACCAACATTGGAATTTGATTCCACCTGATTCCAAAATACTCCTAAGCTAGGACTAAAAGTTTTTACTTCCAGCACTAAATCTAGTACTTCTCTCACCATCCTTCTGCGTGAGATTGGGCAATTTCCTTCTTGGAACCTCAGAAAAGCTGTATGGCTCACTGAATGGTTGTTAGAGTTGAATAGGAAGTCATGGGGTCATGGTAGAAAGTACATTGTTAACTGTGAAGTGATGTGCTCACCAGTGTTGTCATCAATGTCAGTGTTTAAGGCTTAACAATGGGGTATGGAGGGCGAATGCTGTGGCCTTTCCTGGGGCAAGAGTAACAGGCATGATGCCTATTGTCAAGAGAGGATTCATGGGGCCAGTGATAGTTAAATTAGGACCTGAAGGGTGGCAGGTGTTACACACACCATGTTAAGGCAACCCCCAAACCATCACAACTCCTTGTCTCCTTGCCTTCCTTTTCAGACTCCTTTATAGATAGTAGTGATCATGTGGCCCAGTCTGCCCTGTAGAATATCAGAAGTCCCTGGGTAGAACTCTTTAAGAGAGACCCAGCTAGCATGCACTTCAGCCCAGCATCCATTCATTTTGCTCCTGTGCCTTTCTCTCTTGTTCTTGTTTAGAATGTAGATAGCAGGCCTGGAGATACGGCAGCTTTCATGTGGCCATGAGGATGAGTCACATCATCAAACATGGAGATGGCATGGTAGGCACTGGTTTTTAATGATTTCCCACACAACAGTTTAACGTGAGATTAAAAAAAAATCCATTGGTGGTGAAACTTTCATTACTTGGGTTGTCTTTTATGTGCCACTGAATGCACGTAAGGATCAGATTGATGATGACACAAACAAGGTGATGCAGGGAGCAGGCAAGGACAGAAGAGAAAATAGCTGAAGAAGCCATCTCTCATATTGCACCAAGATACATATGCATATGGACACCAGAGAGACAGAGGTTGCTTCAAGTGTGGAGGTCTCATGGTCTAGATTCAAGTCCATCCAACCTCTCCAGCTCATGCTTGGCAGGGGGTTTCTAAGACTGCCAATTGCCTGACCCAGAGTGAGTATTCATTTACTCATTCAGAAAGCAGGTCTTCACTATGACTCTCCAAACACGCTACTAAATGCTTTTCATGTGTTGTTGTGAGCCTGTTCACATGCATAGGCTCGTTGAAGCCTCCCTTTACTGCAAAGATGATGAGTCCCATTTTACAAAAGAAGAAGGTGAGAGCTAGAAAGGTAAACACCATGTCCAAAGTTTCTAACCTAAGACTCAAGCCCAAGCCACTAACTCCCAATTCTGTGATTTAATTACTGTGCTGTACTGCACATCAAATATCTGTTCCTCTCTGAAATCTGAGGGAAATCTACACACACACAAAATTGCTCAGTCTCCTCTCTGTGGTCGCACATGCCTACCTAAATCTATGCAGAATCAAGGTGAATTGTGAGTATCATGGACTTCTCCCTGAGGCTGTGAGCACATTCTCAGCTGGAAACCAGGCTTTATCCAGCTTCATATTCTAGCACCTAATATGTTTTCTGAATAACTATCCGTTCAAAAAAATGAGTTAACTAATTAAATAACAAAGGTCAGATTTGGCACAACCAATCAGAGGGGCTGATAGAAAAAAACCCAGGCTTGAGCCACAAGAAACAATAATGGGGTGATTCTGAACCACCTGTATGTTTAGCATCTCTTCAACCTTTTGCATTTTTTATTATATACATTTTAATATTAATAAATTATTGATCTATTAATAATAAAATTATTATTATTGTAACATGCCCATTTTTATGTGTTCCTCACTTTTGTCTTATATCTAGAATCCATTCCAAGACTTCTAGATGTGGTAAAATCCAGAAGCATTTCTTTTGACATAGCTCACAGACGCTCTGTTAAGTCAGGAATACATCTTCCCTCTTGTCATGAGAGTCATGACGAGGGAGAAAATAATAATAATTATGTTCTGAACCAGATGAAGATTGCATATCTTATTAATAGCTGAGATAAACTGTGTACACCCTCAAAGCTGGGTCAATAACAATTCGTCAGACTTTGTTACCAACATCTTTAAAAATTGATGTGAGTCATACGGAGCTGTTTTGCACAAGATTTGTCACCTGGATTTGAATGGGAAATGAATAACTAAATATAAAATGCCATTTTGCTGTGATTCATAGCTCTTTCAAGCTGACAGACATCGTCAAGGGATACAATCTTTCCTCTATTTCTAAAGAATGTAGTCAAGGGGTCAGGTTCTTAGTTTCTTATCAACCTGAGGAAGGATCAGAGAGAACGCCTGTAAGTCAACCACAAGGAATAGCTTTTTCGTTTTTACTTTCTGACAATGTTCATATCGGGGAAAGAGGCAATAATCCATGTGCTGTGTTTCTAGGAAAATGAAAGCTCCAAAATATAATTATCTTCACCTTAGGATGCTCTAATTGGGCTGTTTCCTTTCCACAACACGTACAATTACATTTGAAAATTAACACATGTTGCAATCCTTCCCATCCACAAATGCTCCTCATACATCATTGTAGCATATACGGATTATCTTCTATTTACCTAAGCATTTTTCTCCCAGAATTGGTGGATGTGCCTCCCAATGGGTCTTCCGAGCAACATCCCTCCACCTCCACCCAGCCTCCCACCCTATCCTTTTTCTACTCTGAAACCAGAATGATCTTTCTAAAATGCAAGCCCCTCATATCACTGCCCCCATGTCAGACCTCAAGATAACTTCTGATGCCTGGAGGAGTTGTTCTCTCATCAGTGCTGCCAAGAGCCTAGAATACTGGAAGGGAATATTGTAGGCTATACCTCACCCCAGCCTCAAGTGTTGACTGAACCTGCATAGCAGGAACCTATTTAATTTTTTCAACCCTAATATTTTAAAAACATATTTGATCCTGTCCTTCAGAACCGATGTTTTAGAAAACCCCAACCTATAGACTAGAGTACAAGGTTTCAGGCAGGCTGTAGACGGCCCAGGGAATCCTGCATGTCCTCTGTCTCCGCAGCCTTACATCTTGTCAATCCCTGCTTCATAGTTTGTGCTGTAAGAGAACAATTACAGGTGATGGCAAGTCCACCCAGTCCCTGACCTGTGTCAGCCAGCATGCTGGGCACGTGGCTGCCCTGCAAAAATCCACACGGATCTGTGGTGAATGGGGAGCTCTTGAGCCCGACACATGAGGTCAAACCTGAATTGGCAATCTTGGGCAATTAATCTCTCCAGGCTTCCATTTCCTCAATTGTAAAGCAGGATGATAATAATAAATCCTACCTCCTGGGTTCTTGTGTGGCTTGCATGAGTTTTTATATATAAAGCACTTAGAACAGCTCTTGACACCTAATGACTTCTTTGTACAATCAGCTAATATTAACAATCAGTAGATAGATCACCATCACAAAAGAGGCAGGAAATACGCATTTAGGCTCAGCACAGCCTGCCTGGAAGCGCCTCTTCATGGCTTCTGCTCTCCCCACACTGACTCCCTCCCTGGGCACTCAGCCCCTGAAGGCAGTGGTGGCTTGCAAAAAGGTCCCACCTTCACAGGGCACCCCAGTCCCTCTCCCTAGAGTCTCCATACTTCCCCCTGACCCTGTCCTTGGAAGTCCATGCTCAAACCATGCTCAACTGCCCCAAGTCACCTCTTCCCATAAGTACCCAACTCCTCAGAAGACCAGATATGAAGTCCCCTCCCAACCTGGTTACTCCGTTCTGGGAACACTTTGGGGAGTCGATGTGTGGCAAATCAGCAGGTACTGATACGTCATCAGCACCAGTGGCCATGTCAGAGAGAGACATGGAACTAGTGGAGGTGAAAAGCTCCCCCATAATCTCTACCTGTTCCCTTCACTGATATGGACAGTGACATAGTCTCAATCTACTGTCACACGCAGTGCAAAACCAGTTTTAAGATTAGTCCTCTAGCTTCCAACTTTCAGATTGTTGCCCTTTAGTAAATATTTTAAAACTACAAGCTGTATTAGTGGATGCTAAAGTCAATTTAGTGGATACTTTCCAGATGTTCAAAAATTAAAAAGTATAGAATGGAATGAGTGCATTGCCTGTAGTGAGTATTGTGTAATATATTTGGTTCTGTTTTATGTCTTTTGTGTGCATGTGTGTATATTGGAGTATAATGAAAACTATATTTTTTACTGTAGGCCACGGAACAAGGCAGTTTATAAAACACTATCTTAATTTTTTCTTACATAAAAAATGTTGGAGCCCCATTGACTGGAATTATCCACAGCATTCTCTCTTCTCTTTCTAAGAGAAAGCCCTTATCAAAAAAATAAGATAAAATAAAAGGACTCCCTGATATGTTTCCTCACGAGAGCACTTCAACGGCAACATCCTTAGGAACATAGAGAGTAACCTGTGTTCATAGCTCCTACCTGAGGGCTAAATCCATCTGTCATCATAGAATAGAGCCATGTGTGTTCTGCAGATGACTTGGCTAGACAAGGGCAGGAGTCCTTATGAAAGAGCTTTAGTAACAGAGAGTGGCATAGAAAATACTTTCTGGTATACTTGGGGAACTGTAAAATCCACTTCCCGTTGTTGACACATTTACATGTTAGGGACTTGAAAAATATCTGATGAATGCATTGACTTTTCCCCTGCTCCCATCTGAATACATGCCACCCCTCTACACTTACATACAAACCCACCTGCATGCAGTCTTATCCTTGCTCCCTTCACATACTTGTTTTCTTCTAGATCAATGATTTTCATAGTATTTTCAGTAACAGACCCTGTGTTTCAAAGGGAGTCTTTAGCAAAACCCCAACATTATCATAAAACAGATAAAAGCAGCACATGGGTTCCCTGAACACTTAAATCTCCATTTTTGGATGGAGGGAGAAAACTTTAATGAATTTTTGTTTGGTTTTGTTTGGTTTTTGAAGAATGTCTGTAGCCTATCTTCAGGGATTGGTTTGAAAAATGAGTATCTGAGAAGCTCTGGTAAGCTAGTTAATGTCCATCCTGAGCAGTTCTGAAGCCAGAGTGAGGTCATGTAGGAATGGCGTTTCACTGAAAGTGTACTGTCCTTTACTTTTATTATTATTTGCATTTCTGGTAGCTGTTCAACGTTGAGCAAACCATGGTGTTTGGGGGCTCTATTTCCTCATTTATGAATTTTCAGGATTAGACTGCAAGATCCTGGACTTCCTTTAGGCTCCATATGTCATAGAACTGATAAAGGCATATACTTAACCCTAAGATACTGATAGTCATCATAAAGCCATGGTTTGGGGTGGTAGATTTCATTACCACCACAGTCTTTCTCAGTTTTTGATTTTATGATCCACTCAAAGAGGCTCCACATGTCTCTCAAGTAATTTTTATAATATTTAACTATCCAAACCACTGAGAAACTCATTTTAACATGTCTCATTGAGTTCTTGTAATAACAACAATAACTATAACAACTTTTAACACTTGACAATCAACAAATGCTTATATCCATTATTTTCTTTGATTCTCACAATAATCATGTCTTTGTTTTATAAACGAGAAGGCAGATGCACGGAGAGTGTCTGACTTGCTGAAGTCATCCAGCAAGAGGAAGGCTGAAGCCAAGTTGGGGTTGTCAGGCAGGGTCGTCATGCGGGACCAGTTGTGAAAGCCCTGACAGCAGGTCACAGAGGCTCCATTTTATTGGGTCAGCAGCCCAGATACCTGAAAGAGACAAGTTACCTGATCAAAGTGGAGAGAGATTCAAATCAGGCAGGCCAGGTGAGAGGCCCCTCAGGATTCCAGAGAGATCTGATGGCGGCTGCCCCAAGATGGTGGCGGCTTAGGTGGGGGAGGGAGTGTTTCAGTCTTGTCTTTCAGGGAATCCTGAATCCTGCAACCAAAACCTCTTTCTTTACTTTGCCCCATGAAGAAATGCAGACTAGCCCCAAACTAAAAACCAGCCTCCTCCTGCATGTTATGTTCAGAGGCAGAAAGAAGTCCCTTCTCACCTCCTATTTCTTCACAAAACCTTTCTCCTGGGGTTCCCTTTCCAACCTTGGAGTGGTTCTCATGAGTATTAAATACATCAGCATGTCTCTCATTCCCCGCCTCAGGCTGGAAACTGGAATCCAAGAGGCACAAGAAGGTTTAGGTGAGTTTTGTGAAGCTGCCAAATCTGATGGACTAAATTTTCATTCTATTTATTTTACGGATTTCAAAGGTTCATATTCATTTAACTGTGAAGACAGAATCATTCCCAAGTTATTTGATAGGACAGAAACAGCACTGTGGGCAGTAGACTTTGTCCAAAGCCTGAAAAACAACTAAGGAGTAAAATGATCTTGAATTTATTAGGATCCTCCAGCAACGAAGCGGCAGGGTGTGGAATCTGACCCGTCGCAGTAGAGCAGAAGGCATGAGAGATAGATATGCAGGTGCCCCAAAACATGCTTGAAGCTGGTGTATTAACTTCACACATTGTTCGCCATACACAGCCATTCTCACATCCGTGGTGCTGCTGCAACAGGGGTAAGTTTCAGTGGCCACACCATCAGGCATCTTTGATGTGTGAGATGTTGATGATGCTCACCCTGCAAGGAGTTCAGAGTGCACCAGGGTGCACAAGGGTCTGGAAATACCTGGGCAGTGGAGGGGCATGCAAGATCAAGACTAGGATAAAGGAGCATTGCAACCATCCCCAGCACAGAAGAAGGCTTTGAAGATTAGGAAATATTTAAATTCAAATTTAAAAAGAGGACTTTGCCCACTGGTCATGTCAGAGAGGATATTCCATGCAAAGGGAATGAAAATTTGAGGATGGGCAGAAATACAAGTGAGTCTGGCATGTTTCATAAATCCAAGTGGTCTAATAATGCTGAGTCTTCCACTTGCAAGGGTTGGGGAGGAAACACAATGAGGCAGCTAAGCTAGAGAATTTTAAGGGCAGTGTCCACAGAGGGCAGTGGTTTGGCATGGGCTTTCAGAGCCTAAGCAGAGTGAGGAGGGCACCTGCCCAAGAGAGAGGGTGGTGATGGTGTGGGACATATATGATTGAAACATATGTAGAGGATTGATCCAATAAGTAATGGTATCAAAACGGGACCTAGATTTTGCACCATCAGAGAAGGGAGTGACAAATATAGGTCAGAGAAGGGAGTGGCAAATATAGGAAAGAGAAAACTAGAATCAACCCTATGGTGCTAAATTAAAATTGGAGTTATCATTGTGAAGTAGAAAGGAAAAGAGAGAACTGAGTGGAGAGAGAGAGATAAAGAGAGAAAGAGAGAGAGAGAGAAAGAAATGTTTTAAGGCAAAACTAATATTAAAATAATATTAAATATTATTAAATATTAAATATTAAAATAAAATAAAATAAATATTAGTTTTGCCTTAAAACATTAAAATAAATATTAGTTTTACCAGATATTGACACTTCTGCCAGCTGTTTTCTGCTGGAAAATTTCTATTAATTTGTAAAAGTTTATTAGTCCTTTCTTCTGTTGTCTCCAATTGGTTGTTAAGCCCATCAGTTAATGTTTTACATCAGATATTGTACTTTATAGTTCTAAAATTTTAATTTGGTTCCTTTTTATAATTTACATTTCTCTGTTAAGATTCCACATCTGTTAATTTATTATCGCTACATTTTCCTTTATGTACTTGAATATATTTATAAATCTGCTTTAAAATTCTTGACCGAATATCTGAGTCATCTTAGGATCAGTTTTCATCAGCTATGTTTGCATAGATTGCATTTTCCTGCTTCTACATTTGTCTATAAATTTTTATTGTATTCTAGACATTGTGACGCTACATTCAGAGTCTGCATTTTGTTGTTTTTTTCAGAGAATGCTAAGTTTTGTTATTGCGGGCAGTTAATTTGCTGGAAGATTAGATTGATCTTTTAAGGCTTGTTTTTAAGCTTTGCTAGAGTGATTCTAGAGTACTCTTACTCTAGGATGAGAGGAACCCTGCTTCTCAGATGTAGTCTTTCTGGATCTCAGTTGAGGTCTTCTCTCCACTCTGGATGATTGGAACACCTATATTTCTCAGCACTGTGTATCATCAGCAATCTCTGCTCATCTCATAGCTCCCCAGAAGCTGTTTTTGCCAAAGGTTGGGTAGTCTTGCCCTAAACATGTGTACTTTAATTGCATCCAGTGCCTTAAGGGGACTGATACATAAATTTCTGGAGCTGCTCTTTTATGTAGCTCTGTTCTCTCTGTCATCCTGAAACTTTGTAAACTTTAAACTCTAATCTCTGCCTCCCCAGTTTAGCAAACCTGCTGTGCTCTGCTTGGATTTCCCTTTCCCAAGCCATGATTCAGGAGTAGCCACAAACATAAAGTCAGGATGATCACATGGTTCACCTCCCTCAGGCATCCCCCTTAATCCAATGCTCTGTGCTGAAATATTTCTGAGTCAAAACAAACAGAAGCAACTTGCATGTCTAGTTTTGTTATTGTAAACATCAAGCCCATTTCACACTTCCCTCCTGTGGGTTTAGGCAGCGGTTAGTTAGGTCAATCACAAAATGGAAACTTTGAAACTACTTGCAAAGTTGCCTAATGTATCAGAAGGCAATGTGGTAGGCTGGCACAGCTGGTACCTCTCTAATAGGCTGAAAGTCTCAAAATTAGAACTATAAAATTTGAGTTTAGTTTACTCTAATTCCACTCTCTATGTCCTAGGCACTGCACTAGCTGCTAGAGGTACAAAGGTGGATGAAATGTGACTAGTGCCCTGAAGGATAGGGTCCTGCAAAGAAAAATGGCAAGTGCTGTGATGGAGGTCTCCAGGGCAACTAGGGTGAGAGCACAAAGTGGAGATGACCCATCTAGCTTAAAGAGGTCAGCAAAGGTGCTAAGAATGTAGAAGAAGATGATGAGTGAGTTGAGGTTTCAAGGAAGTACAGAAGTTGTTCAGGCTGCCTGAAGTGGGCAGGGGAAATAGCTGGTGAAAAGACAAAGAGGTTCAAGCCACGTAGCAACTTTAGTTACAGACAGGAAAACCTATACTACGGCTATAGCATATACTGGCTATACTAAAGTAAATAGAGTATACAAGCTATCGCAATGGGTGCAACACAGGATTACGTCAGGAGATATAGTCAGAGAAACAAGGCTAGCCAAGATTACAACACAACTTTAGGTCATATTTAGGCTAATAAACACAGGACTGTAGCTACTGGAGCTAGAATAGTACATAAATTAGTGGCAATTATTTATGGTGTGAGGTTCCATCTCCATTCTCCACTATCCAGATCCTGTCTGAAGTTTCTAGTCCTATAAAAGACCTTTGAAACCACCAAAACTGAAGCAGAGAAGGGAGCCAGGGGGGCAAAGGAATTTGAAAGCATTTTGTTCTGGTATGGTCATGGAGACAGGCCTTCCTATCACCCCTTTGTAAAGGAAACAGCTCTATCCTTGTCCCTAGGCTGTTTTTTCCTAAAGAAAGTTATGACCAACCATGAGTTCTAACTATCTGACTCAAGGCACTTAATTCACAGGCTCATTTTGCATTTACGAGCAGGTGTCTTTAGGTTGGGCTCTCTGGGAAACAGGCCCCGAGATGAAAATATCTATGCAGAAGGTTTATCATGGTGCGCTGTCAGGATCAGCAACCTATGTGATAAAGGAAGCAGAATTGGGCAGAGGGCGAGGTTAACTTGCCATACAGTTAAAACAGAGATCTCAGCTGATTCCATGGGGAGTGCAGAAGTTGACAAGGCCCTTCAAAGACCTTTCATACTTATGCAAAGGGCCAGGCTTCTGTTCCTCATCTCAATCAGTCATTAGATGCATTTTCTCCCAGGGGAAAGAAAAAATCCCCCAGCATGATCCAGCTGTGAGCTGTCAGCTGACAACACTTCCTCTGGGACATGTGGGTGCTGCATCACTGCTTCCATTGCAGATAACCTGCTCTGGGAAGTTCTGCCCATGGGAGAAATGATAATTAGCCAGACTATTCAGACTCCAGAAATGAGCAGTAACATACGGCGAGGATCAGCCAGGTGCTATAAACAACTTGTTTGATAGAAAGTAGGAACCAAGAGAAACAGAATGTGTGAGGAGCATGTTTATCCCCTGAGAAATGGTTGAAGAAACTGGGAATGTTTATCTGGGGCAGGGGGGCAGAGAAGACTGTGGAGGGATGTGAGGCCCACCTGTAAATAGCTGAAGGGCTGGCAAGTGGAAGAAGGCTCTGGTATGTTCCTCAGCACCTCAGGGGATTGCATTTTAGGTGGAGAGCATCCCAACAGTCAGGGCTCTAAGTTCTCTCCTCACCTGCAAATGGGGCTGCTGCTGACACCACACAGGTCTTTGGTGGGAGGTGGAGCTGAAGGCGTTGTCAGGACCGGAGCCTCCGCAGGTATCCTGGTCCCCTAGCAGCAGGCAGCTTCCTTGATGTAGGCTGCATCTGAAAGGTTAATTCCCTCCTCTTTGGGCCAGTTCAAAAATTGTAAGCATGACTATAGCTTGGGCAGTGATTCTCAAACATGGTTGCATATGAAAAGCTCTGGGAAGTTTAAAAATATAGTGCTCAGCTCCAGAGAAGTCAAATCATAATCTCTCAAGATAGGGATGGGTCATTTTTATTTCTTAAGGGCTCCCCAGATAAATCTGATATGCAAACAAAGTTGAAAACCCTATGTCTGCCCTACTAGAGTGTTATTTGACTGAGAGGAAATGAGAAGGGTCATTCAAAGGATAAATGAAAAAGATTTCTGTTGCATAATGAGATCAATAGGAAATGATTAATCCCAAGGGAGGTAGCCACGGCAAAATATAATAAGCAAATTGATTGCTACAAGCAGGATCTGTGGCCCTAATGCTGACTGCATTGAATCAGAGGAAGTTGAAGTTTTGTTTTGACAATGTGATCCAGTGCTCTATTTGAGTGAAGTATGTGGCTTGATGGGAATAGAGTGTCTTTAAACTTTCTCATGTAACAGGGACTGTTCTTCTCATAGATAGCCCTTAAGCCCTCTGGGACTCTAATATACTATTAGGTAGTTTCGGTAAAAAAATAAATTATATGTACGGAAGAAAATGTGGAAATATAGAAATGTGTGAATATAGAAAAATATAAAGTATAAAGAAAAAACACAAAACTTTTTTCCAATTCCATTATCCAAAACTAGTCATTTCTATAATCTTGCCATAATATACACAGGTAACATATACACTCCTTCTGTGTATGTGTATACATACACATGCACATATATGTATGTATGTATTTATCTGTGTATCAGAGACTGTGCTACTAAGCACTCTTGATTAATTATTTTGAAACCACAAAAACAGTTTGAAAGGTTATCTCACCTAGGATGACAATAACGGTTCCTACCTCATGAGGTTGTTGTGTATTAACATTAGCTAATATGTGGTAAAATGTTTAAGACAGTGCCTGGCCTATACTAAGGCCTTAATTAATATTAGAAAGAGAAGAGAGAGAGAAGGAAAGAGAGGAAAAGAGGGAGGAAGAGATGAGGGAATTTACTCATGTTAGAAAAAGTCTGAAAGGAGGTGAAGACACAGAGTGTGGTAACCTCAGCACCATTGGCATGCTGGGCTGGAAAATTCTCTGCCGTCGGGGGTCTGTCCTGCAATTCATAGGATGTTTAACATCATCTCCAGCCTCTACAATTCATGGCCAGCAGTCTCCCCTCCTCTAAGGCATCACAGTCAAAAATGTCCTCAGACATTGCCCTAGGGGGCAAAATCACCTCCAGTTGAGAACCATAGACCTAGATCCATCATATATTAATTCTTGTTCTTTTATGAAAAAAATACATTTTAATCAAACGCATGTGTAAAATATCACAGTTGAGATCCACACATCGTTTTATATTCTGCATTTTCACTTAATGTCACATCATGATATTGCTCCTCATCATTAAACATTCATTATAAATGTCATTTTTAGTGGCTGCATTATATTCTAGCCTTCCAATGTACTGTCATTTTAATGACACAATATTGTTAGATAGGTTGTTTCCACTTTGTGCTCTTACCAAAAAGATCATCTTCAAAATGCATACCTACACACATATAGGTCTTTGTCTACATTTCTACTTCTTTTCACTGGGTAAATTTTTAGAAGTGAAATTACTGAAATAAAGTAATAGAGATCCTGAAGAGTCTTGACCAATATTACCACATTGATTTCCAAAACTGCTGTCCAAGTCAACACGCCCACCAGTAGTCATGTAGGTATTTGGAATGCATGAGATATGGGGACTGGCATGGTTTTCATTTGAACTAACTGAAGGGGTCTTTTAATCTACACTTCACAAAACTCAAAAATAAAAATTTAAAAATAAAAGACAACACACGCCGTGTGGCAAGGTGGTATTTATTACATCACAGCTGATTTAACTGTGCATAACTTCAGTAAACTTCACAGCAAAGGAGATGGTTCTGACATCAACTCTATTGCTATTTTCTAAGGGACTGAGGGAAACCTTAAATAGTCTAGTGAGGAAAATGTATCTCTCATTTCTAGAGAGTTACCAGCCCTGCTGGGAGCCACATGAAGAAGTTGGAATTGAAATACAAGGCTGGTGGTCCAGCTGGCCACATGTCAAGCTCAGAGCCATGATGGATATCTGATTTCCATCCCACTTGAAAGTGATGTCCAAATCGTCTACAAGAGGAATTATGAAAGAATTTGTAGTATTCTAGAATTCTTATAGAAAGCAGAAATCTGCTGCTTCACTCCTCCATTTGGGGGGAGAACTTTCAGAACGGAAGGGGAACTCGTATCTACTTATAGGCAGCCATGAAACCCTGAGTCAACTATGGAAATTTCCAAGCCCAGATATCAGGTTTGCACCTGGGGGGTGGATTCCAGCCTCTCTGAAGACTGGTCTGGCATAAGTGTTATAGGACCCTCGGATACCAGGCCTCCCCCACTTATTCTTCATTTTCTATGGGAGGTCAGTAGGCTTCTTGGACAGTGTTTATAATCAAGTGTGGAATAAATTAGCTAACAAAGAAGACTGACTCATCCAAATGGGTATTGGCACAACCCAACAGAGCTGAACACATACATTCTGGATATTCATTTGATAAGTAATTCCATTTCACAGACATTCATTGGTGTTAGTTTGATGTCTGTTGTAGGTACTGTAGAGGATTAACACGACACTGTCCCCATCCTCCAAGAGTTGAAAAGATTTTTAAAAATATACAGTTATCTAGAATGTTAGGCATACGGCTAAAAATAAGTCTATTATAAACAGAGTGCCCAGGGACTTCATTGCAAGGACACAAATATTGCAGAGCACTTAGCATGTGCCAGGCAGTGTTATGAGGACTTCACGCTGAGTCAGTGCATCTCATCTCACAATGCCATTCTGAAACTGATGCTGTCATAGACACCTTGCCCAAGATCCCACAGCTGGTAAATAGAAGAGCTGAGGGATGAACCTGCTAGCTGGATCCAGCATGAAGGCTATGCTGTACATTGTTCTCTGGGGGTTTAGGAAGAACCTCATGAAGGTAAACACAATGGAGCTTTCAGAGGTAAAAATTGAAGGACAGATCTCCCAGACAGATGGACCTGGGAGTTAAGCCAGATAATTGGTACATAACCAAGTAGGCAATAGGGCAGTCAATAAGTATTTTTGGGCAAGGGAATCACATGATCAAAACCGAACTTTAACACAATGAAAAGTCGGTGGTAGGGAGATAGGTATGATGGAACAGCTAGGGTAAGGGTCTTCGGCATGTGGCAGTCTTGGGATGATGGGAGAGTAAAGATAAATACCAGGCTTTAATAAGCATGGCATTGTGTTGTGGTTCTCATACTACCCCACTTTGATGTATTTATTCACCCAGAAATGATCCTGGCACATACTAGCTACTCAATAAAAACCTGATTTTCTGAGAGAAGAAATAAATGTCATGCCTCCAGGTTATTCTGTAAGTCCACAGTAGGATATTGTTCAATGCCCCTGTGTGTGTGTGCTTGTGGGGTGTGTGTGTGTGTGCACGCATGTGTGTGGTGTAAGTGCTGGAATTTAGCCCAGAGCTCCATGTACACCACGTTTTTGCTGATAGACACTGGCTTCCATCTGTGATTCTGAAAACCATGGCCAAATTTGGTCTTTGAAGTACAGAGGCTCAGAGCCTGAACAAAGGTTGACATAGCACGAGTCTGCAGGATGTGGGCCTCTCCGAGCAGCAACACCCAACCCCTCCTAGTTGTCAGAAAGTCTATAGCCCCAGAAGGACTTTTTGATGCAGAAGTGAAACCCAAACTGTAGCTAAAAACAGAGCAATGCAATATGATGCCTCTATGCTAGTGAGCCCTGCATGTGGGCAAACCAGGAACCCTCCTGCATCCCATGCCCATTCTGCCTGTGTATGGCAGTTGTTCCAGCCCCATCTCACTGCAGGAGCTGCATAACGATTTGTGCCCAGGATTGTTAGAAAGAATGACTTTGACTTCAGATTGATCAGAGCTTCAATCCAAGTTTTGTCTCTGATAAGCCACCAACTCTTGGGCAATGTATTTAATTCCCTCTGCCTTGGTTTCTTTCTTTCTTTTCTTTTCTTTCTCCTTTCTTTTTTCTTTTCTTTCTCTCTTTTCTTTTCCTTTCTTTTCTTTCCTCCATCCTTGTCTCTCTCTTTCTTTCTCTATCTCTCTTTCCTATCTTCCTCTATCCTTCCCTCCCTCTCTCCTTCCCTTTCCTTTCTTTTCCCTTCCCTTCCCTTCCCTCCCCTTCATTTCCTTTCCTTCCTTCTCTCTATTTTTTCTTTCTTTTCTTTTCTTTTCTTTCTTTCTCTTTGTTTGTTTGTTTGTTTGTTTGTTTGTTTGTTTCTTTCTTTCTTTCTTCCTTTCTTTCTTTCTTTCCTTCCTTCTTTCTATCTTTCTTTCTTTTTCTTTCTTTCTTTCTTTCGACAGTCTCAGTGTTGCCCAGGCTGGAGTACAGTGTCACAGTCATAACTCACTGCAGCCTCCGCCTCCTGGGCTCAAGCAACCCTCCTGCCTCAGCCTCTCAAGTAGCTGGGACTACCACAACCAGCCAATTTTTTTTGGAAGAAACAGGTCTTGCATGTTTCCCAGGCTCGTCTTGAACTCCTGGGCTCAAGCAATCCTTCTGCCTCAGCCTCCTGAGTAGCTGGGTCTACAGGCAGGAGCCACTGTGCTGGGCTGCTTTGGTTTTCTTATTTGCTAACTCAGGATGACTTTAGCTTCCAGGGTGGTGCAAGTGCAGGGCCAGTGCCTGGGAGTGAGAGCCTCCTTCAGTCATGCACCCTGGGCGCCTCACATGCCTCACCCTAGCCTTGGCCCTGGTGAGAAGCTGTGAAAGAACCTGGCATGTGAGGAACCACCATGGATCTTTCCACGTGACTGCAAGGAAGGAGGTGCATGTGTTGGGGACACACTGTCAGGAGAGGATGAGGAGCTGACACCAGATACTGATGGCTCCAGCCCCAAGACAAGAGTGCCAGGAGATGACCCTCAGCACCCCATAGGTGGCAAGCCCAAAGGGTAGATTACAGGCAGCCCCTGACTAGACTTTTCAGAGAGAAGCCTCAGAGTATCAAAGTGAAAATGGTAGTATTCAAAGTCATCAGGGAAAAGGAGAGGTTACCTATAAAGGGATGGCAATTATAAGTTCAGTAGACCTTATGTCCCCAACAACAGATGTCAGGAAAGATGATGTATCATCGGGAAAGTGCTGAGGAGAAATGATTGACAATCCAATATAAACAATAAATAGTAGGCATCCATTTTTGAGCACTTGTATGGTAGCCTAGAGCTCTGTATTCAGCATAACGATTATTTAATAATGAGAGTTAAAAAAAGACGTGTAGGAATACAAAAAATTCACTACTCATTGGCCCTTACTGAAAAACAAAATCAGCAAGAGGATGGATCGGGATGGAGAAAATACAGATGATCACAGAAAGTAGTAAAATATAGTGGAAAGTATATTTAACAATTGACTTGAAGAAATTAATAATGATTGCTATTGTGTGTTTTACAGGTGGTGAAATTAAAATTAATAACAAAGAAAATACTGGGATGTTTAATGAGTAAAGTGTCTGAGATAATATGTGTCTTATGAGAATGCTTGAGATAAAGAATAAATGTAGAATTTGTTAGAAAAATAATTAGTTGAGTGTGAAAGTTGGAAATAAAGTTTAACAGCAGAAAGAATGGAAATTTTGTCATCATCTTGCAGTGAATGTAAGTATCTGGCACCTTCCTGCGAGGCGCCCTCTTCTAGGCATTGATGATACAGAGATGAGCAAGACAGAAAAGTCTTCTTTTGCATGGATTTGTTAATGTAAATTGTGATGTATTCCTAGAGTAACTTTGGTAACATATGACAATGCTGAGACCCACTTTAGTTTTTTGTTTTGTGTTTTTTTTTTTTCAAAAAAGGAAAAAAAAGGAAGAGGTGGTGCATGTAAACTGTAGAGTGTTATATGGGGAGGGACTTGCCTTTGGGATATGAGTTAGTTCATTTCTTGCATTGCTTTAAAAAAATTCTGAAGCTGGAAATTTTTTCTGTCTCTACCAAAAAAAAAAAAAAACACCCAAATTAGCAGGTTATGGTAGTTCCAGGAGGTAAAGGCTACAGTGAGTTACCATTGTGCCACCATACTGCAGCCTGGGCAACAGTGAGACTCTGTCTCAAGAAAGAAAGAAAGAGGACATTTATAAAGAAAAGGGGTTTCGTTGGTTCACAGTTCTGCAGGCTGTACAGAAAATCATGACTCTGGTATCTGCTGGCTTCTGGGGAGGACTCACAGAGCTTTTACTCATGGCAAAAGGTGAAGCAGGAGCAGGTATGTTACATGGTGAAAGCAGGAGCAAGAGAGAGAAAGCTGTGTGGTGGGGGGAGTGTCACACTTTACAACAACCAAATTTGGTGAGAACTCACTCATTACTGCAAGGACAGCACCAAGTCATAAGGGCTCTGCCCCCAGGACTCAAACACCTCCTGCCAGGCCCCAAACACCTCCCCCTAGGCCCCAGCTGCAACACTGGGGATTACATTTCAATGTGATATGTCATGTCAGCAAGGACAAATATGCAAACTATATTAGGGTCCTTCCCTGATGGTCATGGAAAAAGGATGTCTTCTTGATGAGAACCCCAATGCCACTGTCTTTAGCAATGAGCATATTTGATATATTATGTACATCTTCGTCCCATGGGTTAAGCATGAAGAGTTGCAAATAGCTGGGCTTTAGCACACCGGCACCACTGAGCCCTGGAAGATAAGAGATGCCTTGGGCTGAGCGGGAGTGGTACAGCAGTCCTGGAGAAAACCAAAGCGCAGAGGGGCCTCTGGCGCGCAGATGTGGATTCAGGGCCCATCCTCTTGTCTTGACCTTGAGCGAGTCAGTTACCTTCTCTGTGTCTTAGTTTTCCAATCTGTACAGTCACCGCTTCATGAGATTGCTATGAAAATGATGATGGACTTGTTGATTCACGTCTTTGTAGGAGCTCCCCACTGATTAATAATGGGTGTCCAAATGCTGATTGGAGCCCCTTGAATACTTTTCTTATTTCTCGCTATGTGCTTAAGGTCTTTGAAGGCATTTACTGGTTCTTATTCATGTTTGTATTCCCTAGCATTGCTCTAGGAACACACTTATTAACAAATATTTTTTAATTGAGCTAAAGTAAATGGAATGAAATTGGATTGAATTGACAAGGATGCAACCTAAACATGATACAATTAAGGAACAATAGGAGACACCATCTCATTAAGGGCTTCTTCCAGCTTTTATAAAATTACAGAAATTCAGAGACAACGGAGATGAAAGTAGACTGAACAGACAGTTATTGGGGACAAGCACTTCCTGAATAACCACTTTGTGCCTGACACCATGCCAGCCCTTCTCCCAAACACTGTCTCATCAACTCCTAACAACACACTGAGAAAAAAGCATTATTACCTTCATTTTATAACTGAAAATCCTGGGGTTCAGAAAAGCCAGGTCACCTGCCCAAGGTTACCTGAGGAAAGTGGCGGGGCCAGAGCTTCTCTGCTTCTGCAGTCCCCTCTCCACTTTCTCATTCAGCCCCAGGCTTGAGGGTGGGGGGGTAATTCTTCTACTTGTTTCTATTTGATTCTCTTTTATTTTTTTGTGCCACACTGGCAAAGCTGTACTCACTATGCCTATTTTCAATTAGAGTCTGCAAGCCTGTGCTTTGAAGAACATAATTTATTTTCCCAGTCCGACCAAATAGAAAACACAACTGTGTGTTTAAATACTAATTAACCTTTTCACATATCTCTCTCTCTTTCTCTCTTGCTCTATCTCTTTCTCTCTCTCCTCTCATTCCTCTAAAGCAAAAGCATGTAACATGTAAGACAATTCTTGCCAATTTTTTTTTCCTAGACTCTATCAGTTGGAAGTCTGCAGCATATGGCTGTGAGGACTTCTGTACTTGAAGTCAAATTCCTTTCAAAAGAGAAGACCCCCGTGCATGTGATCACCAATGTGTTTGTTTCTCTGCACTGAGAATTATAAGCTCCCTTTACTGTAGAGTTTGCAGGGCCCATTTCAAGGATGGCTCTATTGGGTTTCCATTAATATCATTCTCATCAGCCATATATTACTTTCCCCTGCCTGAAATCTCTCATAGTTTAAAAGACTTGGGCTTTGAAAGCAGACAGCCTGCCCATTTAAACGAACTTCATGCATCCATATAAAGCAGCTTAAAAATTACCTCATTAGCATCTCCATGTCAGCATTTTAATTTTCTAATATTGCCGTCCATCTCCCACTCAGCTGCAGTGCTCCTGTTTTCACAGCCATCTCCTCCTATTCTGCATCTAGATCCTTGCATTGACCACTTAGTTTTGGAGTAGTGGAATCATCTTTGACCTCAAAATCTTTTTGGAATGCAACCATCTGCACTTCGACCCAATCTGAGTGCCCCATTCAGAAAACACCCCTTTATTCTCAGTACCATTTTTTTAGTGGAATGTAATGACATGTTTAATTTCGGATATGTTGAATGTACAATGCTTGAAAGGATACTGTGGATCTGTTGGTTCAAAGCTCCAGAAAGAAAGTGAAAAAGACTAGAAGATAGTATTGACATGGAAAGCAGAAAAAAGAAAGGCTTTTTTTTTTTTTTTTTTTTTTTTGGAGTTTCACTCTTGTTGCCCAGGCTGGATTGCAGTGGTGCAATCTCAGCTCACTGCAAACTCTGCCTCCTGGGTTCAAGCTATTCTCCCACCTCAGCCTCCCGAGTAGCTGGGATTACAGGCATGTGCCACCATGCCCAGCTTGTAGTAGAGACAAGATTTCTCCATGTTGGTCAGGCTGGTCTAGAACTCCCAACCTCAGGTGATCCACCCGCCTCGGCCTCCCAAAGTGCTGGGATTATAGGCGTGAGCCATTGCTCCTGGCTAAAAGTAAGGACTTTCTATTAGAATGGAATGGTAAATGGAATTGGATACCACAGAGAAGTCTGATAGAGTAATAAAGGGATGTGTTTATTTGGTTTTGCAACAAAGCAGTCAGTCGTTTCCCTTGTTACAGGGGTCCCCAACCCCCAGGCCATGGACCAGTACTAGTCCATGGCCTGCTAGGAACTGGGCCATACAGCAGGACATGAATGGCAGGCAAGCAAGTATTACCCCTGAGCTCTGCCTCCTGTGAGATTAGTGGTGGCATTAGATTCTCATAGGAGCATGGACCTTATTGTGAGAGGGTGTATTTGAGGGATCTAGGTTGCTTGCTGCTTATGAGAATCTAACTAATGCCTGATGATCTGAGGTGGAACAGTTTCATCTCAAAACCACCCACCTACTACAATATGTGGAAAAATTGTCTTCCACAAAACTGGTCTTGGGTGCCAAAAACGTTGGGAACCACTGCCTTATCAGACACACTTATGTTGGTAGGAGGATAAAGACACAAATTGCAATGACTTCATGAAGGAATGAGAGGGAAAAAAATGTTGTGATAAAAGGTGTAGATCCTTATTTCAAAGAGCCTAGCACAATGCCTGGCTCATGGTGGACTCTCGGCAGATAAAAGTTAATGAATGAGGGTCAAAGCAAGAGCCAGAGTGATGAGTAAGGACCCCTGTGACTTAGTTTGAGAACACGTTCTGAGGATTTTTCTTTCAAAAGTAGTTCACAATCTAACTAAGAATATAAGAAAGTATATTGGTAAAAATTGCAATATGACCTTTAAAAGGTATGCAATCAAGTGGTAAACTGGGTGTCATGTACTGAGTCATAAGAAACTGAGGCTGTCTCTGTGCTTCATTTGCAAGCAAATGGGTGAAGTTTTCCTGGTGTTAGTACAACCCCAAGGTCTGATCTTCCAGTCAAAATCTCCTTTTGACTAGTGGAGAGGTGACCTGTCTCTTGCTGTTAATTTACAACTATTACATTATGTAGAGACTAATATTTATTCACTTACTCATTCATTCATTCATTCATTCAACAGATATAAACTGAGCTTCTACAATGTAGAAATCCTTATGTCCTACCATCAGGTGACAGTGGCTGGAATGTGTAACTAAGAGAAAGACCAGAATGAGGGCATCTGTTGGTCAGAACATCTGATCCCTGGAAACAAAGCTACATTCAGATTTGTTGTTACTAGTTTGAAAGTTGCTGCCCATAAACTGTGGGGTTAGGGGAGTTAGTTAGGATCTTAATAACTACAGACTTGGAGCAATAGTAGCCTGAAGGCCCATGTTTGCCTAAAGATTGACCTTCTCAGTTGACCAGATACTGATTGCCAGACAATCACTCACATTTTGAGAATATCACTAGAGAAACCAAAAACCATTCTTGTAGGAATTTCTTTGCAATGAAAGTCCAATAGCTGGAGATGCTGTGGCATGAGGGCAAAGATCACCCACATAGAAGGTATGAAGTCAATATTTTTGAATGCATGAATATATAATGGGTTTCATGCAATGTGACAGTGAGATGGAGCCAGATATTCACTTTTTTGCTAATCTTACTGGTTCCAGCTGTCTTTTTTTGCCTTTTTTCCTCCTTACCTGCCCCAGCCTAGACTGAAATGGTCCAACTCAAGTCTTGCTGTCTTTCCATTCTCCAAAACTCCCAAGGGAAGGATGATGTATATGTGTGAATGTGTGTGTGCACATGTGTGTGTAGGGGGACCAAAAGAAAGACAGTTATAAGTTCAAGTATCCATCAAGAAATATCTACCAAAAATATCTTTGCCCTCCTATTAAAGGTTAATAACTAAGTAATAGAAATAAAAAATGACAATAGCAACAACCACGGAGTATAGGTTTGTTATCCTCATTTTACAGAGGAGGAAGCTGAATTCCAAAGAGAGTCAGTGACTTACCTGAGGTGCCATTATCAGGAAGTGGCAGGACCGTGGTTCAAACTCTGTCCAATTTGACTCCACATGCAGCAAATGCCCAATGCATCTAGAACTTAGTTTTCTCTTCAGTAAAAGAGGAGATTCACCTTAAAAGTTTCTTTTAATCCTAGCAGTCCCTGAAAGAATGCATGTTGCTTCCTTTCCCTCAGTGCCTTTTATAGCATGGAGTCTTGCAGTGAGCGCTTGTGCAGTTCTTCAGGTGATTTACACAAGGTCCAGTAGGTGGAGCTAGAGAGTAGACACAAACTTCTGTGGCCGATGAGGAGGAGCTCACCCATCCTGTTTGTTAGTTGATTTCCCTCTTCAGAATAAAAATCACTACTGTGAGCTAGGCTTGGGGTGAAGGGAGATGAGTCTCCCAAACCTGAAAGATTAAGGCTAAACTGGAATTTGCTACTTAAACTAAGCTCTGGGAATAATCTTCTATGAGAAGGGAAAATCAGTAGAAGAAACAAAAATACTTTGTTTTTCACAGGTTATAAGTATAGTCTTACTTAAAGGTGCAGCGCTGGGTTTGAGTCCCGGTTCTCAATCTCTCTCTCTCTCTTTTTTTTCTCCTCTCCTTTCTTCCCTCTCTCCTCACTCTCCCTTCCCTCTCTCTTTCCCCCCCTCCTTCTCCAGTCTCTCTCTCTTGCTCTCTCTTTTTGTCTCTTTCTCACTCTCCTCCCCCTTTTCTCTCTCTCTATCTTTCTCTCTCCTCTCTCTCCCTCCTCCTTTCTCTTTCTCTCTCTCTCTCTCACTCTCTCATTGCTGTTGTTTGTTTGTTGTGAATCAAGGTCCAAATAAGGAAGTTCAAGACATTGCTATAGGCTGATGTTTGATAACTGTCCCACTTTCTTATTCTTCTAATGGACTTTATGCTTTAGAACAGTTTAGATTTACAGAAAACTTGAGAAAATATTACAGATTTCCACTTACTCCACACCCAGTTTCCTCTATTTTTAACATCTTACATTAGCATGTTACATTTGTTACAATTAATAAAGTGATATTGATACCATATTGCCAACTGGAGTCTGCAGTTTATTCAGATTTCCTTAGTTTTAACCTAATGTTCTCTTTCTGTTCCAGCATTCATCCAGGATACCCCATTACATTTACTTGTCATATCTCTTTAAGGCTCCACTTGCCTCTTTCTCAGACTTACCTTGTTTTTCTTGAACTTGACTGTTTTTTGTTTTTTTGTTTGTTTGTTTGCTTGTTTTTGTGGTTTTTTTTGATGGAGTTTCACTCTTGTCGCCCAGGCTGGAGTGCAGTCACGCAATCTTGGCTCACTGCAACCTCCGCTGCCCAGGTACAAACGATTCTCCTGCCTCACCTTCCCAAATAGCTGGGATTACACGTGACCACCACCACACCAGGCTAATTTTGTATTTTTAGTAGAGACAGGGTTTTACCATGTTGGCCAGGGTGGTATTGAACTCCTGACCTCAGGTGGTCCACCCGCCTCAGCCTCCCAAAGTGCTGGGATTACAGGCATGAGCCACTGCACCCAGCCTGACCTTAACAGTTTTGAGGATGGTTTGTAAGATGTTCCACTACTGAATTTTTTTCTAATTTTTTTCCTCATGATTGGACTTTTTGGGAGGAAGAGATGAAGTGCCATTTTTTTCACATCATATCAGGGTACACATAATCAACATGATTTATGACTGTTGATGTTTAACCTTGATCACCTGGTTGAGGTAGTGTTTGTCAGGTTTCTTCACTGAAAAGTTGCTATTTTTCCCTCTTTCCTTGCTGTTCTCTTTAGAAGAAAGTCACCATGTATGGTTGACACCTAAGAAGTAGAAAGTTATGTTTCCCTTCTTGGAGGATGGAATATCTGCATAAATTATTTGAAAAATTTCCTCATTCATTAATTCAGTTATTTATTTATATGAGCATGTACTCATGAATATTTTATACTTTGGGTTTAATCCAATATTCATTCATTTCCTTGTTCATATTGTTCCAGCTTTGGCCATCAGGAGCTCTTCCAGTTGGTTCTTCTTTTCCCGTGACTTGTTCCCATCAACGGAGGCCGGTAGTGCATTTCTTTTGGGCCATTTTGTTTCCCTCCCTCTCTCCCTTCCTTCCTTTATTTCTTCCTTCCTTTCTTACTCCCTTCCTTCTTTCCTTCCTGCCTGCCTCACTCCCTCCCTCCCTCCCTCCCTTCCTTCCTCTTTTCCTTCTTTTTATTAAATACAACTTTGCTCTGTGCTACAACATGTGAGATGAATAAGAGAATCTCTGCCCTCAAGGTGTTCCCAGACAGACAAAAGGCATACAAATTCAATACACGGTAGTGAATTACATAGAAAAGAAAACACAAGGTGCCAGATGGAGAAAAGGAGTTGGAGTGAAGGGCAGTAGACCGAGTTCTGACTTGCTGGCTCTCTGTGACCTTCACAGGATCATTTCCTTTCTCTGGGCCAGACATTACAAATCACAAAAGAAAAGAAGTTGAAGAGGGTGAAATTTTAGTGGGAGAAAGAGCTAACTTTTTATTTTTAAAAACAGACTATATATCATGCATTATGGTAGGAAAAATATATTCTTTATTCACTCATTAAAAGCATAAATGAGGAACTAGGCACTGGGAAAGGTGATTTATATTAAATCATTCATTCAACAGATTATTTATTCACCACGGGATCCCTACTAACTCATGTACCTCTCACAGAAAAAGGTGTTCTGGTACCCATTTTATGGAGGCTGAGTCTCAGAGACCTTAAGCAGCCTGCTCAAAGCCTTCCTAGTAAGTGGAGGGCGCAGATCTGAACTCGGTTCGCCTTGCTCCAGGGTCTTCTCCTGCCATGGCTCAGGATTACTCTTCATTTCTTCTATGATTGCAGACATCTCTCTTGCAGGGGCTTAAATGGCTTAACAAGAGCTCTCAGCACAGAAGTTAGCATCCTGGGGAACCTCTCACTAAGTCTTAGTGTTTGGTAATAAGTTTCTCTTGGGCTCTGGCTCCAACTCCTGATCCCTTATAAGTGACTATTCATTTTGTAACATTTCCCAACCTGCCTGCCAATTCATTTCCTGAGCAGATCACGCAGAGGTCAATTGTGGCAAGATGGGACCCTGCCGGCCTCTGCTCTCACAGGGCCTTGGACGGGAGACAGCCTCTCCAAGGAATGCTGCATCAGCAAGGCCACACACCATCCTTGGACACATTATCCTGGTCACAGAGAAGAATGGTTTGGTGAATGATAAAGCACAGCTTTGGAGGAAGCACAAAAAGCCTGATCTATCTCTAAGGGCAGCACAGGACAGAGGGGAGAACATTGCAATTACAATCAAAAGAAGGAAATGGAAATCAAGATAGTTACTGAGCACCAACTGTACACCAGGCACATACCAAGTAAAGAGTTAACAAGTACTCCTTGCCCACAAGGAGACAACTGTCCTGTAATGCTTGCAGAAATAGACAGAGCATCAAATAACTTGTGACTCATGAGACTGGTGCTTTGGAAAACTGGTGCAATATTGCAGGGAGCTCCCCTAGAACACTGTTCTGAATGTCCCTCTTCATGCAAGCTAGAACAACACTCTTATCCTCACTGTTAACAGACAATAATGGATATAACAAAACACACCCACTGCGCTAATAAAATTTAATGCTCAAATCAAGCAATAAAATTTTCTATTCATATGCATTTTTATATCTCCCTATATAAAAAAAAGAATCACATTTCCCTAAGAAGAATGTCTTAAGTCAGTGTGCAAAGCACCAGTCCCCGCACTCAGTCCATTGATTTCATAGATATCATCCAAGGGGCACACAGGGAAGAAGGCAGGAGATGGAGGAGTGGTTGGTTTGAGATTTTGTTTCTTGGTAGTAAGATGTGGCTTAAAGGTGAGTTGAGAGTATTTTCTTCTTACCTCCTTTCAAGACAAAACTGAGGAAACATACAAGAGCAGTTAGACAAAATTTAATCTTTCTCCCTTTCTTTTTCTCCATGTGCTCTGAGTTCAGTGTCTCAATTCTCTTTTCAGTGCATCTGGCCAGTCATATTAGTTCAAAATTTGTGTGTGGACAAGCAGCTTGTTCAGTGTTGTTTACTCCTCGTCAAAACCTGTGTTGCAAGCTTTGTTCATGCAGATGAACAGGGTGCCTGGTCATCCCTTCTTGCCAACAAAATGCTTAGAAGCCAGGACACCACGAGGGTTTACTCTGGTTCTCCATCTGCAAAAAAGAAAGTATAGACGTAAGAATGAAGATGGAAATGTGGTCAAGATATGGGAATTCCATCAGAGAAGAGCTGTCTGATTTTGTCATGCAACAATACAAATAATATTTGTATTTTTATCACAAGTCATTGAATAGTCCTTAATAAAAATGCAGGTCATTCATTGAGGCATTTAAAATAATTTTCAAATCACTTAAAAGTTAAATTAGATAAATAAAGTTAACAGGTAGAGGGCAGACTGTGTTATGAACTTTTGTTCTAAAAATAAGAGAATGCTGGGAATGAATGTATAAAACAGAAAGAGAAAAATAGATCAGAAAGTACTTACTTTTGCCTAGAATAGGAAGTTCAGTGAATACTACAAAGAAGTACTATCATCTTTCTGTTCAATGAACAGGAACTTCAGGTGAATAAGGTGGTGGTGGAGGAAAGTCTTCCCTAAATTCAACTTTAGGTACCTTGAGAGTTGGGGTGGTATTGTCAGACCCATAATAATGATGAAGGTATTGTGAGGATACCTGATCCAGACACAAAGGTATTCTTTGTGAATAGCAAAGTGTTGGAAAAATTAAAGATGTATTGCTGTTTCTTTCATGATGTCATCATCTTTGTTATTTGAGTGGCTGAAATCATTGAGTTCTAGCTCTGCCACAAAATAGCAATGTGACTTTGAATACGTTGTGCAACCTGTGTTTCCTTGACTGTACAATGAAAGCACAGTACCCCATGGTCTCTGGGGCTCCTTGTAGGCTGGTCTGATTCAACACATCTCCTAGCCATGCTCCAAGTGCCCCATCCATGGTTGGCACTGGCATCTGCAGGATCCTTGGCCTAAAGCAGCATGTCCTTTAGTGAGAGAGACACACAGGGTACTCTGAATCTTAAGAGTGTAAGATCTTTCATAGAAGACGTTCGCAGAGCCCAGAGAATAGTGGACATATGAATTCAGCATTATAAGAGATAACTCAGATATTATAGCATGAGAGACTAAAGTAAACTACAAGGAGAAACTCAGTAGCAGATTAGGCCCTAAAAGATCTTTCCAAAGTAAATAATACTACTTGTGAATTTTATCTTTGCCATGAAACTGAATTTGGTAAGTACCCTAGAGCAAGCCCTCTAGAAATACATTCAATAATCATATAAAAACACTTTGTTGTTGTTGTGGGATATACTGGAAAAATTAGCAGATGTCAGTGCTAACTGGTGTCTTAGCTTGGGCTGTTAAAAGGTGCATACAAGGTACCTTGAATCTTGAAATATCATAAACTAGGTGACATAAACAACAAGCATTTATTTCTCACAGTTCTGGAGGCTGGGAAGTCCAACATCAAGGCACCAGCAGATTTGGTGTCTGGTGAGGGTCTGTTTTATAGATGGCTGTCTTATTCTTGTGTCCTTACACAGTGGAAAGAGAAGCAAGCTCTCTTGAAACTTTTAGAAGGACACTAATTCTATTTGAGGGCTCTGTCTAACAACCTCATCTAGTTCTAATTCCCTCCCAGAGACCACATCTCCTAATACCATCAGATTAAGGGGTAGGGTTTTAACATGTGAATTTTAGGGCAACACAAGCATTTGGTCCATAACAGCTGGTAACAGGTCTATAACAGTTATGATCAGGAAGGAAGGGAAGGAACACAACCTCACCAAATTAACTTTTGGCGAATTTCTGAATCTGGCTGGTCATTGATTCCTTTTATCAAAAGAGACAAGTTGATTTAATGATCTCTACAATAATTCTTTCCTTAACCAGCTATGAAAAATCCTTTTGAAATTAGTTTAGAGGAAGATGAATTCCTTTTTTTTTTTTTGAGACAGAGTCTCGCTCTTTCACCCAGGCCAGACTGCAGTTGCGCTATCTCGGCTCACTGCAAGCTCCACCTCCCAGGTTCATGCCATTCTCCTGCCTCAGCCTCCCGAGTGCGGGGACTACAGGAGCCCACCACTGCTCCCAGTTAATTTTTTGTATTTTTTTTTTAAGTAGAGACAGGGTTTCACCGTGTTAGCCAAGACGGTCTCGATCTCCTGACCTTCTGATCCACCCGCCTCGGCCTCCCAAAGTGCTGGGATTACAGGCATGAGCCACCACACCCGGCCGATGAATTCCTTTTATTTCATCCATTTATTTATTTTGTCCTTTCATCCAACAAATATTTATGGGCCATGTCTTGCACTAACCACTACAGATAAAGAAATGTGTAAGACAAAGCTATTGTCTTCAAGAATACCCAGAGTGGAGGAATTGTCTTTAGATTCTAGATCTTTCTCTTCTTAAATCATATTTCTTAGAATATAGGTACAGGTTTGGAACACTGTGGTAATTCTAAATTTGTTTACCTTTAGTGCTTAGTGCTGAAAAGAGCTACAAAAATAATAAAGACCTGGAGATGTATTAAACAATATCCATTCTTTTCTCATCTTCATCTGTTGTTTCAGCCATTTCCTCAACAGCATCTTTCTTGGTGAAGACATCCTCACCTTTGCAAGTAAATCCCCTAAAATGAAGACCACACTGCCTACTGAATCCCATTCTCACTTTAAGCAGTTCTGAGAATCAGAGTGCTGTAATTTTGCTGACTAAATCCTGTCTTCACATGCCATTTACCAAAGAATTCCTACTTACCTTCGTCAGGGCCACACAGAACAGGCCTAATCAATAATTTATATTCATATAGCAGCTATTTGACTATTCTCACTGGTGACCTAGAGAAAATGACTTTACCTTTCTGTCTTCACAGTTTTGTGATCTATGAAATGGAGACAAAACTACCTTCTTTTACCTGTGGGATAACTAGGAGTATCAGCATTGATTTGCAAAAGTTCAGTGTTGATTGCTATTAGGTACTGTACATATACCATGAATTATTATTAATAATAATACCACTTGAAATAGTGGAAATAATCTTCATAAGTTGTTGATATTATTAATAACAGCACACCATGTACACTTAACAAAAATAATATCACTATTAAAAGGATTCTACTGTTAAAAGGATTTATACCTGAAATGCAAGGATAGTTCAACATATGGAAATCAGTCGATAACTGGCGAAGATGGCCGAATAGGAAGAGCTCTGGTCTACAGCTCCCAGCGTGAGTGACGCAGAAGATGGGTGATTTCTGCATTTCCATCTGAGGTACCGGGTTCATCTCACTAAGGAGTGCCAGACAGTGGGCACAGGTCAGTGAGTGCACGCACCATGCGCGAGCCGAAGAAGGGCAAGGCATTGCCTCACTCAGGAAGCGCAAGGGGTCAGGGAGTTCCCTTTCCTAGTCAAAGAAAGGGGTGACAGATGGCACCTAGAAAATCGGGTCACTCCCACTTGAATACTGCCCTTTTCCGACGGGCTTAAAAAACGGCACACCAGGAGATTATATCCCGCACCTGGCTCAGAGGGTCCTATGCCCACGGAGTCTCACTGATTGCTAGCACAGCAGTCTGAGATCAAACTACAAGGTGGCAGTGAGGCTGGGGGAGGGGCGCCCACCATTGCCCAGGCTCGCTTAGGTAAACAAAGCAGCTGGGAAGCTCGAACTGGGTGGAGCCCACCACAGCTCAAGGAGGCCTGCCTGCCTCTGTAGGCTCCACCTCTGGGGGCAGGGCACGGACAAACAAAGACAGCAGTAACCTCTGCAGACTTAAATGTCCCTGTCTGACAGCTTTGAAGAGAGCAGTGGTTCTCCCAGCACGCAGCTGGAGATCTGAGAACGGGCAGACTGCCTCCTCAAGTGGGTCCCTGACCCCCAAGCAGCCTAACTGGGAGGCACCCCCCCAGCAGGAGCAGACTGACACCTCACACGGCCAGGCCAGCCGGGTACTCCAACAGACCTGCAGCGGAGGGTCCTGTCTGTTAGAAGGAAAACTAACAAACAGAAAGGACATCCACACTAAAAACCCATCTGTACATCACCATCATCAAAGACCAAAAGTAGGTAAAACCACAAAGATGGGGAAAAAACAGAGCAGAAAAACTGGAAACTCTAAAAAGCAGAGCGCCTCTCCTCCTCCAAAGGAACGTTGCTCACCAGCAACAGAACAAAGCTGGATGGAGAATGACTTTCATGAGCTGAGAGAAGAAGGCTTCAGACGATCAAATTACTCCGAGCTATGGGAGGATATTCAAACCAAAGGCAAAGAAGTTGAAAACTTTGAAAAAAATTTAGAAGAATGTATAACTAGAATAACCAATACAGGGAAGTGCTTAAAGGAGCTGATGGAGCTGAAAACCAAGGCTCGAGAATTACGTGAAGAATGCAGAAGCCTCAGGAGCCGATGCGATCAAATGGAAGAAAGGGTATCAGCGATGGAAGATGAAATGAATGAAATGAAGTGAGAAGGGAAGTTTAGAGAAAAAAGAATAAAAAGAAATGAGCAAAGCCTCCAAGAAATATGGGACAATGTGAAAAGACCAAATCTATGTCTGATTGGTGTACCTGAAAGTGACGGGGAGAATGGAAACAAGTTGGAAAACACTCTGCAGGATATTATCCAGGAGAACTTCCCCAATCTAGCAAGGCAGGCCAACATTCAGATTCAGGAAATACAGAGAACACCACAAAGATACTCCTCGAGAAGAGCAACTCCAAGACACATAATTGTCAGATTCACCAAAGTTGAAATGAAGGAAAAAATGTTAAGGGCAGCCAGAGAGAAAGGTCGGATTACCCTCAAAGGGAGACCCATCAGACTAACAGCAGATCTCTCAGCAGAAACTCTACAAGCCAGAAGAGAGTGGGGGCCAATATTCAACATTCTTAAAGAAAAGAATTTTCAACTCAGAATTTCATATCCAGCCAAACTAAGCTTCATAAATGAAGGAAAAATAAAATACTTTACAGACAAGCAAATGCTGAGAGATTTTGTCAACACCAGGCCTGCCCTACAAGAGCTCCTGAAGGAAGCGCTAAACATGGAAAGGAACAACCAGTACCAGCTGCTGCAAAATCGTGCCAAAATTTAAAGACCATTGAGACTAGGAAGAAACTGCATCAACTAACGAGAAAAATAACCAGCTAACATCATAATGACAGGATCAAATTCATATATAACAATGTTAACTTTAAATGGAAATGGACTAAATGCTCCAATTAAAGGACACAGACTGGCAAATTGGATAAAGAGTCAAGACCCATCAATGTGCTGTATTCAGGAAACCCATCTCACGTGCAGAGACACACATAGGCTCAAAATAAAGGGATGGAGGAAGATATACCAAGCAAATGGAAAGCAAAAAAAGGCAGGGGTTGCAATCCTAGTCTCTGATAAAACAGACTTTAAAACAACAAAGATCAAAAGAGACAAAGAAGGCCATTACATAATGGTAAAGGGATCAATTCAACAAGAAGAGCTAACTATCCTAAATGTATATGCACCCAATACAGGAGCACCCAGATTCATAAAGCAAGTCCTGAATGACCTACAAAGAGACTTAGACTCCCACACAGTAATAATGGGAGACTTTAACACCCCACTGTCAACATTAGACAGGTCAACGAGACAGAAAGTCAACAAGGATACCCAGGAATTGAACTCAGCTCTGCACCAAGCGGACCTAATAGACATCTACAGAACTCTCCACCCCAAATCAACAGAATATACATTTTTTTCAGCACCACACCACACCTATTCCAAAATTGACCACATACTTGGAAGTAAAGCTCTCCTCAGTAAATGTAAAAGAACAGAAATTATAACAAACTATCTCTCAGACCACAGTGCAATCAAGCTAGAACTCAGGATTAAGAATCTCACTCAAAACCGCTCAACTACATGGAAACTGAACAACCTGCTCCTGAATGATTACTGGGTACATAACGAAATGAAGGCAGAAATAAAGATGTTCTTTGAAACCAAGGAGAACAAAGACACAACATACCAGAATCTCTGGGATGCATTCAAAGCAGTGTGTAGAGGGAAATTTATAGCACTAAATGCCCACAAGAGAAAGCAGGAAAGATCCAAAATTGACACCCTAACATCACAATTAAAAGAACTAGAAAAGCAAGAGCAAACACATTCAAAAGCTAGCAGAAGGCAAGAAATAACTAAAATCAGAGCAGAACTGAAGGAAATAGAGACACAAAAAACCCTTCAAAAAATTAATGAATCCAGGAGCTGGTTTTTTGAAAGGATCAACAAAATTGATAGACTGCTAGCAAGATTAATAAAGAAAAAAAGAGGGAAGAATCAAATAGATGCAATAAAAAATGATAAAGGGGATATCACCACCGATCCCACAGAAATACAAACTACCATCAGAGAATACTACAAACACCTCTACGCAAATAAACTAGAAAATCTAGAAGAAATGGATAAATTCCTCGACACATACACTCTCCCAAGACTAAACCAGGAAGAAGTTGAATCTCTGAATAGACCAATAACAGGATCTGAATTTGTGACAATAATCAATAGCTTACCAACAAAAAAGAGTCCAGGACCAGATGGATTCACAGCCGACTTCTACCAGAGGTACAAGGAGGAACTGGTACCATTCCTTCTGAAACTATTCCAATCAATAGAAAAAGAGGGAATCCTCCCTAACTCATTTTATGAGGCCAGCATCATCCTGATACCAAAGCCTGACAGAGACACAACCAAAAAAGAGAATTTTAGACCAATATCCTTGATGAACATTGATGCAAAAATCCTCAATAAAATACTGGCAAACCGAATCCAGCAGCACATCCAAAAGCTTATCCACCATGATCAAGTGGGCTTCATCCCTGGGATGCAAGGCTGGTTCAATATACGCAAATCAATAAACGTAATCCAGCACATAAAGAGAATCAAAGAAAAAAACCACATGATTATCTCAATAGATGCAGAAAAGGCCTTTGACAAAATGCAACAACCCTTCATACTAAAAACTCTCAATAAATTAGATATTGGTGGGACGTATCTCAAAATAATAAGAGCTATCTATGACAAACCCACAGCCAATATCATACTGAATGGGCAAAAACTGGAAGCATTCCCTTTGAAAACTGCCACAAGACAGGGATGCCCTCTCTCACCACTCCTATTCAACATAGTGTTGGAAGTTCTGGCCAGGGCAATTAGGCAGGAGAAGGAAATAAAGGGTATTCAACTAGGAAAAGAGGAAGTCAAATTGTCCCTGTTTGCAGATGACATGATTGTATATCTAGAAAACCCCATTGTCTCAGCCCAAAATCTCCTTAAGCTGATAAGCAACTTCAGCAAAGTCTCAGGATACAAAATCAATGTACAAAAATCACAAGCATTCTTATACACCAACAACAGACAAACAGAGAGCCAAATCATTCACAATTGCTTCAAAGAGAATAAAATACTTGGAATCCAACTTACAAGGGACATGAAGGACCTCTTCAAGGAGAACTGCAAACCACTGCTCAATGAAATAAAAGAGGATACAAACAAATGGAAGAACATTCCATGCTCGTGGGTAGGAAGAATCAATATCATGAAATTGGCCACTCTGCCCAAGGTAATTTACAGATTCAATGCCATCCCCATCAAGCTACCAATGACTTTCCTCACAGAATTGGAAAAAAACTACTTTAAAGTTCATATGGAACCAAAGAAGAGCCCGCATCACCAAGTCAATCCTAAGCCAAAAGAACAAAGCTGGAGGCATCACACTACCTGACTTCAAACTATACTACAAGTCTACAGTAACCAAAACATCATGGTACTGGTACCAAAACAGAGATATAGATCAATGGAACAGAACAGAGCCCTCAGAAATAATGCCGCATATCTACAACTATCTGATCTTTGACAAACCTGATAAAAACAAGCAATGGGGAAAGGATTCCCTATTTAATAAATGGTGCTGGGAAAACTGGCTAGCCATATGTAGAAAGCTGAAACTGGATCCCTTCCTTACACCTTATACAAAAATCAATTCAAGATGGATTAAAGACTTAAATGTTAGACCTAAAACCATAAAAACCCTAGAAGAAAACCTAGGCATTACCATTCAGGACATAGGCATGGGCAAGGACTTCATGTCTAAAACACCAAAAGCAATGGCAACAAAAGCCAAAATTGACAAATGGGATCTAATTAAACTAAAGAGCTTCTGCACAGCAAAAGAAACTACCATCAGAGTGAACAGGCAACCTACAAAATGGGAGAAAATTTTTGCAAACTACTCATCTGACAAAGGGCTGATATCCAGAATCTATAATGAACTCCAACAAATTTACAAGAAAAAAACAAACAACCCCATCAAAAAGTGGGCAATGGACATGAACAGATACTTCTCAAAAGAAGACATTTATGCAGCCAAAAAACACATGAAAAAATGCTCATCATCACTGGCCATCAGAGAAATGCAAATCAAAACCACAATGAGATACCATCTCACACCAGTTAGAATGGCAATCATTAAAAAGTCAGGAAACAACAGGTGCTGGAGAAGATGTGGAGAAATAGGAACACTTTTACACTGTTGGTGGGACTGTAAACTAGTTCAACCATTGTGGAAGTCAGTGTGGCAATTCCTCAGGGATCTAGAACTAGAAATACCATTTGACCCAGCCATCCCATTACTGGGTATATACCCAAAGGACTATAAATCATGCTGCTATAAAGACACATGCACATGTATGTTTATTACAGCACTATTCACAATAGCAAAGACTTGGAACCAACCCAAATGTCCAACAATGATAGACTGGATTAAGAAAATGTGGCACATATACACCGTGGAATATTATGCAGCCATAAAAAATGATGAGTTCATGTCTTTGTAGGGACATGGATGAAATTGGAAATCATCATTCTCAGTAAACTATCACAAGAACAAAAAACCAAACACTGCATATTCTCACTCATAGGTGGGAATTGAACAATGAGAACACATGGACACAGGAAGGGGAACATCACACTCTGGGGACTGTTGTGGGGTGGGGGGAGGGGGGAGGGATAGCATTGGGAGATATACCTAATTCTAGATGACGAGTTAGTGGGTGCAGCGCACCAGCATGGCACATGTTTACATATGTAACTAACCTGCACATTGCACACATGTACCCTAAAACCTAATGTATTATAATAAATTAATTAATTAATTAAAAAAAAGAAAATAAGTCAATGCAATATACCATACCACATTAACAGGATGATGGAAAAAACAGGTGACCATCCCAAATGTTGCAAAAAAAACACTAGAATACAAAACCCTTTCATGATGAAACACTCAACACACTAGTAAATAGGAGGAAATTGCCTAAGCATAACATAGGCCATTTATGAAAAGCTTATGTGGCCGGGTGCAGTGGCTTACTCCTGTAATCCCAGCACTTTGGGATGCTGAGACAGGCAGATCACCTGTGGCCAGGAGTTTGAGATTAGCCTGGCCAATACGGTGTAACCCAGTCTTTACTAAAAATACAAAAATTAGCCAGGGGTGGTGATGCATGCCTGTAGTCACAGATACTTGGGAGGCTGAGGCAGGAGAATTGCTTGAACCCAAGAGGTGGAAGTTGCAGAGAATTACGATTGCACCACTGCATACTCCAGCCTGGGCAACAGAGTGAGACTGTCTCAAAAAAAGAAAACAGAAAAGAAAAGCTTATCATTAATATTTTGTCATTACCAGGCCTGCCTTACAAGAGCCCCTAAAGGAAGCACTAAACCTTGAAAGGAATAACCAGTACCAGCAACTGCAAAAACATACCTAATTGTAAAGACCATCAACACTATGAAGAAACTGCATCAACTAATGGACAAAATAACCTGCTAGCATCATGATGACAGGATCAAATTCACACATAACAATATTAACCTTAAATGTAAATGGGCTAAATGCCCCAATTAAAAGACACAGACTGGCAAATTGGGTAAAGAGTCAACATCCATTGGTGTGCTGTATTCAGGAGAGCCATCTCACATGAAAAGACACATACAGGCTCAAAATAAAGGGATGGAGGAATATTTACCAAGCAAATGGAAAGTAAAACAAAACAAAACAGAGGTTGCAATTCTAGTCTCTGATAAAACAGACTTTAAACCAACAAAGATCAAAAAAGACAAAGAAGGGCATTACATAATGATAAAGGGATCAATGCAACAAGAAGAGCTAACTATCCTAAATATATATGCACCCAATACAACAGTACCCAGATTCATAAAGCAAGTTCTTAGAGATCTACAAAGAGACTTAGACTCCCACACAATAATAGTGGAAGACTTTAACACCCCACTGTCAACATTAGATCAATGGGAGAGAAAATTAACAAGGATATTCAGGACTTGAACTCGGCTCTGGTCTAAGCTGACCTAATAGACATCTACAGAACTCTCCACCCCAAATCAACAGAATATACATTCTTCTCAGCACCACATTGCACTTATTCTAAAATTGACCACATAATTGGAAGTAAAACACTCCTCAGCAAATGCAAAACAATGGAAATCATAACAAACAGTCTCTCAGACCACAGTGCAATCAAATTAGAATTCAGGATTAAGAAACTCACTCAAAACCACAGAACTACATGGAAACTGAACAACCTGCTTCTGAAAGACTACTGGGTAAGTAACGATGTTAAGGCAGAAATAAATAAGTTATTTAAAACCGATGAGAACAAAGACACAACATACCAGAATCTCTGGGACACATTTAAAGCAGTGTGTAGAGGGAAATTTATAGCACTAAATGCCCACAGAAGAAAGCAGAAAAGATCTAAAATCAACACCCTAACATCACAATTAAAAGAACTAGAGAAGCAAGAGCAAACAAATTCAAATCTAGCAGAAGACAAGAAATAACTAAGATAAGAGCAGAATTAAAGGAGATAGAGACATGAAAAACCCTTCAAAAAAATCCATGAATCCAGGAGCTGGTTTGAAAAGATCAACAAAATACATGGACTGCTAGACAGACTAATAAAGAAAAGAGAGAAGAATCAAATAGACAGACTAAAAAATGATAAAGGGGATATCACCACTGATCCCACAGAAATACAAGCTACCATCAGAGAATCCTATAAACACCTCTATGCAAATAAACCAGAAAATCTAGAAAAAATGGATAAATTCCTGGACACATACATCCTCCCAAGGCTAAACTAGGAAGAAGTTGAATCCCTGAATAGGCCAATAGCAAGTTCTGAAACTGAGGCAGTAATTAATAGCCTACCAATCAAAATAATATCATACTCTATAGTGAAAGGCTAAAGGCTTTTCCTCTGAGATTAGAAATAAGACAAAGATGCCCAGTTTTGCTGCTTCCATTCAAATATAGTACTGGAAGTCTCAGCCAGAACAATTAGGCAAGAAAATGAAAAGCCATCTAAATTGGAAAGAAAAAAGTGGAATTGCCCTCATTTGAAGATTACATAATCTTATATATAGAAAACCAAAATATTCTATAAAAACTCTTTCAGAACTAATAAGCAAATTCAGCAAAGTTGCAGGATACAAAATCAACATGGAAAAATCAGTTGCATTTTGTACAATAATGATAAACAATCTAAAAGAAAATTAAGAAAATAAATCTATTTACAAGAGCATCAAAAAGAATACAATATTTGGGAGCAAATTTAACCAAGAAGGAAAAAGACTTATACTCTAAAACCTGCAAAATATTGCTGAAGAAAATTAAAGAAGATATAAATAAATGGAAAGCCATTCTACGTCCATGAATTGAAAGGTAATATTGCTACAATGACAATATTACTCGAAGTAATCAACAGATTCAATGCAATCTCTATCAAAATCTCAATGGAAATTTTTGCTGAAATAAAAAATCCATCCTAAAATTCATATGGAATCTCAAGGAACACCAAATAGCCAAAACAATCTTAAAAAAAAAAAGATGGAATTCTCACATTTCCTGATTTCAAAACTAATTACAAAATGACAGTAATCAAAACAATGTGTTACTGGCATAAAGCCAGACCTATAGAAAAATGGAACAGAACAGAGAGCCCAGAAATAAACCAAATGATATATGGTCAAATGATTTTTGACAAGGGCGCCTGACTATTTAATGGGAAAAGGACGGAGTTAGTGTTGGGAATGCTGGATATCCACATGCAAAAGAATCGAATTGTACCCTTACCATATGCCATACACAAAAATTAACTGAAAATGGATTAAAGGTTTAAACACAAGACTTAAAACTATAAAACTCTTAGAAGAAAACATAGGGGAAAGCTTCATGACAATGGATTTGGCAAGGATTTCTTGAATATGACGTGAAAGGCAGAGAAAACACAAGTAAAAATAGACAAATTTGTCTATATCCAAATTTAACACTTCTGTGCATCAAAGGACATAATTAACAGAGTGAAATGCAACCCATGAAATAGGGAAAATATTTGCAAATAATATAACATCTGATAAGTGGTTAATATCCAGAACACATAAAGAACTACAACTTAACAACAAAAACCAAATAACCCAATTTAAAAAATGGGCAAAGAATCTGAATAGACATTTCCCAAAGAAAACATACAAATGACTAACAAGCAAATGAAAATATGCTCAGCATCATTAATAATTAGGAAAACATAAAACCATAGTGAGATATTATCTCAAATCCATTAAAATGGATACTATTAAAAAGAGAAAATAAATGTTGGCAAAGATATGGAGTAATCAGAGTCCTTGTATACTGTTAGTAGGCATGCAAAATGGTACAGCCACTGTGAAAAACAGTATGGTGATTCCTTAAAACATTAAAAGTAGAGTTGCCATATGATCCAGCAATTCTGTTTCTGAAATAATAGCCAAGGAAGAAAGCAGGGACTTGAAAAATGATTCATATACCATGTATATAGCAGCATTATTCACAACAATCAAGAGGTGGGAAGCAACCCACTTGCTAACCAATGGATAAATGGATAAAGAAAACATAATATATGCATACAATAAAATATTATACAGTCTTTAAAAAAAGGAAATTCTGTTACAACATGAATGAACCTTGAGGACATTATGCTAAGTATAATAAGGCAGTTACAAAAGAAAAACACTGTGTGATTCCAAGAGCAATCTAGAGTAGTCAAATTCACAGAATCACAAAGTAGAGTTACGGTTGCCAGGAGCTAGGGAGAGGAAAACATGAGAAGTTGTTTAAAGGAAATAGAATTTTGTTTTGCAAATAAAAGGGTTTGGAGGTTGGTTGCACACAATATGAATGTACTTAGCATGACTGAACAGTTCACTTAAAAATAGTTAAGATGGTAAATTTTATGTTATGTGTATTTTGCCACAATTAAAATTCTTTTAAATTTTAAGTTAAAAAGTGAAATAAATCATTAAATGGTATCACTAGAAAGTAAAGAAATGCAGCTTTGAACATCTGCAGGTAGCTTGCTCCATCAGAGATCACTTAAAGGCCCTGGATCATATTGTGTTGCGAGGAAGGCAGCAAGCTTAGGAGCTAAGAGCACAGACTCCAACCCAACTGCCCTCATTTAAATTTTAGTGCCACCACTTGCTGAATGTGTACACAGGCACAGTTTTGTAAAGTGAAAATGATGATAGTACCAGCCACATAAGATGCATTTGAGGCTGAAATGAGTTACTATGCATGAAAAGTGCTTCAACTAATCCCCTGCACATTGTAAGCACTAAACAAGACGTAGCTGCTATTATTCTTATTTTATTCCAAAGGCAGTTGCCATTTATTACACATCAACTTTCCACCAGGCATTGTGCTCAGCCCTTCCTCTTCTATCGTTGCGTGGAATCTATGTAAGAACTCTCTAAGGCAGATGTGACATGGATGAGGAACTGTAGGGTCAGCTTGGTGCAACAGACATTTGTGAAAGCCCTTGCTATGGCTTGGATGTGCTTTGTCCTCACCAAAACTCAGGGTGAGGTGAGTACAACACCTTCACCCAGGGAGCTTCTATGCTTCATTCACCACTCTGCTGACGCTGTCTTGGAATACTTAATAATATTTGAATAAGGGAAACTGCATTTTCATGTTACACCATACCGCACAAATTATGTAGCCAGCCTTCCTTTGGCCAGCCTGGGAATGGGGGTCATTGTCATTAATTTGTTTGTGGAAACAGGAGAAGCTCCTATTATCCAAAGGGAGGAACAGAGAAGCAGGGAAGGCACAGACTCCCAGAAGAGCTAGAAGGGGCACAGGGCATCATGTGGCAGAGCCAGAAAAAGAGGTGAAACCTTTGGATGCCTCTGCCGCCAGCTGCCCACCCACATCCTCTGGGTTGCCCCACTCCTCCCAACCCAAGCTCTCCAGGCACTTTGTGGCTCATTTCTGCAATATGGTGCCTCAAGTGGCACCAGTGGGTTTCTCATCCCGGCCTCCTTGCAGATGCTCTGGCTAGTTTGTGGGTCATTCTCTTGTCACACTCTGAACACAATCAGCTAATAGCTGATTTCCCTCCTGTAGAGATCCAAGATGAACAGGCAACTTGGTATCTCCAGTTTTCACTACTTTTTATGTGAACTGTTATGGAGGTAAGGAGAGGGGGAAGGTGTTCAATGGGCCAGAACAATTATACATGAAATTCAAACATCAGGGGAGCTAATATAGGGGAAGACCTCGGAGGCCTATCCATTGCCCCAACTGAAATGCTGAAATGCCATCTACCTGCCTGACTGGCAAACTGTAACTCATCCCTTCAGATAGGTTTGCTTCCTCCTAGTTGGAATGGAATTTTGCTGCAAAACAAAAGGGAGAAATGTGTATATTTTTCCTGAGAGTATGCATAAAAGCTGGAGCAAAGAGACAGAGGAAGGCTCTGAGGTTCTGGGCTCCATAATGTGTCCCTGCATTCCTTGTTGACAAGTAAATAATAATAATAAAAAAAGAAAATCTGTGCATAGATCTTGGACAGAGGAAAGAAACCTCAGCCTCTAACTGCATGGACATTAGGTGATTTGAGGAGATTTTATGAGGGAGACCACTCAGATGTTACACACATACACACATACACACACACACACACACGCATGTATATGTGTCAAAACATTACATTATCATTATTCATACTTTTTCCCCTTCCATTCTCCTTCCCGATGATCTAGAAAATGTTTGTATTGCTTGTCTGGACTTTAGTTTGCTAATTGGTGACTGGCTTGAGATAGGAATGGGAAGGTCAACAGAAGCTAAAATGACATTCATAAGCTAAGCTGAGGTTGAGATTTGGGGGAGAGAGATGTTGGGTAAGGGAGACTTTGGGAAGGTCTCTAGGATGTTATACAGTGGAATCATTCTTTTACTGACCGTTTGTTGGAGACAGAAAATCAGTGAAGGAATATATTACACTTTAGGACATTAACATTCAGATTGGTGATTTGAGAAAATTGTCATCTTGCTGAGGTCAGGTTCTCTGTTAAATGGGATTGGGGGAGGATAAGTGTGGCATGATTCCTTTATGAATTCACATTTTTTTTCAGGGGTAGACCTCTCCAAACTATAGCTGGAAACATGGCCACTCAGTTGCAAACATTCTGCTTCCTCGCCTCTGTCGTAGCTGGGGAAGGCTGTGTGATTCATGTTTGTCCAACAGGATGTAAGCAGAGGCACTGTGTGCACCATGCATGTTGTGCTTCTCAAAGACAAAGGGCATGCCCTCCCGTCCTCTTCCTCCATTCCAGGTATGACTGGAACCACTGTTTTAGAACCAGAGACAGAGGACAATAGATTTCCCAGAAACACTTAGCTCTACCCTGTTATACAAGAGAGAAATAACCTTCTATAATTTTGCAATAAAGAAGATGACAAGATAAAAGTAATTGCTGTGGCAACTGACCTCTGGAATGTATCTGTCCCCTTTCTGAAAAGTATCCTGATATATTTGGAAACCTGTTGGGGGCGGGGTGCGGTGTGCAGGCACACATGTGCATGCTCCTGCTTAATTTACAGGTTTGTTATAAGGATGAAATCCAATCAAAGAATGTATATTAAAAATGCTCTGTAACAGCAAATGCTTGATAATTTTGATGGTATCAAAACTAAACACCTCATCTTTTCCGTGCAAAACCTGCTTCTTTTAATCTTTTCTCCATCTCTGTAAATGGTCCTTCCAGTCTTTTAAGATTGTAGGCCAAAAACCTTGCCCCTTCTCTTCCACTCGCACCCAAAGTGTAGCAAATTCTTCCAGCACTACCTTCACAACATAGCCAGAACCTGACCCCATCCCACCATCTCTACTGCCAGCACCCTCCCAACCACCCTCTTCTGTCACTTGATTGTTGCCTAGAAGAGTGGATCAGTGTCCTTTCTCTCTCCTAAAGTCTGTTACCTGAGCAGTAGCCAAAAGAATCCTTTCAAAGTGCAAGTCAGATGGTGTAACTCCTGAGCTCCAAATACTGATGTCTCTCCATCTCACTCAGCGGAAGAGCCAAATTCCCTGCCTTGGCCTGCCCTGGCCTCCAGAGCCAGCCCCATTTCCCCTCTGACCTCCTCCCCTGCCAGTCTCTCCATGGGTCCCTCTCACTGCAGCCCATGGCCTCCTTGATGCCTTGGAGACACCCAGTGATTCCTACTTTAGGGTCGTTGCACTTTCTCCTTCCTCTGCCTAGAATGTTCTCCTCCAGATAGCTATAGGACCCCTCCCTGGCCTCCTTCAGGGCCTGCTCAAATGTCTCGTTCCTCACTTTTACACTGTTGGTGGGAATGTAAATTTAGTTCAACCACTGTGGAAGATGGTGTGGTGACTCCTCAAAGACCTAGAACCAGAAATACCATTTGACCCAGCAATCCCATTACTGGGTATATACCCCCAAAAATATAAATCATTTCTATTATAAAGACACATGCACATGTATATTCATTGCAGCACTATTCACAATAGCAAAGACCTGGAATCAGCCCAAATGCCAATCAGTGATAAACTGTATAAAGAAAATACAATACATATACCATGGAATACTATGCAGCCATAAAAAAGAATGAGATCATGTCCTTCCCAGGGACATGGATGGAGCTGGAGGCCATTATCCTCTGCAAAGTAACACAGTAACAGAAAACCAATCACCGCGTCTTCTCACTTATAAGTGTGAGCTGAACAATGAGAAAGCATGGACACAGGGAGAAGAACAACACACACTGGGTCAGGCCTGGTGGCGGGGTGGGGGGAGGGAGAGCATCAGGATAAATAGCTAATGCATGCAGGGCTTAATACCCAAGTGATGTTTTGATAGGTGCAGCAAACCACCATGGCACATGTTTACCTATGTAACAAATCTGCACGTCCTGCACATGTATCCCAGAGCATAAAATAAAATAAAATAAACTTTTTAAAAAGATAAATTTTAGCCACTTAAAAAAAATCCCCATTCCATAAGGTGTTTCTTAACCAAAATGTTTAAAACACCAACCTTTCACCCCAGGTTCCCTATCGCTCTTTCGTGTGTGTGTGTGTGTGTGTGTGTGTGTGTGTGTGTGTGTGTTGCTGTGTGCATTTTTATTATCCCAACATACCACATTTGCTTATTGATTTGCTTATTGTCTGCATTCTCACCTCTGGGATATAAGCTTCACAAGGACAAGGTTTATTCATTTTATTCACAGCTGTGTCTAGAAAAGTGCCCAGCACATAGCAGGGCTTCAACCCATATTGGTTAAATGATCAAGCAAGTGCTTGGATGAAAGAGTGGTGCTGGTGAGCTGAAGGGAGGGTGAGGAAGGAGCAGGAGGCCAGCCAGGGAAACATCTGGTGAAGCCAGCCGAGGTGACAGGGGTGATGCGCAGGGAATGAACTCGTAGCTCTGCAGGCTACCAGGGCTTAATGCCGGACAGACTAGAGAAGACCAGAGGTGCTGGAGGACAGCTTGTGTCCCAGCCTGGGTGGCAGTGACTGAGGTAGCTGTTGAGAACTTACTAGATGTGGGGGTACAGGGTCAGAGCTTGTGGGGAGGGAGGATGGGGCCCTTACGGTGCCTATAATCCTACCCAGCCCAGGGTACGTGTGTGGGGAGGGCGGATGTGGAAAGGAAGGACAGCTGAGTATTGCGGTGAGGCTCCATGAACAGTGCTGGCTGTATAGCAAAGCCTGAGCCTTGCAATCTGGAGATGGGTTTCAAATTTCACCCTGATGGCTACCAAGTCGTGAGGACTTGGCCCCACCACTTCTCTCTCTGGGTCTGAGCCATTCTCTAGACCTGCCATTTCTTCCACCTCCATCCTTGCCAGACTGGCATCCAGGGGTGGCCTTAGTGTCCCAATGGCTGGGTCAGCCTGCTGGCCCATCCTTCCCTCACCTGCCCCAGAGCTGTGTCCCAACACTTTCCGGGACTCCATCCTCTTCAGCAGGCTCCCTCCTGAGTCCCACTGTCTACCCTGGAAGCTAATAACACAGTTTCTGCCACAGATTGCCTCCCCCACTGCTTTTCTTTGAGATGACTGGATCGCGCTCTCTGAAGCCAAAGGGAGCTGGCGTTGGCTGTCACTTTCCTCCTCATTGACACTGATAAGCCTCATGATTCTGCCAAGGAAGGCACAGAGTACATACCCTCACTACTCCCACATAGCAGGGAGAAGAATAATGCCAGGGCGGACAGGCTTCTGGTCCCAGCTCTGGCTCTAAGCTGCCTGTGATATGGTATGGTGGTCACACAAGCACTGAACTAGCCTGGGTTCCTGAGGAATGGCCTAGCACTGTCTCTCATCGACCACGTGGCCTTGGAAAACTCACTACATCTCCCAGATCCTCTTTTCCATTCTTTGTAAAATGGGATCACCAGTTCTTCCCTGTCAACCTCACATCAATCTAGCTACAATGATAAAGAGGTGAGCAGGTGCTGATTCACTTGGTCATTTTCTTTTTTTTTTAAATTTTTTTAAATTATACTTTAAGTTCTAGGGTACATGTGCACAACGTGCAGGTTTGTTACATATGTATACATGTACCATGTTGGTGTGCTGCACCCATTAACTCGTCATTTACATTAGGTATATCTCCTAATGCTATTCCCCCACTCCCCCCACCCCACGACAGGCCTTGGTGTGTGATGTTCCCCACCCTGTGTCCAAGTGTTCTCATTGTTCAATTCCCACCTATGAGTGAGAACATGCAGTGTTTGGTTTTCTGTCCTTGCAATAGTTTGCTGAGAATGATAGTTTCCAGCTTCATCCATGTCCCTACAAAAGACATGAATTCATCCTTTTTTATGGCTGCATAGTATTCCATGGTGTATATGTGCCACATTTTCTTAATCCAGTCTATCATTGATGGACGTTTGGGTTGGTTCCACTCTTTGCTATTGTGAATAGTGCCACAATAAACATACATGTGCAAGTGTCTTTATATCAGCATGACTTATAATCCTTTGGGTATATACCCAGTAATGGGATGGCTGGGTCAAATGGTATTTCTAGTTCTAGATCCTTGAGGAATTGCAACACTGTCTTCCACAATGGTTGAACTAGTTTACAGTCCCACCAACAGTGTAAAAGTGTTCCTGTTTCTCCACATCCTCTCCAGCACCTGTTGTTTCCTGACTTTTTAATGATCACCATTCTAACTGGTGTGAGATGATATCTCATTGTGGTTTTGATTTGCATTTTTCTGATGGCCAGTGATGATGAGCACTTTTTCATGTGTCTGTTGACTGCATAAATGTCTTCTTTTGAGAAGTGTCTGTTCATACCTTCACCCACTTTTTGATGGGGTTGTTTGATTTTTTTTTTGTAAATTTGTTTAAGTTCTTTTAGATTCTGGATATTAGCCCTTTGTCAGATGGGTAGATTGTAAAAATTTTCTCCCATTCTGTAGGTTGCCTGTTCACTCTGATGGTAGTTTCTTTTGCTGTGCAGAAGCTCTTTAGTTTAATTAGATCCCATTTGTCAATTTTGGCTTTTGTTGCCATTGCTTTTGGTGTTTTAGACATGAAGTCCTTGCCCATACCTATGTCCTGAATGGTATTGCCTAGGTTTTCTTCTAGGGTTTTTATGGTTTTAGGTCTAACATTTAAATCTTTAATCGATCTTGAATTAATTTTTGTATAAGGTGTAAGGAAGGGATCCAGTTTCAGCTTTCTACATATGGCTAGCCAGTTTTCCCAGCACCATTTTTTATTATTATTATTATTATTATTATTATACTTTAGGCTCTATGGTACATGTGCGCAATGTGTGGGTAAGTTACATATGTATACATGTGCCATGCTGGTGCGCTGCACCCACCAACTCGTCATCTAGCATTAGGTATATCTCCCAATGCTATCCCTCCCCCCTCCCCCGACCCCACAACAGTCCCTGAAGTGTGATGTTCCCCTTCCTGTGTCCATGTGTTCTCATTGTTCAGTTCCCACCTATGAGTGAGAATATGCGGTGTTTGGTTTTTTGTTCTTGCGATAGTTTACTGAGAATGATGATTTCCAATTTCATCCATGTCCCTACAAAGGACATGAACTCATCCTTTTTTATGGCTGCATAGTATTCCATGGTGTATATGTGCCACATTTTCTTAATCGAGTCTATCATTGTTGGACATTTGGGTTGGTTCCAAGTCTTTGCTATTGTGAATAATGCTGCAATAAACATACGTGTGCATGTGTCTTTATAGCAGCATGATTTATAGTCCTTTGGGTATATACCCAGTAATGGGATGGCTGGGTCAAATGGAATTTCTAGTTCTAGATCCCTGAGGAATCGCCACACTGACTTCCACAAGGGTTGAACTAGTTTACAGTCCCACCAACAGTGTAAAAGTGTTCCTATTTCTCCACATCCTCTCCAGCACCTGTTGTTTCCTGACTTTTTAATGATTGCCATTCTAACTGGTGTGAGATGGTATCTCATTGTGGTTTTGATTTGCATTTCTCTGATGGCCAGTGATGGTGAGCATTTTTTCATGTGTTTTTTGGCTGCATAAATGTCTTCTTTTGAGAAGTGTCTGTTCATGTCCTTCGCCCAGTTTTTGATGGGGTTGTTTGTTTTTTTCTTGTAAATTTGTTGGAGTTCATTGTAGATTCTGGATATTAGCCCTTTGTCAGATGAGTAGGTTGCAAAAATTTTCTCCCATTTTGTAGGTTGCCTGTTCACTCTGATGGTAGTTTCCTTTGCTGTGCAGAAGCTCTTTAGTTTAATTAGATCCCATTTGTCAATTTTGGCTTTTGTTGCCATTGCTTTTGGTGTTTTAGACATGAAGTCCTTGCTCATGCCTATGTCCTGAATGGTAATGCCTAGGTTTTCTTCTAGGGTTTTTATGGTTTTAGGTCTAACATTTAAGTCTTCAATCCATCTTGAATTGATTTTTGTATAAGGTGTAAGGAAGGGATCCAGTTTCAGCTTTCTACATATGGCTAGCCAGTTTTCCCAGCACCATTTATTAAATAGGGAATCCTTTCCCCATTTCTTGTTTTTCTCAGGTTTGTCAAAGATCAGATAGTTGTAGATATGTGGCATTATTTCTGATGGCTCTGTTCTGTTCCATTGATCTATATCTCTGTTTTGGTACCAGTACCATGCTGTTTTGGTGACTGTAGCCTTGTAGCATAGTTTGAAGTCAGGTAGTGTGATGCCTCCAACTTTGTTCTTTTGGCTTAGGATTGACTTGGCGATGTGGGCTCTTTTTTGGTTCCATATGAACTTTAAAGTAGTTTTTTCCAATTCTGTGAAGAAAGTCATTGGTAACTTGATGGGGATGGCATTGAATCTGTAAATTACCTTGGGAAGGATGGCCATTTTCCTGATATTGATTCTTCCTACCCATGAGCATGGAATGTTCTTCCATTTGTTTGTATCCTCTTTTATTTCCTTGAGCAGTGGTTTGTAGTTCTCCTTGAAGAGGTCCTTCACATCCCTTGTAAGTTGGATTCCTAGGTATTTTATTCTCTTTGAAGCAATTGTGAATGGGAGTTCACTCGTACCATTTGTTAAATAGGGAATCCTTTCCCCATTTCTTGTTTTTATCAGGTTTGTCAAAGATCAGAGGATTGTAGATGTGTGGTATTATTTCTGAGGGCTCTGCTCTGTTCCATTGGTCTATATCTCTGTTGGTACAAGTACCATGCTATTTTGGTTACTGTAGCCTTGTAGTATAGTTTGAAGTCAGGTAGCATGATGCCTCCAGCTTTGTTCTTTTGGCTTAGGATTTTCTTGGCAAAGTGGGCTCTTTTTTTGGTGCCATATGAACTTTAAAGTAGTTTTTTCCAATTCTGTGAAAGAAGTCATTGGTAGCTTGATGGGGATAGCATTGAATCTATAAATTACCTTGGGCACTATGGCCATTTTCACGATATTGATTCTTCCTATCCATGAGCATGGATTGTTCTTCCATTTGTTTGTATCCTCTTTTATTTCCTTGAGCAGTGGTTTGTAGTTCTCCTTGAAGAGGTCCTTCACATCCCTTGTAAGCTGGCTTCCTAGGTATTCTCTTTGAAGCAATTGTGAATGGGAGTTCACTCATGATTTGGCTCTCTGTCTGTTATTGGTGTATAGGAATGCTTGTGATTTTTGCACATTGATTTTGTATCCTGAGACTCTGCTGAAGTTGCTTATCAGCTTAAAGAGATTTTGGGCTGAGATGATGGGGTTTTCCAAATACGCAATCATGTCATCTGCAAACAGGGACCATTTGACTTCCTCTTTTCCTAATTGAATACCCTTTATTTCCTTCTGCCTAATTGCCCTGGCCAGAACTTAGGAGTGGTGGGAGAGGGCATCCCTGTCTTGTGCCAGTTTTCAAAGGGAATGCTTCCAGTTTTTGCCCATTCAGTGTGATATTGGCTGTGAGTTTGTCATAAATAGCTCTTATTATTTTGAGGTATGTTCCATCAGTACCTAGTTTATTGAGAGTTTTTAGCATGAAGGGCTGTTGAATTTTGTTGAAGGCCTTTTCTGCATCTATTGAGATAATCATGTGGTTTTTGTCTTTGGTTCTGTTTATATGATGGATTACGTTTATTGATTTGCATATGTTGAACCAGCCTTGCATCCCAGGGATGAAGCCAACTTGATTGTGGTGGATAAGCTTTTTGATATGCTGCTGGATTCGGTTTGCCAGTATTTTATTGAGGATTTTTGCATCAATGTTCATCAGAGATATTGGTCTAAAATTCTCTTTTTTTGTTGTGTCTCTGCCAGGTTTTGGTATCAGGATGATGCTGGCCTCATAAAATGAGTTAGGAAGGATTCCCTCTTTTTCTATTGATGGAAATAATTTCAGAAGGAATGGTACCAGCTCCCCTTTGTACCTCTGGTAGAATTCGGCTGTGAATCCGTCTGGTCCTGGACTTTTTTTGGTTGGTAGGCTATTAATTACTGCCTCAATTTCAGAGCCTGTTATTGGTCTATTCAGGGATTCAACTTCTTCCTGGTTTAGTCTTGGGAGGGTGTATGTGTCCAGGAATTTATCCATTTCTTCTAGATTTTCTAGTTTATTTGCCTAGAGGTGTTCATAGTATTCTCTGATGGTAGTTTGTATTTCTGTGGGATCGGTGGTGATATCCCCTTTATCATTTTTTATTGCGTCTATTTGATTCTTCTCTCTTTTCTTCTTTATTAGTCTCGCTAGTGGTCTATCAATTTTTTTGATCTTTTCAAAAAACCAGCTCCTGGATTCATTGATTTTTTTGAAGGGTTTTTTTTGTGTCTCTATCTCCTTCAGTTCTGCTCTGATCTTAGTTATTTCTTGCTTTCTGCTAGCTTTTGAATGTGTTTGCTCTTGCTTCTCTAGTTCTTTTAATTGTGATGTTAGGGTGTCAATTTTAGATCTTCCCTGCTTTCTCTTGTGGGCACTTAGTGCTATAAATTTCCCTCTACACACTGCTTTAAATGTGTCCCAGAGATTCTGGTATATTGTGTCTTTGTTCTCCTTGGTTTCAAAGAACATCTTTATTTCTGCCTTCATTTCGTTATGTACCCAGTAGTCATTCAGGAGCAGGTTGTTCAGTTTCCATGTAGTTGAGTGGTTTTGAGTGAGTTTCTTAATCCTGAATTCTAGTTTGATTGCACTGTGGTCTGAGAGACAGTTTGTTATAATTTCTGTTCTTTTACATTTGCTGAGGATTGCTTTACTTCCAAGTATGTGGTCAATTTTGGAATAAGTGTGATGTGGTGCTGAAAAGAATGTATATTCTGTTGATTTGGGGTGGAGAGTTCTGTAGATGCCTATTAGGTCCACTTGGTGCAGAGCTGAGTTCAAATCCTGGATATCCTTGTTAACTTTGTGTCTCGTAGATCTGTCTAATGTTGACAGTGGGGTGTTAACAATCGTGGGGTAATAACAAACTTCTCCGAGCTAAAGGAGGATGTTTGAATCCATCGCAAAGAAGCTAAAAACTTTGAAAAAAGGTTAGACGAATGGCTAACTAGAATAAACAGCGTAGAGAAGACCTTAAATGACTTGATGGAGCTGAAAACCATGGCACAAGAACTACGTGATACATGCACAGGCTTCAGTAGCCTATTCAATCAAATGGAAGGAAGGGTATCAATGATTGAAGATCAAATGAATGAAATGAAGCGAGAAGAGAAGTTTAGGGAAAAAAGAGTAAAAAGAAATGAACAAAGCCTCCAAGAAATATGGGACTATGTGAAAAGACCAAATCTACGCCTGATTGTTGTACCTGAGAGTGACGGGGAGAATGGAACCAAGTTGGAAAACACTCTATAGGATATTATCCAGGAGAACTTCCCCCACCTAGCAAGGCAGGCCAACATTCAAATTCAGGAAATACAGAGAATGCCACAAAGATACTCCTCGATAAGAGCAGTTCCAAGACACATAATTGTCAGATTCACCAAAGTTGAAATGGAGGGAAAAATGTTAAGGGCAGCCAGAGAGAAAGGTCGGGTTACCCCCAATGGGAAGCCCATCAGACTAACAGTGGATCACTTGGTCATTTTCAAGCAGCTTTTACTATTAAGAGACTTAACTGTTACCTGTTCCTCTCTCCTCCATCTAGAATTTCAGCTCAGGACCCCAGGATTCATCAGGATGACCAAAGGAAATAAATGTGACCTCCACGGTCCTTTGTGATCTTCTGTGTTGGTTGCCTCTGCTGAGTCTTTTGTTGGTGATGCAATATGACCTCTCAGTTCCATTGTAAAAGAGCAATTTGGAGCAGTTTATTTTGGTTAAAATTCCATCTTCCCAATTTCCCCACTTTTATAGATGCTCCAAGTTCATTCTTCTATCTGCATAACAATCACATCCTATGAAAAGAGGAGTGACGCCAGGCACGGTGGCTCATGCCTGTAATCCCAGCACTTTGGAAGGCCAAGGTGGGTGGATCACCCTGAGATCAGGAGTTTGGGACCAGCCTGGCCAACATGGCAAAACCCCATTTCTACTAAAAATTACAAAAATTAGCTGGATGTGGTGGTGCATGCCTGCAATCTCAGCTACTGGGAAGGCTGAGGCAAGAGAATCGCTTGAACCTGGGAGGCGGAGGTTGCAGTGAGCCAAGATTGCGCCACTGCACTCCAGCCTGGGTGACAGGGAAAGACTCCATCTCAAAAATAAATAAATAAATAGAAAAGAGGAGTGAGCACAATGGGGCAGGAGTGAGAGCCTCAAAGCAGCCACAGTGAAGACGTGGTCCTCTGAGGATGGTCCTGGCTCTCCTGTGAGCACTTTGTCCCCTGGTGACATCAGTACCTTCCTGTGAGCCCTGGGTGCTCTTGACATCTTGGTACCAAAGGCATGAGTTTAATTCATACACATCTTTCCTGAAATCATATAGCCACAGATGGGGCAAATACCAAATCCACGTAACAGTTATTGATCTAGAGAAAGGTTGGAAACACATGTTCTAAGAGACTAGAAAGTAGGTAGTTGGTTATGTCATGCTCCACACTGGGCCCTGGGCCTGAGGAATAAGAGCTGTCACAGTGGGGAAGACTAAGAGGGAACTTCTAAAATTGTGCCCTCCCCCAACTGGTCAATATAGTAAATGGAAAATAAAAACAATCCCCAATTGAGGGAGGTGGGGAAAAAAAGAGCCCTTCTTAAGAATCTAACGTTGCAGGTAGGGTTGGTAACCTTCATTGTATTCCCATTCAGTTCATGGGTGTGGCTTCTGCAGAAATCAGGTGGATCCAACAGAACAACTCTAGACAACTGCAAGCTCAGACAAGTGGTTGCCCTTGATGGTAGCCTATATGCCAGCTGCAGTATCTTTACTAGAGCAGATTAAAACAACCTCAGGGCATGGTATGCAGTCACTGGTTTGGCAGATGTGTTCTGTTGTATTAGAATAAGAAAGGAAGATCACAGATGGTTTCACCCATGCGGATCAGACAACCATAGACACTAAGAGCCCAGGGCTATATCAGATCTCTGGCCTCCTTTCATAACAGTATCAAAGAGCTTGGGACTCATTGGATGTGCCACGGAGCTTCCCTTTGATCTATTGCCTTGGTGATGTTATATTGATAGGGCCAGATGAGCAAGAGGTGCTGGCACACTGCAGGCATGATAAGACACATGTTCCCCAGGTTAGCAGAGAAATCCTACCAAGATTCAAGTCCTGCCACCATCCCTAGAATGTTTATGGATCCAGTGGCCAGAGGCATGCATGTAGGCCTGGACATTGCCTACAAAGTGAAAGGGAACTTCCCTCATCTTGAACCTCCCTCCACAAATCAGAAAGCACAGCATCTGGTGGGTCTTTTCAGGTTTTTGTCAGAGCACATGCCACCCATAGTATTCTATGCTTTGACTCTTAGGCTGATTACATAACAGGCTACCAGCTTTGAGGGGGAACAGGACCACACAGGGCTTCTGCAACAGGTCCAGCCTGTGGTGCAAGGAGGTGTACCTCATGGGCCATAAGACTCAACAGAGCCTTTGCCATTGGAGGTGTCAGTGGTGGAGAAAGATGCCGTATGGAGTTTGCGGCAAGCTCCAGGAAATGGATCCCAGACAGTCCCTTGGATTTTAGCCAAAAGCTGTGTCACTTACAAAACAGAATCACATGTCTTTTCAAAACAACTCCTGTTTGTTACTGGCCCCTTGGTGGAGACAGACTGGCTGGCCCGGTAACACCATGTGACCATCTGGCTGAAATTGCTCATCATGAGCTGCATCCACTCAGAATCAGTAACTCATAGGCTGGGCAGGATAAGCAGCCATCCAGAGCAAGAAGGAAGTGTTAATCCAAACTTAAGCAGGGCTGGAGAGCACATGCCAGCTGCATGAACAGGCATTGCAGACTGTCATGGCCTCCTGACTGTCACAGCAGGGTGCCTGCCAGCTCACACCTGGGCCTGTATGGGGGATGCTGTATGGCTAGCTGAAGGTGGGAAAAATGTCTGAGCTTGGTTCGTGGATGGGTCAGTTTGCTATGTAGCTGCAACCCAACATGGACTTTGGCCTCATTCAGGGATGGCCTTGAAGGATACTAGCAAGAGAAATGCCTCCCAGTGAGCAGAGCATTGGGCATTGCATCCAGCCATCTATAAAGCTGAGATTTCAGAGGTAGCCAGATGGATGGGTGTTATTTAAGGGTGAGGGAAATTTAGATTGGAGACAGGAGAAGAGAAGCAGTGAGTGTCAACCATGGTCCTGATGCCAATGGCTGTGGCAGGGGCTGTGGTCATCCCCTTAGGACAAAGAGCTAGCCAGCATCCTACAGCAGCTGCCTCCCATGGTGTATGGAGAAGTGAAGCTGAGGACGCAAGCACGGGCTGTTACACAGGAGAGATGCCCTGGACCCCCTTCAAGGAAGGGCACGCTGTCCTGCTGTGCAGAACGTGGCCAACCACCTCTGTCAGCTCCTTTCTGGGTCAAGCTTTACCAGGGCAGCCCCAGGCAGTGACTGAGAAGTGGAGACCTGAATGTCTCTGCCCACTCTGAAGCAACACTGAGATATGAGTCTTGATCCAACCCTACCATTCAGTGGCCATCAACTGAATGTTGATTGTGCCCCCGTCTCCTCCCAAAAGGTCTGACAATTTCTGGAGATAATTTTTGTTGTCATGACTTAGCAGGGTGCTGCTGGCACTTAGTGGGTGGAGGCCAGAGATGTTGCTAAACGTCCTACCATGCACAGCACAGCCCCTACAACTAAGAATTATCTGGCCCCAAATGTCAACAGGGCTGAGTCTGAGAAACCCTGGATTTACTAACGTAAGCTTCTTCCAGTCAGCCTCGAAATTCAAACTCTTTCTTCACCTAGCCCTGCTTCCTCCTCATCCCTTTTACAGGCATTGGTTCCAAATAAATATCTTGCACCCAAAACTCAGCCTCAGCATCTGCTTCCAGAGAACTCAAACTGGTATCAGGAAATCCCCATTTCCTACCACAGTGCTTGGCAAATGGCAGGCGGTCCATAAAAATCATGAACTCATGAATACAATCTAGGTTAAATACCAGACCCCCAGCCTACATGTCAAAAAAGTGCCAATCAGGAGATCAACTGGGAGTCAACAGAGGCTTTATTTTTCATGAATGGCATCCAATTAGAACACTACTGAGTCATGAAGAAAATTGTTCTCATCTCCAGATTGGGATGTCCAAAGTTTCAATACTTTGTACAAACTGTTCTCTGCAGCCACAAGTGTCTTTGCTTAGGAAACTCAGCTCTCATGCTGCCTCCTTCACGGAACCCTGTGTTCCTGCTTTTCTTTTTTTTCTTTCTTTCTTTTTCTTTTTTTTTTTTTTTTTTTTTTTGAGATGGAGTCTCACTCTTGTTACCCAGGCTGGAGTGCAGTGGTGGGATCTCAGCTCACTGCAACCTCTGCCTCCCAGGTTCAAGGGATTTTCTTGCCTCACCCTCCCAAGTAGCTGGGATTGCAGACGCCACCACCACACCCAGCTAATTTTTGGATTGTTTTAGTAAAGACGGGGTTTCACCATGTTGGCCAGGCTGGTCTCAAACTCCTGACCTCAGGTGATCCGCCCACCTCGGCCTCCCAAAGTGCTGAGATTACAGGCATGAGCCACTGCGCCCAGCCGTGTTCCTGCTTTTCTATTCCTGCCAATGACATTTAAGTTTATTTCCTATGGTCCCGATACCACAAATACATACCTTAATTAATCATCTTGTCATAGGATAATTTTTGCTTATGAGTCTATCACCCAAATTGAACTGCAGTACTTTATAAGTCAAAGGCTATATTTTCATACTTGTACCTCTATTGCCTAGCACAGGGGGCTTATATATAGTAGACTTTCAACACATGTTTTTAAATTGAAAGTCTATTTGACCAAACAAATAGATTAAATCAGAATCCCCATCTTAACTTTATCTACCAGGAAAGGGACCAGAAAGAGGACGAAACCCAAGTTGGAGCATCAGGAGAAGGGAGTTTGGTATTCACCACACTAGGAAAAATAACCTCAGGGTAGTTAATTCTTCATTTCCTTGAGGGAGGGGGATGGCAGGGATAAAGTGGGCGGGTGGTTAATAATTCATTGCTCTTGGAGAGATAAGGGCAGTTTATCACCCAGTCAGACCTGTCCTCAGAACCTTAGAATTACAAAATAGCAATTGTTAACATTATTCAGGCCAAGTTTGGCCCCCATTCTTCTTATGTAATCTGAATAGTTTGTAAAGTCTGTTTCAACAGAGGGAGAGAGATGGTGAGGAAGTATGATATTTTGAAGCAAAGCAAGTACCACTGTTTCAAATCTTTGGACCAGGTTGATGTGGAGAGGAAGAGATTGAGATGGGGTGGTGAGCGAGAGAGGGAGACAGAGAGGGAGAGAGAGAGAGAGGGAGGGAGAGAGACAGAGAGGGAGAGAGAGAGGGAGGGAGAGAGAGAGAGAGGGAGGGGGAGAGAGAGAGAGAGGGAGGGAGAGAGAGAGAGAGAGGGAGGGAGAGAGAGAGGGGGAGGGAGGGAGAGAGAGAGACGCCCATAGCCTTTCCTGCCCCCAACCCAGTCCCCATCCTTCTAATCAAGCACACTTTGAAAATAGAATTCTGCAAGATCGGAATTAACATAATTGAGGAGACACGAAGAATCCTTCAGCCGTCCTGAGAGAAGAGCAAGCTGACATTTTGCCAGTCCCTTCGAGGCCAAGACCACCTCCGCTCTGGTCTCCTCTGGCTTGTTGGTACACCTGCATCACCACCAACACATGAATAAATCTCCCCAATGGGAGCATCCTGATTGACTCAGATGGGTTCCCTCATTTGCCTGGTTTTACTCCACCTACATCTGTGTCAGAATCATTAAAGCCATTTCAATGCACCAAGCTGGACTCTTCCACTCTCTACACCATTGCAGGAGCCAATCACCTTCCAGGAGTCATCTCTCCTCATCAGCCCTGACCATTCCTTCTGGTGTCCCAAGATAGCACCTGAATTACTTACCTAGAGCCCTCTGTGTGCCAGGCCCATGGGAGCAAATAGTTTCCATCTCCTCCTCACAGCAACTCTGTGAGCTCAGCATCTTTATCCCATTCTCCAGCAGAGGGGCCTCTGCCACCCAGAAGCCAATCACCTTGCCCTCCAGGTGAGTGTCTCAGGTAACAGCTCTTTCTGCTTTTCTGTCTGAAACCAACATTCCACATGATGAGGGTGATTTGAAAATGGGAGGAATTAAAGCCATGTTAGCCAAAAAGATAATCACAAGAACTTAGAATGTTTTATCTGGAGAAGACTCGGGGGATATAAATATTCAAAGGGCTATTGGGTGCAAGAGTTTGGGGCAGTTCTATGTGGTCCCAAAGACCAATAGAGGAAGACACAAGGAGATGGATTTCAGGTCAGCTTAAGTAGGAACTTCCTTACAGAATGGATGGAGTGCATGATCTGGAGAAGTACCTATCCCCATCGTGAGACATGCAAGCTAGGCTGGCTGTGCAGAGATGGTCCAGTCCCCTGCCACTGGCTTATATTCAAGGCCCTTTCTGGTTCTCAGATTCAGTTCCTTGGAGGTTCTTCATAATGCTCTGCCATAACCCAAGGGTTGCAAAGTATGGCCCACATGCCAAGTCCGGTTCACTGCCTCTTTGTGTAAACAAGGTTTTATTGGGACACAGCCAGGGGGAGTCCTTTGTGGATTGTCCACAGCTGCTTTCACTGTAACAGCATTGCTGAGCAGTTGTGATGGAGACCCTGCGGCCACAAAGCTACAAGTATTCACGATTGGGCCCTTTATAGAACGAGTTTGCTGACCCTTGCAGTAACTGATTTTTCTGGGAAACTGTTGAATCTGCCAGTTTCCAAAGGGAAAATTGAGTAGAGCTGTTGGATCTGTGAAGCTGGGAGTGAGGATTCCCCTGAAAATAATTGAAATCATGGTTTGTTTTTTTTTCTCCCTCCCAGAGAACCTGAGACAGGTGATTATTCTTGTTCCCTCTAATTCAATTCCTTTTCTCATTTCTTCGTATTATACTCTCAGCTAGCCGCACAGCCTCATCCTGGCAGATATTTGCACAGATAGGCCACTGAGCTAAACTTTTTGTTTCCTAGAGGTTAGACACAGACAATGGGATGATTTTTAAAATGTTTTTTTATTTAAATCTGAAAAAATTAGCTCTAATGGAAAGAGATGGCCAGAGATCCAGGCAGCTGCCTGAGAACGATGACTGGGCAGAAACAAAGAATTAGTTTGATGACCCCTCATGGCTTGAATGTACCTTGAAGGTATGAACTCACGGAGCCCACACTAAGAATTGGGCAGTAATACTGTAACCATGGGACCAGCTCAAGCAAATTAGTCATTGCTTAAGTTGCTATAGATAAGATAGGGCAAAGACTGCAAGTCATGTGGCTTGGGCATGCTCAATGGGAAAAAGCCTTAACCTTCTAATTGTTAACATGACCAGTCTGGCTGAGCAGCTGCATTAGCATCACCTGGGACTAGTTAGGAACATCATAAAAGCTTGACTCATCCCAGATCGGGGAGACAGCTTTGAGTGTCGCCTCCTCTCTCCTTACCAGTTGACTCACAATAAAGTTGAGCAGTGAGTCCATTGAGTGGTCACAGTCTAGCACAGACAGGCCTTAGCACATAGTAGACATTGTGGGCTGAATCACATTCCTAAAAATATATGTTGATATCCTAACCCTCGGTATCTGTAAATCTGACCTTATTTGGAAACAGGGACTTGGCAGATGTAGTCAAGTTAAGATGAGGCCGTACTGGATTAGGGTGGGCTCAAATTCTATGACTCGGGTCCTTATAAAATGAGGGAAATTTGGAGATAGATACACAGAGATAAAAATGATATTTGAAGAGACAGAGAGAGGCCAGGTACAGTGGCTTATGCCACTGTAATTCCAGCACTTTGAGAGGCTGAGGTGGGAGAATCACTTGAAGATAGGAGTTAAGACCAGCCTGGGCAACATAGTGAGATCCCATTTCTACAGAAAAATTTAAGAGACTGGGAGACACACAGGGAAGATGGTATGAAGAAGGAGGAATATATTGATGTGATGCATCTGCATGCCAAAGAAACCAAGAGATTTCCAGCAACCACCAGAAGCTAGGAAAAGACAAGGAAGACTTCTCTAGAGCCTTCAGAGGGAGCATGTCCACACCTTGAATGTGCAATCCTACCCTCCAGAACCATAAGACAGTACATTTCTGTTGTTTCAAACCACTCATTTTGTGGCACTTTGTTGGGACAGCACTAAGAAACTAATACAGTAAGTGACTGATATATGTTTGCTGAGTGATCAAATGGGTGGATGGATGAATGATAAATGAATTAGTAAAAAACACCAATGCAGAGGGGTTTAGAGCCAGGTCTGTATTTGAAGAACCTATAGGTGAACTGAGACAAAGCAGAAGCAGTCGTTTGTGAAGGAGGCAGATCTTGAGTGTTTGCAGAGAACTTCTCCACCACCCACTGGCAATAACATAGGAAGGGCAGCATTAAAGACTTAGAACCCAGGCAGGAAGCTAGAGAATTGCCAGCTTGGGCACAAACAGAGAAATTGGCTCTGCAATGCCAGGCCTCTGAGACTGCGTGGGGAACAATGCCTTGTCTTGGAATTCTGAAGGCAGAACCACCATCTAAGCCACACAGGATAATCATTGCATGGGATAATTGTTACATCCCTGGTGTATGGCTAAGGGTGAGTGGACAGGACTCAGGGACAGACAAGACTGTCTGATCTACTATCAAAAGCCACTAAGGGCAGGCAAGGAAAGCCCAGCACTTGGTAGGACTGGTGTGGACCCCAGGGTGGGTCCTATATGTTGGAGGAAAGTCAGATGCAGGGAAAGATATCAGGCCCATGAGTCAGGGGTGGGGAGGAATAAGGAGTCAGGAGATGGGAGAGAGAGAACAAGACAGTGTGATATGAAAATCAGAAATAGAAAAAGGCTTCAAGTCTCAGCCTTGAGCAAAGTTAGGGTGATCCAAGTGCCTTGCGTGGAGCAGCAAAAACGTGCCGCTTACTGTGCCTCACAGGCTTTGTCTCCCATACTTTCCACCTGTCTGCAAGGAAAAATCACCATCCACAATTCAGAGTTAAAGAAACTGAGGCTCAGAGAGGCAAAGTAGCTTCCTGGGGCATGTGGTTAGGATGCAATAGAGACTGTCATTTCTATCTGATTCAAAAGCCCATAGCATGACCTCTATGCCCCGTGCTTCTCTTAAGTCAGAGGATATCAGCTACCTACCTGCAAAAGTCTCCCCTGGGCATGGCAGGAATGACTCTCTATTGAGCAATAAAAGACTTTCTAGCGAGAGCTAAGGGCATCTGATTATTGCCTGCCTAAGGAGCCTTTTACATATGTTTTTCCTAATCACCACTTTCCCCCATGAAATTTTAATACCAAAAACATATTCTATAGTCCTTCACATACTCTATGTGTGTATATGTGCTCTATACACAAAAAGAGTAAGATATTTTCTTTCCTCAAGAACCAATTTTTGTACCACCACCATCCCCTGGCACCATGTTGAGAATGCATGGATTAGAAGATATTAATCGCATCTTTCTGTGTAATGCGGATCACTCTGAGTGACCTTTTGCATCACAACAGCCTTATTTAATGAGATGGGAAAGCTCACTAATCTGGTTAAAACCTTCCATGAATTGGGTCATGACATGCAAAGAAAAGCAACTGCTCTGTTGGAAACAGGGATTTCTGAATACCAGCTTTGCCAGGTCTGTGTGTACCTGCATGTGCGTGTGTGTGTGTGTGGGTGTATGTGTGTGTGTGATCTCATTGTATCTTCCCAATAATGCTGTGAGGTCAAATTGTCTGTTCAACATTACTCAGCCAATGAGAGTCAAAGTCGTAATTTGAATCCAAACTCTATGACTCCACATAGCTCTTGGCCATCACATGCTCTGTGGGAAATTATTCTCTCTTGCTGAGCTTCAGTGTCTTTGTCTGCAGAGTAAGCTGAAAATAAAGACCAGTTCTCAGGACATTAAGTGAGAAAATGTATCTGCTGTAATTTTATATTGGAGGAGGTCAGGGATGGGGGAACTCCCAACAGTTCCCTTACTGACCCGTGCCTTGACCATAGCTGAGCTTCCAGAGGAATTGCCTGAAGCAAGCTGGGGCCATTACATTCCTTGCTGGGAACTTGAACCTTTAAGAGAATAAGCCAGGGACTAAAGTTGGCTTAGCTAAGTCATACTGGGGGCCATGCTCTGGAGTAAGGATGGCTGAGGTTTCCAAGCTGGCCATTTGCCTGCCTCCTCGCAGACTCTTCTCTTCTGCAATACTCCGCATTGCAGTCAGCTGCATACCTCAGCGCCCTTGCCAGCTGCCTTCTGGGTAGGCTCAGGCAGTGGGAAGCTCAGGCAGAAGACTGGTGGGCAAGGGGAGGGAAGAACCAGGTATTTCTCCCACCTTTCTGTTCCCTTTGGTGTCTTCAGCAGTGGCTTTGTCTCTTTTCAGTAGCTTCAATGCCAAGTTAGAGTAACCCTCTCACCCCAATGTCCTAGCACCTGATGAGACAGCCCTATCATGGTTCCAGCTCTTAGTACAGAGCCCCACTTGTGAATTTGAGTATCACTTTCTCCCAATGAAATGAAAATATTTAGCCCCAGAAGAAGTAGGCTTTTTGCTACTGCTAATCTGGGTGACATTGCTGTCCTCTGTTTGGATTTTTCAGTTATTCCATCTCCTGTGTAACCACTTCCCTGTATTAAATGCCATCTATTCAAAAGACCTAGAATAGTTTCAGTTCACTAAGTTTGACTCCGACTGATGCAGTCCCAAAGGGCGTAAGGTTCCTACCCTCCTGTGTCTGAGATGTTCTTTGTTTGTTTCTCTGAACTGCCCTAGTATTCTTCCAGTAAATCTCACCCACCACACATGCACATGCGCACACATATACATATGTTTTTAAAAAGTTAGTTACAGTTAGGACTGGTTTTCATTTTTTTGCCACCGGTAGAACCTTGACTAATTCAGTGCATAATCTATGCTCTGTAAACTATAAAGCAATTTGCAAATAAGCACCGATATGGTAGGTGTTCAATAGATGTTTGACGAGTATTGAATTGTGCTCATTAGCCCCTGGCTGATGTATACATATACATGTAGACAACAGAATTGGAGTATTAATTTGTATTTCATCTTCACCATTACAGATAGTTTGCTCTTCTCTGTTACAGCTTGATTTCCTTGCCTAAAGGTTTTATTTGTGGCTGTGTCAAAAGCTGAAGAAACTTTAGACACACACAGTCACCCCTCCTGCCTCTTAGGGGAACTGTGCAGGCTGTTGGCAGAAGGAGAAGATATGGAGACAAACATAAGAATTGAATAGTAACAACCTTTGGACCTGGTCCAAAAGGGAACAAGAGATTCCCTGGAGACTAAAGAAAAGGGAAGAATCCTTAGGGATTTCCAAGGAGAGTGGAATCTTGAGCTTTATGTCCCCATAGCTCCCTGCACAGGGAGTTGCTGCAGGACGTCAAGGGAAACTGACCATGTCTCACCTTGATACGATCTCCAAATCCAGGTGCATCCTTACCCAAAACAGGAGGAGGAGAATGAAACAACATGATCTCTTCAGCGGTTGAAATGCTTCTCCTTATTTCAAAGAATCCTAGAGCTGGATGTGCCTTCTGAAAGCTTTAAGGTTGAATGACTTCATTTCATACATGAAGAGGCTGAGGCTCAGGTTTAAGAAGCCAGCCTGATGTCACCTGCCGATTAGCAGCAAAGCTATGCCTCCCACTCTGCTCCTTGCCTCGAGATCTGGTGTTATTAAGTGCCTGGTATTTTCCACAGTGGGATGTGGTTAGAATAATCCAGTCTCTTTTTTCCAAACTTTCTTGAGCTGGTAAATATTAGTCATTGTACATTTAGAAAGAATCATTTTGGTCAAGTTACATTTACTTCGGTCATTCTGTGAGGATGAAGCTATTAGAGGAGATGGGGTATGCATGGAGCAGGGGCTGCAGTAGGCAAAACAAGGCTGGGCAGGGCCTGGGGGATGCTACAGAGGATACAGAGCTCTGAGAGACAGTCTAAGGGAAGTTACAGTGAAAAAGGCAAAGCAAAACAGAAGTAGGATTCGAGGTCTTAGGCTCTTATCCCAGCCTCGCCATGCACAAGCTATGTCTTCGCAGAAAGTATTCCTCCTTTCTGAGGGTCAGCTTCCACATCTGTACAGTCTGCCTTCTTCCTGGGGTGCTGTGAAAACCACATGGGTGGCCAGGTCTAGTGGCTTATGTTTTTAATCCCAGCACTTTGGGAGGCCAAAGTGGGAGGACTGTTTGAGGTCAGGAGTTGAAGGCTGCAGTGAGCTCTGATCCTGCCACTGCACTCCAGCCTGGGCAACAGAACAAGACCCTGTCTCTAAAAAAAGTTAAACAAATTTTTAAAAATTAAAAAAAAAAATCACATGGAGTGGTGGAAAGTCCCAGGTAAATGTGCAGATTAGTTACTCTAGGGGGGGAAAAGCAGAGCAGATCCACAGGGCTGCCACTCTCCCACCAGCACACAAGCCCAGCTGTTGCAGGGAGGCACCTTCCAGTAGATGAAGTCTCTCTACATAAGAAGCTGAGGCTTCAGCAACAAGCCCAGTTGATGTTTTCTATTCTCACCCACTGACCTGCCCATGGTACTCAGGGACCCTCTGATGTGGAATGGAACTCTGCACCCCTATCCTCTGGAGAGTGGAAGGAATGCTTGGGCCAAGCAGAGCTCATGAATAGAGGAGAAATCCACTTGCTGTTGAATATGGTCCAGCTCAGTCTTGACCTTAATAGAAAAACTTTAAAAGCTTGAGAATTAAATAGGTTTTGCTCCCAAAGATGTTTTTAGGCCAAAAGTAGCAACAGTGTCCATGAGGCTCCTACTATGTGTCAACCCATGTCAGTGCTCCTTGGTGTAGTCCATTCCATTTGATTCTCATAACAAACTTCCACACAGGTGGTAACATCATTGACAACTTACGGATGAGGAAATCAACACAAAAGCATTAATATGTTTAGTGAAGCAGATAATTAATAGCAAAACTGAGATTGGTGCTGTGTGCTTGCATTATGATAAACCATTTATTATGTGTGTGTCATGAGGCAGGCACCACGTTCAGTGCATTTATGCACTGTCTTATTTTCCCCTGAAAACAGCTCCATCAGATGGACACATTGTTACTGCTATTTTACTGATAGGATAGCTGAAGCTCATAGAGGCGAAATAACGTGACCAGTGTCACACAGCCAGATCTTATTAAGGCTGATTCTGCGGTTTAAATGTTACAGTGAAGCAGCCCCCGGTTTGCATGACTCCAGCTTGTCTTTGCTATGAGAAGAGAAGGTGATCAACAGGGCAGAGACAGTGTGAGTTCAGGTAACATCACTCTCAAATCCAATCTGGTTTTCTTTCTTAGGGCATAGCAATGCAAATACCGATCCAAATATGGATGCTTCTCATTTTATCTTCCTTCCCCTGGTGAGGGGCTGTGAGAAGCACAGCCGTCCTTGCAAGGGAGACTAGGAAGAACAGAAGTCTCATCTTTCTATTTCCTTCCCAAGCAGTCAGTCTTTGGGGGAGAGCTTCCAAACATCCACGCACAGCCACTTCAATCGTCTGCTTAATATATGGATAGTGTCCTCCTACAAATAATTTACAGCCCTTCTTAAATGTCCGAGACAACAAGGTTGTAAAATCTGGCTCTAAGACTCAAATTTCTCAACAACACATCTTTCGTGCTTTGGGCCCATTTTGTTGTTTAGCATATACCATATGTTGCAGATTTCCACACACTTCTAGAAAATTTCCATCAGCATTGTCCAGCAGCATATGTCATGATGGAAATGCTCTAGTTTGTGTTGTCCAGCACGATAGCCCATAGCCCCATGTGGTCACTGAGCACTTGAAAAGTGGCTAGGACAACTGGGGAATTGAATTTTTAATTCGATTTTAATTAAATTAAAAAAGCCACATGTGACTAATGGCTACAGTATTGGACAGCACGGATCTAGATAATTACTAAGAAAATATCAGCCTGGTTACTTATGTATACACTTATTTTATTGTAAACACAGGATGATTTCAGTTTGTTTATCCAATGGGTTTAACTCTTGGCCCCAGTATTTTGCACTGCAGGGATTCACAGTTGTGTCAACACTCCATGCATGAAATTAAGTTCAAGAAAGAGGCCATGTGTTTGCTTATTAGCATTACATTGAAAAAAAACTCCAAGAGTAATAATGAAAAGATTAAACACTCAGCAATGCAAACAGTCTTACAAGCATTTACTGCCTGCTTGCTACTCAGCAATGTCAGCGTTTTAAAAAAGAAATATAATTATCACGTTGCTTTCATTGGCTTCATCTACAGAAATGCAGCCTGTCTGCTATGGATGTGGCTAGAGTAGTTTCTGTATCTCAGCAAGCTGCTTGCTCCTTGCGAGCAAGTTCTCTCTGGTCAATAGTTCTTTGCTCCCTTTCCTTCACTTATAATTGTGCTTTTTATACATAGCCTTTACGTTGTTCAGGAAGTGTTTATTCTTTATAATAATAATGATCTTCACAGGAAGCACTGGTAACTGACATCACAATACCTCTCTCTGGAGTTGCCTCCTTTCTAATTCCTAAAGGGGAAATTCCATGGCTACCGCAATATTTAAAAAACACTGATTCCTGAGCTCCATCCAGGGATCTGGGTCAGAATGATCACAGCAGGGCCCAGAAAGCTGTGCTTCTACAAGGCTCCCATGTGATGCTGATCTGCAGCCAGATGTGGGAAACACTGACCCAAATCTTCCTTTGACAAAAACTTTCAGGGGCAGGGTCAGCCTATGAAAAGTGTTGCCACAGCCACAGGGGTCTATAGACTTCACCATTATCATTGCACTGACATCTGCCAGCAATCCATGTCCTGATGCTAAGCATTTAAAGCTATCTCCACAATGATCTGGGGAGATAGATGTTTTCATTCCATGAAGAATTTAAGCTTAGAGAAATTAAGACCCTTTCATTCCACACCTATTCTACAAATATGCATTATGTACCTTGTCTATGCCAGGTGGCATTCTAGGACATAGAGGTTTAGCAGGGAATAAAACACACAGATATCTTTGTTCTTAAAGAGCTTGCATTGTCATGCAATGCAAGACAGAAGATAAAAGAATTAAAAAGTCGATATGTCAGATGACCACCTCAAGCAGGGTAAAGGAGTGATGCAGGGCACACAGCAACCTTCCCTGATCAAGTGGCCTTTTGAGCAGAGACCTGAAGGAGTGGAATATGTCTTCTTCCATGAAGGATGTCAGGAAAGTATACCCCAGGCAATGGGAAAGAGCCCTGAGGCAAGAGAGAAATTTGCTTAGAGCCACAAAGGTGATAAATGACAGAGCTAGAGTTTGATCCAGGTCTTTTTGATACCCAAGTTCAAGGTATTCTTTTGGCATCATCTTGCTGGCTCACCGTGCTAGCAATTTTGTTGCTAAGTGATGTTGGACAGCCAGCATATTCTTTTTTCTCATCTGAGAAAAAAAAAAAACAAAAAAAAAAAACAAGACTTTGGCTATCATGAGAAAAGTCCACTATATGTCAAACAGAGGCTTCGGCACACATGAGACTGTTTATTCCTCCAGTGCTGTGAGGTGGGCATTGTCATCATCCTTATTTTACAAATGAGAAAACTGAGACATGGAGGAGGAAACTGGCTTGGACAAAGTTTCCTCGTTACGATGAGGCAGAAACAGAATTTGAATCCAAATCATTTAAGCGGCATCTGCCACAGTCACTCATTCCCACTGGCACATTCTCTGCTGCTATCAATTACTTAATAGCCAAAGGTAGTAGAGTTCAGGGTAGACATTTCTGGGGTGGGATCTATAACTACACCGTGGTGGCTGAATTGGTCTTAAAAATAAGATAGAAAGTCCAGTGAGAACACTTGGACACAGGAAGGGGAACATCACACACCGGGGCCTGTTGTGGGGTCGGGGGACGGGGGAGGGATAGCATTAGGAGATATACCTAATGTAAATGATGAGTTAATGGGTGCAGCACACCAACACGGCACATGTATACATATGTAACAAACCTGCATGTTGTGCATATGTACCCTAGAACTTAAAGTATAATAAAAAATATATATATATATACATATACAAAAGAAAGTCCCAACCCCTGTTGAATGAAAAATTGACAGAATTCTCCATAGCAGGTACCCTCTTATTCTTATTGGCTTTCAAAGGAAAAAAGAGACTGTTTCACTGAGGCATATGACAGCTGACACATAAGAACATTGTAGTTCTAAACTGCAGAATTATTAAATCCATTAGAATAATTATAATTGAGAATTTACTTAAAAGCCCATAATGACTTTTTATACAGCCTTCAGCGCCTTCTCCCATCTCTGTCATCCTTTCTCCTCCCTCCCAGATACAATCCTTTGAGACCCTGAGACCCCAGTGAGAGCCTTTGTTCTCTCTTCATCAGCATCCCCTGAGCTCACAGTCTTATAGGCATTATGAAAAACATCCTGCAGAAGAAGAAAAATAGACTGCATTGTCTTGCTTCGGTCATAGCTTGCATTTTCTTAGCTCATTTGGAGAGAAAGATGCTGGAGCTAAAAGCCCTGTTTACCTGGTGACCTGCAGTCCCAAAGGACCCAAGGTTCCTACCCTCCTGTGTCTTAGATGTTCTTTGTTTCTCTGAACTGTGCTAGAATTCTTCCAGTAAATCTCACTCACCACACATGCACATGCACACACACATACATGTTTTTAAAAAGTTACAATTAGAACTGGTTTTCATTGTTTTTTTGCCACCAGTAAAATCTTGACTATTTCAGTGCAAATCTATGCTCCGTAAACTATAAAGCTATTTGCAAATAAGCACCTATATGGCAGGTGCTCAACAGATGTTTGACGAGTATTGAATTGTGCTCATTAGCCCCTGACTGATGTATACATACCCACGTAGATGACAGAATTGGAGTATTAATTTGTATTTCATCTTCACCATTACAGATAGTTTGCTCTTCTCTACTACAGCTTGATTTCCTTGCCTAAAGATTTTATTTGTGGCTGTGTCAAAAGCTGAAGAAACTTTAGACACACACAGTCACCCCTCCTGCCTCTTAGGGGAACTGTGCAAGCTGTTGGCAGAAGTCTTGCATGACTTAACTACAGTGCCCCATTGAGAAGCTCCTTCTCCAGACAGGTAATCATTCTCCCTTCTAGGCTCCTACAGCTTCTACACATGACTTTGAGGTTTTTTTTTCATATCACTGTTCAGTTTCTACATCTGCATGTCAATCTCCCTTAGGAGAGGGAGTTTATCTCTCTCAGTGTTTAATGTAAAGCAACACAGAGCTTAAAAATTAATTGCAGAATAAATTAATAGATAAATGATTGAATGAATAAATCCATGTATATATTGCTACCACTGACTCTTTTTTTGACATGAGAACCTAAGTGCTCTAAGATCTCTACAGAAATATAAAGATGCAGAAGAGATCAAAACAGGCAAAGGTCCTCAGGGAGCTTCCAGTCTAGTGGAGAAGACAACAGAGAATGACCATTTCAGATAATAATGTTTTCTACAAAAAATTAAAAATAGACTAGTATAACAAAGTCAAGAGAGCCTGAGAGGGTGATATTACAGTAGCCAGGAAAGGTGTATCAGAGGTAACTAGCCGCTTACCCAACTCCCCACTGTATTCATTTTTAGAACCCTTATTTTATTCTCAGCAATAATGTACCCCGGATAGTGTCATATTTCCCAGCCTCTCCTGCAGCTAAGAGTAGATAATCTATGTGTAATATTTTGAAGCTGAATTTCCTAGAAAGCTACTTAAGAGAAGAAACAGATTTCTAGAGGGTGGACACTATTTCGACTCTTCTTATTTTCTACCCATCTGGAATGTATAGATGATGGGTGGAGCCCCAGCAGCCTTCCTAAAATTTAAGGATGAAAACAATCCCCCACCATCAATGGGGGAAGGATTGATAGAACAAGCCCGGGTCCTTAATGACGTCATTGAACATCGATTCCAGAGCTCTACTGCCTTCTCTGGATGCTCTTAATGTGAGTGAATAAACCCTTTGTGTATTAACCAAGGTTGTTGTATTACTGTTACTAGCAAGAGACAGTCCCTAACAAACACAGAGACCCCTTTGAAGAGGTAACATCTCAGCTGAGACCTATGAAATAGGAAAGAATGAACCATGGAAATACAAGGGAAAGGAGTATTTTCGACAGAAAGAACAGCAATTGCCAAGGCTCTGAAGCCAGAAAGGCAATGTGCTGGGTTCTAGATACAGAAAGAACCATCAGGAGGGAGGGAGATGGTGGGAGAGGTAGTTGGAGTGGGGGACCCATTTCATCACAGCTCCTAGCACAATTTCTAGGGCATAGCAGGGGCTTAGTTACTTTTTGGTGAAGAGATGAAGGAAAGAAGGTGTGGATGTAGGAAGGAAGGAAAGATCACATTACTAAAGATGGTGTATTTTATTCTTTCTACCTCCTTTTTCAACTCCTCCGGTGAACAATGACCAGACAGTGATGGGACATACGGAAGTGCTCAGAATCTCTCTGAAGTGGGAATGAACAACTGTCCTCAGGATTTCCTTGAATTTCCCAGGATCTCATCCTGCTGGGCCCAGACTCCTGTCTGTCACCAGTATTGAAAGTTCCTTTGCATGGCTAAGATTATAGTTTTCATTCATCCCCCCTTTCCACATGTGGCCAGCATGTTGGTTCAGTGCACTTCGCAGAGTTATATAGCCTGGGTTCCAATCCTGGCCCTGACAGACACAAGATGTGTGACTCTGAGTCTTTTTTCTTCTTTCTTTTTTTTTTTTTTTTTTTTTTAGAGATGGAGACTTGCTCTGTCGCCCAGGCTGGAGTGCAGTGGCGCAATCTCTGCTCACTGCAAGCTCTGCCTCCTGGGTTCATGCCATTCTCCTGCTTCAGCCTCCCAAGTAGCTGGGACTACAGGTGCCTGCCACCACTCCCGGCTAATTTTTTGTATTTTTGGTAGAGATGGGGTTTCACCATGTTAGCCAGGATGGTCTCAATCTCCTGACCTCGTGATCTGCCCGCCTCAGCCCCCCAAAGTGCTGGGATTAAAGGCGTGAGCCACCGCAACTGGCTGACTCTGAGTCTTTAACTTATTTCTGCCTCAATTTCCTCCTCTGTAAAATGATGCTCATCTTCTTTGAGTGAGTCAGAAGGTCAAACGAGAGATGCAGATGAAGCACTTAGTGCAGTTCCTTTCCTGTCTGCTCAGGGGATTGGAAGAAAAAAGGACAGAAGACTAATAGCAAGGCGGTCTGGGGAGGAGGCATGCACATGTGGGAGTAGTCCCAAGTGGGAGGGCCTTTTTCCCCCCAAATTAAAGGCCACCAGAAAGTGCCCAGCAAGGAAGAACAGGGAGGACTAAGGATGCATGTGTTTGACCCCAGCCAGCCCCAATCTGTCCACCCCATTGCTGACACAGATGATGCCTGAATGAAGAAGCACTGGTGGCAGGGCTAGAGGCCATGCGTGGACCCAACAGGGCAGGCTCCACAGCTGATCTAGCCGCAGCAACTGCCAAGTGTCCAGCCTGCCAGAAAGAGAGACCAACGCTGAACTCCCCACATGGCAGCCCTCTTGGAAGATACCCACTGGCCACTTAGTGGCAAAGTGACAATCTGAGACCCTTTCAATACTGGAAGGTGCAGTGGTTAATTTTAATAGGAATATGCATATGTTCCAGGTATGCCTTTGCCTCTCCTGCCAACAAAGCCTCATCTACACCATTATCCTAAGGCTTCCAGAATGTTCTGTTTACTAGCACAAGCACTCACATAACATTGTGTCAGACGAAGGGACCCCACTTTACAGCCAAGGCGGGGGGGGGGAAGGAATGAGCCTGATGCTGAGGTATGCTGGTTTATCATGTACTGTATCACCCAGAGTTGTCAGCCTGAGAGATCTGTGGAAGAGCCTACCCAAGAGTTCATAGAAACACTTCAGAAATCATGACATTATGAGAATAGAGCACCATCCTCCAGAATGCAGGGTGTGTTTAAATCAAAGCCCTTTATACGTGGCTGTGTCCCTAGCAGGAAGAACATATGGACCCTGGCGCCAAGGAGAGAAAGAAGTGGCCTCTCTGGCCATCACTCCCAGTGACCACATGGAGAACATGCACTTCCTGTCTGTACATCTCTACTCTGCAGAGATGGTGGCCCTGGCTCCCAAAGGGAGAAGACTACTTCTAAGGGACACAACAGGAGTCATATGGAACTATAAGCTAGTGCCCCTCATGCTCAGGGACCATCTTACCGGGTTATGGACTTTGATAGCTAGGAGATGAAGTGTTGCTGCTACACAATGTGTGTGGGAAGGAGGGGGATATTTTTGATCCACTTATGCACCTCTCCTTTTGATACTCCTTTTTTTAAAATTTTGACTGTAAATAGGCAAGTGTGGCAACCCCAACCTGAGAAAAGCATGGTGACTTGAGTGTGAGAGTTTTCTGGTATAAGGACAGGCAGGTAAGCTGCTGAGCCCAACAGGTGCTGGCTGAGGGTGAATAGAATCTAGAACAGTTAATGGAGGAGGGTGGTATGGTCTATCATTTGCAGCCCATGACAAGTTGCAGTGTTGGGGCTATAGCGCCTTCCACAAATGTCCACTGGTACATTTCCCCAGCAAGAGAGGCCACTGGAACGCTGAGGAGAGAGTCCTTACACGAGCTGGACAGGAAAGGCCTCTGGATGGAAAAGCCTCTATAAAGAAATGAGCTTGAGCATTGTAAGGATTTGGCTGTGGAGTTTGAAATACAGTCCAGATCTTTTCCAGAACTCAAGACCTTTATATTAGTCCATTCTCACATTACTATAAAGAAATACCTGAGACTGGGTAATTTTTAAAGAAAATAAGTTTAATTGGCTCATGCTTCCACAGGCTGTACAGGAAGTGTGATGCTAGCATCTGCTCAACTTTTGGGGGAGGCCTCAGGAAACCTACAATCATGGCAGAAGGCCACAGAGGAGCACACATGTCACATGGCCAGAGTAGGAGCAAGTGGTGGGGGATGCCACACACTTTCAAACAATCAGATCTCATGAGAATTCACTCACTTTGGGGATGACATCATCAAGGGCATGGTGCTAAAGCATTCATGAGAAACTTTCCCCACGATCCAATCACCTCCTACCAGGCCCCACCTCCAATATTGGGGATTACAATTGAACATGAGATTTGAGTGGGAACACAGATTCAAACAATATCAGCCTTATACTCCCACTGCTGATGAACAGCCCTCAGTGTCAGTTCCTACAAGGGTTGCCTTAGCTGACGAAAGCCACCTCACCCAAGGTCATGCCTCCTTCCAAGAAAAGCCTGGAAGTAAGGACTCATCCATGCTGAGACACAGAAAGGCTCAGTCCCCACCCTTTCACTCCAAACAACTCTGCAGGGCTACTCCAGCTCCACAGCTTCCCAGGCTGTCACCTGAGACTTTTTTAGGGACATCATCACAGCTCGACTTCCCCTTCTGCCCAATTCTGCTTGCTTCTCCTTCCATCCACAGATGTTGGTCCCAATGACACCCCTTAATAAATGCCTCACATGGTAAGTTCCACCTTAGAGACTGTTTCCTGGGGAAGCTGACTTCACAGGTCACCTCACAGAGCTGTGATATGAATCAGTCATTCACTAAATCTATGACTTAAATCACAGACTTAGTCACTCACTAAGTCTGTGGAAATAGACTCTGGAGGAAGCCCTTTCCAACTGGCTGAATAAATTTTTATTGAAAGGGAGGCATTTTGTGCAAGAGGGGTTCCTTTGGAGTCCTGCTTCATCTAACAGTCTTTTCACTCATCCTCACACTTGCGGACTAGAAAATCATGGGCCGTGCCCCTGGACACCCTTGCTCAGAGGATTCAACCACTAGACTTGCAAGCCCCACCCAACCCACCTCAGGTCACCTGCCATCCCATGGTGACCTCCTGTCTCAGGGACTTTATACTTATAGTTCTTCCTGCTTGGAAGGATTTCCCCAGACAGACTGGGGCTCACTCCCTTACTTATGTCAGTCCCCACTGTTCAAGTATCACCTGGTCAAAGAGGCCTTTCCTGTCCAGTTCACATACAGTATTCCCATCACTACTCCCACTCCCACAGTCACTGCCCCGCTTATTAGACAACCTTATTTTTCTCCATAGCTCTTGATTTGTTTAGTGTCTGTCTCCTACCACTGGACCAGCTCCCTGAGGGAGGAGTTTTGTTGTTTAATTGCTGTGCATCCACTTCTACTATAAAGCCCAGCACACAGTAGGTGCTCAGTGAATGCTTCTCAAGTGAACAAATGAGTGATCTAGGATTCCCAAGACACGTTACTAGTTGTGAGGGCTTTCCCATCCCAAGAGCATCCCCTTGTATTAACCAAGGTTGTTGGATTTCTATTACTAGCAAAAGACAGCTCCTAGGCAGGGCACAGTGGCTCATGCCTGTAATCCTAGCAGTTTGGGAGGCCGAGGCGGGCAGATCACCTGAGGTCAGGAGTTTGAGACCAGCCTAGCCAACATGGTGAAACCCTGTCTCTATTAAGAATACAAAAGTTGGCCGGGTGCGGTGGCTCACGCCTGTAATCCCAGCACTTTGGGAGGCCGAGGCGGGTGGATCATGAGGTCAGGAGATAGAGATCATCCTGGCTAACATGGTGAAACCCCGTCTGTACTAAAAATACAAAAATTAGCTGGGCGTGGTGGCACACGCCGGTAGTCCCAGCTACTTGGGAGGCTGAGGCAGGAGAATCGCTTGAACCCTGGAGGCAGAGGTTGCAGTGAGCCGAGATCGCACCACTGCACTCCAGCCTGGGAGACAGAGTGAGACTGCATGCCAAAAAAAAAAAAAAAAGACAATTCCTAAAACACACAATTGCTGTGCATCTACTTCTTCTGTGGAGCCCAGCACATAGCAGGTGCTCAGTGAATACCTCTTGAGTGAATGAATGAGTGAGCTAGAATTTCCATGACACATTACTGGTTATGAGGGGTTTCTCATCCCAAGAGCATAGCCTCATGGAAGACAAGCCTGGTTATTTCCATTCTGCATTTCAGTGACGAGTTCGCCCCTCCCGAGATCAAGTGTCCACCTATTGTCAGACGTTCAGGGAACTTCAGAGCCTGGATTTGAACCCAGGCTTCAAGACTACAGCTTTGAAGGTCAGGAAGCATGGCCCTAGCAACATTCCTGGCACATGGTAGCTGATCAGATAATGGCAGGTACTCTTTCCCCGCACACCCCCGCCTTTTTTTTTTTTTAGACTGAGTCTTGCTTTTGTGGCCCAGGCTGAAGTGCAATGGCACGATCTCTGCTCACTGCAACCCCGCCTCCTGGGTTCAAGCCATTCTCTTGCCTCAGGCTTCCAAGTAGCTGGGATTACAGGTGCCCGACACCACGCCTGGCTAATTTTTGTATTTTTGGTAGAGACGGGGTTTCACCATGTTGACCAGGCTAGTCAACTCCTGACCTTATGATCCACCCACCTCGGCCTCCCAAAGTTTTGGGGTTACAGGCATGAGCCACTGCGCCCAGCCTTTCTCTGCTCTTTTGTGGAGTGATATATCCTCTTGAAAGGTGAATAATTTAATTACACTATAAATTTGGGGTTTTGTATAAGATAGAACCACAGCTGAATAGAGAATTTTGATCATTTATTCATTCATTTAGGGAACTTACTATGTATCAGGTGCTATGAAAAGTTTTAAGGATAAGATGTGAATCCTGATTACAAAAAAGTGTGCACAGACTTATGTGCATCATATAAAACACTATGACAGCCATGATTAAGAATCATATAATTCAAATCATGACTTTTTAATGAAATCTGATAAGCTTATAATAAAATGTAAATGAAAAAGTAAAGAAATATAGACAGTCAAGGCATTTCAGAGGAAGAATTGCTGAGGTAAGTTGCCTTGACTAATATTGAGACACATCAGTAAGCTCTAGGAATGAAGACAGTGTGGTGAGGACCCAGGAATAGACACTAGAACTGAATAGAAAGCCCAGGGACAGAACCTCAGTCAATGAAAGTCCTGCAGCAGATCTGGGGGGAGATGTCAGATGTGCAATGAGTGATTCTGGGATCACTGTCATCCACATGGGAAAATATTTTGCCTGGGACACCTTCGTTACATTGTAAGTAAAAATCAACTTCAGTAGACTTGAATACCATGAAGGTAAAACTATTAAAATTTTAAAAGATGACATAGAAGAGGCCTTTATGGCCTCAAGCTGGGAAAGGATTTATTAAACAAGATACAAAAAGCATAAGCAATGAAGAAAAATGTCCAGGTGCAGTGTCTCACTTCTGTAATTCCAGCACTTTGGGAGATCAAGGCAGGAGGATCACTTGAGTCTAGGAGTTCGAAACCAGCTTGGACAACATAGCTAGACCCTGCATTTACAAAAAGTTAAAAAAAAAAAATTGGCCAGGTGCGGTGGCGTGTACCTGTAGTCTCAGCTACTCAGCAGGCTGGAGTAGGAAGATCACTTGAGCACAGGAGGTCAAGGCTTCGGAGAGCTATGATCACACCACTGTACTCCAGCCTGGGTGACAGAGCAAGATCCTATCTCTAAAATAAAGAAAGAGAAAGAAATAGACAATATCATCTACATTAAACTTAAAAGTTTTAACTCATCAAAAGAAACTATAGAGAGTGTTAAGGTAAGCCAAAGCTAGAGAAAAACATTTGGAATATATAAATTAATTAAGTACTTTTCATAATAGATAACGAACTGCAAATCAATAAGAACAAAACAAAAAATTCAGTGGAAAAAATGAGCAAAACAGATTTTACTCAATAAAAAAGAAAATATGAATCAACAATCAACATGCAATAAGGAACTCAAACTCTCTTGTCATTTGGAAATGTGAAATAAAGCCACACTGAGATATCATTTCACATCCACCAAGTAAGCAAAAATTAAGGTCTGATAATCAATGATGCATGGAAATGGAACAATCACTCCTCTTAACCAATGCCAGGTGAGAGTGTAGTTTGATAAAATCACAGTAGACAGCAATTTGGCATCATCAGATGTAGTTAAGGAGATGCGTAAGTCTGCGGCAGCATTTCCACTTCTGTCTATATACCTGGAGAATCTTGGGTTTGCTCCAGGAAACCTGCACAGAGACAGCCAGGTTATGTCAGCACAATTTTTTAATAGCAAAAGCTGGAAACAATTAAAATTCCCATCACCAATAGGAATAGGTTTTTAAAATGTATTATATTTATCCAATTAAACAGTATATACCAGTGAAATGAATGAATTGCAGTAACATGCAAAAGAGTGGATGGATTTCACACACCTAATTTTGGCAGGGAGAAAGCAAGTCACAAAGAAGATGCAGTATGATTCCATTTATGTAAAGTTCAAAAGCATGTTCAACTATGTGAGCTGCTGCTCGGGGAGTCAAATTGGCATGATAAAACAGAAGAAAACAAATTGATGGACAAATATGAAATTCATGGTAGGAGTAAAATCTGAAGGGGGAAGGAAGGGAAGAAGTTTGGGAACAGACATAGACACAACTACAAAGATGTTGGTTATCTTTTGCATAGAATGAGTGCTGTTCATTTTACTGAGGTTCTCTTTATCTGACATGTATCTGGCATACCCCTTATAAATATCTGGGGCTTTTTTTGCTGATCTCGTATTAGTATTAAAATTAAACAAATAGTTCTTTAATGCTATCAGTAAGAGGCCAATGATGGGGGAGATGACAGTATCTTGTTGACCCGGATCTTCAGGGTTGAATAGATGTTCAGGCAGTAGGAAAGAGGGGAAGATGAAATAGACATCAGGAAGATGAAATGGAAATGGAAGGTGGGGAGACAAAAAAGTGCAGTTAGGAATGACGAGTTGCTGAAGGTGAAGCTAAGATCAGAGCACGTGGAACGAAACTTGCATGGTGGCAGATTCGAGTTTCTACAAGGTCCCTATAAACCTCACAAATGTGTTTTGCAATGATGGAGAATGATTAAAGAAATTATATTGTAGTAAAATCCATAGAACACAGTCTGGGCAACATAGCAAGACTCCACCTCCACAAAAAAAAAAAAAAAAAAAAAAAAAAAAAAAAAAAAAAAATTAAAGGCCTGGTACTGTGCCTTCACACCTGTAATCCTAGCAACTTGGGAGGCTGAGGCAGGAGGAAAGCTTGAGCCCAGGAGTTTGAGGTTATAGTGAGCTATAATCGCACCACTACACTCCAGCCTGAGCAACAGAGCAAGACCCTGTCTGTAAAAAAAAAAAAAAAAAAAAAAAAAATTAAAAATGCCCAGAACATAAATGTATCATGTTAACCATGTTTAAGTGGAATTCAGTGGCATTAAGCCCATTTGCATTGTTGGGCATCTATCACCAATATCCAGCTCCAGAACTTTTTTTTTTTTTTTTTGAGACAGAGTCTCGCTCGGTCGCCCAGGCTGGAGTGCAGTGGCGTGATCTCGGCTCACTGCAAGCTCCGCCTCCCGGGTTCACGCCATTCTCCCGCCTCAGCCTCCCGAGTAGCTGGAACTACAGGCGCCCACCACTACCCCTGGCTAATATTTTTGTATTTTTAGTAGAGACTGGTTTTCACCGTGTTAGCCAGGATGGTCTCGATATCCTGACCTCGTGATCCGCCCACCTCAGCCTCCCAAAGTGCTGGGATTACAGGCGTGAGCCACCACGCCCGGCCTCCAGAACTTTTCATTATTCCAGGCCATTAAATAATTTCTACCAGTTAACTGATACAATCAGATTTTCCTTTCTGGAAAATAAAACAAAACAAACACACAACAACATGTATCATGACCTGAAAATTAGAAAGTGTCTAAAGGCAGGACGATGATCAACGATTTTAGGAGGTCAAATTTGGTCCAGGTGCGGGAAGGTAAAGTGCTGGGTGAAGGAAGTGTGGGTTGGAGTCCAAGAAAGGTCACACACTCTCAAGTGGTCCTGGGAAAGATGCACAGATTGACAGGATTAATGGTGTGTGTGAGAGAAAGGACAGAAAGCCTGAGTAAGCCCCAGTTTCCGGGTTGGGTATATACTTGGGTCATTTACAAAGAATAAGGTGATAAGACAAAAAGCAGGTTGGCCAGGCTTTTTGTTTTACAAATCGGCTGTGAGCTGTGATCTTTGCCCACACACTGCTTGTGGTAACATGTCCCACGTCCCTTACCCCACTCAAGCCTCACCTCTTCCTGCTTGATGAAAATCAAGTCTTTATTTCACAACAGCAGAGTGTTTGAAGATAAGGATGGATTCCCATAATCTTGCACAGTTTTCTGGAAGGAATATGAATGAATGCATGGCTCAGGTCCAATTCCAAGTGTGAATTGGAGGTTCTTTCAATGAACAAGACCCCCAGTGGCACCTACAGCTCAGGAATCTGGAATCTGCGTCTCTATCCACTGGTGGCTTCCTACATGGTGGTCTCGCTCTGATGTTCAGAGTTTTTCTCAAAGCCATGCAGAACCTCCCCAGAAGAACCCCCAGTATGGAGTGGAGAGACCCCAGCAGGAGTCTCCAGACATCAGCGTCACTCAACCATTAACAGAAAGCCTCAGCTTGGAACTTATCTAACCCAACCGCTAAATGCCCAGGCCCCAAGAGATCAAATGACACCCCCTAGATCTCACAAGGAGGAAATGGCACCTGAGGACCTGGACCCGGCCGACCTAAAAAAGCATCTTCTATGAAATGGCAGAGAAAACAGAGATATGGAGCAAGAGTACAGACCAGGGTCGGCAGACCCCAGCCAGTGAGCCAAATCCAGCAGGTCACCCGTTTTTTTGTGCAACCAACAAGCTAATAATCGTTTTAACATTTTTTTTTTTTGAGACAGAGTCTCACTCTGTCGCCCAGGCTGGAGTGCAATGACGTGGCTTGGCTCACTGCAGCTGCCACCTCCAGGGTTCAAGCAATTCTCTTGCCTCAGCCTCCCAAGTATCTGGGACTATAGGCACATGCAACCACATCTGGCTATTTTTTTTTGTATTTTTAGTAGAGATGGGGTTTCACTATGTTGGCCAGGCTGGTCTCGAACTCCTGACCTCGTGATCCACCTGTCTCGGCCTCCCAAAGTGCTGGGATTACAGGTGTGAGCCACTGCGCCTGGCCTTAACATTGTTTAATGGTTGAGAGGAAAAAGAAAAAATTATGATTCATGAAGATGTGAAATTCAAATGTCAATAAATAAATATTTATTGGAACACAGTCAGACTCATTGGCTGATGCATTGTCTACGGCTGCTTTTGTGCTATGATGATATAAGTTGAATAGTTGCAACACAAGCCATAAGGCCCACAAAGCCTGAAATATTTACCATCTGGACCTTTACAGAGACTGTTTACTACCTCTTGGTCTAGACCTCGAGGACCCAATGCTTCTGCTTCGGGCAGGGGAGAAAATTCTGGGCCAGCAGAGGGGCATTTGCCTAGCACTCGCCTGGCTCTCTCAGTTTCTCTTGTTTCCAGCTTCAAATCCAGTCCACATAAAGGCCAGCCCCATACCCTGGAAGATCAGATTCGATGATGCTGCCATCAACCTACAAAGTATCCAGTGTGCCTATCCGACCCCTGGCTGAGGCCGTGACACCCTATCCCCTTTCCCCTGGTATGGACTTGGGTCCAGTTTAGCATGAATTCATCACCCACATTCACGGAGCTGATGCATATATGCTACCTGAACACATCTTTCTACTTATTCACTCCTTCAACAAGCACTTATTGAATCCATACTATGTGTTAGGTGGTAGGGATGCAATGATAATAAATAGGAATAAGATAGGCATGCTCTCTGTCCTCGTGGTGTGAAGAGTCTAACGCATGGGAGGCACTAACAAATAAGATCCAAAACGAATGTTTAAGCACAACTTTGGCAAGCAATAGGAAGAAGGCTGTGCAGCACAACCAGGACCCAGGGTCCGAGAGGGCTTCCCAAGAACATGACACCAAGCTGAAGGCCAGAAGGATGTGTGGATGCTAACCAGGCACACAGAAGACAAAGGGGTTGAACAGCACTTGCAAAGGCCCTGAAGAGGGATAGAGCACAGAGAATTTAAGGAACAAAGAAAGACAAAAGGACAGTGTTGCTGAAGTTTATGAGGGAGCAAGCTTAGTGAGAGAGATACAGAGGGAAACAAGGGAGGTCACTGGCAGTGGTCAGGTTCCCAGCCCTGCCTCCCCTTCACCTTCCTTTCCACATCCCCCACCACACTCCTCTTAGAACAGGCAAGATCCAACTGGAGCAGAGGAGCTCAATGAATTGCCACTCATCTATACCATGGTTCTATTATCTAACCATAAACATTCCATTAAGGAGATTAATTGCATGTAAATTGCCTGAGCTATAATTTAGTGCATCTTGAAAAAAGATTGTAAGTGTTTTGGACAGCAGGGTCACACCTATGTCAAGTAGGAATGCATGTGTGAGATAATTTGAGTCAAGCATTTAGCAAAGTGCCTGGGACGTTGTGAGGGCTCAATATATGTTAGCTGTTACAATCATCATCATCATCATTATTACCATCATTCCTATTTCAAAGGTGAGAAATTAAATTATTGCTCTGAGAATCATTGAAATTGGGGTACATTTTTTCTTTTCAACATTTTCAAAAATATTGCTGATACATTATCCCCCCACTTTCAACTTAAAATCTTGAATTCATGAGATTATTTGAAAAAGATGGGGGCTGGGAGCAGTGGCTCACACCCATAATCCCAGCACTTTGGGAGGCCGAGGTGGGTGGATTGCCTGAGCCCAGGAGTTTGAGACCAGCTTGGGCAACACAGTGAAACCCTATCTCTACCAAAGTACAAAAAATTAGCTGGGCATGGCAGCATGCACCTGTAATCCCAGCTACTTGGGAGGCTGAGGCAATAGAATCGCTTGGACCTGGGAGGCGGAGGTTGCAGTGAGCCAAGATTGTGCCACTGCACTCCAGACTGGGCAACAGAGTGAGACTCTGTCTCAAAAAAAAAAAAAAAAAGAAAAGGAAAGAAAAAAAGAAAAAGAAAAAGATGGGACCATAGAGGCAGTTTACTTATCCATGCCAGAAAGAGAAAACAAAGAGGAAGAATACTCCCTAGTCAGGGGCAGGCACCTGTCTGATCTCAGGAGAATTTGCTGCAGTCTCATATCAAATGGGGTGGCCCCCGCTGCCTGGAATCTCTACAGGACAATGGGAAGAGAGGATCTGTTATCCAACCTGGGTTCCAAAGGTGCTGAGTCAGCCTGAAGCTGTGTAATGTGAATAATCGCTTTGCGGTTGATTAGCTCTGATCCAGACTTTGGATCAGAGAATAAAGAACAAAGCCGTGTGCTTTCAGTCCTGCAGAGGCCTCTCCTTGGTTTAATGAATAGCAGGAGTGTCCTCATTTGATCTCTCTTCTCCTTGCTTTTTGGGTGCCGACCTCCCAATGTAAGCACCTCACAGGCAGCATCTCCAGGGAGGACTGCATACTGCCTCCTGTACCTGAGCCTCTCTGGCTTTGGGAATAAGATTCCTGGGCCTAATCTCTGGGTCTGGCTCAGGGAGTCTCTGGGTGCTCCATCCTAGTGAGACCAAGTTCCCTGTTTAAGTTCAGAAGAAGACAATGATAATGATAATGACAATCATAAGAACGGTATAATATAGCCCAGTGGTTACTAACATGGGCTTCTGGGCGAGACTGCCTGGGTCAAATCCAACTCTGCCACTCGCCAGCTGTGTGATCTTGAACAAATGACTCAACCTCTCTGTGCCTCATTCTCCTTACCTGTTAAGTGAGAATAATAGCTATATCCATACTTAAGGCTATAGCAAGGATTACATAAAACCATGGCAAGCACTTAGCATGGTGCCCTGCACACAGCAGTTGCTCAACAAATATTGTTTCTGCTAGCTAATAATGATGGCCACCCAGGGCTGGCTTCATGGGCATATAAGCTGTAGAGTCACACAGGGCCTATGTTTAGAAGGGCTCCTGGCTCCATTTAATACTTTGCTGTCACCATACTGAAATTCTTAACAAGTTTTGAACAAGCAACCTCACATTTCTTTCTTTTGCTGGGACACATAAATCAAGCAGCCAGGCCTACAAGCTGCCATTTAGAGTCTGCTTTGTCCCAGGTACTACCCTAGGTTCTTTCCAAACACAAACCTGCAGCCTTCTCTTTGACCTTATAAGTTGGTGCTTTCCTGGGCTATGGATGAGGATACAAAGCTTGCGTCTTGCTCAACAAAAGAGCTCACTCTACAGGTGAGCTGGAGCCTCAGGGGTTCAAAAAGCCATGAGCCCCACCTGACCCTGGTTTCCGTCCAGTCTTCCTCAGTAATTCTCAGGCTGCTTTTTCCTCTGTTTCCCTGACCAGAGCTTAAAGCCAGTCATAGGAGTTCTGGGGTAACTGAGGTAGGTTTGTCAGCTTCATCTGCAAAACAAACAAACAAAAATTAACCAAAATACCTCCCTTAAATTGTAAAACAGTTTATAGCAGAGGAGGCAAATTGGCAGCTTGCCAGCAAGATCCTACTAACATATGTGTTTTGTTTAGCTAGCATAATAGGAATACACACACACACACACACACACACACACACACACACACAATTTGAATTAGCTGCTGGGAATTATCCAAGGGCTAATTTTACCTAAAATCTCCAATGTGTGACTTCCATTAAGATCTTGCAACGCTGGGCCTTCACTCCCAGGGGAACCACAGGCTGGGCAGAGGAGCAGATGCCCCTTTAGGTGGGGGGTGTTCTCCTCCAGCTGGCCAGGCTTCCCCCACCTCCTGGAGCTGGCCCCAGTGCCAGTTCACCAACACCGGCAGCTCCCTGGGCCCTGCAGGCTTTGAGCTTGTGTCTTCAGATTTTCACTCAGAGAGGCCCTGGTACTGCACAAAGAACACTGGGCCCAGAGCCAAAAGAGCTGATAGCTCTCCCAGCTCTGCTGCTGCCCCAAGAGGCTCCGCAGAGGAAAGACCACGGGCTTCCAAGTCAGAGGGGCAAACTTGAGGTTGACTTCAGTATCCCAGTTCTCAGCTGGGTGACATCGGGCAAGTTCACTCACCTCTCTGTTTCTTCAGCTGTGACACAAGGTCAGCAATGCCACCCTTCATTCATCACGCCACACGCTATGCTAGCCACCTTGCGTTCTTTGTTTCTATTCTCCCCCTTATCTCTGCAAGATATGACTTCCATGTGCTATTGAAGTGGAGCCAAGGTATCTTTTAGGAAAAGGGCAACACCAGATTTTAATTTAGGGTTCAGACACCTGAGGGCCTATGTGGAGGCCTGTGGCTTGGTGTGGGTATGGAGGGAGTGGGAGCAGACGCAGCACAATTAAGGGCACCCTGCAACGAGGGGTTTCAGAAGGACTCTAAGCGAGGTCATCTGACAAAGGGACTCAACCTCAGGCCTGAGAGTGGAACAGGAAAGTGCATGCTGACTACTTACCCTGTCCCTGCCCTGCTTGGGAGGAAAGGTCCGTGAAGAACCTGAAGAGCCTGCCTGTTAATTGCTCAGCACCCAAACTGCTTTGTGCTGGGCCTCCTCCAAAGTCAGGAGCAACCGAGTGGGCACTGCTTCCGCCAATACCGTGGCCCAAGGTGGGCTGCAGCAGACGAAACAGTGGGCTGATAGGGTGCTGGGCAGAGGCCAGGAGGCCAGGACGCCACGGGTGACCTCTAACAGGGGCATCGGCCTCAGAGGCTCCACGGGTGATGACCTAGATACAGTGAGAAGGCCTGGGAACCCTTGCTGACCACTGAGAGTATGACCTCTGACATACATCTGAGACTTCCAAGCACACATTGTTCATACGTGTGTACATGCACATGTATGTAGATAATGTAGCCATGGTTGTTTATAACTATGTATGTATACACACATTTATTTATGAAGCATGTCAATATGTACATGCTTACATGTGTTCTCTATATATTTATGCATAGAAACCTATATATGCACATGCATATATATGTATGTTGTATGTTCTATGCATGCATATATATGTACATGAATATATGTATATATAATATGCATTTATATATATATATAAGAGATATGTATCTTATAATCCTTGAGCCTTGGAATACAAATATACAATAAATGAAGTAAAATAGCCCTGGAGTATCTTACCACTAGTGAGACATCCAAGGAGAAGGTTAGAAATCTTGAAAGTGGGAACAGGTGCAGTGGTTCACTCCTGTAATCCCAGCACTTTGAGAGGCTGAGGTGGGCGGATCACATGAGGTCAGGAGTTAGAGACCAGCCTGGCCAACATGGCAAAACCCCGTTTCTACTAAAAATACAAAAATTAGCCGGGCATGGTGGCCCACACCTGTATTTCCAGCTACCTGGGAGACTGAGGCAGGAGAATCACTTGAACCCGGGAGGTGGAGGTTACAGTGAGCCGAGATCATGCCACTGAGCTCCAGCCTGGGCAACAGAGCAAGACTCCATCTCAAAAAATAAAAAATAAAAAAAGTGGGCCTCAGGTTATGATAGGAGCAACTCATCAAGCCAATAGAAGAAGAGCAAAGTGTTCCTGAGACCTCACAAGCAGCATGAACTACACAAACATATTCTCATGTGTTACTTTTATATTGTAGGGGACTACTGAGATGTTTTGCTCTACAAGAAGAAGGAATGACTCACTTCTACCTAAAACTCTGAGCTGGATGTTAATAGCACTTGTGCATAGTCTCAGGGAGTCAGAATCAGAGACGGTGGGCTCCTCCTGGCAGCTGCCTTACTATGGTATATGGAGCATTGGATTTGAACCCACGGCTCTCTCACTTCCAAACCTTCTCCTTTTATCGGTCTCTCTCAGGAAGCTGTTGTAAAACAACATTTAAATGGGCAGCAAATGAAATCATTCCACCATGCTACGCCAGCCACCTTGCATGATTTGTTTCTGATTCCCCCTAAGCTCTATGAGGTATGATTTCCATGTGCTATTGAAATGGAGCCAAGACATCTCCTAGTTTGAAAACAGCGACACCAGATTTTAAGAAGTGACTTTGCAGGTACTTTTTCAATGTCCAAAAATCAACAAAATAGCCAAAAGGAGGGGGAAAACCAGACCTTGAATCTGAACTTTGGGATTTGTGTGTGAAGACCCTCTCTTCCTGTTCACTTACTGGGTCACTTGATTCCCATCCTGGGAACTGTCCTTTGATTCCAAGCAGGAGAGAGGAGGCAAGGAGAGAGGATGAGCGAAAGGTAGCAATTTACCCTCTCAGCACCCCTTAAGTCTTTAAAGACCTTTGGGAGATGAGAAGGGGGCAAGGATGTTGAGAACCCCTCCCCTACAACCTTCTGATGCTGATTAGGAGATACAAATAATCTTCCAGAACAAAGTTCCCCAGGAACCCTCTGGGAGCTCCCCTTTCCCGGAGCTCCAGGAACCAACCACTGGCATTTAGAAATGTGGCTGCCCCAGAGGGAGTTTTTAGATGCCAGGACGGCCTTCCGCCAGCAGCCTTTAATTAGAAGAGCCATGATTACAGCTACGCGAAGCCAAGACGGCGTGCTTCTTTCCTTAAGCATTGCCAATTTAAGCACAATAGTGGTTTTATGGGCAACAAGAGACAGAGGCTTTGTCAACCTTTCCCATCCAGTGAGAGACAACTGTGCAGGGACCCTCCCTCTCTAATCTCTTCAACCTTTTATTAAGTCCCCCTTCTTTCTTTTTCCTCTACTCCACAAACCCGCAAGCCAGTCAGCTAGGGAACGAGTGAGCTCCAATTAAACCAGAGATCTTTACTGAAAACAAGGTTTTTTCAAGGGGCAGTCTTTACAACATCACAGGCCCCTCTTTGTAAATGCAGACTCCTGGGCCCTGCAACATGAAGGCAGTCGCATCTTAAAAACCAGGGCTGAGAACCTGCATTTTAAATTGTGCCTCTCATGATGCAGATGCTGACTGAGGTTTAAGACTTAAAATAATACAAGGAAAAGTGACCATTCTGTGATGATTTATTAATTTCTGAGAAGTGACATAGATGAGCAAAGGTGTGAAAAGACTCATGTATTAATTATCTTGTCTACACTAAGCTGACATTTTTGCAAGCATGACCTTTTACCATCCCTGTGAACAACTATTAATAAGGTTCATTCTTTTCCATTTTTGCAGATGAGAAAACTTGGGGCTAAGAGAAGTTATGTAATTGACTCAAGGTCACACATTTGGTAAGGGGTTGAGATGGATCTGAATGCTGGTAGGTTCAACACCAACTGATTTGGGGCTTCTAGGATGACTCACACTCTACCAGTTGACAAGTTGAATGATGCAGAAGTGACTAAGCAGAAGCCTGCAAGATCATGAGATCCATGTTGAACCTGCTGGGATGTCCAGAAGGCGGCTCAAGAGAGAGAGTGGTCTATAGGGAGATCAGTAATTCTAGAGTGCTGTACAATTGAAAGAGCTGTTACTACTCTTCTTACACTTGTTAGAGAATCACCAAATCCAGGCATCCAGAAACAGAGTCAGGGAAGTCACAGGGAGGTGGCCAAGATCTCCTGGTGATTTAACAACAGCAGCAGGGTGAACATTAGGCACAGTGGGCAACATGGAGCCTGCAAACTCAAGCCACACTGGGGGCTCCACGTGGTGTTAATTATACATAAAGGTGCTAGGCAGCTCCAGACAATGAGCCTGCCCTCTCCGACAGCTCCAACCTGTTCCACTCTCTCCTTCAATTCATATCTGTTGGCAATAATGTGCCTGGAAAGAAAGAAAAACATGAACACATGTTTATACCACCCCCTTCCCTCCCTTCTTTTCTTCTTTCCCTGTATCTTTGGCTCAAACTTTCACAGAGCACCTACTATGTGTTAAGCTCTGTGAAAGTAGCTGAGAAGACAGCGGAAAATGGAAAAGAAAAGAAGTAGGCAGGTACCGAGTATCTGCCATGCAGTGGACACTGCCATTGAGCACATACACACATTCAGAAACTCACTCACTTCACTGTGTTTGAGTCATGTCTTAAAATATTTGGAAACTCTTCACAGCATGAAAGCTAACCCCTTTATAGGAGTTTGACCAGCTGCAGAAAGCTAATAGAAAATACAGAGGGAAGATATGGGGTCAGGGCTGTGTGCGTGTGTGTGCGTGTGTGTGTCCTTTTGTGTGTGGAAGGACCTGGATTTTCTTGATGCCGCACTCATTTTTTTTATTGATTGGTCCCTGTAAACTCTTGGGGATTTTTATTACATGATTCACTCAGTTGTTGATCATAAACATTTAATGAGTGTCTACTATGTGCCTGGTATTGACATAGGTAATCTCACCTAATTCTCATTTTTCAAAAACTGAGATAGATGTCTTTATCCTCATATGGATAAATGAAGTCAAAGTTTCAAAACACTGTATTTCTTGCCTAAAGATGTTCAGATGAGATGATCAGAAAAGCTTGGAATAATTCAGTGAGCATTTACCAAGCACCTACTGTGTTGCAGGCACATCAATTCAAATCCAGAAACTCATGTTACTCCAGCTCTGCAAAACTGCCTCTTTGATTCCATCGGGAAAGCTAATTTGGGACTCAATATTAAGAGATAGAGCTATGACAGCTGTACATGCATTCGTTTGTTTATACAGACACTCATTCACTTGATCGTTTATTCAACAAATATTTTTTTCAGCCCTTACCATGTGTCAGGCATGGTGTTTATTACTAGGAGTCAGTGGTGACTACCAAAGAGACGTGCTCCTGGTACGAGCTAACCCTCTCTAAAAGGAGAGATAGATATTAATCCATGAACCACACATAAGGGGCCCATTGCCAATTGAGATCTACAGCTAGAAGAGAAGGAGGCAGTCTACTAGAGCCTGGGAATCTGACTGGCCTAGCTGGGTCTAGGAAAGTCTTCAGTGGAGAAGTGAGGTAGAGCTGGGTCCAAAGCGCAGGAGAGTTAACTGTATGAAAGGGAAGGAAGGGATTCTGGTTTGAAAAGAACAGTGCATTCTAAAGGGACAGTGCAGAGGAGAAAGTTGGCTGCTCAGTGATATGAGAATATGCCCCCATGCATGTTTCAAGGGCATCCCAACCTCACCCTGACCCACCATCTCCCCAAATCTGTTTCCATCACACTCAGTGAGTGTCCCCAAGTCCCCAAGCCAGAAAACTGCAGGCATCTAACACTCTTTTTGCCCCCACATCCCACTTATATCCATTACCAAAGTCTCCCAACTTTATCCCCTGTTTCTCAAATCCATCCTCTCCTCTCAGTTCACTTTATTAAGAATTTGGTTAAGACTTTACTCTCTTTTCCCAATAGGATTACTGAAATCACATCATTCAATCATTTAACAAATACTTATTTTGGGCCTGTGTCTTGGTTTAGCTCTGTATCCCCACTCAAATCTCATCTCAAATTGTAATCCCCATGTGTCTAGGGAGAGACCTGGTGGGAGGTGATTAGATTATAGGGGTGGTTTCCCCCATGCTGTTCTTGTGATAGTGGGTGAATTCTCATGAGCTCTGATGGTTTAAAAGTCTACTTCTCTTTCCTACCACCATGTAAGACATGGCTTGCTTCCCCTGTGCCTTCCGTCATGATTATAAGTTTCCTGAGGCCTCCCTAGCCATGTGAAACTGTGAGTCAATTAAACCTCTTTTCTTTATAAATTACCCAGGCTCATATAGTTCTTTATAGGAGTGTGCAAGCTGACTAATACAGCCTGCTAGGTGGCAGACACTATCTTTAGCTCTAGGGATATACAAATAGGTAAATCAAGTGTAATTTCTTCCCTCATGGAAACAGTAAAATGGGAAACCAGACACTTTTCCACCTACTTTTTGACTATCTCCCTTCCTCCAGCCTGGTTTCCCTCTGTCCACATTCCACACTTCACTGGTTTGGCCATTTGCAATGCCAGTCTGATGATATCAATCTCCCCCATTCAAACTGTTTGAAGAGAGTGCCCATAAGATAAAGTCCAATTATCTTAACACACCACTCAAGGGCCCCCATCGTCTAGCCCCCATCTCTCATGTCTATCACCTACCATGCCCAGATTGTATCTAAAAACAGATATCAATATAATAGATCCTAAAGAGTTCTATGATTTCAGAGAATGGCCTCAAGTCTATAAACCTTTGGGCATCACTTGGTAACTCTCATCTCTACTTGCTTTGTGTTTAGTCATGTGATATGCCGCTGGATAAATCAGACATTGAGAAGGAATACAAAAAAAATTACATCCGTATCAGAATAGACCACTCACGGATGAACTCTTTGCTGAACCCAGTGGAGGGTTTTCCTGCTTTTGCAGTTAGAAATAGACCTAACTCTTTCTCTGCTTTAAGGTACTGTGGCTGTCAAACGCCTGGGGCTTATAGCTAAAGTGTCCCAGAAGTGATGTCTCCCGGGAACATTCCTCTCATGCTAGCTCTAATTGCCTTAGTGAAAGTATTTTATCCTTATCTGCTTTGGGCTAATCTCTGGAAAGGCCTGAGGTCACCTTTGCAAGCATCTCTATTAGCTCTCACTAGCTGTTCCCTCTCAAGTTTAGGAGATTTTGAAGGACCTAATGACTGCCTCTGCAACTGTTCTATGACTTTAATTTTTCAAATCAGGATTTTTCGTCTTGAGCTGAGAAATCTTTTTTAAAGATTATTTCAACTTTTCATTTGTTGATAATCTTTTGAAAAAATACATGCATACTTATAAAACTTTAATTCAGCCCTTGCCAGAGAGGAAACATAAGGAGCAGAATGTACCAATGCATGGAAATAAAACAGACTGGAATTAGACAGATCTGGATTTGAATCCTAGATACATCATGTCCTAGCTGAGTGGCCTTGGGCAAGTTGCCCAACCTCTTTGAGCATTGATTTACTTGTATATAGAATAAGAATCATGATATCTGTCCATGAAATATGGTTTGAGGATGAAAGGAGACTTAGAGCTCACTTCTGGAAAAACTGATTCAAGGCCAGTGGGAATAAAGTCATTCTTTCCTCCACAGCTGATGAGCTGATTCTACCACTGGCTAGAGCTGGCTGCTTGTGGCATGCCTGCCACCACCTCCAAATCCTGCCCTCATGGTAGGCAATATGAATCATGTCAAGAATTCTTTCTCTGCTAAGCTCAAGGGTAGCCTCAGAATTCTTTCAACATACTGTCTGTGCCACCTCCACCAACCCATCTTAGTTTCCCATGAGATGACACATAGATTCATGTTGGCCTCTGGCCCTCATCAGCTCAGAAACCGCATGGCTGAAGCTCAGGGGTGGACCCAGGAAAGCAGAACTGGCCTTCCTGCAGGACTTCTTTTTCCTTTTTTTTTTTTGGCCTTCCATTTCTTGAACTAAAGACCCATGAACAATGAGAGCTAAGCCAGGCTGTGTGCCCAGCTTCCTTACTGTACATGTAAGGAAACTAAGGAAAGCAGAAGCAAGGTCCTCCAGCAAGGCTTCTGCTATCATCTACCAACCAGCCAAACCCATTAAATTCCCACCCACTAACAGCAACCTCGGTTTTTCATGCTGTTCTTTAGAGCTCTCCAGCAACATGAGGGGGCTCAGGGCCACAAGAGGAAAAATAACCAAGCCCAGGACTAGGCCTGGCTTATTCTGTGGGGCCAAGTTCAGCAGGACATTGCCATAGATTTCAGGAGCATTTGGCTAAGGCCAAGGATGAGGAAGATAAAATAAACCCCCAGCCCAGTAGGAGCACCAGCATTAGGGTCACAACTGTCAAGATTTTGGGCTCTGCTACTAAGACTTTGAGCAACCCTGGCCGTTTTGCCAAGTCTCTCTGGGCCTCCCTCACATATTAAAGCGGCTGATGACTACTAACTCACTGGGTGCTCAGACCATCAAAAGTTATCATGATAGGAAAGCCACAGGCATGGACTCTGGTTAAAGCAGGTGTTTTGTTTGTGTGACATTCTGGAATGGGAGTAGGATATAGGTCTACAGGGTTCATCTACCTTTGATAGGTGGGTCTGAGTGAAAGCCCATTAAAATCACCATGCTAAGTATATTTGAAGGGAAAAGGCATCAAAAGGGAATCAGAGACTAGGGAGGAAGGAAGGTAGAGAGAAGCTAGGGCAATGTGAGGAGAAGTTGAAGTAGGACTTCCATGTAGTTTTAGTTACATATGGGGTTTAGCTGGGTAGCAGGGATTGAACAGGCACCTGGGTGCCTTAAAGCTACTCAGAGCCCCGTATGATCTGCTCCACCTTCTGGCCATCTCCTTCTATAATACACCACATTCTCAGTCATCTGAATCTACTTGTAGTTCTCCAAACATGAATGGTGTTCGGCACCCCTGTCTTTTCTCATGAATTCATGACCTGTACTGTTGCAATCAGAGAGATGAAGGAAAGAGAGAGATAGAGAGACAAAGATCTCACCAAGGCCCCTGAACAGAAAGTCCCTGTCCAGGTACTGGTAAAAGGTGGTCCAATCCAAGTCACAAGACCAGATCCATTATATTAGCAACTGTCCTCCTATATAAGGGAGTTGGTTGGATGGTGGGAAGAAGGTGAAAGGGTGGGAAGGAATGGCAGGAGTCCTTTCTCTACATGCGTAGAAGATACTATTTGTTCCATGAAGGTAGCCATTCTCTGTGCTTATAGTGAACTTACATTTGTCCTTGACAATGAAGCCTTCATCTAGTCTCAGAGAATTAACATTTTCACAACATTGCCTTTGTTTCAACACCCAGCCAGCACCACTGGGTGCAGAAGAGGCACCAATGCCATTTTACATTCCCTTTCTAATCACCTTAAAATCACTTCAAGTTAGTTAGGATTATGAAGGGGTAATATGAAAATCCATGTCATCAAAGGCAGACACACGTTCAGGTTAAAAGTATGGGCTTTGGCATTACTTTCATGCCAAAGTTCCAGCTCTGCTTGATAATGTCTGTTTGACTTCTTGGGAAAGTTACATACGCTTTCTGAGCCTTACTTCCTTCCTGTAAAAAGATGATAAAGTCTACACCTCAGGACTCTAGAAAGAATTACATGAGATGACAAATATAGGACTGAGTACACAGCCCGGCACAGTGGGAGCAAATGCCCAATACTCTAGACACTGAGCTCCGGGAGAGTTACTGTTCACTACTGGCCCTCAGTTTTCCTCTCTGTAAAATAAAGTGCCCAGATTAATGAGCTGTTGAGATCTTTTCATTGCTGGCTGTCTTCACAAAGGTGTGCTCTGTGCTGCTCCAAATAGCATTTTAGGCCAGGTGTGGTGGCTCACGCCTGTAATCCCAACTCTTTGGGAGGGCAATGGGTGGATCACCTGAGGTCAAGTGTTTGAGACTAGCCTGGCCAACATGGCGAAACCCCGTCTCTACTAAAAATACAAAAATTAGCTGGGCATGGTGGCAGGCACCTGTGATCCCAGCTACTCTGGAGGCTGAGGCAGGAGAATCACTTGAACCTGGGAGGCAGAGGTTGCAGTGAGCCAAGATCGAGCCACTGCACTCCAGCCTGGGTGACAGAGAAAGACTCTGTCTCAAAAAATTAAAAAAAAAATTTAGAAAAGCATTTTAGACAGCTCTTAGAAGTGGAGGAATTGTTACAAGCAATTATATTGATCATGGTTTTAGGCTACAGATTTTAAAAAGAAGAATTGATTCAAGCTAATTTAGACAATAAATAATTTATTAAAGACTTAGCTCACAGCATCTCTGGAAGAGTTAGGAAATCAGACTTAGATTCTACATGCCCACGAACAATGTAGGCAGGAGAGACGCTTAACCATAACTCAGACTCCAGTGGAGAATCCCAGACTGGGGCTCCACTGAGCTTCTGTGGTGCTTGGGAACCAGATGCTAGGAACTCTACAGGGACTACTCCAGGAAATGCAGATACCACCCCCACCAGAAAGATCCAGTTATCCCATCCAGGCTATCACCTCCACTTTCTCACTGCTGCTCCAATCTCTGGCAGAAGCTGAGACACTCACAGAACTCTGGATGCAGGAGAGAACAGGGAATCTCAGCTTTCTTTAATTTTGTTTTAGTTTGAGCTTTCTAGCCTTTCTTGTAAAGGCGAGTTTGAAGTGGTTTGGAATAGATCTTGAAGCAGTCTGTCTTTAGTACCTGCCAGGGCATTACTATTACTCACAAATATAATTATAGCTTGTTGAGCACCTGTTCCATGCTCAGCATTGCCATCTATTATCACAGCTAAGTCTGCATACAACTTGGGATCAACATCATTATGTGCATTTTATCAATGGTAAAGCTGAAACACAGAGAAATGAAATAATCTGCTTAATGTTATAGATATAGTCAGACTCACCACAGATCTGTTTGTCTCCAAAACCACTTTTCTCTGGTCCACTCTGCTCAATGTTAAGGGGAGTTCTCTGGAGCTACTCAGCAAAGGAGCCATCTGGGGCTAAAACAGGGGACCTATCCTTCATCGATTCAAGTTGAAATTGGACCATCCATAGGTCTGTTCTGCCATTTTGAAGATTTCTGCAGTTTGTTGGGGTCAGGGGGGCCCTTGAGTGCCAAAAATTCTGTAATCTTTTGATCTGTCTCTCCAGATTGCTAGCCCAAAGAAGGGTTAAGGGCTGAACTGTGAGGAAAGTTAATTTAATCTAGTGAAGAGCCAGGAAATAGAGCATGATGCTGCCAGAAGACCTACAGCAATTAGAAGCCAAGACCAGCTCATTCAGAATCGCCCATGGCAATTCCATCCTTATTAAAGCAGAATGTAAAATCGTAATGTGAACATTGTTGCTATTCATAAAGGATCTTATAAGAATGATTGTAAGGCAAGTTCACTGTACCTCTTAAATATAGGAGCCATTAAACTGCCTCAATAATGCTGCGAATATTAAGGACTTACTGGGGACTAATAGAGCTGAGGACATCAGAAAGACATGAGAATGACTCATGAATTTACTCCTTTCTTATTACTTAACCCCAGTAGTTTAACCCCAAAGCCCAGAGCTTAGGGAAATGGGAAGATACTTAGAGTGACAAAAAAGAAATTAACCCTAACTTCCTTCAGCTCACCCAATGGTAGACCCAGGAGCCCTGCCCAAGAAGGGTCAGCCATGCCCATTTCTTAAGTCAGTTGCTACCAAGGACAGGGAGAACCCTAGTGTCTCCATGCCCTCAGCCTGATGTCTACATAGCAGAAGTGAGCCTAAGGCGTGAATAGCAGCCCCCTCCTTCCCAGCCTAAGCCAAGGCTTCCCAGTTGACATGGCCAGGATTATACTTAAATTCCTAATTGGGATCTGAATCACCTGTCGGGACTGGCACACTAGCCAGACCCGAGTCCCTTTTCCAGTGGCTCATGATGCCACAGCCCCCTCCTGTTGTCCACAAGCTATGACTCAGGAACACTGGTTTTTGTCCAGCGTGCTGGAGGCTCATGGAGTGCAGATACTTTCTCCCACGTAACAGTCCTTGGTAATCTGAAGACTGTTTGGGAGGACCCTGGAACATGGTGCTCTCTGGGCTCCCCACAGACTGTCTTTGGGATGGGCTCCAGCCTTTCAGCGTCCTCCTGGGCACTGCCTTGTGCTCCAACTCTGCCTTGCTCTCAGCCAAGGTTCAGGCTGAACCTGGGTCAGGAAGGATAACACATAAAACACATACATCCCCGCAAGGCTGCCTATGGGATACCTGGACTTGCCAATTGCCCCATCAATCACCCACTACCAATAGCCCAGCCAATCACCCCATCAACTCCACCCCAGACCCTACATCAAAGCGAACAGTATCATGAGGATCTCTTTCCTTGAGTCTGGGATGAGAATAAAGATATTCAAGATTTTGAATTCAGATGAGTCAAGCACAAAAGAAGTACAGCTCTGTGGGGGAGAAAATCCCACAGTCCTACAGCTTGAATGATATGGTTTGGATTTGTGTCCCTGCCCAAATCTCATGTTGAATTATAATCCTCAGTGTTGGAGAAGGGGCCTGGTGGTAGGTGATTGGATCATGGGGGTGGACTTCCCCCTTGCTGTTCTTGTGACAGTGAGTTCTCACAAGATCTGCTTGTTTACAAATGTATAGCACCTCCCCCTTTGCCCTCTTCCTCCTGCGCTGGCCATGTAAGATGTACCTGTGCCCCCTTCACCTTCCAACATATTTGTAAGTTTATTGAGGCCTCCCTAGCCATGTTTCCTGTACAGCCTGCAGAACTGTGAGTCAATTAAACCTCTTTTCTTTATAAATTACCCAGTGTCAGGTAATTCTTCATAGCAATGTGAGAATGGACTGATACATTAAACAATCAAAAATCCCTATTGTTTTCAGAAGAAATGTGCCAAGGACTCGGTAAGGAGGAAAAAGGCAGACTGTCTTAGCCAACCCTTGCCTCTAAAGTAGGAAGAACCACCGGATACTAGCCCTGTCCTCTCCAGCTAACTTGGAGCCCCTGCATATGGGTCATCCCACCATTAAAAATAGATAGACACTAAAACAGCTTGTGATACAGAAACCCAGCCAGTCCTCCCCACAGGACCTCAACTCCTCGTGTCTCTTCTACATGCACACACTCACATGCACACACATGCTCATATGCACACACACACGCACACACACACACACACATGCTACCACTTTAAACAATTGGCCCTGGGTCTATAACTCAGCAATAAAAAAGGAACAAAGTACTACTGTGCCCTAAAACATGGATAAACCTCAAAAACCTGATGCTAAGTGGAAGAAGCCAAGCACAAAATAACACATATTGTGTGATTTCTTTGCTATGAAATGTTCATAAAAGGCAAATCTACAGAGAGAAAGTAAATTAGTGTTTACCTAGGGTAGAGGTAAGAATGGGGAGTGACAGTTAGTGGGCATGAAGTTTTTCTTCAATTCTATAAAAAATCTACACTAAATTTTTAGTGACAGTCACTATCACTATCACTGTTTTAGTGAACACAATTCTACACTATAAAATCATTGAATTGTACATGTTAAATAGCTAAATTTCACTGTAAATAAATTACACCTCAAAAAAAAAAAAAAAGACTATTTTAAAAATGCAGCTGGGCCTGGTGGCTCACGTCTGTAATCCCAGCACTTTGTGGGGCCGAGACTGGCTGATTGCTTGAGCTCAGGAGTTTGAGGCTAGACTGGGTAACATAGTTAAACCCTGTCTCCACAAAAAAAAAAATAATAACAATACAAAAAAATACAAAAATTAGCCAGGCATGGTGGTGCACACCCATAGTTCCAGCTACTTGGAAGGGTTGAGGTGGGAGGATCATTTGAGTCTGGGACGTCAAGGCTGCAGCGAGCTGTGATTGCACCACTGCACTCCAGCCTGGGCAACATAGCAAGGCCCTGTCTCAAAAAATATATATACAATTGGCCCTGAACCTGGACACAACATTAAATATCAATGGTTGTGTTGTTGGTGAATTACCTGATCTTTCCCTCTCTGATGAGATAGGCACCAGGCTTCCTGGCTTTGTATCTAAGCCTCCCGCTGACTTAGATGTGTGAGTGGCCAGGCCCCTTCCTTCCCAGAGCCTTGGTCTGCACTTGTCTTCTGGAGGTAGCTCCATTCAGGACCCACTAAGTTTCAGGGGATCCAGGCATCCCTGAGGTTATGTCTGATTGCTGGGTGCATGTGTCCTGCCTTTCCCCAAGGAAAGAAACTGCAGGTCTCATGGTATTCCAAAGGGGAGATCTGGGGACAATAAATATTAAGAAAAGTGGGTTTCACAGAAATACTCTCAAAGGGCTTTGCCAGATTGGAGAGTCTGGGGAGATGGTAGGGTCTGAATTGGCTTAGTCTGAAATCTACAATCATTTCCCCTCCTCCAGTTACAGGTGTTTTTGATTTTTTCTCTGAGAGGAAATACTTGTAGAGGAATGTTTGGGTGGGAGCTGGGAACAGTGGCCAATCCAGCCCTTGTTGAGCGACTTGCTGTTCATGTTTGAATGGGTTGCAGGAGCCCCGGAGTGCAGTGCAGTGGGACAGGGTGCCCTCCGTTGTGTTCTGCCCTACCCTGTCCTCTTGCTTTGTGGTGGCCACATCCTCACCTGTTTCCTCTAAGCTGGAGGATGAGGACTCACTCAGCAAGTCTTGGTTCTAGGCCGTAGGATACAGAGCACAGAATCAGTGTGTGTGTGTTTATATGCTATGACCTGGATTGTTTTAAAACAATCATTAAAAGCTCCATTTAAATGCTTCTTAATCTGACCTCCAAGGCAGCATTTCTAAAAGAAAAAGCCCCAGGCGCAGAAAAGAGCATTTACAGCTAAGATACATCACAGCCCTTAAAAAATGTTAAGAAATTGACCCAAATCTGCTCATCTGGAGCTGGGGAGCCCTTGCCCCACACCACAACTATAACCGTAGTTATATCAGGACCTTGCCTGGTGGCAGGAGCCCCAGGTGACACCTGGCCTTCCCCACATCCTGTCCTCATGAAGACTCGAAAGGTCCGGGGCCCTATAGGTGAGCTCATAAATGCAGAAACTGAGCCACATGGTGAATTACTGAGTTGAAAAGTAAACACTGAGAATCTCCTATCTGCTAGGCACTGGAGTCTAAAGCTCACAAGACAGAGCTCCTGCCCTCCAGGAACCCATGGCCTACAGGGGGAGACAGAGAAGTGAAGAGACCATTGCACTCCATCCTGCTCTGTGCTGGGACAGGGGAAACCACAGATTCCTGGGCCCTCTGAGGAGGAGACCCTCACCAGCTCTCACCTGGGGTGGGGTCACCAGATAAGGTGTCAGTGGACCTTAATGAGTGTCTTCTTTTAATTTTATTTTTAATTCACAAATAATGATTGTATGTTTTGATATATACTCATACTGTGGGATGATCGGATCGTGCTAATTAACAAATCCATCATTTCATATACTTATGTTTTTGTGGTGAACACATTTACAATCCACTCTTTTGGCAATTTTGAAATATACAACGTGCTATTATTTATTATAGTCTTAGTACTCTCTCCCTGCACCCCCCGCCCCCCACCCCTCACCCCAAGCTGACCCTGAGACCAGGACTTGGTGCAGGTAGCTTACGTGGGAGGTGATCCCTGGAAGCAAAAGTGAATGAGAGGGAACGTAAATCAGAAAGAACAAAAGCCGAGAAAGGGGCCTTAAAGGGCAGGTGACCCCTCTAGGCGACAGGTGGCAATTTTGTAGAAAGCATCTTAGCATTGTCCCCTCCAGGGACCAGGAAGCCAGGGCATTTCTACACATATTCTCTTCCCTCGCTGGCTGAGGACTGCCCTGAGGGTGCCAAATCTCTGGCATTTTCCACCTGCCTTATACAGTGCTGAGCTGGTGTATTAGTCTGTTCTCACACTGCTAATAAAGACATACCTGAGACTGGGTAATTTACCAAGAAAAGAGGTTTAATGGACTCACAGTTCCGCGTGGCTGGGGAGGCCCCACAATCATGGCAGAAGGTGAAGGAGAAGCAAAGTCATGTCTTACATGGTGACAGGCAAGAGAGCTTGTGCAGGGGAACTCCCCTTTATAGAACCTTCAGATCTCATGAGACTTATTCACTATCACCAGAACAGCAAGGGAAAGACCTGTCCCCATGATTCGGTTACTTCCCACCAGGCCCCTGCCACAACATGTAGGAATTATGGGAGCCACAATTCGAGATGAGATTTGGATGGGGACACAGCCAAACCATATCAGCTGGCTTCTGCCAAATGAAAACCTTGGGCAGAGGAGCAGAGGCATGAGGAGGTGGAGGCTGGACACTATGCGGCTGCTGCAGGGGAACCTGGAAGTGGCCAGGGAGAGCTGAGACCAGGCGCCAGCAGCATCTGCTACAGTGTGAAGAGGCACCAGCCAGAAAGAGCCAAGGATATCAGGAGGCCTTTCCAAGAAGAGGAAACAGTGTGAGCAGAGTCTGAGATGGAGAAAGAGTTGGGTGTGAGGGAGAACCACAGGCCTCTGGGTAAATCTAGACTGCAGCACTGAATGCAGGGACTGTCAGGAGCTGAAACTGAAGGAAAACTGAGCTAGCTTCTTCCACGATGGATTCATCCTCCTCCGATTGCATGGAGGGCTGTTTCTGGCTCATTTTCAGGAGGTGTCTATAGATCCTTTTCCAAGTTGTGTACTTCTCTCACCATCCCAAGACCCTTAGCAATCCAAGGACAGCCTTCTCTCAATAGGACCAGGCAGCTACTTGGAAGTCAATGGCCTTGAGGATGAGGCCAAGGGGGAGGGATTCTCTACAAAGAGGTGGCTTTCTCATCACCAGAACACATGCTAAGCAGGGGTGACCTTCATCCCTTGTACATGAGCTTCAAATTCTTCATCTATGAGAGGAGAGCCATTAGCACCCTCCTTTCAGGCTGATGGTGGGGAAGCACCCAGCATGGTGCTCAGAGAATGGGATTACTTCCCCTGGCTTGTGCCCCACTGCCCAGCGGTGACTGCAGGCTACTGGGAGTGCTGTGCCCACTTCCATAAAAAATAAGGTTGCGTGGCCAGGCACACTGGCTCATGCCTGTAATCTCAGCACTTTGGGAGGCCAAGGCAGGAGGATTGCTTGAGGCCAAGAGTTTGAGACCAACGTGGGATGAAAATAGTGAAAATATACCTCTACCAAAAAATTAGAAACTTAACCAGGAATAGTGACACATGCCTGTAGTCCTAGCTACTCGGGATGCTGAGGCAGGAGGATCCCTTGAGCCCAGGAGTTCAAGGCTGCAGTGAGCTATGATTGTGCCACTGCACTCCAGCCTGGGTGCCAGTAAGAGTGTAGCATTTACCTGGAGCTTCTGGGCTGTAAAACCTTTCCAGATAAATGGTTAATTTGTTAATTTGAAAATTTGTACACAGCTGATTATACTTCTAAAGGTCAAAATTGTAACTAAGGGTAGGAGGGCACTACCCAGATGAATTCAATTTCATTTCAATGAGAAAAAAAAGCAAACAAAAAGTGGACAGAGGACACATTGTGAGTCAGTTACTAACTAGGTCTACGGGAGAAACAGGAATGAGTACATCAGCCCCTGGCTGTCGAGACTCCTAAACAGCTGGGATTCAGCTCTTAACACAAACAAAGACAACACAGAGCAGGCTGTGGTGAGGACCATGCCAGAAAAAATGCAAAACGTCTCGGGGATTTGCATGTCACTGCTCAGGCTAATTGGGGCAGCCGCTCAGGGAAGGCTCAATGCATCCTGGTATCAGAGCACCACTTTTTCAGGCTGAAACCCACAAACAAAATAGAATTCATTAGATGTACAAAATGAAAGGACCTCGAGAGACCTTCCCAGAGGTTGATTCCTAACACAGAGGGTGGCATTCCACTGTCCCCTAAAAATACCCAGAGAGGCTGATTCTTTTAATTCTAAGTGAGCCCAGACTTCCCCAAATTCCCTCTGGTTCCATTGGTGGACATCCCCAGTGAGAGCCACCAATATCATCCACCAGTCTCTGTGCAGTCCTTTCATTGATGAGTCCATCGAGAGCTAGATCAGTGGCATGATGAGATGCTCACTCATTAATTCCTTCTAACAATCATTCATTCCCAGTGGTCTGTGGAATGATTGGCCAACCCTGAACTCTATGCTGGGAGCTACTGATTGAGCAATGAGTCAGACTCCATCTTCGTGCACAGGTAGCTTCAACAGACGAGTAAGCCAAGTAACAAAGAAGCCCACAGGGCAGAAGGATTGACTGTCCAGGCACGTCAGAGGAAGCAAGATAGGTGATAGCCACTGTGCAGGCTGTGGGGAGGATTCGCTAGTAAGAGGACACAGGAGACTTTTTGGGCAAAAGGAACTTTATGTGTAACATCTGCTGCTGAAGGCCTGGCTGGGTCATGTAGGATAAAGTTTGGACAAGGTAAGATACATGGAAATGCAAATTGACATTACCTGGAGAAAGGCTTTGACTGACAAATAAAGGCACTGGAAGGCCCTGTTGGTAGGAAAACCCCTTCATACCTGCCACCAAACCTCCATTACTGTCCTGCCACCGTGTTATACACCCATCTCCTCCTGACACTGGATCTAAGACCAACCCTGCCACGCATGCACTGAATCACATCCTCTCTGGCTACTCAGGGCCACAGGCTCTGGAATGGATAACAATGCAGTACTCATTTGTTGGTTAATTATTAAATGTCTTCTTCTCCTTCTCCCTTCTCTTCCTACAGTCAGCCCTCAATATCTGTGAGTTCCGCATCCATTCATTCAAATGACAACAGATCAAAGAACTGCATCTTTACTGAACATGTACAGACTTTTTTATGTCATTATTTCCTAAACAACACAATTCATAACAACTATTTCTATAGCATTTACTTTGTATTCAGAATTTTAAGTAATCTAGAAATGATTTAAAGTATATGGTGTATGTGTGTAGGCTCTATGCAAATACTACACCATTTAACATCAGGGACTTGAGCATCTTTCAATTTTGGTATCCTTGGGAGGTCCTGGAACCGATCCTTGATGGATACTGAGGGATGGCTACATAATTCTTCACTTCCTCATCTCGATGGACTTTCACTGTGTTTGCTCTTTACTTAGGGATTTCTTACCACTGGAAGCTCTGGTATGTGCCCACTAAGTAGGAAGGCAGATATGGATTACTGGACCATGCACTTTGGAAATCAGAATCTAGGCTTCATTTCTTGCTGTACCCTCAGCAGCTAGCCTAGGGCTGGCACAGAGTAAGAGCTTAATAAAAGTTTGTTAAATGAATAAATCAGAGAATGGATGAATGAATCACAGACACTTAGCTCATCTTCTATATCGTGTTCCAACTCTTTCCAACCACATGCTGCAATTGATGTCTATCAGCTTGATTTTCTCTGCCTGTAAATTTAGACACTTCGCCAACAGATCAATCATAAAAATATGTATTAAAAAGGAAAACACAGCAGTATACAAATGGCTTTCAAGACAATGGTTTGAAGACAGACATATCTGAATCTGGACTTGGCAGCATGACCAATTTTCTCTGGGCAAATCAATTGTTCTTCTAACGCTGATATATGGAGACCTCTATGGAGTAAGTATCCAGCATCTACACTCTAGGATCTTCAGCCCCACCAAGAAGGGTGGTGTCTGTAGCGAACTGAGTTTTCTTGGCAGCAAATGCTGAGATAAAAATCACAATGCACAAAGTTTATTGGGAATTGCTCTTAAGGCCTGTGAAACAGAGGGGAAGAAAGTAGGATTTGGCAAAAAAAAGAAGCTGAGTTACTCTGCAGTTCTAGCAAAGGCCTCAGTTTGACCCTATGGGGACTCTAGAGATTTGATGAACCTTTGGAATTGTCCTGAGTTGGGGTTTGGGGACAACTGATCTCTCCATGCTTCTTGGAGTAAGTGTTTTCTTAGCATCTCACAGGGTTCTTTCCAAGGAGCTAACTCTTGTATACCAGGAAAGTGTTCTCAAATCAATAAACTCCTCCTTGATCTCACACCCTAAAATCTCATCTCTTGCATATTCGCATATTCTCCCAGCTACTGCTGACAAAGGCTGACTAGATCTCTTAGTCTTTTAGTATATAGCTCTTTTAATATATAGCTTTCTCCTCTTCTCTCAGCATGCCCCAAGCATAAAGGGGAATAGTTCCTGGTTCCTAGCCTAGCTACGAGGGGGTTGTGGGGCAGTGGGTGTGGATCCTGAGGCAGCTCATGTTTTCTGGCAGAGGCAAGGCCTCTAAATCATCTTCAAGCAAAGAAGGAGTTTAGTACTTAATAGAGGCAAGTGGCCCAGAGGTCCAGGGGAGCCTGGAGATTGAAGATTTGGTGACCTTGGAAAAGCTAGCTGAACTGCCTAATTGGGGAGTTATACTTTCTTTGGAGCTCAAATATTCTGACAACTAAGTCCACAGCTCGGTCTGGCCTCTTGCTATAGAAGCTGGGAGCCTCTTTGTATGCTAACCAGGAGGTTCCTGGTTTTCATACTTAGCTCTGACTTACCAATTAATCACTCTCACCTTTTCATTTCCATTTTCCAAAATCTCAGTTGAGCTTAGCAATAACCACCCTATTCCACCCATATTTACTCTTTGCCCCATATTTATAAACATCTGATGCTTCACACCAGCTAAGGCATCGTCCTTCCCCTGGTATCCATCCCAGATCATCACTCATGAAAAGTCAACAATTATTCTGTTACGCACTTCTGGGGGCATCTGTGCTCCAACTAACCCCAGGAATAGAGTCCTCATTGCCAGACAATCAGTGGGTTATCCTGTCCCAGAATCTCATCTTAATGTCTCCTTTCTCAGACAGTCCTTAGAACCAGCTGTCACAGGCTAGGTTCTTCAAAGGAGATTCAGGTGGAAATTTGAACGCAAGAAGTTTATTCAAGAGAAATTGTGTAGGATAGACGGGGAAAACATGATTGAAGGGAGGGAGAAATTGTGTTGGATGTAAGCCCAAAATGGTCCCCTGCAAAGTAGCCTTCAGAGATGCCCCACCTGAAGGAAGAACCCCCGCCCCTCCATGAAGGTGGCATGACCTCTGGCAAGGTGATGTTGGAAAGGAGCTGATGCTAGCTGAGACGATAAGTTGTCAGTGCCTGGCAGGGCATCGGAGCAGTGCATTACAAGGCCCTCTCCTGAGGGCTCCTAAATTTGGGGTCCTGGCGCTGTTCCCTCTCCACTCCAGTAATGATCCAAGATTGAGTCACCCAAGGTGGAGCGCTTACCCCACCAACCTAGTCAGATACCCTCTTCTGAGAAATTTGGAAGTGGCAGAAAGTGGGAGTTGAGACAGGAAATCAGCTTCTGTAGGTGACTGGTTTTCTGTGCAATGTGCCAACCAGGGAGTCGCAGACAGCCAGGTTCTGCCCCACAGACAGCAGATGACAGAAAGCCTGTCTACAGAGGAAGAAAAGGGCAAAATAGACAAGCAGAGAGAAGTGGGAATAAGAATTAGAGGCCTGAGGTTTTTCTGGTCTCCACTTCCAAACCCTGTCTGAAACTCAGTTAAGTCCACAACATCAGGCTCTGTAAGACTTCTGTATTCTTGTAACAAATTAGTTCCAGTTGATATCTCCAATGCACCAAAAAATCCTAACAAAATATGAGGCACAGAGCAAACCCTTTGTTTTTATTTAGGTAAATGCTCTTTTCAAATATGCTTATTTGTTTGTTTCTCTTCAATCTTTTTCTTTGATGTAACAATAACCCCTTTTCTAGATATTTGTGTCTTTGATGGAAAATCCAATTATTTGAACAACTAAACAAATTGTGTTCTCTGATTCTCTGATTTGTCCTCCTGCTTATTGAGCCTCTCCCTTCAGGAAAAACTGTATGAAAGAGTGACAAGCCCATAAAATCTGGTGCAAGCAAAATTGGGTTCAATTCTCTGATTCATTTCTTTTTTTTTTTTGAGACGGAGTCTCACTCTGCTGCCCAGGCTAGAGTGCAGTGACTTGATCTTGGCTCACTGCAACATCCACTTCCTGAGTTCAAGCGATTCTTCTGCCTCAGCCTCCTAAGTAGCTAGGATTACAGGCACGCAATACCACGCCTGGCTAATTTTTGAATTATTAGTGGAGACAGGGTTTCACTATGACGGCCGGGCTGGTCTTGAACTCCTGACCTCAGGTGAACCACCCACCTCGGCCTCCCAAAGTGCTGGGATTACAGGTGTGAGCCACTGTGCCCGGCCTCTGCTTAACTTCTTACAAGCAATTTGACCTTGGTCCAGTCACTCAATGTAACAGACCCTTCATAATTACAACTACATAATGGTGATCATTGTATCTCTTGTAAGTTATTGCAAGAGAAGGAGCCATATGTGAGAAGTGCCTAGCAGGAGCTCAGAGAATAGTCATTATCAATGCAATTATAAATGATCATTATTCAAAGACTATAAGCAATCTGGTTCCCTCTTGCATTAGTCAAAGCCTTTTCAGTTGCACAATAGAGACCCTTCCCCCATTCCCTTAAAATATTTTCAATCAAAAGGAAAATAAAGTATCTGTTGGACATACAAGGTTCAAGGATGGCAAAATTCAGGATCTTGAACAGGTCCTCAAGACTCAGTTTCTCTACTTGCTCATCTGGCATGTTTATCTTTTTTTTAATTTTCATAGGTTTTTGGGGAACAGTTGGTATTTGGTTACATGAATAAGCTCTTTAGTGGTGATTTGTGAGGTTTTGGTGCACCCATCACCTGAGCAGTATACACTGAATCCAATTTGTAGTCTGTTTTCACTCACCCTCTTCCCACCCTTTCCCCCGAATCCCCAAAGTTCATTGTATCTTTCTTACGCCCTTGCATCCTCATAGCTTAGCTCCCACTTATGAGTAAGAACATATGATGTTTGATTTTCCATTCCTGTGTTAATTCACTTAGAATAATAGTCTCCAATCCCATCCAGGTTGCTGCAAATGGCATTTCTATCTTGCAGCTTCTTCCTCAAGCATCCCCCTCTGAATAGCCCTCGTAGGGACATTTTCTCCCATCAATCCCAAGAAATGTCTTTGAACATTTTCAAACCAATCCTCTGACCAGGGTGACTGGATTTGGACTGGGGTTAATGGACCAGGTTAACCCCACCATAACCACAGAGAATGGCAGAAGGAAAGGGGGAGTTTTCCAGGAAAATCAGAGTGTTCTAGTAGAAGAAAGGAGAAGTCATGGGTGAAACAATTGATGTCTATTTTATTCCCTTGCTGAATCTGTGTAGCTTCTTTATTCCCTGGACAGTGTATTCTCCACTGAGTGGTCTTTGAGTCAACCCTTTATCACAGAGTGCTTTCGCTCACACGGTAGAGAGGGCAACTCACTCATCTGCAATTTCCACTGAACGCTGATTCTAGGTGAAAATCACCATCAGTCAGGTACCAACTACGTTTCACATGGCCTTGTGGAGTAAAGGATTCCTCTTTTTGACGGTGAGACCAGCATTTTCACCCATGTAGTCTTGCCAAGACAGATGAGGGACCACCGCACATAAAGTGTCAGTGACCTAGCTATGCTGAATATAGAACAGACTATTTTATTCCTTAATCACAGTTTGATCAACAATATATTAGATCCTAGGCCTTTCTGGGAATGTCAAATGCCTAACGCATTCCTCAGTAATTATGAAGGCAAGGACTGTCAGCTTTTTTCTCCTTTACCTTTTTTCTCCTTTACCTTTTTTCTCCTTTTTCATGATTCCTTGACAGAGGCATGAAAGATCAGGGTCCAGAGCAATTCTGGAAATCATCAAATCCAACTTGGAAATGAGAAAATAGAAGCATAAAATGGGCAAGGAGCTTTGCAAAAGCCAAGCAACAAATAACCATTAGAGAATGAATTTAAATAAAGGATTCTTGGACTTCTAGTTAAGCATGTAATTTGGATGAGAAGAAAAACTACAGGAAACAATTAATTTAGGCTGACAGAGCTCAACTGCTAAGCAATAAAGCTCAGTTTTAGACATGCCTCTCCTGCCGACTGCTGAGGGGACTTTGTCTTCTATCATATGCCCCCAATTACAACTCCCTTGCCCTCCTCTTCATTGTACTGGGTGGCTATACTTTTCAAAAAGAATTGGAAATATTGAAGATCCACTCATACACTAGGAATCACAGGGTAATTTTTGCCTGAGCCAATCCAGCAAGTGACAGGACAGGGGAACCAGAATCTTAGTGTCTAATGAATGCCTAGATTAGGCTGAAACTAAAGACTCAAGCCTCATTCTGCTGTTAACATCAGCATCTCATTGTCATTCTCTACCATGCCTACTAGGTCTGGCACAAAACCAAACAGAGGATGAGTCCAGCCTTAAACACACTTGAAGTTTTCTGTTCACATTTCTTAAGAGTGGGAGTTATTTCAGATAGAGGAAGAAACCTAGAGGATTCTGGATTGAGGAAAGTAAACATTGTTGAAATGAATCCACTATTTTGGTTCATCCAGTTGCTGCTTGCATCATGGCAGAATTTGGCTAGATGTTCACCAGATCCTATTTCTTCCCTTGTACATGGTCAAACTGTATTTGTCAGATTATTTAAATATGAGCCACGAGATTGGTTCTGAACAATGGAATATGGGCATCCATATATCTATATCAGTTCCAGACCAGGCCCCTTAAACTTCCCACACAATTTTCCTTTTGATCATAGGGTGGCTGGATGCAGAGGATGGAGCAGTGGATTCCAAGGCTCTGAGAACATCTAAGCCACTAATTAAAAGGCCCCTGAATTACTGAGTTATCTGGGCTTGGAGAAAAGTCATCCACCACAACCACATTTAGTTTTATGTCAGGGAAAACAAAATTTTATTGTGTTAAGCCACTAAAATTTGGGGGTTACTTGTTATAACAATTAACATCAATTCCCCTAACACAGCCACCCAATCTAAGGCTGTGTTTATAAAATGAGTTTCACCCCAATGACAACACAGTTCATTGGCATCAAGAAAAAAAGCCCAAGACAAGGCTACAGCAGACACCTAGAAACAAACCATGGTCTGTGAACTTCTAGGAATCAACTGAATTATTGCTTCTATAGAAGTTTGGACTAGTGACCATAGATCAGAAGCCATGGGTTCGAATCCACCATACCCTCTGAATATCTCTCAACCCTGTGCAGGGTTCTTCATCCCCACTGCTGCTTCCTTGGGGCAGCCCATCATCATTGCTTGCCTGGACGATGGCAGGAGTGTCTTTCCTGCTTTCTCTGCCTCCAGTCTCCCTCTGCTATATTTTTCCCACACAGCAGTCATTATGATCTACCTAAAATTCATACGTGAATAACTGAAAACATTTCATTGCTTTGCAAAGAGAAAAACAATATCTTAATTTAGCTTGATGTGACCTGAGCATCGTGTACTTCTCCAGTCACAACACACACATATGCACACATGCACATGAATGCATACATGCATGCACACATATGCACATATGCACACAATCACATGAACACACACATGCACATATGCACACACACATGAGCACACACAGGCATGCACACATGCACACATGCACACGTGCACATGAACGCACACATGCATGCACACACATGCACATATGCACACATGCACGTATGCACACATGCACATGAGCACACACATGCATGCACACACATGCACATATGCACACTTGCATACACACACGCACACACACTCGTAATCATGCTTAATTTCTTTTTGTTATCTGTAGATGCCATAATTTTTTCTTTTTGTCTCTGGTTATTGCCCATTCTCTGTCCTTTGGTCTTAGACATTATTTCATCTCTTTCCTGTTTTCCTTCTTTTTCCCCTCAACTTCCTTTTTCCGCTGACCTTCCTTAGTTCTCCCATTGGAAGATTTCTCCCCCAGGGAGCCTTCCCCTATTCCCCGCTGGATGAGGTGTTCCTCAGATGCACTTTCCTGGCATTTTGAGGCAGGTTAATGGCCTGTCCCATCTTCAGGTGACTAAGACTCCCATGTGGCATGTAACATTTGAATCAATAGCAAGACACTTTTCTCCTCTGGGCTTCAATTTTCATGGCAGTGAAGACCACTTCAAATCCGCTGGAAGGATTCATTCAAGATAGTACTCACTGGCATTGCATGTATTGAGAGCCAGCTGTGTTCCAAGGGCTCCTGGAACACATGTGGTTTTACCTTGGTCAACCAGCCTTGTAAAGTAGATATTAATACCCCATTTTACAGGTGGAGAAGTTGAAGCTCAATGGAGTTAAGTGACTTGCCCAAGAGTACATAAAATGTTGTATAAAAAAACTTAGAATTTTGAATTTGGATCCATTCACTTCAAATCCTGGACTCTTTCAATTCAGCGCCTGAATAAAATAATGGCTAGGGAAGTATTTAAACTGATTAAGATAATAGTTACTATTATGTACATACTTACATTTGTGTATTTACACATCTGTTTCCATCTACTAAAGCAGAAGAACAAGGCCCCTGTCTCATTAGTCTTAGCCTAGCAGCTGCCCCAGATGCTTTCGAAATTTGATTAAATGGAAAAATTGAAGAAAAAGAAAGGAGTGGGGAGGTAAAAATTAACCCTAAGGCTCCTGGTACTACCATTCTGTGTATGAGGTGGGCTTAGAATTGTCATATCTTGTACTCGTATAATCTTGGCACTGCTCAGTGCAGTCAACTTCAATAATAATAATAATAATAATAATAATAATAAGGTATTCAAGTAGCTAATAGGGGAACTCTGGGTTTCGTGACCAAAAATATTTTTTTAGTGTAGTTCAATTTGCGTACCTGCTGAGGCTATTACAGGTTAGGGTGTTAAGAAGCAAAGCTGCTATTCTACCTATAGGTCATTTTCAAAACAGTTTCAGCATAAGCCAGATGGGAAGTAGGATATAAAGCCAGGCACCAACGAGGAAACCATCAGGCTGTCTGTGTCCAAGATGGGACAGCTAATATGTTAGCCCTGCCTTAGTGAAGGCCTCCTTGTAGCCTGGAGCCTGCCTTCTTAGGAAGGGTACAAACCTGGCGGGGGCAGACAGCCCTAGGGACATTCTGACCCAACTCCCCAGCTGATTTACAGTTTCCCTGGCCATTGTACTCATGACCAATGCTGAGATGTCAGTGTTTCTGTGCATCGGGTCACACCGCCTATCTTGCCATCTGAGCCAGGCGTGACTGTGAAGTAATGCAAGCAATTGTAAAGCAAACACACTGGGACTTGTTTACCCAAATAGGTTTCATGATCACAAAAACAATTTCCAGGCAGGAGTCACACGAGAGAAATAACCCCTTCTCAGTGTAGTCAGTCTTCATTCTGAACTTAAGCACTTTATCATTCTTCACAATCTTCCCCCAAATGACAAGACTCCCAGTGAGTTCAGGGTGTTTTTCAGAAAATATGGAACCAACTTCAAAAAAGATGAGTGTTGCTGAGGACCTTTAAAGGAATGTCCCCAGACCTGAGAGATGTGCTGTCCAGTAAGTAGTCACTAGCTACATGTGGCTGAATGCTTGTAAAATAGCTAGTATGAGTGAGAAAGTGAATGTTTAATTTTCTTTAATTTTAAGTACTTTAAATTTAAATCTAAAAATTGAAGCACAATAAAAGAGTCTGCCATGAACACAACTTTACTGAAAAATTTTAAGCATGTTTGGAGCAATGTGAATGTATGAATCTATTTTTGCAACTGCAAATTCTGAGATTACAATATAAATCCAGCACTTACAGTGAAAATTTAGCATCTGAATTGAGATGTGCTGTCAGTAAAATACTCACTGGATGTTACAGGCTTAATATGAAAGAAAGAATGTAAAATATTCATTAATAGTTTTTATATTGATTACATATTAAAATGATAATATTTTTAATATTGGGGGTTGAATAAAATACATGATTAAAATTAACTTCACCTGCTTTTTAATTTTTTTCAGTGAGGCTACTAGGAAGTAATAAAGTGCACATGTGACTCACATTGTATTTCTAGACAACACTGGAAATGCCAAAGGGCATTTCCAGACAAGACTGATTATGTTTTGAGCAACAACAGCTTTGTTGGAATAAATATTTAGCCTCTTGGAAGAACTTCTTAAAAAAAATGTTCCTTTGGATACATAAGGCAAAAGGTGGTGTCAGAAGTGTTTCCAGAACACAGAAGTTGCTGAACCTTAGAGAACGCCACCTTGGATAGTAGCTTTGAAATAGGGTTGTGATCCTTCCCCTACAGATTCCACTAACATTCAATTCTAACTACTACATGTAAGACACTTTAATGCTTCATTCAAATCATCAAAACAATTTTCGAGAGAGGCATGATGAATCTTATTTTATGGATGAGAAAACTGAGGTTTAACGAGGATGAGCTCTGCTGTGGAACTCATAAGAGATGGAACTAAGGGTGTGAGTCCAAGAACAATCTTCTTTCCACAACATGGCTATTCCTTCAACTATATTAGAGTTCCTCCAAGATTTAGGGAGATCATGTAAGATACAAAAATGCTAAAACTGTGCCCATAATTGCTGTTATTTGGACCAAACTCCCACCCTCCCCATGCTTAACAGACCCACGGATGTGTAAAGATTTGTTGTTTATGCGCCACTGTAAATGGAGAGCTCTCCCAGCCAGGGCTTCTGACTCTCCCAGGACACTCCCCATCACACCAGAGGGCTTCCTCCTAATGTAAGAAGAAACAGGCGGGCAAATGAAACAAACCACAAAACCCAACCCCATTTCTTTTTCCTAGCCCTGTGGTACAAATGCACGGAAATGAGATCCCATCTGCAGACAGCAGTAGGCAAGAAGTGAGAATCCTTGTGATTGAGCATTTGCATTGTGTAAATCCAAGTTAAGTTGTGTGGGTGAACTCATTGCATTCTCTTGCAATGGGCTGCCTGTGTAGAGACTCAGAGAAGAGCACTAAACTGGGAGCCATAGCATCATCATCATCATCATCATCATCATCATCATCATCATCATCATCATCGTCATCATCATCGTCATCAACAACAACATGGATGCTCTCTTACACCCATAAAATATGGCCAGCATTGTGACCTGTAGTTGACTGTAATCCCTTTGCTTTCCTCAATAGAATAGGATCAATTCTATTCATCCTTCACCTTCTTTGACTCCCATTCCCAGGCTGCAAAGTGCAGCTCCCCTTTGCCTTCCAACAGTACTCACTGCATTATAATTGTGATTATGTGGTGAGGCTACAGGTTACTGTAGGGCACAGAGTGGGTGTTAATAACCCATGTATCCTGGCACTGAAGCCAGGGTCCGAAACACAAAGCACCAAGCCCTGTAAGGATATTTATTAGTTGAAGTGACCTCGAGGTCAGGTGATGCCATGGGCAGGGTTGACTGGATTCAGTAGCTGGACTTGTTCCTGGGTCTCCTGACATCCAGGCTTGGCTTCTCACCAACTGATGAGGCCTGACCCTCTGCTTCTGGGTGTAGAAGTGTGATTATTTGGGCCCTTGGCAGTGCCAGGCTAGGCCCTTTGCTTCCTTCAGGATGTGAACCTTAGTAGGTTAGCTAGTCACATCTGCACTTCGTGTGATGTCAAGCAAATAGCTATGAAAGAACAAGAACAGTTTTCTAGGTCATCAGGGATTTATGAAAAGGTGACTAATCTTGGTACATTTCCTGATTGTGGTTTCAGCAATGTGGAGAGTTCAGTTATCTCTCAGTGAACAAAAAAGCAGAACCACAGACTCTGTTGACCATCCTAACTCACACCTTACCTCTACTATTCTCTACCTTTCTGCCTCCTAGAATCATTATTTACTCTGTGTTTTTGCACCCAAGAGCATAGATGGTGCTTGGGACAGTGAAATTGGGTAAGGCTGTGTACATTCAATTTGCTCCTGATCCTCTTCCACTCCTTTTTCTCCATGTTTCAAAACCCAATTTAGCACCTCACACCCATTAGGATGGCAAATAAATAAATAAAATAAGTGTTGGTGAAGATGTGGAGAAATTGGAATTGTTGTGCATTACTTGTGGGACTGTAAAATGGTAGCATTGCCATAGGAAACAGCATGGCCGTCCCTTAAAAAATTAAACATAGAATTTTATGCTTTGTATGATCCAACAGTTCTGCTTCTTCTGAGCATATACAGTAAAGAACTGAAAGTAGGATCTTAAAGAGACATTTGTATACCCATATCAATAGCAGCATTACTCACAGTACCCTAAAGGTGAAAGCAATCTGAGTGTTCATCACTAAGCGAACAGATAAGCAAAATGTGGTATATACGAACAAAGGAATATCCTTCAGCTTCAAAAAGAAAGGAAATTCTGACACTGCCACAACATAGATTAACCTTGAGGGTATTAAACTGAGTGAAATAAGCCAGTCACAAAAAATACAAATACTCTCTGATTCCGCTTACATATGATACTTAGCGTAGTCAAAATCACAAAGACAGAAAGTAGAAGAGTGGTTGCCAGGGAAGGAGAAATGGGGAGATGTTACTTACGGTGTATAGAGCTTCATTTTTGCAAGATGGAAAGACTTTCTGGAGAGGGTTGGTGGTGACATGTACACATCTGCCCCCTTGCCTCAATTGATGACAAGCCTGAAGGCTGTCCAGCTCCAGAGCTGCTGGTGGGACAGAGGCCTCTGATGCAAGTGTGTCTCAGTGTAACTTCTCCCTCAGGCCCAAACCTGCCTCCCTCACCACCCTAGCAGTGTTGTTCAGGACAGCACTCTCCAATGAAACCCCTGCAGACAATTCTCAGTCTCAGAGTCTCAGCCCTACACCTTCTTTTTTGTCTCTTTTTATACTTTGAGCTCTAGGGTACATGTGCACAACATGCAGACTTGTTACATATGTATACATGTGCCATGTTGGTGTACTGCACCCATTAACTCACCATTTACATTAGGTGCATCTCCTAATGCTATCCCTCCCCGCTCCCCCTACCCCACAACGGGCCCCAGTGTGTGATGTTCCCCTTCCTGGGTACAAGTGTTCTCATTGTTCAGTTCCCACCTATGAGTGACAACATGCTGTGTTTGGTTTTTTGTCCTTGCGATAGTTTGCTGAGAATGATGGTTTCCAGCTTCATCCGTGTCCCTACAAAGGACATTAACTCATCATTTTTTATGGCTGCATAGTATTCCATGGTGTATATGTGCCACATTTTCTTAATCCAGTCTATCATTGATGGACATTTGGGTTGGTTCCAAGTTTTTGCTATTGTGAATAGTGCCGCAATAAACATACATGTGCATGTGTCTTTATACCAGCATGACTTATAATCCTTTGGGTATATACCCAGTAATGGGATGGCTGGGTCAAATTGTATTTCTAGTTCTAGATCCCTGAGGAATCGCCACACTGTCTTCCACAATGGTTGAACTAGTTTACAGTCCCACCAACAGTGTAAAAGTGTTCCTATTTCTCCACATCCTCTCCAGCACCTGTTGTTTCCTGACTTTTTAATGATTGCCATTCTAACTGGTGTGAGATGGTATCTCATTGTGGTTTTGATTTGCATTACTCTGATGGCCAGTGATAATGAGCATTTTTTCATGTGTCTTTTGGCTGCATAAATGTCTTCTTTTGAGAAGTGTCTGTTCATATCCTTCACTCATTTGTTGATGGGGTTGTTTTTTCTTGTAAATTTGTTTAAGTTCTTTGTAGATTGTGGATATTAGCCCTTTGTCAGATGAGTAGATTACAAAATTTTTCTCCCATTCTGTAGGTTGCCTGTTCACTCTGATGGTAGTTTCTTTTGCTGTGCAGAAGCTCTTTAGTTTAATTAGATCCCATTTGTCAATTTTGGCTTTTGTTGCCATTGCTTTTGGTGTTTTAGACATGAAGTCCTTGCCCATGCCTATGTCCTGAATGGTATTGCCTAGGTTTTCTTCTAGGGTTTTTATGGTTTTAGGTCTAACATTTAAATCTTTAATCCATCTTAAATTAATTTTTGTATAAGGTATAAGGAAGGGATCCAGTTTCAGCTTTCTACCTATGGCTAGCCAGTTTTCCCAGCACCATTTGTTAAATAGGGAATCCTTTCCCCATTTCTTGTTTTTGTCAGGTTTGTCAAAGATCAGATGGTTGTAGATGTGTGGTATTATTTCTGAGGGCTCTGTTCTGTTCTATTGGTCTATATCTCTGTTTTGGTACAAGTACCATGCTGTTTTAGTTACTGTAGCCTTTGAAGTCAGGTAGCATAGTTTGAAGTCAGGTAGCATGATGCTTCCAGCTTTGTTCTTTTGGCTTAGGATTGACTTGGCAATGTGGGCTCTTTTTTGGTTCCGTATGAACTTTAAAGTAGTTTTTTCCAATTCTGTGAAGGAAGTTATTGGTAGCTTGATGGGGATGGCATTGAATCTATAAATTACTTTGCAGCCCTACACGTTTTTAAACCTGTTTTTGTTTTAAGGATTTTCTGCATTTTTGTTTCATGATGATATCAACTTGCCTTGAAATGAATTGCATTGAACCAAATGACATTAGACAGGGCAGCCCAAGAGGGGCTGGGAGTTGGAAACCAGGCATATTGAACCCAGCTGGGTAGGGGCAAGTGCAGGGACACAGCTGGTGAGAATGGCAGGAGCTCTGCAGACTTGCATTTCCCAGCTGACCTGTTGACTTTTGTCACCTTGATGCTCTCTTCAATGAGTACAGGCAGGATTTAGTAACACTGTCTTGTGGAATATTTGCATTAGGTCTGGGCTTTTATTCTTTCTCATTTCCCAGACGAGGAAGTTAACAGTGTAGTTCACTGTCCCAGGCAGGGCCCAGGGCTTAGAGGTGGGTCAAGCTGGCTCCTCCTCAGAAAGAATCTCAGTCTGTCTTGCAGGCAGAGGTCCGGAGATTCCTAAATATGGAGAACACAGGTCCTTCCAGGGGCAGGCAGAATGGGAGGGGAAGCTGCAGAGCAAGCTGCACACACACATTAACCAGCAGACAGGGCCTTTTTACACCATACACAGACACACACCAGAGTGCACTCTCATTGCGTACTCAGATCCACATGAATAAGACACACTCACACCCACATCTAGGCTCATGCAAAGATGTGCATACACAGCTGAGAATGCATGTGTACTTTTAAGCATAATCAAGCCCACATATTCACACTGACACATGGAACACACTCATTTGAATGCAAACTCACATTTGCTTACAAGCATGTGCATACACACACACACACTCACACACACATGCACACACATATGCATGCATGCACACACACGCACACACATGCACATGCACAAACACACACATGCACACACATGCACACACACACGCACTCATGCATCCACACCTGCACACACATGTGCACACACGTGCATGCACACACACCCGCATGCACACACACAAACACACACGCACACACGTGCACACACACGCACACACATGCACATGCACAAGCACACACATGCACACACACACGCACACACACACTCATGCATCCACACCTGCACACACATGTGCACACACGTGCATGCACACACACACGCACGAACACACACACACACGCACACGCACATCCTTCATAGTAAATGTTCCATCCTGACTTCTCGGTGCAGACCTCATCAACCTTCTTGGTTTCATCCTTTCATTTGCAAAAAGGGAAAGTGTAAAAAGGAATGTAACATGTTCTCTTACCAGTAAAATCCTGGAAAAATACATTCCCTGGAATGAAAAAAATGTCCATATTGATGATTTGCATTTGTGATGTTGGAGTCTGTGCTGGATTCAGTTTAAGTGCCTCCCTGGATACACTCAGCTGTGTTTTTTTTTTTTTTTTTTGAGGTTACTGATGAACATTCAGGCAGATTTCTGCAATCAATATAATTTATGTAGGCTGTAGAGAGGAGGTTTTCATTTTTATTGAATAGAGAATCTAGAGTTATGTTGCCATCTTTTGGGAAGGGGCCATTCCCTGAATGGTGTCCCTCCCTCTCAGCCGGTCATGCCAACCTGGACCTGCATAAGGTCAGTGGGCAAGCTCAGAAGCATCTTGCCTTACAGTTCCTGTGCCTCTCCCATCCTGGCCTGCACATTCTTCTCTCTCTGGTGTTCCCTGCTGCTGAGGTGCAGGATTTCACAGACCCACTGCTACCTGGCCAGGCCACCCTCCGAGTTCCAAGAAGGCAGGTGGTTTGCCCTAAAATGACTCCACAGATTTTTGGGATATAGTTTCTCCAGAGGCTGCCAGAGGGATCGGGTGCGGCAACTGGGAAATGCAAGGGTGCTGATGTCCTATGAACTTTGACTGATTGGAGACCTGAGCTGAGGAGTCAATTCCCCCTTTCTCCCTTATGATACACTGTCTAGAGATTTGCATGGATTCTCTGAAGATATCTTGCTTGTTATGAAGCTAAGGCGAAGTCAATGCCCACTTATATTTTATCTTCCTCCTTCAATGCCTCGCAAAAGATTCTGCATCGATAAATCCCCATATAGCTTACCTTCTGTATATATCTCAACCTTCACTTACATACTTCTAGAGACAAGGAGCTCACCACCTCTCAAGGCAGCTCTTGCACTGCTTGAAGAGTTTTGTCAGTTAAAATATCGTTCTTTAGAATTGTCATCTGTCTTCCAGAATGTCTTTCCTTTAGCAGACCTATATCAGTGCTCTGGGGTTCCACAGAACCAATCCAGTTACTCTTTGCATGCAGTCCCCTCTGGTAATCAGGCACAGTTCTAATTGTCTGCCCTGAGGATTCTCTGCCCCAATCTAATATAGTCCAGACAGAGCCCCTGGGCCGCATGATCTGGTAGGTCAAGTTTGTCCAACTCATGGCCCACAGGCCACATGCAGCCCTGGACAGCTTTGAGTGCAGCCCGACACAAATTCGTAAACTTTCTTAAAACATTATGAGATTTTTTTTTTTAGCTCATCAGCTACTGTTAGTGTTCAGTGTACTTTAGTGTGGCCCAAGACAATTCTTCTTCCAATGTGGCCCAAAGAAGCCAAAAATTGGACACCCCTGTAGTAGGTTCTGTAGATACAGATGTGAATACAACTTGACTCCTCTTCTTAGAGAACTTATGATACACAAGTGGAGACAGACACTGTATTAGTTTTCACACTGCTATAAAGAACCACCTGAGACTGGGTAATTTAGAAAGAAAAGAGGTTTAATTGACTCACAGTTCCACGTGACTGGGGAGGCCTCAAGAAACTTAAAATCATGGTGGAAGGGGAAGCAAGCACATCTTACCATGGCAAAGTGGGGCCAGGGGACCACCACACACCTTTTTAAAAAAAAAAAATACTTCAAGTTCTGGGATACATGTGAAGAATGTGCAGTTTTGTTACATAGGTATACGTGTGCCATGGTGGTTTGCTGCACCTATTGACCCATCCTCTAAGTTTCTTCCCCTCACCTCCCAACCCCAAAAAGCCCTGGAGTGTGCTGTTCCCCTCCCTGTGTCCATGTTTTCTGATTATTCAACTTCCACTTATGAGTGAGAACATGCAGTGTTTGGTTTTCTGTTCCTGTGTTAGTTTGCTGAGGATGATGGCTTCAGCTTCATCTATGTTTCTGCAAAGGACATGATCTCATTCCTTTTTATGGCAGCATATTATTTCATGATGTATATGTACCACATTATCTTTATCCAGTCTATCATTGATGGGCATTTGGGTTGGTTCCATGACTTCGCTATTGTAAATAGTGCTGCAAAACATATGTGTGTATGTGTATTTACAGTAGAATGATTTACATTCCTTTGGGTATATACCCAATAATGGGATTGCTGGGTCAAATGGTATTTCTGGTTCTAGTTCCTTGAGGAATAGCCATACTGTCTTTCACAATGGTTGAACTAATTTACATTCCAACCAACAGTGTAAAAGTGTTCCTATTTCCCCACAGCCTTGCCAGCATCTATTGTTTCTTGACTTTTTAATAATTGCCATTCTGACTGGCATGAGATGGTATCTCATTGTGGTTTTGATTTGCATTTCTCTAATGACCAGTGATGATGAGCCTTTTTTCATATGTTTGTTGGCCACATAAATGTCTTCCCTGGAGAAGTGTCTGTTCATATTCTTTGCCCACTTTTTAATGGGGTTGTTTTTATCTTGTAAATTTGTTTAAGTTCCTTGTAAATTTTGGATATTCGACCTCTGTCAGATAGGTAGACTGCAAAAATTTTTTCCCATTCTGTAGGTTGCCTGTTCACTCTGATGATAGTTTCCTTTGCTGTGCAGAAGCTCTTTAGTTTAATTAGATCCTATTTGTCAATTTCAGCTTTTGTTGCAATTGCTTTTGGCATTTTCATCATGAAGTCTTTGCCCATGCCTATGTCCTGAATCATATTGCGTAGGTTTTCTTCTAGGGTTTTTATGGTTTGGGGTTTTAACATTTAAGTCTAATCCATTTTGAGTTAATTGTTGTGTAAGGTGTAAGGAAGGGGTCCAGTTTCAATGTTCTGCATATGACTAGACAGTTTTCCCAGCACCATTTATTAAATAGGAAATCCTTCCGCCATTGCTTGTTTTTGTCAGGTTTGTTGAAGATCAGATGGTTGTAGATGTGTGGTGTTATTTCTGAGGTCTCTGTTCTGTTGCATCAGTCTATATGTCTGTTTTGGTAAAAAGTACCACGCTGTTTTGGTTACTGTAACCTTATAGTATAGTTTGAAATCAGGTAGCATTGTTTTCTCCAGCTTTGTTCTTCTTGCTTAGGATTGTCTTGGCTATATGGGGTCTTCTTTGATTCCATATGAAATTTAAAGTAGTTTTTTCTAATTCTGTGAAGAATGTCAGTGGTAGTTTGATGGGAATAACACTGAATCTGTAAATTACTTTGGTCAGTATGGCCATTTTCACAACAATGATTCTTTCTATCCATGAGCATGGAATGTTTTTTCATTTGTTTGTGTCCTCTTTTATTTCCTTTAGCAGTTGTTTGTAGATCTCCTTGAAGAGGTCCTTCACATCCCTTGTTACCTGTATTTGTAGGTATTTTATTCTCTTTGTAGTGATTATGAATGGGAGTTCATTCATGATTTGGCTCTCTGATTGTCTACTGTTGGTATAAAGCAATGCTTGTGATTTTTGCACATTGATTTTGTATCCTGAGACTTTGCTGAAGTTTCTTATCGGTTTAAGGAGTTTTGGGGCTGAGACGATGGGGTTTTCTAAGCAAAAAAAATCATGTCATCTGCAAACAGAGACAATTTGACTTCCTCTCTTCCTATTTGAACACCCTTTATTTCTTACTCTTGCCTGATTGCCCTGGCCAGAACTTCCAACACTACGTTGAATAGGAGTGGTGAGAGAAGGCATCCTTGACTTGTACCAGTTTTCAAAGGGAATGCATCCACCTTTTACCCATTCAATATGATATTGGCTGTGGATTTGTCATAAATAACTCTTATTATTATGAGATATGTTCCATCAGTACTTAGTTTTTTCAGAGTTTTTAACATGAAAACATGTTGAATTTTAACAAAGGCTTTTTCTCCATCTATTGAGACAATCATGTGGTTTTTGTCTTTGGTTCTGTTATGTGATGGATTACGTTTATTGATTTGTGTATGTTGAACCAGCCTTGCATCCCAGTGATGGAGCCAACTTGATCATGGTAGATAAGTTTTTTGATGTGCTGCTGGATTCGGTTTACCAGTATTTTATTGAGGATTTTCACATAGAAGTTCATCAGGGATATTGGCCTGAAGTTTTCTTTTTTTGTTGTGTCTCTTCCTGGTTTTGGCATCAGGATGATGCTGGCTCCACAAAATGTGTTACGGAGGAGTCCCTCCTTTTCAATTGTTCGGAATAGTTTCAGAAGAAATGGTACCAGCTCTTCTTTGTATCTCTGGTAGAATTTGGCTGTGAATCTATCTGGTCCCAGGCTTTTTTTGGTTGGTAGGCTATTAATTACCACCTCAATTTCAGAACTTGTTATTGATCTATTCAGGGATTCAGCTTCTTCCTGGGAGGGTGTATGTGTCCATCCATTTCTTCTAGATTTTGTAGTTTATTTGCATAGATGTGTTTATAGCGTTCTCTGATGGTAGTTTGTATTTCTGTGGGGTCAGTGGTGATAGCCCCTTTATCACTTTTTATTGTGTCTATTTGATTCTTCTCTCTTTTCTTATTTATTAGTCTACCTAACAGTCTGTCTATTTTGTTAATTTTTCAAAAAACCAGCTCCTGGATTCATGGATTTTTTGGAGGGTTTTTCATGTCTCTTTCTCCTTCATTTCTGCTCTGGTGTTAGTTATTTCTTGTCTTCTGCTAGCTTTTGGATTAGTTTCCTCTTGCTTATCTAGGTCTTTTAATTGTGGTGTTAGGGTGTTGATTTGAGATCTTTCTAGCTTTCTGATGTGGGCAGTTAGTGCTACAAATTTCCCTCTTAACACTGCTTTAGCTGGACCACCATACACTTTTAAACCATCAGATCTCATGAAAACTCACTCACTATCATAAGAAAGCATGGGGAAACCACCACCATGATCTAATCACCTCCCACCAGGCCCCTCCCTCCACATGTGGGGATTACAATTCGAGATGAGATTTGAGTGGGGACACATAACCAAACCATATCAAACACTAAAAGAGACTCTTTCAATATTTTAGGGAAGATGTCTTTCCTATCTTAGGGAAATTGGGAACAGAGAAAAATTCGGGGTTCTATAGGAGTACAGAGGAGCAGTAACAACCCAGCCTGGAAAAATGGGAAAGACTTCTTGGAGAAAGAAAAGTCTGGGATTTGAGCTGCCACAGGTGATTGTATTTGTTGTGCCCTGCACAGCTCCAGCCTTCATTGATGGCCTTCCTGGAGTGAGGCAGTACACGGCCTGCTCTACCTGACGCAGTATCCTTAGGTCATTCTGGGGAAGTGAGGATAATCAGGCAAAAAGGAGGGAGAGCTGAGTAGACAGAGTTGAGCAATGACACTTGCTCAGGGAACTGCACATCTTGCTGTGTGCCCAGGGAGTAAATTTGAGGGTGTAAGTAGCCAGAAATGATGCTGAAGGAGTGAGGCAAAGCTGGAAATCACCAAGGAGGATCCAGGCAGTGGTGTGCTGGCACCTGCTTATACAGGCTTGTGAGAAGCAACCATGTACCTCTCTTTCCCAACTCCTTGTTAATGACTAACATTGCTTGTTTGAAGTCAGCCATGGTGGGAATATTTACAGCATGGAATACTATAAATCATGCCATTTTTCCTTCCCTAGAGAGCCAATTGTTAAACATTTACCATCACAACACTTGTTGTCACTCCTCAAAAAGCTTGGTTCCCAAATCCTTGCAGGGCTGAAGATGGATCTCTGGACTCTGGAATCAATCCATTTCAACCTAGCCTGGACTCTATGCTTCCAGCTGGACCTTGTTTGTCTCTGACCACAATTCACTAACCAGAAGGTTGTGCATTTCCCCAGATCCCATACCTTAGCTTGAAGAATTCCAGATGGCCCTCTGCACTGTTTGGTTAGGGATCTGGGATTGTTTATATACGCACTGAGGGGGATGGGAGGATTTCTTTGTAACTGGAGTCTATTCCTCCTGCATGGTTAACTGCCTAAGAAGCAGAGATCAGAGCCCTTTGCTGTATAATTGACCACGGACATGCTCTGGGTAATAACCACAAATGCTTAGTTCTTTCTGCGTGCCAGACACTGTTCTAAACACATTAATTGTATTAACTCAGTTAGTTCTCATAAGGCATGAGGTAGGTATTTTGCATCACAGAGAGGGAATGTTACTTGTCCAAGAACACACAACTGGCAAGAGGGAATGATGAGATTGGCGTTCAAGCAGGCAGCTTTTGGTATTTATGTTCTTTCCTAGTGTAATAAACTGAATGAAGCAGGAAGTCATGCTTATTACTGTTAGCATCAGCAACTGCATTCTAAAATACACTAATATTGGGTATTTATTGGGTACATACCACGTGTCAGAGCCCTTGTATATGCCATCTTAATCCATCTTCACACCATCACCAATTAGTAATGTATATTAAACACTTGTTGGCTGTGGGTCAGCAGCCATTTCTTTCTCTGGTAATAGCACCCTGAATTGCTTTTCAGAAAATTACTGATCTGTTCTTGATTGATGTCTTTTGGTGTAGCTGACTTCTTCCTCTTCTCAGTGGGCAGGTGAGCAGGGCATAAGCCAATCATGCAGCCCAACCCACTGGCCCCAGGGACTAGGCACAGAAATAGGCACAGGATCAAATTCAGAGCAAGGAAAATTAGACCCAAGATCTGTGCTCGAAATAAGGGAAAGAAAACAGATTTATTTTCTACCAGACTTGAGTCTAGGAAGAGAGATGGAGGCCTTGAGCTATCAGCCATCGTTTGTGCTATGGAAAATTTAACTTAGCCTCAACATTTAAGAACAAGAATGGCTTTGCCATTCCAAGAACTGTATTATAGGAAGGAAGTAGGAAAACCCTCACAGACACGCCCAGAAATAATGTTTTATCAGCTACCTGGGCATCTCTCAGCCTAGTGAAGCTGACACATAAAATTAGCCATCACAAAAGTTATCACAAAATTTGTCTGGAGGAGTGTAGCATTGAACACCTAGGAAGAGGTCCCAGTGTTCACCCCAGGGAATACAATATTAATCATCTCTGTGTAGCTGGCATTTGAACTTTCAGAATGTGTGATATGAGGTTCTGTTTATGACAGAGGTTGATTTCCTCACTCACCAGCATGCCACGTCCAAGAGCAAAGCCAACCTGCAGGAAAGGAGGGCTAAGGGACGGAGACAAAGTGGGTCACAGCAACTCATGTGTGCTCCCAGACTAAGCCACATCCAGGCATTTCAGTTTCAAGAGACAATATATCCCTCTTTTGCCTAAGTCATCTCAAGTTGGGTTTTCTGTCCCTTACAAGCAAAGTGGTGCTGACTAACCAGACTCTCATTATTATCCTTGTATTATAGCAGAAGGAACTGAGGCTCTGAGAGGTTTCTTTTCTTTTTTTCTTTTTTTTTTGAGATGGAGTCTCGCTCTGTCACCCAGGCCGGAGTGCAGTGGCACGATTTCGGCTCACTGCAACCTCTGCCTCCCGGGTTCATGCCATTCTCCTGCCTCAGCCTCCTGAGTAGCTGGGACTATAGGCGCCCGCCACCACGCCCGGCTAATTTTTTTTTTTTTTTTGTATTTTTAGTAGAGACAGGGTTTCACCGTGTTGGCCAGGATGACCATGGTCAATCTCCTGACCTGGTGATCCGCCTGCCTCAGCCTCCCAAAGTGCTGGGATTACAGGTGTGAGCCACTGCGCCCAGCCAAGAGGTTTCTTGAGTTGGCCAGGACCACAGATAGAATGCTTGGCCTGGCCGGGATCCTCTCTAGTTCCTCTGACTCTACAGCATTCTTCATTCAGCAATCCTTGCTGCCTCAGCACTTGCCTTGTCCTCGCTGCTGTTGGAGACTCCCCATGCAGCATTCCCCTCTGTCTCTGATCAGCCCCTTCCCTTCTATGAGACCCTGTACTCAAGCATTGGCACATCATTCATTCATTCATTTATTCATCAGAGATTTAATGTCTTAATGTGGATTAGGTATCATGATGGGGTTTTTAAGAGATATAGAAGCAATTAGGAAGAGTCAATTTCTCTGAATTCTTAAACAATCTTGTCCAGTCTCCCCTCCCACTTCCCTGGGACTAGCCCTGCCCATAGGTGCACCATGACCTTCTCACACCTCTCAAGCACCACAGCCTTTGAAGGCATTCATACACTCCTACTTTCTCAATCCCATTCCTCCACATCTCCACCTGGTCTACTCCTCTTCATCCTGAAGCCCCAGCTCTCTGGCTGCCCCTCCAGCATCTGCCAGAGTGAGCCTGTGTCTCTAAGGTTGCTGTCTGCTGACTTCTCTGTTTCCATCTGTTGTTCCCACTGGATTGGACAACTGGAAAGCAAGAACTACATCTTGTCCTCCTGTGCCTAGCAGAAAGCAGGGTTCCTAGGAGGTTCAACCAAAGTTGATTGAATGTTCCTTCAGAAACATTAAAGTTACCCTTTCTCCTTATCATGAAATCAGGTCAGTCTAAATTTCAATGCTTCATTTAGAAGTTGCAATGCACATGTCCCTAATGAAATGTTCTTAAATTCTCATGTTGTGCTAATTCAGCTTGGCCCTTCCAGGGCTGGCTGTCACCAGAATAATAAGCTTCTAGTAGAAGTTCCTAGAAGACAGAGCTTGTCCTCTCTTTACCTTTAACTCTCACCATGTATCGCCCTTCAGCACTCAGCTCCTGCCTGCCTGACAGTCCTCTCTAGGTGTGTCTGAGGCTCCTCAAATATTTGCATTCCCTGTCCCTGTCTGTGATGTTCCCCATGCCCCACACCATCATACCTGGAAATGATGGGACACCGAGCCCACCACAGAAACCAAACCAATCCCTCTGGGTAGCAGGTTGCTTGCTAAATGCCATAACCACTCTGATAGTTTACTTGCTCACTTTTACATTACTTTTTTAACCTTCAAAAATTAATTCTATTTCACAACTAGAAGAATAGCTGTTTGATTTGGAAATTGGCAGAAATCCTTTCTCCCTGATGAGAATCTGCTTTGTAATTTTATATCCTGGAAGATATTAGCTCAAATTACTACTTACTAACACCAGAAACTGGAGGGCCTGGCCCTACTCATCTGTGCAACCTCAGGAAGCCGAAGACCTTCTCAGAGTCTCAGTTTCCTCATGCATCCAGGGAAGGTGTGGATAAATCAAATATCTCTCTTGCTGTTTACAGGCATTGTGCTCAAGGCTGAGTACCCTCTCATTTCATTCTACAACATCCACTTAAAGGAGATATTATTATTTTCCCTATTTTGCACATGAAGAGGCTGAGGCTTGTGTTGTTAAAGTAGTTTGCGGGCAGTCACACCTGTTAAAATGGCAGAACTAGGATTTGAAATCAGGCATACCCAACCTTGCATCCTAGTTCTTAACCACCACCAACAGGGAGATCTAAGATCTTTGCACCTCAGCCATTTCATGATTCTACTGCAGATGAAAATAAATGTCCCTCCAGTGCTCCCTTATTCTCTGGACTTGTTATTACAGCATTCCTTACAATTATTCTTTTAGAAATAATCATCGTAATTAAAAGATAACCTCTGTGATGTCTCATTTATCTCTGTTTCTCAGCAGCCATCACAGGATACATGAACACATACATCTCAGTTCCATTATGGTAGGTTCAAAAGGGTTACAGTCATTAGGAAGGAGAGGAACTAACATGTATCGAGCCCCTTCCATATGCCCAGCACCACAGGAACACCTTCTGGCATTCAGTTTCATGTGATCCTTTCTGAAATCCTGTGAGCCCAATACTAATAATCCCTAATGCTGCAGGCGAGGAAGCCCCAGAGCTACAGCTGTCCAAGGCAGCACAGCCAGGGAAAGGAGAGCTGAGCTCTGCACCTGTGTCCTCTAAATCCAATTGCAAAAGTTCATTCAGTAAAACATGGAAATTTAAGGAATAAAAGAGAAAACCTATAAAATCCACAGATAAGAACTATGTAAAAACCAAAGGAAAGGGAAAGCATTGGCATTAAAACATTCACCAAGATTCCAGGAAACAAGAAAAATCAACAGATGACATAGTTGATCAGGAAAAATGTCCTTGAACATGCTTTTATTGCAGAGACTGCTGCCTAACACGTGTAGATCGAAACCCTGGGAACTGAAGCTACTGAAAGAGAGCTGTTTAGTATGCAGGAAACTCAGTTTTGTGGAAAGGAAAGGGCTTTTATCTCATCAAATACATTCAAAGAGCAAGCAGAAAGTGGCATTTAACAAGAATTGAAAATACAGGAGTCCTGTGCTACAAAGGGACAGTATCAAATTGTTATTGCTGTGTAACAAACCACCCAAAGGTTGAGTGTCTTAAAATTACATGCATTTGCTTAGCTCATGTGGTTGTGGGTCAGTTGAGCAGCTCTGTGGGTCTGGGCTGGGTTGGGCTGATCTCAGTTGAGCTCACTCCAAATCTGCACTTGCTGGGAGGTCTGTTAAGACCTAGCTAGTCTAGGATAGACCTTGGCTGAGAATTCCATCTCCACGCAGTCTCACGCTGCAGCAGGCTAGCTCAAGCTTGTTCACATGGCAGCTAGGCAAGTACCCACGGCAGGAAGCAGAAACACAGGGCCTCAGTAACCTAGGTATGAAACTGTCCCACTAGTTCTATCATATTTCATTAGCCAAAGCAAGTCACCAGGCCAGCCTCAATTCAAAGTGTGAGATAATAGGCTGCACCTTCTGTTGGGAGGAGCTGCAAGTCCTGTGGCGAGGAATACGGGTACAGGAAGGGGGAAAATTGTGACCATTTTTTGCTGAGTTGTACCATGAAGACATCAGATATATAAATTCACTGATCCTGAAGAAGGTTAGAGATTTATCCAGCATCACAGAACAAGTTATGATCAGAGCCCAGAATACAGCAGGAGAGTTATAGCAAATGAAAATATATTTAACACCTACTTGGTACCATGTACTGTAGCAGGGCTTTATATACTGTATCTCAGTTCATCTTCCTGATAACCCAGTTAGCAGCTTCTGTTCCTGTGTGTGTATAAACATCTGGCGTTTTTGCTGTCCAACAGGCCTCCTCTGCTTTCTTTGATAGTAACAACTCAATTTTCCTTCGAGAAACCATGGTTCTTTCACATTCTCTTTATGAGATTTAATAGGGTTGACCCCTTTCCTGGCCCCAAAGAGAGCTGAGAGCTTATAAGCTGGGCCGTCAGAGAACTCCATCTCTCTAGACAAGGGTCTACACTTGGGCATATGACCCAAGCCAAATTAGTCAAAATCAGCCAGAAAAATTCTGTGTAACCACTGGAAGATAGTTTTCTCTCTCAGTGGACTGCCATTTTAAGGATGCTAGAACCTAGAGCTGCTGGGACCTTCTTTGCACTTCTCAGGGAGAGACTATCTGAAATGGAAGCCAACTCAGACACACCCAAGGGAGAAGGACAAACTCCCAGTGCAAGTCATCAGTGAACCCCAGGATAGAGACATGCCTGGAGCCAGCTTCACTGTGACATTCCTGGTCTTCTAAGGCAGTTCATTAAGCCAGATTGAACTAGGTTTCTGTCATTAGCAACCAAGATCATGAGTAATAAGCCAATTTAAAATGGGCCTTTATGCCTGATCTTGTGGCGCTTGACTCTGTAAGGAGAAAATAATAATAATAATCAACCATACATTCTCTGCTCTTTAAGCACTTCCTATTTTATTGGAGAGAAAACAATAATATGCATGAGTCATTGCAGAGAGAGAGAGAGAGAGAGATCTCCGTTTTCCAAAACTTCATTTCTTTAGAAGTCTATACCATCAGATCCCTGTCCTCCAGTGCTCTTTGTGTTGGCATATACTAATACATCACGTGTCCCATACTTCCCTCTTCATCTATCTCGGGGACCATAGCTTCTCATTGGAATCACTTCCTCTAAAACACCTTGAACTCTTTTTCCCCACCTCTGTCATTCTTACCTGGTCAAGCCCAAACTTCACTAAGTCATTCTTCACCCAGGCAGTGGCCTACACTTGATCAGTTGAATATTACTGAAGGCAAACACACCAGCTTGCTGACTCTCCATTAGTGTATTCTTTCATGGTTAACATTGGGTCTTGGCTCGTTGTCTTCCTTTTCTTCAATATTATCATGATTCATGAAGACTTATATATCCATATGTGATCCATCAAATCACCTTTGCCTCACCTCCAATAATCTACCCTTTATCTTCTCAGCTACACAATTTTATGGTCATATCCTCGACCTTGTTACCATAACTGCACCCATCTGACATTCTATTCCAAGCCACTAACTCTTTATTACCTCCTATTACCTAACTAGTGTACCCATTGCAACAATTTTTGAAGAATTCATTAACCTTACCAATCTATTATTTTAAGTACCTCATGTGCACCCTCACTTTTCTCCTTATCTATCTCAAGGACCATGGTCCATGAATGGAATCACTTCCTTGAAAATACCCTCAGCTTCTCTGTCTTCCTCTCTCTCTCCATCATTCTTACCTGATCAGAGCCCACTACTCATTAAATCACTTCTTCATTCATGTAGTGGCCCACACTTCAGAGACATAAAGAGGGAGAGAGAGAGAGAGAGAGAGAGAGAGAGAGAGAGATTGCAATAAAGGGCTGAAAAATCATTCACTTAAATACAAATACTGAAAGCCAACACTGAGCCAAGCTCAGGGACAACCCCAATTCCAAACTGTAATAGCAATCCCAGATTCTATTTTTGTAATGGTCAACAGACATAGAATCAGTACTTTGCACAGTCTTGAGAGGTGAAGCAGGTATCCTCTTTGATATCCAATATTGCTGGAGGAAAACACACTACCTTGCTGACTGACCTAACTCTAAATTCAGGGTAACAGATTTCAGACAGCATGCAAAATGTTCCTGAGTTCCTGCCACTCTTTCTACTTTCCAAAGTGATGATCTTTTAAATCTTCTTCTCTCTTACTGAGCCCCTACATCCTTATGTCCCCTCCTCCACATCATTCCCAAATTGTGACTTTGCTTGCTACTTTATGTGTGTGTGTGTACCTTATATTCACTGAGAATACAAAAAGAATTATACAAAACCCCATTCATCTTCCCTTCACTCATCCCAACCACCTACTCACATCCTCTCAATATTCCCTCTTCTTATGAAAAAAAGTGTCTCTGATCCTTACAGGTAAAGCCTCCACTTGTTTTTGTAGACATCATTCAACCTCATCTACTCAAGGACTTTGCTCCTGTTTTTATATCCTCTTTCTCCTGTCTTCATGCTAAGCCATGCCTTCTCTACAGAATCATCCCAATTAGCATACCAAATGTTCTATCATCTCTATAATTTAGAACAAATAAAACAAACAAAAATCTTCTTTGCCTCTATAGTACTTCTAGCTCCATCCCATTGATCCATTTCCCTTCACTGAAGGGTATTTGAAAATTGTGTGTCCATCTTCACTGCTCACCTTCAGTCCTCTCCTTTGTTCATTTTGATTGGGTTTCTGTCCTTATGACCAAACAAAGATTTTTTTCCTGTATGGTCTCCAATAATCACTTAGCAGAAGTTGACCTGGCTGATCACTTCCTCTTTCAAGAATCATGTCCTTCTGCCCTTCTCTTGACTTCCATCATGCACACTTCTCAAATATCCCCCCTAACTCACTGGCTGATTCTATCCTCCTCCCACCCCTTCAGTCTCATTTCCTTGATCTTGTGTCTCTGCTTGACTTGGAAAAATTGGAGACTCCTAAGGCCTTTCTCATTCACTAAACTCTCTTATTTGTTCCTAGGGCAATAATATTATCTAAGTACTCAAGTTCTTGTTTCCAGTCCTTACCTCTCCCTAACTCTATGACTACTTATACACAAAGATGTACTGGACATTCCACATAGACATTGCGTCTCAGGAGGAATGATGATCTCAGTAGGAATGTTAGAGTTAATGTGATCCAAATGGAACTATTTTCTCCTCCAGATCTGTTCTTTCCAAGTCTTCTTCACCATGGTACATGGTATCCAGTTGCTCAAGCCAAAACAGTAGAAATTATCTGAGATTCTCTTTTGCACAGACCCCACTCTCAGTCTTTCAATAAGCAAGTCTAGTTGCCCTAACTCCAAAACCTACTCCAAACCTGTGCATTTTCCTTATTGTCATACCTCCTCCACTGGTGAAGCCACCATCACGTATCCTATGGATGAATGCAGTAGCTTCCAGCTGTTTTTCTTGCTACTTCTCTAGTTCTTTTCAACTCTTTATTCACCCCAGCAGAATAATCACTTTCAAACATAAATTAGAACTGGCTTTTGCCTGTTCAGAATCCATCAATATCTTCTCATCATCCTTGGAACAGAATGCGAACTCCTGGCTTGGGAACACCAATCCAGTGCAGTCTAATCTGAGCACCATATGCGGGGATGTCTGTATTTAAGTTGGCAGGAATATCATGGCAGTGAGTCATAAAAAGTGCTGAAAAAGAAATCAGCCTATGCTTGAAGGCTGAAGAATTGGCTGACTACAAGTCTGGTGCTTAGGACTGGATCCCTGCACAAGAGGTGGACAAAGCACCTATCCCTGCAGCATTGTTTGACATATCCCTGGGCATGGCTCTCCACACCACTGATGTGGAAACCATAGGATGAATCATTCTTTTCTAAAGTGTATATACCAATAAAGCCTATGGAAACTGGGGAGAAAAAAGTCCAAACTTTTGGCCAGGTACAGTGGTTCATGCCTGCAATCCTAGCACATTGAAAGGCTGAGGTAGAAGAATCACTTGAGCTCAGAACTTCAAGACCAGCCTGGGCAACATAGTAAGACACTGTCTCTACAAAAAATAAAAATAAAAAAATAGCTAAGCGTGGTGGCACACACATGTAGTTGCAATACTTGGGAGGCTGAGGCAAGAGGATCACTTGGGACCAGGAGTTCAAGACCAGCCTGGGCAACCTAGTGATACTTTGTCTCTACAAAATAGTAATAATAATAAATAGCCAGTTGTGGTGGCATGCGCCTGCACTCTCAGCTGCTTGGGAGGCTGAGGCAGGAGAATCCCTTGAGCTTAGGGGGCCAAGGCTTCTCTGAACTGTGATTGTACCACTGTACTCTAGCTTAGGTGACAGAGCAAGATCCTGTCTCAAAAACAACATCAACGAAAACAGTCCAAATTTCTTATGCTGGTTGACAAAAACATCTATATATAGTCTGTGCCCAGCCAATATCATTAGGCTAATCCCATGTGGCTGTCTTCCTCACCTCCTCAGCTCCCCAACACTGGTCGTCTTCCAGTTCTTCATGACCAGCTCATTCACACTCCCGACTTTTATATGAGCTGTTCCCTCTGCCAGGAAGTTTTAGCCCCTAACTGGCATATGGCATTTTCTCATTCAAAGCTTACCGTTACCTCACATCTACAGAGAAATCTTCATTGATCAAACACTAGTCACTCACATTGACCTCTTTATAAATTTAATGTATGGGAGAGAGGGAGAAAATGGTGGGCAGGAGACAGGACTAACCTGCAGCTCCTGCTCAGATGGACAGAACAGTATGTGGAGACTAACATTGCAAACTTTTGCTCCAAGAACCACCACAGGAACATACAGGAAAACTCAAAGAATTCACAGACCCTTTGAAAGAAACAGCTTACCTCTGCAAACTCCACAGGACAGCCAAAAATCTGTGAGTTTTCAAAGTGTGGGAGAAAAAAAAAAGTGCCTCTGAACACACATTCCTATTGGGGAACCTGAAAATCCAGATCACAAGTGAAGGATTTAACGTTACTTACAGCTGACATGGATTTAGAGAGCCAAACGAAATATAAAAGTAGAAGAAGCAGTGGGAAAAGCCCTATAGGAATTCCTTGTCCCCAGCTTGAGCCCAGGGAAGCCATTTTTGGCCTTGTCTCACAGGGGTCCTTGGAGAAGGGAAGGCAGCCAGTGGAATTGGAGAGGGGCCACAGGGTGAAGGAAGCTCCTAGCTGAACTTTGTAACAATTTCAACTGAGCACAAATTTTCCTGAGTGGAATCATGGGGGGACCAATGGGAAGTGCAGATATGAGTACAGAAGCCACAGCCAAAGGTGCAGGTAGGTGGGGAGGAGAGAGGCCTGACAGCCTTGCTTGCTTTCTCAGCAGGAAGGCTTGTAACCTGGGGCAAGATCTCAGCCCTGTTCCATGGCTGCCTGGATATAAACTCAGTGCTGTCGTTGGGGCACGTCAAGAGTGAGGCTGGCCTTGCTGGCTGCCTGGGAGCTGGGTGAGGCCTGTCAATGCCGGCTTTCCCACACTTCCCTGGTGACCTGTATAATGCAATAGAGGCAGCTATAACCCCCCACGGGAACAAAACTCCATTGGCCTGAGAACTACCCCAAATCCCCCACGGTGGTCGCAGCAAGCCCTGCCGAAAGAGAGTCTGAGCTCAGACCCAACCCTGCCCCCACCTGATGGCTTTCCTCTATCTACCCTAGTAGCTCAAGACAAAAGACATAAACTGTTAGAAGAAATATGGCCCCGCCCATCACCTGAGAAACCCCCAGTACTTATCCTGGCCAATGTAGGGCAGGAATATATGCCCTTTCTACTACTGTAGCTGGTGCTTTTTTGAAGTGCCACCTCCTGGCTGGAGGTCAACCAACTCAAGCCATTCCAGCAACTCATAACAGAACAACCCTGCTCCAAAGAAGGAGAAAACAACAGCTAATTCCACCGCCTACAATACCGTGGCTAATTAGAGGTCCTTAGTATGTCCATGTAACAACTTCACTGCTAGCATAATCGGCATCTGAAAAAACCAATACACTGAACAAAATTACAACCAAGGACTCCTACAAAGTCTACTTCACTCCCCTGCCACCTCCACTGGAACAGGTGCTATTAAGCACAGCTGGGACATCTGAACACAAATTACATCACAGGACCCTTTGCAGACATTTCCCAGCACCAGCTCAGAGCCTGGAAACCCTGCTGGGTGGCTAGATCCAGAAAAGCAATGACAATCAATGCAGTCCAGCTCTCAGGAAGCCCCATCACTAGGAGAAGGGGGAGAGCACCATATCAAGGGATCAACTGATAGGACAAAAAAATCAGAACTGCAGCCCTTGAGTTTCAGATCTTTCCACTGAAACAGTCTACCCAATTAAGAAGGAACTAGAAAAGTAATTCTGGTAATATGACAAAACAAGGTTCTATAACACCCTCAAAAGATTGCACTATCTTTCGAGCAATGGATCTAAGCAAAGATGAAATCTCTGTATTGCTAGATAAAGAATTCAGAAGGTTGATTGTTAAGCTACTCAGAGTAGCTTAATACTCCTTCCCTGTTTCACCTTTCTCTGATTGAGAGAAAGGTGAAAACCAACTTAAAGAAATTTTTAAAATAATACAGAATATGAATGAAAAGGTCTCCAGAGTAATAGATATCTTAAAGAAAAGACAATCACCACTTCTGGAAATGAAAGACAGACTTAGAGAAATGCAAAATACACTGGAACTTTCAAAAATAGAATTACACAACTAGAAGAAAGAACTTCAGAGCTCAAAGACAAGGCTTTCGAATTAACCCAATTCAATAAAGACAAATAAAAATGAACACACCTGTAATCCCAGCACTTTGGGAGGCTGAGGCAGGAGGATCACTTGAGGTCAAGAGTTTGAGACCACACTGGCCAACATGGTGAAACCTCATCTCTACCAAAAAATACAAAAATTAGCCAGACAGGGTGGTGCGCACCTGTAGTCCCAGCTACTTGGGAGGGTGAAGTGGGAGAATCACTTGAACCTAGGAGGAAGAGGTTCAAGTGAGCTGAGATTGTGCCACTGCACACCAACCTGGGTGACAGAGTAAAACATGTCAAAAAAAAAAAAAAAAGGAATAAAGCCTCCAAGAAACTTGTAATTATGTTAAATGACCAAACAAAGGAATAATTAATGTTCCTGAGGAAGAAGAAAAATCTAAAAGTTTAAAAAACTTATTTGAGGGAATATCAAGAAAACTTCCCTGGTCTTACTACAGATCTAGACATCCAAATATAAGAAGCTCAAAGAACACCCTAGAAATTCATTGCAAAACTATAATCACCTAGGCACATAGTCATCAGGTTATCTAAAGTCAAGATGAAGGAAAGAATCTTAGGAGCTATAAGGCAAAAGCATCAGGTAATCTACAAGGGAACACCTACTAAATTAACAGCTGATTTCTCAGCAGAAACCCTGCAAGCCAGAAGGGGTTAGGGTCCTATCTTTAACATCCTTAAACAAAATAATTATCAGCCAAGAATTTTGAACCCAGCAAAACTAAGCTTCATAAATGAAGGAAATAACATCTTTTTCAGACAAACAAATGCTGAGAGAATTTGTGACTACCAAATGAGCACTACAAGAAATGTTAATAGGAATTCTAAGTCTTGAAACAAAACCTCAAAATATACCAAAATAGAACATCCTTAAGTATAAATCTTACAGGGCCTATAAAGCAATAACACAATGAAAAAAACAAAAAGTATTCAGGCAATAACTAGAATGATGAATAGGACAGCACCTCACATCTCCATACTAACATTGAATGTAAATGGCCTAAATGCTCCACTTAGAAGATACAGAATGGCAGAATGGATAAAAATCCACTAACCAAGTATGTGCTGTCTTCAAGAGACTCACCTGACACATAAGAACTCACATAAACTTAAGGTAAAGGTTTGGAAAAAGATATTCCATGCAAACGGAAAAGTGAGCAGGAGTAGCTAGCTATTCTTGTATCAGACAAAACGGACTTTTTTTTTTTACTATATGAATGTATCATATTTTGTTTATCTATTATCCAGTAGAAGGACATTTGGACAGTTTGGACTGTTTGGTGATTATGAATAAAACCACTATGAACATTAACATATAGGTGTTTGTATGAATATAGGTTGTCACGTCTCCTGAATGAACCTGGGAGTAGGGTTGCTGGATTGTATGGTAAATGTGTATTTAATTGTAAAACAGATTTAAAGCAACAACAGTTTTAAAAGAAACAATGGACTTAAACTATACTCCACACACACACACAAGTAGACTTAACAGCTATTTACAGAACATTCTACCCAACAACTGCAGAATACACATTCTTTCCATCAGCAAATGGAACATTTTCCAAGATAGACCATATGACAGGCCACAGAACAAGACTCAATAAACTTAAGAAAATTGAAATTATATCAAGTACTCTCTGAGACTACAATGGAATAAAACTTGAAATTAACTCCAAAGGGAACCCTCAAAACCATACAAATACATGGAAATTAAATAGTCTGCTCCTGAAAGATCTCTGGGTCAACAATGTAATAAAGATGGAAATTAAAAAGTTATTTGAACTGAACAACAATAGTGATGCAACCTATCAAAACCTCTGGGATACAGCAAAAGCAGTACTAAGAGGAAAGTTTATAGCATTAAATGTCTACATTAAAAAGTCTGAAAGAGCACAAATGAAACTCTAAGCTCACACCTCAAGGAACTAGAGAAACAAGAAAGAAACAAATCATTTCTTTTGTTCAACCAAACAACCCAAACCCAGCAGAAGAAAAGAAATAACAAAGATCAGAGCAGAACCAAATTAAATTGAAATAAACAACAACAACAACAAAATACAAGACAGAAATAAAACAAAAAGCTGGTTATTTTAAAAAATACACAAAATCGATACACCATTAGCAAGATTAACCAAGAAAAGAAGAGAGAAGATCCAAATAAGCTCAATTAGAAATGAAACATGAGATATTACAACCAAGAGCACAGAAATAAAAAAGATCATTCAAAACCACTAGGAACATTGTTATGCACACAAACTAGAAAACCTAGAAGCGACAGATAAATTCCAGGAAATATACAACCTTCCTAGGTTAAACCAAGAAGAAATAGAAACTCTGAACTGACCAATAACAATAGCAAGATTGAAACACTAATTTAAAAAATTGCCAATATAAACAGTCCAGGATCAGATGAATTCACAGCTGAATTCTATCAGACATTCAAAGAAGAATGGGTATCCATCCTACTGAAACTATTTCAAAAGATAGAGAAAGAGGGAATCCTTCCTAAATTATTCTGTGAAGCCATTATCACTCTAATACCAAAACCAGCAAAGGACATAACAAAAAGAGAAAATTACAGACCAACATCCCTGATGAACATAGATGCAAAAATCCTCAACAAAATACTAGCTAACTGAATTGAAGAGCATATCAAAAAGATAATCCACCATAATCAAGTAGAATTCATACCAGGGGTGCAGAGTTGTTTTGACATACACAAGTCAATAAATGCGATTCATCACACAAACAGAATTAAAAACAAAAATCTTATGATCATCTCAATAGATGCACAAGAAGCATTTGACAAAATCCAGTATCGCTTTATGATTAAAACTCTCAGCAAAATCAGCATAGAAGGGACATACCTTAAGGTAATAAATGACATCTATGACAAACCCACAACCAACATTACACTGAATGGGGAAAAGTTGAAAGCATTCCCCCTGAGAACTGGAACAAGACAAGGATGCCCATTTTCACCACTTCTATTCAGAGTAATACTGGAAGTCCTAGCCAGAACAAGCAGACAAGAGAAAGAAATAAATAGTATCTAAATTGGTAAACAGGAAGTAAAAAAACTGTCACTGTTTGCCAATGATATGATTGTATACCTCAAAAACCCTAAAAACTCATCCAAAAAGCTCCTAGATCTGATAAATGAATTCAGTAAAGTTGCAGATACAAAATCAATGTACACAAATCAGTAGCACTGCTATACACCAACAGCAACTAAGCTGAGAATAAAATAAAGTACTTAAACTCTTTTACAACAGCTGCAATAAAATAAAATAAAATACTTAGGAATATACCTAACCAAACAGGTGAAAATCTCTACAAGGAAAACTACAAAACACTGCTAAAAGAAGTCATACATGACCCAAACAAATGGAAACACATCCCATGCTCATGGATGGGTAAAATCAATGTTGTGAAAATGACCATACTGCCAAAAGCAATCTATAAATTCAATGCAATTCCTATCAAAATACCATCATCATTATTCACAGAACTAGAAAAAACAATCCTGAAATTCATGTGGAACCAAACAAGAGCCTGCACAGCTAAAGAATGACTAAGCAAAAAGAACAAATCTGGAGGCATCACATTACCCAACCTCAAACTTTACTACAAGGCTACAGTTACCAAAACAGCATGGTACTGGTATAAAAACAGGCATGTTTTTAGACTAATGGAACAGAATAGAGAATCTGGAAATCAAGTCAAATACTTACAGCCAACTGGTATTTGACAAAGCAAACAAAAAGATAAAGTGGGGAAAGGACACCCTATTCAACAAACGGTGCTCGGATAATTGGCAAGCCACAGGTAGAAGAATTAAGTTGGATCTTCATCTCTCACCTTACACAAAAATCAACTCAAGATAGATGAAAGACATAAATCTAAGACCTGAAACCATAAAAATTCTAGAAGATAACATCAGAAAAACTCTTGTAGACATTGGCTTAGGCAAAGAGTTCATGACAAAGAATCGAAAAGCAAATGCAACAAAAACAAAGATAAATAGATGGAACCTAATTAAACTAAAAAGCCTCTGCACAGCAAAAGAAATAATCAGCAAATTAACAGACAACCCATAGAGTGGTAGAAAATCTTTGCAAACTATGCATCTGACGAAGAGCTAATATCCAGAATCTATAACGAACTCAAACAAATCAGCAAGAAAAAAACAAATAATTTCATCAAAAACTGGGCTAAGGACATGAATAGAAAATTCTCAAAAGAAGATATGCAAATGGCCAATAAACATATGAAAAAAATGTTCAATATCACTAATTATCAGGGAAATGCAAATCAAAACCCCAATGTGATACCATTTTACTCTTGCAAGAATGGCCATATTAAAAAATCAAAAAATAATAGATGTTGGTGTGGATATGGTGAAAAGGAAACACTTATACTGCTGGTGGGACTGTAAACTAGTACAACTACTAGGGACAATAGTGTGGAGATTCCTTAAATAACTAAAAGTAGATCCATCATTTGATCTAGGAATCCCACTACTGGCTATCTACCCAGAGGAAAAGAATTGACTATGTGAAAAAGATGCTTGCACATGCACGTTTATAGCAACACAATTCGCAATTGCAAAAATACGGAGCCAGCCCAAATGCCCATCAATCAACGTATGGATAAAGAAAATGTGTGGTATATACGTGCCATGAAATACTACTCAGTCATTAAAAGGAACAAAATAATGGCATTCACAGCAACCTGGATGGAGTTGGAGACCATTATTTTAAGTGAAGTAACTCAGGAATGGAAAACCAAATATCATATTTTCTCACTTATAAGTGGGATATAAGCCATGAGGATGCAAAGGTGTAAGAATCATATAATGACCTCTGAAACCTTGGGGGGAAGATTGGGAGGGGAGTTGAAGAATAAGAGACTACACATTGGGTACAATGTACACTGCTCAGGTGACGGATGCACCAAAATCTCAGAAATCGCCATTAAAGAACTTACCCGTGTAACCAAACACCCCCTGTCCTCCAAAAATTATTGAAATAATAATAACAACAAATAAATTTAAAGTATGTTCTGGAATAATCAGTGCATGTACATTCAAAAGATACCAAAGGTTATACAAGGAGGGAAAAAAGCAAACATTTTTTTCCTTCTCCTTTCTCCAGCCATCCCAATAGTCCCTGGAGGTAACTCTTGTCCCTACTTTCTACATAGTCTTTCTTCATGTGGTCTACGTGATTAATGACATACATGTATTCTTTTGTTTGATTTTTCCCATAATTAAATGGCAGCACACTCAATATGCTGTTCTATAAGATGCTTTTTTCACTTGACAAAACATCTTAGATGTTGTGTTGTACTTATATCCATCTATCTATTTAGAAATTGCCTTACTCTTTTTAAAAGTTCCAGAGGGCTCTATTGTAGGGATACACTATATTCTCTATTGATGGACATTTACATTATTTCCCCTTTTTTTTTGCTAGTTCAGTGATGCAGTGAATATCCTTGTACACATATGAGTTGCTTTGCATATGTGCTAACATGTTTGTAGGATAAATTTCCTAGGAGCCAAACTGCCACATCAAAGTCGATGCACATTTTAAATGTTGATAGCTATTGCCCAACTGCTCTTTACAGAGCCTGTCCCAGTTTACACTTCCACCAGCCTCACCTTATTTAAATCCTCTGCAGAGCAATTACCACTTTCCAATATTGTCTGTTCATTGCTTTTCTCCCCCAGGGTGGAAACCATTTCATTGCTGCTGGGCTCCTGGGGCCTAGATCATTGTCTGGTAAGCTCTCAATAAATAGGCCTGGAATAAATGAACAGACAATTGAAAACGGACACAGTAAAAAGAACAAGAAGCTTGGCATTCAAATAACATCAGGTTCAAATCCTGACTCTGTCATAACTGTTTGGCCTTGGGGCAAATTATTTAACCATTCTGAGCCCCATTTCCTCGTCTGGTAAACAGAGATAATAATAACTGCTACTTTGAAGACTTACTCTCAGGACCAAATAGGATCATAGCTGTGACAAGTGTTTTGTGACCACAGACAGCTCCAGCTCTGTGCAGTTACTAGGATCCTGGGCTGATGAGAAACCAACTCCAGCTAAGAGGTAAATCCTAAATCAATGCACCATTTAAACTTAGTGACCATGCATGTTGAACACCATAAACTTCCAATGAAACCTGTAGAAAGCACAAGGATAATTTGGCAGGGCTTCTACTGGCTAGTTCTTATTGAATAGAAGGTTGATTTGTCAGCAAATACTCCCTACAGAGAAGCAGATGTCTGGAGCCCTAGGCTTAAGGTCTACCAAAGAAATCAGGGCACACTAGTTTTTCTAGAAGATTAAAAATAATGTCCATTTAAAGATACTGCTGATGCCTGGGGTGAGGTGGGACAGGAGTGAAAGAATATGTTCCAGCAAGGGTCAGGGGAGACACTTTTTCTCAGGGGTGTGAGGGTTAGTTCCCAAAGGTTGAGGACTTCCCCAGAGAGTGAGCAAATAAAAGATTTAACAGCTCCTACGGGAACTAGCCAGAACCAATTACAATTAGGACTAGCCTGGCTTCGCATGAAAAGTCTGGTAGAAAACTGCATGCTGAGAAATTGAGTGTCTTATTGGGGAGATGGGCTGGCTGGTTTCCAGAAATCACCGGGCATAAGGCCACCCTGATGTCTCTGTTTTAGATTGTGATTGACCACTGAGTAGCTGCCCAAATTGAGACACTCCTCAGCCCCCAGCCTGACAGAACAATTGGCCCACACTGCCCCGGAGGCTGCTGGGCAGGAGCTGGTAATTGACAGAGAACTCATTATCGAAGGACAGAGCCTCTGAGCACGCTGGGAATCTGAACTGACAGAGCCCAAGGGCCTGGGAATCGGATCACTGGGAAGAGACAGCCCAAGTGTTGTGTGTCCTGGACGTACAGAGGAAAATAAAGTTTCAGAAATTACTCGGCACTAAAAGAGGGCTCTGGTATTGAAAGCCATCTCTGATCCACTCTCCATGTGGCTTTGGACATGCAATTGACCTCTGTGAGCCTCAGTTTTGTCACCTCCAAAATAGAGATGAGAATAAATCTTTTTCATGGAGTAAGAAATAAGGATGCTGTAATTATGACATTGATGATCATCATTATAACAACTAGCAGCTATTTCACATCCTCCAGATGTCAGAGACCATTTGAAGAGTGTTAAAAATGGACCAGGCACAGTGGCTCACACCTGTAATCCCAGCGTTTTGGGAGGCCCAGGCAGGAGGGTCACTTGAACCCAGGAGTTTGAGAATAGCCTGGGCAACATAGTGATAACCCTCCATCACTACAAAAAATCAGAAGGGTGTGGTGGTGCACACCTGTAGTCCCAGCTACAAGGGAGGCTGAAGTAGGAAGATCGCTTAAGCCCAGGAGTTCAAGGTTGCATGAAGGAGTTCAAGGTTGTCATGATCACACCACTGCACTCCAGCCTGGGCTACAGAGCAAGATCCTCTCTCATATAAAATAAAATAAAAATAATATTAAAATGCACTAACTATGTGATCCTCACAACAAGGCCTATGCTGTTATTCTCATTTTATAGATGAGGAAAGGAAAGAATAGAGATAAGATGTTGCCCTAGGTTAGACAGCTAGAAGCTGGCAACATTTGAATTTGAAACTGAATATTCTGGCTCTGGAGCCCATTCTGTTAAACATGTACTCACCCACCTGGATAAGAAGCACAAAAAGAAGGGCCCCTGCAGCACCTGGCAGAAAGGGGTGTTTAATAACAATACTTTCTCCTTTCTCCCACCCCTCACGCCCACCTAGGAGCATTCTAGACTGTCTCTAACTTAAAAAGCTGATGTGTGCCAACCCCATAGCTGGCGAGGAACAAAGTCTTCCATAATCCTCTATAGGATTTTTAGAAGCCCAAATGCTGTAAATAGTCCAGTTCCCAAAAGACCGAGTCCTATTGTCCAAGATGTATAAAAACCTCCTGCTGTCATTAACCTCAAAAGACAAGAATGATTTGAGTAAATTGAACCTGGGGAAAAGCAGTCTCCAGGTAGAGGAACCAGCGGGATGAGCTCTGAGGGCTGAGCATTCAAGGCGCAGATGAATAGCATGGCCTCACTAGGGGAAGCCGCAATGCCAGGGGCTGGGGAAGGTTAGCAGGGGGAAGGTGGGGAACATGGCAATTCAGAAAGATTGTAATGGATCATGACTATTACACCAAAGGCTTTAGAATTTAGGGCATCCCAAAGGCTTACTTGTGCAATGAATCTGTCCTTTACACATCTGTCATCCCACCTCAGTGTCACATAGGGAAACAGGTAGAACGGAGCCCATTATATATTGTATTATTTTCCTGTTGCTATTGTAACATTTCCACAAACTTTTCAGCTTAAAACAACATAAATTGAATATCTTATAGTTCTGAAGGTCATAAAGTCCAAAATGGACTTAGGGGGCTATAATCAAGGTATCAACAAGATGGGGTTCCTTCTGGGGCTCTAGGCGAGGACATGTTCCTTGCTTCTGCCAGCTTCCAGAGGCCGCTTGAATTTCCTGGCTTGTGGCTGCATCACTCCTAACACTGTTTCTGTTATCACATCCCCACCAACGCTGCCACTCCAGCCTTCCTCTTGTAGAGACCACTGTGATTACATTGGGCTCACTCAAATAATCTAGGATAATTCCTCCGTCTCAAGATTCTTAACTTAATCACATCGGCAAAGTCCCTTTGCCATGTGAAATAACATATTTAGAGGTTTCCAGAATTAGGACATGGACATCTTCGTGGGGGACATTATTCAGTCTACCACATCTCTATTCAACAATGTTAACCTCAAGAAAGTAATCTAATATCCTTGTGCTTCAGTTTCCTCATCTGTGCGGTGGATTAAATAATACCATTTACTCCACAAAGTGGTTCTGAAAAGTAAACGGGTTAATATTCATAAAGCACTGGGCCCCGGGCTGGCACTGCCCAGCTGCCGAGCACAATGTGATGGGGGATCCAAGAGGGAGAGTGACCCCACCCTCCCCTTCCTTCTCCCAAACTCAACTGGGTGTAAAGAGGATGCCAAGACCCCACACCTGGCCCCATTGTTCCTTGGAGTACCCCGCTCTTCCTGCTGCCACAGTGCTTCACACCTGGTGCAGATGACCCCTTGAGCCTCACCTCCTGCCTCAGCCCCCACCAGACCTCCAGTGCTGGGAAAGTCACCTATGTATTCCTAATACACTGTGCTGTTTCTCTCTGATGTGGCTCCTCCACGACGTCCCCTGGGAGTCCATCATCCCAGGGCTGCCTTTCACCCCTGGCTGAACCCCAGTTTACTTTCAGAAGGAGCTCAGCTATTTCATCTTTGTAGCAAGCTTCTTCAGCACCCACGGGCTGGTGCACAAGGCTGTCTGCCCTCGCTCATACTATGTCACATTTTGCATAACATTGTAGATAGCTGTCACCTTTGCTGCTCCCTCTAAGGCCTCTGAACTCCCCAGGGGAGGACTTTGCTTTTGCAGCTTCTAGAGGCCACCCACATCAGCCTGCATTAGGCCCCGGAATCAGCCCTTAGCCAGCGACAGACAGAGGAAGTGGGGGATAAATATCCGAGCTTCCTTGCCCCTCAGTGGAGACAACTTTGCATCACATTCTATGTAATCTCTCAGAGCCCCCAGTGGACTGAGCTCAGCTGCCCACAGTAGTACCCGGCTTCATAACACACCCTTAAGTGACCCTCTTTCCCTCGCCACCTCCCCACATCCTTATGATACAGGAGTTAAGAAGAAATTACTTAGGCAGACAGTAGGGCATGGGAGTCCTCGGTAACGCTATTCTTTTTCATGAAAAGCAGCCCTAAATCATTTTCTAACAAAGAGCAGCCCGCAAGCTGGGAGCTTGCACAGGTGAAAGCAGGCAGGAGCTAAGGACTAGATATTTTCAAGATGGAGGCTCTATCTTCCCTTCTCTGCCAGCCACGTGTATTGTAAGGAGCAGATAAGATGGCACGGATCAACTGGAAAGCCCATTTGCATAAGATCAGGGTGGGCGACCAGCCTTCCCTGCGCACTATGTAAACGTCATACCTGATCTAGCTAATCTGTGAGCCCCACGTAAATCAGACACCACGTCCTCAAAGTGAACTATAAAACTCAGCGCATTTGCCACCAGCCGGTCCTTTACATTGGGAGACGCCTTCCTCTATAGAGAAAGCTGTTTCTCTTTCTCTTTTCTTCGACCTATTAAACCTCCGCTCCTAAACTCCTCATGTGTGTCCATGTCCTAAATTTTCCTGGAGCATGACAATGAACCCCAGCTTATATACCCCAGACAACATAGCCTCTTCACTTACAGGACTAGTGTTTCCTGGGATTACTTTTTCAAACAGAAAACTTGCACTGAGTTATCATCTCAGGGTGTTAGGGGACCCAAACCAAGACAAAGAAAGAAAATGTATTTGGGATGACTAATTTAATGTTAAAGCATAGAACTGGTGCAAGAGAAACTGAGGAAATAAGGAAGTCTCTGAGAATCCTTGAAACTTTCAGAGTAAGGGAGAATTCTGGGCTTTTACCTCTACATGGGATAATTGTTTAAATACTAAATGATGGCCAGGTGTGGTGGCCAGAGAGCTCCCAGCACTTTGGGAGGCTGAGGCAGGAGAATCGGTTGAGCCCAGGAGACCAGCCTGGGCAACATTGTGAGACCTCATCTCTACAAAACATTTTAAAACATTACCCAGGAATGGTAGTGTGCGCCTGTAGTCCCAGCTACTCAGGAGGCTAAGGTGGGAAGATTGCTTGAGCCCAAGAGGTAGTGGCTGCAGTGAGCTGTGATCACACCACTGCATTCCAGCCTGGGCAACAGAGTGAGACCCTGTCTCAATGAAAAAACAAATAAATAAATAAATATTAAATGATGACTCCACACAGCCAGAAGGTTCGGATCCGCACCAACAGAGGGTACAAAAGACGTACTCATTTCTTGTATCCTCCACAAGGCCCAGCCAGGAGCTGAGCTCACACAGTCATCCCCTTAGAGACCCTCTCTTCTCTGGGCTTGTTTTAATCCTTTGTTGCAGAGCATATTCTTGTGCAGTCAACTGTGCACCCAGAACAGGGGGCCAGGCAGGGGGCCTTATTTACCCCCGTGCCTGGCACAATGTCTGGTGCAAAAATCACTCACCTCAGCTGGATGATTTACAATTTGGTGACACCCCTCCCACCCTCAACATGTCCAGAGAGCTAAAAGAAGTTAACCACTAAACAGATTGCAATAGAAGGGCAGTGCGTCTCCAGGGCCTCGCACAGCACATTGCATGCACTTGAGAAAGGAGGGAAGATTGGTTCTAAGGCCACCCAGGGAACTTCTCTTGGTGCTTCCCTGTGGAGCCCTATGGGTTGCCTGGGGCTCCCCCAGCCCTGAGAGATAGTTATTGTCTAAGCAGAAGCTGTAAAGCTATCTGTGTTCCCCAGAGCTCCCCTACCCCACTTTGTGGCTCAGAGGTCCTGCGGTAAAGATCCTGGATGCGATAGGTGGTTTCAATGAGGCCTCTTCTCACCATCCACCACCTGGGCATAGCAGACCATTGTCACCTGGGACCTCAGTCAATGTTCTCACAGACCCAGGATAGCCAGCAGAGCACATGGTCTCACTTAAGCCCCTGTTATGAGTCTCCCATGTGACACTCCTAGGATCCCGCCTGGTGTTAGTTGGCATTACTGGGGTCTCTCAGGCCCCAACTCAGGGGCTAAGAAAGGCTCTGTACCTCTCCTCTGGCTCCTCGCCCTGCAGTGGGGCTCTTCCCGCCACATCTAAGGGAAAGGAAAGAGGCAACAGCCACTAAGAGGCAGCCCCTTGGTTGCACATAATGAGAACATTCTAGAACTTGAATTCACATCTCACTGAACCCCCAGTGCTCCTTTGGGGCACCCACCCAGCTGGCCATAGGTTTGGAAAGAGACACCACTTTCCATCTGGGAAGCTGAGGTCATGCTCTTTTCAAGGTTTAGCAACTAAGAGGCTGCTGACAAGCCTGCAGAGTGGAGCGCAACTGTGAAAATGCTCTGGCCACAAATTCAGGAGTCAGTACCCAACAATGACAACAAATCACCCCCTGGGGGCCCTCCACCTCCAAACATCAAATAGCATAATGGACTTGCTGCTAAGCCCATCAGTATCCAAAGAGGCTCAATGCAATCCATTTCTAACCACGCTGTTCATTGGAAATGTGGATGCAGCCATAGACAAGGAATGTGGAGGTTTTGTGAAAGCTGCCCCACCAAGCTATGCATGGTAAAGGCTCTTTCAAAGCATCCTCCACAGCAGGGATGTCCTGGCCCATCTAAGCTGTTTTTTGTTTGTTTGTTTGTTTTAATAGTATCAGGCTTAATTTTAAAAACAGAAATATTAATTAATCTATTTGTAATTAATTGTAATTAATTTTTAAAACAAATACATATTTTAAACAGATACACATGGCGCATGGTTGAAGCCCCAGCATTCAGGCATTTCAGCATGTCTATGAAAAGAGTGAAACTGTGAAATATTTGAAGAGATTTCCTCTGAGCCGAGTATGAGTGACTGTGGCCCATGACACAGCCCCAGGAGATCCTGAGAACATGTGCCCAAGGTGGTGAGGCAACAGCTTGGTTTTATACATGCTGGGGAGACATCAATCAATACATGTAAAGATGCACACTGGTTTGGTCTGGAAAGGCAGGACAACTTGAAGGAGGTGGGGCAATTGGCTGAAAGGGTTAAGTTATTATCTAAAGACCTGGAATCCATAGAAGGGAGAGTCTGGGTTAAGTAAGGGGTTGTGGAGTCCAAGGTTCTTATTTTGCAGATGAAACCTCCAGGTAGCAGGGTACAGAGAGAGTGGATGGTAAATGTTTCTCATCAGATTTTAAAAGGTGCCAGACTCAGTTAATTCTCTCCTGGATAAGCAAAAAGACCTGGAAACAGAATGAGATTCTCCACAGAATGTAGATTTTCTCCTCAAGCGACAGTTTCACAGACCGTTTCAAAATATGCGAAAGAGGCCAGGCGTGGTGGCTCACACCTGTAATCCCAGCACTTTGGGAGGCTGAGGCCGAAGTATCTCATGAACACGGGAGTTTGAGACCAGCCTGGCCAACATGGCAAAACCTCTTCTCTACTAAAAATACAAAAATTAGCCAGGCGTGGTGGTGCATGCCTCTGATCCCCGCTACCTGGGAGACTGAGGCAGGAGAATCACTTGAACCTGGGAGGCAGAGGTTGCAGTGAGCCAAGATCCTGCCACTGCACTACAGCCTGCATGAAGCAAGAATCTGTCAAAAAAAAGAAAAAAAAAAAAGCCAAAGAAATCTATTTTGTGGTAAAATACTTCCAATTTCTTTCAGGGCCTGCTATTTCTCATGTGATACTACATCAGAGTTAGGTTGGAATTTGGTGTCTTATTGCTACCAAAGATTCTGTTTTGTCATTCTAAAGATCTTTGTTTTCATGCTAATGCTGGTCAGTTGTGCCTGAATTCCAAAGGGATGAGGGTATCATAAGGTATGTCTGACCTTCCCTTCCTATTATGGCTTGAACTAGATTTTCGGGTTTACTTTGGAATGCTTTTGGCCAAGATGAAGGTCCGACAGTTGGTTGGGGGGCTTAGAATTTTATTTTTGGTTTACAGGTGGTTGGAAGAGCTCTGGCAAGAGCCCGAAGGTCAAAGGTCAGGACCTGTCCTGGGAGGAGGTGTGCGTGGGTTGGTCTTGATCTCATCCACACAGGTGTGAAGTCCTGGCTTGTTAGGAGTGTCAGGCAGGGGTAAAGATGGTGGCATGCCTGCCCAAGGCTACATCTGGGTCAACCAATGACTCAAGCAGCCCGGGAGAGTAGACAGACTTGATTTCTCAAAGAAGTCTTCACCTGTTTCCACAGGTTCTGAAGCTCTGGCCCTTGCCAACCTCTGCTTCCAAGGAGTCCTTGCACATCCTGGCACCAGCCTTATAGGATTAGTAACATTCCTGTCTCATAGCTACTAAGCTCCACTGTGTGCCAGCCTGGCTATATCCATGCTTTCCAGCCCCACAACCACTTTTGGAGATGGATTTAAATAACCTCTTTGTGCATATAAGCTAACTGCAGTCAGAGACGTAAAGTGACTTGCCCAGGGTCACACAGATGAAAAATTTCTGGGCCAGAAATGGGATGCAAGTTTATTTGACATCAACCCAGCCTCATGCAGTGCATTACAGAGTCCAGAAGGCTGCAAATTTGCTTGGAGGTGGCTCAGGCAGAAAGCCTGATGGCTGCCTGTGTAACCTGAGGACATCTGTCCTGGAGAGCCAGCTCCTCACCTCTGCCACCAATGGGCTCGGCCCAGGTCAGCTGCTCCCAGCATCTGCTGGCTGGGGCTTCAATCAGCTATTGAGTGATGGCATTGAGGCACCTCTTTGGGTCTGTCATTCTAAAGAAGCTCAGGTCTCACTTTGGCAGGTAGACTATGAAAGATATGAAGAGGGATCTCTGAGCACACAAGGGTTTTTCACCCTTTGTGATGCTGCACATGTTTCTCTGTGTGCATGTGTCCCAGTGAAGCCACAGTGTCTTCCAGTATCTGCTCCGACATGACCTCTGCTGGTCCAGTACCTCCTTCTTCCAGCCCTGCCACCTCCTCTATGCAAGGGCAATGCCTTGTCCCCGTGCTTCATCTTTGCTGCATCACATTGTGTTGTGATTTTGTTGGTTGTGCTTCCATCTTCCTCGCCAGTCACAAGCTGGTTGAGGACATGGGGAATTGTTTCTTCTGGCTCATGCATGTCTCCACCTGCTGGGACTCACTGGCACTTGGCACATAGTAACAGCTCACGACATGGAATTAGCTCAATTTGGTGTGACTTGATTGGAAATGGATGTGGGCAGAAGCCCTGGATCCTGACTTGACAAAAACATCAGACTTCATGTGCTTCTGCACAGATATCAGCTGTTCCTGTACAGGAGGAAGAGAGGAAGGAAGGGAAGGAGAGGGAGAGGTGATCAGGAGAAAAACCTTTCTCTCTTTCACTGAACAAAAGCCCCTGCTTTAATCTGATTGGAACAACTTGAGCCAATCACTGTGGTCAGTGGTGAGTCAGTGAATTGACTGGCTTGCGCCTAGGGTACTAAACCCATCTGTCTTGGTGGGTAGACCTAGGCACACCTGTTCCAAAATCTGGGGAAGCTGAGAGGCCAGGGAAAGAGGCTGACATATTGTTTTCCAGAAAGCAATATTTAGCAGAGACTTACAAACAAGCCCTAGTCTCCAGAGACATGGTCTCCCTGGGCCATTACCCTCAGACCCAGGGAAGAGATGTGTAGGACAATTGAAGTGGACCTCTCACGGAAAGGGAAAGACAAGAATGAATGTGAATCTGCCTAAGGGCAGGATTTATGGTCAAGATGGTTTAACCCAAGGGCAGGATTTACTAGGTAAGTAGATACTCTTACACAGGAACAGTAGATGAAAGCCAAATCTTAGAGGCGTCCTGGAACTGGGGTTAATCAGAGGTCAACGTGGCAGATCAGCATCCGAGACGGAGCTGCTTCTGCCTCCACGCAATCACAGCCTGGCTTTCACCAACAGAATCACTCCTTCGGGGAGATGGAGTCCCACACGGAAAAAGTTCAGTGACCGCAGGGAGGAAATCACCATCCTAATTATAGCTTCAGTCCAGGCCAGGCGCCAGCTCCCACTGCCTGAGGACCAAATTCGGCCACTGCCTGTTTTTGTAAATATGTAATAGAGTTTCATCGGATCACAGCCACACTCATGCATGCAGCCTATGGCTCCTTTCACATGATAAGCATAACTGAGTGTGGCCCCAGAGTGGAAACTGTTTACTACCTGGCACCTTACAGAAAATTGTTGCCCACCCGTGATCTCCAGAGAACTGAAAACACTTGCTGCCAAGATTTCCCCAAGCCACCCACTCCTTGCACTGTGGGTGTCTTCATTGTTCAACTCGTCTTCAGTCCCTGAGCAGGCCAGGGATCTTCCAGTTAATGAACACTTATCCTTAATTAAATGAACTGGAGTCTGTTTATAGTGCATACAATCCCCAAAACTTCAAAACACACAGTTCCACTCCCCACTACAACCACCATCACCACACACACACATACCCTCTCCTAGGTGTATTTCACAGCATCCTCCCAGGAGAGGCCCCGTCAGATTCCCAGCATGGGACTCCACATGGGTTATAGAAAGTAAGCCCATCTTTGAGGCCTTGTTCCCATAGGAAAACTGCACGCAAAGGGCTTCATGTCAACATGTTACTGGTGGAAGGTGTCCAGGTTCTTGGCATCTTGAACAAAGAACAGAACAAAACACACAAACAAAGTGAGGAAAGAATGAAGGATTTATAGAAAATGAAAGTACACTCCACAGGGTGGGAGCTGGCCCAAGCATAGGGGCTCAAGGGCCCTGTTACAGAATTTGTAGGGATTTAAATACCCTCTAAGGGTTTCCGTTGGCTACTTGGTGTACGCCCTATATAAATGAAGAGGCTGAAGTAAAGTTACAAACTCATTTACTCGGTGTCTGCTCTAAGGAGAGGATATTTCCTGTCATAGCTGAAGTGTGAATTGGCCTTATATTTCCTGCCTCCAGACCCTGTTTTCCTGCTTCAAACATGCCTTGGGTCAAGTATTTGAAAACAGGGTCAGCCCTGAGCACAGAACTAATTGGAATTCCCGACACTCCCCCAGCATTCTCTTTCTCATCTGCCCTAACACCAACCTCTTCCTAGCTGTGAAGTCAGAAATGATTTGTGGCCACTAGCACTTCACATCTCCCTGAAATATTTTATCAACAACACAGACTCAGTTCACATGGTTAGTTGCAGCTTCACAGGAATCCCTTGCACCTCACAGAGAAGTGTTGGTTACCCAGGCCCCGTGCCCATCCCTGGATGCTCCTGAGAGGCCCAGCACACGAGGCTGGAACAGCAATCAGGGCCTTGAGGTCCTACAGCTCCCATGGAGAGCATTCACCCAGAAAACAGTGTCCCTCAGGTCCCATTTGTGGAGATGCCAATTTTCATGAGTCCTGGTACCCCCTGGAGATGTCTGATGTGGTGGCCCTAGCCCAAAGGTAGGACTCCTCAGACAGTGTTCTTGGGAAGTCCAGCTGTCCTTGAGTTGGACACAGTGCTGTGGAGCTGAGTGGCAGGTGACAGCAGCCTCTTCCTTCAGTAATTTATGTGGATAACTTAAGCTTTTGTTGTGATCCAGGATCTGCCAGGTTCTGGGGTGGGGATGGAACGGGAAGGCACTGTTGCAGATGGGGGACTGGACAGATGAAGATGGGCAATGCAAAGATGCCCTAATGAGGACTCACTGGGGCATACAGGGTGTTAGAAGGGCACATACAGATAATAATCATTGCTAACATTTATATAATGCTTCATATGTTACATGTGGCAGGTGTTGTTCTAAGAGCTTTGCATATATCAACTAATGGAATTCCAAAGGTGAACTCTATTATTTTCTTCGAAGTCACACAGCTATAAATGACAGAGTTGGGAGTCCATAAATGGGATTCTGTCCTAAAGGCAGTACTGGGTGTTTTCACATACACAGAAAACCACGAGGGAGGTATGGGGCTCCTCACTGAGGAAGGAGGAAGGTGACTCAGAGAGGTTGTGTAGCTTCCCTGTCGTCACACAGTTAATGAGCAAAGACTCAAACTTAACATATTTTGGACCATGGCAATGGCTTTATGAAACACAGCTTCTCCATTCAAGATGCTGAAACATTAGTTGAAAAAACATGAAAAGTAGATTAAGGGAAAGTGACATTGCAAAAAACTGCGTTAGAATGGGTGTCAGAGCTCACCTCTCCCAGCCTGTGACCTACATGATAGATGGCTGTGCAGCAGCTCAGCCAGGTCCACAGCCAGCCCCTAGGAAGTTCCTTATACCCATGGAGCAGAGTACCCCAACTCACAGAGCAGCCTTCCTCTGGCTGAGGGGAGTCTTCCTCAGGGGGCTCACATCTCTTCCCCTAAGGCACCTATGACTATTCCTTCTCGCAGAGGTCTTTAGGAATATGAAGACAGATTGTGTTGTTTGGAATGAACATCCTGGCAAGGAATGCACCCACAAGACATCCTGGGTTTTGGACGCCACCTCTGCCATCACCCTGCTTGATTGATGAAGGACGGTGTCCAGAACCAGCATATCAACACCAGGGGTTTTGTGACCAGAGCAGATTGAAAGATGCTGAAAGAATAAATAAATTAGTAAATGAATGAATGAGAAAGTGAAGAAGTGCATAAGTGAGTGTGCCAAGTCCCAAAGCCCTCAATAGAAAAAGGTCTCTCTCCCAGTTACTTACAGTAGATGTAGCAAGAATGAAGAATGGTGTGGTCCTAGGGCAGTTTCTTAGGAGCACAGATTTGTTCTGAGACGTTTTTCTATCTTACCCTTTAAGAAATTTCTGATTCTACCTCTGCATGAGGCCAGCCTGTGTCACAGGCAGACATGAGGACAGGATGATGCCTAAGGCAGGAATGGCTCTTGCTGTTATGGAGACTATAATCTGGTGAATTTGGATATTATTGTAACATATCCATTCATTCAACATACACCAACTGAATATCCTCTATAAGCCAGACACTAGGAGCACGAAGAAAAGAAAGGCAGGGCCCCTCCATTATTAAAGTATACAGAGACAGAGAAGTCAGGCGACAATGTTAACGGAGAGCTTAGAGGTGACTGCAGGATGCTGTGGGCACCCAAAGGAGGAAGCTTGGAAAAAAAAGAGTGAAAGGAGGCTGGAGACATATTGTCAAGTACCATAAGGACTTAGGACACCCAAGATGAACAGAGTGTTAAGGCACGGAGGTCTGAAGAAAGCACAGCATCTAACCATCTATGCACTATCTAAGCATCCACCCACCCAAACATCCAGACAGCAAATGCTTATGAAGCTCCTCCAGCCACCCTGCTCTCACGCCAGGAACCCGTATCCCTCCTGGGCACCTAAACACTCTCTTGTCTGCCTGCTTGGCTCCATGGACACGGCTCTTGCTCAGCAGGCCACCATGGGATCACACCAGCCTCCTGAGTGTCCCCATCCATGCTCCATGCAGCAGCCCCAGGGAGCTGTCAGAAAGACTAATTTGAATGTGTCATTCCCCTTCTGGAAGCTTTCATTGTCATTGTAGTGCCCTTGAGAGAGATGACTCACAGGTCCTGCTGATCCTGCAGCTTCTCCTCTTGCTAACCTCATCCTTCCTGGACCCCAGGACCCTACACCTTGCATGCTCCTCCCACCACATTCTGCTCTCACATGTATCCTGGGTTCTGCTACCTCCAGCTTCCTGCTTAAAAGAGAAGTTGAGGAAGTACATGATAAGAGGGGGCTGAATTGTGGGGTGATAACTGAAAGAGAAAGAGTGTGATAGAGCAAATGACATTGTGTGAGTAGGAACTTAAGATCTACCAAGTGTGATTAGAATCGTGGCATAAGGGGCTCTCAAACAAGCTGCCTCCATGGCCTGAGTTCATGGGCCATCCTAGATTGCTCCCTGTGGATCCCTAGTGACTGAGGGACCCTTTTGATTGTGATCATGTGGCCTAGCCAAGCCCTTTAAACTTGGAGAGAAAACAACCATCATGACTTTTGAGAATCATGTCCTTTCACAAGCGGATGGGGTTGTAGTTGTGTGGTTCCCTTATTCACACATTCATTCATTTGACAAATATTCGGTGGGCATTTATTATACACTAGAAACTGTGCTAATTGCTAAGATAAAGTGGTGAGAAAAAAAGAATAAAAACAAAAAAATTACAGTGCCTATTTAGAGTTAATCTGGTTTTCAGCAGTGTCCAATAGAGACATAATACAAGCCATATATGTAATTTTTAATTTGGGGGGAGTTATATTAAAATGTAAAAAGAAATGGTTGAAATTGAATTTAATTACAAATTTTATTTGATCAATTAATCCAATATGTTATCATTTAGTGGGTAATTACTATAAAAGCTATTAATTTTGCATTTTGCGTTCTTTTTCTCCCACATCAAGTCTTCAAAAATCAGTGCGCATTTGATACTTGCAGCCTATCTCAATTTGAACTAGCCATATTTCAAACTCTCAACAGCCACATGTTGGTGGTTATGGTATTAGACAATGTAGGTCTAATTGGAAAGACAGAGTGTGGAAACAAGTGACGTTAATTGTAACCTCTTTTGAGAGAATGGATGAAATCAATGAAACAGCATTGAGTTCAGAATCCACAGAAATGGGTTTTCCTCGTAGATGTTCCAGTAACTCACTGGGTGAGTCCATGAAAATTAATGTGCCTCTCTGTGTCTCAATGGTCTTATCTGTAAAATAAATTGGATGTGCAACATCAACTACCAGTAGAAATAGATACCCAGATATTTATTTATTTATTTATTTATTTATTACATGTAATACCTGAAGATGACTTAGAAGAATGTTTGTGTGTGTATATGTGTGTGTGTGTGTGTGTGTGTGTGTGTGTGTGTGTAGATGGCAAAGATAAACCAATAAGCAGAAATTGAAAGACTGCTTTTAATTTTTAATTTGGGGCAGGAAAAGGTAGCTTCAAGTCTTCATAATTCACTTTATAGCTAGCATCAAAATAGCCTCCAGGTAGATTAAAATGTAAATTATGACACATTAAAACATAAAAACCTATACTAAACTAGATTTTCTTCTTATCAAATATCTTTAACAGGAATAACTTTCTAAACTTTAAAGTTGTTTGAGGAGTCTGAAATGAAAAAAATCAAGAAATATGACTTAAAATGCTAAACTCTCATGAAAATAAGCACTTAACTACAAATTGATTTCAAAAAAAGTGTCTGGAGAAAAATTGTCACAGCTATGACTGTGCCCATGTAAACTGATAAAAAATAATATATTGAGACCTCAAGATGTGAATGAGTGAAGAACAGAAATGAACACTTTCCAAAAATGTTCAAACTTGCTAAAAATCAATGAATGGAAAGAAATACCAATTTACTTCCATTATATTAATATTTAAAAATAAGAATTCACAATGCTGTTGAGGGTGTCACCAGAAATGTATAAGATCCAGAAGAAAAGTGAATGCAAGAGGTAAAAAGTCATTCTCATTATGAAACCAAATCATTATCATCTAAACTCAGCCTACCTTACAGGACAATGGATATGAGCAAAGCCCTCTGTAATCTGTATAATGTCACAAAAGCATAAGAAATCTTTAATATACGGTAGCCAGGCTGGGCGAGGTGGCTCACGCCTGTAATCCCAGCACTTTGGGAGGCCGAGGCAGGTGGATCATGATGTCAGGAGATCAAGACCATCCTAGCTAACATGGTGAAACCCCGTCTCTACTAAAAACACACACACACACACAAAATTAGCCAGGCGTGGTGGCGGGCACCTGTAGTCCTAGCTACTCGAGAGGCTGAGGCAGAAGAATGGCGTGAACCTGGGAGGCGGAGCTTGCAGTGAGCTGAGATCCCGCCACTGCACTCCAGCCTGGGTGACAGAGCAAGACTCCGTCTCAATAAATAAATAAATAAATAAATAAATAAATAAATAAATAAACAGTAGCCAACAGGCTTTAGCTAGGCAGGCAGCTATTGCCTGAGATTCCACCATTCGTCTCTCTTCATTGGCTCAATTCAACTGGCATAATTTTTATTGAATTCTCTTGTTAGATACAAGAGTTTGGATTGAAGAAAACAAAAGTCCCTGCCCAAGAGGCTCAGAGGCTAAGCAAGGAAGCAGACAGGGGAAGAGCTGTTGTGATAGAAGTCTGCACAGAGAGGACATTTCTGGAGAAGGAATCCTTCTCCAGGGTTCTTCCAAATACTCGAGTCCCCAGTGGTGGAAGGCCCTGGGACCCCAAAGGCACAGGGAGAGTTCATCTGTTTATTCCTCTGGGTGGTGGAAGAGGCAGGAGAGGGGGCCACGGTGAAGGGGGAGCAGACAGAGGCCCTTAACATTCAGTCACCGCCCCTTATATGGCAGAACAGAGACCCTGCTAAGACAGGTCCTGCATTCAGGTCCTGACATTGCCATTTTTTTTCTTGGCCTCTTGAAATACTCAGTCCCTGACCTACAAAAGGGAGCCCCACATTCAAACAGCAAGGGCACACTGGGAAGAGGCTGTGGAGATGCTTTGTGAACCATAACAAGTGTGTCCTCAGTGACATTCCCTTTTTCTTTTGTGGCCACCGGGCTAGACACAGAAGTAGCCCCATCACTGCACCACAAACCCATGTCAGTAACATGGAAACAGACGCATCATGGAAATGAACCAAAGATGAGATGGGCAACCACCACTCCGTGTCTAAATAAGGCTGTGGTTCAATACAGGCCTTGAAACAATGTGGTATAGCTATGAGAATTTATATTCACACACACATACACACACACACACACACACGCACACACAATGCTCATTACATATAGCTAAAATAAAAGACAGCTCACATATATCCCACTAAGATGTATGTTTTCTATATGTGTGTATTTCTTTACATGCCTGCACATATGCAATACTAGAAGGGTAGTTAGGAGGTTTTATTTCTGGATGGTAACATTATGGGTGATTAATGCTTGCTCTTGCCTTATCTATATGTTCTGACTGTCTTATAATGAATATATATGACATCTGTAAATAAGAAACATAATGAAGGCTATTTTTACTTTTCAAAATTTTTATTATTATTATTATTTGAGATGGAGTCTCGCTGTGTCACCGAAGCTGGAGTGCAGTGGCGCAATCTCGGTTCACTGTAACCTCTGCCTCCTGGGCTCAAGCGATTCTCCTGCCTCAGCCTCCCGAGTAGCTGGCATTACAGGCATGCACCACCATGCCTGGCTAATTTTTATATTTTTTAGTAGAGATGAGGTTTCACCATGTCGGCCAGGCTGGTCTCGAACTCCTGACCTCATGTGATCCGCCTGCCTTGGCCTCCCAAAGTGCTGGGATTACAGGTGTGAGCCATTGCCCCTGGCCTGAAGGCTATTTTTAAAACTAACAAGTGAACATGTCAAATCAGCAAAACTAGATTTAAATGTAAACTAGTAATAGTTGCCATTTGCCAATTGCTGTGTGCTTCCTCTTGAGCTGAGAATCCCCTGCAGATTTGCGTTGGCCTCACAATAGCCCTGTGAGATAGGTATGGTTTGTCCCAAGTCACAGCTGAGGGAAGGGGACTCAGAGAGTCTGAGGGACTCACCCAAGGCCACACAGCTGGTGACTAAAGCTGGGAGTTGTCCTCAGCCCTGGCTGGCATGCAAGTCTCTTCTCTTGATCGCTTACTGATACTGTCTCCTAAAAACGGGACACTTCCAAGAAATTTCTCCAGCAGCTCCAATGTGTGCCAGCTCTGCCATCCTGGGGCGAGTGCTCTGAGCAACTTTTAAATGAGACACAACTTCCTCAGTGGGCCGGTGGAGATGATTGTAAAAGTGCCTCCTGGTCACAGCAAACCCTGCCCTGGAAGTTGCAATGCACTAGTCACGGTTCTCAGCCATAGATACACATCTGTATCCTCATGTAATCATTTGCACTAACCTTGTAAGACAGACACTAGTCTCTGCATCCATCATATGAGGAACGTGAGCTGTAGGGGGGTTACCCCCTCTACTGGATTGAATAGTGGTCCCCAAAAAGTCATGTCCAGCTGGAGCCTCAGAATGTGACCTTATTTGGAAATAGAGTATTGTAGATATAAGTAGTTAAGATGAGGCCATACTGGCTTAGGGCAGTCTCTATATCCAATGACTGATGTCTTTATATAAAAGCCATGTTTAGACAGAGGCAGAAGAGAGGTGTGGTGCATCTACAAGCCAAGGAAGACCAAGCATTACCAGCAACACCAGAAGCTAGGAAAAGACAAGGAAGCATTCTCCTGTAGAGTCTTCAAAGGTGGATGGCTGAGCCAATACCCTAATTCCAGATTCTGGCCCCTGGAATAGTGAGAGAATAAATGCGTGTTGTTTTAACCCACACAGCATCTGGTAATTTGTTCCAGTAGCCGCAGAAAACTAACACAGCCAAAAAGGAACCCAGATGGTTCCTTTTTTCCAGGATAATACGTCACGATGTGGGAGATTATCCTGAAGCCTGGTAGGATTAGGATATAGACTTCAGGGTGGCCAAAGAATCCGAATAAATGTTGGTACAAGATGGGGTCACCCCCGCCAGCAGGGTCAAAAAAAGTAGCGTTGAGGTTACGGTCAGTTAACAGTATAGTAATGCCGGCGGCTAGGACTGGGAGGGAAAGGAGTAGAAGGACTGCGGTAATGAGGACTGGTCAGACGAAAAGAGGTGTTTGATACCGGGATATAGCTGGAGGTTTTATGATAATAATTGTGGTAATAAAGTTAAGGTCCCCTAAAATAGAAGAGAAACCTGCCAAGTGGAGTGAGAAGATGCTCAGATCCACAGAGGCTTCTGCAGGTGCTAAGTTTCCTGCTAAAGGGGGATAAACTGTCCAGCCGGTTCCAGCGCCAGCTTCTACTATTGAAGATGCAAGTAGAAGTAGAAAAGATGGGGGGAGAAGTCAGAAGCTCATATTATTTATCTGGGGGAATGCCATATTGGGTGCACAAATTATTAGAGGGACTAGCCAGTTGCCGAAACCCCCAATTATGATTGGTATTACCATAAAGATTATGACAAATGCGTGGGTGGTAACAAAAATATTGTAGATCTGATCATCTTCTAGCACAGTTCCTAGTTGGCCTAATTCTGCTCGAATTAGAAGGCTTAAGGCGGTGCCTACTCTCCCTGCTCATGAGCCAAATAGCAGGTATAGTGTTCCGATATCTTTGTGGTTAGTTGAAAACAATCAACAATTGATGAACATAAGTGGAAAAAAGGTAAAATGACTGAGTAAGCTTTAGACTGTAAATCTAAAGACAGAAGTCAAAGCCTCTTTTTACCAGCCCCGAGGTGATTTTTCATGTTGAATTGCAAATTCAAAGGGGCAGCTTCAATCCTGCAGGGTCTTCTCTCACCTTTCTCCCCGCAATGGCTTCTCCCACCTTTCTCCTTAGGTCTGTTACAGAAATTAAGTGTAATTTACTTACTAAGGGCTTAGAAGGCCCTTGGTCTTATTTAACCTAAATTTCTAAGTTATAGTTAGTATTAATGGAGAGATGGTTAAGAGGAGAGTAGAAGAGATGATAAGTGGGGGGAAGACTAATCTGGGTTTTGTGTTTTCGAATTGTCATTTTATTTTCATATTATTAGATATGGGGAATATTGTCATTGGGATGGAATAAATTAGGCGTATGTAAAAGTACGGGTTGAGTAGGGTTATGAAAGCTATAATGGTCAGGGTAAAAAGGCTATTGTTTTTGTAAATTCTTGGATGATGATTCATTTAGGCGGGAACCCTGTTAATGGAGGTAAACCTTCTAGGGACAGTAGAATTCGTGGAATTATAGGTGTCAACCATGCTAATTTGTTTCAGGCGTGAGATAGTGACAGGATTGTGGTGCCTATAGTCAGGTTGAATGCTAGAAATGTGGTTGTTGTTAAGATAAACTAAATAATCAGGTTTAGAATGGTAATGTTTGGGTTATAGATTAGTACTGCTATTATTCAACCCATATGAGTGATTGAGGTGTAGGCTAGGATTTTATGCAGTTGTGTTTGGTTAAGTTCCCCTCAACCACCCACTATAATGGATAGGATTGTGATAGATAGGAGGATACTCGTGTTTGTTGATGGGAAATTTGAAACATAATCGAGATAGGGCTAGTTTTTGTCATGATGGAGAACACAGCCATCATACCCAAAGTCACACAGCTCAGGGGTGACAGAGCCAGGACTGGCACCCAAGTTGCCCAGGTCCAAGGCCCACTGCTTCTTGCCATACTGCATGCAGCAGTTGTGAAAATTAAGAGTCAATTGGACAGAGTGCTTGGCCCAGTGCCTCCCACCCTGTAAGCACAGCACAAGTGGTAACTGTTATTAGTCGTTAATGACATGGAAAATGCTGGAAAATGCTCATCGCCTAATTTTCAGGGGAAAAGAGCATGATTTAAAACTGAGTGTGGGGTATGATCTCAAGCACAATTCATGCTGCACAGAAAACTGTTTGATTGATAACAAGCCAGAGACGGTTGCCTGTGGGTTGTGGGATTACAGAGATTTTTCTTCAGATTTTACTGTTAGGTTTTTGTCTTTTTCTTTTCAGTGAATATACAGTACCTTTTCATTTCATTTTATTAGATTTTTTAAACTCTAAAGAGTAATGCAAAAACAATTAACAAATCCTATAATACAACAAAAATCCATTAATAATCTCTCAACCACCCAATCAATTCCACCTACACTTCACCTCCTTAATCAGAGAAAACTCACATAGAGACAGTAATCCATTTTACAAACTGTTGTGCAGCCAGAGTGTGGCCAGGCTGGCTGTAGGGTCTCAGCTGCTCTCCAGGGATGGTGGCCACCCAAAGAGACAGGGACTCCAGCTCAGGGGACTGAGGGAACCCTCAGCCTCATGGGGTGCTGCTAGCACAGTGGACCCCTGGCAAGGCAGAAGCAGCCCCTGAGGGGCACTGGCATCCAGTCCTCCAGCCCACACATGGTTACAGAGCCCCTCTTATGTGCCAAACCCTGCTGCGGACCCACAGCAGTGACAGACTTGGTGTCTGTGGTGCTGGAGCTCATGTTCTTATAGTGAGACTCAGCAATTAAACAACTAAATTGAGATTCTATCAGATGGTCATTGGTCGTAAGTGCAAGAAGTAAAAAAGAGAGAGAGCTATGGTGAGTTGCGTAGTGTCCCCTAAGCTCATGTCCACCCAGAACTTCAGAATGTGACCTTATTTGGAAATACAGTCTTGACCACTGTAATTAAGGTAAGAATGGAGATGAGGCCATACTGGATTAGGGTGGGCCCTGCCTCTAACGAGACCATCCCTATAAGAGACAGAAAAAGACACACAGTGACATGGAGAAGAACGCCATGTGAACACAGAGGCAGAGGTTGGAGTAACGCAGCCACAGCCAAGGGATGCCTGGCGTCACTAGGAACTGGAAGAGGCAAGGAAGGTGACAGGGTTAGGCTCTGTCTGTATCCCTTCCCAAATCTCATCTTGAATTATAATCCCCACATGTTGAGGGAGAGACCTGGTGAGAGATGATTGGATTGTGGGGGCAGTTTCCCCCATGCTGTTCTCCTGATAGTGAGTAAGTTCTCACAAGGTCTGATGGTTTAAAAGTGTTTGGCTGATCTCTGGCTCTCTCTCCTGCCACTATGTAAGATGTGCCTTGCTTCTCCTTTGCCTTCTGCCATGATTGTAAGTTTCCTGGGGCCTCCCCAGCCATGTGGCACTGTGAGTCAGTTAAACTCTTTTCTTTATAAATCACCCAGTCTCAGGCAGTTCTTTATAGCAGTGTGAAAACAGACTAATACAGAAGGGCTCTCCCCCAGAGCTTGTATGGAAACATAGCTCTGTTGACACCTTGATTTCCAACTTATGGCCCCTAGAACTTTGAGAGAGTAAATTTCTGTTGTTTTAAGACCCTGTGTTTGTGGTAATTTATTAGGGAAGCTCCGGGAAAGTAACCCAAAGAGTGAGACGATTGTGCAGCCCACGGCAGGGTGGTGCTGTTCTATAAAGGGAAGCTGGGGACGTCCTCACCAACAAGACACATTTGAGCAGAGTTGCTGGAGGAGAGAGCCATCCCAGGAAAAGGATATTCCAATAGAGGAACAGCCACTGCATAGGCCTTGGAGGAACGTGAGAGTGCAAAGGAGAGTTAGAAGGTGAGTTAGGAAAGTCACCAGGCCTGGGAGGAGATCCTATAGTCCTGTGGGTGGTGGTGGGGACTTCCTTTGGGTTTGACCTTGGTGAGGGCATCAGCTCTGGAGGCTCTGAGCAGGTGAACACTCTAAGCTGCCCCAGGTTTTGAGAGGATCCTTATGGCCTCAATGGGACCTTGGTGAGAAATAAAGGTGGTGTGGACCAGGCTGGTCAGGGGAGGAGATGAAAAGTGATAGTATTCTGGATAGACATCAATGGTAGAGCTGACAAGAGTTGTTGATGAACTGGGGTTGAATGTGAGAGAAACAGACAAGTCATGTGACTCTAAGACTTTTGACCTGATCTGCCATGTAAGTGAAGGCCCTGCTTACCCTAATGAGAAGGCTTCAGAAAAAGGAGGCTTTGGGGAGGGATCAGAGTTGCCCTGCAGTAGTGAGAGCCAATAGAGGCAGGTACTTACCTGGCCTTTGAAACCTGCATGAAGAGACCTTAGTATCTCAGTTTTCACATATGGAGCCCACTCTGGGCTCCCAGTGGCCTAGACAGGCCACCAAAGTGTCTGACAGCCTCCTGGTGTGGTCTCCATGCTCCATTTGCTTGCCAAGCAGCCAGAGTTTTTTGAGCAGCTACTTTGCCTTCACATGGGCAGACCCTGAGCTGGGTTTAAAAAGAGGCCTGTGCACAAGTGTTGCAAGGATGTGGAGAATTGGGAACTCTGTTGGTGGGAATGTAAAATTATAGCTGCTGTGGAAAACAGTGTGGTGGGTCCTCAAAAAATTAAACATAGAATGATCATGTGATTCAGCAACCCTACTTTTGGGTATATATGCAAAATAATTTTAAAAGCAAGGACTCAAGTAGATATTTGTATACTCATGTCCATAACTGCATGATTCATAATAGCCAAAAGGTGGAAACAACCCAAGTGTCTATCAGTGTGTGAATAGATAAACAAAATGGTGGTGGTCTATACAATGGAATATTATGCAGCCTTGAAAAAGAAGGAAATTCTGACATCTGCCACAAATGGATGAGCCTTGAGGACATTCTGCTTAGTGAAATTAGCCAGTTACAAAAGAAAAAATACTGTGTGATTCCACTTATATGAAGCTCCTAGAGTAATAATATTTATAGAGTCAGAAAGTAGAAAGGTGTTTTTCCAGGGGTTGGGCAAGGAGGTAACAGGGAGTTTTTTAATGGGTACAGTTTCAGTTTGGGATGATGACAATGTTCTGGATATGGATGGTAGTGATAGTTTCACAACAATGCAAATATACATAGTGCCATTGAACTATACTCTTAAAAACGGTTCAAATGGTAACTTTTATGTTACATATATTTTGCCATGATTAGAAATAAGAGTCCATGAGAGTGGAGTCCCAGGTCCTCAGGTTCAATCCTGACCAGTTTTGACATTAACATGCTGGGTGGGTTTGCATCTCTCTGAGGCTGAGCACAGCATCGTTCTCTGTAAAATGGGACAACTGTGTCCTCACAGACTTCTTCTGAAGACTGTGTTCTTCAGAGTACACAGAGAGCACTTCAAGAAAGAGCAGGCACATTTTAATGCTACAGGCAACGTTCTGTTCCAATGCAGTGATGTATTGATTAAGTCAACCCTCCCAACAGCCCCAGGAGGCCAGGGAATCTGTTATGCCCATCACACAGATGAGGACACAGGAATGTCACTGCTAGAGAAATGTCAATTTAGAATTGTTTTAGTCCATTTAGGCCATTGTTACGAGTACCATAGAATGAAAGGCCTATACACAAACAGAGCTTTATTTCTCATAGTTCTGGAGGCTGAGAAGTCCACGGTCAGTCACTGGCAGATTCAGCGTCTGATGATACATTCTGGCTCAGGGGATGGTTGTCTTTTCACTGCATCCTCATGTGGCAGAAGGAACGAGGAGCTCTCTGGGGTGTCTTTCAGAAGGGCACTTCCTACCATTCGTGAAGGCTCCACTCTCTTGACCTAATCACCTGGGAAAGCCTCCAACTCCAAAGACCATCACCTTGGGAGTTAGAATTTCAACACAAGAATTTTAGAAGGAAACAAACATTTAGGCCATAGCCAGGATCGTGTAAATCAGTGGGTTTTAAGGTTATGCTTTATAGATCATCCAACCGTGACTCAGAGGGGAAGTGATTTCTTAAGGTTACTCAGCAAGTTAACCGTTCTAAATGAACCCAGACCCCATCCTCTTGCCCTCAGCCCCTCTCTTCCTCTCTCTCCCATTCTCTTTCTGACCTGGGGTGGGTGAGAAGGAGGGGTCTGGCCAAATGACAGATAGCTTCTCAGTAGCTGGCAAATGCTAGAAGGTCTCAGAGCAAGGGAAGAGTTCCGTTAACCTTTGCAGGAGCTTTATTAAGGTCAATGTCCCTACATTTGTCAAGACTCAGTAGGTTGAAAGTAAATTTTCTATGCTCATTATAGAATTCTCACAAAACCACAAAATTAGAAAAGCCAGAATTTTTCCACCTGTAAAATATGGAATCTTTGCTTGTATACCTTCTATGAGAATTTTGAACAATATGTACCACTGTGACATTATAAATAGAAATCTAAAACTTTGCCATACATTTAAATAATTCCAAGGAATCTGTTCTCTGAAGCAGCACTAGCTAATAGAAATATAATGAGAACATCATATGCAATTTTAAATTTTCTATTAAACACAATTTATAAAGCAAAAGAGGAACAGGTGAAATTAATTTTAATAATATATTTTATTTAACTCAATATATTCAAAATATTATCATTTCCACCTGTAGTCAACATGATAAATAGTAATGAGCTACTTTACATTCTTTTTTCACACTAAATCTTTGAACTCCGTTGTGTTTTATACTACAGTACATCTCAATTTTGACAGCCACATTTCAAGTGCTTAGTAGCCACATGTGGCTAGTGGCTATCATTTGGATGGTGCAGGTCTGGAATTTTTGTTTTTTTGAGATGGAGTCTTGCTTCTGTCACCCAGGCTGGAGTGCAGTGGTGCAATCTCGGCTCACTGCAAGCTCCACCTCCTGGGTTCATGCCATTCTCCTGCCTCAGCCTCCCGAGTAGCTGGGACTACAGGCACCCACCACCATGACCGGCTAATTTTTTGTATTTTTAGTAGAGACAGGGTTTCACCATGTTAGGCAGGATGGTCTCAATTTCCTGACCTCATGATCCTCCCACCTCGGCCTCCCAAAGTGCTGGGATTACAGGCGTGAGCCACCGCTCCTGGCCCAGGTCTGGAATATTGTATAATGCTTTAACTCGATTTGGTCAAAACTGTGGAATTCAGGTTTAAATTTTTTAATTAATTAATTAACTTTAGGGACAGGGTCTTGCTCTGTTTCCCAGGCTGGAGTGCAGTGGCACAATCATAGCTCACTACAGCCTCAAACTCCTGGGCTCAAGCGATCCTCTCACCTCAGACTCCCAACTACCTGGGACTATAGACACATGCCACCATGACCAACTAATTTTTAAAATTTTTTTGTAGAGAAAGGGCCAGAACTCTTAGCCTCAAGCAATTTTTTCCACCTGGGTCTCACAAAGCACTGGGGTTACAAGTGTGAGCCCCTGTGCCTGACCTAATTTATTTAATTCATGAAAAATATCTACCATGTAGCTTAGTTGGCAAAGCCAGTTCTTATTGTCAAACCCATCAGCCAAATCCAATTTAGTGACAGGAGAGCCTGACTTTATTCTAAAATTGGAGGAGATGTGTTAATATACAAGCTCTGTTAACCTTCTCATTCCTGAATTCAAATTTTAAGAGAGATAGCTGATTGGCTATACGGATCGATGGGAAGATGGATGAATGAATAGAAGGATAAGTAGAGAGAAGATGATAGCCAGATGAATGTGGGTGGATGAATGGATAGATACATAGAAGATAAATAGACAACAAGAGAAACAGAGAGAGAACTAGATCTGAAACTTGCTCTTGCCTGTGTTTGATGCCTGGTTGAAATAAGGCACCACCACCTTCAGTATTTCTCACAGAAGCTCCTTCACTTGGCACTCACAGAATTTCTACCTTGGTTTGATGCTCCAGAGGCTACATTCAGGATGAAGAATGGCTTTCCTTTACAAAAAGGGAACAGAAGTTCTGCAAAGGCGTGGGGAGAGAGGAAAGCTGGCAGAGCCCAGATGCATCTTTAGTTGGATCACTTTTCAAAGAGCACTTACAGATGTTGAGCAGGTAGAAGGAGCTTCCTTCGAGCCGCCCACACCCTCAAAAGTCTTTGTGAAATTCAAAGGAGTTCACACTCAGCTTGCAGACTGCTGGATTCGATCAGCCCTCGAGGTCCTGTGAGTCATAACAGCTTCCCAGAGAAGGACTGAAGGACCATGATCCAGTCCAACTTCTATCGACAACTTAGGGTGGTCCATGAAAGCCTGGGATCTGAAGACAGGATCTCACCTTTGTCACTCCCTGGAGATGTGAATGTGGACAAGACACTTTACCTCTCCACATCTCACTCTCCTTATCTGTAAAATGGGATAATCAAAACCCTAACTTGTCTCACCTTTATGGGAATAAGTAAGGTAGTGCACTGAGCACATGAGGCCTGGATTCTAGGAAGTGCTTTCTTTGCTCTTCTAAATTTATTATTCAACTTCACCATTTGGCAAATCAGGGAAACTGAGGCTCAGAGAACTAAGCATCTTTCAAGTGCTGGAGAGTGTGCTGAGAGATGTGTGTGCCTTATCCAATTTGATTCTCACAGCACTTTTGGCAATAGGTGTTCCTGCCCTCATGTTGAAGATGGATAAACTGAGACACAGAATTTTTTCATTGTGGTTATCTTCCCCAAGATGGATTTAAGTGGCTGTGATAGGACAAAGGGAGTTTTGCTCCTTTATTAATCTGTTTGGGCTGCTGTAACAGAACATAGACTGAGGAATGTTTGAAGAACAGAAGTTTATTCCTTACAGTTCTGGAGGCTGGGAAGTCCAAGATCAAAGTGATAGCAGGTCTGTTGTCTGGTGAGGGCTGCTCTCAGCTTCCAAGATGGTGCCCTGAATGCTGCATCCTCCAGAGGGAAAGAATGCTGTGTTCTCATATGGCAGAAGGCAGAAGGGCAAAAGGGTCGAACTCCCTGCATCAAGCCCTTTAATAAGGGTACCTAATCCCATTCTGAGGACAGAGTCCTCGTGACTCAATCATCCTCCAAACTCCACACTTTCCAGTACTGTCACATGGGAATTAATTTTCAACGGGAATGTTAAAGAGAACAAAAGCGTTGAAGCCATATCTATTCTCCTTCACCACCCACCCTCTTTGCTTTTGACTTTGGAGTTTACAGAACTACATACATAGGCATCATTTGTGAGCATGGCCATCATAACCACCTTGTCAGAAGCTATGTTTTGTAGAGGAAAATATCGTGACTCAGAGAAGAAAATAAATATACCCTGGTTTATATTGAGGTAGCAGCACATTCATTTCCAGCAAATTGTATGTTGGAAAAGCCCACAGGTTTTCAGCATTTCTTGCCCCAGTTCACAGTGTCAGTTTTCTTTCTGCAGATGCCTCCCGGGTTGGCAGTGTCCCCCAAACTCTCCTCCTTTCCCAACCCATCTTCCTCCAGCCCCAGAACAAAGGCACTCCAATCCCTGATCAGAGCCAGTGCCCAGAAGACGCTCCTGGGTGCAGCATGGTGGCTAATGAAGTAGAAAATGCAATTTGCCATGTAAATAAACAAGCTGACAGGCCAGACTGGTCCTGCCTTAAGCTTCCCACTTAAGGTGGAAACACCCTTTCGCACTGGTGACATCAGCTGTCACAGAATCTTGGAGCTGAGCCCTCATGGTTGCCTGGGGACCATCCACACGGTCCTGTTAGAAGCTGGCACTGCCCAGGCATGAAGGTAGTGAAGATGGCAATGCTGGTGGCTTTGCTGAGGCCTCACAGAGAAGGGGGTCTCATCTGTTCAGTTTCTGCTATGCGAACTGAGAAGCAAAAAGCTGCAGATCATGCTGAGTGGGGACATCCACACTAAGAAAGAGAGACCACCAAAACTTGCCTGGATATGAACACAGAAATGGTAAAATCAGAAGGAAACCAAAAATAATAACAACAACAGCACCTCCCATGGATTATCTCATTACTTGTGAAAAACATACAAGTACTTGTATTTTTCCAGTTTAGCAAATAAAAACACCAAAATTCAGACAGGTGCAGTTACACAATCAGTGCTGGGGTAGCTTAGACTTGGACCAGGTCTGTCCAGCTCAAAAGCCCATGGTCCTAACACCCCGCCAGGCTCACTCTCAGCGCTGGCATTATCCTGAGAAATCAGGGCTGGCTTCCCACATGATTGGTGCAAAGAACAAAAGGCCTTGGCTGGCCCAGTTGGGCACAGTGGGGTGATCATAGCACTTGGCATTGTGCTGGCTGTCCTGGACCCTGAAGGAGCCTGAAGCTGGGTCATTTCTGTATAAAGAGGATCCCAACACTCCCTAAAGACTCAGCTCAGGTGCTGCCTCTTCTGAGAAGCACCCCTGACCTTCTGCACCAATGGCTCAGCTGCCCCACCGAAGTTGTGCCCACCCCCAGGGTCCCCTCTGTTAACCCCTTCATCTCCCTCACCAGTTCCTAGGCTCTGGCCAACGAACACCCCTCACTGTGTTGAATAAATGTGAAAGGGTTTCTCAACAGGCAGAAGAGACGATAAAGATGGCACCATCTGCCTGGGCCAGCCACTGCACCTGGGGCCCTGCCATCTTCAGTGCCACCTGCAGCCCCCACAGAGAGGATACATCAGACCCAGGCAAGCTTCTGCGTCCTTGTCTCATCTCCATGCTGCCCTTCCTTACTCACACACCCCCACTCTTCCTAATCTTTCCTTTCCTGCAGGCCTGCAGTATGCCTCAGAGTGTTTTATTCATGCATGTATTTGTGCACTCATTTGTAGCTTTTATACAGAAATCCATCAAGCCCCCAACCTGTGCCAGGCACCATGCTGAGGCTGGGATACAGCAAACATCAATAGGCATGGATCCCGCCCCCATAGAACTTGTACCCAGATGGGAGAGAAAAGCATTAAATAGAGAAATGTTAGGTTCCTGAGACAGGTGGCTGGATCCTTTTGAACTGTGTGGAAAGGGGCACAGAGGCAGTTAGGGACATTGAGCAGTAGTGGCAGGGAGGGATGGAGACACAGGGACTGACAGAGCTGGAGATGAGGTCCCATCCAGACTCAAACACTAACATGCATTGGGAACAGAACATGAGAGAGTTCGCCCCTCCCTAAACTTAGTTCTCTCATCTGCTGTTCAACACCCTAGACCTGGTTCTCCAGCATCCTATTGAACAATCATAATTGCTACCATTGGAAGAACACTTCCTTGGAGAGGAACTATTCTTAGTTCTGGCTCTTTGCAGACATCTTGCTAGAAACTTCACTCACTTTACCTGGTTAAGCTATGGCTACTTTGTGAGGTAAGCACTGTTTTCTCCCATTTCACAAATGAGAGAGATTAGGCTCAGAAAGGCCAAATAAGTTGCTTGAGTTCCCTTAAGGTACAGGGGCTGAGCTAGGACTGCCTTCCAGATCTGTAAAACCCAAAGCCCGTGCAGCTTCCACTGCCTCCTCCAACCTGTCTTTGGCTGTGAAAGTCAGGGCTCTTCCAAAGTCTACCCTCACCTCCTAAAGTTGCATAAAGCTTTGGAGGGCTTCCAGTTTAGGGCACACATTATGGACTCTAGAGCCAGGCAGACCTCTGTCAAACACCAGCCCTGCCTTTCCCTATCCTCAGAATTTGGGGCAAGACCTTTGTTTCTCCCGTCTTCAGTTTCCTTACCCATGGGATCAGACCGTGACATTCAACTCCAGGAAATTGTGCTTCCAAACCTCCTCACTCTAGTCAGCTGTGTTTCCAAACTCTTAAAGTGCCTGTCGTATGATCTGACACATGGCAATTATTCATAATCTGGATTTGTAGTTGTCAAGAACTGTGAAGGGGCTGAGGTTTTACTTTATTTGCAGGCCAAGTTAGCCTGGCACAGTTTCCTGGATGCTGCAGAAGTTATGCTCCTTGATCAGGGGCACGGGGCAATTTATGACTCACGCAATAGGCATTTAATCCAAGCATCATCATTGTCACACCAATTCTACAAGCCATACTTCCTACATGGCGAGGTGAAGAGGGCCAGGTAGCACCTGCACCCACAGCAGGGTGTATTCCAGGAGAGGGACTCCAAATATAAGGACCCTAAACCTTTTATAATAGTCACTAAGCCTGTCTGTCTTTTACTCTGGAGAGAGACACTATCTCTCTCCCAGGCTGTTTGCTACACCGATGTCCTCATAAAGATAATCTGAAGCAAAGGAAAGCCAGTTTATGTGCTTGTGAACTTTGCGGAAACACAAGAGACTCAGGGAGGCCAGGGACTGTGATCTTAACAGCAGTCATTTCCTAACACTTCCTATCTCTCCTTTTCCCACTTTGCTAAGTCCTGGGTGGTTCCAACCATCTTTGATACAATTTTAGCCCCACTGAGCTCTAACTTTGGAGCTGCTCTGGACTTCCCTATCTTGGGAGTCTATAATTTTTCATTTACTGTTGTATTGCTCTTCTTTCTACTTTTAGGTCCCATTCTATGTGGTGCAGAAAATTCAGTAAATTCTGGAATCTCCCAGCCATGTTGTATCTGCTCAGTTACATTCAGGAATTCCCTCCTGCCCCATGTTGTGCTCATGTGGCCAGTAAAAGATGATCATTAATTTTTTAGGAGTTGTGCAAGATGGAATTGACACTGACATCATGGAAATTGGCAAACCCTATGCCCATGATAAGATGCCTACTCCCAATCGTACTCCCAATTCCACTTTTCCTTAGAGCAGATGTTAAGCTCTCTGGGCTTACATGGTGAAACCTGGGCAACTGTGGAAAGGTTACATTCATATCCCAACTTTGGGCCCTTTTATTGCCCTCTGTGGCCCCTAAGTCTTATTCTATCTGGTTTTAGCTAAGCACTTCCTTCTCCTTTCTCCTGGAAATCTGCTGGGAGCCATGTCTTCAACTGATGTCCAACAGGACAGTGATTCAAGTTCTGCTGTTGTTCTCACCTTCCCATGCCTTAGCTAGACCATAGGAGATTCAGGAACCCTCTCCTGGCCTGCTTTGCCCAGTCATGCTACACAGTCATGGTTGCTCACTGGCTGCCATGTGTGATGGAACAAAAGGCATCTCAACAAACCACTGGGCCTTACTCGCTTCCTCTCTACACTCAGATCCTCAGACATAGGAAGGGATTTCCACCCTCACCTTCCCAAAGGGCTCAGTCTGAGGGACCCTACCCCACACTCATATCTTGCTTTCCACATCCCCAAACTAGAATATTTTTCATTAAGGACTTTTTATTGACTTTCCCCACAGAAGGATAAGAGCCAGTTGGGAGACCTGTGGGTTCAGCATCGGAACATCCTTTGACAAAAAGTTTTATTTTCCGTGTCAACTTTTGTCAGCCTCAAAAGATGCTTAAGGGCAAATCTTGCTATCATTGTACCAATCACATTCTGAGATCGCTTCTATACCTGAGATGAAAGTGAGGTGATTTGCCTTATCTATTTTGATTCCTTTTGTGTCCCAGAGCCAGTTCCAAAGTGTCAGCATTCTGAGATGGGAGGTGACTTGACCAAGGTCACAGAGCTAATGAGTGATGGAGCTGGGAACAGAATCCCAGCCTCTGCACTAGTTCAAGTTCATAAGACAATAGGCAATACTGCCTCTAAACCTGGGGCTCTCAGGTATTGCCCTACCCCAACAACCTGAGGTTCCTCCCTCCTTTCTTCCTTGAATCTTCTGTCGCTTTCTCCCTTCCTTTCTCCCCTCCTTCCCTCCTCCCCTCCTTCCCTCTCTTTCTCTTTTCATTCCTCCTTCCCTCCTTCCTCTTCTCCTACCTTCCTCCCCTCTTTCCCTCTCTTTCTTTCTCCTGTCTTTCCTCCCTTCCTCCCTTCTTTTCTCCTTTCTTTCTTCCTTCCCTGTCTTCCTTCCTCCTTTCCTTCCTTCCTTCTTTTCTTTCTCCCTCTCTCCCTCCCTTCCTTTCTTTTTTCCTTCTTCCCCACCTCCTTTCTTTTCTTTCTTCCTTTTTTCTCTCCCTCCCTCTTTCTCTTCCTCTCTTCCTTCCTTTATTCCATTCTTCTATCCCTATACCCCCTTCTTTCCTCCTTCCTTTATCCCTTTCTTCCACAAATATGTACTGAGCATCTACTACATGTCAGAGAGTGCACTGGGAATGCAGATGTGGTTTCTGCCCTCATGATGTTGATGACCAAAGTTCCATTAATAGCAGTGGCCTCTCAAATCAGGAATGGGGGTGACAGGAGTCTATTTAAAAAACATCCCTCTTCAACCCATTCAATACTGATAAGAAAATATCCCCTGGTCCCTCCAGATATTTTGAGAATCAGAATTCTCTGCATATCCCTGGAGAAAAGAAGACCCTCCCAGGATCATAACAGACTCAAATACAGTGTGAAGAGCTTGAGGGCGTAGTGTCCATGGGGCAAAGGCAGACAATGCCTGGGTCTGGCTTTACAGAGACAAAAATTTTCCAAGTCAAATGCTCTTTACATGTAACACCTGTTCATGCTGTGGATGAAAATCTTCCCATATTAGATCTAATTGTTCTTCAAAGAACTTTCTCTTCTTGTTTGAGGGCTTCCCATAACTATACTCTTAACCACTAATGTTGATTTTTGAGTGGTCCAGCACCATTCTAGGTTTGCTTGCTTGCTTGTTTGTTTTCACTCAGTTTAAGTAGTTCACACATTAAAAAAAAAACAACCTTAGGAGGTTAAATTAGCATCATCATCATTGTGATTGTAGTTATTTCTACCCCATGACTATTATTATTCTATAAAAAGCATGGAAAGATAGCCCAGATAGTAAGAGACAGAGCTGTCTTAAAGACTGGGACTTTTTCCACCAAGAAGCATTGTCTTTCTATAGTAATTCTTTTCCTACAACCAATTATTCGACTGCACTAGCCTGGACTCCTTTGTAATGTGAATAATCAAACTTATTGATCTGTTTCCTCAAATGGCATTTCCTTGGAGTGTGACACATCCCATCTACATTTGCACTGGGCCAAGAATCAATAACACTGGTGATGTCCAGGAACACCAAGGGCTAGGCAGGGGAGAAAGGGAATTGATGTTACAATTGTATAAAGTGTATTGGGATGTGTTCGATTACGTTGCGGCCACCTGGAGAAAAAGAAAGGTGACTTCCCAATCAAGCAACACTTCTTTTATTTCTGCTATTATTATTTAACAAAGCAATACAGTGAATACCTTCTGTATGCCCAGCACCTTGCAACATGCTTACAAAAGAGACATTGTATAACAAGGTAAAGAATGCGTATCGATTTTGCCAGTGCTCAATTGTGTGTTCTTCTGCAAGCCATCATCCTCGCTGAGCCTCTGTAGGTCCAGGGACACCATGAATATCAGCCCTTGATCTGAGGCACTGGGCCAGATTCAATGCTGATGCTCTCCAATGCCCTTTATGCACCCCCATCTGTTGATGTGGGGTCCGTCATTCATTTGTGCAAGTTTCAGGGGATCTGCTACACATAAGAGACATCTGACCACAGTGGAGAAAGAAAATAGGGTTTATGTGGCTGCCAACATAGGAAGCCCAGTGGTAGGCAGTTGAGGACCAATACAATCTCAATGATGTCAGTAGGGACCCAGGTTCCATCCCTCCTTATGTCCTCTGTTTGAGTTTGTTGGCTTTCCCCCTTGTACTGAGTGCCTCACGGACGCAAGATGGCTACAGCATGTACACAGTTGAATGTCAGTGTTACAGGCAAGAAGAAAGGGGCAGGGCAGGAAGGCAAATGATTTTCTCAAGATTTTGCTCTTTTATTTGCGAGTGGAATCATCTCCTTGACTTCTGCAAACATGAGGTACTTGGCCAGTCCTGGCTAAAAAAATAAGCTGAGAAATAAAACATGGTTGCTTTCCAACCTCTACAAGAGAAAACCAGGAAGAAAGTAGTTAGGATGGGTGGTGTACAAGCCAGCCCATAGGATCTGCCATGCATGCATTTAGCAAATGGACCAATACCTTCTCATGGCCCAATTCCTGGGCTGGGCAGCAGTGAGGAACAAGGTGTATCTCTTCCCCAGGAGGTTGCAGGTGAAAGAGGTACAGGCAAACAAACAACTAACACAAGGCACAGAGGGAGACTAGAAATGGAAAGGGCAGTGCAAATGTGGACATGTGGGGAGTGTCAAGTGGGGACTGGGAATGCAACTGGCAGAGCCCAAATTTCTAAATTGGACCCGGAGGGAAACGGCACCTGCCTTGTCTGTTTGGGCTGCCATAACAAAAATGCCATAGACTAGGGGGCCAAAAAAAACCCAGAAATTTATTTCTCACTGTTTTTAAGGCTGTGAAGTCCAAGATCAAGGCACCAGCAGACACGGTATCTGGGGAGGGCCTGCTTCCTGGTTCACTGGCGGCTGGCCATCTCCTGAAGTGGTGAAGGACTCTCTGGAGTCCCCTTTGTAAAGGCTCTAATTCCATTCGTGAAGGCTGTACCCTCATGACCTAATCACACCCCAAATGCCTCATTTCCATATAGCATCACCTTGGCAATCAGGTTTCAACATAGGAATTTAAGGAGGTCAGAAACATTCAGTTGTTAGCAGCATCATACTGAAATCTACAGCCCAGGGCAGCACCCAGATGGAGGTGGGAAAGCCTTAAATTCTTAGCCTACAATCCCAACCGTACAAAGGAAGGGAATGTATCCAAGGCAGATATCACAACACAACCCTTTAAAACATTTACACTTTAATTTTTTCTTAGCATAAAAGTAAAAACAATCTTTATTGTTTTTTAAAAAAAAAATCTTTATTGTTTATTAAAGTAAAAACACTCGTAAAAACACAGAAAAAAAGTATGAAAATAAATACTTTTCTCTGTGCTAATATTTGGATCATTCCTTTCAGATTTTATTTACATAGAAAATAGGCTTTTTCATGACAGTCATCAGGAGCCAAAAACAAAATGTATTGGCTCAAGTAACTGAGATATCCTGGGGTGGAGGACAGGTTAAGCCATGGTGACTCCATATGGTCAAGGTCCCATAGGCTCTTTCCCTCACTCAGATCTGCCTTGCTTCCTTCTCAGACATGAGCTTTACAAGTTGCATTCCATCCACACATCTGTGATCCTGAACTAAAAGACGGCTCCCCTAAGGGTCTTTCCAAAAGTCTCTGGCCTCATTTAGGACAATACCCCTGGTGGAAAATCTTAGAATCACCGTGGGATGGAGAAGCTTCAGGTGCAGTTCAGGAGAAAGGGTGCAAGGCAGAGAACAATATCTCTGTCTCTCTATTTAAAATTAGGATTAAACTAAATACATGGCAATGCGTGTGAATGGATGAGTGAGTTGGTGAGGAAGTTTGGTTCACCTACATAATGTCACTGTACCCTCCACATCACCCCTCTAATAAACTCAACACAAAGGGTGGCATCATGTTCTTTTTATGGATTAAAGAACTGTGCCCAGGCCAGGCATGGTGGCTCATGCCTGTAATCCCAGCACTTTGGGAGGCTGAGGCACGAGGATCACTTAAGCCCAGAAGTTTGAGGTTAGCCTGGGCAACATAGTGAGATCCTATCTCTAAAAAAAATTTTAAAAATTAGCCGGCCATGGTGATGTGCACCTGTTGTCCCAGCTACTCAGAAGGTTGAGGTGGGAGGATCACTTGAGCCCAGGTGGTCAAGGCTGCAGTGAGCCATGATTGCGTCACTGCACTCCAGCCTGGGTGGCAGAATGAGACCCTGTCTCAAAATAAATACAAAAAATAAATAAAAGAAATAAAGAACTATGCCCAGAGAATTGGAATGACAAGACCCAAATGTTTCTAAATCCTTTCTCTTTGCTCCCTCTCCTAATCATCATTAATAAAATAATCTAACATATGAAGAATGGAGACTAGAGCTTGGCAGGGAGAGAGCACTGGGTTGAAATAAGCACTTGCCATTGTTGTTGTTCTTATCATTATCAGCTGTGACAGCCAGTATCAACTCACTTCTGACTGGACTCTTTGTCAAAGTACTTTTAAAGTCTCCATCCATGAAGTCTTACATTGCTAGTATACTTGTAGACACTATAGCAGGATTCCTGGCAGGAAAGCTGGTATTTCAGCAACCTCAGCTCACCTTGCATAGGTGAAGTCATCTACAACTACTTTGGAGGCTTACTCATTAAGTTAGTTCAAACCTGTTTAATTTTTATTTTACAAAGAAGAGAGCTTCACCCTAGGCAGTTCCAAATCCCCTCCAGGAAAGCACAAATTGGATGGTGGAAAGACTAGGTTGGATGGTGGAAAGCAAAGGTCAGATAGTAGAAATAGCAGATCAGATGGTGGAAGGCACAGGCTGGATGGTGAAAAGAGCAGGTCGGATAGTGAAAAGAGCAGGCTGGATGGTGGAAAAAGCAGGTCAGACAGTGAAAAGAGCAGGCCGGATGGTGGAAACAGCAGGTTGGGTGGTGGAAAGAGCAGGTTGGGTGGTGGAAAGAGCAGGTTGGATGGTGGAAAGAGCAGGTCGGACAGTGGAAAGAGCAGGCTGGGTGGTGGAAAGAGCAGGATGGATGGTAGAAAACGAAGGTCAGATGGTGGAAAGAGCAGGTCAGATGGTGGAAAGCACAGGCTGGATGGTGGAAAGAGCAGGTTGGATGGTGGAAAATGCAGGTCAGATGGTGGAAAGAGCAGGTTGGATGGTAGAAAGCGCAGGTCGGATGGTGGAAAGAGCAGGTCAGATGGTAGAAAAAGCAGGTCAGGTGGTGGAAAGAGCAGGTCGGATGGTGGTAAGCGCAGGTGGGATGGTGGAAAAAGCAGGTCAGATGGTGGAAAGAGCAGGTCGGATGGTGGAAAGAGCAGGTCAGATGATGGAAAGCGCAGGTCCGATGGTGGAAAGCACAGGTTGGATGGTGGAAAGCACAGGTCAGATGGTAGAAAGAGCAGGTCAGATGGTGGAAAGAGAAGGTCAGATTGTGGAAAGCACAGGTGGGATGGTGGAAAAAGCAGGCTGGATGGTGGAAACAGCAGGTCAGATGGTGGAAAGTGCAGGTTGGATGGTGGGAAAAGAAGGTCGGATGGTGGAAAGCACAGGTCCGATGGTGGAAAGCACAGGTTGGGTGGTGGAAAGCACAGGTCAGATGGTAGAAAGCGCAGGTCAGATGGTGGAAAGAGCAGGTCAGGTGGCGGAAAGCGCAGGTCGGCCGGTGAAAAGCCCACCAACAAAATACAATCTTCAAGTTACCAAGAAGTTTCTGTTTTTAAGTAATATTTATTTTCTAAAAATATAAGCAACACATCCTCACTGCAGAATTTTGGGAAGACACATAAAAATATAGAAAGGGAAATAAATATTACATATAATTCTGATTCTCAGAAGTAACCACTATTAACATTTCATTTGACTTCCTTTATGTTTATCTTTTTCCTATGCATATGTCAGTACTTTTTAATTTTCTTTTCCTCAAACTCTTTTATGACTGAATCAAACTTTTACTATCTCATATAAATATTTATCACCCTCTTGAAATTATTTATTATTCAGTCTCATAAGACATTAAGAGCATCCAAGAAGTATGCTTTGATACATTGATATAGAGAACTCCATAATTTGAGATGAAATTTTTTGTGCAGAGTCTAGTATTATTTCACAGACTATTAAGCCTTAAAATATAAATTTTTCAGTTTTTCCCCTCATTTAATAAGGAATTCTAGAAAGCAGACAATGGAGAACATGCATGCTTCATCCAAGTACTAACACAGAGTAAAAGACCCAGAGCGGCTTGTTCTGCCTTTTCGTTTTTAAAGCATGGTGCATACGGGAGTGAGGAGTGGAGATCAACATAGCCATAAGTCATCTGTTTCACAATGTGGGGGAATTAGGTCATTTTTAGCATAGCTCGTTTCTAACACTTAACTCAGCAAACTGTAATTTCTGGTTTGTACATCTGTTTCTTGCATTAGATTGAGATTTTGAGGTGGAAACCATAGCCTAACCATCACAGGATTCCTCAGAGATTATAAGATGCCAAGCACATAGAAGTTGTCAAGAAATATTTTCTGAATGCAACTCAGTTGTTAGAGGATCCCATCAGGTAGCTAATGACTCTAGGGCACTAAGGTGGAGGATCATATTTTTCAATGAATATGATGGATGAATAAACTTTAAAAATTAAAGGAAGGAAGGGAAAAGGAGGAAGGGAGGAAGGGAAATGGAGGGAGGTAGGAAGGAAGGAAGGGAGGGAAAGAAAAAAGAGAGAGGAAAGAAGAAAGAAAGAAGGAAAGAGAGAAAGAAAGAGAAAGAAAGAAGAAAGAGAAAGAGAGAGAAATTGTTAGATAATGTATGTCTCTGAAAAGCACATGAAATTTCAAAGTCAAAAGACCTGATTCATGCCATAGCTCTTTATTTCCTCCATGTGACCTCTGAGCCTAAGTTTCCTTTTCTCAGCATGGAGTCATGATGCCAGTTCTCAGTGTTGTTGTGAAAATTACCTGAAAGAATCCATACGGATGCTCCTGGCACAGAGCCAGGCCCACATTACAAATGTGATTGGAGAATAATTGGCAAAACAGCACCCCAGGAAGAGAGGCTGACGCCAACCTCTTCTGAAAAGCTAGGGCAGAGAAGGGTCTTGCCAGTTTCACTTATTAGATTAACAACCCTAGGGAATCAGAGCCCCCCATCAGGGACATCAAGCTCTGTGACCCCAAGGCAATGAAGGAGCTTCTTTCTCACTGTTCTTGCTCCACTCCATCTTCCGTGTGGTCATCCGCCTGCTGGTGTAAGTGTGGATTGCTTCATGTTGCTCTTATGCCTAGCAGCCTTTACTGAGACATGCGAGGCCCCTTATGAACCAGCATGAACCTACTCCTAAGCCTTATCACCACCATCCTCTTATCACTCACTCCTGCGCTCCAAGAGAATTCAACTCTCCAAAGGTGCAACTTTCTCCACCTACAATGGCCCTGTGGACTTTGCAGCCCACCAAACTGCTAAGATGAGAGGATTACTCTCTTTCAAAGGCTCCCAAGTGGCCCCTGCTGGGCTCTCTGTCATATGGCCAGAATTCCTTCTAGACTCTATTCACATGGCCCCACATCTATGAAGACTTTCTGAATCATCATCATCCCCAAATCGTCACCCAAAGTAGATTCCATCAGGCTTCCATTGAGGGTTTTTCTACGCTTTAAACAAAGCTTCCCATGACATTAACCTCATTGGGCAAATACTGGTGTACTTGTCTGCCTTGGCCACAAGACAATAACTTCATTGAGGGAAATGACTGACATTTATCCCTCTTTCCATCTTCCATGCTCTTGAGCCCTACATATAGTAGGTGCTCAAACATAGTGAAGACCATTGGTATGGTGGAGCAAACCCCCTTCCCCAAATGAGCCTTGCTTGGGCACCTTTCTGTAGTATGAACTTATTATCTGGTTCTCCCAATACAGGTACTAGAATTTTTAAGAGATTAGTCAGTGTTGGGCTAACCAATTCAGACTATACACAACCTAGGAGCTCCCTTTTCTTAGGGCTCTATAAAAACATTAAAGGTTATTTGAGAGTCAATTAACAATACTAAAAATAACTATATAAAGTTAACTTGAGCTTAATAATAAATTAAGTATGCAATACCTTTTGCAGTTTTACTTTTCTTTGCTCAGATTTCTTATTAGAGAGCAGGTGACACCCTTAGCCAAGTGTAACTGTAGAAATAGTTTCATCTTTTTCTCTGACTTCTCCTCCTCTTATATTTGAAATTCTGTATTATTTTTGTTCTTCTTTTATGCCTCATGCAGAGTGAGAGTTAATTTCTTTTTACCCGAGGTGATATATATGCTACAGAGAAAGCCAATTTCATCTGTTCACAATTGCTCCATATTTAAAATTTAAGTGCAGCATCTCCAACAGTGGAGCCATTAAAACTTTGGCTGCCGCTACTGTTCCTAATTGGCCATTGCATTAGCCTGTGCAATGTTACTACCCGAAGAACATTCTCCTCTAACATCTGCAAGTTTAAGGAAGACGGTAGTAAGATGGAATCCAGACATGGTGTGTGTGGAAAGATTCTGAGGGTTCTAAAGGGAAATTTCTATACGTAATTGAAAATGCAGTTGAGGATTCACTCATTAATTTCTTCATTCACCTAGTAAACATGTCTTAAGCACCAATGAGGTTTCAAAAACAAACAGGCATCAGATACTTGAGGGAACAAATTGGCATTCAGTGTTACAGCTGGTGGCACAGATTGGAGAGTTTTGATAAAAGTTGCAAACAGTGTGAGTTTTCCCATGAAATTCCCCTGCAACATAACCCCCTTGGCTCCAAGTCTAACACTTGGGCCATGCCTTCTAGAGAGTGTGGCATACACTCTTCTAGCATCTGCAGAGAAAGTGTGGCCTTGCAGCCATCCAGCTCTAAGTAGGGCAAGGACTAGGGTGGGCAAGGGAGGCACTTGCCTCAGGTACAAAATTTAACGGGGCTCCGAGAAACTCAAAAAGCAAGATAAATAATACTAAATTCAATATTTAAAATCAAAATTAATGCAAAATCTTCATGATAAACAAAGTATCAATTTTAAAAATAAAGACAAGCTTTAAGGGATTAGAAGGGAAGGGATTAAGATGAGGAGAGCCCGGCAGAGGCTCTGCAACTGCAGAGGTGGATTCTGTTGTTGTTAAACATTTGGATTTTTTGCATTCATTTTGATTTTTAAAAAATTTTTGCCTCAAATTACTTATCTTGATGACTGAGTTTTTTGGTGCCCCCTTAAATTTTGCACCAGTGGTGAGTATCCAGGGACCCTGTTACTGAGAGCAGGGGCAGAGGAGCGAGCCTGTAAGCAGATGAACCTAAGCAAAGGATGCCTGGAACTCTGGCTTCTTCCCCAAGGGTGCAGATGGTAGAAGGACATCTAACGCCACTGCCAGCCACCAGCAAGACCAAGGGGGAACTGGAGAAAATGGTTCCTCTGGGTCTGGTCGGGAGCAGGGTGAAGGCAAGGAATTCCAGGCAGACAACTGCAGCACATGTGTAACTATTATGGGAGGGAAATGTAAGAGAATCTGGAGTGAGTTCACAGGGCCTTTGCAGACACATTTCATGATACCCCACAAATCCTTCATGTAAAAAGACATACTCCCAGCCTCCTGCAGAAGAGTCTATTTCCTGGGGAGGCTGCATCTGCAGTAAAGACCTGCCAGTTGGGTAGTGGAGTCGCACCTGGGGAGAGGGGTCCAGGACCTAGCAAGAGTGGGAGCGGTGGAGGGAAGAGGGCTGTTACCAAATCCAGGTCTGCACCTGCAGGGGGAGTTGCAAAGTATTTCAGTGCCTAGTGTTCCTAGACCCACAGAGAGAAAGAACAGAGAATGGGGTTTCAAAACTTCTAGCGGAGGACTAAATTCTGTGCTGTGATGCAGCAGCACCAGGAAAGGGGTTTCAGTGTGAGCCTGGGTGCTGCTTGCAGCCAGCTTCGCCTCCTCAGGCAGGGCCCGCCAACTCCCAGCCTCCCGCTGACCCCAGCTCCTTCCCAAGCATATCTACCCCCAAGATAAGGGGGCTGGTGCCTGCACAGCTGCCCAGGCTGGAGCCTCAACCTTCCCTTCTTACTTCTCCTTCACCCCTACATGCGGCTCATCTTCTCACCTGATCCAGTCAATTCTGTGCCATAAACATCATCTCTCTCCATCAACTTTTCTCTTCTTTTTTTTTCCCCTCTGAACCAATGCAACAACCTCCTGATTGCTCACTGTCTTCAGCATCTCTTGCTGAAAAATATTCAACAGAGCTGACAAGAGGAAGCTTCTAGAACTGTCACCTGGACTGTAAAACCCTTTGGAGCTCCCTTTGCAGCAGTTAAAAGTGAGGGCACTGGAGTCACACCCCTCAACTTTGAACCCAGGCTCCCCCTCTTCCTCTGTGACCTGGGACACCTGTGCCTGAATTTCCTCCTCCTGCAGTGAGGGGTGAGAAAATGCTATTGCTTAGAGGCCTCTTGCATGTAGAAAGTGCTCAGTAACTCCTGGATGCTATGATCATGCTAAACACGGTTAAACTCCACAGCAGCCTCATCTCAGTCCTGCTCCTGCGCACATCTTGTTTTCTAACTGCTCTGGCCTCTGTACTGTTTTCCAGAGGCAGCTCACATGTGTGCACTTCCCTAATCTTCTATAATTCTGTTCCTCCTCTCTGAGTACAACTCAGATGCTTACCTTTCCAGAGAGTTCTTCCTTATCCTGCATGTTGGCTTTTATTGCCTCTCAGCTATGCGGTTTTCTTGCTAGTCTCTTCATCCAATAGTACTTTGCACTTCTCTCCAGCTGGGGGTGAACAGGTGGACATTATCAGGTGGTGCAAGGAGATTTACATATCTGCTTCCTCACTAGACTGGGAACTCTTTGAGGGCAGAGATTTAGGCTTTCACTTATTTGATGACCTTCAACCTCCAGAAAGGTGCCTGGCAGGGAGCTGAGTAGAGCTGGGATCCCATAGACTTGATGGGGCTTCCATAAAACATTCTGTAGACTTCCAAGGGTATGAAGCATGTCTTGTCATTCTCATGCTTTGACAATGACAGCCTTGCTTGTATTGAAGAGACCACCCTCCCAGGGCTGGCCAATTCCTAGAGACAGTAAATGTGTAGCTGAGCAGCTGAGCCTCAAACCATGTTTTAAAACTTTTTTTTTTTTTCATTTCCCCTTTCCTCCTCTGCACACCCTCAAGTCTCAAGATATAACTTTGACACAAACTGCATATGGGTTACCTTTCATCTTGAAATACAGCCTTGGAATGTGCTGTGAACCTCCACTCCCTTTCTTTTCCCATTCTACGCTTCCATGCCTTATGCACATTTATTTACCTAGATGCTTGTTAAGCTCACACCATGCTCACATTTATGGTCATTTATTTCCTTAGAAGCTTCAGAATTTGGATCCTGATAAGGACCAGACCAGAATTCTCTCTCTAGCAAAAATATATTTTAAGGTCGGAACCCACTCCTGCCTGAAGAGTGACTACAATATTGACTGTGATTAATTTATAACTTGGGAGGATCCACAATGGTGCCAGCCCCTCCACCAAGTGGAACAATAATTCAAGATGTACCTTTGGAGCAAGTCACGCCACCTGGCACCTCCTAGCACCCTCCTGCCTCGTCTATATTCCAAACTCTTTCTTTAAAAACCCCTGCACTCCCTTCACAAATTAAAAGAGTGGAATTGCTTTCTACTCTTCCCCTTGCTGGCACGGGTAATAAAGAAAGCTTACAATGTCTTTTCATAACTTGTGATTATTTGGACTTCTTTCCACAGGCGATGGGCAGCTGGGCCCTTTTGCCGATTACAAATGGGTACATAAACCAGCCAACCCAGAGCTCACAACTTTACCTGCTCTATTGCTCTCATACTCTTGGCCATGATTTCCCTGACCTACTCACCCCAGGGACAGGTGCTGGACAATTAGGGTCAAATTCTACGGCCCCAGAGTCCTGGAAAGTATTCAAACTCGACAATCCTAAGCCTGCTTGACCATTCCTTCCCCTGGAAACCACAGTAAAGGCTCTTTTCCCACTCCCTGTGTCTTCTGACTGGCGGACACAGTCCTTTCCCCATGGACCCCATGGCCTGGTGTGCCCCTCCTCTTGGGAACTGTCTTTTCAAAGGCAACACACTCTGATCTGTAGCCCCATCATACCTGAATAATAATAAAATCTACATTGTAAAACATGAAGCATTACTGAGTTCCCTCAAGTGTAAAATGGGACAATAGGACCTACCCCATGATATAATCGTGGGGATTAAATGACTAATAAATGTAAAGTGGTTAAAATATGCACAGTACATTGTCAGGGCTTCATAAGCATTTGTTCTTCCCATCATGATTATTTTTATTGTGGTGCAACAGTGGGACATAACAAACATGGGGAGGGAAGGGAAGGGTGCTGTGTGGCTCAGAGTGAGAGGCAGTGCAGGAGAGAAGTCCCCAGTACACAGGAGAGGCCAGGGTCCACGCAAACCCATGAGGAAGGCCACATGATGGGAAATGAACATCAGTGAATTTCTGTGTATGATAGTCACTTTGAGATTGTGTCCCATTCTTGGCTGTAATTACATTTCACTCAGCCCCCACACCCCTAAGCTTCAGGAAGTTTGTTACAGAGGCAGGGAAAGGAAGCCAAAGAGAACTATATGAATGTTCATGACTATACTATTATTAGTCACATTCCCCTCAACCTCCCTCCTCCACCCTCCTCCACAGGAATGGATCCCAGTTCCAACTTCCTGTTTGTTTTGCATCACTCTTTAAATGATGTCATTTTCCACTTCACCAGGAAATACATTGGGAGTGTTTGGTGAGGCTCCAAGCCTCACCAGCCGCCCCTGCCCAGGCTCCAGTGTGGGCTTTTCTCCGTGGGGAGTGCTGAGAACACCACTCTGATGGAGCAGGCATATGAGAAGGTGCTTCCAGGGCATAAATCCACAAACCATGTCATCTTTCATTTTATAGCTGCTCTGACCCATTGGCTGGGAATGAAGAGGCCTGCCCAGCCTGCAAGAAGGAAATCTGGAAACATTCCAACTGGCTCATGCAGACTGGGGAAAGAACCCATGACTCCTCAACAGGGTCAGCCCCAGTGTGGGTGCACAGGGAAAGTCTGGTAGTGAGCTGAGCCCACCCTCTGGGCTGCTAAGCACTTTGCAAACCTCACGCTTCAATGCCCACCATATCCTCTAGACACAAGGGCTAGCACAGCAGTTGACTGGTGAGTGTCCAGGACCAGCCAGGCCTCAACTTATCAGATAGAAAACCTGGAGCTCACAGAGCCAGCGACTTGCCCAAGATCATCCAACTGATGGGAAACTGAACCAGATCCCAGTGCCACAGAGTGCAAACTCTTAAAACAAAGCCCTACACACCAATCAGAGTTAGGCATTTCCCTGTCGGTGAAGAATCACATTTTAAACCCAAGTTTAAATGGACCCATGGATAGGCCCCTGGGATGGCAATTCCCAAAGTGTGTTTCTCATAATCTGCTTCCACAGGATTTAAAGCAGAAAAGGCACCTCTTTTATTTTAAAGTCCCTCCTGAAAAAAAAAGCCCATGAGAATGCAGCCTGAAGCCATTCAGCCAAAAAAGACCAGGCTTTTCTTATCCCTCTGATAATTAGGACCACGAAAGCACCATCACCTTGGGAGTCATGGATGTGTCCTGTGTGTCCAATGCGGTATCCCAAATATTGCAAGCTTGGCTGCCAGCAATAAGAGAATTCCCAGTGAGCCTGATGGGTCTTCTACACCGAAGGTTCATGAAAAGAGATGGATGGTACGTGTTGTTCTGTTCTGGGGCCTTTACTGAGTAGGCATCAGACACTTGGAGTAGGCTGAAGGGTGGGCTTAGTAGTAAACAAGAATCAGCCACTTGTCTAGACCTCAAGTGACTCATACATAGGTATCCATACCCTATTAGAGATAATGAACTATGCTATAGATAAATACCTTTGACTCTAAGAAAAGCGGAGTTAGAGGGCTGTGAGATGCCAAAGGAAGAATAAAAAGTTTGCAGCTGGGGAACTCAAAGAAGGCTTTCTAGAGGAGGAAGATTTATGATCACTTGAATCATTGTTCAGCAAATATTTACTATCCTTTACCTCATCCTGGGAGCAGAGTATATTTCCTTGTTCCATTGATTTTAGGCTGAACCACATGAAACATTTACTGTACTTTACCTCCTTCTAGAAGCAAGGTATATTTCCCTGTTCCATTGATGTTAGGCTGGACCACGTGACTTGTTTTGGCCAGTAGGTTGTTAGTGACCATAATAGAGACCAGAGACGAGTGTGCTTGCACAGTGGGGTTCTTTCTTCTCGTGCTACTGTCCTCACCATGACAAAAATCAGCTCTGGTCCATGGAGGATGAAATATGCATGGAGCAGACCTGACCCCAGCCAAGCTGCAGAAACATAAATGAGAATGAACGTGGATTTAAGCCACTGAGTTTCAGGGCAGTTGTGTTATGCAGTATTTTTGTGGTCACTGCTGTCTACTACAGATGTTAAGTTGGATCTTGAAGAAAGGATAAGATGTGGATTTGGAGAAGGTAGGGGACTTCCCAGGTAGGAACAGGAAGATAAAGGCAAGAAATTAGGAAGCTGAGGCCTACGGGAAGATAGCAAATGTTCTGGAGATGGATTCAGTAGGACTGAAGGCTGGAAGAATTGGAGGGACTCCAAATTTTAGATGCTGTGACACTACTCTCAGAAATCTGGGCTTTATCCTGAAGAGGATTGCGTAGGCAAAATAATGGCTTTTAAATAGATCTACTTCCTAACTCTCAAAAGGTATGAATACATCACCTTACACGGCAAAAATGACTTTGTGGGTTTGACTAAGGTAGGGAGCTTGAGATTATGAGGTTATCCTGGATATTCAGGAGGGCTCAATATAACCACAGGTGTCCTTATAGGAGGGAGACAAGAGGGTCAGAGTCAGAGAAGAAGCGACAGCAGAAGGGAGGTCAGAGTGATGCAGCCAAGAACCAAGGAATGCAGACAGCCTCTAAAAGCAGGAAAAGGTGAGAAACAGACTTTCCCCTGAGCCTCTAGAAAGGGAGGCAGCCGCACCCATACCTTGACTTTAGGCCCATAAAACCTTTTTGGCTTTCTGACCACCTCCAAATCTATACGATAATAAATTTGTGTTGCATGAAGCCACTAAGTGTGTGACAATTTGTTACAACAGCAAATGGCAACACAGGGATAGAGTCCCATGGAAGATTTTTGTGCAGTGGAAATACCTGTGTGGAATTTATCTGGGAAAGACCACTTTACCATATTAGCACAAGTCATGTTTATTGTAACAATAACAGTAATAATGATAACTAACACTTAACTAAGCACTTACTATTTGCCAGGAACTTTTCTAAGAGCTTTACTTGCATTAACTCACAATATCTCCATGAAAGAGAAGCTGTGCCAGGTGAGGTGGCTCACAACTATAATCCTAGCACTTTCAGAGGCCAAGGCTGGAGGATCACTTGAGCTCAGGAGTTCAAGACCAGCCTGGCCAACATTGCCACACCTCATCTCTACTAAAAATACAAAAAGTATAGCTGAGTGTGGTGGTGCTCGCTTGTGGTTGCAGCTACTCCACCTCCCAGCTCAGCCTCCCGAGTAGCGGGGACCACAGGCGAGCGCCTGTGAGATGGAGGTTGAGCCTGGGAGGTGGAGGTTGCAATGAGCTGAGATCATACCACTGCACTCCAGCCAGAGTGACAGTGAGACCTTATTTCAAAAAAAGAAAGAAAGAAATAGAAGCTGTGAGGATTCCCATCTCACGGACAAGGAGCCCAAGGCACAAAGAGATTAAGCAACTTGCCCAGGGTCACAAGGCAGTCTAACTCTAAACAACTGAGAAATTGAGGCTCTGCAAGGGGAAAGGAACTTGTAGAAGGGGCAGCAGGAAGTGCAGCCAAAGATTCTGAATCCCCATCAAGGGCTGTTTGCACTGTACCACCAGAGGCCATCACAGATGGTGGCACAGGGAAGGAGAGAAGGTAACAGTCATACCCACAGGCCTACTGTAGGGGTTCAAAGGCCATTCCTCAACAGTACATATCCTCCCGGAATGAAACCACATCTCCAAAACCATGATGACCAGAAGACGCCTGAAGATCGGTGAGTACAGGTGCTGTGTGAAGTTCTATGAAAAGGTTTGACACTGTTTAAAGGAGATGGAACACAGCAAGAGGCAGAAATAAAAGCAGGCGATGAGAATGGGGTGGGGAGAAGGCAGGGCAGCTTCTGGGCTCGATGTGACTTTGGGTGCATTAGAAAAAAACAGCCTGTCCAGGTGGATAAGTACAGGAAGGTGCTCCCCTGGGTAGACACCTCCTTACAGAGGCTTCCGACCCTCCTCCGCTCCATCAGGGGCTCTGCAGGTGCAAACTGTGCAACTGTACTGCAAGGGTGAGCTACAGCAGTCCTGCCTGATTTTCATTGGTGATGTTGTTTGTTTTGAATAAAGTTTTTATTTTAGAATAGCTTTAGATTTACAGAAAAGCTCCAAAGACAGTATTAAGAATTCTCACATACCCAGGACTGTTTCCCCATCATGAACATCTTATTTACTAGGAGACATTTGTCACAGCCAAGTAACATTACTGTTAGTTGAACTTCATACATTATTTGGATTTCAAGACATCCCTTGTTTTTAGCTTGCTCTTTTCCTTCTGTTAGAAAAGTTTTCCATGCTCAATGGAAAAACTTTAGGAAATTTAAGAAAAGGTATAAGAACAAATGAAAAAAAAAAGTCACTCATGATCCTAAAACCTGGTTTAACTGCTGGTTACATTTTAGTGTTTTCTTCCAGTCTTTCTTCCCTAATTGTGTATATATTTATAATACATTTAGGAAGATACATTATACACAGTTATGACATGGCCATATTTTTATGGCAATAAATGTAATAGTATTTTAAATGGCTGCACAATAGCCTGCCATCAAAATATATTATAACATATTTTAATATCTCTATTATTAGATATTATTTACTATTTTAAAAATAACTGTGATATATGTCTCTGTATCTTTGTTAATTTTCTTTGTTTAGAATTACATTTACCATGAAAACATTTAAAACTCTTGCCAAATTATTACATTCCCACCAGAAGAATTAAATATTTTTACTTATTTACTCTTGGTTAAAATGCTAATTTCATGGGTGTAAAATGATTTTTCATTCCTACTTTAATTTGCTTCTCTTTCTTTCTCATGGGGTTAACATGTTTTTGTAAACATGCATTTTTAAAATAAATGCCTCTGCTCTACTCATTTTTCTTTGAGATATTTTTCTTATTAATTTATATAAATTATTTCTACATGAAGACTAATAGCCCTTTCTCTAAATATATGTATTCACATATATATGTATAAATTTATGAGTAAAAGGCCTTGTTTTATTTGTTTTCATATACCCAGAAATTAGCATAGTTTTTGACAAATGGTCAGATTTTAATTAGTCTTTTATTTTTTTTTTGAAACAGGGTCTCACTGTGTCACCCAGGCTGGAATGCAGTGGCAGGATCTCTGCTCACTGCAACCTCCACCTTGTAGTCTCAAGTGATCCTCTCACCCCAGCCTACCGAGTAGCTGGGACTACAGGCACACGCCACCATGCCTGCCTAATTTTTTGTATTTTTGGTAGAGACTGGGTTTCACCATGTTGCCCAGGCTGGTCTCAAACTCCTGAGCTCAAGTTATCCACCTGTCTCCGCCACCCAAAGTGCTGGGATTACAGACTCAATGAGTCTTTGAGAGGCAATATAGTATAGAGGTTAAAAAGACAAATTCTAAAATCAGACTGCTTGGATTTAAATCTCAGCTTCACCACTGACTAGCTGGGAGAGTTATTTGCCTTCTCCGTATCTGCAAAATGGAGATAATATATCTGCCTCTGGGCTGTTGGGAGGATTAAATGCATAATTATATTTGGCAATCCCTTCAGCCTTTGTATCAGTTAGTTTCTACTGTGTGCTAAATCATCTCAAACTTAGTAGATTAAAACAAGTATTTCTGTAGCACATGACTCTGTAGCCTGGCAATTTAGAACTGGACTTAGTTGGGGAGTTCTTTTGCTGGGCAGCAGGCTCAGCTGATCTGGCTGGACTCATTTAGCAGCAGTGATCAGCTGGTCTCCTGGCTGGGGGTTGCCTGGTCGAGAACAGCCTTAGTGTGGATGAGTCTTCTCTGCCCCATCTGGCCTCTCATCCCCCAGCAAACTGGAACAGGCTCATTCACATGGTGGTGTCAGCACATGCTTGATGGGTGTTTGCCACTGCCCTATAGCAAGTCTATGGGGCAAGCCCAGGGTTAGTGTGGGAAGGCACGAGCAAGGGAGGGGCATCCCCAGTAGGTGAGATAACAGGGAGGCCTGGACAAAGTTTACCATGACTACAATCAATCCTTCACTCTCTACTAGGCTCCAAACTTTCATTGACAACAAGTCTAACCTCATATTTTGCAGAGGATGTAAGTGAAGTGATATCGGTGATTCTCTTTCTGCCTAGACAGGTAAGATAGCATAATGGTTGAAGGCCTGGGATCTACAACTGTACTGCCTGGCTTCAAATCCTGACCCTGCCACATATTAGCCATATAATCTTATTTATGTGATCACTTAGTTCCTTGGGGGTTAGTTTTACCCTCTGTAAAATGAAGGAAATAATAGTATCTGCTTCACTGAGCTGCTGAGAGAATAAATGAGATCACTTGTGTCAACAATTTGAGATACGGCCTGGCATATAGAAAGCTCGCACTGTGTGCTGACTTTCATGGCTTGAGCCAAGCTATGTTTTTCTGCTCTCCCCATTTGGCCATTACTGCTTTCAACCTAATGTGGGGAAAGGGTGTCGGCTTTATAGTCAGATGGATTGCTACAAGAATCCTAATTCCAACCCTTCAATTTATTAAACCTAAAATAGTACTAAACATCCAGTATATGGTAAGTGCTGGGTGCCAGGAAAATAATGGAGAAAGAGCAGACAGAGCTCATGGGGCTAACATTCTCACAGGAGAGAGACAGTAAGCAGACAGAGCTCATGGGGCTAACATTCTCACAGGAGAGAGACAGTAACACAGAGATAAGGTGGCCTCAAACAGATACTAAATAGAGAAACCTAACGTGGAAGTGATTTGCAGAGTCACGGAGGCTATCTTAGACTGGATAGTCAGGAAACTCCTCTTTGAAAAATGGACATTTGAACCAAAACTTGACTGGCAAGAGGGGAGAAAAACATCCTAGGCAGAAGAAAGAGCTAGTGCAAAAACTCTGGGGCAGGACAAGCTCAAACAACTAGAGAACAGCCAAGCAGCTGGTATGACCCAGCACCATGAGTGGGCCTGTCCCAACAAGCAGCAGGTGCCAGATCAGATGGGCTCTTGTAGCTCAAAGGCCTTTGAGCCACCCAGACAGATTATTTTAAAATCCAGTCTAGGGCATGGTGTGGTGGCTCATGCCTGTAATTGTAGCACTTTGGGAGGCCAAGGAAAGAGGATCACTTGAGCCCAAGAGGTCAAGATGAGCCTTGGCAACATGACGAAACCCCACCTCTACTAAAAATAAAAAATTAGTTGAGTGGGGTGGCACACACCTGTAGTCCCAGCTACTTGGGAGGCTGAGGTGGGAGGATCGCCTGAGCCCAGGAAGTTAATGCTGCAGTGAACTGAGCCCGAGCCACTGCACTCTGGCCTGGGTAATAGAGTGAGACTCTGTCTCAAAAAATAATAATAATAAATAAAAATAAAGTCCAGGCTCCATTCCTTAAGTGCTTGTGACCTCAAGCAGCAAATTCATTCATGATCCTGCAACCTGGTTTAACTATTTTCTTCCAGTCTTTTTTTCCTCTAACTGAATATACAATTATATGAATATGCATTTATATTTGTAATATGATATATACATTTATAGCATATGGGAAGATATACTTCCCTATATACTAGCTATGTATTGGGATGCTATTTGGGAAGATATACTCAACCTCTCTGCTGTTCAGTGTCCTCTTTATAAAAAGCTGGTGGGACATGGCAGCATCTAGAGGTCTTGCAGCTGTGCAGCCAGCAGGGCTTCTTCATGCAGCCCATGCAGCAGTGCAGGTCGTGAACTGTACAACTCCACTGGTACCACTGACAGCAATACAGGGGGAATGATGTCCCTGGAGTATGTGACTAAGAGGCCTGGTTGTCTGGTCCCAATACTTTCCAGCTGTACTTCTGTGAGACCCTACTCCTCATTCCCTCTACAGCCCCAGAGGAGAAAGTCTGGGTTGATATAACCCTGGAAATAGTTTCTGAATCTGAGATTGACCAGGACCAGCATCTCACTTAGAGACACCAGGAAGGGTCACGAGGGAGAAGTCCATGACTCACGCTCTGGGATATTGCTCCAGGACATTCCAGGGCCTTTGGGACAGGCTGACAAGATGATGAATGTCATCTAGGGAGAAACCGAGTTAAAGGCTAGAGGATAATTGGCTTGGGATAAAATCTGACTGCAGAAGTCTCCCCTGCAGATGCCATTGCCCCTTGGTGGAGATAAGCCTGGGAAACAGGAAATGCCTCTCAGACTGAAGACACAGCCACACCATGAGATTATAATAGCACCATTTGCTGGGTACCAATTGTGTGCTCTGTGCTGTTCTAGATGCTCACGAAAGCACCACTGGATCAACAGAGGCACAGTCCTTGTTTTCATAAGGATATGTCAGGAAATATGCTCCCAGGCTGATATCAGAAAACTGGCTGAAATTAAACAAATAGAGGTTTAATGTTTGCACATGGGGAGAGGTCTAGAAGTGGGGAACTGCTGGTGTTGGTTTGGCTGTTCAATCATGACATCATAGATCCAAGCACCTTCTAGTTGTTTTCTCTGCCATCCTTACATATTGACACATGCTTGTTGCCTCATGGTTGCAAGATGGCTGCTGCCAGCCCAGCAATTATATCTATTACCATGGCATTTCCAGCTGCAAGGGAAGTTGGAAGAATTTCATCCTTAGGTCAGGAAATCCAAGCAGAGGCCACTGCACTGACAAAATGAAGGTCTATAATGAGAGAAGCATAACCTCGTGTTAGATTTTCTCTTTCTCTGCCTCATCCTCCCTGTTCTTTCACCCTTGCTTCCTGGTGCTACCTCAAAGACAGACTATCTATACCCAAGACCTTCTCTCAGGCACTATGACTGGGGAACATAAACTTTCATAGGGACCAAAGGGCATGGAACTGACGGATGGAGGAGAGTATCTACAGAATTTTAGAGGGAGGAAAAGGGGAAAGGAAAGAACTAATGTTTTGAGAACCTATGCTATATCAAAAACAATTACACATGTGAGCTCATTTAATTCTCAAACAGCCTATAGGCTAAATATAATGTTCCCAGTTTACATAGGAGGAAACTAAGGCCCAGAGAGCTTGAATATCTCATTAATGTTACTCAGAGAGCTAATGACTGAGATAGACTCTGCCTGACTCTACACCCGAGTTATTTCCTCCACAAAACATTTCCATCTGGCCATTCCTCTCACACCTCTAATTAGCACTCACTCCATTCTGCGTTGTAATGATGATGATTTTCTCCCCAATAAGAATTGTGAGGCTGTAGAAGGCAGGAATAGGCATTTATTTCTCTCTCTCCCCTCCACAGTCTGAGTGCAGTGCCAATATTTGAATAGTTTAGAGTAAACATCACAAAATAGTTACGATCTTTGACTTCTCCTACTTATAAATGAAGATAGGTTATTTACCAAACCTTGTTACAACTTACTTGATTTTTGCTGACTTTTTAAAAAGTGCCTTTTAAAGACTCATGGAATGCTTCCCTTTGTTTACTGTTCTGGCTCTTTGTAAAAACCCAAGGTAGAGTCAGTGAGGTGAGTCTGAGAGCAAGCGTGCCCTTGTGGTGCCAGTGCCCGAGGGGTCTGATGGCACTTTCCCCTGCAGACATTCCACTGCCTGGCCGGCAAGTGTATTAGTCTGCTCTCATGCTGCTCATAAAGACATACTTGACACTGGGTAATTTATAAAGGAAAGAGGTTTAATGGACTCATGTTTCCACATGGCTAGGGAGGCCTCACAATCATGGCAGAAGATGAGGGAAGAGCAAAGTCACATCTTACATGGTGGCAGGCAAGAGAGCTTATGCAAGGGAACTCCCCTTTATAAAACCATCAGATCTCATGAGACTTATTCACGATCACGAGAACAGCATGGGGAAGACCTGCTCCCATAATTCAATTACCTCTCACCGGGCTCCTCCCATGACACATGGGAACTGTGGGAGCTACGATTCAAGATGAGATTTGGGTGGGGATGCAGCCAAACCATATCAGCAAGCAACTGCACAGTGCTGAAGGGAAAGAAAACAATGAAAACAGGAAAAAGAGAGGGGAAAATAAACAGGGTGGGGGGTAGTTTAAGTTATGGCTGCCCACCTCTTCCTTTCCCATAAAACTCCAAGATTGTCAAAATTAAGGTTATAATAAACTTTGGTTTCATGCGAAATGGCCTGGGGACAGAATAAATCTATCTTTCCTGCCCCCGCACCCATCGCTCCTCCTCAGCGAGAATCCCTGAATGCTCCAACAAAAAGAGACTTATATTTGATATCAAGCCCAGTAGTTAACAGTCACAATTCTGGGATCAGGTATGATTCGGCTCAGGAGACAGAAGCCTGGGTTTCAGGGCCAGCTCTGCTCTGATTAACCTTGTGACCTCGAATGAGACCCTCGGAATCACTGAGAATCAGTTGTTCCACGTAAAAGGGGCTCAATTGAGGCAGTGAACATGTCCTTATTCTATTTCATTGATTCTCTGACAGACTTTTACTGTTTTGAACACTTTAACATCTCCAAAAATAGGATGAGTCATACAATCCCCAGAGTCTCAGAATAATTAAAATTCAGTATTAAAGAAACAATTCATGCTCAGGACACATGGGTGATGCAGAGCCCCCGGCTCTAGAGCTTATGAGCTGGTTGATAACTGACTTAGAAATCCCAGAAGGTGTTTTATATCACACCTGATAAAATCTCTGTAAAAGTCTATTGGGAAAAAATTGTAAAACAGAATAAAGATTTGGCAAAGAATCATGCTGTGAGAACACAGGCTATGGGGTGACTCTTGAAGTCAGAGATCTGGGCTGTAGTCAGGGCCAGGACTGGGGTGAGGCTTAAGTGCTGCAGCCACAATTTAAATCCCAGTGTCTCATGGCCAAAGGTAAAAAGTTAAGGAGGCACTTGTTCTCAGAGTTGCACAAGTGCATGGGCAGCACCTGCAGCGGGGGGAGCCTCCTTTCCTTCAGCCCTCTACGCTCCTCTCTTGACTCAGCCTTGTCCCATCCTCAGATGTAGCTTGGCCCTTTTGGGACCCACCAACTGTGGGTCTTGGGCAGCTTGGCTCCTCCTTCTTGGCTGCAGGTACCTGACCTATAAAATGAGGAGGTGTTTTGATTATGTTTTTACGTTGTCTGTCTTTGCCACTAGACAGAAAAATTCCTGGGAACCCTAACCACTGCTGGTTCACCTGAGGTGTCTGCCATACTCACAGTGAGTAATAATAATAATAATAAAAGAAAAAAAAATAAAAAAAAATAAATGCTAATGACCATATTTGTTGAGTGGTTGTAGTGATGACTGGTATCAGCTTGGTTACCTATGGCATAACCAACAGTGTCTTCGAACTGGCTTTGGAATTAAAGACACCTAAGTTCATATCTCAGCTTCCTAACTTACCAGCTAAAAAACTTTAAGTTACTGAACCTCTCCATATGCTTCAATTTCCTCATCTCTAAAGTGGGAACAATACGAGTCCCTACTTCAAAGCATTGTTGTAAGGATTCTATAAGGTCATGGAAGGAAAGTTCTTAGAAAGGCACTTACTGTGGAGTAAACGCACAATCAAGTTTAGTTGTGGCTTTAATTATTAGTGTCACTGTCACCTCTCTCAGCCTCAGTGTCCTACTCCATGAAGAACACAGAATATTTTGGATAATGCAGTCTGAACAATGCTATATCCTCAGTTCCAAAGTATTTTTCAAGAAAAATGTTTTGTTTTTTTTTCTATCTGGGATTCTGGACCAGTTTTCATAAAGCCTCCCCTTAAAGCCTTCTTAATTCCTTGCTAAACATTCTCCTCTAATCCTGAAGAAACAAAAGCCTTGGAGAGACATCTTTCAAGAGCCACAGGGACCAGATCCACTTCAGCCCACTTCTCTGTACTAGAAAGCACCCAGTATATACTGATATCCTATGTGACTCTGGATTGAGGCAATGACATTCAAAAAAAACAGTCAAAAAACTGATAGTAATTTGGTATTATGATTTTGTTCTTTCATCTCTTAAATAGCATTAAAGTGGATCCAATTGGCAAGGGAGACCAATGTTCTTAAATTCCATTTTAATCACTGTTGAGATTCAAGAGTGACAACTCATCACTCCTGTACACCTCCTCCAAGTTTAGGACCAATTAAGAAATATGCACAATGGCCAGAAAGGTGGAGATTAGATCAATAACAACTCTGCTAAAACAAGACCAGAAGACATAGCTGGGATTTGTAGGCATAATCAGGTGATCTAAGATCTTCTGTCTTCCCAAGGACTTAGGAAAGCCTGCAAAGCAGATATTCATACTCACCTGCAGTGGGGAGAGAGAATCCCTACTTTATGTCTGTTAAGAGGCAATAAGAAGACAGAGGGAAAGAGAGAGAGAAAGAAAGAGGAAAAGAGAGGGGCCCAATACAATAAATGTCACCCAGATCAACAGCCTGGACTAAAGTATAAACAGATGTCAGCCTTTAGCCACTCTCCCAATCAAATGCATTTTTCTACCATCTCTCTTTGGCAGCCAGGAAGGAAAGGGGACTGGGGAAAAGAGGGGCAGAGCAGAGAGGGGCTGGAAATGTTCCTTTAGGTGAAGTCCCTCTGTGATGTCATGAGGACAGGGTATGGGGCATGTATAGCAATGCGCTCCCATTTTATCACACTCAGCCCTGCTTAATGCCTGTCATTCCTGGCAGCCCCTCCGGCTCACCCCTCTGTCACACACTCACTCCTTCCCATTTTAGCTGATGTTTTGTATTCATCAGCTTCCCCATTCCTGTCGCTCCACAGCTGTCCTTCAGTAGCAAAAAAAAACCCAAAAACCAGTGAACTTGCCTCCACTCCACAAAGAGCAGTATTTCAGTCCAGCAATGCTGTCCCATGGAATCTTCTACGATGATGGGAATGTTCTGTATCTGCATGCTCCAGTGCATGAGGCAGCAGCCGCACGTGGCTATCAAACCCTTGAAATTCAGCTAGTGCAACTGAGGAACTGAATTTTCAATTTTATAATCATAATTAATTTAAACTTAAATGGCCACATATGCTGAGTGGCTAGTATATTGGACAGCCCAGTCCCACAGAGTCAAGCACTTTGAGGAGACAAACATAAACTTTTTGGTCCATTTTCCTTCCAGGCTCTTAAAATCCTTCACGGCCCTGATTCTGCCATCAGGGAGCCCTGGTGTGGTGAGAAGAAGGGTGGACCAGGAGCCTAAGAGCATGAATTGGAGTTGTGGTCCTCACTCATTGTCTATATGACTTTAAACAAATGGCTTGATTTTGGTTTCTTCATCTGTAATAATAGAATGTAATTTTTTTAAGATTAAATAAGACAATGCGAATGAAATTGTCTTGTACCATTGAAAGTTTTCATTTCATTTTTCTAGCCTCTTTTGGGGATTATGTAGCAAATCAGCCCTCACTTTCAGCTTTCAGTAGTAACATCTTCAGATGTGCCCAGTCTGCCTTCTGCATCGTTATCCAGGAAACATAGATCATTGCTGAATAGGATAGGACTGAGAACCAAGCCACCTTTCTCTTTGGCATGAATTTGCCTACATTTTGAGATAAATTGTTCTACAATGCCATTGCTAAGTGTACTCTTATTCATCCCATATTTTATAATCATATCTGCAAAAATATCGAGAGGAATTTTGTCAAAATTCTAAATAATACTGAGATATGCTTTATAGCCTTAGCCATTAGAGTATTTCAAAGGCTCTAACAAACATTAGAAACAAACATTAGAGACAACAAACATTAGAAACAACAAACATTAGAAACATTAACAAACATTAGAAACAAACATTAGAAACATAACAAACATTAGAAACAAACATTAGAAACAAACATTAGAAAACAAACATTAGAGTGTTTGTTTTCAATTGCTGTATAACAAATTATCTAATACTTAGATATGTAAGGCAGCACTTATTATCTCATCGTTTCTGTGGGTCAGGAATCCAAGTGTGGCTGAGCTGAGTGGTTCTGGTTATCTCTTAAGGCTGTCCTCAATAAGTGACCTGGGGCTACAGTCAACTGTCAGCTCAAGGCTTGACTGGAGATGACGTGCTTCCAGGCCATGAACAGGCCTCAGTTCCTCATCACATGGGCCTCTTTATGGGCTGCTTAAATATCCTCACACATTGCTGTCTGGCTTCCCTGTCTCTTGGACTATCTCACGATATAGCAGCTGACTGAGTGACTCAAGAGAGAAGGTGAGATTGCACCCAGTGTGCAATCATTTTATAACCTAGTCCCATTGCCATAGCCTAGTCCTATAGCCATGCAACCTAGCCACAGTCATTTTACGACCTCGTTTCATACTTAACTTCTTGTTACTCCTCCCATATTTAAGTCACTAGAAACTAAGTCCATCCCACAATGAAGGGGAGGGATACTATACCTCTTAAGGGGAGAAATATCAATGCATTTTGGATACACCTTGAAAATCAACACAACACCTCAAACTCAAATGGCCAAAACTTAACTAATGATCTTCTTGTGCAAACTTAGTGTTTCCTATTTTGGCTGATGACACTTTTGTCCACCCATCTTGCATTGGAACCACTGAGCCATGGGTAATATCTCTTCCTCTTACACCAACTCCATACATCCAATCCACTACTATGCCCCACATATCTTAACTCTTAGTTGGCTTTCAACAGTTTTTACCTATTTCCAACTCTACCAAGATTATTATGGTCCAAGCAACACTCCTGTCTCACCTAGAATCATGGTATAGCCTCATGGCTGGTCTATCCATATTACTGTACTTCACTTTAATTGACTCTCCATGATGCAGCCAGAGAGGACTTTTTGAAATGCAAATAATATCCTGTCACTACTATCACCTCTTTCTTAGCATATTCAAAGAGATCTTAGATTGATGACCAAAATACTTAACTACATTTAGGAGTCCTGTATGTTCACTGACTTCCAACCTCATCTGCACTATCTAACACCTGGCCACTCTTTACTGTCTTTGGCTGAGCCTTTGCCCTTTGGGTTTCCTCTGCCTGAAACACTCTAAGTCCCCTTGCCTTGTTAATGTCTTACCTTTCAATTCTCAGCTCAGCCTCTATTGCTTTAAAACAGAGTTGCTCCACCTTAGCACTATCCACATTTTGAGACAGATAATTCTTTGTCATAGGAGGTTACGCTGTGTATTGTAGGATATTTAGCAGAATCCCTAGTCTCTGCTCCCTAGATGCCAGTGGCATCACCTCTCTCCAAATATGGCAACCAAAAATATCTCCACACACTGCCAAGTATCCTCTGGGAGAGCAAAATCACCCCGGCTGAGTACCTTGCCTTAGAGAGACCCACCTGACTGAGTCAAACCCCCTGGTAAATGATCCTCTGACATCTCTCCTCCTAAGTACCAGACACAGCTGTGATTGTATGTGTATCCTGCATATCATCTCTATTCCTTATCAGAGCAAGGCCCCAGAGGGCAATGGACATCTCTGTTTAGCCATCATCATGTCCCCAGGGTCCAGCACAATCACTGGTACACAGATAGTCTGTCAGATGAGAATATATTTATGTTATTCTGCTCATCTGCATCCATACCAGTGAAAGCAAGAAAGGAAAGAGACTTTGGGAGGCCGAGGAGGGTGGATCACAAGGTCAGGAGATCGATCGAGACCATCCTGGTTAACATGGTGAAACCCCGTCTCTACTAAAAACACAAAAAATTAGCCAGGTGTGGTGGCGGGCACCTGTAGTCCCAGCTACTCGAGAGGCTGAGGCAGCAGAATGGCATGAACCTGGGAGGCGGAGCTTGCAGTGAGCCGAGATCATGCCACTGCACTCCAGCCTGGGTGACAGAGCGAGACTCTGTCTCAAAAAAAGAAAAAAAAAAAAAAAAAAAAGAAAGGAAGGAGGGAAGGAAGCAAGGAAGAAAGGGAGAAAAGGATGAAATGGAGGGAGGAAGGGAGGGAGGGAGGAAGGAAGGAAGGAAAGAAGGAGAAAAGGGAGGAGGAAAGGAGAAAAGGGAGGAGGAAAGAAGAAAAGGGAGAGGGGGAGAGAGGGTGGGAGGGAAGGAGGAAGGAAGGAGAAAAGGGAGGAGGAAAGGAGAAGAGGGAGGTAGGGAAGGAGGAAGGAAGGAGAAAAGGGAGGAGGAAAGGAGAAGAGGGAGGTAGGGAAGGAGGAAGGAAGAGAGGGAAGAAAAGAGAAAAGGGAGGAAGGAAGGAAAAGGAAGAGGGAAGAAAGGAAGGAAGGAGGGAGGGAAAGGAGAGAAGATGGAAGGAAGGAAAGAAGGAAGGAAAGAAGGGGAAGAGGAAAGGAAGGAAGGAGAGAGGGAAGGGAGAGAGGAAGGAAGGAAGGAGAGAGGAAGGGAGGGAGGGAGGAAGGAGACAGAGATAGGGAGAAAGGGAGAGACGGAGGGAGGGAGGGAAGAAGGAAGGAAGGAAGGGAGGAAGGGAGGAAGGAAGGGAGGAAGGAAGGAAGGAAGGAAGGAAGGAAGGAAGGAAAAGAAAATAAGTCAGCCTCACTGGCTCACCCCAGATCTCAAGCACTGTTTCCCAGACTCAGTCTCATTTTCCCCATGTTGCTTCTGCCTTCTATGTTTGTTCCATTCTCAGGTTTTCACCTTATGGTAGCAAGATGGCTGCTCACAACTCTAAGCCTACTCCCAATGTTTCCAACAAACTCCAGAGTGGTGGGTCCTATTTTCTCTGATTGGCCTGAGTCAGGCCATGTGCCCATAGTCAAAGCATCACTTACAACCAGAAGGATATTATGCCCTGACGGGCCAGGCTCAGGTCACAAGCTCAGCCTCCAAAGCCAGGAGTGTTATTCACCCCATCCACAAAACATGTTCTGAGAGTAGGGGAAGAAGGTTTCAGGAGTGAACCACCAGTGAACTATTGCCAGAAAAAGAGGAAATGGATGCAGGAAAGGCAAAAACTAGGATGCATGGCCATGGCTGGCATGTGGCAGGAGTTCAGTGATACTGCAATTGAGTCCACATAGCTGCTTATAAGCCATCTCTTAATTGGAGTTCACAATCAGGCTAGAGAAGGATGCCAAACGGGCAATAACCCTAATAGCATGTGTGTGTTGTCAGCATGAAGAGATGATGAAGGAATGAAGGAATGAATGAATGAACACACTGTGGCAGCTTCTCCAGGCTTGGTACAATGGAAAGAGCATGACAATAAGAATACAAAGCTGTCATCCTGCCCAGGCCCTGGTGCATCCATAATCACAATGGCCCAGACTTCTGATCTCACCAAGTTGATGAGGGATGACAGGAAAGAAAATAGCTTTCAGTACAAAGCATGCCAAGGAAAGAATAAATGCACTAAAGGCTCATGGAATATAGCTGAAAGATGCCCAGGACTCCATTTTCAGGGAGAGAACAGAGGTTGTAAGGATGAGTAAGAATGCAATTTACATAGGGTTTGCTGAGCATATACTAAGTATCAGGCCATCTACCCAATCCTGGAGAAATACAGATGGCACAATGCCTGAGAAAATGCAAAGCCAGGCATTCTGGGGTCCCGGTTCTTCAGAGATTTGTCTGGGACCCAAGGCTCAGAAAAGCCAACTTCTTCACCCAGTCCAACCAACAGGGAAAAATGGAGTGAGGCTCTTTCTGTGAAAGACCAGCTGGCCGGTCTTCTGAGCAGATGGATTCCTATGGGACCAGTGGGGAGAGGATTACACAGTACCTCTGTTCCCTCAGCACAAAATAATATCTCTTCTATTGTTGGTTAGTTTCACTATCTGCTTCATTCTTTTAAACTTTCAAGTGTTTTCTCTTGAGGGAACCTTCTGAATCACTTTGCCTGCACAATACCTAATTCTTACTACAATGCTGTGAAGTTTGAATTATTACCCTTGTTCAACCCAAATGGAAAACCAAAGCTCAAAGAGGTGAATGACTGCCCAGCTCATGCAGCTGATAGAATCAAGATTTCGTTTCAGGTGTGCCTGGATCCTGCACTTACTTGCTCTCTTCTCACCATGGCCTCCTAAAGATCCAGAAGGAAGCCTGCCACCAGCAACTATCAGCCCACTCACCCCCCACCTCGGTCTCACCTTGCCATTCAAACAGGCTCCAGTTTCAAATCTCAGTTCTGCCATTCACGTGATGCTGGACAAGTCAGCCTCTCTGAGATTCAATTTTCTCATATGCCTAATGGAAAAAGAGCATCTACCTTATAAATTGCATATTTACTCTTCCTTCCCACTGCCTCAATAGGAGTATATTTCCTCACTCCCACAGATGCTGGCCTTAGACTCGTGACTTGCATTGGCCAATGAGATGAGACATACACCAATCAAAAGAGAGGCATTAAATGTGCATGACTGGTTTAGCTTGGCCTCTTATGCTCCTGCCATGCGTGATTAGATCATGCCCGAGTAGCCACTGCTCCTTCAGCCTGAGTTCTGGAGTGAGAAGCAGGTGGAGCAGTCCTGGACTCCATCCACAGCCCAGAGCAGAGCGCCATGGCCCACCCGTAGGGCTGTGAGTGAGAAAGAAATGTCTATTGTTATAAACCAGTGGTTTTCAAGGCATGGTCCCTCAGCATCAACGTCACTTAGAAATTTGGAGAAATGCACATTCTCAGTCCTCATCCAAACCTACTTAATCAGAAACTCTGGGGGTTGGGCCCAGCAATCTGTGTTTTAAAAAGGCCTCTAGGTAATTCTGATGCAGACTCAGGCTTGGAATCCACTATTATAAATCACTGACATTTGGGGATTATTTGTTGCTGTGTGAAAGCTGACTAATACATCTACCCTTTGAGGTTGCTATGAGGACACAGTAAGATAAGATGTGAAAAGCTCCTGGAATGAGGTTCCTCCGGATAGTCCTAAGCCTGGCAACCAAAATTCTTCATAATCTGATCCTTGAGACCTCTTCAGCCTCATCCACCTGCACTGCCCTATAAAGATCCATTCTTTTTGTATTCCAGAGCTAGAAAGAAATTCAGAGGACGGGCGCAGTGGCTCATGCCTGTAATCCCAGCTCTTTGGGAAGTGGAGACAGGTGGATCACCTGAGGTTAGGAGTTCAAGACTAGCCTGACCAATATAGCGAAACACTGTATCTACTAAAAATACAAACAATTAGACGGGCATATTGGCAGGTGCTTGTAATTCCAGCTACTCGGGAGGCTGAGGCATGAGAATTGCTTGAATCTGGGAGGCAGACGTTGCAGTGAGCCGAGATCGCACCACTATACTCCAGACTAGGGATAGAGAGAGACTCTGTATTCCAAAAAAAAAAGTTCAGAGATGAGTATATACAGCCCCCAATATCCAAAATGAGCCCTGGAAAGGCCACAGAGATTAAGTCCTCATTTCCTAACTCCAGGCCCCTACACAGCACCTGGGGCATCCTGGAGGTAAAGAATGAACACAGGTGTATTTACAGACAGCTAAAGAATGAACACAGATGTATTTACAGACAGCATCAGCCACTTCATGCTGTCCAAGGCAGAGATCCCTGTATTGCCATTCCTAACGTTAATCCCCAGCTTCTGAACCAGCTGTCCTAGAAGGGCTGCTGGGTCAAGAAGTGTGTGCTACCCAACATTTCAGCTCTTCCATCAACAAATATCTCAGGATACCAGATGTGCGGATGCAGCCCTCTCTGCCTCAGTGCTTCCCCCTAAGGCTGCCCTCAGCTCAGATGCCCTGGAGACAGATAGGGATGGTCATTCCTTCCAGCTTTTACATGAGGACCTTGCGTGGCCACAGAGATACTTCGCCTCGGTGTTTATGAGAAAATTGGAGGTGCTTTAGCAGAAACAAAGTGTGCAATCTACCTCATCTTATAGTGAAGATGAAGTAGTCACCCCCTTTTTAAGATGGTTGGTGGGAAATTAATGAGATCCTGTGTGTAAACGGCTGAATAAGGAGCCTGATGCACAGCAGGTGCCAACCATGGCTGCCTGTCATTCTCATCATTTCTTGCATGGTTCTGGAGGTTTCAATGAGATAACTCACAAAAGAGGGTGATCTTTACCTGGCACGATGCTGGCCTTCAACACATGGTAGGTATTATTACCATTAGTTCTGTGGGTTGGCAGCATTACATGTCTGATGGAAATAGCCATACCATCCTGTGTCAATGTCTAAGTTAAAAGTTGTGGATGGCCGGGCGCAGTGGCTCACGCCTGTAATCCCAACACTTTGGGAGGCCTAGATGGGCACATCACAAGGTCAGGAGTTCAAGACCAGCCTGGCCAACATAGTGAAACCCTGTCTCTACCAAAAATACAAAAAAAAATGGCAGGGCATGGTGGTGGGCGCTGTAATCTTAGCTACTCGGGAGGCTGAGGAGAATCGCTTGAACCTGGGAGGTGGAGGTTGCAGTGAGCCGAGATTGCGCCACTGCACTACAGCCCAAGTGACAGACAGTGCAAGACTCCATCTCAAAAAAAGAAAAAAAAAAAGAAAGAAAAGTTGTGATGTCTCTATGGAATAATTTTTATCTAACCCTCAGCAGATGTGTGCCACTGCTCTCTTTCTATGACTAGGGATGGAAGACATTCTCAAACTAGTTTAAGCACAGCACAAAAGGAAATGTAACTATATAGGCAAAAAGTCTAGGCTTGGACTCACTCAGGCCCCACGGATTGGTCACTAGAATCTGATGACTCTTGTTCTTTCCCTAAACTCTGCTTCCCTCCACTGGCATCACCCCGATGCTGGCTCACTTTCTGCACATCGTGACTCCTGGGAACTCCTACACTGGCAGGGACCTCATGGGAGATAGCAGTGCTTGCAAAAAGAATAGGTGCCCCTTTCCAAGCAGGTCCAGCAGGGGTCCTAGAGAAAATCCCATTGGCCTGCCTGGGGCTATAGAAAATAGGACATGCAACATGACCAGAGCCCATGCCGACTCATCCTAGACCTTACCTAAACTACATGAACTGAGAGTGGTAAGTTTCCTCAGAGAAATTGGCGATGCATTTTACTGAAGAGGGGAGAGTCCACGGCAGGAAGAAAGCATCCTACTCTGCAGAACGTGAATTCTGCTCTGGCTGCAGCATTTCCAGTGGGACATCAGCAGGCTGTGCAACGTTTGGCAAAGGGGCTGCCTGAGGGAGCTGGAAGCCACTCCCTGGTGAGGGAGAGATGAAGGCACTGAGGATGCTGGAACTGGGTTTAGGAGATCAAGTGCTGTTTCTTCTGTCATCTGGGATTCTGTTGTCTCTAGTGTTCACTTAATGTTTTGCATCTCTAATTGTTTCCCATAAGGGCACTTAGCCTAATAGAAGGTTATTTTATTTATTTATATTTTTCTAGAAATGGGGTCTTGCTCTGTCACCCAGGCTGGAGTGCAGAGGCACTAGCAGAGATTACTGCAGCCTTGAACTACTGGGCTTAAATGATCTTCCTGACTCGCTGTGGAGTAGCTAGGACTACAGGTGTACACTACCACACCTGGCTGCATTTTATTTTTTGTAGAGATGAGGTCCTGCTATGTTGCCCAGGCTTCTCTCAAACTCCTGGGTTCGAACAATCCTCACTTCAGCTTGCCAAAGAGCTGGGATTACAGGTGTGAGCCACTATACCCAGCCTAGAAGGATATTTTAAATAATAACTATTAGGATGATGATAACAAGAATAAAATAAATAAAAACCATAACTGTATTAGTTATCTATTGCTGTGTAACAACTTTACTGCAAACTTAGTAGCTTAAAACAACACACACTTACTATCTTCACAGTTTTTCAGGGTCAGGAGGTCAAGCACAGCTGCAAGGCTGCAATCAAAGTATTGTTCAGGGCTGAGTTTCCATCTGGAGACTCAACCCGGGAAAAGCCACTTCAAGGTTCGCTTGGATGTCAGCAGCATTCAGTTCCCTGCAGCTGTAAGACTGAGAGTCTCCATCCCTTGTGGCAGCTATCAACTGGGGGCCACACTCAGCTCCTAAAAGTTGTCTTCAGTTCCTTGCCATGTGGACCTCCGATATAACCACTTGCTTCACCAAGCCTGCAAGAGAGAGAAAAACTCCAACAAGATAAGCTTGACAGTCATATACAGTGTGCATTCTTTGCCATATTCTCTTGGTTAGAAGCAAGTCATAGGTCCTGCCTACACTGAACACCAGGAGTGCCTAGTTCACTAGGCACTGAACACCAGGAGGCAGTTATTATGGAAAGCCACATTAGAATCTGTCCACCACTTTAACAGATCACTGTGTCAGACTAACTACATAAATAGTTACGGTGGAATTAAATTTTCAGCTCAGTTTTTAGACCAGGTCTGTATGAAATATGATAAAACTTCCAGTGTTCTTATTTATCACTTATGAACTTTTTGACCTTGAGTCAGTTGTTCAGTCTGTCTGAGATTGGATTTCTTCACTAGTAAATTGAAGGAAAATAAAAACACCTTCTTTGGCTGGGCACGGTGGCTCATGCCTGTAATCCCAGCATTTTGGGAGGCTGAGGTGGGTGGATCATCTGAGGACAGAAATTTGAGACCAGCCTGGCCAACATGGTGAAACCCCATCTCTACCAAAAATACACAAATTAGCTGGGCGTGGTGGTGGGCACCTGTAGCCCCAGCTACTCGGGAGGCTAAGGCAGGAGAATCGCTTGAACCCAGGAGGCAGAGGTTGCAGTGAGCCGAGATCACACCACTGCACTCCAGCCTGGGTGACAAGAGCTAAACTCCACATTTAAAAAAAAAAAAACACCTTCTTCATAGTGTTGTCAGAATTAAATGTGTAGAGTGCTTTAAGTAGTCCCAGCATGTATTTAAAGCTGTGTAAATGTCAGCATTTCCAGCATTTATACACACACTAAACACATGTAGGTCTGAACAACATGCTGGCTTTTTCCTTTATCAGAACCCTCCAAATACAATATGAAAGCCTCACTTTACAGATGAGAAAAACAGAGACTTGACACAGCTATAGGACCTACTTGAGCTCTCAGAGTTTCTGAGTGGCTGAACTAGGTTAGAGACTCAAATCTTCTATGATTCCCCAAGCTAGAAGGTATCAGACTATCTAACCCTAAGAATTCCACTTGTTCCCCACAGCCTGATTTCCCAAGGGCTTCTAAGGGAGTAATGGGCTGACCAGGAGGATAGAACTCTAAGCCCAGAGCTGCCACAGGCTTGTCCATCTCCCAACTTTACAGAAAAACAGAGTAAGTCTCAGGAAAGAGAGGTGCTGGCCCAGGCTCAGCGTTGTTTGAAGTCAAGGAGAGCATGAGAAATCAGGTCTGCTAACTGCCGTCTCTCCAGGTCCTCTCAGTCCATGCAGTTCCGTAGAGTGTTTTACCCTGAGTTTGACTGGGCCACTTTAAATTATACAACTGACTCTACTCACTGTGTCTTTGTTTAAAACAACCGTGAAGACAACTGGAAATACCAAGCTAATGACATCTCAGGCTGGCACAATTCTATGAGTGGATACATGCCATTTTAAACATGGACTGCATTTCTAAGCAGTGCAATGCTAATAAAATGTGGGCAATAAATTGCATTTTAAAAGCATCCTGGGAGACTGAGATTGCTCTTTTAAGAAACCCTATGAGGAATACTTTGATAGAGTAAGAAGGAAAAAAAAAAGCCTTGAACAGTGGAATAACAATCACTCATTTGAGTCTTATAAATCCAGACTTTGGTATATGAGGCTTCCTTTGAGCACACTGCTTTTTATGTGTGTAACATATGCCTGCATATTCATAAATAAATCAGCGAAGTAACTACGGCTGAAAAGCAACAGCCCTGCTCACTACCAGTCCTCTCACTTTGCTGCTACCGCCTCCTCAAAATCTACGTCCACCCGTAAAATATCTAAGTGACTGAGGTCAGAAATTTAGAGAGAGAACAGATTGGCTGTTTGGACACTTGAGAAAATTGATTTTAAAGTAACCCATTCTGTCACCTCTCTGAGACTCAGTTTCTTCATCTGTAAAGTCAAAATAAATTCACTCAAACTAAATTAGAAGACTATTTTGAGGATTAAATTAGGTGACAATGCAAAAGCCTTTACCCAAAGAAAACTAGCTAAGTGAGTGGAAAGAACACAGGCTTTGGAGTGAGACCACTCTCTTTCTTCTCCTGCATTCTTATATACAGTCAGTCACCAAGTCCTGCAGGTTCCATCCCGTTGAGTTCTCAGTCTGCGTGTCCCTGCTCCTCCATCCCTATGCCATGAGCCTCATGCAGGCTCCCTTCTCCTTGGACCCGTAGGGTTAAAACAGGCTCCTCCTGAGTTTCCTTGCATTGAGGTTCATTCTCCCCAGATCCATTCTCCGCATTGCAGCTAGGGTGATTTTTTTTTTCAGAATGCAGTTTTGAATTTTTTTTCAAAATGCAATCTTAATGTCTCCCCATTGCTCACAGGAAAATAAGAACAAACAGCTCCTCTGTAAAGCATAACAGAACCTCCAGATTCTGCCCTGTCACGTCTCCATTTTCCTGTGTCATACTTTATACAATAGCCATATTAAGCTTTTAGAGTTTTTCATATCCAAGAGGCTATTTCTCACCTCCACATATTTTCTTGTGCTCTTTCTTCTTTTATTTGTATTTTATTTATTTATTTATTTATTTATTTATTTATTTTTGAGACAGAATCTCACTCTGTCACCCAGGCTGGAGTGTGGTGGTGTGATCTCAGCTCGCTGCAACCTCTGCCTCCAGGGTTCAAGCAATTCTCCTGCCTCAGCCTCCCAAGTAGCTGGGATTATATGCACCCACCACCAGGCCCAGCTAATTTTTGTATTTTCAGTAGAGAGGGGTTTCAACTTGTTGGCCAGGCTGGTCTTGAACTCCCGACCCCAGGTGATCCACCTGCCTTGGCCTCCCGAAGTGCTGGGATTACAGGTGTGAGCCACTGTGCCCAGCCTTCCTGTGCTATTTCTACTGCCCTTGGTGATGCCTTCATGTTTTAGTTAGGGTGAGCTAAGTTATGCTGCAGAAACAAACATCCCCTTAATTTTATTCTACATGCCCAAAGTTGTAACTGGGAGCAGGAGTTGTGGGGGGAATATCTGCTCATTTAGTCACTCTATGACTCAAACTGATAAAGCTTTCTTCTGTCATCACAGCAAGAAGAAAAGACCATGGCAAATCATTTTCTATCTCTTAATCTTTTCATTCAACTTTCCACTGACCAAAGCACATTGGGAGAGGCATGGGAATGCAATCATACCCTAGCTTAGAGAGTAGGGAGGGACAGCAATATTTGGATCAAGAGATCTAATGATTTTTACATTTTAATGATTTTTTTCAGGCACTCTTTCTGCCTGGTAAATAAATCTATACTTTTTGGCATATCCCAAGTGCCTCCTTCAGGAAGACTTCTTTACACATGCTTCCCTCATGGACCACACTGTATCTGCACTGGTTTAATCAGGCTCTTTCTCCTTTGCTACATAGAACACTTCTCTGGGGCAGGCACCACATTTCACTGATGTCTGTATTTCTTGGGTCTAGCATAGTGTCTGGAGAGAGGTAGAAACCAGATATCTCTACATTGAAGGAATGAGGTTTTTGGTATATGGCTCCACATATGGCTTGCCAAGTCCATGTACCCAAAAGTTTCCTGGATGCTGGTGGGTATGGAAGGAGAGGTGAGAGTGCTCCAAGGGTTCTGGAGTCTGCTGAGCTCCCCCTCAGATGTCGGCAACTCCAAAGACAACTCAGATGTGAGGCTGTAGACACAAGGCAGTCAACTGCATTTTCCCCTAATCACCAGCCTTTCCAATCTGAGTATCTTTTATTTATTTTTGTTTTTATTTAATTTTTCTTCTTTTGGCCTCATTACCCTGGCCAGAACCTCTAACATATCAGAGGTTAAATGGAAGTGGTGAGAGCAAATATCCTTCTTCCTGATCTTAAGGGAGAAACTTTCAGTTTTCAGAACCATTAAGTAGGGTATTATCTGTGGGGCTTTCATGGACAAACTTGATCGAGTTGAGAAAGTGCTATTTCTAATCTGTTGACGTTTTTCATAATGAAGAGATTACAGATTTTGTCAAATGCTTTCTCTGCATTTATTGAGATCATCATGTGGTTTTTGTTAATCAGCGTGTCTCTAGATATTGAAAAGTGTCCTCTGGGGGGCAAAATCACACCCAGTTGAGAGCTATTGCCTTTGAGGACTGAATTAAATGGTGCATGCAGAGTGCCCATTTCAGTGTCTGGGACTTAATGGACACATGAGAAAAAGTGGGCTATTTTGATTCTTAGCCTCCCCTTGGATACTGGTCAGGGCCTGAAGAAAAGTATGAGTTTGGGAAAGGGTGGAGCTGCCCATATTCCTTGGAGGTCTCCTACATGACCTCAGCTTCAGAAATTTCAGTGCTGGGCAGGGCCCAATGAAGACAAGCAGATTCAACCACCTAATGTATGTTCCATTAGGCTGAATCCTGCCAGCCCCTCCCCAAGGCCTATTCAGAAAAAAATCAGGCTGAACATTATGGCTTCTCTAGGATGTTGCCGGGTCAAGAGCCCATGGCTCAGGTCTGTCCTTGTCTTGGCTCAATGGGTCCCTGGCCAGGTCTAGCTCATAGGTTCAAACCTGAAGCTGTCAATGCCCTTCATTGGCATGGAATGAACCCCTGAGCATTGTAGCAGGTGAGTTGAGAAGTGGAATTAATCAAAACCTTAGATGTCAGGAGCTTTAAATGCAGTATATCTAATCCTCATAACAGTTTTCCAAGGGGACGCTTGTGCTCATGTTACTGATAAGGAAACTGAGGATCCAAGAGGTCAAGTGATGACATAGCAACAAATGACCATGTAGGTGATTAGAACTTACAGCCTGAATCCAAAGGTAGGAATATAACTTCCGCTAAAGCATGTTGAGTCACAAACACATGCATATATCATACACCACATGCACACACACTCACACCACATATACACACAACCCACACCTCCTGATTCACGGAGCACTCTAACTACACATTTTCTTGGAAGGCAGATGGACAGGGAGTGCAGGCGTCTAATATTCAAAGAGTGGCATTTGCAGAATTTTGTGTCTACCTGCAATTGCTGCCACTGAATTCTCTGTATCTAACTCAAAAGAGGTGTATCTTGGGCCAAGCTAGAAGAAATGAGAGATTCAATACATTTCTGAGCAGGAAAAGCAACAACAACAGTGAGAGGTGGGGCAGCAGGAGGAGTCTTCACACAAATGATTAAGAGATAGAAAAGAGACTATTCCTTTCTTTATTTAGTCTCCCACTGACAGTAATATTTCTTGAGTGTCCACTAAGCACTGAGGATGTAGAATAAGAGAAGACAAGGCCTCTGGCCTCAGGAAACTCTGGGGACAGGGCAGAAAACAAATGCTCACAAATAAGCAAGTGACTATCATTCAAGTGGCAACACGTTCAAGTGCTGCAGGACCCAACCCAGAGGCAGGTTCCCCATATCCATTTCTCCTAGTGCTGGTTGTTCCCCCTCTCCCTGGTATGCCCTGCAGAGCCTGGTCAACTTCTCCTAGTCATCAGCATTTAGCTCACATGGCAACTCCCAAGGCATGTTGTTATTTATCCCAACTAGACAGACGAGGTAAGCCTTCCCTATGTCCACACTCAGAGTGCCCCAATGTGTGAATGACGGAAATGGTCACAGCTGTGGACAATGAGCACAGACTAGCCACCAGCTCCATGAGGACACAGGCTGCATCTGTTTGCTCAATGCTTTCAGGTAGAAGCCAGTAGATAGAAGCCATCAAAGCATGGCAAATGGGGAATTGAGATGATCATATCTGGAAAGATTGCTCTGGCCACAGGATGGAGAATGGATTACGAGAGTCCATACCAAAGGCAGTGCTGGAAGGCAGGAAGAGAGGCCTGCTGCAGGAAACCAGTGGCTGGGTGGCAAGAGTGTACACACGTGAGGAAATGGGTATACCAGAGAGATATTTGAGAGGTCAATTTGAAAGAAGCCACTGAGAACAGGAATGGAGAAGAGTGAGTTTTAGGATGTGTAACCTGGCTTCTCCCTGAGACAAAGGATGGAGTATGTTCTATGCCCACATGACTAAACGTTCTCCATTTTCAGAGAGATGAAGGAAGAAAGGAGTAATTAAATGTTTAGCTTTGCCTCTCTTGAGGAAATAAACAGAAATGGATGCTCCCAACCATGGATGATTGAATGAATGTAGAAGGGAATTACAGATGCCTTCAATGTCAGAGCTAAAAGAAATATGAAAGGGCTCATGATCCCAGGTTTCTCCACTCCAACCCCTCCCTTCTCATACCAAGCTGCTTGGCATTTATCTGTCCCACTGGAGCCTGTTGTGTGAATGACTTGCTCAGGAAGGACTTAGTTAATGCACAGGTCCTATGAATGTCTACGCCACAAAGAGGTAACAGTATCCAAAGCATCCCAGGCTATATTCAGATCAACCTATTTCAATTAAGCACCTCCACCTGGACTCTGTGCTGAGCACTAAGCTCTGAGATGCAAGAAGACAATGGTGAATAAGACATCACCCCCTGCAAAAGATCTGCAGCATGAGCACTCACAGCTGTGGCTCAGGTAGAGGTTTTAAATAAAACCAACGCGGCAAGAGGTTTTAAATAAAAACCAATGCTCATAATGCATTTAAAATGTTCCAGGCTCTGTTCTAATACTTTCCCTATGCTAGCTTGATAAATCCTCTCAAAAACTTTCAGATGTAGAATTTTCTTGTTTCTGTCTTTTGCTAATGAGGACAATGGAACTCTTGTCCAGGATTTTGTACATCTTAGCAATGGAGCTGGGGTAGAACCCAGATAACCCAGTCCCAGAACTTGTTTATGTGACCATCACACTATCTCACTGACATAATAAGCTGATGTTTGTGGACTGCTGCTTATGTGCTAGCCACACTTTTGCACGCAGTTGACATCTGTTGAATCCTCACAGTACCTCTAGGAGGAGAAATAGTGGTACTGGACCGTGAGTTCTGCAATACAATTTTATGGGATCAGCTTCCAATTCCAGCATTCACTAGCCATGTGACATGGCCAAGTTTTTAACTCCCCTGTACTTCAATTTTCTCTTCTGTAATAGGAGATAATTATATGTCGACTTTGAAGGCTATTGAGAAGATTTAATGAGTTCACACATTTAAAACAATGGAAGTGTAGCTGTCACAAAAGAAATGCTTTTGTTACAGAAGAGAAAGTGAAACCTACTAAGGTTACTTGCACTGCCCACCACTTCACATCTGGTAGGTGATGGAGAATGACTCCTACCAGAGTGTTCAAGTTCACTACCAGGGTGTTCACATGCTGCATCTTGCAGACCCAGAAGTTGATATAAGGGATGAGTGAAGAGTGAATAAATGAATGAACTAAACATAGGGTTTTGGTACCTATTATACTGTACCTGGACAATTTCACATTTGTTATTTCCTTTGACAATAAATTACCTGGAGTTTAAGGACTATTACCCCTTTTAGAGAATAAAAAAACAACTAAGACTCAGGAGAAAAAAAAATCAATCTATGCCATGACACCTCCCCCTCTCCCCATCATCACCTCAATAGACAGACTAGGATTCAATCCCAGGTTCTTGACATTAAGGTTAATGTTGTTTCTCCTTTACCACCAGAACAAGCCAAGAACTGGTGCAAATCTAAAACAGATGCTTCCCTTTGCAAAACTTCTCTTAGAGAAGTGTAACCAGGGAGAATTGCAGAGGTGATATCCTACCTCTGCTGATTTCCAATCAGAATGTGGGCCTTTGGGCACATTAATGAATGATCTCAACCTTGGGTTCTTTCTTGTAAAATATGCATAGCAAAACTCACCTTCTTGGGTTGTTGGGAGGATCAATGAGAGAATGCAGCACAACATGTAGCATCAGACCAGACACACAGGGGACATTTAGTAGACTGTAGTTAATTAATGTCACCATATATTAATAACTATAAGTGTATTAATTAATAATGATCTCAGCTTGGAAGCTGAGCAAAGTAATGAGGAAATTGGGGCCTGATGGAAACACAGGTAGGTCTGCCCTTCACAGGGCAAACCATCTCGAAATACTGTGAAAGCTCCAGGGGGTCAAAGTCAGCTTGGACAACGGTGTCTTTTTCCATTACTCTCCATGCAGCCTGTTAAGATAGTACCATGCCACTGGGATGAGGGTGAGCTCACTATCCGGATCACAGCTGTAAACTCAGAAGTGAAGGGAAATATCCTTAGAGAGGCAGAACCGCTATGACGAAACCCGTGCACTAAGGTTTTTCCACCTAGACTATCAAAATATACTGCCACAATCTGCTCATGACTCTAGCAGACCTTTCATGTCAGTTAGAATGCTTGGGGCTGCAAGCAAAAGAACCTTTAACTAAAAATGGCATAAACAATCAGTGGTATAACCTCATAGGACAAGGAACTTGGGGAAAGAAGGCTCCTGTGTTAATTCGCCAGTTCACAATCTTGTCTGAGCCCTGAGACTTCACCTTTCCACGTGCCATCTTCAGCAGGTGGGCCATGCCGCCCTCATGGTTTTGAGATGGCTGTCAGAGCTGTCCTTGCACAACCTGTCCAAAAGCAAAGAGAGGAGTGTTACTATCTTATTTTTTGGAAAACCAGGAATGCCTTCACAGAAGCATCCAAGCAGAATTCCCTTCATGTCTCCTCCTCTGGTGCAGTGTCACATGGTCCTACCTAACTCAAGACCCAACAAGGGAAAATAAATTACCATGAGTACCATGGAAGGAGAGTCACCCCTTCCAAAGGTGGGGTTAACACTTGAGCACAATCAAGCCCCGTCCACAAGGAATAAGCAGGATGATGGACCTCTACAGTGGAAGCTATAATGATTCACTCTCTCATTCCAGCCCTCCAGGACCCTGTAAGGTAGGAAGAATCAGGTATTTGTTTGTCCACTTCATCTGTAATGGAGCTGAGACTGATATTTTAGTGGTGTCCTTGGCAGCTGATGCACCTCACTTCAAGTCCAATGTAAATTTTTTCCCAGGTGGTTTCCAACAGGCAGATGCCTACACAACACAAGTTCAAGTTGGATTCATGTGCAAACACGAGGGCAACAGGTATGAGACTCTTATTTGAAATCATGTTATCCAGTTCCTCTTTAAAGCTTAACATCTGGGCCAGGTGCAGTGGCTCCCACCTGTAATCCCAACACTTTGGGAGGCTGAGGAGGCAGGATCACTTGAGTCCAGGAGTTTGAGACCAGCCTATGGTCTCACTATGTTAAGGCAACATAGTAAGACCCTCCTCTCTACAAAAACGAAAATAAATTAGCCAGGTATGGTGGCGTGAACCTGTAGTCCTAGCTACAAGGGAGGGTGAAGTGGGAGGATCACTTGAGCCTGGGAGGTTGAGGCTGCAGTGAGCTTTGAATGCACTACTGCACTCCAGCCTGGGTGGCAGAGTGAGATCTTGTCTCAAAAAATGAAATAAAATAAAAATAAAATACAAAGCTTAGCATCTGTATCATCAAAATATGTCAGGCTGAGCAATAAACTCTGGGTAGATAGACATAGGTCTTGAGAGTCATCTAATCTGTTTTGCAGGCAAGATAGCAATGCTGACCTGGTATAGGTCTGGCTTTAACATAATTCTCACAGTTAATGGAGAGACGAGTCATGACAGCTGCAGACAGCTGGGAAGTGAGCAGAAGCCAGCGGTGCCCTCTAGCCCAGGGTATGAAATATTTATCACCCACTTTAATGGGCCATGGCTGCCTGAGCCACCGTGCCCTGGAGTGGCTCACTCTTATGAGGCTTTAACAAGAACAATTCTGTGTTCTGCAAAGCTGGTTCAGCCTTGACTTGCCCCTGGACTATGGGAAGCAGCTTTTCACGGAACAAGCTGCAGGTGTTCTCTGTGGGTTCTTTCCTTGAACAGTAGCGATGTCTTGCTGGCCCATTACACACACTGTCCTTCATGTGTGTCTTCATTTGGTGACTGTTCACCAGCCAGCTATGGATGCTGGGGCTTCAAAGTGGAATTGCTTCTCTTCTTTGTGGATCCCAAAGCGCTTTCCATATGATCTGCCACCCTGTGCTCTGTCAACATCATGGGATGACAGGAAACACCTTTGAGAGATGCAAAGAATCATAGCATTGAACATTTCCTCTCCCGAAGCCCAGCCCTCTGCTCTGGGTCTCAGTACTTACCGCAGAGAGAGAGCTCATTTTCTTGCCTTTGATAGTGTTACTACTGATCAAAAACAAACAAACAAACAAAAATAATAAACTATATGATCAAAAAAAAAAAAAAGCCCAACCTGTGAAGGTTAAAAAAAACAAACTCAAAACACCTCTGAGACCCTCCATCCAGATGCTCTTAGCCTCCTCTGGCTTTCCCAAAACATCCGTGGTTCCCTTTGCAGAATAATGTTTGTAAATGCATAAAACAAAATACACGGGATGAGAGAGCTACCAATTAAGTTGCAATATGGTCATCAAAATAGTTTATTTATTTTTAGTTTATTTTACTTTTCCTTTTTTTGAGACAGGGCCTCACTCTGTGGCCCAGGCTGGAGTGCAGTGGCATGATCCTAGTTCACTGCAGCCTCAAACTCCTGGGCTCAAGTGATCCTCCAACTCAGCCTCCCAAGTAGCTGGGACTACAGGCACACACCATCGTGTTCAGCTAACTTTCCAAATTTTTTTGTAGGGCAGGGTCTTGCTATGTTGCTCAGGCTGGACTCAAACTCCCGGCCTCAAGTGATCCACCTACTTAGGCTTTCCAAAGTGCTCAGATTACGGGCAGGAGCCACCATGCCCAACCTTTCAAACTGGTTTAAAAACAAATTGGTAAAAGAACGACATATGAGCTCTCTAGTATCAGATTCTATAACAAGAACTAATGCGGAGTCTGATAAGGGCTGTGTTTATGAAAATGATGAGCATCTTTTTCTCCTATGGCAAAAATCTCTGTGATATCAACTAATGATAAATTGATAGACATCGCTGAGGGGACTGCGCTCTGTGCCTGTATTCGTGATTGAAGCAAATCCTAAATATTGGTTAAAAGTTAGGCAAAATGAAGATGGATTTTTATTCCTGCCTCTTAATAGGTTGAACAGTGGCTCCACAAACAGTATGTCCATGTCCTAATCTCTGGAATCAATGAATGTAAACTTCTTGGGGGAAAAAAATGTGGTCTTTGCAGACATGTAAGTTGAGGATCTAGAGATGAGAGCATCCTGGATTACCCAGGTGGGCCCTAAATCCAATGACAAGTGTTATTATGAGAGATGAAAGGGAAGACATAGAGAACAGGAAAAGCCCATGTGAAGATGGAGACAATGTGACCAGCAAGACAGAAATTGGAATGATGTGTCCGGGCGCAATGGCTCATGCCTGTAATCCCAGCACTCTGGGAGGCCGAAGGGGGTATATCACGAGGTCAGGAGTTTGAGACCAGCCTGGCCAACATGGTGAAACCCCATCTCTACTAAAAATACAAAAAAAAACAAATTAGTCAGGTGTGGTGGCAGGCGCCTGTAATCCCAGCTACTCAGGAGGCTGAGGCAGAATTGCTTGAACCCGGGAGGGGGAGGTTATCGTGAGCCGAGATCATGCCACTGCACTCCAGCCTGGGCGGCAGAGCAAGACTCCCTCTCAAAAAAAAGAAAAAAAGGAATGATGTGTCCAAGGAAGCCAAGGAACGCCTGCAGCCACCAGAAGCTGGGCAAAGCAAGGAGGTATTCTTCCTGCAAGCCTTCGGGGAGAGCACAGCCCTGCCAACGCCTTCATTTAGGACTCTGGCCACCAGAACAGTGTGATGATAAGTCCCTGTTGCTTTAAGCCACACAACTTGCAGCCATCTGTTACACTTAATGCACCATCCAAGTGCGTGGATGTCCCAAATCCTAGGATAAGGACCCTGTCTGGTACCACCTTGTCTCCCATTCACTCTACACATATTCGTCAAGGGCTTACCTTGTTCCAGGTTCACTTGTTAGCACTGCGGATGGGGCAGCAGCCAAGCTGCAGATCCTGTGCTCAGGGAACTTTCATTTCAAAGGGTGACAGAAAATAAACAACTGCACAATTAACAAACCTAATATCAGGGAGTGATAAAGGCCTTGAAAAAAAATAAAACAGTGATGTATTCAGATTAATTGAGGGAGGAACCCTAGATGGGGTGGTCAGGACCTTGCTGAGGACATGACCATTTCGCTGAGATTTAAATGGTAGGAAGCCACCTACAAAGGTGGGGGGAAGAGTTTTCTACAGAAGGAAGGTGCAAAGGCCCTGAGGCTTGAGTGTGCTTTGATGAAGAGAAGGGCTGCACAGCCCTCAGCAGAGTGAAGGACAGTGGAGGAGGGGCCATCACAGAGGTGCAGACCACTGGGGTGTTGGTCTGGGATCTCCTGAGATGGAAGTCTACAGGCAGGGGCTGCTCTTGGGACTGTGCCTTTGAAAAGGAGTGAAAGGGAAGCAGAAGTCTAGCAGAGAAGCCGGGCTGCTCTGCATTCACAAGAAAGGTCTCTGCCGGCGCCGCAGGGAGCATGGAGCTGGGATGGCCTGCAGAGGTATTAGGCCGGGGGCTGGGCCTGACACCTGCATGGGTGTGTCCCCAGCTGGCTGCTCCCTAGGGATGGGAGTGTGACCTTGGATGAAGGACTTTTCGTTTCTGAGGAGCACAAGTTGCCCACACTCCCGCAGCTGGGAGACATGGGGCTCAGTCCTGAAGGAGAGTCACGCACCGCAGCGCCCACTACAGGCCTGGAACACCTTGGCAAGGAGTTTGGATTTTACAGCTTCACATGTGGGGAAAACCAGGCTCAGGAGGTTAATGAGTCTCCTGAAGTCGCCCAGCAGCCTGGGAGCAGAGACAGGGCTTAGTCCCTTGCTTTCTAAATCGGTATTCCTTCCATTACTCCGCATCCTTTCCTGGAGTCATTATGTAAAATTCTGCTTCACAATCTGATGCTCTGAGCTTCCCAGGGCCAGGCCACTTCCATAAAGGCCTTGCTAGTAGTTGTTTCTAAGGAACTGTCTCGATCTGTCCCTCTGTGAGACCTCTATAGGGCTGGAGATGCACATGTGTGTACATCAATGCACTCGTGCACACACAAATGCACACATGTGTGCACACAGGCGCATGCAAAGCATGTAAATTCACATATGCGTGCACACACACTTCAATATCTGTGCATTCCCTCCACTTCTGTATCTCGGGTGAAGCAAATTCTCCAGCCTTCTCCCACCAGTGCGTGATTCATTACACCCCCACCCCAGCAGTCATCAAGGGAGGTGCGGCCACACTTCGAAGAAATCACCTAAAGACGGATAACCTGGCATGTGTGATTTCTTCTCAGCAGATAACATCCTCCAGGGGCCTGAGGCACTCAGATGAGATGTCACCTTCTCCAAAGAGAAAATGCATTTTGCACACGTTTCAGATTTTAGTTTACCAGCACTGGCCAATGAATGACTTTGGATTCTAATAACACTCTCATCTTCATACACTCTGAGGGCAGCCAGTCAAAGCAAGCTTGGTGCCTTGCAGGGCCTGGAAACGGACCAGACAAGATTTTAATGACCTCTCGGAATATCAGAAAAGGCCCTGCTAGACCTCACCCCCACTTTCCAGTGCATTGTGAATCTTTACACTTACCCTTTAAGTTATGTTTTAAAGAAAGCACGCACAGGCTTAGGGCCAATTTCACAGTCTTGCCAATGCTCTTAATGAGGTGAGTGGATAATGAAGGCAGTTCATGCAGTCAATGCCCCCTCGACTTCGAAGCCAAGAACTGGACCTAGCTGCTCCATCTACCAGCTGCATCTCCTTGGGTTTATCGCTTACCCCCCAAACCACATCCACAAAACGGAAATCACAATCCAGTTTTCACATTTGTCCTGAAGACAAAGTGACACTTTATATAAATGTACCTTTCAAACTCTAACTCCAATGTCCCTTTCAGGAACTGTTGTGATGAGGCACAGGTAGGCTAGAGCATGAGCTGCTCAAACACCCCACAGGCAGAAGCAACAAGTGTGTCCTGGGACTCCAGCTTTGTATCTGGGGCTACACCTTCCCTCCAGGTCCACAACCGGGAGCCAGTGAATCCTTAGAATCTGGTTCTGCCACAAGTTTGCTGAGTGACTCTAGGCAAGTGACCCACCGTTGACCTCAGTTTCTTCATCTTCTATAAAATGCTATCTGCCCTACCTATCTGTCCTTCCAATTTCTGTGGTTGGAATGAAAGACTCCAGCCTGGAAAAGTGTCAGCCTACTGGATAAGGTCTCTCATGGCTCACACTTGCCTCCATTCCGGCTGCTGCTGCACTGGTTTGAGGCCTCTGCCTGGGCTTCGTGTCCGGACTACCCCCCTCAGCCTCCCACCCTCACCCAATCATCCCTCAGGAATGGTGAAGCAGTCCATCAGAGGTCTAGATTCTTGTGTGTCACTTCCGAACTCAAAAAATGCTACAGGCCCTCAAAAATGTGAGGAAAAACCTCATTGGTATTAGAACCACATCGTATAATGGGGAAAAGTGCAGAATCTTGAGGCTGCCTGGGTTCAAATCCCATTTTCATCACTTACCAGCTGTGTGACTTTGGGCAAGTTCATTATCATCTCTGTACCTTACTTTCTTTACCTATAAAGTGAAGATGATGCTGATGAAGGCAAGAGTACCTACTTAATGGGAGATTTTGTGAAGATTATATGAAGTGCTGATCAGTGGCCCATTGCGAATCCTCAGTAAGTGGTATTCTCATCGTGATAGAATCTTTCATGTCACGCTTTCTAGTGCCAAAGACAACACTGCATCCAAGATGAAATAAACAAACGACATTTATCCATAAAATTGCAGCAAGAGAGGTAGCCTGCTGTTGCCTTCATTTCAGCAGGGGTTCAAAGGTGTTAGAAAGGAGAGTCAGTTTTATAGAATGAAAACAGGAAATGCTGAGACAATCTTGGACTGACAAGTATACTATTAAGGTGGGATTTTTAGCTGTGAGGAAACACCCTAATAGGTCCTCAGGTAGATTCAGCTGCCCTTAGCTGCAAGGGCAGACAAGCAGCTCCTCAGTTTCAAAAGAGGAAGGATTGTTCAATATTAGGGCTAAGGGTTTCTGTGGCTAACCGTTTCCTGAAACAGGTCGGCGGTAGATGGGGTGCTTTTTTTTTTGTGGTCAAACTGTCATAATGCATAATCACTGGTGTGGGGGTCACCAAGACAGGCACTTTTCACCCTCCCCCAGGCCCTCTGTCCCAAAAGAGTACCTGCAATGTGGCCACAGGGCCCCCAGTAGCTGCCCGCCACTTTCCAGCTCTCCCTGTCACCCATATCTCTCCACTACTGCCCATTCTGCTCTTCCGCCTACCTGGATTCCCAGGCTTCCCTGAAACCCCATGAGCCGTCCCACACTGACGGCTTCCACAGCACCAGCCCCACTCCACCCTGACCCAGTTATCCCTTGGGGATGCCTTTCCTGACATTCTGCCCTGGGGAGACCTCCTCTAAGGATGCCTCTGCCCTTGGTCTGGGATTGGCCAATCTACACTCCTAGCACTGGTTCTGCTTCTCACCTTGCCCCCATGACACCATGTGTGTACATCTTTACCTATCACCTCTTATCTTCTGCACTTCAGCTTCTGGGAGAAAGACTTTCTCACACCTCTGCAAGGTTCACTGTCTAGCGTGGTAGGTTTTTAAGAGATGTTGATGGAATATAGGAATGTGTTCATGCCTGAATGACTGATGTGGTTTCCACGGTGGGTCTCAAAGGTGAGTAGAGCTTTACCAAGGAGAGGTGGACAGTAGAAAATAAGCCCCAGTGCATAGGGATTTAGTCTGCTTTGCTCATCTCCTATTCCAGGGCCTAGAATGACTTCAGCATATTTAACTCTCGACAAGTATGTATTGGATTGGACAAATGGCAGGAAGCCACTCTTCTCCGCCTTTCTCAGTTACTGAGTAAATGAAGAGGCTTAGCCTACAGATAGATTTCAGCAGTGATGCTTGTCACAGGGTAGTGTTTCTTCTCTGCATCCGTGAAAGCCTCCCAATCACCAAAGCTTGGAGCCCCAGGCAACTCTAAGAGCATGCCAAGACTTCATCCAGACTAGAACCTGGGTTATCAAAGCATCAACCATGTTTATAACATTCCCAGATTCTTTCTGAAATTCCCAAGCAAATGGCCCTTGGATTCACTTCAACCTGATGCTCCTCCCACTTTATCTGAATTTCATGAATTCAGGCTGAGTCCTCTCACTTCCCAAGGCATGAATCCTGGGAGCCCTGGGTACTAGGGAGCATGTATGTCTGTGTGAGAGAGATGGGGTTGGTATGGAGAGAGAGAGAACAAAATGAGTCACTATTGAGGAATGAAACACTGTGGTTATTAGTGTAAAATATTCAAATCTCACACTCTTAATTTGTCATGAACCTTTCTCCTTGAGGTCTGACATTTTGAAAGATACATATTTTTTCCATTTGTTAAGTTGGCCCTTTGGCATAGTAGCTTTTAAGTTTTACTTTAATGGGATCACCCCAAAATCTGCTTCTACAACTGTGGACACTTCCCCTCTTACATCTTCCCAGTATGCTCATCTAATGTCCACTTAAGTATTCACATTTGTCAGCCCATGGCCTTTGGATGTTTTGCTTTTGGTTCAGAAATGTGATTCCTGTCACTGTAACCAGTTTCTCAGTCTTGCCCACTGGCCACCTTACCAAGTAAATTGTCCTCTTGTCATTCCTTTAGAACCACTTCTGCTAGATTTCATCGTATTTTGTAAAATTCTCTTTTATAGTCATGCAATATGCAAACTACGCATGGTTCTGGGTAATCCAACTTCTTTGTAATGATGACAATGAAGATGAAGATAGTAATGATGTGTGTGTTAGGCAGAATGACCCCCAAAGATGTCCACTTTCTAATCATTTGATCCTGTGAATATGTTACGGACCTGACAAAAGTAACTTTGCAGATATGATTAAGGTTAACGGCCATGAGATTGGAGGATTAGCCTAGATTATCCAGGTGGACCCACTCTAACCTCATGAATCCTTAAAAGCAGAGAACTTTTCCCAGCTGTGGTCAGAGAAAGAGGCATGACAACAGAAGCCAAGTCAGAGAGGTGCAACATTGCTGGCTTTAAGAGGGAAAAAAGGAACCTAAGCAGGGGAACATGGGTAGCCTCCAGAAGGTGGAAAATACAAGAAAATTGATTTTTCCCTAGAGCCTCCAGGAGGAACCCAGCCCTGCTGATACCTTATTTTTAGCCCAGTGGGACCCATTAGGACTTCTGAACAACAGAACTATAAGACAATGCATTTGTGTTGTCTTAAGCCACTGCCTTGGTATTCATTTGTTACAGCAGCAAGAGGAAACTAATACAATGATGATGGTAATAGCATGCCTGATGGATTAAGAATTGTTTCCAGCCGGGCAGGGTGGCTCATGCCTGTAATCCCAGCACTTTGGGAGGCCGAGGTGGGTGGATCACGAGGTCAGGAGATCGAGACCATCCTGGCTAACACAGCGAAACCCCGTCTCTACCAAAAATACAAAAAATTAGCTGGACGTGGTAGTGGGCACCTGTAGTCCCAGCTACTCGGGAGGCTGAGGCAGGAGAATGGCGTGAGCCTGGGAGGTGGAGCTTGCAGTGAGCCGAGATGGCACCACTGCTCTCCAGCCTGGGCGACAGAGCAAGACTCCATCTCAAAAAAAAAAAAAAATTGTTTCCATGGGTTATGCAATGTGCCAAGCACTTCACACATAGTTTCTCATTTAATCCTCACAATCACCCTGGCAAGGTAAGGACTCTTATCATCCACACTTTACAGAGGGGGATATTTAACCTTGGGGAGATTAAGGGACCTACCTAAAGTCTCATGGCTTGAGTATGAGAAAGTCAGGATTCATACTAATTTCTTTTAGACTCCAAGACTTAGATTCTGTCTATCAGAGAGCTCTGGCTGGGATGGGTTTCTGGTGTGTATCTTCTCTTATTTTAACTGAAAGTCATGGGAGGGTGCCTGTTGGTGCCAAGGTATTTTAACCCCATGCTAACACCAGTCAGGAAACCATTGAGTAAGGTTGCTTCCCAGATGAGCCAAGATTTTAGAGATGCACTTGTTATGGGATGGCAATTATTATTTCCATGACACAGGATCAAATCTCCACCCAAGCTGACAAAGCTCAAGTTTCATTTATTATTCAGGATTCTTTGAGTACAAGCAACAGAAACTGATCTTAGCTAACATACAAAAATATTGGAATTGGAATTGGAATATATTGGAAAGTACGATCAACTATGACTAACTTAAAAGGAGAAGGAATATATTGGAAAGTACAATGAGCTTTTTTTTTTTTTTTTTTCTGAGACAGAGTTTCACTCCATCGCCCAGGCTGGGGTGCAGTGGCACAACCTTGGCTCACTGAAACCTCCGCCTCCCAGGCTCAAGCAATTCTTGTGCCTCAGCCACCCAAGTAGCTAGGATTACAGGCATGTGCCACCGTGCTTGGCTAATTTTTATATTTTTAGTAGAGACGGGGTTTTGCCATGTTGGCCAGGCTGGTCTCAAACTCCTGGTCTCAAGCCATCCTCCTGCTTCAGCCTCCCAAAATGCTGGGATTGTAGATGAGCCACCTGCCCAGGCTACAATGGACTTTTGTTGATTTTTTTGGCTACCTGTTGTCATCCTCTCACACTAATGATTCCAGCAGCCCTCAACTGTCACTTGTGGATCCATCAACCCACTATTCTCCATCCACATGATTCTGGTGGTGCTGACTTTACCCCCATGCCTGAGCTGGAGCATGAGCCCTCTGTCTAAAAAAAATGGTACATTCCTTCTTCCTGGCTTTAGTGATGGGTTCAGGGAAGAGTGGTTGACTCAAGACAGAGGGCAGGCAATTTAACCTCAGTCCAGCTAACCCTGCATTTGCCCTTTTCCACCAGGTCTGACGCTGCAGGGATGCAGGAAGGAGCTACTGCAACCATTTTGCCACCATGAACACAATACCTGTGTAGATAACGGAGCCAATGTCACAGGGGGTGGAGCCAATGTCACAGGAGGCCCAGCCAAGAGATGATGGAAGGAAAAAAACCAAACCCCAAGTCAACACCTATGTCTGGACTTTTTAGTTATTTGAGCCAATACATTTATGTTTCAAGCCAGGTAAGAGCTGCATTTTCTGTTCACTGCAGTCCTTTAAGAGCTCTCAGGTAGCAGGGGATTTCTTCTAAGATGCATGCAACCAGCTGTGGTTGATTGTCTGCTCGTTCTTTCAGTTTTTGTCTTATTTTGTCAAGATGCAAAGCCCCAAGAGATTCCCTACAAGGTCTAATTTCAAATCTGAGCCTGCCCTTTACATGTGGAGGATAAGCACCTTCACGCATTATCCCCCAATGGGAAACCATTTTCCAAAAAGAAATTAAGTTTGCTGTTGATTCCATAAAAAGTGGCAGCTGAAAATATAATTATTACAATAGCTAGAAGAAACATTGCTACAACTCCTGCCCCTTCCAAATTGCCCTCTCTTGGAGTTAGTTTGGCCAATCTTTGCCTCCCATCCCAACTTGGATGCTGGAGTGCCTTGTCCACATATCTCTGTGTGTAGGGTCTGTTTTATATCTGGGCCCCCTGTCAACTTCCTCGACCTCATCCTGCCAGGCCAAGCACATTCTTTCTTCCCAGAAATGTGCCTCTTATCGCTACCCCTGTCCATCACTCGAGGCTGCCAGGAGCTGCTTTATGCAATAGCCAGAGTCTTGCACAATCCAGAAGACAAGATTGATGGAGGGGAGTTATGGGCCTTGAGTCCATTTGTTCCTGTGCTCGGGGCTCTTTGTCTCTGTAAATCCAGGGTTTCTATGACAAATGTTTATGGTTCACACAGCCCAGCCTGCAAAAGGGAATTCCAACCCCCTACTGCCTAACAATGTCCACCCCCCACTTTGCAAATCTGAGGCCTTGGTCTGGGAGAGGAAACGCTAGGTAGAATATGCAAAGCTGTTAATTCAAGTGGTGACTCAGGCCAAGAGTGACCTGCATGTCACTTTCCTCCATGTTCATGATGCCTCTAAGACTCTGCAGACAGAGATCTGGTCCTGCCCTCAATGCACCATGGACCTTCTGGACAGTTCCTTCCTCTCTCTGGGCTTCACTTTACCTGCTCAGCTACCTCCTATCCGGGGCAGGAGTCTCCTTTATAATTTCTTTGATAAGCATGCATCCCTGCATACCTCCAGTGCCAGGGACTCACTTGCTCACAGGCAGCCTATTCCAACATTAGAGACCTCTCAAGCTTTGCATGCATAGGTAGGGACTGGACCGAGGTCAGCCCAATGCCACTTCTAGTCTCTTGGTGGCCACCCACTCACCAACTGCTCTTAGTGTGGCTTTGAGGATCTGGGTCACACCATCATGTGGTCAAATAAAGCCTCAGTTACTAGACACATGATCTGTCTCTAAGCTACTTCTCTTCCATCTATTTTAAAGCCAAAGGGTTTTACAAGACTGAATCTGGGGTTTTACACTGATCCCTGTGAAATCCCAGAAACATTTTTGCTCACAGAGTTTGTTTCTTTGTTTGTTTTCCAGAGTGAAGTCTCTGGAGTCAGGTAGACCTGGTTTGCATTTTGATTCCAGCTTACTTGCTGTGTGACTTAGAGAAGGTTTCATAAACTATCTGACCCTCCACTTCCTCAGCTAGCAGATAGGGATGATAAAATCCACGTGTTTTGTGAATGCTGGAAGGAAGATTCAGCAAATGAAAACAGAATATAAAAGACTTTCTCATTACCTGGCCCAGGGTGAGTGTCCAGTGAAAAGCTGTTATTATCCCATGCGTACCTGCCCAGGGAGGATTCCAGGTGTATGAATGTACTTTGTGAACTCTGGGGGCACCTCCTAAGAAGCCCTGCACATCTGGGTGCCATTTCTCTGGTTACCATCCTGCCAGGGATGGTAGCTGAGCAGGAGGAAGGAGAGGAACATGAACCTTAGACCCTGGATGAGTCACTCCATAACTGTGATTCCGTGGTACTGCTTGAGGATAAGAGGGCACTGTGTTTGGGGAAGGAAGGGTCTAGTCTTTGGGTTGCAGTCATTCCTGAAGGTGGAGAGATTTTGAATGTTAAGTGTTAGATGTCCCGGCTCTATCTTGCCCTGAGAAGGGCCCTCGCCCCCAAACCAGCATGGCCTTTAGCCCAGAAGGCTATGAGTTGAAATCCCACTCTACCATCACACACACACAAGTTCTTTTCCCACTGAGACTGGCTTCCTCTCCCTCCTCTTTCCTGACTCTTTTTTGACAAGCTGTATTCTCTTTTCTCCTTAAAATTTAGTTCAAGCAGCACCTTTCCCAGAAACTCTTGGAAGCCCCCGAAAAGACTCAGGGATTTTTTTCCCCTGTTGCCCCCAGCCTGCCCTGTGTTCTGACACCAGCCACACAGAATTGAAATTGCCTGTTCAGTGTCAGTCTCCCTGACCACCTGGGAGCAATTTGAGAGGAGAGACAGAGTCCTGTTCATCTGTGTCTCCAGTGCCCAGAATGATGCCTGGCACCATGAAATGCACCACAAATATTGGCTGAGCTAATTAATTTAAAATAAAAACAGAACCAAAACCAACTGGCTGGATGCTGGAAACCATCACAGGCTGGAGAAGAAAGAGGAAAGGGAACAGGAATGGACTGTTTCCTGAACCCAGAAGAAACCTGGACCAGGTGTGACCCAGATTCTAGTCCAGGCTCAGCCACGAACTGCTTTAGCCTTGAAAAAAGGCAACTCCAGTCTCTGGATCCAGCCTCTCTTCCTACAAATTCAAACCTCTCTAAGTTCCCTTTCATTTCTAAAGCACTTTGTAGAAGGAGGCCATTGATTCAGGTCAGGGTTCTAGTCCTCCCATCTTCCTTTCAGCTCAGGACCAAGCCTTTCTAGGAAAAAATACAGCTCCAGGAGAGGGCAGGTTGTTATCTCCCCAGACAAGCCTCTAGTGGGCTGCACAGTTTAAGACAAAGAAGAGAACAATTGTTTTAGGCATGCATGCCTCATGATCCAGCCTTATTACCAGCAGGTTTTCCATCCTATTTGTTTCCTTCTGAGTGATTTGAGACATTCATTCTGCATCAGCAACACTTAGAAGAAATATGAGCGGAAATAAATTTGCCACAGACACTATACACCATGCTGCAGTAATTACAAACTGCTGTCCTGAAAGCAGCCTGGGGTAGTTGAAGCATATGAATGCATAATGCTGGGGAGGAGGAAAGATAAAAAAGAGAGAAAGAAGGAAGAGGAGGAGAAGGAGGGAAAATGGGAGGGAAAGAAAATAGACCCCACCGATTATCAATGATCTATATGGCAAGCACAATGCCAGGCTTCTCACCGGTGCAATCTCATGTAATTCTTTCAGGATTCATATGAAATAAGATGATTGTTGACTTCAGGTTATGGAAGAGAAAGGGAGATGAAAAGTAGAAAAACAGATACAGCAACAGTAGAATAGAACAATGAGAAATGAGTCAAATCACCCTGCAGAAGCTCCAAAAGACCCTCATGCAGAGCGCCGGGTACTTAGGAAGGTAGGAGCAAGGCTGAGGGTGGAATTGGCTGGAAATCCATATGCAAAGCAGGTAGACACCCATCCACCGAATTCCTACTGATCCTGTCCAGCCAGGCAGCCAGCCACACCAGTGCGTGCACATGGGCATACACAGATCAGAGGCTTATCTTCCACACAAATTGAAGGGTTCTCAGACTCAACACACCAGGACATTGGAAAGGAGTGATAAGGGATCAAACAGAATTAGGAGGATCTGATGAGACCACTCCTGCCTCGTTCTCAGAATACCAGCAACCAAGTTTATACCACCCAGTAGCGTACTGAAGGATTTATTTTAGTAAGAAACAACACTGCAACAAGAATGATGATGATGACGATGATGATGAAAAATATTCATATGCAATAATCCCTCTTTGTCTATGGGGGTTACATTCCAAGTCCCCCAGGGTATGCCTGAAACTACAGTTGCTACCAAACCCTAACCAAGGAACACCAGTGTTAACTTTTTACTTAAAAGTCACCTTACTGGCTAACACAGTGAAACCCCGTCTCTACTAAAAATGCAAAAAAAATTAGCCGGGCATGGTGGCAGGTGCCTGTAGTCCCAGCTACTCGGGAGGCTGAGGCAGGAGAATGGCGTGAACCCAGGAGGCGGAGCTTACAGTGAGCCAAGATCGTGCTACTGCATTCCAGCCTGGGCAACAGAGTGAGACTCTGTCTCAAAAAAAAAAAAAAAAAAAAAGAAAAAAATCATTTTACAATTTCTCTTTGGCATATCTGAATTGCGAGCATCACTACTCTTGCAATCTGAGGCAATTCTTAAGTAATGTGGTGGTGACTTGAACACAAGCATTGGCGATACTACGACAGTTAATCCGGTAACTGAGACAGCTCCAAAGTGACTCAGTGATGGGCAGTGTCTAATGTAATGGTGACTTGAACACAAGCATTGGCGATACTACGACAGTTAATCTGGTAACTGAGACAGCTCCAAAGTGACTCAATGACGGGCAGTGTCTACAGTGTGGAGACACAGGGCAGAATGACTCATGTCCAAGGTGGGATGGAGACAGGCAGTGGGAGACTTCCTCACTCTACTCAGCATGGCGCACAGTTTAAAACAGGAATTGTTTATTTCTGGAATTTTCCATTTAATATTTTCTGACCACAGTTGACCAAAGGTAACTGAGACCACAGAAAGTGAAGCCTCAGAGAAGGGGCAACTACTGTAGTGCTTGACTCTGTGCCAAGCATTTTTCTAAGCATTTTACATTCATTCATTCATTCATTTTATCCTCATCTTAAAAGATAAGTACTATTATTACTACCATTGTTTCTTTGAGCAAACTGAGGCATTGAAGAGTTAATAATCCTAATACTTAGTTCTGTTACTAAGAAACTAGTAATTGTCAGATACTGGTGTTTCAGTTTCACTCACTAAAAAAGTCAACTCACACATAGTCCTCCTGAAAAGAAATCAATAATCCATAAGTTCTGTCTACCCGTAAACAGCTCACAATAATCTTTTTTATGATTCACTCACTTCGTATTGGGACATGGAAACCAGAAATTATAAATCATTAAAGAAAGCTTCCAAACTAGAAAAGACAGACAAAAACAAGCAGTGGAAGGAGAGAGTCAGAAGAAATGAAGCTAATGCAGGAGATGGAAGAAAACTTTTCTAAAATTCATTTCTATCTCCAAAAGAGTAAGAAAAGATATGATATCTGTCCAAAAAGAATAGTTAGCAACAAAAAAGAAACAAATGAGAAACAAAATAAAAAAAAGTCTTCAACAATTAAACAAGAAAAGAAGAAAAAATAAAATCTAGAGAAAAACATAGACAGCCTGAAATTTTAAAAAATAAAAAACTTTCAGAAATATAACAAGAAGAAAGAGAAAAAAGACTAAAATAAATCAAAATTAAAAGAATAAACCAAGATGTTCGACATATGGTCTTCCAAAATGAGCTAAAAGAAAAATAAGGTGAAATTGTCAAAGATATAAGACAGGGAAGTTTCTGTACCTGAAAGGCATGCACATCCAGTAACAAGTATAATAAATGAAGGGGCCCACTGAGCACTCACATAATGAATAAGAAGTTGCCTTATCAGGAAATTTCAAAACTACAAGTAATAACGACATGATTCTAAAAGTTTTTATAGGGGGAAACAAAGAACCTGGAGAAAAAAAAACAACAGTGGTCTTTTCAACAGCAACATTGGTACCTAGAAAATAAGAGGAAAATTTCTTAAATATGTATATGAGAAAAAAATAGATTTCTACCTGCATTTTGGCTAAGGTTCCATTGAAGACAACAGAAACCATGCAAGCTGCTAGAACAGAGATTTACTTCTAGGGTATTGTGTAGATTTTAAAAATATGATATAACATCTTGAAAACAAGCTCTAGGCTGAGCTTCCAGAACAACTCTTGGCCCTCAGAAAGACTCTGGTCTTGCTAAGACAGAAAAGTTGCTGCCATCACTATAAGGAATTGTCAAATAGGGGAGCTTTTGACCAAAATAGCCTCCCTATCTCTGCCATCCGTCCTATTAAAAATGAATTATCGTACAGTTAACTTCCGTCCTGTTCTAAGGTTCACATGAGTAATTCTAATCAATAAAACCCGAATTACTCAGGAACCCTAGCTACAAGGAAGTGCTTCTTCTTGTTGTATTATGACTTTTAACTTTTTATTATTGTGAAAATTTGAAACCATACTAAAGTTGAAAGAGTGAGATAATGCACATCTATATAGTCCTCAATTAGAGTCACTGATTTTGCCAGTTGAAAGGACACTAATGATGAGACTGAGTTAGGATGCCAGAGGAGAGTTTATGAGACATCAAGGGAATTGAAGCAGCACTGGCAGGGAGTGTCTCAGACTATGATAAGGATCTGACAAGGTCTCAGCCGACCTAACACGGAGCTCCAGAGCAAAGATTTCCCACTGCACAGCTGGTATCGTGCACTGATCAGTCACTGGCTGGGCACTGCTTGGGAAGAGTGTGGCCTCAGCTCAAAAGCAGAATCGGATCCTGAAGGACCCAATGACTAGAAACTTCCAGCTGACTACACTCTGCAACTGACTGGTAACTGCTTTCTTAAAGGGAAATTGGAGCAGGGAGCTTCTATGGCTGTGACAGCAATTTCTGATATTTTACTTTTTTTTCCCCCTAAACCATTTGAAGGCAAGTTGTAATCACCAGTCATGGCATTTTGACCACTAATTATACAGCAATATGACCCTCTTAACAACTAAACATTTTCCTACATAACCACAATACAATGATCACACTGGATAATTATTTGAAACAATAATATTACCTGACACGTTGTCCATATTCAAATCAAGTTCCATTAATCATCCCAATTAAGTCTTGTTTTTTCCGGGTGTGCATGCACATGTCCACTTGTGTGTATCTGTGTGTTTGAGCCATAATCCAATTCAGGGTTATGAGTTGCATTTGATTCTCATGTCTTTTTAGTCTCCTTTAATGAAAAATAGTTCTCTTACCTTTTTGCATTTTCAAGACATTGGTCTTTCTGAAAATTCCACGTCATTTGTCTTTTAGGATGAACATCAGAATTTGTCTTCTTATTACTTCATGACTAAATTCAGGATATAATTGTAATACCTCACTTTTTAGTGTTTTTGTTTGTGCTTTAAATAGTCAGTTGTGTTTTATGTGAGTTACAAGAAACAAGAAAACAGTCTTTTATATTTACCTACTTATTTAATATATCTAGTGCTTTTTATTTTCTCTCGTAGATTTGAAAGTCTATAGAATATTACATCTCTGACCTGAAGGACTTGCTTTAGCATTTCTTGTACTACAAGTCTGATGGAGGTAAAATCACTAAATTTTAATTTAACTGAAAATGCCTATATTGCACCTTGTTCAAAGGATATTTTTGTTGAGTACAGAATTCTGTACCGACAGTTTGGTTTGGTTATTGCTTTTCTCATTCAGCACTTCAAAGATGTTATTCCATTATCTTCTGGCCTCCATTGTTTCTGATAACAAGTCAGTAATAATTCTTATGCTTGTCCCCTACATATAATGTGTCTGTTTGCTCTGGCTTCTTTCATGATGTTCTCCTTATCTCTGTTTCTCAATCATTTGACTATCATACTACTGGAGAATAACTTCTTGTATTTATCAGGTTTTGGTGTTTGTTTAACTTCTTGGACCTATAAATCATCAAATTTGGAGAATTAGAGACTATAGTTTCTTCAATTTTTTTTTTTTTGAGACAGAATCTCACTCTGTCGCCCATGCTGGAATGCAGTGGTGCAATCTCAGCTCACCGCTACCTCTGCCTCCCAAGTTCAAGTGATTCTCCTGCCTCAGACTCTCGAGTAGCTGGCCACCATGCCTGGCTAAGTTTTTTGTATTTTAAGTAGAGATGGGGTTTCACCAAGCTGGTCAGGCTGGTCTTGAACTCTTGACCTCAAATGATCCACCCGCCTTGGCCTCCCAAAGTGCTGGGATTACAGGTGTGAGCCACTGTGCCAGGCCAAATATTTTCTTTGCATTTTGTTCACTAGCTTGTCTCCTAATGCTTATGTATTAGACTATTTGCTATTTTCACACAGAGCCCTGGGGTTCTTTTAAACTTTATTCAATCTTTTATCCTTCTTTCCTTCAAATTGGGCAATTTTTATTATCTATGATCAAGTTCACTGACTTTTTCTTCTGCCATTTCCAATCTTCTATTAGACCTGTTCAGTAAACTTTTTATTTCTGTTCATTTGTTTCAGTTCCAGAAATTCTATTTAATTCTTTTTCTGTTTTTTTAGATAGAGTTTTGTTCTTATTGCCCAGGCTGGAGTACAATGGTGCAATCTCAGCTCACTACAACCTCTGCATCCCAGGTTCAAGCAATTCTCCTGCCTCAGCCTCCTAAGTAGCTGGGATTACAGGCACCCACCACCACGCCTGGCTAATTTTTGTATTTTTAGTAGAGGTGGGGTTTCACCATGTTTGCTAGGATGGTCTTGATCTCTTGACCTCATGATCCACCTGCCTCAGCCTCCCAAAGTGCTAGGATTACAGGCACGAGCTTCTGCAACTGGCCACTATTTAATTTTATAGTCTACATTTTTTTCTATTGAATTTTTTTATCTGCTCACCAATTCAAATCAAATTTTTCTTTAAGTAAGCATCTTTACAAGAGTAATTTTCAAGTCTTTTCTTAGTACAACATGTGCATTATCTTAGATTTGGTCCCTGTTGATGGTTTTGTTTTGTTTTGTTTTGTTTTTTACTATGAATCATATGTTTCTCTTTCTTTGTATATCTACCGAAATTTGCATTGAATGCTGAATGTTGTAGAAAAGACATTGAAGAGACTCTGGCTTCAGTATTGTCCTCTCAAATTAACAAGTCGTTCAGTTACTGGTTAATCACCTGAACTTTTAAATGCTTGGTTTAACACTTTGTTCATTCAAGTCTGTGAAACGCTCAAGGTGTTTTCCAAACCTCTCTAATCTCGAGGGACCAAACACTAAACTCAGTATTTTCTAGTGATCTTTTCTGTGACCTTGGTTAGGCCAGGTCCATGCTATGATCCCTATTGTTAAGACACAAGCTTTCTGGGGTCTCGGCTAGGTGCTAGGGTATTAATGATGGATTAAGAAGATGTCTCCACTCTGACAGGGCAAGAACTCCAACTTCCCTTGCACTTCTCCTTCCAAGAACTGCTTGACTTCTCGTATCTGTGTTCTGCTCTTAACAGCATAGTATGTGCTATATGGTAAGGCTGGATGGCTTATCCTGTACATGTATAACGAAAATTCAGCCACAGAACCTCAGGGATTCTCCATCAATTTATGGAATCTCCTTTCCACAGAGGTTCCTCTACTCAAGACCCACCTTGAGGATTCCATCTGCCTCAAGCCCATAACTCTTAATTGTGATCTCTGTTTGGTCAGCTCACTGGGGCCATGCTTTCTGTTTGGACTCCAGCTTATTGTGCTGCAACCAGGAAATTGTTCTAAGCACAGAGCTGGATACTTACAAGAGTCATCTCAGAAGTTTCCCTTCTCTCAAGAATTGCAGATTTGCATTACCTACTGCCCACTGACTGAAAATAGTTATCTCATATTTTTATCCAGTTTTATATTTGTTTACAGCAGGAGGGATAATCCAGTCCCAGCTACTGCATCATGACCAGAAGCCTGTGAAATATATTTTTAATTTCTCAGACTCTAAATTATAGGAAAGCACAGAAAAGGCAAGATGAAATGGCTGTTGGGTGAACCAATCCATGGTATGATTTACCAACCTGGAAATATATTATCAATCAACTCCAAGGAAATGAGAGCAGTTTCAGACTTGCCAACACTATAATAATGATAATGATAATAATAATAATAAATGTAAAATGGCCTTCTATATTTCCTTTCTTAGGAAGTACTGAAGGAGGCACTTACTGAGATGAAGGAATAGAAAAGGGAGACCCAAGATCCAAGAGACAGAGGATCCAACTGAGAAGAGCAACATTAGCAAAAGAATGGCCACTGTATATCAGATTGAAAAAGTGATCTATGCAGACTGAAAGAAAAACATGATGCAAAAGGCAATACCATAAAAATAAAACTGAGCCGGGCGTAGTGATTCATGCCTGTAATCCCAGCACCTTGAGAGGCCAAGACGGGTGGATCACCTGAGGTCAGGAGTTCAAGACCAGGCTGGTCAACATGTCGAAACCTCATCTCTACTAAAAATACAAAAATTAGCCAGGCGTGGTGGCAAGTGCCTGTAATCCCAGCTACTCAGGAGGCTGAGGCAGGGCAATCACTTGAACCTGGGAGGTAGAGTTTGCAGTGAGCCGATATCATGCCACTGCACTCCAGCCTGGGCAATAGAGCAAGACTCTGCCTTAAAATAAATAAATAAATACATAAATACAACTGAAAGCTTATAACTGTGGTTAAATATTTGAAGAGCTATTTACAGGCATATGACGGAGGGTGGAAACACTAAAAATGATAATAATAGGCAAGTAGAAAATAAAAAATAGAAAATCAAGGCAATTATTAACTCCAAGTAAAACAAAAATTTTAAGGAGAAAGTTGATCTAACTGTGCACTACTTAGGTTAGCAGGGACCTATATTTACATAGTTATAATTCCATAAACATTGTTACTGGTTTAACCAAAAATTGTGTACATATCTCATTCAGGGATATGGGTGAAAAGACACAGGCAAGGGAGTGATTGTGTAAAAAAAAGTGGAAGTTCTTTCATTCAGATAGGCCTGTCTAAAATCCCGGCTCTACTTACTGCCACTTACCTGGGTCTACTTGGGCAGCTTCTTTTAACTTTCTGAGCCTCAATTTCCCCTTCTACAAAATGTATAATCTCTCATAAGACTGTTGTATTAAGTAAAATAATATATACAAAGACTCCCACACAAGTCGACACTAAATATGTATTTCTTTCCAAGGTTTTCTTACTTATGCACCCAGACAACTCTTGTGCAAAAGAAAGTGGTAAAATTGGATCTAACCCAGCCCCAGCTCCCACAGCTTCCTCATCCAACTCCAGCCCCAGGCATCGGAGAAGTCTGTGCTGTGATCACACAGAACTGCTCACCAGTCCTCAGAATACATTGCACTGCAAGTTATACTGCTGTACCGTGATGTTTTGTCTGCCAAGAGTTCCTTCTTTAAACATCATGTCCATTTGTTAAGAACATCAATATTCTATTATACTTCCAAAGCTTCCAATTATAATGAATTATTCTTTTAGTGTTTGGCACATTCTTAGTTGTATTGTGATCTATTTATGTATCTATGTCTTTCACCAGATTGTATAAGCAAGGACTTTGCTTTAAATTAGTCTAACCGATACTTATTTTTTGAGTAACTATTGTGTGCCAAGTACTGTGCACATTACAAATTGAGGATCTAGGATAATTTAGACACATGTATTCATTCAAAAATGAACCTACTAAGTGCCAAGAATTCTAATAGGCATTGAGATCCACGTGACCGTGAGAAATAAGGTCTCCTGCCTCATCGTATTTGCAGTGTGGAGAGAAGGGGCAGGCACATAGAGAGGGAATTACAAAGCTAAGTAATGTCTATATCAGGGGAAGTATGTGGGTCAATGAGAGACAAAGAAGGGACATCTGCACAGACATGAGAATTCAGGGAAGGCTTTTTGGAAAAAGGAACTTCTAAACTAAAAATAAAATGAGTAGTAGCTCACTAAGGGATTGGAGAAGAGAGTTCAAGATGAGGAAAAACATAAAAATATGTACACAATACAATAGAAGCAAGAGTAATAGGTATTCATCTCTACCTAGAGGAATCAGGGAAAGCTGTGGGGGCATTTGAGCAGAAACTTCAAGGATAAGTAGATAATTATTGGTAATACTCTCATTCTTTTTGTTGAACAACTATATTAATGCATTAATTAATAGTCATCCTTAGTTCAGAAAGAATAATCTAATTGCTACTATAATAATTTTAATTCAGTAATGTTATGTTTGCTACCTAAATGGTAGGAATTTTTATTATCAAAAAAGCACGGACTTACTTCATTTTGAAATATATACTACAAACTGAAAATTAATTTATATTTTTGAATCTTGCTTATTTTTGACTCCATTCTAGTATCCAATTTAATTAGCATTTTAAAATAAATTCAGGTTGCTTTGTAGAGGAAAACACAGAAAACTAGAAGAAAAGATTGGCAAGTATATGTCATGACGTTTACTATAAAGCAAGACTTCAAAACAAACCATTGCATTTCAAAATTAATAATTTTGGTTGTATTATCATTATCTATAAATATAGGGCCAACATGACTTCAAGAAGAAGTGAGTGTCTAGTTAAACTGAGTGGTACAGGCTGGGCGCAGTGGCTCATGCCTGTAATCCCAGCACTTTGGGAGGCCGAGACGGGTGGATCACCTGAGGTCGGGAGTTTGAGACCAGCCTAACCAACATGGAAAAACCCCATCTCTACTAAAAATACAAAATTAGCCAAGCATGGTGGCACATGCCTGTAATCCCAGCTACTCAGGAAGGCTGAGGCAGGAGAATCGCTTGAACCTGGGAGGCGGAGGTTGCGGTGAACCAAGATTGCACCTTGCACTCCAGCTTGAGCAACAAGAGCAAAACTCTGTCTCAAAAACAAACAAACAAACAAACAAAACTGAGAGATATAGACAAGAGTCAGCACAAAGAACGGCGACTAGAATCGAAATGATATTTTCTAAGAGCCACCAGTGTGCTTATTCTATGTCCTGAGGAATCAGAGATGAAGAAGTCACAACTTCTGCTATTGAAAATGTGCATTGAAGGAAGAGTAATATTTCCTAGGCAAACAACAGTCTATATCTCTCCAACTCATCTCTCTCTTTATTCCTACAATAACTGTAGGAATAACTTAGGCTCTCATAATCTGATATCGAGATCCTTAAAATATTCTCTTCCCTTGAGTCTTTCCTACCCATGTATTCATTACCCTGTGAACAGAGTGACCCTTCTAAAATGTATATCTAAACACATATCTCTTCTTATTTACCTGCATTTGGCCTTCATTTTTGAAAGATACTTTTGCTGAGTATAGAATTCTAAGTATTTTGTCTTTTTGTTAAGTATTTTAAAGATGTTGCCCCATCATCTTCTGGTTTGTGTTGCCAACAAAGTTTGTTGTCATTCTCATTGTTGTTTCCCTGCACATAATGCATTTACTTTTCCTGGATACTTTTATGATATTCTTTTTATATCAGTTTTAAGAAAATTGATTACAATGTGCACTGGTGTCATTTTCTTCAAGCTTCTTCAGCTTGAAGAGTTCTCTGGGTTTCTTGGATTTAGGGGTTTATAGTTTTTATCAAATTTGGAAAAATTTTGAACAGACTTCTTTGAATATCCTTGTCTTCCCCTTTTTCTCTGGGACTCCAATTACACATATCTTAGACTTTGTGAAACTACCCCATGGCACACTGATGGGATAATGCACATTGATGTTCACTTTATTTTCCATATTTTTTCTGTTTTATTTTAAATGTTTTCTACTGCTTTTTTTTCAAGCTCACTAATCTTTTCCTCTGTAGCCTCTAATTAGCTATTAGTGGCATCTCATGTATTTTACATCTCAGGTATTTTTTATCTCTAGAAGTCTGATTTGGATCTTTGTCATATCTTTTACATGTCCATTTAACATGCTCATGTTTTCTCTATCTTCTTAAATATACAGAATGTATTTATAATAGCTTTTTTAATTTCCACATGTACTAATTATATTATCTGTGTCATTTAATTAATGTCTGTTTCTACGGATTGATTTTTAAATCTTTATTATGGGTTATATTTTTCTTTGACTATCTAGTGCTGTTTGGTAGGATGCTAGATATTGGTAACTTTTAATTTTGGGGTATTACATTTTTTCTGTATTCCTATAAGTATTATTCAGATTTGTTCTTGGGTTCAGTTAAGGTAGTTGGGAACAAACTCATCCTCTCAAGTCCTGTTTCTATGCTTTGCTAGGCAGAGACACAAACTAATCTGTCCCCATCAATGAGACAATCCCCTTTTGAATACTCAACCTGATGCCCTGTGCCATATGAGGTATCTTATAATGGCTGTCAGGAACATGAATTATTCCCAGTCCTGTATGGCTCCAGAAATTTTTCTATCTACTCCTTCCGGGTGTTTTTTTGGTTTGTTTGTTTGTTTTTTCCTCCCTGGCCTCAGGTAGTTTTCTTTAGTGCATGTGCTGATTAGTACTCAGTTAAGACTCAAAAAGGACTCTTCCACAAAACTCCAAAGCTCTTTTTCTGTGAAGCTCGCTCCTTTCAGGAACACTGCTGAAAGAATCCCAGCCACAATGGCCTCCCTAAATTCTCAGTCCTGCCTCCTAAACTTAGGAAGACCACTGGACTCAGTTTGAGCTGCTGCTTCTTGCACTGCAGCCTGGAAAATCTCTCCAGGCAAAACAGAGAAATATTCCTAGAACTCGCCCTATTTGTTCTTTTTTCTCAAGGATTCCTGTCCTGTACTGCCTGTTTTCTAGTGTATGAATACTGTTATTTCATATATTTTATCCATGTGATTAGCTATCTAAAGTGGGAGGATAAGTTCAGTCCCTGTTACTTCATCATGGCTGGAAGTGAAAGCTGACCATTATTTAAACAGTTGGTAGCTTCTAAATGCTTTCAGAAAAACACGCCAACTGAAAGGCTACAACCTTAAGTCCAGGCCTGGAGCCTCGCCTTCTCTTTCATTTCCTGCTCCCATGCTTGCCCCATGGGGTCTTGTTTGACCTTCATCCACTTCAATGGTGGTGTTGAGGGTCTTGAGATCCCTCTTGGGACCTGGCCAAGGGCATGTGGGCTCCAGGGTTAGGTACCAGGGGAAGTCGAAGAATCTCCATAGGACCCAAGCCTCCATCCCACTCTCCAGCTCCATTTTCCCAGAAATCTCAGCAGTAAACAATACACATTGCTTTCCCAGTGATTCTATGAATGAAATGTGTTTGCTTCCCCCTGTATGGCTTTCTTTTTTTTTTTTTTTTTTTTTTTTGAGACAGAGTCTCGCACTGTCGCCCAGGGTGGAGTGCAGTGGCACGATCTTGGCTCACTGCAACCTCTGCCTCCCAGGTTCAGGTGATTCTCCTGCCTCAGCCTCCCGAGTAGCTGGGATTACAGGCGCCTGCCACCATGCCCAGCTAATTTTTTATATTTTTAGTAGAGACAGGGTTTTACTGTGTTGATCAGGCTGGTCTCCAACTCCTGACCCTGTGATCTACCTGCCTCGGCCTCCCAAGTGCTGGGATTCCAGGCATGAGCCACTGCGCCCAGCCTTGGCTTTCATTCTTGTATGTACAGTTCTCTTGCTCTGGATCTCCAGAGAACAGAAGTGAGTTTTGGGATCAGCATGCTGCGTCCCCACCCTAAATTCCTAATAAGACAAAGAAACTCACTGTATAGTCCAGAAGAAAGACATTTAAACAAATATAACAGAATGCTTCATGTAAATCCCTCATGAATGCTTGTCACATTAAATAAAATATAAGCACAAAGATACGCACTCAGTTCTTAAAGAACCCAGGAGAGAAGCCTGTCACTTGGCCTGGGGCTATCTAGGAAGGCTTTCAGAAGGAAGTGACTAGCCCCTTCCCTGACATTTACCCAGAACATGTATTTCCATAATGACTTTCCAATGACAGTGACTCAATAGAACAACTCTGGCACTTTAGAAACATTTTGACAACATCCTAGTTTGGAGAGCTCGGCGGTTATTAAGATAGAAGAAGCCAGCCAGCGGCTCTGTCAAGCAGCCAGGAAGGTTCCTGCTGAGGCCGTTATAGAAGGAAGCAGTGGGGGAAGGCATTAGGAGAGTTGAGGATTGGGTAAAGACCCCAGACTGGGTCTCCCCGAGCCTTTGATTAAGATGGGCCAAGTTGTCCTCACCACTCTCAAAAACGTGCTTTCCGTGAATCCAGGGCACAGAGTTCTAAACAAGGAGGCTGTTAAAAGATAGATTAAAAGGCATAAAAATAGTATTAGATTTCACGGCACAGTGAGGCCTGTCAAGTCCAGGCTCACAGAGTGAATTGCTTAAAGGCGATGATCAAAATGAGTCACCAGTGTCTGCTCCGATTGTGCTGATGCCTCTTGGAAAAGCAAAAGCCGGGACTATTGTTTGTGTCAAAAATACTTCTGAAGAGGCTACAGAAATCAAAAGGCGCTGATGTGCCAAAGTCTGAAGGGAGAGGAAGGGGAGAGAAGAGAGGAGAGTCAGGGGCTCGAAAATGCAGGGGAAGCAGATGAGCAAGAGACAGCATCTCAGGGCAGGGTAGAAGGGAGGGGCTGATGGTGGAAAGGGGCTGAGTTGTGCAAGCAGAGTGGAGTTGAGTCCTTGGAGACCCTCGCTTTATCAAGCTCCTACTGTGTGCTAGACCTTGTGCTGGGCACCTTAGGTGTGATAACTCAGAAAACAACAAACAGTTACTTGAGGGAGTGGTGTGGCCTTAAAGGTATCACTGAGCCTCTCTGAACTTACGCGTCTTCTTCTGGAAAGTGAAGTTAAACAGCCATACCTCTCAAGGTGGTTGAGGATTTTATGTAAGATAACAGGGGCAAAAATGTCAAGCATCCAAAAAGGGTTCAATATACAAAGTTGAATCTGAAGACAAATCACTGGGCAATCCTAATCACAAGAACATTCACTGAGAAGAGGTTCTACTCCAGGCACTGAGATAAGCAGTCTATATTCAGGCATTATCTAATTTAAACTCTGCAGACCTCTGAGTTAGGTAATATTTCCATCCCCATTTGACTTATAAAGAGACAGAGTCTTTATGTAAAGACTGGGACAGTAAGTTGCCCAATGTCACACAAGAGAGAAGCCACAATCTAAAAATCCATCTGCCTAGTTCCAAAAACCTGTGATGCTTATCATTTTGCTGGCTGGTTGTCTCGAATGATAGAAGGCTAACATTGGCGTCATCTTCAAGGTGACTCAGTATCAAGCCATCCACCTCCCTGCAGGCCTCCTTTTCATGTGTGAACCCCTCTGAAACATCCTGCCAACTAGCCGGCCTGCTCCTGTTTGCACTCTTTCCGTGACGGGGTGCTCACTTCCTGCTGAGGCAGCCTGACCAATTTCCCGACAATTCGACTGGTTTGAAAGTACTTCTTTCTCCAGTCCATTGGATTGATTACAGATTCAAGATCAGCACCAAGTAGACGCATTCTCAATTGTCACTTCCAGGGAGGAAATCTTTGACAAGTTCCCGCTGCTTTTTTGAAGTAAAATAGTCATAACTTGTTCTTCTTAAAAACTGCCAACAGCATGAAGAGAATCAAGACTGGAGACCAAAATTGCTTTTCTCTCCTCTCGATAACACTGTCAGCGTGGAGCAGGCCGACTGTGGAGGAACTTCAATCGGGGCTAAATTTATATTCATTCAGGTGTCACCGGACTCTGCTTTCTTGCGTCTCTTTTCTGATCAATGCACTCATTAAAGGGCTCAAGCTTGGCAATAGATTCACCTTAATGCTCGTCACCCTGGGGTTTCAATAACACAGGCTCTGAGACTCTAACAAGCTGCTGAAGAATGAAAAGAAAAAAAGAAAGAAAAGCTTTATCTTTCCCTTCTTGTATAGAGTCCTGAAATTGTTTCTCTTTGTCTTTTACAAACAGTTCTGTCAACTGTATTAATTTTATGGAGGAGCTTTGAGGGGCATATATGGGAAGAGGGAAATTTGGAAAATATTTATGTGGAGCAGGCGTACAGAACGAATATACATCTATTTATTCCAAAACAGTGAGAAATTTGGATCACATTTATTTCTGTTTTTCCTAACTTGGAAGATTTGTTTGGAAACTCAAAAGGTTTGTTTAACTTTTACCAAATTACGTTTTATTTGTCTTAACAGAAGGATGCTTTCACTTCTACACATTCCATTGTAGAATCTGTCTACATGCTCATGTATTTTCACAGTCCCAAGCATGGTATGCAGGTTGATATGTGGTTTGGATCTGTGTCCCCAACCAAATCTCATGTCAAATTGTAATCCTCAGAGGGGCATGGTGGCTCACACCTGTATCCCGGCACTTTGGGGGGCCGAGGCAGGCAGATGACTTGAGGTCAGGAGGTTGAGACCAGCCTGGCCAACATGGTGAAACCCCGTCTCCACTAAAAATACAAAAATTAGCTGGGCATGGTGATGCGTGCCTGTAATCTCAGCTAAACAGTAGGCTGAGGCAGGAGAATTGCTTGAACCTGGAAGACAGAGGTTACAGTGAGCTGAGATTGCACTACTGCACTCCAGCCTGGGCAACAGAGCAAGAGTCTGTCTCAAATAAATAAATAAACAAACAAATAAAATTGTAATCCTCAATGTTGGAGCAGGGGACTGGTGGGAAGTGATTGGATCATGGGGGCGGATTTCCCCTTTGGTGCTGTTCTCATGACAACGAGTGAGTTATTATAAGATCTGGTCATTTATAAGTGTGTAGCACTTCCCAGTCCCCCTCTTCCTCCTGGTCTGGCCATGGAAGACATGCCTGCTTCCCCTTCACCTTCTGCCACGATTGTTAGTTTCCTGAGGCCTCCCCAGTCATGCTTCCTGTATAGTTAGCAGAACCGTCAGCCAATTAAACCTCTTTTCTTTGTAAATTACTCAGGTTTTTCTTTATAGCAGTTCAAGTATGAACTAATACACGTCATGTCCTTATTATTGTCTACACTAAACAATTTATCGTGAGTGTTCCCTATGTTGCTTCACTTCTTATTAGCCAATTGTTACTGAATAACTTGTAAAATAGAGGCTCTTAACCATTCTCATTAGATAATTTCCTTTATTTTCCATTAATTACCTAACATTAGTCACCTTTGCACTTTTATTTTTTCACAGGGAAATGATAATCACCTTTGAAGTCCCTCATTGTCTGTTTCTACGATGCATACCGACTATGTTATCTGAAATCAAACCACTGTCATAACCTCATCCACTTTGGGTGTCATGAGACTTTGCACCTGTAGGGTAAACATATCTGACAGCAATCATTTAAGCATACCTTACAGTGATCCTGTATGGCAGATGCACTTGAATGGGTGCTCCAAGCTAGGGAATCCGGGAGTGACTAACCTGGAGATTCATTTGTTCCTTATCTGTGGTAAATGTCTGAGCCCCCACACTGCCCCAGCTCATGGAACACAGTTCCATACAGAAGATTAAAGCCCTGAGTTTGGGGTTAAATGAAGGTTGCCAAGCAAAGGCCATTATGGAGAGGATATTAGTCTGTTTTCACACTGCTGATAAAGACACACCCACGACTGGGCAATTTACAAAAGAAAGAGGTTTAATGGACTTACAGTTCCACGTGGCTAGAGAGGGCTCACAATCATGGAGGAAGGTGAAAGGCACTTCTTCTATGGTGGTGGCAAGAGAGAGAATGAGAGCTAAGAGAAATGGGTTTCCCCTTATCAAACCATCAGTTCTCCTGAGACTCATTCCCTACCACGAGAACAGTATAGGAGAAACTGCCCCCATAATTCAATGATCTCCCGCTGTGTCCCTCTCACAACACGTAGGAATTATGGGAGTACAATTCAAAATGAGATTTGGATGGGGACACAGACCCAAACCATATCAGATGTTAAGTGAAAATCATATATGAACTGCATAATATTTGTAGGTGGTTGTGGTTTTCCTGCTCAGCCCACCACCACTGGGCCGTGAGGTTATCTTTTCCCACCCACTGCCACTAGATCTTTTCTGTACATAAGGCAGTTCTCCTGCCCAGCCCACCACCACTGGACTCCCTCCCCCTATACATAAGCCTCCTGTACATAAGCCCCTTGTCTCATTTGCTGGCTCTGGGTCCTTCTTTGGCCTCTTGAACTTGGTACTTCTCCCACTGAGGCTAACAGGGGCTCAGCACAACACTGCCTTCTGACAGTTAATGGCTGTGTGCCCATCTATTCTTTTGCAATAAGCAGTTTGTGATGGGTGGGCCAGCTATTGAGCTCAGGAATGAATCTTCACCAGGTGGTGGTCACTGTGCTAGGAGCTACAATAGTCATGCTTATTTGACAGATGAAGAAACTGAGGCACAGATGAAAATGTTCTGCTGCTCAGTGGTTGGGCTGACTCAAAGCCATGTTTTCCACCTGACATTCAAGATGGGCTCTGTTGACTTTGCCAAAACTGTAATTGTGTAAAAGTCAGAAGTTAAGCTAGGGTTGGTGTTGTGATGTTACTACTATAGATACCACGTTTCAGCAAGGCTGGAAAAAGTCCTAAAATACCTTTCAATATCATAAGAAGAGAAATAATTCTATACATTCATCGGATACCATTAAACACTGCTTTCGACTAGTGTATAACTGAGCTGCTATTCGATCAAAATAACAGCTGGAACTTGTGCGTCCCTACACACAAAGTTCTGTGCTAAATGCGTTACAGGTGATATCTCAGTATCAGTTTCATTCCATTTTATAGACAAGGCACCTGAATGTTATAGAGTTTAAGAAACTTATCTAAAGGCATGTGTGCAAGTGGTGGACCTGAAACCTAAAGCTTCATCTTTCTAATTTCAGAATCTGTCACCCTAACAACAGGTTAAGCACTGGGCATTCAGGCTGGCCACACCATGGAATGCATCTTTGTGCAACTTCTCTTTTTTAGAAGAAAAATCTTAGTTAGACTAAGAGAGGTTGAGTTATGGGCCCAAAATCACATACTGACAGATCCATCTTTAAGGCCAGGCTCCCCAAATCTTCCTTTCAGAAGAATTCCAAATAATGTATCACATACATATCCATGAGGCAGAGCTCAATTCCTTTCCTCTTGATTCTGGGCTAGACTTAGTAACTTGTTTCCAAAGAAAGAGGTATAGAAGTGAAAATATAGAAACCAGGTGGACACTACGTTGATCAAGGTTAACATCACCAGTCATAAGTTATCTTGCTTGCTATCACATACCCCTTAACATGTAACCAGAAGAACACTTCACCTCCGTGATATTTTTCTCAAAAATCTATAACCCCAATCTAATCAGACAAGTTCAAACAGGAGAACATTCTACAAACTACTTGACTAATAGTCTTCAAAATTCTTTAGAGAATCAAAGAAAAAGATTAAGAAGCCCTTGAATCAGAAAAGACTACATAGATATGACAACTAAATGCAATGTGCAATTCTGGATTGAATTGGATCCCTTTGAGGAAGAGGACATCAGTGAAATAATAGGTACCAACAAAATGAAGTCTGCTAGCGCAGGGTACTAGACCAGTATTAATTTCTTAGTTGTCATAGTTACACCACGGTTATGTAAAATGTTAGTATTAGGGTAAGTTAGGTAAAGGGTATGTTTGCAACTTTGCTATAAATCTAAAAATATTACAAAATACAGTTTCAGGTAACATAAAAATAAAAATAAACAGGTCACCAAAACTGTAGCTGCCTGTTTCATGGCCATTTCCTTATAGCTTGTAATTCACTCACTCCTTTTGTTTTGTTTTGTTTTGAGATGGAGTCTCACTCTGTTGCCCAGGCTGGAGTGCAGTTGCACGATCTCTGCTCACTGCAACCTCCACCTCCTAGGTTTAAGCAGTTCTTCTGCCTCAGCCTCCTGAGTAGCTGGGATTACAGGCACCTGCCACCACACCTGGCTAATTTTTGTACTTTTAGTAGAGATGGGGTTTCGCCATGTTGGCCAGGCTGGTCTCAAACTCCTGACCTCAGGTGATCTGCCCACCTTGGCCTTCTAAAGTGCTGGGATTACAGGCATGAGCCACTGTGCCCAGCCTCTCTCACTCCTTACAAAAATTAAAAAAAAAAAAAAAAAAAAACGAAAAACAGGGGCCCAAGAGGATATGTGTGAAGACCACTATTCACTGAAAACAACCTAGAGCAATTATTCTTGGAAGGTGTGTGGCCTCACAAACACCATGCCCTACACATACACACTGCACACTGCTAAGACTGGTTCCAAACACACAGCTACATTATTTTCCCTTCAGGCTGAGAGCCTGGGGTTTCACTTGGCCACTGGCTAGGGCAGGATTGTTCCGGGTTGTTTTTTTTTTTTTTTTCTTTTCCTTTATTGGGGCAACAATGCTGCAGCTGAGCCTCTGTAAAAAGAGAATGACATTCTTTCCATTTTCTTTTAAGAGGAGCAGTTAAAAATACACATTGGTACATACTGCAATTATCATTCAGAATAAATGCAGGAACGGTGACATTAACTAATGGGAGTGCAGCAGCTGCTGGCTTGTTGAAAGCTGTACTCAGCGTCGTGTGGAGGTGTCCAATGCTAACTGTTCCTTTAGTCTATCTGTCTGATGTCAGGAGGGAATCCACTTGGTAAACCCAAGGCTGCTTTTTACCTCAGCATGGCCCAGAGTTGGCTTGTCCTCAATAAGGTGTTTGTTGGCAAGCGGGTAAAAAGCTACAATATGATCATGGTTTCATTAACTTAACCTTTAGCAGTGCCTTTGATTAGCTGGAATTGCCCAACAGAAGGTTCAAGGAAAACCCATAACAGACTATTAAAGAGGCACTAATGTTAACTGAAAACCAACCAAATGCCAGATAGCACCAGGTGCTTGACCAGGTCTTTAATCCTCTGACCAATCTGCTGAGAAGCAGTGCCGTGCAACTTGTAGAAATGGGCTTGGAGCTGGGAAATGACCACCAGGTTGACACTTTGGCAAGCGGCAGGCACGGACTTCTCTACAGCCCAGCCCAGAGTGTCAGCGTCATGCCTTGCACTCTGGGTGCCTAGATGACTGTTTTACTCGTTTATTGATTCTATCATACCCCCCCCATTCTAAAAAGGAATGAGGATGTCTTACAGAAACTCCATAAAACTGGAGAGAAAATTATATGAATTCCCAGCTGGGCGCGGTGGCTCACGCCTATAATCCCAACAGTTTGGAATGCCGAGGTAGGCAAATTGCTTGAGCTCAGGAGTTCGAGAGTAGCCTGGACAACATGGTAAACCCTTGTGTCTACCAAAACTACAAAATCTTAGCTGGGCATGGGGATGCACATCTGTGGTCCCAGCTACTTAGGATGCTGAGGAGAGAGGATCGCTTGAGCTCAGGGCAGAGGTTGCAGTGAGCCAAGATCGCACCACTGCACTTCAGCCTGAGCAACAGAGTGAGGCCCTATCTCATTAAAAAAAAAAAAAAAAAAAAAAAAAAAAAATGCATTCCCAAAAGTATCTAGTGCAGAAGTTGGGGCTGGAGGTTTCTGATGAGAATCTAGCAGTCAAAGCTGCAAGATCCATGATGTGAGTGAGGAAAACGCAAACAGCAGAGAAGGTGGGGAGGGCACAGCAGGATACATGCTTAAGTCATGCCCCCCTTCTTAGAATCTGCCTTAGACTGTGGGGGGCTTTTGTAGCACTCCGTTGGGCTATGTGTCCTTTAAGAGCAGTAGACCATGTGTTAAATCATTTTTTTCCATTCTCCACAGTGCCTTGCACCTACTGAATCACAGGTGATGCAATTTGCTCATCTATAAATAATAATATCCACTTCAAAGGAATACCGTGAATGTGATTAGGCAACACATGTCAGCATGTCAATGGCTCAGCACACGCCTGTCATATGGGAGGGTTCAACATAAACGTAATGCAAGGTTATTAACTTGGGTTAAAATTGTTCAAAGCAGACAAAACTGCTAAAGGTTACATAGTAGCGGGGTGACATGTTTCAGCACTGCCCACCTGAGAGGTTGAAGAGGAAAAGGAGACTAGAAGAGGGAAAGGAAAAGGGGAAGAAGGCATGAAATAAGAAGAGAGGTGAAAAACAAAGGGAAGGGAATGGGAAATGGGAAAAGCAGAGGAGGACAGGGAGAAGGGAGAGGTGGAGTGGAGAGAAAGAAGAGGGAAATGAGAAGTGGGGAAGAAGAGAAGATGAAAGGGAGGGAAGAGGAGGGGAGGAGACCAAAGAGATTATCAATCTGACCAGAAAGAGGAGCCTCTGCTCCTGAAGATTCCAGAGTGGGAGGAGGAGGAAGAGGGAGTTCCCCCCATCTTACTGGGCCTCTCCCCAGGCACAGAAGCCACATCTCTGTCTATTTCAGTATCATCCTGTCACCTCATCCCGTGGAGAACAACTGAGCTCCTCTGTGCTTTGGTGATATGGAAACGGTCCTTCCCTCTGCCTCTCGGAAGCTGGGCAGGACCAACCCCCATCCGCTCACCCTTTCATTTACTCAAAAAATGCCTGTGGGTACCACAGCAAGCAAACAGATGAACCCCGCCCTAGTGGAGATGGTGGACTACTGGAGGACGCAGGCAGAGAACTGGAAGTTACAACGTGGGGTATAAAATCTTTGACAAGAAAATCCCAAGGCAGGAGCCAAGTCTGGAGGAACATGGGAAGTTCCCCAGAGAAAGAAAGCAATGTCCCCAGAGGGACTGAGGTTCCCTTGGAGTCTACCCACAAAGAGAGAGCTGAGAGCAAAACAGAGGGAGGAAGCAGAATGTGCAAATCTCAGAGTTCAGCAGGAACACGGCAGATCCTGGAAACGGAGAGACAATGACCAAAGCTGGAACACAGGGCTGTGCTGGACAGGGTTGGGGGAAATCCCTAGGAAGGAGGAGAGACCAGGCAGGGATGGCCTCAGAGAGAACAATGAGAAGCTAGGCTTCTAAACTGTGTCTCATCAAAGTCTCTTGTAATGAGACAAGAAGATCCTCTTGGTTGTTTTGTTTTGTTTTGTTTTTCCAGGAAGAGCCTCTGATGGCAGTACGAGAGGGGACCAGGCTGGAGAAGGAGCCAGAAGATATTGTGAAGGCTGTCACAGGCAGCTAGAGAGGACCCAGGGAGAGTGCCAGGGTGCTGGGGAAGATATCCAAGGGCTACTCAGAAGACTGGATTTGTTGGACTGGATGTAGTATTGGGTATTGGGTTGTAGGGAGATGTGGAGAAAGTCAAAGACAACTCTAGGGCTTCAGGTCTGGACAAATGGTGGAGGGAGATGTGGAGAAAGTCAAAGACAACTCTAGGGCTTCACGTCTGGACAAATGGTGGAGGGAGATGCTGTCCCTGAGACACAGAAAGAAAAAGAAGGTAGTTGGTCTTATACAGAAGAAGGTTTGTGGTCTCATGGGAAGGCCATGTAAATTGCGCAGAGAAGTTGGATATTTGGGTCTAGAGCAGAGGTCAGCAAACTCTGAAAATGGCCAAGGAGAGGATGTTTTTTGTCTTGCGGGTTGTATAATCCTTACTACAACTACTCACCTCCACTGTTGCAGCTGGAAAGCAGTCACAGTTGATGTGTAAATCATTGGATGTGGCTGTATTCCAGTAAAACTGATTTACCAAGGTAATGACAGGCTGGATTTGGCTAGAGAGCCACAGCGTGCTGACCCCTGATTGAGAGCATCAGATAGATGTCTGGGCTGGAAATAAATATTCAGGGAAAGTGATTTGAAGTAATGAGTGTGGATTATATAGAGAGACATAGATTTAGATATATCTATTAAGACATATAGTCTATTTTTCTATGTATAGATATACAGATATTGAGAGATTTATTTTAAGGAATTGGCTCACATGACTGTGGGCCTGGCAAATCTGAAGTCTGCAGGGCTTGGTAGCAGGCTAGGAACTCAGGCAGGAGTTGATGCTGCAGTCTTGAGGCAGACTTTCTTTCTTTCTGGGAAACCTCAGTGTTTGCTCTTACAGCTTACAACGAATTGGATGAGGCCCACCCTCATTATCGAGGCTAATCTGTATTCCTTAAGGTCAACCGCATCTGCAAAATACCTGCCCAGTGCACCTGGATTAGGTTTCAATTAAATGACTGGGTACTATAGCCTAGCTGAGTGGACACATGAAAGTCACCATCACAGAGGTCATCTTAGAATTCTGCTACTCCACTTTTGTAAGCAGCCACATCATGCTAATAACCCATGTTGTGGTTACGGTCAATGAAGACCCCAATATGTTAGGGTATCATTTCTGTTTTGATCCCAGATGCCCCAAGTGCCCATATCAATATATATATATATATAGAGAGAGAGAGAGAGAGAGAGAGAGACAGAGTTTCATTCCTGTTGCTGAGGCTGGAGTGCAGTGGCATGATCTCGGCCCACTGCAACCTCTGCCTCCCAGGTTCAAGCGATTCTCCTGCCTCAGCCTCCCAAGTAGCTGGGATTACAGGCATGTGGCACCACACCCAGCTAATTTTTGTATTTTTAGTAGAGATGAGGTTTCACAATGTTGGTCAGGCTGGTCTCGAACCCCTGATCTCAAGTGATCTTCCTGCCTCAGACTCCCAAGCTGCTGGGATTACAGGCATGAGCCACTGCACCCAGCCCAGTGCCATATCAATATCAATGTTTCAGGTTATGGCTGCCTTTGCCCAAGAGCAGAACAGCATTCACTGCTCTTTTCCCGCCTGGAAAAGCCCCATTAAATGCCTCTCAGGTAAGATGGTCACCCAGGGCCCTCACTTCTCTGAGGCTCATGGGTTCAGAAGGTTGTGAAAGGGATCACAAACTTCCTGCCTCCTTCCTCATGCAAACCCCAGTCATGACTGCCTGCGTATCAGCAGCAGAGGAGCCCCGTGTACTGGCAATTCTTCAGTGGGAGAAAGGCATTTGCAAAGCCTAATAATGGCACCATACATATATATATATTTTACACAAAGTCTGTTCATTTTAAAAAATCAATTTCTCTCCTACAGATGGCACATTGCACAAAGAAACACGAACCCAGCAGCACCCCTGCCAGTGGCAATTCTGAGCGCACATTTCCACTTTGCCAAGACATTACATGGGAAGGCATGTGCGTTTAAGGGCATCCAATTGTTTCTGTACCAGAACAGCAGCAACATCCCTAGCAGGCCTTTCCTCTGGAGTTCACATGTAGGTCGTACTGACACACAATACAGCCTAAAGGGACCATGGAGGAGGAAGGGACCCCAAATCCAGGCCAAATGGGGGCAGGGTTGTCCTCAGGTAAGTGCCAAGAACATAGTGTCTGGAAAGTTTATTGCATTCCCTCAGTTTCCCCAGTCAGAAACATTCAGGATCTGATGACTTCCTTATGAAAGGTAAGGTGGATTTGCCACCTTCTAGAGAGCATGCGCTACCCCACCCACATCCCACATCACCTTACCCACATCCACGTACATTGGCAACAGAACTGACAGTCAGTTTGCCTTTCCAGGAACACAAGCATGTTCAATACTACTGGGCACACACGTTTTATTGCAAATCACATCATAATATGGAAGCAGACATGACTGTCACTGTCACTGTGACTGTCATTCTCTGCCTCACCTTTGACGATGGCTGCCACTGGTGTGGATGTTTCCATCCAGGGGACTTCTGTTCCCCTGGTGCTAGCAGCATCCTGCCTCAAACACGCACAGCATGGCCCTGCTTTCTGTGCCATTGGAAGAGCACCACTCCTACAGTGATATTCCTCCAGCCTATATGTACAAGCATAGGTCAGACGTAAAAGGGTGTGAGCAGCCCTGGGGGTGCCCTCAATTAAGAAGGCAAGGTGGGAACCAAAAGCCTCCTTCCCTCCCTGCTGACACTTCTCAGCAGCATCCTGAGTGTTTCGCAGACAGCCCTGGAGAAACCGTGCTCCACAGCCCACAGCAGCATCCTCAGTAACACACCTGGCACTGGTATTCCCTTCTTCCCTACTTCCTCAGCCCTTGATAACCTGCCAAATAAACCATCTAGGTAGAAGTCCTCGTCCCAGCTCCTTCTGATTTCAGGAGGACTCCAGCTAGAAGACTTTCTCTGGAACCCATGGTGCCCTCTCACTAAAGTGCCCCAATGTTGGCACAACACCTACCGAATTGTTGGTGCTGACTCTCTATACCCATGATTCAACCAGAACAATGTTGATTGTTAAAAAAGTGCATTAATAAACTTGACTCTGGAAACAACAACAGGTCCCCAAAAAATTTATGTCTCTAGGAAATTAAGATGCTACGGGAATCCCGGGAGGCCGAGGCGGGTGGATCACGAGGTCAGGAGATTGAGACCATCCTGGCTAACACAGTGAAACCCCGTCTGTACTGAAAATACAAAAAATTAGCTGAGCGTGGTGGTGGGCACCTGTAGTCCCAGCTATGAAGGAGGCTGAGGCAGGAGAATGGCGTGAACCCGGGAGGCAGAGCTTGCAGTGAGCTGAGATCGCGCCACTGCACTCCAGCCTGGGTGACAGAGCGAGACTCCGTCTCAAAAAAAAAAAAAAGAAAAGAAAAGTAAAGAAACTATGGTAATCCCTTCACAACCTCAAACTCCCATCCAGGGAAATTATAATCCATTCACCTTTACTTCTCCATAGTTACTTTCAACAATGCTGTGGGTCAAGGGTGTAGAGGGGAGAACACTCACAAAACATACTGACACGATAGCAGTGAGGGGATCGGGGTCAGGGCCAGAGTAGAGATTTTTTGCAATGAGATCTTGGGATGGAAAGGAAGCAAAACACACTCTCATCCTGGGGCCTGCTTTCTCTGAAATGCTGCAGAAAGAAGGAAAATTTTTGTTGAGGGCCTTCAGACCGTGAATGGCCATTGCTCTCTAGAAGGTAGAGCGGTAGGAAATCAAAAAGGTAACAAGTATATGGTCAAGAGCCAGACACACAAAATAAGAGTCATGTGTCTACACAAACATCATAGTGTTTTGTATCAGTCCGAATAAACTAGGTTGTGTTGTGTAAGAAATAATGCAACATCTCAGTGACCTAAAGCCACCGACTTTTACTTCCCTCTTAGGTTGGCTGCCCATTGAGGGCTATGCTCCATGCTGTCTTCCCTCCAGGGCCAGGCTGATAGGGCAGCCCCTGTCAGATTCATGACCATGATTGCAGGGGGAAGAGTTGGCAAATTGCTCACTGGCCCTCAAAGCTCCCACCCAGGTGTAACATGTCACTGTTGCTTACTTGTCTTTGGCAAACACCCATCACATGGCCACACCTAAAGGTTAGAAAATACAATCTGGTCTGGCATGGTGGCTCATGCCTGTAATTCCAGCACTTTGGGAGGCCAAGGCAGGCAGATCACTTCCCCATACTTACTTTCAACAAGCAGAGCCCAGGAGGTGGAGATCAGCCTGGGCAACATGGAGAAACCCCGTGTCTACAACATATACAAAAATTAGCCAGGTGTGGTGGCATGCACCTGTAGTCCCAGCTACTTGGGGCACTGAGACAGTAGGATCGCTTAAACCTGGAGGTCAAGGCTGCAGTGAGCCAAGATGACACCACTGCCCTCCAGCCTGGGCAACAAAGTGAGTCCCTATTTCAAAAAAAGAAAAGAAAATACAGCCTTACCAGAGGGCTGAGAGCTAGAAATACTTGGTAAAGAACAATGTTAATTACTACAAACCACATTTGTGAACACCTCCTTCAGGCTTCAGAAGAGGAAGCTCTTGGACTTTCAGGGCACAAAGGATGCTAAATGGGTATTCCGTGTGTAATTGGTTTTTATTTTTCTTGCAATTTTCAGGTACAGAAAATGCTATTCACACTTTGTTACCTGTAGTCTATCTCTATTGTCTTAATAATTTTCATTAATATACATACATGAATTTTAAAATAGTCACATTTTAGTTATATAGAAATGTATACATTTTAAGATTACTTTATTTTTAATGTAATTTAATTTATATATGAAGGCATTCATCTTTGCACTCAAGGACTTCAGCCACCCTCGTTCTTTTTTTCCCATAAAGCCCTACATTCTAGAATCACACATTTGCCTCTTCTGAGTAACTTTATGATCTCTTTTTTGGTGCTTGGGGAACCCCATCACAGAAAACCAATTCCATGGTCCTAATATTGAGAAGCACTCCATATTAAGGGCAAAAATAAGCATGAAAAGGAGAGGGAGAGAAACAAAAATTAAATAACCAAGAAGGTCAGAATGAAGACAGAGAGGGACAGGGGTTGATGAGAGGGTGTAGAGGGCCCACCTGTCCCACGCCCCTGCCACATGAGGTGGCTGATCACTGGGACAGTCTTGCAAGGGATTGCAGCTGCAGAAGAGCCGTTCAGAATGGCAGAGCTGTTCTTCCAGGCAGCCCTAGTCCTTCCCACGCAGCTTGAGCCTTAATTAGGAATGTGGTCCTTAGGCCTCAGGGCGACCACCTCTGCACACTGTGGTGCCAGGGCCCCAAAGCCTATGGTGCTGATGGTGAAGGAGGAATCTGAGGTTCAGCCTGGGGACCAGGAGGGTCATCTCAGCCCCAGGATCCACCCTGCAAAGTGGCCCAGAGACTTGTCCTCCTCACCCGGCCAAGCATGATCACCCACAACACACACACTCCAAACCATGTGTCTCCCTCCAACCTGACCACGGCAACGCCCCCTCTCAGAACCCATCCACTGAGAATTCACAACCAAATTTGAGAATTAAAGCAGATAGGGCCTTCGTGGAAGAAGAAAGTCTTTCTGTTTGTCTGTCTCTTGCTCAGTAACCAAATGCATCTCGATAATAAAATAACCCAGAGGGAAGGAGCGTCAGGAAAATGGGTTTATTTATGGTTTCTAGCCAGGACTGCACTTAAGTTTTTCTGATATTCATAATTAGTTGGGGAGGGAAAGATCACTGACTTTTCAAGCACTGTGTCTTCATTAGGCATATGGTCTTTAGGCCTTGTGGGAACTGCCTCTGCACCCTGTGGTGCCGGTGCCCTAAAGCCCGTGGGGTTGGTAAAAGAGGAGGAAAAATCCGAGGTTCAGCTCAAGAATCGTGTGCTCTGGGAGAGGAGGTACCCAGGGCCCACGTGCTGCCTGTGACCACTCACAGGCTTTGTGTCTCTGCACAAGTCTCTTAGCACCTCTGAGTCTATCTCCTCAGCTCTAAAATAGAAAACAAGAAGAGGCTGGATCAAAGGCCGGCAAAGGTCCCTTCCCACTCTAAATAACATACTGTTATGAATGCCAGGATTTGGGCCCTATTTTATACCACTCTAGAGTATAGTAAAAAACTTCAACACCTCATCCTCTCCACCTGGGCTACACTTGACCCTTCTTCTCATGCAGGCAAAGTCCCTGGAGGCAGACTCCATGTTCCCCCTTGATATGGTTTGGTTGTGTCCCCACCCAAAATCTCATCTTGAATTATAATCCCCATAACCTCCATAATTCCTGTAATTCCCGTGTGTTAAGGGAAAGACCAGGTGGAGGTAATAGAATCATGAGGGCGGTTTCCCCCATGCTGTTCTCATGATAGTGAGTGAGTTATCATGAGATCTGATGTTTTTATAAGGGGCCCTTCCCCGCTTTGCTTAGCACTTCTCCTTCATGCCGCCTTATGAAGAAGGTGCCTTGCTTCCCCTTCCCCTTAGAACATGATTGTGAGTTTCCTGAGGCCTCCCCAGCCATGCTGAACTGTGACTCAATTAAACCTCTCTTTTCTGTATAAATTACCCAGCCGTGGTCAGTTCTTTACAGCATTATGGAAACAGAATAATACACCCCTTCCTACATCTTCCCTCTGACTGTCCAGAAGTGGAGATGCATCATAGATATTCTTTCAAGAGTCATCTTGAGACTACACAAATGACAAACCCTTCTAGGCCTCAGTGTTCTTAGCTCTTGTCAGCTTTACTTAGATATGTTAATTCACTTGTAATAAGAGTTCACATTTTCTTAACACTTGCTATATGCCAGGCATTGCTCTAAACAGGTTCCTTTTTCTAAACTTTCTCATATTCAGTCCTAAGTAATGTGATGAGTCAGGTGCTATTATCATTACCCGCATTTCACAGATGAGTTCACTGAGACACAGAAAGGTAAGTACCTTTCCCAAGGTCATACCTCTAGGGAGGTGAGGAGCAGGACCCAAACCTGCAAGTCCAGCTTGAGAGCCTATGTCCTTCAATTTCTATTGATCTGTCCACCCATCCACTTCTAGAGGCTTCTCTCTGCTCATGCCTCTTCCCTTCTTCTAAAGGTCAGCCACCATTTCTCTGCTCAGGATTATACAGTGTCTCTGTTTCAAGACAGTTGCTATCTTTGTACAACTATTTGCCTCCTATCATCTCTCAAAACAAAAGCCTGAGAATAGAAGAGATGAAAATACAACCTTCGTAAGATTGTATGTGTGTGTGTGTGTGTGTGTGTGTGGCAAGGAGGCCAAGGGCGCTGTGCCAATGCCAGTTGTGAATGGAGTTAGGGGTCTCTACCGTGCCTCTTCCTCATCCACATCCACTAAACCCCAGCATTGCCCAAACAGCAGGCCAGCTCTACTGCAAGAAACTCCACTCTGGCCCAGAAGATATTTTCTAATTTCACCTCCTTGGAGTTTTCATTTCAGCAATGAATCTTATCAAATAGCTATTGCTCCAGAAACATTTTCAAAGAAGAAATGAAAACCACGATCACCAGGGTGAGGAAACAGATGCATTTTATTCAGTTGTAGAAGTGAGGAGACCAAAATCACTCTCCCACCTGGAAAATGTGCACCTGTTGGCTCCTGATCCAGGCTTCTCTGTGTTTCTGACATCAGACAAACAGCAGCAAAGGACTTTACCCAGCGATCCCTGTCTGCAGTTTCCCCAGGCCCCGTCTCTACCCTCACTCATCTCTGGAAGACCAGGCCTGGTGGAATGAGCATCTGTCCATGGCTCCGTTTCCTCCCTTGTCAGATAATAAGACTAACACCTGACCCACCGGCAGTCACCAGCGTTAAATCCACGTGGCATGAAAAGTCTACCAAACAGCCCTGAGAACCGGAGGGTGTCTGTGAATGACAGTTGAATTCAAATGGAAAAGGATCTTGAGAATGAATGTGTTTGATGAGCTCAAATTGGGCAAATTCTGGCTACCAGGTGGTTGTTTAGATGCTATCTGAGAAAGAAATCCGTCTCTTCACTCAGAGTTTGCAGAAATTTAAAATGGCAAATATGCATATAACCCATGCTAACTCAGATACAGGGAGATTGTCTTGTTATTTCAGACACAACCAGAGTAGTTTCTGCTGTGGCCGTTGAACACTTTGCTTGTAGAGGCTCAGATGAATGGCAAAATACAGAACATCCGTGAGACCAACAAACATAATTATGCAATCATAACTTTCATCTATGGAGCACCTTCCATGTGTCACGCATTGTGCTCATATTAGCTTCATTCATTCCAAGAGCCCTTTCATGCTTCCCATTGCAGAGATGAGGAAATTGACCTAATTTGCTCAAAAACAGAAAACATGGTTGGATCCAGTGTCCCTAAGATTCACTAGAGATGGGGATCACTATTCCCTCTTTCTAGGTGAGGAAGTTGAAGTGGTTTGTCCATCTCAGCCAGTCAGGAGTGGAATCTGGTCTACATTTTAGGTCTTGCTGACTCCAGACCCCACGGCATCAAGTACTACTCACCAGCAAACTCAGCACCTGATGAAGTCCATGATGCAGCAAACCGGGACCCTAACACGGGGGTCAGGTGAACCTCCCACAGCCCAGCAGCTTGGTAGGAGAAACCTGCCAGAGGATGTGAATACAGATGTTGAGGACAGTCCTGGAGCACTCTTTCTGTATCAGCCGTTCAGAATCCCAGTGTTGCTGAAGGGAGAGGTACCATAGCAGAGATAAGATTTGAGGTACCATGGGGATACAGACAAATGAGTCAGAAGTGGGGGCATCAGGAGGGAAGCAGAGGTTAAGCCATGGCGACCTTGACTTTGCCCAGGACTGCAGACTCTGTGCTGCCCATGATGGGAAGCCTTTGAAGCAAGGATCTGGCAGAGTCAGGTTTGTGGGTTAGAATGAGCTCTCTGCAGGAATTGCTGAGGGTGCAGGAAGCTGGGTCTGCATGGAAGAGGATTGGTGGCCCCAGTTGCAAGGAGACCTTGGGAAACAAAGAACTGTTTGGCTTTTTTCTTTTCATTTTTTCTTTCTTTTATTTTCTTTTTCTTTTTTCTTTTTTTGTGCCTTTTTCATCGGCCTCCATTTCCTGGTGATGAGAGGGACTAAGAACTTCTAAGTGGGGGCTGTCACTGATACGTGTGCTCATTCCACACACTTATTATTCACCTGGTTTGTTCACTGATGTATCTCTAGAAGAGTACCTAGTACAGAGTAGGCACCCGGTGATCTCCATCGAATAAATATATGAATAAGTGAACAGTGGAAAGATGGCAAGAGCTGGGTGGGGTGGAGTATGAGAGTACCCAGCCCCCAAGTTTTAAATTGGAGCCCTCAGAGGATTCACCTCATGGCTTGTGCCTAACTCCAGCCTGGTGGGAGTCTGAGCACCTGGTATGTGCCAGGTGCAGTTTTGGTCCTGGGGTTGGAGAGGACACAGAGATGAAGACCGTGCGGCTCTCTGCCCTGCAAAAACCGAGCATCTCCCAGGCGTGTGGGTTTCCACCTCAGTGAGCAAAAGAATGAACAAGGCTTCTTTGTCTCTGAGACTCATTTGAGAGACATGGAGGCCAGGGATGGAAGCAAGATGTGAGGAAGTGAGATCCCCGTTAGTGCAGATCAGCCTGAGACCTTCCACTTTAATGCTGAGAGAAGCTTCTCTGGGCCAGGCTACCTGCCCAAGCCTACCTCGCCCTGGGGCTGTCTGGAAACAATGCCCTGCGGGAGGCTGAATAAAGGCCACCTGAAGATGTACATGTCCTAATCCCTCATCAGAACCTGTGACTATGTGGCCCTCCATGGTGTCTTAGTCTTCTCAGGCTGCCTTAAAAACATACCATGGACTGGGTGGCTTAAAAACAAATTTGTTTTTTCTTAGTCCTGGAGCCTGGAAAGTCCAGGGTCAAGGTGCCAGCTGACTCAGTTTCTGGCAGCAACAGTTCAAGGTTGATGTTATTAAGATGCCCACTTTAGAGATGGGAACAGTGAGGCTCTTCCAAGATTACACAAGGGGTTAGTGACTTGAATTAGACTAGATCGGTTGGCTCCATTTAATGCAATGCTGTCTGGGCACCTGGTACGTGCCAGGCACAGTTCTGGTCCCACGTAGGGGGACAGATATAAAGACCATGTGGCTCTCTGCTCTGCACAGACTGCGTGTGTATCTCCCAGCCCTATGAGGTCCTGCTTCTTTGTTGCTCTGAGCAGAGTGAACTGTCCATCTCTCAGCAGCTCCAAGAGGGCAGGTTTCCCTGTAACTGACCACCCACCAGAGCCCTCTGTTCCTGGCTTGTAGATGGCTGGCTCTCCTCTTGCTGCATCCTTACATGGCCTTTTTCTGTGATCGCTGTTGCAAGGCCACTAATCCCATTGTGAGGGCCCACTCTCATGATCCAGTGTAAACCCTAACCTTCCCAAAGGCCCCATCTCCAAAGACCATCACATCAAGGGTTAGGGCTTCAACATATGGATATTGAGGGAGCACAAGCATTCAGTACCTAACACAAAGGGACTTTGCAAATAGGATATTACCCTGGATTATCTGGATAGGCCCAGTGTCATCACAAAGGACCTTATAAGAAGGAAGCAGGAAGGCCGAAGTCAAAGAAGCAGAAACAAGGTCAGAGTGATGTGGCCATGAGCCAAGGAAGACAGGCTGCCTCTAGAGGCTGGAAAAGGGAAGGAAGCAGATTTGCCCTTAGAGCTTCCAGGAGGAAGGTAGCTCTGCCCACACCTTGATTTTAGACTTCCCCTGCAGAACTGTAAAAAGATGAATTTGTGTCTTTCAAACCACTAAGTTCATGGTCATTTGTTACAGCAGCAAGAGGAAGCTGCAATATACCCTCTGACCCCCTCCTTAGCCACCTGCATTTCAGCCTCAGGAGAGCCTAAAACTAGAGCCCTGTTTCCGTCAAGTATTGCTGGGACATACTGGAGATTTGAAAATGTTGTTAGCCAATAACTAAGGAGAATACCAGGGAAGTAAACAGTCTGACTTGCAAAGAACAAATTCTGCTCCCTCCCCACCAGCTTGTTCCCTTTCCATACGTTGTCTCCAGATACTGACATTCTAATACATTCAGAACAACCTATATTAACACAAAAGCCACTTCAGGAAAAATTAAAATACTTACAAGCTCTAACTTTTTTCGTTCAAAATGAAAATAGCTTTACCAGGCCCTAGGCAGATAATGTATGTTTGTACAGCATAGAAAACTATTAGAATTGAGCAATTCCCATGGGGAAACTGGCATGTTCAGACTCTAACATTTGGACGAGTTGCACAGTAGGAACTGAGAGGCAGCTTTCTAATCTTTTGTTAAAGTTCATAAAGAGTGTCTATGTCCATTTCTCATTTAAACTTTAAAACAGTCCAAGGTTAATGTTATTGAGATCCCTGCTTCACAGCTGGGAACACTGAGGCTCTTCCAAGATTACACAAGGGGTTAGTGACTTGGATTAGACTAGATCAGTTGGGTCTGTTTAGTGCAATGTTGTCATGTCGTCTGAGCACCTGCTATGTGCCAGGAACAGTTTTGGTCCCAGGTAGGCAGACAGATATGGGGGCCATATTGCCCTCTGCCCTGCACAGACTGTGTGGGTATCTCCCAGGCCTATGGGGTCCCCCACTTTGTTACTCTGAGCAGAGTAAACTGTGCAGCTCTCAGCAGCTCCAAGGGGGCAGTTTCCCTGGAACAGACCTCCCACTAGAACCCTCATGGAGCCCCCGGCACGGACCTTAGACCTACCTCACCCACCCACAGGAGCACTGGGACTTTGGGATAAGGAAGGGGACTTTTCCTCTAAGCCTGTGGGATCTCCTTGAGGAATCCACCTGCACTCATCCTAACCCATCTACGAAATAAAAATCAAAAGTGGCGTTTCAAGTAGATGGGGCCCATTCACAACTGGGGGCCATGAGGAGGAGTCATGCATTACCTTCTTTTTATAACCACAGATATCTTCATGTTAAAAAGAGAAAAATCAAAGCAGAGTAAATCCAGTCCCTTCTGCCTGCTGGGCTCCTTCCAGGGACCCGCCTTTCCCCCCCAGTGACAGGTGACACCTGCCCCGGCCCCCAGTTGATGTGACCTCTGCCCTAGTTGGTGTGACCTTCTTGGGCTGAGATCAAACCACCCTGGTGTGATGTCATTGCCAGAGCATATGGAAAACAAGAACAACTCTCAGGAAGCAATGGGGAAGGGTCGCCCTGCAGCCTTCTGGGTGGAAACAGATGGGAGGCAGATAGAGAACCTAAAATAGCAACTCTGTGGCCCCAAGCAGAGGATGAATACACAGCAGGCTGTGATGGCAACTCTCAAGCCCTCCATCATGAGGCAACCTTATCTCACAGTTCACACAAGGAAGTGGAAATCTTCACCAGCATCCAGACTGGAGATTTGGAATCTGCTCAGCCCCACGGTATTGGTTTGTTCTCAATTGCTATACCTACAATTGGGTAATTTATGAAGAAAATAAGTTTAATTGGTTCATGGCTCTGCAGGCTGTACAGGAAGCATGGTGCTGGCATCTGTTCAGTTTCTGGTGAAACCTCATGGAGTTTTCAATCATGGTGGAAGACAAAGGGGGAACGGGCATGTCACAAGACGAAAGCAGGAGCAAGCAAGACAGAGTGCGGGGGAAGGTGACACAGACTTAAACAACCAGATCTTATCTCAACTCAGAGCAAGAGCTCACTTATCACCAAAGGGATGGCCCAAGCCATTCATGAGGGATCCACCCCCATGACCCCAACGCCTCCCACCAGAATCCACCTCCAATATTGGAGATTACAATTCAACAAGAAATTTGGGCAGGGACAAATATTCAAACTATATCACCCTCCTCTGGCTTAATGGTCACCTACTAAGAGCCACGTGCTTTCCACTCATCAGTGGAGGTCATGCAGGTATCATGCGTGACACCACTGTCAGATGATGGCCAAAAGCATACCTATCCATCCCCTTGAAGCTCACTTGAAGTCCATCTGAGAAGGACAGCGGGATTCCCTTCCGTCTCTGGTTTTCCTTCTCCTATGATTGCAGTAATGTGAATTCATTCCCTTCTTCTCCCTGTGCCCTGCACCCACACCCCACCCCAGACCCCACCCTGGATGGGAGCACCTGATATTTGAGTTTCCATGACATGGGCCCTACCCTGCACCAAGTGAGCAACTGAGCTCTGTCTTTACTCAGGCCCAGCACTGTTCCATCCCATCTTGTCCTGTCCTGCCATCTACAGAGGAGCCCTGTGTCTGGAGCTTGGCTTGCCAATTGGCTATAGTCACCTGTGATGATATTATCTTCCTTTTCAACCTTCCTGTGCTTTCTTACCCCCTCTCCTCTTAGCTCCCAAGCATCGGTGAAGATCTCCTTTAAATTTGACTCCCTTTACCTTATCAAAATTACCTGCTTCAACATTTTTTATAACTGCTTCATAACTGGGGGTGATTTTGCCCCTTAGATGACATTTGGGATCTCTAACGGGCATTTCTGATAGTCACAACTGCAGGGTAGGGGGTTGGTTTCCTACTTCTGTTGAGTGGGTAGAGTGTTGGAATGCTGGTAAGCATCTTGTAGTGCCCAAAACAAACCCCCGTCCCTAACAAAGGATTCACTGATCCAAAATGTCAACTGTGCTAAGTTGAGAAACCCTGCTCTTGACTAGGTGTTGGTTGAGGGTAGAAATCTCAAGTTACTCATTTTTAAATCCCCAACGCCTAAACATAAAACTTGATACAGAGTAGTCATCCAATATACTTTTGCTGCTGGTAAATAAATGTATGAGTGAATGAATTCTCACCTTCCTGAATCCCTTGTGCTTGCAGAATCACCTACACGCAAGCCAGTCCTCAGGCCCCCAAGTATCTATGTAAGCATACCTGCACACACATGCATGGACACACAGAGATGTGCACACACCCAAAGACAGACCATGCACACACACTCCCACCTAATGCTGAAGTCCAGGGACCTGCCTGACTCTGAGACTTAATCACTCAATTCCTGTTCATCTGAGAATCGGGAGCTGCTTTTCTCTGCTACACTCAGAACGATCTCTGCACAAACACCTCGGCAGAGGCACTAAATGTTCTCCATAATAAGACGCATTTTCTTATTGTGACTCTAGGATTAAATAAGCAGTGAACTCAAAAGAAGGAAGATCTTTTTTTGCAATTACACATGCAGAAGGCAACTCAATAACTGGAAAAGTGAGATATCAATTTTGACAATGGCATAACAGCCCAGGAGTGTGGCAGGCAGGCCTGACTCATTACATCTAGCAATATTGGTGGGCGTTGAAAATAGGGTGGCGGGGTTGCGGGGAGGCAGGCTGGAGGAAACAGTGGGATTGATGCCAACCCTGTGGGCAGCACAAGCTGGAGCAGGCCCAGGAGAGCAGGGGGTGACAGTGACTATGAAGCAAAGGTGCTCCTCTTTCTTCCATGCCACTTCTTCTACTGGGGACTGAGGACACTGTAGAAATGGACAGCAAAGAGGAAGGCCAGTCCACAGGGGAGTTGGCACTGATGTCTTCATGCCAGTTTCATGGAAATATTGGAACAGCAAAAGACTGTGATATATATACTAGATATTGGCTCTGTGAGGCAACTACAATTACACCTTCCTCACTTCCTCATTGAAAACCCCTGCAGGTTCTTCAAGGGTTTGCATGGCTGCAAGCACCCTGGGCTTCCCTTTATCCTGGTATTTGTCACCTTGTAGATATTTCCTGATTACTCATTTTCCTTCCCTGTTAGGCTGTGAGCTTCTCAAGCAAAAAGAAATCTTACTCATTTCTGTATTTGCATTGCCTATCTTAATAAATGTGTGATGAATGAATAAGTAAATAAACAAATCAGTGAGCACACTTCAGTCAGATGAATCTGCCTAGAGTTTCAGAATGAAGCAGGGCATAAGACCAAGGTGACAAAAGACAATGTTTGCTGTGTCGAGGAGTTAGGATTTTAGCTGAGAGCAACAAAGAATTGGCCAGGGGAAGAGCGTGTTAAGTTCAGTGTGTTAAAGTGATCCCTTGGCATAAGCACAGGCACTGAGACTTTAAACTTATCACTGATGTACTGAGTTTTTACTTTGTGCTTTGGGTCTAGCTTGTAATTGGAAAAACAAATGAACCCCTTGGTGCTGAATAGCCTCTGACAATGAAACCCTCTTCATGTCATCTTCAGCCTAAGGCCTAGAATTTGTCTCTGCTAACTACACTTTAACTTAGTATATGCCATACAGTTTCAACGATGTAGTACAACTCTGTACTCCAAAAATATAATAGTCCAGAAACAGTGGCTCACGCCTGTAGTCCCAGCACTTTGGGAGGCTGAGGCAGGTGGATCATGAGGTCAGGAGTTCGAGACCAGCCTGACCAACATGGTGAAACCCCATCTCTACTAAAAATATAAAAATTAGCTGGGCGTGGTGGCAGGTGCCTGTAATCACTCCGGAGGCTGAGGCAGGATCGCTTGAACCTGGGAGGCAGAAGTTGCAGTGAGCCAAGATTGTGGCACTGCACTCCAGCCTGGGTGACAGAACAAGACTCAGCCTCAAATAATAATAATAATAATAATAATAAAGAAACGTACTAGGATATCCAGTTTGTTGCCTCTGGAAGATAGGATTCTTTGTGTTTGCTTCAAATTATTTTCTGTTTGGTCTAAATATTCTCTGGTGCACGTGCCAATTGAACCTTTATGGAGTTGCCCACCCCATCCTCAGCTGTTCATTTGGAACCTTCCACTTCATGAGTTCAGTAACATAAACACTGCCACGTGTGCAACATGACCACACGCCAGGATACTGTCCACCACTTAGATATGGACCCATGAATCAGATTGCACCACATCGAAGTCTTTTTCACAGGGTTTCTGGAAAAGAAACTGAGACGACCCTTTCCAGGTGGTTGAAACATGACGTATGAGAGCTTGAGAGTTCACAGCAGCTGGGTGAGGCTGAAACAGAAAAGAAAGAAGCTATTTTCCAAAGAGGCATCTCTAAGAGTAGGTTAGAAAGAATCCCGTTGTTTTTCAGGCTCTGGCTTCTGAAGTTCGTGTTCCCAAGACCTGCCATATTCCCGTCCCTGGTTCTGGGAACTGCCTCCGTAGCTTCCCAACAACTCTCTCTCTCTCTCTCACAAAAACAAGCTCCAGTTGGATTCCTTCCACTCACACTCCAACTGATTATAATTCATAGATTTGATTTCCTTTTACAATCTCAAAAATATCTTGAGAACATGAGTGGATATCATTTAAATTTCTGGAGCCTCTTGCCTTTCCTGTAGTTCAGATCTAGGCCTTGACAAACCCACCAAACTTTGCTTTGAGGGATTTCTCTCAGAATGAAAGATGGACAACCCGTGCTTTCTGGGTACACCAGTAGAGCAATTTGCTCTAACAAAGCTTGCCCACTGAGACCTCCCTCCCCACAAGGTCCTGGCCAGGAGCTACCATTTAATGGGCAGCCCTGCAGGTAACCTGGCCAGGAATCCACCCATTATGAGTAGGTAGATGCTGGCATCAGAGAGACCTGAACACGAATTATTGCTCTACTGTGTGTGAGCTACGTGAGTGTGTCAGTTACTAACTTGCCTAAGCTTCAATTTCCTGAGCTTTAAAATGCTGCTAATCATGGATATCCCCCTTCTAGAACTTGGGGAAGGATCAAATGATATAAGGCCTGTAATCTCACTTTGCAGGGCTGTTGGCACACAGGAAGCACCATATAAATGGTGGCTCACATTGTTAATGGTGTATCTCATCTTCTTGGTCCTCTTTAGAGTAACCACCACTTTAACAAGAGCAGCTCTCTCCCAGAATGTTGTACTCCTGTATCACCACCGCCACCACTATGTCTGCTTGAACTGCATAATACTAATGTTTTATTTTTGATATTCCTAGTCCTTGGCTTTTAGATCTTCTGAGGGTAACCACCTTGCATGACTGGCTCAGCCATCAACAGAGGTGTATCAGTTAGCTTAGGCTTATGTTGAAGGAACAAATGACCCCCAGATTCTTGGTGGATTGCAGCAACTAAGATTTATTTCTTGCAGGCAATCACATTCATCTCAAGATGCACATGGGCAACATCTCTGCTCCACACCTCTTTATTCCAGGACTAAGGAGCAGCCTCTATCCAGCACAAACCTGCCTCAAGACAGTGAGAAGAAAAAGAGAAAACCTTAAAACAGCCACCAGAGTTGATATACATTAATTGCACTTAAATTTGATTGGCCAAAGCAAATCACTTGGTCAAACGTTATATCAGTGGGAAGTACAGTCTTCTTGCATGGATGGATTCAAGAAAATATTTTGAACAAATAATAGTCTTCCAATGAGAGTTCCTCCTCCTGGTTTTAGGGACACTCTGGCTGTACACAGAAGAAAATATATAACTATAATGCCCCACATCTTGATTCCCTGTGGGTGGGGGAGGTGGGAAGGATGACTCGGTTTCTCATTTGCCTTCCTCCTCTGAGCTCCTATCTCCCTGGGCTCCAGTGGCCTCCTGCCCTAGTAGCAACTGATAACTTAATTCTAGCTATCACAACGATGTCCCTGTCATAATAATTGGAAGGAAATTATCCAAAATCTGATTTTGATTTTTCCTCTGAAATGATTTTTGGGGTATCTTCCAGATTTTCTAGAATGAATGTGTATTTATTGACTACAAGACTAAAAACACTCTATTAAAAAGGATGAGTGTAGCAGCATGGGGAAGATCAATTAGTGTGTCAGAGGCTCAAGGAGGAAGATGAACCTGAACCAGGGCAGTGACGGGGTGGGGCAAGGTGCAAGAGCAGGCTGGATCCAGTCCTCTCAACTTGGACTTGGTAAGACTGGCCACCCCAGGGGGTGGGGAGTCAGGAAAAGGGAGGCTTCTTGTTGACTATGGACCTTGGGCCAGCACTGAGGGATGTGAAGTCCCTTCTGACCTGCAGAAGAGGGTATCCCTCTATGAGAAGGCTGTAAGAGTCATCTTTGAGTGCAGAAAAGTTACAAGAAGTTGCTTCCTTGGATCCTCACTCCCAAAACCAGTATCCCACTCAGGTTCTGCTCTGGTAAGTCAGGTCCACGTCTGATCTTTAGACATAATTTTATGATTTGGAAACTGTCATTGAACTGCCACCATCTTACTTTTAGAGAACAAAGACTTAATGGACAACTAATGGGTTATTTCATTCATCTTCCTGTCATCATGGGAGGAAAGTTCATATTCAGTTTCTCTTGACATTGCAAAAGACATAAGCTCCCAGAATAGAGAGTTGTATTCAAATGGTGTGGCCCTGGCCAAGTCAGTTGGCATCTCTGATATTCAGGTTCCTTATTATTTAGATGAAACTATAGTACCTGTTTTAAAGAGTTTGTTACAATAGAAAGAGACCATCTTTGCCAGATTAAAAATCCTTGTAATTGTTAATATTACAATGTCTAGTACATTATTAATTATTATAAGGATAGAGATATACCAGTAAAACAACACAATGGTACAAAACTTTTAGCAAGGAAATAGCTGTGGCAAACACCTATAGTCATAATCAAAATAATAAGCAAAGGCCATTGTCTTAGTTCATTTTGCACTGCTATAAAGGAATACTTGAGGCTGGATAATTGACAAAGAAAAGAGGTTTATTTGGCTCACAGTTCTGCAGGCTATACAAGAAGCATGGCACCGGCATCTGCTTCTGGTGAGGGCCTCCAGCTGCTTCCACTCATGGTGGAAGGGGAAGGGGAGCTCGCTGTGCAAAAATCACATGGTGAGAGAGGAAGCAAAGGTTAAGGGATGGGGAGGTGCCAGGCTCTTTTTAACCACCAGCTCTTGCAGGAATTAATAGAGCAATAAATTATCACCAAGAGGACAGCACCAAGACATTCATGAGGGATCCACTGTCACAACCCAAACACCTCCTTTAGGCCACACCTTCAACGTTGGGGATCAAATTTCAACATGAGGCTTGGCAGACGAATGTCTAAATGATAGCAACCATCTATAACTTATCTATCCATTGTACCATTTAATGCTCAGCAGGTCCTTCCTTACATCCTACCTAAATTTCTCCACTGCTCCTGAACCTATAAACCAACAACCTACCATGTGACAGTGGCCCCGATCAGAAATGAGTAGAGTCTCATGAGTAGAACATTTGCTCTGGGGTCACATTGGTCTACTTTATAACAGCTTAACTCTGAGTATGTCACTCAAATCTCTTGAGCCTCAATTTTGTCCTTTTAAAACGGGAGTAATATTATCTCTCTTAGAATCCTGTTTTGAGAATCATTTTCAGAGCAATATATGCAATACATCTGGCTCATAGAAGGTGTGTATTAAATGAGAGCTCCGCCCTCTCCCTCTCCCTCTCCCTCTCCCTCTCCCTCTCCCTCTCCCTCTCCCTCTCCCTCTCCCCTTTCTTCGGTCTCCCTCTCCTTTTTTCGGTCTCCCACTATTATCGAAGCTGGACTGTACTGCCATGATCTAGGCTCGCTGCAACCTCCCTGTCTCGGGCTCCTGTGACTCTCCTGCCTCGGCCTGCCGAGTGCCTGGGATTGCAGGCGCGCGCCGCCACGCCTGAATGGTTTTTGTATTTTTGGTGGAGACGGGGTTTCGCCGTGTTGACCGGGCTGGTCTCCAGCTCCTGGCCTCGAGTGATCTGCCTGCCTCGGCCTCCCGAGGTGCTGGGATTGCAGACGGAGTCTCGCTCACTCAATGCTCAATGGTGCTCAGGCTGGAGTGCAGTGGTGTGATCTCGGCTCGCTGCAAACTCCACCTACCAGCCTCCTGCCTTGGCCTCTTAAAGTGCTAAGATTACAGCCTCTGCCCCGCCGCCACCCCATCTAGGAAGTGAGGAGCATCTCTGCCTGGCCGCCCATCGTCTGGGATGTGAGGAGCCCCTCTGCCCGGCCGCCCTATCTGGGAAGTGAGGAGCGCCTCTGCCCGGCCGCCCATCATCTGGGATGTGAGGAGCGCCTCTGCCCGGTTGCCACCCCGTCTGGGAGGAAGTGAGGAGCGCCTCTGCCCGGCTGCCCCGTCTGGGAGATGAGGAGCACCTCTGCCCGGCCGCCCCGTATGGGAGGTGAGGAGCGCCTCTGCCTGGCCGCCACCCCGTCTGGGAGGAAGTGAGGAGCGCCTCTGCCCGGTTGCCCCATCTGGGAAGTGAGGAGCGCCTCTGCCTGGCCGCCACCCCGTCTGGGAAGTGAGGAGCGCCTCTGCCCGGCTGCCACCCCATATGGGAAGTGAGGAGCGCCTCTGCCCAGCCGCCTCTTCTGGGAGGTGAGGAGTGCCTCTGCCCGGCCGCCCCGCCTGGGAGGTGAGGAGCGCCTCTGCCTGGCCACCACACCGTCTGGGAGGAAGTGAGGAGCACCTCTGCCCAGCTGCCCCATCTGGGAAGTGAGGAGCGCCTCTGCCCGGCTGCCACCCCCTATGGGAAGTGAGGAGCACCTCTGCCCAGCCGCCCCGTCTGGGAGGTGAGGAGTGCTTCTGCCTGGCCGCCACCCTGTCTGGGAGGAAGTGAGGAGCACCTCTGCCTGGCCACTCCGTCTGGGAGGTGAGGAGCGCCTCTGCCCGGCCGCCCCGTCTGGGAGGTGAGGAGTGCCTCTGCCCGGCCGTCACCCCGTCTGGGAGGAAGTGAGGAGCACCTCTGCCCGGCTGCCCCGTCTGGGAGATGAGGAGCACCTCTGCCCGGCCGCCCCGTCTGGGAGGTGAGGAGTGCCTCTGCCCGGCTGCCCGTCTGGGAGGTGAGGAGTGCCTCTGCCCGGCTGCCACCCCGTCTGGGAGGAAGTGAGGAGCACCTCTGCCCGGCCGCCCCCTCTGGGTAGTGAGGAGCGCCTCTGCCTGGCCGCCACCCCGTCTGGGAGGAAGTGAGGAGCGCCTCTGCCTGGCTGCCCCATCTGGGAAGGGAGGAGCGCCTCTGCCCAGCCGCCACACCGTCTGGGAAGTGAGGAGCGCCTCTGCCTGGCCACCCCGTCTAGGACGTGAGGAGCGCCGCTGCCCGGCCGCCCAGTCTGGGAGGTGAGGAGCGCCTCTGCCCGGCCGCCCAGTCTGGGAAGTGAGGAGCGCCTCTGCCCGGCCGCCCTGTCTGGGAGGTGAGGAGAGCCTCTGCCTGGCCGCCACCCCGTCTGGGAGGAAGTGAGGAGCGTCTCTGCCCGGCCGCCCCGTCTGGGAAGTGAGGAGAGCCTCTGCTGGGCCGCCCCGTCTGGGAAGTGAGGAGCGCCTCTGCTGGGCCGCCCCGTCTGGGAAGTGAGGAGCGCCTCTGCCCGGCCGCCCCGTCTGGGAGGTGAGGAACGCCTCTGCCCGGCTGCCCTGTCTGGGAGGTGAGGAACGCCTCTGCCCGGATGCCACCCGTTCTGGGAGGAAGTGAGGAGCGCCTCTGCCCGGCCGCCCCGTCTGGGAAGTGAGGAGCGCCTCTGCCCGGCTGCCACCCGGTCTGGGAGGAAGTGAGGAGCGCCTCTGCCCGGCCGCCCCCTCTGGGAAGTGAGGAGCGCCTCTGCCCGGCCGCCCCGTCTGGGAGGAGAGGAGTGCCTCTGCCCGGCTGCCCTGTCTGGGAGGTGTACCCAACAGCTCCGAAGAGACAGCGACCATCAGGAGCGGGCCATGAGGATGACGGCGGTTTTGTTGAAGAGAAGGGGAGGAAGTGTGGGGAAAGGAAGGAGAGATCAGATTGTTGCTGTGTCTGTGTAGAAAGGGGTGGGCATAGGAGACTCCATTTTGTTCTGACTAGGAGAAGTTCTTCTGCCTTGGGATGCTGTTGATCTCCGGCCTTTCCCCCAGCCCCGTGCTCTCTGAAACATGTGCTCTGTCAACTCAGGGTTAAATGGATTAAGGGCGGTGCAAGATGTGCTTTGTTAAACAGGTGCTTGAAGGCAGCATGCTCTTTAAGAGTCATCACCACTCCTAATCTCAAGTACCCAGGGGCACAAACACTGCAGAAGGCCGCAGGGTCCTCTGCCTAGGAAAACCAGAGACCTTTGTTCATGTGTTTATCTCCTGACCTTCTCTCCACTATCATCCTATGACCCTCCCATATCCCCCTCTCCGAGAAACACCCAAGAATCATCAATAAATACTTCATAAATTAAAAAAAAATAAAAAATAAAAAAATAAAAATAAACGAGAGCTCCTTTCCATGTATTCTAATGGATTTTGCCATTTAAGGAAAAGCATATTTTTTAAACTGAAGTTTTTTTCAGCTTATTATTTTGTATCCAGGACCATGATAGCTATTAAGTGTTCTGGGCTTCTCCGTCTCCAGAGACATTTTATGATGCCAATTAGAAATGTAAGTATATTGAGATTAAAAGGTAATGACTAGCAAAATGAATCATAGCTTCCCTACTTACACCCAGCTTGCTACTCCTGAAGCTCATCTCCAAATATCTTACTCTCTAGGGAAAAAAAAAAAAAATTCTAGGGTCAACGGAATATCAGAATTTTATAATTCATAATCTTTGAAGACCTCTAGGGAGAGAGGTGTTCTGTTTCTACAGGGAAACTCACTTATGTTAAACTTTTGTACAGGCTGGGTGTGGTGGCTCACATTTGTAATTCCAGCACTTTGGGAGGCTGAGGCGGGTGGATCACCTGAGATCAGGTGTTCTAGATCAGCCTGACCAACAAGGTGAAATCCCATCTCTACTATAAGTACAAGAATTAGCCAGGCGTGGTGGCAGCTGCCTGTAGTCCCAGCTGCTCGGGAGGCTGAGACAAGAGAATTGCTTGAACCCAGAGGCAGAGGTTGCAGTGAGCTGAGATTGTACCACTGCACTCCAACCTGGGCAGAGCAAGACTCGGTCAAAAAAAAAAAATTCTTTGCACAGACAATGTTGCCCTTTTTATTAGGATAGAAATATGACAACATGAAAATAATAATTAAGTCTTAGGTAGTTGAGGAGATTGAGTCAGAAATGGGATTAGCCAAGGACTGGATTTAGTTTTACATGCACTGATCTCCCGTATTTTGTTATGACACACACAGAAGTCTCTCAATAAACCTGTAGATGCATTGATGAATTCATGCTTCTGTTGATGAAATTATATTTATTTTTCCTTTCATTTCTTTTCTGCCTCTTTGGTCCCTTTTTTCTACGTCCTTCTCTCCACAGACCCATAGGAATAAGAATAAAATTATCTAATTTAACTTTATGACTGTGAATAAGTTTCCTATCTTCTCCAAAAACCACTTTTCTCCTCTATAAATGGGATAAGTAATGCCTACTTCCCAACCTCATCTATTTTGTGCCTGTTACCACCTCCTTAGCTCAGGCCCTTTCTCCCTCCTGGATTATTGCAGCTGTGGCCTATCTTGTTTTCCACCCTCTAGAATTAGCCTCACTGCCTCTTCGCTTCCCATCCCACACCACCCATTGTTGCTGGAGTGTTCTTTTGGCAATGCAATCTGGCCTTGTCAAGCGCCTTCATAAGTCTGTCTCCAGTAGAAGGGACCTGCCACCAGGAGGCGGAATGCTGAAGAAGGACTGGATAGACCTGGCACCCACCCCCAGCTCACCACTCTTGCCCCTGCCACTCTTTTCCTCTTTCACTTCACATTCCAGCCATGAGGGACACTTCCCCCAAATCCCGTGGCTTTCTCACCTCCAAGTCTATGTGTGTGCTCTGTTCTCTTCCTGAATAATTCCTTCTTGTGGGAGGGAAATCAACTTAGAAATCTATTCTTCCAAGAAGCCTCCCCTGACTGCCCCAGGTTTGACTAGGGGCCTGTCTTCTGTGACTCAGAGCCCTCTGCCCTGACAGCATCCAGGAGCTCTTCCTGCTGTTTGAGGTCCCATCTCCCCCTCACTTGTCAGCTCACTTGTCATTCTCACATCCACCTAGCACACTGGAACCACCAAGTCGTGTTTCAGGAGGGCATGAAAAAAATGCATACTTCGTAAATGGATACATGCTATAATAGACATATTTGAATATCCCAGAGCCTAAAGCTGAAAGCATCCAAAGAGTAGACTCACTCAGGGTGGACGCTTTTATGATCGACATTTGGTAATGACTGTATTGAATGGCTGAATTTGGTAAGGTACAATTACAAAATAGACTTCTTCAGATGCAGCCTGTCATCACTCCCCTCCCCACCCACGAGTGACAGCTCCAGCAGAAACCATGGCTTCGAGCTCCCCTTCAGGAACAACATCTGAGTCAGAGGGCAGCCTGACTGGCTTGGCTCAATTTGCCTGAGGTGGAAGTTTAAGTATTACTTAAGAATCATAGTTCAGAGCCTCCCCAATGAGTCACTGGTCTCCTCCTGTCTGTGCTGTAGGAAGACACCACCAGGGAACAGTTCCTTCTGCCTTCCATGGGTGGGGCCTGCACTTTTCTTCTGAATGTCAGGGTGTCAGGACTTTTTTTTTTTTTTTTTTTTTTTTTGATAGGGTCTCGCTCTGTCACCTAGGCTGGAGTGCAGTGGTGCAGTCTTGGTTCACCGCAACATCCTCCTCCCAGGTTCAAACAATTCTCCTGCCTCAGCCTCCCAAGTAGCTGGGATTACAGGTGCATGTCCACCACACCGGCTAATTTTTGTATTTTTAGTAGAGACGGGGTTTCACCATATTGGCCAGGCTGGTCTTGAACTCCTGACCTCAAGTGATTCGACTGCCTCAGCCTCCCAAAGTGCTGGGATTACAGGCATGAGCCATTGTGCCCAGCCTGAATGTCAGAGTTCGGATCAATCTTTGTTCTCCATACTGGGATTTCTTCCAAATTCTAACACAATAGAAAAACAGTATTTTGTTATCATAAATCATATTTTAGTAATTTTAGGGAAAAAAGACAGGAAACGTACTTTGATGAGTAATATTTAAATATTACTTCTGCACTTATGTATGTTTTTGTTTAACTTGTGGACAAAGACTTATGGACAAGTGCAAAAAATAAATCCTTTTTTGCAACCCAGAACTCATTGTTCAATATGAGTTTTAATACATATAAGAAGGGAAATTATGATACCTGAGATAGTTAACTGATGGGAGTATTGATAGCCATAAAGGTTGGTTCCAGGACAGGCACAGTGGCTCATGCCTGCAATCCCCACACCGAGGTAGGTGTTTTGCTTGAAGCCAGGAGTTCAAGAATAGCCTGGGCAAGAAAGTAACAAACACCTCATCTCCACAAAAATTTTAAAATTAGCTGAGTATTAGGGCATGGCCTATAGTTGCAGCTACTCAGGAAGGGAAGGCTGAGGCAAGAGGATTGAGCCCAGGAGTTGGAGGCTGCACAAAGCTTTGATGGCACCACTGTACTGGAGCCTGGGTAACAGACAGGCCCTGTCTCTTAATAAAAAAAAAAGATTGATTCTAGGACTGTAGAATAGATAGTTAAACAGCATGGGATACGAGGGAACTCCTCAGCTGTATTAATTTTGTATTCCAATTTCATGTTGACTTGATACATACGATGGCTTTTTGTTTTAAAGGCTTTTATCTTGAGAACATGATGTCTGGAGTTAAAGGTATTGGCATATTCCACATATCTGTACTATTCTTGAGTGTAATTGCTTAGGAATGAATATGATTTGAACTCATTCGTGTTAAGAGGGTGTCAAATTGAGAACCAGGAAGATCCACCACCTACAGTAAAAATGACTCTAAATTGGTTGAAGAAATCAGATCCCCAAAGATTCTGGATGAATTTTGAAGTCTTCATCAGTATTTCCATATTAAAGGAGATGAAAGAAGCCTAAATAAAAGGACAGGACAACTGGATTAAAATAAGCCTCAGTTTCATTAAAAAGGGCTAACTTGAAGATAAATCTTTTGACACCAGCTCTTTAGAGGATCTAAACTGACCTTGATGGACAGTGGAAGAAATCACAACATAGAATTCCTTGAATAAAAGTTTATTGACTTTAAATTTAAAAAAAATAAATAATATTACTTAAGAGTAATATTTAAACTTCTATCTCATGCAAATCGAGTCAGTCGGGCTGCCCTCTGCCTTGGGAACCAGCAGCAAGAGGCCAGGGACAAGTAGGTTTGGGCACTCCCCTAGCTGTGGCTCCCACTCTCTCTGCTGCCTCTGGGCCCTCCAGGGTCAGGAGCTAAGAGGAATGAGGATGAAAGACAGAAGAGACAAAAGTCTTTTCACTTAGCTGGGGCAGTGGGTGGCTGCTTGTCAGGCTCACAGTTGCTGCCCCTTGAACTAGTTCTCTAGAGACCCTGACAAGCATCCCTGCACCAAACCATGTCCTGACACTTGACGACCTGCTTTCAGCTTCTGTCTTGGCCAGTCCCCCTGCAGCTACCTTCTTGTGGGTTCCACACACCTAGCGGGCAGCCCTTTTGAGTAGGCTGCACAGGAAACCCATCTATCTATCCTTGCCTCATACAGCTCACACAACACTCCGCTTGTCTCCTCACAGCTCCGCTTGTCTCCAACCTCTCCCTTCTCCAGGTGAGAGGTGCCACCTGCCTGTGTTCTGTGTTTGCCCCAGGACCCTGGGACATGTATGCCAGGTTCTCCAGTACTCCGCGCTCTCACAACCCGGTGTACAGAGGCTCACAAGCATCCGCCCTGATGGTGCTCAGCCACCTTTCTCCTCCTCCTCCTCCTATCTCTAGTGAGGTTCTCTTAGAGCCCAACCCTGGATCTCCCACCTCAACACCTCTTGACCTCTTGGAATGTCCCTCATGAGTCACTGGCCTCCTCCTACCTGCACTGTAGGAAGGCACCGCCATGCACCAGCCCCTTCCACCTTCCACAGGTGGGGCCTGCACTTCCCTTCTGAATGTCAGGGCTCAAATCAATCTTTGTTCTCCACGCTGGGATTTCATCCAAATTCTTACACAATAGAAAAATGTATATTTTATTATCGTAAATCATAGTTTAGTAATGTCAGAAAAAAAGACAGGACAGGCAATTTGCTTTGATGAGTGACACACAAGGATGTGTGTGTTCTGCTGAGCTACAAATAATGACGGATGGGTGCTCCTTACCAGGAGAGGTGAATATTTGTCATTTATAAGACCCGTACAGGAAATAATGTTTTAAAATATTGACTTGCATTTGTGTGTATACACTGGTGTGCAAATATCTACCTCATATGCTTAAAGAAGCTTTTAGTACCCTTGGGCAGGGTTTCAATTAAAAATGCCTAAACTCTGGAAATCCTAGCAATGCAAAAAATGCCAGATTTTAGACCTGCAGGGAAATCTTCTGTTGGGTCTACCAAAGGTCCAGGCCACAAAGAAGGGAGCCATCAGTTATACTTGGGCCGGGCATAGAAGGCTTTACAGAGGGATTGGAGCTTGAGACTCAACACAGTTTCTCTAGGGGAGATGGAAGATGCAGGCCCTGGAGGGAGGGAGCAGCTTGAGTCCAGCGGGAGACGCACAAGAGCCGCTCCTATACTGAGACACATTTTGTGCTGGGAGCTGAGAAAGGGAAAGAAACCACCCAGCCCTTTCTCTGTGGTGTTGACCCTGGGGTCTGTGCTTTGGGCATCTTCTCCCTCACAGCAGCCTCGGGAGGGTAGTAAAAGCCTCTGGGTTTTTTCTTTTTCTTTCTTTTTCTTTTTTTTTTTTTTTTTCCAGGTGAAGAATAAGGTTTAGAGAGGCTAGCTGACCTGTGATGAAAACAAAGCTGGGAATTGAACTCAGGTTGGGCCTAACTCTAAGACACTTGGACAGGGGGGAAATGGTTCTGGAAAGTTAGCCTGGGCCTCAGGCCAGTCTGGCCTTGCACACAGGGCCCATTTGTGCCTGCCTAAGAACAAAAACCGTCACTCCCCACTCACTGCTAGGCAAACGCAACAGGTGACAGGAGTGGCCTCGCTGGATAGCAGCCAGGGCTGGCCCTGCTTCTAGGAGAGGGACACAGAAATCCCTGGGCACACAGGACAGGGTGCAACAGGCTCTTCCACAGTGGGATGTCCAGCTCTAGGCCCTGTTCCAGGTGTCCCCGATCCCATGAACCATCCTGAGAGGATTCCATCCCCGGAACATTTCAGAATTTTGTGAAATCATCCCTGAGGCCCCAATCTCTAAATCCGTGGAGTCTTCCTCTCTCATTTATGAGAGGCCTGCAGCTGAGAAGCTTCTTCTAGGAAAAAGCACTGCTGATGTCCACTGGGGCCTGCCTGCTTTTCCCACAAAGGCCAAATCCAGGTGAGGGCAAAACTCACAGAAAGCAAAAGGCCAAACTCGAAGTCCTTGAGTGTAAGTTGCCCATTTTGTGGCCAGCTCTGTCCTGGGCACAAAGGGCACAAGATGAATAAAATCCAGGTCCTGCCCTCAAGGGACCACTGTCTGGGGGCCTGGGGGGGAACACTCACAGGCAGCCAGGTGCAGTGGCTCACACCTGTAATCCTAGCACTTTGGGAGGCCTAGGAGGGCAGATCACTTGAGGTCAGGAGATTGAGATTAGCCTGGCCAACATGGTGAAGCCCCGTCTCTACTAAAAATACAAAAATTAGCCAGGGGTAGTGGCAAACATCTGTAATCCCAGCTTCTTGGGAGGCTGAGACAGGAGAATCTCTTGAACCTGGGAGGCGGAGTTTGCAGTGAGCAGAGCTTGGACCACTGCACTTCAGCCTGGGTGACAAGAGCGAGAGACTCTGTTTAAAAAAAAAAAAAACACACACAAGCAAAAAGTGACGATGCAGCACCACCAGCATGCGCTAATATGCCCATCATTGCCTGGCAGTAAAAGGTTTACTTAGTAGTCATTCAGTAGCTCTAAGCTGCTCATGAAAAAACCCACTTGGCTCTCTGTCTATTCCCCCAGCTCCTAGAAGATGCCTAACAGGCCAGGGCTGATTAATCTGTCCAAAGGGCACACTGAATCCTGGAGTCTCCAGCCTCAAAGAAGAGGGAAATAATAATGACAAAAACAGTGAATATTTACCAAGATTGTCCTCTGGCCCAGACATTATGCTAATTACCTTACATATGTTGTCACATTTCATCCTAACAACCACCCGGTGAGCTGGGCACTGTGATCATCATCTCTGTTTACAAATGAGGAAACCAAGAGCTAAACATGTGGGCAAGCTGTCCTGGTGGCAGCAGACAGCATAGCCAGAACACCAACACAGGCTGCCTGGCTACACCCCTGTTTTCCATCTGGCCACTGCCCAGTACCCTCCTCTGCCCCAGGGGGCAGAGTCCCCAGGGGGCTACTGGAGTGCACTGAGGTGGTCACGGGTTCTTCTCTCCAGGTTACTGTGCTTGGTCATGGACAGTTCACTGCACATTGTAGCCCTCATGGTCCAGGCTTCCAGAACTCTCCCCCACATCCATACACCATGCAGGGAGCCATTTTTTCCAAGGTCACTCTCGGGTTGGGGCAGGAAGGCTCTAGGATGAGAACCATCCCCAACCCTCCATGTTGAGTCCTTCTCAGAGGCCAGTTTTACACACTTGGCAAAGTCAGATGTATCTCTCCGCTAAGAATAGGCCTAATTTTTATTCTTTTATAATAAAGAGTAAAATATACCTGTATTCATAGCAGCACTATTCACAATAGCCAAAATGTGAAAATAGTCCAAGTGTCCATGGATGGATGAATAAATAAACAAAATGTGGGATGTATATACCACGGAATATCATCTAGCCTTCAAAAAGGAAGGAAGTTTGGACACCTGCTACAACGTGCATGAACCTTGAGGACGTCATGCTAAGTGGAATCAGCTGGTCAGAAAAGGACAAATATTATGTGATTCCATTTATACGAGGTGGTGGTGACAGTTGCACAGTAATGTGGATGCACTTAATACCACTGAACTGGGTACTTAAAGATGGTTAAGATGGTAAATTTTGCATTATGTGGATTTTACCACAGTTTTTAAAATGTTAGCATTTAACAAATAAAGAATAAAGCAGAAAGAGCCATGAGGCGCCTGGTGCAGTGGCTCATGCCTGTAATCCCAGCACTTTGGGAGGCCAAGGCGGATGGATCACCTGAGGTCGGGAGTTCGAGACCAGCCTGACCAACATGGTAAAACCTCGTCTCTACTAAAAATACAAAACTTTGCCAGGCATGATGGCACATGCCTGTAATCCCAGCTACTCGGGAGGCTGAGGCAGGAGAATTGCTTGAACCCGGGAGGTGGAGGTTGTGGTGAGCTGAGATTGCGCCATTGCACTCCAGCCTGGGCAATAAGAGTGAAACTCCATCTGGAAAAAAAAAAAAAAAAGCCGTAAGGAGTCCCCAGAAGGTTCTCCTGCAGCCCCTCTATTCTCTCTAGACAGCATTCAAACATCACCCCCAGGATCCAGCCCTCTGCTTAGGGAAGTTCCTTGGTTTCAAAAGTCCCAGTAAATCTCAAGCCACCACCGCTCCTCCGCACCTCTACTTGAAGGAGGAAAGTCCCTTAGGGTTTTATCTACAACTGGACTTTTGCTACCCAGGGCTTCTGCAGCTGGGACCTGAAGTCTGACCATAACCACAATATATTCCTGGGAAGAGGGTTTCAGACCACTCCCACACTCTCTTGGACACACCAACAGCAGGTTGGCATAAGATTTCCAGGACGATCTCGCTGAATCTGCACCAGTTCTGCATGTTCTCCCTGTTGAAATAATGTGTTTTTTTTATTTTTTGAGAAACAGTACCCACAGGTCTTTGAGAGCTATAGACAGCAGACACAAATCACTCCCAACTTGAAGCATGAAAGAGAAAAAAAAAAGGTTCTCAGCCTTAGGCCTCAGTGGGAAATCTGATAAAGGCTTCCAGATAAGAGCCCTGCCATTGGACTATCAACTGTCTTCAATCCTCCAGAGACTGAGAAAAACCCTGAAACAAAAAGAGAGTCAATATTTTCTGCCACAATCTTGAAAAGACCATGGGGTATGTGCACTCACAAGAATCAACCATTGTGTTCCCTGAACAAACATGGAAGTTTGACTCCTCCAAGGCTAAAGAGTAAAATGGCCAATGAGTTTTAGGGGCCAACTTTATTCCTAAAAGAGGAAAATCTTAAGTCTTTTTTTCTTTCTTTTTTTTTTTTTGAGGTGGAGTCTTGCTCTGTTCCCCATGCTGGAGTGCAGTGACGAGATATCGGCTCACTGCAAGCTCTGCCTCCCGGGTTCACACCATTCTCCTGCCTCAGCCTCCTGAGTAGCTGGGACTACAGGCATCTGCCACCACGCCAGGCCAATTTTTTGCATTTTTTTTTTTTTTTAGTAGAGACGGGGTTTCACCACGTTAGCCAGGATGGTCTTGATCTCTTGACCTCGTGATCCGCCCACCTTGGCCTCCCAAAGTGCTGGGATTACAGGTGTAAGCCACCACGCCCGGCCTAAAAATCTTAAGTCTTATGATACATCCCTTTATGAATACAGCAAATATAACCAGTTTGGACATCCTAATGAAGACAGCAAGTAGGAACCATTCAAGCTTTGGACACTAGAGAAGTCTACACAGATGGGCTGAGAACTGAGTTTTGAAGGATGAATAACTGTGTGGCCAGTGAAAGGGTTGAGAGGTCTCCCATAAACCAAGGTGTGAGTTTGGCTGGGGGAATTGTGCCTAATGCTGAGCAGAGGCAGTGGCTGGAGATCCAGCTACCAGGAAAAGTGGGGTGGCAACTCTGAAGGACCTTGAGTAACATAACAAGGAGCACCTTCTCCTACCTATAGGCCCATTTCTACACGCATTACAATGCTTGTCCCACTTCAATGAACGTCAAAGTCCCAAGCCCTTTTTACATCTGAAATTTGAAATAAACCATTCTCCTTGCAGTAAATAGAGTAAACTTTATAAAACCTAACTCACCCCATGTCATTTTTTTGTTTAAAATACCAGTTGTTCTTAGGATATAAGTCCCCAGGGGAACAGGTAGTGCTCCTGTAGAACCTCTGCTGTAGGCCAGGCCATGGAGATCCACAATAGGGGGCCAGGCCTAGGAGTTACAAATTATTATCAGCTATTGATATTTTATTACATGCCAAGTGCTTTGCCTGTACAAATTTATTTAATCCTCATGACAAAGGCACGAAGTAGGTGCTGTTGTCCACCCATATCACATTTGAAGATAATTTACCCGAGATCACAGAGCTTGTACATGATGGAGCCAGGAAGAGAACCTGAGCGATCAGACTCTGGAGTTCTTGAAAATGCTATGCTGCATGGAGTCCCATGATCATATTGGAATGTTCATCACCATATGCTTTTCTCCATCTTCTTTTTTGCCATTTCAACTCAAGCCACCACCATGGTTTTCCTAGGCAATGGCCATGGCCTTTGAACTTGACTTCCTCTACTACCTCCTACTCACTCCTAGACCTTGTCATTACAGTGACTTTAGCCCCTCCAGAATTCCAACTTCAAGCATCTCTCTCTCAGACCACCACCTCTCTTATTTGCAGTCCATATACTACATTAACTCCAACAAGTCCTTGGCCTCAACACAACCCTATAATCCATTGACCCTACCATATTTTTGTTGTCCCCTACCCCACTCACGAGGCCACTTCCCTGCAGCCTAGCATAGATGTCACGGAGCACCATTATAATCATCTCTTTCATACACCTTTATCTCCACTGCCCTTTTCTTTGTTGTTGTACTTTCCTGGAAAAACTACAATTCTTGTTAAATCCTCACTGCTCACACTCTCTGCCTGAACCCAAACAACTGTCTTTCACTGGAAGAAAACCCAAAGCAATGTTGATTTTAAATTAATGACAACCTGACCACCAACTTCAAGTGAGAGTCTTTAAGGCTACCCAGCTATCTTGCCACCTTTCCCGCATCAATCCAATCTCCTACTATTTTAGACTACTCCATGTCTACTCTCTTCTCAGACTTCCAAAAGTTCTCTCCACTTTTACCCTCTTCTTGCTACTTTGCTGAGCAAGTTAGGCAATTAGAAGATAAATTCCACATAGTGCCACTACCTCATGTACCTCCCTGCACCTGTACTCCCAACCTCTGCCTTCCTTTCAAATGCTACAGACTGTCTATGCTCCTATATAAAGCTAGTTCCCCTACATCCCATCTTCTCACCATTCTCATCTTTCTCTTTTGCATCATTATTTTAATCAGCTGTATTATATTTTATCTTTCAAATATTCTGTCTTGTCCACACATCTCCCTTCCCCCTCTTGGAAATAATTGTCTACATTCACCATTTTTTCATTCTCTATTTAACTCTAACCAACCCTAATTCTGTCTCCACTAATCCAACAAAAGAACCATTGTCAAGGACTCCAATAACCTGCACATTGCTATATCCAACAGTTATGCCTCAGTCTTGTTATATTTCACTGTACCAGCCATGTTTGATAAGTTAATCACTGCTTCCTTGTGAAACCCTTTCTTCAGTTAGCTTCTAGGACATGGCTCTGGACCATCCTCCTCCTCCATTGACTTCTCGCTTGCCAGTTCTTCCCCATGTCAGCCACTAACAAACACTGGAATGACCCAAGCCTTATTCCCCAGAACTCTTCTCTTTCTACATGCACCTTTGAGGTCAGCACCTCAAGATAATGACCTAAATATCGTCTATTCCTTCATGACTCCCCAAGTTTTATTGTGGAGAGGTCTGATATCTCTCTTGCACACAAATATCTCCACTGGATTGCGTAAAAAGCATCTCAAACTTTACCTGTCCAAAAATTTCTGATTTCCCACCCTTCTTCCAACTTCTTCCTCCCACAATTGTCTTCATCCTAGTTAATGGTAATTTCATTCTTTTGGAGCTTGGTCCAAATACCTGAAGTCACCCTTTACATGGAATCCATTAGTAAATGTTGGCTGTACTTTCAAATAAACCCCGTAGCTGACCACTTCTCATCATTCCTATCACTCACACATTGCTCAACAGCGTTGCTCCATTAGCCCCCAAACTGGTCTCACTGCTTCTGCCCTGTGCCCCTATAAGGGCAGAGCAGCCACAATGACCCTTCTGAAACATAGATCAGATCATGATACACCTTTCAACCCTCCAATGGCTCCCTATCACGGTTAAAGCCAAAGTCCTTGACAATCACCCACAAGAACATAAGTGCTCTGCTCCCCAGTCCCCTCACCTCTCTGCCCTCAGCTTTACTGCTCTCCCTTGCATGCCCTCTGGACCTTACAATGTTATATTTAATGCCAGGGACCATGCCCATTTTCTTCACCTATGCATGTTGAGAACCTAGCATCATACCTGACGTCTGTAGGCACTCAGTAAATACGGGCTGACGGAAGCACTCTGTCTCTGTCTCTCTCTGTTCCTCTCCCTCCCTCCACCCACCAGATTAAGCACTCCTCTAGAGCACAAGCCTGGCCTCATTCCCCTTTTCAGCCCTGTTCACTCCCCAGAACCTGACACATGGTGGATCATACAAGCAACAGGATGTTCCAGTGGTACTCTTCCTGCCTCAATTTAAACACCATGCCTGGACTAGGCCAACAGAATCCCAAAGGGGATGTGGGGAAAAGCCCACACCAACAGAGGCAGCTGCAAAATTTACAAAAAGAATGAAGGAAAGCCTGTTCTACTGCTCTTTGGATCCCTCAGTGGGAAACATCAAGGTGAGAAAGAAACTAAAAAGAGAGTGGTGGAGAAACCTCTGGAGAGAGTGATGTGAGTCCATAAGGCAAGAGCCCCTATCCCTTCATCTGGACAGGATGCTACCTTCCACCCCAGCTCCAGAAAGAGGGGCTTCAACGGGGCTTGCAAGGACCTATTCTATTGTACCTTCTGGAACAGGATAAACTAGGTCTGACTTCTGCCTAAGTGATTAAAGAAGATGAGCAGCTGCCCTGGGGGCCATGAGTGCACTGCTTCATTGGAGTATGTTCGCTTATAGACGGGCAGGGGTGTAAGTGCACGCTGTGGTCAGACGGTGACTCTGCAAAACGTGGGCTATGGCAGGCAGCTTAGAACAGCCTCAGATCCTTCTCAGTGGAGGGTAGGAAGAGGGGGAACAAGAAGCTGCAGGTGAGCACCTGGTGGCCGAAGAAGGGGATTCAGGAGGCCACCTCCCTGGGTCAGGGGGGATGCAGGGAGGCCCTAAAGGGCCGTCCAGAGCCAACAGGAGGAAGAGCTCTTTTTTTGGAGCAACAGCCAGGCCCAAAGTGGACAAAGCTGGTTTATAACTAGGACGGCTCTAGGGAGACTTTTTCGGTAGGTCTGTTTGCATTTTCTATGGCACATCAGAACCAGTCATAGAGAAAGAAAAGAGCAGACCAGGCAAAGGACGGAACAGAAGCAGAAGCCAGCCACACCCCCATTTGCCACTGCAGGCTGCACCCCAAAGCCAACCCAAGCTATGAGAAAAGAGATTTAGCACCAAGGCAGCTGAGAGTTCTAGTGTATATGTGGGACTGGAATTAACACAACTCTCACATTTCGAAGTCTCAAATTTCGAAGTGAAAACCTAAAGCAATGCAGGGAATGTCTGCTAATTTTCCTGTGACTAAAAAAGATATTATTAGCCTATCGTTTTCATCCACAGTCAGAGGACAGGAACCAAAACTGCCTAAGGTTGAAAAGTTGCATCTTGATTATCATTCAAATGTCATCTGGCTTATGCAATCTGCACACAGATTGAATAAACCACCCCCTCACCCCCTAACTCTCTCTTTTTCTCTCTCTCTTTCTCTCTCTCTCTCTCACACACACACACACACACATACACACACACACACACACACACACACATTGAACTCAACTGGGGATACAGAAATAAATAAGACATAAACTCTACACATAAAAAAACTCATTTAGGGGGCTGGGCACGATGGTTCATGCCTGTAATCCCAACACCTGCACTTTGGAAGGCCGAGGTGGGTGGATCACCTGAGGTCAGGAGTTTGAGACCAGCCTGGCCAATGTGGTTAAACCCCATCTCTACTAAAAATACAAAAAATTAGCCGGGTGTGGTGGCATGTACCTGTAATCCCAGCTACTCAGGAGGCTGAGGCAGGAGAATCACTTGAAACCAGGAGGCTGAGGTTGCAGTGAGCCGAGATCACACCACTGAACTACAGCCTAGGCGACAGAGTGAGACTCCAACTCAAAAAAAAAAAAAAAATTAAAAAAATTAAAAAATAAAAAAAAAACTCATTGACTCATTTTTTGAGGGGTCAAATACATCCTTACAGTACATTGTATCAATTCCTGAGATAGACCTCGAAGCAAAATGCCGTGGAAGGTCATGGAAGAGAGACTGGGGCAGTGCAGTGCCCTACATCACAGGTTTTCTTATCTTTGAAATGTTTGAGAAACCCTGAAACAAAATATTTTGATTCCTTTTAATAAGTGTAGAAGGACCATTGTCTTAGAGAATAAAGGAGGCTGTACTCGCTTCCCCAGTCTCAGTAGCACGTGAAGTTCAAAGGTCTGATCCTGGCCAAGAAACTTGCCCCCTCCTGGGGTCATTGACAGTCTCGCTGAGGTCTTCTGGAGACAAAATGCCTAGGAAAACAGTGAAGAAGCCTAGAAGCTCCAGTTTGGAATTTTACCAAATTCAGTACCTACATCCACTTATAAACACTCCATCCTCCAACTGGAATAGCTGGATTATCTTGCCCGGTGGTTCTTCAGCCTCCACTTTCAAGTATCCTGAGGCTGCTCAACCCAGCTCTGGACAGGTCTAATGGGGAGAGTATTCTCTCCCAGTGTTACTTTAAAGATGTGGCTATCTCCCTGTGGTGTCTAGCTCTTCATCCTTGTTCTCCCCAAATTTCCTCACAAAGCAAGCCTGCTGTCTTTCCACGATAGCCCCTAAGAGGCATGATAATTCCAACTCAGTCCTGTCCCCCAACCACCAGGTGCCTCTTCCCTGGGCTAAACTGTCCTTGTTCTTCAACTGTTTGTTTTGTTTTGTTTTGTTTTGTTTTGGGGGGTTTTTTTGAGACAATGTCTCCCTCTGTCACCCAGGATGGAGTTCAGTGGCACAATCTCGGCTCACTGCAACCTCCGCCTCTGGGGTTCAAGCGATTCTCCTGCCTCAGTCTCCCGAGTAGCTGGGACTACAGTTGCGTGCCACCACACTCGGCTTATCTTTTGTATTTTTAGTAGAGACAGGGATTCACCATGCTAGCCAACATGGTCTCGATCTCTTGACCTCGTGATCCACCTGCCTTGGCCTCCTAAATTGCTGCAATTACAGGCTGAGCCACCGTACCCAGCCCTTCAACTGCTATTTTAAGCCATGACTTTGAACCTCCTGTTCATCCTGTCCTTTCTTGTGAATATATTTCAGGTGGCCTCTCAAATGAAGTCAGCTTTAAACTGAGAGATGAAAGAACTGAATGAGCAACACTATAACTGTGAGAAGGTTCCAGGAGGAGGGGAAGGCAGAGGCAAGACCCTGAGGCAGAGGCGTGCTCGCAGCTCCTAGAACAGCAAGGAGCACAGTGCCGCAACAGAAGCATGAGCCGAGCAGAGTGCAGTCAGAAATGAGGTGAGAGGGCTGGGCATGGTGGCTCACGCCTGTAATCCCAGCACTTTCGGAAGCAGAGGCAGGCAGATCACCTGAGGTCAGGAGATCGAGGCCAGACTGGCCAAACTGGCAAAACCCCGTCTCTACTAAAAATACAAAAACATTAGCCGGGTATGGTGGTGAGCGCCTGTAATCTCAGCTACTCCAGAGGCTGAAGCAGGAGAATTTCTTGAACCCAGGAGGTTGAGGTTGCAGTGAGCCCAGATTGCACCATTGTACTCCAGCCTGGGTGACAGAGCAAGACTCCATCTCCAAAAAAAAAAAAAAAAAGAGACAAATGAGGTGAGAGGCAGTCACAAGTTAGGCTAGGCTGGGTCTTATAGGTAGATTGGGACCTGGGATAAACTTCCAAGTAATGAGAGTGGCATTATTAGATTGATTTTTGAAAGATATCACAATGTAGTTTGAGAGGCAGGTGGCAAGAGATGATAGAGCAGACCTCTGAAGCAGTGGTCCCTGTGGTCTGGGAGCCTTGACATGGCATGTCCTGGTGCACAAACATTGGTCGTTGTCCCTGCAGGAAGCCTAGTTGGGAGGGAACTCAGAGGCCGAGATGGGAGAATCATAACATCAAGGGTTAACTTTATTTTTTTATTTTTTTATTTTTGGAAACTATTAATATGTATTTTATTTGACTCTGTTCTTTCTCAGGCCTTTCTTTTTTTTTTCTTTTTATTATTATTATTATTATTATTATTATTATTATACTTTAGGCTCTATGGTACATGTGCCCAACGTGCAGGTAAGTTACATATGTATACATGTGCCGTGCTGGTGTGCTGCACCCACCAACTCGTCATCTAGCATTAGGTATATCTCCCAATGCTATCCCTCCCCCCTCCCCCCACCCCACAACAGTCCCCGAAGTGTGATGTTCCCCTTCCTGTGTCCATGTGTTCTCATTGTTCAATTCCCACCTATGAGTGAGAATATGCAGTGTTTGGTTTTTTGTTCTTGCGATAGTTTACTGAGAATGATGATTTCCAATTTCATCCATGTCCCTACAAAGGACGTGAACTCATCATTTTTTATGGCTGCATAGTATTCCATGGTGTATATGTGCCACATTTTCTTAATCCAGTCTATGATTGTTGGACATTTGGGTTGGTTCCAAGTCTTTGCTATTGTGAATAATGCCGCAATAAACATACGTGTGCATGTGTCTTTATAGCAGCATAACTTTATTATTTTTTATTTTTATTTTTTATGCTTACAATGTGTCTGGCACTTTTCTACGCTTTGCAGATGCTTTAACTCATGGAATTCTCATGACCATCCTGGGACAAGGGTTTTGTAAGAATTACAGCCCCCTTTTACAGCTAAGGCAACTGGGATACAGAGAAGTAATGACGAACTCCACGGGAAAAAACTGGTGCTGCTGGGAAGAGGTCTTGGGCTTTCCAACTGCCAGCCCCACGCTCCTCTGAAGTGTTCTTGTGTTCATCTTTGTGTTCAAAGCCTCGAGAATGTACATTTCCATCCGAGGTCAGCATGGTAGGGGGTGAGGCCAATGTCCCCACCAGACTGCAGCAGTGTTGTCCACTGAACTAACCCCATTATATCACAGTTGGATGTTGAGGAGCAAACCAGGCAGTCACTTTGTGAAGGGCTTCAAGTTGCTGTGCCAACCAATGAGGAGTCATTAATGATTCCATAGTCCTCCTGGGCCATTGGCATGACATTGATAATGGAGATAAAGAGATTTATGTCCTTGATCTCCAAGGCTAGGCAGAGATAGAGCTCATCACCAGGTTCCAAATTAGCAGACAAGGCCCTTGGAGAACTTGTGGGGCTAATTAGTATTAGGGATGAATTTAGAGATGAGCTTGTGTGCACACATTCTCGGGACAGTCCCACAGGACCCATCCTTGGTTCTGAGTGTTAATTAAAGCTTCTACACTGCAGCTTGAAATTTAGTAGGAAATAAATTAACATAGGTTAATTCCATAGACAGAAGGGACCATCCTTCCTTGAAGCCTCATTCTCTTCCATATTTGGGCAGCTGGACTAAGGCACCACCTGGTGATCTTAGAGTTCATTCTCCAGATTTGTTATAATCCCTGTAGTATCTCTCTAATTAGCAATGTCAGAATCTTCCTCCTGGCTCCCAAGTCTCTGAGGTTAATTGAAGGGCAGAGTGGTGAGGGGAAGTCTGAAAGGTTGGGGCTGAAATTCTTGTTCTGGTAGTAACTAACTCCAAGACCTTAAAGTTGCAGAGTCTCTCAGAGCCTCAGTATCTCCATCTGGAAAATGGGAATGAAAACAGCAAAATGCCTCCTGGAGTTAGTGTGAAATGAGACGACTGAGTGATATCCAAGGAAAAGGCATGAAGTGAGCCCTCGGGAAAGGGCTGTCTCCATGTGCACAGTCCTGGAGTGTGTCTGGCCACTGTCCTCCAGGTACCTTTGGAGAAATGCACCCTCCTGATTCTAATCTACAGCAAAAAGCACAGATGTATCTCCAGTGCCCTAGGACTGGTGCATTATGCAGAGGCACCCTGGTACCCAGAGATACTGGGTCTTTCACTGTGTTGCCAGGCAAGCCTCCAATGAGAAGGAGCTGCCAGACACCAAGGGGCGAATCCACAGTAAGGAGGGCTCTGATTGTACTTGGCACTTGGACTTGCTCCAGTAAAGGCAGAGATGATGAAGAAAGCCCTTCTTCTAAATGGTTCCAGAGCCTTCTGCAGACCGTCACATATTAGGACTCTGTGGGGGGTCATTAGCCAGAACCCTGCCCACCTCACCCAGGGAACTCTGACCATCCAAGGCATGCGGCTCCTAGTGCATTTAACTCCCGACAGAACCCACATTGCTCCCTCACTTTGATAAACGGCTGCCCTGCGGCAGCTGGAACCCACTCTGGGGGTCAGTGCAATGGGCAGAGTCCCTGGGAACAGCCTTCAGTTGATGGGTACAGGTTATCAATGCTGCAGCTCCCTGGCCCCTGCCTAGGGCAGCTCTGAAGTATGACCTACACCGTTTCCTGAGCTCCTCTGTGGAGCTGAGCCAAAGTCAACCTCCACGGGCCTTTGCTTGACATCACAGCCTTGCTTGGTCTCCTCCCCTACACAAGCCCACTGCCCCACAACCATACCAGTGTTTTCAGGTGCACACTTCCTAATGCACCACTTTCACATTCATTATTTCAGGATCTGCTTCTGGGGAAGCCAACCTAAGGCAGAAGGAAATTCAGATAACAGGTATTTTGTACCCACTATGTGCCAGTCACTGAGTTATAATGTTTTTCTTATTTTTAATATATTATCTCATTGTATTCTCATAATTAATGTTTGGGGATTTTTAGAGGTAAGGAAACTGGGGCTCAGAGATTTAAGCAACTTGCCCCAGTTTACACAGCTGGGAAGGGGTGAGCATCTTAGCCTGGGAATCCAGTCCTCTTGCCTCTGCCTCTTTGCCTTGGAGGGTGGGGTAGAGATGGAGGCAGAAATGCTAAGAGCATCTCCAGGATGCTGCAAAGCTTCTGTCTCTTCTGTATGTTGAAGTTTCTGTGCTGTATTTTATTTTTAAAATAGGTTCTATTTTAAAAAGAGAAAGTTGAAAGCCAGTGCATTTTATCTTCTCCACGGGACAGCAATGAAGATAAAATGAAATAATGACTGTAAAGTGCTCAGCACAAAGCTTGGCACACAGCATACAGCCCATAAATGTCTGCAAACAGGATTATATATTTATAACGTGCACTCACAATTTATATGTGCTTGTCATAAATATGCCATCTATAATTTAAGAAAACAAATAATTTACCTATTTTCAACAGACACAAATACTGTCCATGTCTAGTTAGTAGAAATAAGTTATAGAAGCATGCATATATGCATTATTTCTACCTATATATTTAGAGTGAGTGGATACAAATGATTTGACTCCGCTGGGCGCTGTGGCTCCTGCCTGTAACCTCAGCAGGTTGGGAGGCCTAGGGGGGTGGATCACCTGAGGTCAGGAGTTCAGGACCAGCCTGGCCAACATGGTGAAACCCGTCTCTACTAAAAAATACAAAAATTAGCCGGGCGTGGTGTCAGGCGTCTGTAATCCCAGCCACTCGGGAGACTGAGACAGGAGAATTGCTTGAACCCGGGAGGCGGAAGTTGCAGTGAGCAGAGTTCATGCCATTGCACTCCAGCCTAGGGGACAAGAGGGAAACTCTGTCTCAAAAAAAAAAAAAAAAAAAAAAAAGATTTGACTCTAAGTTATGTGCATGTGTGATTCCTCACAGTAATGTAGCGGGTTCTGGAATGTGGGTTCTTAAGAAAGGTGAAAATCGGTCGGGTGCAGTGGCTCACACCTGTAATCCCAGCACTTTGGGAGGCCAAGACAGGTGGATCACCTGAGGTCAGGAGTGTGAGACCAGCCTGGCCAACATGGTGAAACCGTTTCTACTAAAAATACACAAATTAAATACACAAATCAGCCAGGCGTGGTGGTGCACACCTGTAATCCCAGCTACTTGGTAGGCTGAGGCAGGAGAATCCCTTGAACCCGGGAGACGGAGGTTGCAGGGAGCCAAGATCGAGCCATTGCACTCCAGCCTGGGCAACAAGAATGAAACTCCACCCTCCCCGCCACCAAAAAAAAAAAAAGAAAAACAAAGGCGAAAATTGGCCAAGCATGGTGGCTCACACCTGTTATCCCAGCACTTTGGGAGGCCAAGGCTGGCGGATCACTTGAGGTCAGGAGTTCAAGACCCAGCCTGGCCAACATGATGAAACCCCCATCTCTACTAAAAATATAAAAATCAGGCTGGTCGCGGTGGCTCATGCTTGTAATCCTAGCACTTTGGGAGACCTAGGCAGGCAGATCATCTGAGGTCAGTAGTTCAAGACTAGCCTGGCCAACATAGTAAAATCCTGTCTGTACTAAAAATACAAAAATTAGCCAGGCTTGGGGGCACAGGCCTGTAATCCCAGTTACCCGGGAGACTGAGGCAGGAGAATTGCTGGAACTTGAGAGGCGGAGGCTGCAGTGAGCCGAGATCACGCCACTGCACTCCAGTCTGGGAGACACAGCAAGACTCCGAAAAAAAAAAAAAAAAATAGCCAGGCATGGTGGTGGGTGCCTATAATCCCAGCTACTCAGGTGGCTGAAGTAGTAGCTCGCTGGAACCCGGGGAGTCTGAAGTTGCAGTGAGCCAAGATTGTGCCACTGCACTGCAGCCTGAACAACAGAGTGACAATCTGCCTCAAAAATAAAAAATAAAAAAAAAAAAAGGGAAAGAACAGGACAGAAAAAAAAAGTGAAAATCAGCTTGATACCCCCACCTCAGCCCTATCCCTACTCTCGCCCTCATTGTCTGTGTATTTGTCAACAATTGAGGGAGTTTTCATCACCATCATCAGCTCATCCCATCCCTGTGCCGCTGTGCACCAGCAGAGGGGACCCACAGACGATTATCCATCCAGGTGTGGGCCACCCCTGCCCCAGACCCAGAGCTCCATGCTGCATCCACTCATCACATGGCAAATACTTGGCAGGACCTATTGCGTGTCATGTTCTGTGATAAACACTGGGACAGACACAGCAGAGAAACAGCAACGACAATAATTCAACAGATACTCCCCCTATCCCCATAGTGAGGGAGATTGATAACAATCAACCAGCTGTACACACAAATGTATATGAGCAGCTGTAGTAACTACAAATGCTATGGAAAGATAACTGTTTCATGATTCTAGGACAGAAGCGTTCTCTGCAAAAGAGACATTTGAGAGGAAATCCAAAGATGAACAGGTGTTAGCCAATGGAGTGAGAAAATCTTCAAATGGAGCTAAGACCCTAAGGTGGAAGGGAGCAGGGGATGCTCAGGCACAAGGCCGGCACCTGGAGAGGATGCGCAACATGAGGCTGGAGAGGTGGTCAGGGCCATACAGGCCACATTAAACACATAGGGCTGGATCGCCTGTGGGACCAGGGAATTATTAAGTGATGAAGTTCAGAATTTGCACAAAGCACTCTAGTGACTAAAGAAAAATGGATGGTGGGTGGGAGAATGGAGAAGGCACAGGCAGCTTCCAGTCCAGAAGCTGCCCATTGCTCCATTGTTCAAAATAAGACAGCAACCCCCTTCCTGCTGCTGGTTCACTGGTCTATGATTTAGGGGCATGACGTACCTGTCGAACCACCAAACATTACCCACTCTCACTCCCACCTACTCCCCTCTGGCCACGTGGACAAATATTAGTAGATTATTTCCCAATCCCCAGTTTTCCTTTCACTTGAGAAATGAAATCAGATTCAGAACATGGAACAGCTTATTAAAAATGTAAACTCATTCCTGGCCTCTATGTGTTTGTAATAAAAGGTATTTTTTAATCAAAAGAAATTTCTAACTTACTGCAGGGCTCAGTTTGCTGAACTTAATCTGTGTGAAATGCCACTTTTCTATAGGACATGGGTTGGCATCTGGTAGAGAATTAAGCAGCTATCTCAGCTGGCTCTGATCAGCTCTTTAAGAGGCCATACACTTGGGAATACATCAAGATTGGAGGAGTCTGAAGCTCATCACCAAGAAGGTGTTTGGGTCGGATATGTTTGAAAATGGATGAACACCTGAAAAAAGCTTGGCCCGAGGAATGGAACAAGTCGATTTCATTCACTCAACTGTTTGTTCAACAAATATTTATTGGGCTTCGTCTATGAGCTTGACTGTCTCAGGCATGGAACGTCTAGAAATGACTCCCATGTGGTTCCAGCCCTCAAGGAACACCCCAGCCAGTGGGGAATCAGATAGGCCAATCATAACCTGCAACACTATGAGCCAATTATAAACTACAACACAATGATGAGAGCCCTCAAGGAGAGATACACAGCGGGAAGGCAAAGAAGATGAAGAATGAACGCCTCATTTTCCAGGAAGAGAGAAGAGCTTCCCCCAGGGAGGAAGCATTTTACCTGAAACTACTCAAGACCCTTTCTTTTTTTTTTTTTTTTTTTTTTTTTTTGTGAGACAGAGTCTTGCTCTGTTGCCCAGGCTAGAGCGTAGTGGTGCTATCTCGGCTCACTGCAGGCTCTGCCTCCTGGGTTCAAGCCATTCTCCTGCCTCAGCCTCCCGAATAGCTGGGACTACAGGCGCCCGCCACCCCGCCCAGCTAATTTTTTTTGTATTTTTAGTAGAGACAGGGTTTCACTGTGTTAGCCAGGATGGTCTCGATCTCCTGACCTCGTGATCCGCCCGCCTCCACCTCCCAAAGTGCTGGGATAACGGGCGTGAGCCACCGGGCCCGGCCTACTCAAGACCCTTTCTGTTGCCAGGGACTTATCCGGACTCAACTTGGCTTAAACGAAAAAAGAGAATTTACTGGCCTAAGTAAACAAGTCCAGAGGTACAGCCTCAGGCATGGATAGACCCAGGGAACCTGGCCGAAGGAAAGGCCTGTTCGCAGGCCCCATGGCAGCTCTCTCTCCACCTCCTGGCTTGGCTTTCGCTCTCAGCAAGCTTCAGCCTTGGGCACATTTCCCTAAGTAGTGGTCAAGCAGCCCCCAGAGCCTCCAGCAACTCCAGAGAAGAAAAGAGCGTATTTCCCAGTAGCTCCAGGAGTAGTCCTGGGCCGACTGTCTTCGACCTGGCTTAGGTCTTGTTTTTTTAATTTTTTAATTTTTATTTATTTATTTATTTTATTTATTTTTTTTTTTGAGACGTAGTCTGGCTCTGTCGCCCAAGCTGGAGTGCAGTGGCACGATCTCAGCTGACTGCAAGCTCTGCCTCTCGGGTTCACGCCATTCTCCTGCCTCAGCCTCCCGAGTAGCTGGGACTACAGGCGCCCGCCACCACGCCCGGCTAATTTTTTTTCTGTTTTTAGTAGAGACGGGGTTTCATCGTGTTAGCCAGGATGGTCTCGATCTCCTGACCTCATGATCTGCCCACCTCGGCCTCCCAAAGTGCTGGGATTACAGGCGTGAGCCACCACGCCCAGCCCTGGCTTAGGTGTTGTGTCTCCCTGGGCCGGTCCCTGCTGCTAGCAGGTGTGAACCCAGAAAATCTGAGACAGATCTCAGTTAATTTAAAAAGTTTATTTTTGCCAAGGCTGAGGACGCACCCATGACACAGCCTCAGGAAGTCCTGGTGACATGTACCCAAGGTGGTCAGGGCACAGCTTGGTTTTATACATCTTAGGGAGACAGGAGACATCAATCTGTACATGTAAGAAGTACATTGGTTCAGTCTGGAAAGGTGGGACAACTTGAAAGGAAAGCAGGAAGACTCACAGCGGGAGGGAGCTTCCAGGTCACAGATAGGTGAGACACAAACTGTTTCATTCTTTGAGCTTCTGATTAGCCTTTCCAAAGGAGGCAAATCTGATGTGCATCTATCTCATTGAGCAGAGGAGTGACTTTGAACAGAATGGGAGGCAGGTTTGCCCTAAGCAGTTTCCAGCTTGAGTTTTCCTTAGTGATTTTGGGGGCCCAAGATATTTTCCTTTCATGCAGGGGTGGAGGTGTTGCCTGGGGTAGGCCAGGGCCATGTGCCCATCCTTACAGTCAGAGGAATAAGGAAGAGGTTTTGCCAACCTTTGCTAGTGACATTTATTCCCAAACATTCATTAAGGAATATTGTGAGCCAACCACTGCCGTGAGAGAAGAGGGGGCACCAGGACAGAAAGAACAGAATTCCCTGCCCTCAGGGAGCTTACAAACGAGTAAAAGACATAGTGAGGCAGATGCAGGAAGCGCAAGCACTCGGGGAAATAAACCAAGCAATGGGGGTGCAGTGCTGGGAGAGGGGCCTAGGCTGCTGTATTAACAAGGGGAGTTGAGGGTCTCACTGAGAAGGAGACACTATTCATATACAAGCTGAAGGGGCTGAGGCCTGAGCCAAGTGACTGCCTGGGATAAGAGAAAATTTAACAGAGGGGGGAAGATTTTTTTTTTTAGATGGAGTTTTGCTCTTGTGGCCAAGCCTGGAGTGCAGTGGCGCCATCTCAGCTCACCACAACCTCCACCTCCCAGGTTCAAGCAATTCTCCTGCCTCAGCCTCCCAAGTAGCTGGGACTACAGGCGCCCACCACCATGCCCGGCTAATTTTTATATTTTTAGTAGAGACAGGATTTCACCATGTTGGCCAGGCTGGTCTCAAACTCCTGACCTCAGGTGATCCACCCACCTCAGCCTCCCAAGTTGCTGAGATTACAGGCGTAAGCCACGGCGCCCGGCCGGGAAGATCCATTTTTAAGGTCCTGAGAGAGCAAGGGCCTGACAGTTTTCAGGAGCAGCAAAGAGTCCCCTAGCTTGACCCAAGCGAGTGACAGGGAGAAGAGCATGTCAAATGAGGGTGGGAAGGCAGGGCCAGAGAATGTGGCACCTTAGAAAGTGTGGGAAAGGTGGCACCCAGGGGAAAATTAAGATTCTCTGATCAGAGACCCGAGGATGGATCCTGGGGAAATGAGACACAGGTGCCTTGCTCAGGGTCCAAGAGGAGCGTGAACGGACAGGTGAGGAGAGAGTGGCCTTGATACAGGGAATGGCAGGCAACAAGGACAGAGAGATTAAAGACACAGTGCATTCTAGGAGCAAGCCGCTGTTTGGGCTACAATATTTAAAGAAAGAGACTGCGTCTGGGTCAGGGTTGCCAGGAGGAGACACAGGAAGGAGAGGGACCAAGTGTGCAGCTACGCTTTGCTCCAGGCCCCTGACGGAACTGTGCTGGCGTTCAAGAGAGTCTCTGGAGGCAGAAGAGGGCTCACAGAATCGATTGTGCCTCCTAATCTCCCGTCCCAGGAAACCTGCAAATATGAAAATGACCACTCAAGGGGAACATAATTTGATTTCAGGTTTAATTGAAGGAAATCGTGCAAATGTGGAAATTTAGAGAGAGAAAATTGTTCCTGGAGATGGTTTCATTTGCATTTCTTTCCAAAAACATGGCAAGCTGTGTATTTAAAATGCTAGATGAAGAATATTGCAAGCAGATAACTATCTATTTTCTTTCCCTAGAAAGGGTAGATGACATTTGGGATCCCGCTGGCAGATAATAATGTTAGTGAATATTCACAAAATACTGAAGTTGGCAATGCACTGTGCACATATGTGTATCATTAGCAGAAACAGTAGCAGCTAATATAGTGGAGTTCCACCCCACATAGAGTGTGAAGGGCCCAGAGTCCTAGAAAATCTAGTCCCACCCAGCAGACACATGAAATTCAGCAAACCCTTGGGGAACTTCATCAATATGCCACAAACTGGGCCAAGCCCTGGGGGGAAACTTGGTTTCTGTTAGAAGCCAGGACAGTCCTGGAAACCAGAAAACATGAACCAGAAACACAGCCCTCCAGAATAATAAGAACAACTCCATAAAAATGGTCACAAGCACAAGCTCTGGCCTTATTTCGGTATTTGTAGAGCATTTTACGTTAGCAAAGTGCATTCTTTTGCACTAATTTCTTGCCTTCGCAGCAACTCTGTGCAGTAGGAATTGGGCCAGATCTGTATCACTTTGGTGTTTTGGTGAATAGGATTTGATCTTTATCTTAAAATCCTGGATGACCTAATCCAGCACCTCCTTCTACTTGCTTCCGGGCTTCTACGGTCAGCCTAAGAGCCATGATTTTCATTGATTTAATTCTCAGAATAACCTATGCAGTCCCTATCTTCCGGTTAGGACATTGAAATCTAGACTGAGTCAACTGCTTCAAGGTCACTGTCTAGACTTGACCCCAGGCTGTCTGGCTCAGGAAGCTACAGTCTTCACTACTTCCCTGTACCACAAATGTGGGTGAATGTGGGTGTACCCAGCCCTATGCTTGTTGTCTGAGGGTTGAGACTTGGATGTGAATGCAATTTTCAGCAGAGGTGTTCCCTTTTTTTTTTTTTTTAGACAGAGTCTTGCTCTGTCATCCAGGCTGGAGTACAATGGCATGATCTCTGTTCACCTCAACCTCCACCTCCCAGGTTCAAGCAACTCTCCTGCCCTCAGCCTCCCAAGTAGCTGGGACTACAGGCGTGCACCACTATGCCCAGCTAATTGTTTTTTTGTTTGTTTGTTTGTTTGTTTGTATTTTTAGTAAATACGCAGTCTCGCCGTGTTGGCCAGGCTGGTCTCGAACTCCTGACCTCAAGTGATCCACCCGCCTCAGCCTCCCAAAGTGCTGGGATTACAGGCATGAGCCACGATGCCCAATCTGAGGTGTTCTTTTTAATGCTCACTACAATCCCTAAAAGCTTGCTCTTAGTAGCCCCACTCTTAGGCCTGGAAATAAAGCCTTAGAGATACTAAACCACCACTAACGTCAGAGTTTATCCATTTAAAAGATGCCAGAAGAGGGGTCTTGATCCTGCTCAGCCCCACTCAACTCCCTGAACCTTTATCCAATACTTTGCATCTGTTAAAGGCTCATCTTGTCATCATTTTCCTCTCTTCTCCTCCAAGAGAAGCCCACTTAGTATGTCCCTGAAGGCTCAGATGGGAGTAGGACTCACATTGTCACTCTCAGCTTCTGTCATGTCCTGTCCCGAAGCTGAAAGACTCCTGGGGGAAATCAGGTCATCGGTATTTCTATGTCCACAGACACAACCAGTCTGACCACAATTCAACTAAATGGATCCACTGTTAATCAGGAAATGACTGCAGAGGACCTGTATTGATGGAAAAGATTGCTGAGCTGGGATTCAGTCAATATGGCCTGACGAATTAGTCAGTTCTGTCGTGACCGGGGAGTTTACTGTGGTGGAAAGGATGCTAGACCCAGGGTCGGAGGACCTGGCTTCCCACTCTGGCCTTGCTCAGCTCTGTACCTCTGCTTCCCCAGTGGTGAAATGGTGGCAGTGAGGCCTCAGTGAGGACGAATGTGTAAACATGCCCAACACATCATCTGCTCATAGTAGGTGCACAAAAAACACTAGTGAAACGTACTGGCTGAATTGAATGGAACCACTTAAGTCTGTTAGTTAATAAAGGGAGACCTGTTTTGTTTTGGTTTTTTTTTTTTTTTTTTGATGAAGTCTCGCTCTGTAGCCCAGGCTGGAGTGCAATGGCATGATCTTGGCTCACTGCAGCCTCTGCCTCCCAGGTTCAAGCAATTCTCCTGTCTCAGCCTCCTGAGTAGCTGGGATTATAGGTGTGCATCACCACACCCAGATAACTTTTTGTATTTTTGGTAGAGATGGGGTTTCACCATGTTGGTCAGGCTGGTCTCGAACTCCTGACCTCAGGTGATCCACCTGCCTTGGTCTCCCAAAGTGCTGGAATTACAGGCAAGAGCCTCTGCACCGGCCGAGGGAGACTTTTTAAAGTGACTGTTTTTACTGGGTAAATAAATAGTTAAATTTTTTTTTCTTTTGTTGACTGGTAGTGTTTGTAGAAGGACCTTGTGAAACCAGTCCTTGCACTGGCCTCAACAGCCTCTTGGTCAAGCTGGTTGTGTTGTTGCTGTTTACATCTCCTGCTCTGAAATTCCACAAAGAAACCCGCTGCAGAAATCCTGAAGGCCACCTGGAGACTGTTCCCTTCTCCAGGGGCTTCTTTTGAGCCTTTGATCCTTTATAGGAAGGATAGAGTTGGAAGAAGGAAGCAGCTGCTAAGAAGGAGACCCAAGGGGGCACGTGAGAAGTAGGAACTTAGGGCTGGGAACAGGGTGACCTGAAACCAAAACCTTACTCTTCCACTAAGAGGCTGCTTAGCTTTGAAAAGCCACTCTATTTTCCCTCTGGGTCTCTTCAGGAGGGGGAAAGGATGGGTCAGAAATCTAATACCCACCACAATAATTAATTAGAAGAAGAAATATTTTGCTGAGCCGAGAGGAGCTGACCATGTTATTAAAACACATGACAGTCACCATCTCGTCAAATCCTTACCACAAACCTGCAGACTGGAGTGAGCCTCCCCATTTTTCACATCAAGATATGGAAGGAGAGATGAGGTAACCAGCCTGCTGTCACAGGAAAAGAGGTGGCAGAAACAACTTCAAGGGCAAGCCCTTCAGGAGCCAACGTCGAACACGTGGACGCCCTCTTTTGGATAGTCTTTCGTTAGGATGCTCTGTGAGGGTCAACTCTGACATATTAGGAGCTGATGCTTCCAAGTAAAGTTGGAGTTAGTCCCTGCAACATTAACCGCAGTTATGTTTTGCCTTTTAAAGATGACAAGCGGGCCGGGCACAGTGGCTCACGCCTGTAACCCCAGCACTTTGGGAGGCCAAGGTGGGCAGATCACCTGAGGTCGGGAGTTCGAGACCAGCCTGACCAACATGGTAAAACCCTGTCTCTACTAAAACTACAAAAATTAGCCAGGCATGGTGGCACATGCCTGTAATCCCAGCTACTCAGGAGGCTGAGGCAGGAGCATCCCTTGAACCCGGAAGGCGAAGGTTGCAGGTGAGCCAAGATTGCGCCATTGCACCCCAGCCTGGGTGACAGAGCGAGACTCTGTCTCAAAGAAAAAATAAAAAAATAAATAAAGATGACAAGCATTAAGCCTGACTTTGTGGGAAATTAATTTCAGTGTTGCCATGCATGTCAGGAGGGGCTTGGGAGGGCAGGCAGGACACATCACCATAAGCCTTCTCCCACCTTCTCTGTCTCTCAGGGCATGGCTCCATGCTTCCCACAGCCACCCAGTAAGAGACCTCAAGGTCTGCCTCATGCCACCTTCTTCCCACTGAAATCCAGTGAATCGCCCACTCTTACCCAGCACTTCAACCCCATTCCCACTGCCTGACATCAAGCTCTGTGTCTGGCTGCAGTGTCAAGAGTGGTAATGCCTCCTCTCAGAGCCAACACCTTGTGGTGCCAACATTTACAGGCATTCAAATTAGTATTACTCTGCTTAGCCTGCACTGATTATTCACAGGGTGCTTCACAGTCTGTAAAGCTCATCCACACATATGGCAGTGTTGGGATGTGCTGTCAGTTTCACCAAACTTGGGGTCTTCAGGGTTCAGGAAGCTCCCTTTCCATGGTGCCCCAGTCTCACTGACATCTTCACACCACTCCCTTTGAAAACCTGCAAGTTGCCATTGCCCTCAGAGGCCAGCTCAAATGCCACCCACTCTGGGGAGCCTCACACCCGCCCTTGGACTTCTGGCCCTGCTTCCTCTGGAGTTCCACATCTCACACTGACCTTGGTGCGGCATTTTCCAAGTTGTGTTGCAATTTAGTTTTCACTGATTCTCCCTGCTGGATCAGGAGCACCACAAGAGCAAATGGCTCAGTTAACACCTGAGGGTATGAAGAGTGAATGAATGGATGGATGGATGAATGAATGGGTGCCCAGCTTCTTATTAGCTAAGCTTATTAGCCCATAGGCTTCTGTATTAGCTAACTTCCCTCCACTCCCTGACTGCCTAGGTCAACACAGTGCCACCCTCACACTCACCATACAGCATATTTATGAGGGCCTTCTGTGTCTCCAGGACTATGCCAGCTATGAGAGACACAGAAGTGAGCCGGAAAGGTAAGGCCCCTGCCTGTCCTCTTGGAGTCTCCATTGTGCATGTACATAGTCAGGGCACTTCTCACACAGATGTTTTGATATTCGTCGCTCCAAATCTCTGCAAAGACCAGGACTATGTATGGCTCATCTTCATACCCCAGCCCCCAGCTCAGTGTGTGGTGAATATGAGTACTCAGTGAATGTTTGGGGGATGGATGGGTGGGTGAGTGGGAAGACATCCACTGCAAGCCAGGTTCCTTTGCCTGCCCCTATTTCTGGGTTCTATCCAGGACCTAGGAGTAAACTGTAAACATCTTTCCTAACATTCCAGAATTTCAGGCAGCACCCTGAGCAATGAATGCTTTTATTCTTAACCTATTCATGCTCAAGGCAGGGCTATTGGTAAAGCCTGCATGAGTGTTTGTGTGTGCGTCCCGCTCCCCCTCCCCACCCCATACACACACATTCATTTATATCCATCACCAGTTCATTTGCAAAACATGGAACAGAGTCCTGTAGTCAAAACCTACTATGGTGAAGATTTAGAAATCAAAATAAGGATGAATAGTTGTGTCTGACATGCTGGGACCACTTCAACAATGCTGTCTTTACACACACACATGCACACACATAGACAAACACATGTACACACATAGACAAACACATGTATGTATGCACGTATACCCCATTTGGAAACAGTCCTCACATTATGGCTCAAGACAAACATTAATTCATGCCAAGAAAATAAAACAGAAATCTGCCTTCTGCTTTTCTCAGAACTGCCCTGGAAGCCACTGAGGTAAACAGACAAGGTGGCAGGGAGCTTAATAGGCCTGGAGTCTGCTTGGCCACCCACTAGCTACATTAACATGGACAAATCACTTCACCTCTTTGAGCCTCAGTCTTCTCACATGTAAATCAGTGTAGGAATAAAATAGACAACCACATTTTACCTACTTGCTGTCACTGATTTTTTTTTTTTTTTTTTTTTTTTTTTTTTTTTTTTTTTTTGTACAAAGAGGCCAGGAGCAGCCAGGCACAGTGGCTCACGCCTGTAATCCCAGCACTTTGGGAGGCTGAGGTGGGTGGATCAGAAGGTCAGGAGTTCAAGACCAGCCTGGCCAAGATGGTGAAACACTGTCTCTACTAAAAATACAAAAATTAGCAGGGCACAGTGGCAGGAGTCTGTAATCCCAGCTACTTGGGAGGCTGAGGCAGGAGAATCGCTTGAACCCGGGCAGCAGAGGTGGCAGTGAGCCGAGATCGAGCCACTGCACTCCAGCCTGGGTGGCAGAGTGAGACTCTGTCTCAAAAAAAGCCAGGAGCCTAGATCTTCAAAACAGGCAGAGGAGTTCAGAAGGAGCAGTCAGCAGGGTGTGCACCAGAAGTCAAAGAGGCAGATGAGTGTTCAGTGAGGTATGACTGGGGCTTTACTTCTGGTAAGAATATAGTCTAATCCAGATCCTGTCTCCTAGCAACACTGTGGCCTTGGGCATGTCACTCCAGCTCTCTAGGCCTCTATTTCTTCATCTGTAAAGTGGAAATCATAATGCTTTAGCTGGCCTCAGGGTCTATAGCTGTCAGGTGCTCTCTTCCTGCCTCTGCTTCCTGCCTCACATCTCTGGTTTCCGGTCTGCAATGGCCTGTGAACCTGTGGTTTCCAGTCCAATAAGGGTGTCTGTGCTAAGCTCAAAAAAGGTTGCTGCACCCTCCAGAATGATTTAAATATAAAATACAAAGTTACCTAGTCTCAGGGAGGTATGAAACAGATGGATCTGTTAGTCACTGAAGATGGAAACCATAACCCATTTATGCCACTGTTTGGCAGTACCTACAAAGGTTGAATACACACATAAACTTTGACCAGCAATTCTGCTCCTAGCTGTGTTTATCCAAGACATGCACTAAGGTACTCATACCAACACAGCTTCTGGTGGAAATACCCAAATGCCCATTCACTGTAGAATGGACAAATGGATCAATTGTGGACCCTTCACATCATGGAATATTACAGAGCACTGAGGACACAGCTCAGCAACTACACACATCAGGTTTATGAAGAAACCTCACAAACATAATGTGTGGCAAAAGAAGCCAACACAAGAGTCTACCTGATTCAATGTATATAAAGTACAGAAAAAGAAAAAACCAACTCTATGATGATGGTGTTGGAAGTGAGTGTCTTGAGGCATGGGTTACCATCTGTATATTTATTGGTCTGCTGATTTCATGAGTGTGTTCAGCTTGTGAAAGTTCATTAAGCTATTTATACACTTAGGTTAGGTGCACTTTTCTGTATGTATATTATACTTTACTTTTATTTAAAGACAGAGAGAGAAAGAAAGGAAGGGAGGAAGGGAGGGAGGAAGAAAGAGAGGGAGGGAGGGAGGGAGGGAAAGAAGGGCCAGTGAACTGTGAACTTGAGGGAGGGAGAGGGGAAAAGGAAGATAAACAGAGAGATTCCCTTCAAAGGAATATCAATAGGACTGATAACTTACTTTTTAACAGAAACAATATGAGCCAGAAGACAATGGAATAACATCTTTCAGTTGCAAAAAAGGAAATAACTGCCAACTAGAATCTTATATAGGCAGTAAAGTTATCCTTTGAAAATGAAGAAGACAAAATATTTTCAGGCAAACTGAAACAGAAAGAGACAAAAAATAGAGTGTTCATCACACAAGAGGAAAACAATCCCAGGAAGAAACATGAAAATAAGAGTGTGATAAAAGAATGTTGGGGAGGATAAATATAAGTAAGTAATGACTGTATAAAGCAATACTTGTAATGTTTTGTGCAATTAAAAACCATGTTGAATCAAAATGCAAAATGCTGAAACCAAACAAATAAACACAAATGGTGCTGGTGTGACAGAGCTGCCCATCCCCTCCCTTACATGCAAGAAAGAAGCATGTGCCCCCCTCAGAATCGCCATGACAAGCAATGACTTCTCTGCTGAGTCATGTCAGTGCAGCAAGTGCTGTCTAACACATACTGCCAACCCATAAGGCCCTGTGCTGGAACTCTACCAATCAGGAAGTCCACAGTTGAGGAAACTGTAGGTCAGAAACAGGAAGATCTTTATTCAAGTTTACACAGCTGGGGCTTGCACCTTTGCCACTTTGACTCCGAGGACTCCAGTCCTAACCATTTCATCTAAAACGTATATGACCATGATGTATAGTTGGTATACAGTCTGATACGCTTCGATTGTTAGATGCATTCTGTACTTACCTATGGATCTGCAGTGTCTGTCTCTGAATATGTAAATACAAGGGTTAAACTTACAATGATTCCATTAATTTGGCACTGTTATTCTCCATGAATTGGATGAGAAAGCTGAGGCACGGAGAGGTTCAGTAACTTGCCTGAGGTTACAAAGCCAGAAAAGGGTAAGATGCATCTGAACCAAGCATTCTGCCTCCCTTTTTCCCTTTCTCTTAGCCAACGCAAAGGCATCACAAAGCCTAAATCCTAATCCTTCTATGGGGGCACTCTGGAACCCTCTCTTCTCCAGGCTTCATTTCCCCATCAATAAAATGGGGTAGCTGGAATGGACTTACCTCTAATTCTCACCTCCATACCCCACCGTGGCTCTACCAATTTGGGTGTGCATGCATATGCGCTGATTGTATTTAAGTCCAGTTGCAATACAAATGGAATTTTCATCCAAGAAGTTAAGAGAATTAGATGACACTCCGAAAGATGTTTAACACAGAACAAGTGCCCAAAAGGACAACCCTGGCAGATCCTCAACTCTGCAAGTGAATTCTTTCTGTTACTCCTTTCCCCTGCTAAGTCCATCCTATCAGCTATAACTGAGGACTCAGATTTGATAGACATTTATTTATGTGCCACAAGGGTCATGTGTGTGATCTCACCTCATTCTCCTCTCCAGATGAGGATGCTGATGCTGAGGGAGACCAAGGCATTGGCACAGGGTCACACCCCAGTAAAAAAGTGAAATGTCCCTGAAAATCCACCCATCTGCACATCCCAGTCACTCCGCAGTCCTCAGCCATCTCCACTGCTCCAGATCTTATCCTCTGAAAGGCCTTCTCAGCTTTCTCATTCTAATATCTATCAGGACAGAGGACTGTAATCTTTCTTTTGAGACGGGGTCATCTCTGTCACCCAGGCTAGAGTGCAGTGGTGTGATCATTGCTCACTGCATCCTAAAACTCCTGACTCAAGCGATCCTTCCGCCTCAGCCTCCGGAGTAGCTAGAACTACAGGCATGCACCACTATGCCCAGCTAATTTTTTTTAACCAAAATTTTGTAGAGACAGGGTCTCACTATGCTGCCCAGACTAATCTCCAACTCCTGAGTTCCAGCAATACCCCCACCTCGGCCTCCCAGATTGCTGGGATTACAGGCTTGAGCCAACATACGTGGTGATTGTAACATTTTTAAAATTAAATCTCTCCCGCTTGTCTTCCAGTTAAGGAGATGTGCCAGACCTTCAGCTGTCTCTTTAAACCTCATCTTCTCATTTTCCTCCATCATTTGATCTTGCTTCAAGACTCTGTTTGGTCCTTCATATTAAAATGTTCTTTGCTGGAGAGAAATCATCTGAGAGTCCCCTCCAAAACAAACAGAGAATGTTATTCTCCCTTTTTCAGTCTTACTAGGAAAAGGGAGACAGCAATCCTGGAGACTTGAGATCCTGACTCTCTCATGGATTGCAGTTATTGTCCAGCCTCAGCTGCTCCCACTGGACCCAGGTTTGTAGCTCCCTGGGGAGGCAGGGTTTGGCACACAGCCCTGGAGTGGAGCTGCACCAGGCGGTCTCCTTTGGCCTCTGCACTTCCACTACTTTGTCTGTAAAATAAGACTAATAGTGCCTAATTGGGGCACTATTAGTGTTGTGGAAGTATTAAAGGTGGTGGGAGGATTAAATGAAAATATCCAGGTAAAGTACAAAGCCAGGTGGTAAGCAGAGAAAAATAGTAGATGTTGCTGTGGTGATGGCGATGGTGGTGGTGGTGCTTCTCATGACTGTTGTTTTATTACTACTTGCCAGGTAATACCCTAGGCACTTTACATGCATGACCTCATTTCATCCTATGAAATCTGAATTATCCCCATCCTACTGCCTTGGGCATGCCACAGCTGTACCCTGCAGAGTGAGACATGCTCACTCACACGACACCACAACATCACCATCCCCAGGCACTCTGACACTGTATCAGTGTCTCCTAGTGTCCTCACCATGTCCTCACCCCAACTTCAGAGGCAAGCTGGGCAACAAGGCTACAAGGGCTGGATCCAGCCAAACTTTCCAGATTAGAAGAAAACCTGTTCTTAGAGGGTGTGTTAGTCACAGCAATCCAGAAACACAGAACCAATAGAATATGTGGAGATGTGTTATAAAGAATTGACTCACACAGTTATGGTGGCTGAGAAGTCCCACTATCTTCCATCTGCAAGGTAGAGACCTGAGAAAGACAGTGGTGTTATTCAGGCCAAGTCTGAAGGCAGGAGAACCAATGGAGTTTATGGTGTATATGCCAGTCTGAGGGCAGAAGACGATGAAAAAGATGATCCAATTCAGGCAATGAGGCTAAAAAAAGAGGCAAGTACCTCCTTCCTTCACCTTTAATTCCTCAGGCCCTCAACAGATTGGATGAAGCCCACATTAGAGAGGGCAATTTACTTTACAGAATCCAATCCAAATGCTGATCTCATATGAAACACCCTCACTGACACACAAGAAATAATGTTTAATGCTTAATCTGGGCACCCCTTGGCCTAGTCAGTTGATAACCATCTCAGTATTGTTATGAAAGCCAATTGACATAATACCACTCATTCTCAAAGTTCAGCTGCATGGTAGACTCACATGGAAATCAAACAAAAAACCCATGCCTTGAGATTTGGGCTGAATTGATCTAAGGTAGGGCCTGGGGATGAACATGTTTAGATTCTTCCCTCCTTCCAAGTGACTTTAATGCATAGACAAGTTTGAGAACCACTCCCTAGATAACATGCAAGCATGTGCTTTCCAGCCCAGTGTCCCGCACAGCGTGGACAGAGTCAGAATGCGACTACTATGGAGCTGGGGAGGTGTGGTCAGCCATCCCAGAGGTGGTGCATATCTCTATCATAGGCACTCACTTGTTCTCTCTATTTATTGTCACTTTTTACAAACACAATTTATTTTTACACTTTTGCTGAACAAATAGAAGTCCCAGTCGGATCACATTTTGTGTGGAAATGCACATGTCCAGCTTCCTGTGCCACTGAGCTGCCTACTCCATCCCATTCCCAGAGCCTCCCCAGCTCCTACCTGGGAAGGACTGTAGTACAGTGGGAGGCAGAGCTCTTCCAAACAAGGGAAATCCAGTACCTGCTCTGTGTCATAGATTTTCAGTTGAGATCCGAATCTCCCCCCTGCTCCTCATCCTCTGACAGCTCATGTGCAACCTCATTTTTTTTATTTATTATTATTATTTTTTTAGATGTAGTTTTCACTCTGGTTGCCCAGGCTGGAGTGCAATGGAGTGATCTTGGCTCATTGCAACCTCCCCCTCCTAGGTTCAAGCGATTCTCCTGCCTCAGCCTCCCAAGTAGCTGGGATTACAGGTGTGTGCCACCACACTTGGCTACTTTTTGTATTTTTAGTAGAGATGGGGCTTCACCATGTTGGTCAGGCTGGTCTTGAACTCCTGACCTCAGGTTATCCACCTGCCTCAGCCTCCCAAAGTGCTAGGATTACAGGTGTGAGCCACCGCACCCAGCCCACCTCCTTTCTTCTACTCAGATTGTGCTGCCTAGTCCATGGTCATAAATGTGACCCAACAGTGGGGGCTACATCTCAGCCAAAATATCAATGAACTGAGCAGCAGTTGAACTTGTTCTCAACCAGAGTGGAGGCAGCTTCTTAGGAGCCAAGGAAGCAGGGCTCTATTATACTCAGGTAGCAGAAAGGTGAGGTACAGGGAAGGCCACCTTCATGCCCCAAACTATCCACTCTAACTGCACCCCCGGACATATTTGGAGCTATAACTGCTCAACCGTAAAGTACTACAGTGCAAAAAGCAGGGTTTTGAATTCAGGAGAATCTGGGTCTGTTTAGCAGTATAGTATTTGGAAAGTCATCTTGCTCCTCTGAGCCCCAGTTGCCTCAGCTTTCATATGAAGTTATCATTTCTGCCACCTGGGAATACTGTGACCATGTGCAATGATATATGTAATATCCCAGGTGTGTAGCAGGTGCTCAGGAAATGCCACTGTCCTTCCCTTGCCCATGCTTAGCTATAATAGCAACTATCAACAACCCCTCAATCTCTGCCTCTGGCCTGAAGCCTAAGGAAGGAAAGGTGCTTTCGAGAAATTCTAAGCCAAGCTAGATCTGCTTTATAGATTAAAATCACCACCCGTGTCTTAGAACTTGATATTACTTCAAGGAGGCTGAACAGAAGATGAGGACGATAGGGAAAGAGATGGTGAAGGATGTTAGGCACTTTTTCCCCTAGAGTTGGCAGGATTGTATCTGATTTTCCACCCACTGCCTGACCAACTCCACTTCTTCATTTGAATGCACTGCTCTGATTCAGGAAAACAGTAGTCTCTGTTATTCATCTATCCATTCCTATGTGTTTATTTGAGTGAGCATCGACTGACCATTTATAATGTTCTAAGGTGGGGGTTGGCAAACTATTCTTCTAAAATAGGGCCAGATAGCAAATATTTTAAGGTTTTTTTGTTTTTGTTTTTTAATTTTTTTGAGACGGAGTCTCGCTCTGTCACCAAGCTGGAGTGCAGTGGCTCAATCTCGGCTTACTGCAACCTCCGCCTCCCAGGTTCAAGTGATTCTCCTGCCTCAGTCTCCCAAGTAGCTGGGACTACAGGTGTGTGCCACCATGCCTGGCTAATTTTTGTATTTTTAGTAGAGATGGGGTTTCACCATGTTGGCCATGATGGTCTTGATCTCTTGACCTCATGATCCACCCACCTCAGCCTCCCAAAGTGCTGGGATTACAGGTGTGAGATACTGCACCCGGCCAATATTTTAGGTTTTGTAGGTCGCGGGATCTCTGTTGTAAGTGCTCAACATTGCTGTTTGAGCATGAAAGCAGCCACAAACAATAAGGGTGTGTCCATGTTCCAATGAGGCTTCATTTATAAAAACTGATGAAGGGCCAGATGTGGCCCATAGTTCAACCCTGCACTAGGACATATGCTCAGTGCTTGGAAAACAGAGATGACCAGTTTCCCTTGGAGAAGTTCACAGAGAATGAAATAGCAACTGCAGTACCCCCCGACCTTTAATCCAGAGGTTTCTATAACAAGATGAAGGGTCACCCAGAGAGGAGCGGTAGATGCTTTCTGGGAGGCCCAGAGAAGGATCAACATGGGAGATGACTTTGATTGGTCTTGAGAGGTCAGCAGGAGTTCACCAAGTCAATGGAAAAGAGTCTTAAGGTGATAGGAACAGTATATGCAAAGCAACCGGGCTGGAACGGATGCTGCAACTCAGAAGCCTGGGGTCACCCTTGGAGCACCATGTTCCTTCTCTACCTACCTTAGGGCAAATCTTCTGATTGTTTGACTTAACCTACTTCTTTGTGAGTGGGCTCCACCTGTGTAGTGTAAGCTCTGTGAGGGCAAGAATGGCCCATAACATGGAGTGAAATGACCCCCTTTATGTTTTCCTACCACCCCATGCCTACTAGCACCATGGAATCCACTACCAGTTTGGAGTAATTGTCTGTTCATGTGTCTACCTCTCCCTCTATGGTGAGCTGCTCTGGGACAAGACCTAGGTCATCCTCTGCTCCAAGATCAGTGGTTGAGGCTCAGTAGTTACATGTTGTTGGTGGCATCAACGGAAGTCGCTCTGTGTAGTGCAAATGTGGCGGTCAGGGACTAAAGCAGAGGTGTAGGAGATCGGTCAGGGTGTGGGAAAAAGTGTAGAAAGAGGCAAACCTTGGAAGGCTGGAAGGTTTTACAAAAGCTTTGGGAAAAGATTTGGCTGAAGGCAGCCAGAGTCTCTTATCCAATGCCTGAAAGCTTAGGTTAGATAACAAGCGGATGTAAAGAAACTGATCTAGGTAAGTTGGTTTACTTAGGCCTTGGAACCTGCCCTTTAATCATCCGAGCGCAGGATTACTGTCTCGGAAGGGGGCAGGGGGGCGGTGGATGGAGGTGACCATGTGAATTGCCCACAAGTGTGTTGACTCAAGGTCTTTGTCATTAAATCTATACTGAATAAATGCCTGCAGCACTGGCTTGTCAGGGCCAAAGCTGCTAACTCTTTACAGCACTCTCCTCGGTGTCTGTGAGTGGCCCAGTCCCCTAGCCTGCTCTTTCCCTGAATATCTGTGTCTGAGTGCATTTGTTCATCCCTCATTAGGCTAGGGTCTGTGGGTCGGACTCAGCAGAGGGAATGTCAGGAAACGAGGCTCGAGAGGGGTCGAGAGCCAGGACATAGATGGCCCTGTGTGTCATCGGAAGGTGTTGGAAGGTTGTTCCAGATGTGCTGAGCATGGGTTAGACTAAACAAAACTCAGTCCCTGTGCTCACAGATTGGGGAGACAGTTCTATAAACTGACAATATTAACACATTGTGAAGACATCAATAGCAACAGGGTAGGGGCTCCTACATCATGAGGAAGGGGTGCCCTGGCTATCTGATAAAGGGTAGGTAAGCATGGTGATGGACTTCAACACCTGTCTTCCCCCTAAACTAGGGGGCAACCACACCCCTCAGGGAGGGGGCATTTACAAACCTGTAACCCAAGGCAAGTTAAGTCACTGTGTGGTCCCTCTTTCTTCATCCAAAATACAGAAGGAACCAGAACACCACTGTCCAACCTCAGGTTCCCTGGGAAGCAAGCCTGGGGAGAGATGTGGGTTGAGAAGGGGTATGAGGGAGTGGACCCCATCAGCATTTGTAGGGAGGGAGGAAGTCAGGTTGGGTAGGAGGAGGAGCTGGGCTGCAAAGCTGACTTCTCGGGGAGCTCTGGGTATGAATGGTCCTGCAGGGTTGGGCTGAATTGGGGTCAGAGGCCCTGGCTCTGTGCCCCTACTCAGACCAGTCATTGGATTCAGACAGCCTGGGGACAGAAGCATGACCTGAGGGGAGGCAGCTGCCTTCAACTACCAGCAATTCCTGGTCGGGAGGATTCAGCTATGAGTTTATGGTTGACAACTCTCTCAGCAACTGAGGGCCAAGAGTCTTCCGGAAGGGGCCCTGGGCAGCCCACCACACCCACTGCAAACCTGCTGGGTGGAGCACAAATGTGGACCTCCCCAAAGACCCAGCCACTGTGAATTGAGGAGATCTTGTCATAATTCTTATCTGATAACAAGTTAGGTGACTGTATGGGAGTGGGGCCATTTCTCAAACACTGGAATGACTTTCTATAGTTTCCCCTTGAAAAAAAAAAATTGAGAATCCCTCTCCCAATCCCTGCAAAGAAAAAAAAAAAAAGACAGGGAAACTTGAAACTGTCACTCTTAGGTAATGAGTCTCCTTCAGGTCCTCACACCATCACAGCAACAAATTCAGCCTCCCTTTGAACACATGAGAAAACTGAAGCCCAAAAAAGAAAATGGCAGTTGTGGATCAGAATCTACATTTTCTGGAACCAGGAGTTGTTGCTCATGCCTGTAATCCCAGCACTTGGGGAGGCTGAGGCGGGAGGATTGCTTGAGTCCAGAAGCTTGAGACCAGCCTGGGCAACATAGTGAGACCCTGTCTCTACAAATAACCAAAAATTAGCTGGGTGTGGTGGTGTGCACCTGTAGTCCAAGCTACCCAGGAGGCTAAAGCAGGAGAATTGCCTGAGCCCAGGAAGTCAAGGCTGCAGTGAGCGGTGATTGTGCCACAGCGCTCAGCTTGAGTAACAGAGTGAGACCCCCTGACTCAAAATAATAATAATAATAATAATAATAATCTACATTTTATTTTCCAACAGACAAGTGTCTTTCTATGTCATTCTGCTGGCTTTCCTTACCACCAAGATTCTCTCAAAGCTCATATCCAATTGTGGAAACAAATTTCTTAATCCTGATTTTTTAAGGTCCTTGTGATGTGATCCAGGGATTAAGCTCTCTGGCTTTGGAATCAGGCAGATGTTAATGTGGATCCTGGCTCTGTCATCCACTAGCTGCAGGACTCTGGGGGAGCCCCTCGCCTTCTGACCTTGTTGTCCTATCAGTATACTGGGCATGATAATACCTACCTCATAGATGATTGCAAGAATGTAATAAAATACAGTGTGGATAAAGTGCTTAGCGTGGGACTCAGCACACTAAAAACACACAAAAAAGGCAGTACCATTATGATTGTGTGATTGATGCTGGGTTAGGCACCAAGAGGCTTGGAGGGAGGATATGAAGATGATCTCTCTCTTTATGAGATTTATGATAAAGAGCTGAGATTTATAGTTACGGATGAATGCTTAAAGGACAAGTAGCAGGGAAGGTATAATTAAGTGATGATATATATGACAGTGACTAAAATATATTTTAAAAGAAAGGAGAAGGAGGGTATATTTTAAAATATATTTTAAAAGAAAGGAGAAGGGGCTGAATTCCAACTATATTAGTGGGCATTTGACATCTTTTTACTTTCTTATTAATAATTTAGCTTTAAGGTCTGATATCAGGTGCTCCCTTATCTAATCATCAAAGCAGTTCAGCTAGGCAGGGGAAAAGCATTTCCATCTTACACAACAAGGCACATGACTCAGAGGAACCAAGGGACTCACCCAAAACCACACAGTCAGACACTTTCAGGGTTTTTTTTAATGACGAAAGAGCATTTGTGGGGGTCTTCTAGTTCTTGTGACACATTTTTTCCCATTAAGATGAAATTCATATAATATAAAATTAACCAGCTGGGCACGGTGGCTCACACCTATGATCCCAGCACTTTGGGAGGCCGAGGTGGGTCGATTACCTGAGGTAGGGAGTTTGAGACCAGCCTGGCCAACATAGTGGAACCCTGTCTCTACTAAAAATACAAAAAAATTAGCCGAGCGTGGTGGCACGTGCCTGTATTTCCAACTACTGGGAAGGCTGAGGCAGGAGAATTGCTTGAATCCAGGAGGCGGAGGTTGCAGTGAGCCAAGATCGCGCCACTGCACCCCAGCCTGGGTGACAGAGCGAGACTCCATCTCAAAAAAAAAAAAAAAAAAAGAAAAGAAAAAGAAAAAGAAACATAGAAAAGGAAAAAAAATAACCATTTGAAAGTATAGTACAATTGATTAATATACAATTAACCATTTGAAAGTATACAGTTGGTTAATATAAAATTAACCATTTGAAAATGGTATTTAGTACACTCACAATGTTGTACAACCACCACCTCTATCTAGTTCCAAACACCTTCACCACTCCCAAAGTAAAACCTCATACCCACTAAGCAGCTACTCCCTCTTCCCTCCTCCTGTAGCCCCTGACAACCAGCAATCTGTGTTCTGCCTCTGTGGATTGTGAATTATGCTGTCATGAGCATTGGTGTGCATGGGTCTGTTTGAGTACCTGTTTTTGGTTCTTTCGAGTATATATTTGGAGTGGAATTGCTGGGTCATATGATAATCCTATGTTTAAATTTTTGAGGAACTGCCAGTTTTCCACACTGGCTGCACCCTTTTACATTTCCACCAGCAGCATATGAGAGTTCCAATTTCTCCACATTCATGCCAACACTTGCTATTGTGTGTGTGAGAGTGTGTGTGTGTGAGTGTGTGTGTGAGAGTGAGTGTGTGAGTGTGAGTGTGTGTGAATGTGTGTGAGTGTGTGAGTGTGAATGTTTGTGAGTGTGAATGTGTGTGTGAGTGTGTGAGTGAATGTGTGTGTGTGTGTGAATGTGTGAGTGTGTGTGAGTGTGTGTGAGTGTATGTGTGTGTGTATGAGCGTGTGTGTGAGTGTGTATGAGCGTGTGTGTGAGTGTGTATGAGTGTGTGTGTGAGAGTGTGTGTGAGAGTGTGTGTAAGAGTGTGTGTTTGTTCATACTATTGGAAGGGAAGTGGGATGTCATTGTGGTTTTAACTTGCATTTGCCTAATGCCTAATGATGTTGAGCATCTTTCATGTTCTTATTGGCCATTTGCACACCCGCTTTGGAGAAATGTCAATTCAAGACCTTTGCCCATTTTTAAAAAATGATTGTTTGTCCTTTTTGTTGTTGGATTGTAAGGGTTCTTTACATATTTGGGGTACTAGATACCTACCAGAAAGATGATTTGCAAATATTACCCCACCTTCTGGGGGTTGTCTTTTTACTTTCTTGATAGTGTTTTTTGATGCCCAAAAGTTTTTCATCTTGAAGTCCACTATGTCTATGTCTCCTTAGTTGCTCATGTGCCTTTGGTGTCCTCAGGGCTGATATTTGAACCCTGGCCCTCTGGCAGCAGATCGAGGTCATTCCTGGTATAACCCAGTAGTCACTGACAGGGCCACGAGGGTAGCTTGTGCCTGATGAACACTGAGCAGTGGGTCATGAGGTCTGGGGGTTTCGGGGGCAGAGACTGGGTGAACAGACTGTAACAGGTGAGGGATTGGGGCTCCCACAGCTGTTTCTTCCCTCTCAGCTGGAGGATGGGAAGTGGGGTGGTCCCCATTCTAGATGCTTCTACGGTGCTGCACAGGAGGGGCTTCGAAAGGTACTTCTCTTAAAAGAGGGCAAATCTCCAAACGGAACCTTTGAGGCAGGGAACTAGGGGCAATCATGTGGGATGCAAGTGACAGCAAGATAGAGGAGGGAAGGGACAAGGTGGGGAAGAAAGAGAGGAATGTCTTGGGCTGAGGAAGGGACTAGAACAGTTGTTTGAAAAATAACTGCTTTTCCCAACCCTCAAGCACAGACTCAAAGGCCTATCTGGGAGAAATAATGGAGCACGGGCAGCTTGGGGCTCCAGCCTGTGACCCCCAGGGCGCCCTGGTGACATGTGGAGTGAGGGCTTGCCTTGAGCGTCTGCAGGCCCAGATATAGGGATAAAGAGCATGTCTGGATCACCTACCAGGTGCCAGGTGTCTCCACATACATCAACTCATTTAACCTGTCCAGCTTATTCCCTGTGGAATAAGTATTTGTCTCCTGTATTTCACAGGTGGGTAAACTGAGACTCTGAGAGCTGAAATAACTTGCCAAAGGCCCTATTATAAATAAGGGACAGATTCAGACCAAGATGTGGACTCCTCTGACCCATAGCCTTGGATTCTTTCTGCTACAACAGAGCCGCAGACAAATCAACAGTGACCCTCAGTGAATCCTAGAGGTTACTTAAAAGCAGGGGCAACCTCCAAGTACAATTGGCTTAGAAAGTGTTGTTACTCAGGCCAGGCATGGTGACTCGAGCCTGAAATCCCAGCACTTTTGGAGGCCCAGGCAGGCAGATTACCTGAGGTCAGGAGTTTGAGACCAGCCTAGCCAACATGTTGAAACCCCATCTCTACTAAAAACACAAAAAATTAGCCAGGTGTGGTGGTGCACGCCTGGTATCCCAGCTACTCAGGAGGCTGAGGCAGGAAAATTGCTTGAACCTGGGAGGTGAAGGTTGCAGTGAGCCAAGATTGTGCCACTGCACTCCAACCCAGGCGACAGAGCATGACTCCATCTCAAAAAGAAAAAAAAAGAAAGCCTTATTACTAAAAATGTGATCTGGGGACCGGCTGCCTTGTGTGCCCTGGGTGCTGGTTAGAAATGCAGAATCAGGTCCATGCTAGGCCAACTGAATAAGCAACTGCATTTAAGAAGATCCCTGGGTGATATGTGTGCACACACATTTTAGGAAGCATGCATCTATGGGGTGTCATTTTAGACTTTTAAGAACTTTTGTTTTTAGAAATAAAGATAATAATATCAGTAATCATCATAATTGAGCTTAGCATCCTGATCCATCCACAGACTACTCCAGACTTTCAAAAATATCATCTGAAGAGAAGAGCTTATAAAGTGCTTTACTTATCAGCCAATGGCTGATCTCAGTACCTCTGGCAAGACAAAATGTTCTGCTCTCCCAACGAGATCAATATTACACTTCTGGTACTGTATTTATTTAGTTATCATTTCTGACATGTATTACATAAAATGCCCCTCTTCTTTCTGCTATCACTGGTTTATTTGAATTTCTCTTACATTGACCCTAAACCACATAGAAGCTTATGCAACAACCCAAATGGCATCTCCTCCAAAGTCCTCTCTGCCCCCTGCAGTGGCCTTGGCTCCCTGCCCTCATCCCACAGGCATGCCAGCTGTGTGCAGCCTCTGATTCTCTAGGCAACTTTGGGATCCAGCACTGGCTTAATCATTGAGGCCTTCTATTCTTTGAGGGTTTTCTGGACTTGATGAAACTCCTTTTCAGACTCTTGTTCTCAGCTTTGCAGGTCTTAGAGACTCATAGACAGAAGAGGTGCCTGGCTCAGAATCTAAGCAGGAAATACTGAACAGCATCTTCCCCCTTATCTAGATGTGGAATAGGGTGGGCCAGCTGGTAGGTCAGGACAAACCATGGGATCAGCTCTGCCTTTTATTAGGTGACATTGGGTAAATTACTCATTCTCTCTGAGCCTTTCTGGCCTCATCTATAAAATGAGGATATGATGAAAACTTCTGAGGGTTAAATTAGGTAATGCAAGGAAAATACTGGACACTATGCCTGTTAAGGACAGAATGTTCATGCCCTGCCCCCAAATTCTTATGTTGAAATCCTAACCTCCGAAGTAAACGTATTAAATGGTGGGACCTTTGGGAGGTGATTAGGTCATGAGGGTGGAGCCTTCATTAATGACATTAGTGCATTTATAAGAAGAGATCCCAGAGAGCTTTCCTGCACTTTCCATCTCATAAGGGGCAAAGAAGACATATGAACCAGGACGTAGTCCCTCATCAGACACCAAATCTGCCAGCATCTTCATCTTGGACTTCACAGCCTCTAGAACTGTGAGAAATAAATGTTGTTTAAGCCACTCCATCTATGATGTTTCTGTTATAGCACCCAACCTAAGCCAATGTCTGTCACATACAGATATTAAATAAGAGGAGCATGTATTTTCATTAGAGAGTAAATCATTGAGGGATCGTGTCAACAAATACCATGAATCTCTCAACTTTTAAAAACAAAACAATTTAAAAAAGTTAATGTGCTTCCTGCATAAAATTCAACAAAGGACAACTGAAAAAATAGATAAATGACTCCTTTAAACACTTGATGCAATTTCTAACATGTGACATATGCAGTGTTGGCAAATAGCAGTGCAATAACCAAATTCACCCATGCCATAGATGTCTATTTGAATGATCCACAAACTGAGAATGAATTTTACATTGTTAAAGATTTGTTTATGTATGAATATATATATATATATATATATATATATATGCAACAGAGTCCATATGTGGGCAACAAAGGCTAAATTACTATCTTTCCTTTGCGGAAAATTATTGCTGACTCCAAATTAGAGAATAAACATAAGAGGGGCCCATCCATATCACAGGCACACATGTTGGGAGCCTTTATGGATAACATTGTTTAGTCTTCACACTAACCCCATAAGATACCCATTATCATCCCATTTTACAGCAGATGAGAAACACTGAGCCTTAGGAAGTATAAATAAATTGACCAGGGTCACAAAACTAAGGACCTGCTGAGCCTGGATTGAGTACCAGTGCTGTAAACAAATTACCTTATTGTAGGTCTTCTGAATTGATTCTACATAGAGTCAAAACCTAGAAAGGAATATCCACAAATGCCAGGGGGCCATTCTACACACGGAAGGAGATCCAAGCCTGTGGCCTTGTCAGGGAGGCTGAGGTCAGGGAGGTCCAGAGTGAAAATGGTCTGTCTGGATCAAGGCAGGAGCTAAGAGCAGGGAGAGAACTGGGGTCTGCTGCCAGTGTGGGCTGCCCTGATGCTGTCTGGGCCACGTGTTGGGATGCTGGAAGATAAATAGGGTCTGGGGAGTAGGCTTTGTAGCTTACTTCCTCAACCCCATTGATCTCAACTCAATTTATCAGTGGTGGGGCCCCACGCACAGGCTAGGTGTGGTCCCAAGTGCTAAGAGAATGCAAAGATGAGGAAGATCTACTCCCTGCCCTTCAAGGTCAAGCTAGTGGGTAGAGAACAGGCTGCAGAGATCAGGCCCATGCATCACACGCTACAGCTCAAATGTGATAGAAGAAGCATAGGCGAGTCCACTGGGGTCTCCTTTTTCTCTTTTCTCTCTCCCTCAATCCCTTCTTTCCTTCCTTCCTCCTTTTCTCCCTGTCTCCCTCCCTTGCTTCCTTCTTTCCTTCCTTCCTTCCTTCATCTCTCTGATATTTTCTGAGCATGATCAAAAGCCAGGTGCTGTGCTTGGTATAAAAGGAAACATAAAGAAGCAGCAGGCACATTCTTCATCCTCACAAGCTGGTGAGATGATGAGGAGAAGCATGGAGCAGAAGTCCACAACAGCACGGCAGAGGCATGTGCAGGCATCAGGGAAGCTGGAGGGGCCGGCAGATGGGGAGGCCCTCCAACAGAGCTTGCCAGGCACAGTCAAGAAGACTTTACCAACAGGGTTCCATCTGATCTGGATCTTAAAGTGGCACAGTCAGAGCAAGGACTCAAAAAATGCAAATATACTGAGGCAACAGCCAACTCTGTGCAGGGCCATTGCAAACAGTTCTGCAGGGTGCTCACCACACAAAGGGGACAATGAGTAAGGGCAAAACCCAGCCCACCCTCTTGTGATCAAATTGTGTGCCGTGGTGGGTGCAGCGCTACACCTGCCCAAAGCAAGTGGGACTTTTTTTCTCCAAAAGTAGCCACCGCATCCCAAGTTGAGCACTGCCCAGCAGATGCACCTTTTCCTAAATGCCTGAAGAATTTATATAAGCCAGCAATGCTCAGACTCTCTGACTGAGGATTTAGAGGGAGCCAAGCCTAAAGGGTCTGGAGAAATATGGCATCTTACCTTTAAAGCACACCAATAAAAACAAAGCAAACATTGCTCCCTCTGTTTTACAGATGAGAAGGCTGAGGCTCCAGGAGGCAAACCGACCTGTTCAAGGCCCCACGGTTTTTTACTGGCACCACTCAGAGAACCCTTACTTGTGGCAGTCCTCCCTCCCAGCCCTGCAGCCTCTGAGGGGGTTCCTAGAAATGCAGGAAACAGGACAGGGAGGGCTGACTCCAGGGCTCCGTCCTCAGCGTCACAAACAATGACTGGGCCACAAGATGGTGTTATGTCTTTATGACTCCTTGGAAACTCAAATTCCTTGAGGTCGGAAGACTTCCAAGTTCTTTATAAACAGCAATCATCGTATTCATGACTGTATTCAACACAAGCCTGGTGAAAATAACAATAGCCGCAAGAGCAGCAATACATTGTGGTAATTTTCTAGTCAACTTCCATTTTCTAATGTAGTGCTACATGTGAAGGTCTTTTGTATCCTTGTAAGTGAAGAGTTAGAAAAAGAGAGTATAAGGGATGGGGGTAATGTTTATTAGAGAGAGGAGGGAAAGGGAAAAAAGAAAGGGTCACTTACATTAAGAATTCCCAGAGTGTCTGGGCGCAGTGACTCACATCTGTAATCCCAGCACTTTGGGAGGCCGAGGTGGATCACTTGAGGTCAGAATTGCTAGAGTAGAGCAGCGTAGGGTGCTGGGAGTGTCGCATAATGTGATTGAGGTGACATTTCTTTATGTAGATACAGACACGTGTAAAAATGCATTGAGCTCTCCACTGAAGATTTGTGCATGCTGTATCAGTCATGCAAAGGAGAAACGTCCCTGCCATGTACCTTTCTACCACAGGCCATTTCATGCATTGTCTGGTCCCATCGTCATGCACTCCTGTGTGGAATGATTGATAGCTTCATAGAGGAGGGGACTCAGTTCTGCCACTTGAAACACACAAGCTCAGACAGTCTGCTGGAAAAGTCCACTTCTTTACCTGAAAGTGATTCAAGTTAAGTTCGATTCCACGGAATCATCTGTCCACCATTGGTCACAATGGAGGGGGCACATCAGCCTCTGTCACCTTCCTCCCCCTCCCTGCCACACTTGCTCATCATGCTAATTGATGTGGATGCCTTTGTCTGCTCATGAATGGGATGACAGGCTGGCTGTTGGAACAAAAGGGTGCACTCCATCCAAAGAGTCTTCATGTCTCACTTCTCCCTGTGTCAGCTGCTTGAACACATCATGGAAGGACGGGCATGGCCCCTTCTTCCTGCTTAGTGTAAAATACTCCATTGCACACCTTTGTTAAGCTGTGATAAAACTGTTTAAAAACCCTAGCTGGAAGGCCGAGGCAGGCCTACTGTTTCCATGCTACTTAAAATGAGATCATTCACTGTTAAACCTGGAAAACCACTGTGTGTGTTATGTGTGTGTGTATGTGTGTGTGTGTGAGAGAGAGAAAATGAGATCATTCACTCTTAAACCTGGAAAACCACTGTGTGTGTTGTGTGTGTGTCGTGTGTGTGTGTGTGAGAGAGAGAGAGAGAGAGAAAGGAGACAGAGAGAGAGAGAAAGGAGAGAGAGAGGTTAATGCAGAAAGTAAACACCCCAAATCCCTTTTTTTTGGGTGGGGGAGGGACGGAGTTTTGCTCTTGTTGCCCAGGCTAGAGTGCAATGGCATGATCTCGGCTCACTGCAACCTCCACCTCCCGGGTTCAAGCAATTCTCCTGCCTCAGCCTACTGAGTAGCTGGGATTACAGGCATATGCCACCATGCTCAGCTAATTTTGTATTTTTAGTAGAGACAGGGTTTCTCCATGTTGGTCAGGCTGGTCTCAAACTCCCAACCTCAGGTAATCCGCCCGCCTTGGCCTCCCAAAATGTTGGGATTACAGGGGTGAGCCACTGAGCCCGGCCCCAAATCCCTTTTATCTTAGAGACTGCCTGGTTGTTTTTTCTGCTGAGCTGCTGTTAGTCTGGTCAAAGGACATGGACAAATGTGTATTCATTTAAAATGCTCCTCAAGTGGCTAATTTGTGCAGGGGTTTGGAAGAACTGGTGCAATAAGTGCAGAAATTAGGGCAGGGCTGCGTGTCATTCATCAGCCTCTGCCTGTGCCCACTTCAGCCTCATTGTGGTTGGTAATACCATGTTTGTTGAACTGAGCAAGGAAAAGCTAAAAAACAATCCATCTCAACTGTGTTCTCCTAGAGATCAATCCAGGCATGCTCACATCTAATCGAGTCAAATCCCAGCCACCAAGTAATTACTGAGCTGCTATTATGGACCAGAACATATTGTCTTCAGTTGTTTCCTACTTCATTCAACAGGCATTAGCTATTAAGTTTCTGTATCTATTGGAAACTATGTTGGCTATGGGGCAGTCAATCACAAAGGGGTAAAACCAGAAGCCTCACCTCAAATAACCCTGGAAAAGGATGGACACACAACCTGATAAATATAAGGGTGTGCTGACTCTCCTGGCATGTGCAAAGTGCAGAGAAGCATTTTGGCTGGGGACATTTGGAAGGCAGACAGATACGTTACAACAAAGTAATCTCACTGCAAGTTCAGAAGTTCAGAAGAGGAAAGGGAAGAAAACAGGTATTGGCTAAACTCCTCTGTGTTCCTGGAACTGAGTTAGGGGTTATCCACACAATGCCTGTCGCTCTTCGAAAGACCCTTGTAAAGAAAGGGATTTTCCTCCTTCTGCAGATAAGGAGATGGAGGCTCAGAGAGGTGAAAATGACTGTTCAGGATCATGGAATTAGAATGTAGCAGGTTCAGGAGTTGGATTGTAATTTTTCTGACACAGGCAGAGGCGGCAGAGGGTGAACAGGGTGGTGGGGTTGGGGAGGCTGGCTGGGTAGTATATTCTACAGAGAGTTTGCACTTTGTCCTTCAGGCAAGATTGCAACTTGGCAGCACAGGGGCCAAATGTGGATCCTCATGAGCCTTAAAAAGCAATGAGGAGAAGTATAGAAGGTAAATTCTAGAACAAATGCCTGGTCAGTAATCACAGTTCCACCTTCCACCAGTCGTGTGATGTGGGGCAAGTTACTGAACTTCTCTGTCCTCATGTATCTCCTCCATAAAATAGGGATATTCACGACCAAATCTGTCTCCCAGAACTGTCACGAATGTTGCGTAGGTCATACGTGTCGCCCCACATTGAGAAATGCCTGGAATATAAGAAGTGCCTAAAAATTGCTAACCATTCTGATGGATATACAGCACGGTCTCTGGGAACTAAGAAGTGCTTAATAAATGAGTATTATTCTTATAATACATTTTATCAAAAATTACCAAATATCTTGAATAATTAGTTAACCTCTTTCACAATAAGGCAAAGCAGGGGTGTATTTATTATCCACTGATCCCATCTTCAAGCAGGGACATTGGGTTATAAACTGAGTACATGGCCGGGTGAGGTGGCTTATGCTTATAATCCCAGCATTTAGGGAGACCAAGGCAGGAGGATAGCTTGAGACCACGAGCTTAAGATCAGCCTGGACAACACAGGGAGACCCCATCTCTATAAAAAAATTAAAAAATAGCAGTGTGCTGGCACACACCTGTGGTCCCAGTTATTGAGGAAGATAAAGCTGGAGGATTGTTTCAGGGGGGTTGAGGCTGCAGTGAGCTGTGATTGTGTCACTGCACACCAGCCTGGGCAACAGAATGAGGCCATGTCCCAATAAATAAATAAATAAATGTATAAAACCTTTTTTGACAACTCGGATGTTAGACAACAAAGAAAATTCATTTTCTTGACTCACTGTGAGCTTGTACTTCCAGATGTGCAGCAGGGATGTGAGGAAGTGAATGGCTACTTGCAAATGGGCTCATGTGGTTTGTCCTGTGGGCTCCTTCAGTGGTGGGCTTGGAGACAGTCAAAAGTTTCTTACTCTGAAATGCTGCTTGAAAAGTATCTCAGGTCCCTGGAACAGCTAGATTTTTCTTTTGGCTCTACCACGAGTTGTGTAATCTTGGACGTGTCCCTTTCCAATTCATGTTCTTATTGGATCTTTATACTATTTCATGTAATAAATGGAAAAGTGATAGAAATTAAGAGATGCATCTCAAATTACAGACAATTAGCCTAAGGATACGATTGGAATGAGGAGAATACACTAGACTGAAAACTCCTGGCCAGATCTGGATGTCGAGAGGATTCTGCACTCTACAGGGCAGGTGGAGTAGACCCCCTCTTCCCCCAGGAGTCCCCTCAGCTCCTCACAGCTTCTCCTGTCTCGGTACCCTGGCCACCCCAGCTGTTGCTCTTCCACCCCAATTCTGCATGGGCTCAGGGACCCACCCCCACCACTACCATGACAGTCTTCTCAAGGGGTCCATCTCTCTGTGGTTGCTGAAGTGGGAGATGCCCATCCCCCAGCCATGGCTGTGCACCAGTACCCTGGACAGGGCAGGAAAGGTAATGTCCATGGGGAGAACTGTGGGCTGATGGGAAGTAGAGTTGATGGGAAGTAGTGCAGACACTCTGCTGCCTCCCTCCTCCCACCCTCACAGTCTGTTCCGAGGTACAGTAGTCCCTAAGCTTCCTGGAAGACAGTCCAGGAGATAGAACAGTCAGTGCACTTGGCACCAAATGTGGCCAGCTTGGTAACACGACCTCTCATTTGTCCCCTTCCTTCCCTGCCTACCTCCTTCTCTCTCTCTGCCCAGCTTCTCTGGGATCATTCTCTCTGGTAAAGTAGCAGCATGTCAGGTTCTCATTAGCCTCAGCTTTCTGGGAAAGCCAGACTGAGACAGATTCTAAAAGAAAGTAATTTCTACTCTCATTATTATTAATTGGGATGGCTAAAGAGAGGGAGGAAGGGAAGAAAGGTGAAGGAGAGAGAAAAAGAGAGCCATTGTCTGTCGATGGATATTGAAGAGGTATGGTGAGTATCACAGGAGTGGAAACCAGTTCAATGCACGGAATTTGGAACCAACTGCCTGGGTTTGCATCCCTCTTAATAATTACAAACCTGTAATTGGGCAAGTTACTTAACCTTCAGTTTCTTCATCAGCAAAGTGTGAATAATAACCCTAAATGTCATAGGGTTTTTGTGCATTTAAAAAGTGCTAATATTTGTAAAACACCTAGAACACTGTCTGATACACTGTAAGTATTATCTACGACTTCATTAAATGTACAAATCAACAAACAACTCCCTTGAATTTATAGGCAGGACTCTGAGGAAGTCAGTGAGTTTCTCTGGGCCACAGTTTCTTCAGGAATAAAATGACAGATCTCAATTAGTAATGTTCAAGTATCTGCCAGTTCTGACCCTTGATATTCTAAGGATAACCCAGGCACTAACATGAATTCAGCCCCTTTGTGGCGCAGGAATAGTCTGAAGAGCTTATATATATGGTCTCAAGGTTAGAAATATTATGCTATAATTAATCCTCGCAAGAGCTCTGTGACATTGTGGTGCATTCTCCTGTAATTTACAGATGAGAAAAAGAAGGATCAGAGAGATGAAGTGGCTTGTCCATGGTGCAGAGTGAAATGAAGGGTTAGGATACAAACTTGGATCCGGTTGAGTCAAAAGCCCTTCTTTGCAGTACAGAGCCCACTGATTAAGTAAGACTGGAGATACCTAAGCTTTGGTGTTGAAGATGTACATAGCGAGGCTGGTTGCATTCTTGGCAATTTTTAGATTATGGAAGGGGTGCTCTTCTGCATATTTGATAAATCACAATAAAAAGGGTGACCACTACCAAATGGTCTGGGGCAGATGTGTGAAATGAGATGGATTCATATTTGTGCTGTGTTATGAGGGTCTGAATAAAGAAAACACACAGGCTGGGTGCAGTGGCTCATGGCTGTAAGATCAGCACTTTGGGAGGCTGAGACAGGAGGATCCCTTGAGGCCAGAAATTTGAGACCAACCAACGCATGGACAGCAAAGGGAGACCCCATCTCTACATCAAGTACAAAAATGAGCTGGGCATGATGGCAATGCCTGTGGTCCCAGCTACTCAGGAGGCTGAGGCAGGAAGATTGCCTGAGCCCAGCAGTTGGAGGCTGTAGTCATGACCGAACCACTGCATATCTGCCCACATGACAGAGCAAGACCCTGTCTCAAAAAAAAGAAAAAAAAAAAAGAATAAAAAACTCCAGAGGGAAAATACAATTTGGATTAGAATCCGCTTGTTTGTTTCCCTGCCTACCAGGCTGTGTGTTAAATCTGGCACATGGTGGGTACCCAGCCCAGGACTCCATGTGGCTGTTGCAGCTTCCCTAACAATTTTGGATAAATAAGTGAATTTTTTAATTAGTTTTTTTTGCAAGATGCTGTCTGTTTGTTACCATAAAACACTTCATATTTTATTAAAGAAACAATTGCATAAAATAAACAATCTATGGTTTCTTTTGTCACCTTCATAGAAGAACTGCCATGAGAGAATTTCAGAGCCTTCGACTTCGTCTGTCGGTTTGGAAGGGGAAGATGCTGAGAGGTCACGGGTGCGGGGACTGAGCAAGAGAGCTGTGCACCCATAATGTCATCTCTTTGCCTTGGGTCCCGTTTCTGTGCGCATCTTATCATGTTCCTTCAGTCCAAGCTAACGGCATTTGCTGTGAGTTTGTTTTGACACTGTCACACTGTCCCCAGGGTGGCATTGACAAGATTTCTTTTCACCTTGGTATCACAGTACCAGATACATTGCTCATGGGTATCAGAATCATTTCACCTTGACACCAAACCCTGGCATCTACAGATTTCAAGTAACAGGCTTCTGCTTCCAGGGAAAGCTCAGACAGTCCCTCATGTTGGGGCGAGCAGAACATGACAGCCCATCTATTTGGCTGAGATTGCCTTTTTATTTAAGGCCACAGTGGGCCTGCATTTACAGAGATATGCAAATATGTGAGTGGATAAATTTGTTATTCTATTTAAATCAGGTTCATTGAGCATCTTCTTAAGTCACTCATGTTAGGCACCGGGGAACCAGCTAATCAAAAAAAAAAAAAAAAACAAAAAGACAGTCTGTGTCCTCATGGAACATCCCTTTAAGAGGAGATGCAGAAATCAAACCAATACTTACACCAATAACCAACCCAGCTAGAGTAATGCTCTACCAGCCAGGCCCAGGAAAGAAAAGCACATCAGAGAGGAACAGTGTGGTCTGGGGAAGATTACGTTTGGGAAATATTCAAGACCATTGGGTCTGTGTCAGGGACTAGGTTGACAGTCTATTCTCAAGGAGGTCAAACCTACTGCTTGTAAAAACAGTGTTATGTACCAGGTGCAAATGGGCAGTACAGGAAGCAATTCAATGACAGGCCTGGAGAAGTCAGGGATAGTTTCCAGGAAAAATAGCATGGAAGCTGAGGCTTGAGGAGAAGTGGGTATTGCCAAATGGCCAAGAGAGCAAGAAGGAAAGGAAATGCATAAGGTATGGAGGCATGAGAGAACATGGAATTGATAGGGTGTAGTAGGAGGCTGGTGTTGCTGGAACATGAAATCTGATGGGAGGAGGAGAGAAGAAGAGAAAGATTTGAGGTGGAGAGGTGGCAAGGGCAGTCCATGGAGGTCTGTGAGCATCCTGCTGAGGAGTTGTCACCTTCAGTCCACAGATGAGAGGGGTCACAGAAGAAAATGTTAAACTGCAACACCTAGCTGTGGTCCCAGCTACTGGGGAGGCTAAGGTGGGAGGATCGTTTCAGCCTGGGAGGTTGAGGCCACAATGAGCTGTGATTGTGTCACAGCTCCTAGGTAGTCCGGAGGAGGAGGTGATGGTGCTGGTGCTGTACTCCTTCTGTCTCCCTTCCTTCGTTTTAAATTAGACCTTGTTGAATATATTATAAAATTACGAGTTTAGTTCCTTGTTTTAATAAGCGATTCTTGTGAACATCATAGGTCCTCCTTGGCTATTTGTCCAGAGTGTGAAGTCACTCTTCTGCACATGACCCTGTGGCCCAGGCCCACAGAGGTAACTGGAGAAGGAAGTCAGAGCCTGTAAACCAAGAAGGATCTCTTAGCATAATTGAAGGCAGTGGGTCTTGAACTGTGTTAGTTGGTGGCCCCTGATCCGTGATCTTAAACTGCAGCAGGTAAAGGGAGGTCAATGAGGTGAGGCCAGGGCTTTTTCTTCCTGCACTGAGGACACCTTCTTTTACACTAGGCTTGCTACACCCAGAAGACTTTGCTTACAAGTAAAAGAAACCAACCCTAGTTTAAAAAAGAGGCAAAAAGACATTTACAGAATTGAAAGAAAACTTCAGCAACTAGGTCTTAATAATAAAAATGGTAATGATAAATAATAATAACAATAATAATAAGTATATATTGAGCATCTCCTGTGTAGCAGTTGTTATTCTAAGAGTTTTACATGTATTAACTTACTCCTACAAAAATACTAGACAGAGGATACTATTATGATCCTGATTTTATAGATGAGAAAACTGAGACTCAGAGAAGTTAAGCAACAAACCCAAGGTCACACAGTGAAGAAGTATCAGAGATGTGATTTGAACACACAGAATCTGGTTTCTGAATCGATACTTCTTACTACTGTGCTAAAAACTGGAAGCAAGAAGGTAAAGGCTAGTGATCTAGGTAGACGGAAATAAAGCACAGGCTCTTCAAGTAAGTGGCATAGAGGATTTACCTGGCTGGGGACACCTGCCACCCTGCAACTGAGGAAGAGGAGTCTCTTGCCTCACAGGTTTCCCAAATGACTTGGAATGGGGGAGGGTCACTTCTCAAAACAAAAGCCAAACACAAGATTTCACATTAGATTTACTTTATTTATTTAATTTTTTGAGATGGAGTCTTGCTCTGTTGCCCAGAATGGAGTGCAGTGGTGTAATCTTGGCTCACTGCAACCTCCACTACCTAGGTTAAAGTGATTCTCCTGCCTCAGCCTCCTGAGTAGCTGAGACTACAAGCACTCACCACTACTCCCGGCTAATTTTTGTATTTTTAGTACAGATGGGGTTTCACCATGTTGGCCAGGCTGGTCTCGAACTCCTGACCTCAGATGATTCACCTGCCTCGGCCTCCCAAAGTGCTGGGATTACAGGTGTGAGCCAGCCTAGATTTATTTTGGAACAACAAACAAATAAACAAATAAGAGTTCCCCTAATAGACAATAAAGAAATTATCCCCAGAGCCCTTTTAGTGTGTTTATAAACAAATAAAGATAAAAGTGAAGTTGTCAGTGTGAGTTTAAATATGTTATTATCTATGAGGGCAGCTTTTACACACAGAAAAAATATTTAAGGTTGGTTTCTAAAAATGTATTAACACGAAATCCACTTTTCCTCAGGTTTTAACTTCTATTTGCAAATTCATTTAAACATAGATGATGCTTTAACCATTACTTGCAAGAGGTCTCTTGGTCAATGTTGAAATAAACTTTACGCAGTGAGTTCAGGTAACAACTAAATTCATTAAATTGCACCCAGTGTTTAAAATGATGTAACAAGCAAAGGTAGTCAAAACATCTGGTACAGCAGATAGGCCCAGTGGCTAATGCCTGTAATTCCAGCACTTCAGGAGGTTTAGGTGGGAGGATTGCTTGAGCCCATGAGTTCAAGACCAGTCTGGGCAACTTGGTAAGACCCACATCTACAAAAAATTCTACAAAATTAGCTGCTCACAATGGCACTCACCTGTGATCCCAGTTACTCATGAGGCTGAGGTGGGAGGATCACTTGAGCCCAGGAGTTCAAGGCTTTGGTGAGCCTTGTTTGCACCACTGTACTCCAGTGAGAAAAAATCTCACTCTCTCACCCAGGCTGGAGTGCAGTGGCACAATCTCGGCTCACTGCAACCTCTAGCTCCTGGGTCCAAGCAATTCTCGTGCCTCAGCCTCCTGAGTAGCTACAAATGCAGCCACCATGCCTGCCTAATTTTTGTATATTTAGTAGCGACGGGGTTTCACCACGTTGGCCAGGCTGATCTCCAACTCCTGACCTCAGATGATCCGCCCGCATCAGACTCCCAAAGTGCTGGGATTACAGGGCATGCGTGCGCCCGGTGAAAATCTGGTAAAGTAATAACTAAGCTTACAGGTAGAAGGACTCTTGAGTTCTTTTAAACAAACATAGTAATTTTTCTAATATTTTCCTGAATTTTTTTCAATGAAAAAGCATGTCTAAATCAAATTGCTACTCAGTTACATTTTAAACGGCCACTATAAGATTAATTTGTCTCTAATATGTCAAAAACTTTTCTAAAAAAATTATACAGGACTCAAATACCAAACATAAGCTGATTTCCTGCACAGTGTTATTTCTAATCTCTCTATACAATTAATTCTAAACTTTCCCAGCGTGAAAAGATAAACAAGTTGTGTTTAATATCACAAGAAAGTTTCATTCTGAACTCATGATCTATCAGGCTGAGATTTTCTGCCTGATATTTGGGCATATTCAGTCTTCTCTCTAGTTACTTCTAGTTACTAAGGCAACAAGAAACTCCAAGTCCACACATTATAGATGAAACTAGTTTTTGCACCAGTGGCCCTGATCTAAGTTGAGTAATCTAACCCCTTTTACCCTGAAGCACAGACTGCTAATTGTCCCCTAAATGCCAGTTCCCCTTGGCACATATATTCCCGGGATAAAGGCTAGATGTATCAGCATTGCTTGCAACTAGGCAACTAGGAGAAGACTGAGGAGTGAAATGTAAGAAGTAGTGTTGTGAGTAAACTGCCAAAATGTCATGAATGGTAAAGATCATGTTCTTCTCTCTCTTTCTGCCTGGAATAAAGATTTGATTGCTGGAGCTGCAGCAGCCAACTTTGGACTATGAGGTAAACTTGGGGATGAATAGTATTTATTATTTACTATTGCAAAACAACAAGGTGGATGAACCCTGTGTCCCTGGAACTGTAGAATGCCATACCACCCTTGTTTACCAAGACTTATAAAAAGAATAAGTTAACTTCTATCTAATTAAGACACTGTTATTTTGAATTTTCTGCAGCAAAATTTAATCCTAATGGCTGCAGACAGTATCACATGATTTGTAGAGATGAAATTCTCCCACTCCCCACAGGATTGTTCACTAGTGAGCTGTTTGACTGCTTGGTACAATTCAGCCCCATGTCTGGCCATAGAACACACTCCTAAGGCACCTTAATGACTTAAACGGTTTTACCTTATTGGTATCCAAAATCAGTGGCAGGATATCACATCTCCTAAAACTGGGGACATAGCTCCCAATGTAACTTCAAGATCGATTTAGCTGCCTCCAGAATCATTAAATGCAGATCATTCAAGGCAAGAAGCTAACATTATTTTATATTTTGTATGAGTTTGCAGTTCAAAATTTGTAAGTCAACACCAGAATTTTTGGTAAATCATACGCCTAAAAATAGTAATAGCTATTTTTAGTAAGTTGGCTAACTTACTGAGCACTTACTTTGCATCTGGTTCATTTAATGCTTCACCTTATTGAATTTTGCAACAGTCTTAGAAGATTCATTCTAGCATCATCCCCATTTTAAAGACAAGAAAGCTAAGGCAGGCCATGCGCAGTGTCTCACACCTGTAATCCCAGCACTTTGGGAGGCTGAGGCAGGCGGACAACCTGAGGTCAGGAGTTTGAGAACAGCCTGGCCAACATAGTGAAACCCCATCTCTAATAAAAATACAAAATTAGTTGGGCGTGGCAGTGGGCACCTGTAATTCCAGCTACTTGGGAGGCTGAGGCAGGAGAATCGTTTGAACCTGGAAGGCAGAGGTTGCAGTGAGCCGAGATGGTGCCATTGCACTCCAGCCTGGGCAAAAAGAGCAAAACTCCATCTCAAAGAAAAGAAAAAAAGAAAGCTAAGGCTAAACATCTCACCCAAGTTCCTACAGGCAGCTTCATTCCACAAACCATTAAGTGATAGAAGTACTCCTTCGCTTGGACGTTCTCTGTATGGTTTTAATTATCAAAACAAAACAAAAAAAAAAAAAGAAGGAAAAGGAAAAGATTTGAAGGTTTAGTCTCAAAGAAAGTTAACCTATTAAACTGTAAGACATCCACATAAAATTTTTTCCAGACCTCTTTTCTTTTTCTTTTTTTTTTTTTTCTTGAGACGGGGTCTCACTCTGTCACCTAGGTTGGAGTGCAGTGGCATGACCTTGGCTCGCTGCAACCTCCACCTTCCAGGTTCAAGCGATTCTACTGCCTCAGCCTCCCAAATAGCTGAGACAACAGGCCCGCACCACCATGCCCGGCTCATTTTTGTATTTTTAGTAGAGACAGGGTTTTACCATGTTGGCCAGGCTAGTCTTAAACTCCTTACCTCAAGTGATCTGCCCACCTCAGCCTTCCACAGTGCTGGGATTACAGGTGTGAGCCACCGCGCCTGGCCCCCTTTTATGTTTCAACAACATATATGGGTATCAACTTCATTCTTTTTGAGCATGGAAATCTTATATCCCAAATTTGGATACTCATGCTTGGTTTCAACTGGGAAAAAATAACCTGCTCTCCCTTGCAAAAAATAAAGGGAGGGGACAAGCTCAAAATTTTAAGGCTATCACCATGAGCACATATTGGTTTTTTTGTTTTGTTTTGTTTTTTGTTTTTTGTTTTTTGTTTTGGAAACGGAGTCTCACTCTGTCACCAGGCTGGAGTGCAGTAGCGCGATCTCAGCTCACTGCAACCTCCACCTCCTGGGTTCAACGATTCTCCTGCCTCAGCCTCCGGAGTAGCTGGGACTACAGGTGCGCACCACCACGCCCAGCTAATTTTTGTATTTTTAGTAGAGATGGGGTTTCACCATGTTAGCCAGGATGGTCTCGATCTCCCGATCTCGTGATCCGCCCACCTCGGCCTCCCAAAGTGCTGGGATTACAGGCATGGGCCACCGCATCCGGCTGGACACATATTGTTAAAAAGAGTTACAGGGCTTTTTTCCCCAGAGAGATGCAGTTGGCCTGGCAGATTTCTGATACTAGGCAACTCTCAAACGATGTAATTTTCCATTCTCTTTTATAAAACATTTGCAGATATGCTGACAAGCATAACACATGTAAGAAAGATGCTAAAATTAGTAATAACCGTAATTTATTGAGTGTTTAACATCTGGCACTGAGCTAGTAACTTTTTCTATGTAATCTTTCTTAAAATGACTGAGGCCAGTACCAGATACCCATTCTGCAGTTGTAAATCCGAAGACTCAGAAATGTAAATCACCACTGGACACAGTGACTCATGCCTGTAATACCAGTATTTTGGGAGGCTTAGGTGGGTAGATCACTTGAGGTCAGGAGCTCCAGACCAGCCTGGCCAACATGGTGAAACCCCGTCTCCACTAAAAATACAAAAATTAGCCGAGTGTGGTGGCACATGACTGTAATCCCAGCTACTCATGAGGCTGGGGTGGGAGAATCAACTGGGTTCAGGAGGCAGAAGTTGCAGTGAGCCAAGATCAGACCACTGCACTCCAGCCTGGGTGACAGAGTGAAACTCTATCTCAAAAAAAAAAAAAAAAAAAAAAAGAAAGAAATGTAAATCAGTTGGTGGGGCATGGTGGTTCATGCCTGTAATCCCACCTCTTTGGGAGACCGAGGCAGCTGGATCACCTGAAGTCAGGAGTTTGAGACCAGCCTGACCAACATGGTGAAACCCTATCTCTACTAAAAATACAAAAATGAGCCAGGCATGATGGTGCATGCCTGTAATTCTAGCTACTCAGGAGGCTGAGGCAGGAGAATTGCTTGAACCCGGGAGGGAGAGGTTGCAGTGAGCCAAGAGCGTGCCACTGCCCTCCAGCCTGGGTAACAGTGGGAGACTCCATCTCAAAAAAAAAAAAAAAAAGAAAAGAAAAAAGAAATGTAAATCACTTGGCGAGCACATCTGGTGAGCTGCTCAACAACACATGTCTGAGCCCAGAGTCCTCATCCCCATCCTCTGTGCTCTGTAGCTTCCTGCGCCAGGCAGGGCTGTATTTCAGTTTTCCTTGTCTGATCTCTCATTCAATCTCCCAGGTTAAAGTGCTAATTTTTACATGCCATCAAAGTATGATATAGAACATTTTTGAGCCCTAAAGAGCCCCATAATTTATTTTCAAGAATGAAGGAGGTAACCTTGGGGTCTTAGACGTAAAATCCAGTAATTGCATTCTGACTAAATGAATGTACTTACAGGTAAAATCATAGAAGGACTATAATGTCCTTCTATGATTTTACCAGTTGCAAGGTTTCCAGTTGCAAGGGCCCTTAGAGAGCATCTAAGCCAGTGTTTTCCATCCTGAGAACAGTTTGTCCAAGTGGCAACCCAAGAAGAAGCACACACACACACACACACACACGCACACAGAGACACACAATTTCAGCTCTCTTTGCTGCTGTGCTTTGAATGTGTGTGTCCCAGTAAATTTCATATGTCGGAACTTGAAACCCAAGGTGATGGTATTATAAGGTAGGGTCTCTGGGACGTGAATAGGCTGTGAAGATGGCACCTCCTGGATGGGATCAATGCCCTTACGAAAGGACTTTAGGGAGTGAGTGTGTCCCTATGTCCCTTACACCGTATGAGGACACAGAGTCTGTCTCTTTCATCTCTTCCACCATGTGAGGACACCTATATGACACCATCTACGATCCAGAAAGCAGCCCCTCTCCAGACAATGAGTTTGTCATTGCCTTGATCTTGTACTTCGCAGCCTCTAGAACTGTGAAAAATAAATTTATGTTGTTTATAAACAACCCAGTCTAGGATACTTTCGTTATAACAGCAGAAATGAATGAAGACGTTCATTGTCTCTTACCTTTCTTACCTTTTCTCACAGCACCTAGTGCTTCTCCTTTAAAGCATCTTTCATAATGATGATGATTATTATTTTGAGACAGAGTCACCCAGGCTGGAGTGCAGTGGCACAATCTTAGCTCACTGCAGCCTCTGCCTCCCAGGTTCAAGCAATTCTCCTGCCACAGCTTCCCGAGTAGCTGGGATTACAGATGCCTGCCACTGTGCCTGGCTAATATTTGTATTTTGTAACGATGGGGTTTCACCATGTTGGCCAGCCTGGTCTCGAACTCCTGACCTAAGGTGATCCACCTGCCTCAGCCTCCCAAAGTGCTAGGATTACAGGCATGTGCCACTGCACCCAGCCCGATATTGATAATTATTCATTGATTTTGTAATTCCTGGCCTTCTCCCCTACAATGTCAGCCCTCTGAAGAACACACAGTGCCCCTCTGGTATGCCACTTCATGCCTACCACCTAGTCCAGGTACTGACATCCAGCAAACATTCAATGAATATGCGCTAAATTGATTGATGCAGATGGGTGTCCAACGTGGAACCCTTCAGGTTCCATAGAGGCTAGTTGGAAAATACTGCTCTAACTCAACTTTCTCACCGTGCTGATGAGAACATTGATGTCAGAGAGGGAAACCATCAGAAGTCAGGTGGCTGCAAAGCAGCAGAGTGAGGACTTGAAGCCAGAACATCTTAGCAAAAAGACTGCCTTGTCTCTTTGGGATTTATGCATGGGTGGCTGAGGACTGGACTGTCTGTGAGTGTGGTCGGCCCAGCCCCTACAGTCATGACAGAAGGGACTTGTTATAAACAGGCAGATTCCTGGACTGCACTGCAGGTCTACTGTTTTTGTCTGTTGGTGCTTCTCTAACAAAATACCTTAGACTGGGTAATTTCTAAACAACAGAAATGTACTGCCAACAGTTCTGGAGGCTGGGAAATCCCAGGTCAAGAGGCCAACTTATTTGGTGTCTGGTGAATACCTGTTCTCTGCTTCATAGATGGCACCTTCTAGCCGTGTCCTCACACCGGGAAGGGGTAAATGAACTTCCTTGGGCCTCATTTATAAGGGAAGTAATTCCATTCTGCCTTCACGATTTCCTCAACTCCTAAAAGCTCCACATTAATATTATTGCACTGGGAATTAGGTCTAAACATATGAATTGGAGTGGGACAAAAACATTCAGATCTCAATGTCTACTGAATAAGAATTTATTGGAAAAGGGGTTCAGGGGTTTATATTTAGAATGAGCCTCCTGAAGTAGTTCTTATGCACATTAAGGTTTGAGAAGCAGAATTCTAAGGTTTCCTGTCTGACTCCAAAAGGTAACTAGAGGCTCAGCCAACTGAGATCCTCTTACTTGGGCCTGACTAAAGAATCACTGACCTGGGGAATTAGCTATATAAAGTCATGTTATTGAATGAATTATTCATTCCATTAGCCTTTCCTGTGAATCACCATGTCGCCAGGGCCCCATCCTTGGCCCTCTTTTCATTTTCTGCAATATTCCCAGGCAATCTCCTCCACATCTGGCTCCACCTCCCTCTGTTGGCTGTGAATTGAGTCTGGCCCCCAGCTCCTGAAAATGTGGCTGCCTGTGGCTGTATGACTTTCTAAAACATGGCCACAGACTCTTTGCCTTTTTCTGCATAAAAAGGAATACAGTTCAATGAAGTAAAGCTACCTTACTTCTGGAGCTAGACCACAAGAGGCATGTGGCTTCCCCCGGTTCCCTGGGAAATCTCACTCTCACGATCTAGCCCCCTTGCTGCAAAGAGCCCAAGGCATGTGGAGAGGCCACATGGACGTGCTCCGGTGGGCAGTCCCTGCTGCGTCCAGCCCTCAAGTCAGCTCATTCCTTATCCTACATACATGAGTGAAGAAGCCTCTAGGTGACTCCTGTGAGTTACCCTCAGCTTCAAGTCTTCCCAGATATGGTGGGGCAGAGACATGTTATCCCTGCTGAGTATCATCCAAATTTATGACCCACAGATTCTATGATCATAATGAAATATCAGTTTTATGTCTCTAAATTTTGGGATGGTTTGTCAGGCAGGATTAGTAACTAGAACCAGCTGTAACTAAATAGTGCACAGAAAATACTGTGACAAATAAAAATGACACTGCCTCCTCTCCTCCATCTTGGCAGATGCCCATTCTGGAGATTGTCACCATCCATTGAGTGTTGGTGAGGGTTGTACTTGGGTTGCAAGTAACAAGAAACCTCCATATGCTATCTTGAAGGACTAGGACTAGGGCTGAGTATTGTTGCATTTTTTTTCTTTCTTTCTTTCTTTATTTTTTTGTTTTGTTTTGTTTGAGACAGAGTCTCACTGTGTCACCCAAGCTGGAGTGTAGTGGCGTGATCTCAGCTCGTTGTAACCTCCACCTCCTAGGTTCAAGCGAATCTCCTGCCTCAGCCTCCCAAGTAGCTGGGGTTATAGGCGTCTGCCACCATGCCTGGCTAATTTTTGTATTTTTAGTAGAGATGGGGTTTCACCATCTCTGGCTGGTCTTGAACTCCTGACCTCAAGTGATCCACCCGCCTTTGGCCTCCCAAAGTGCTGGGATTACAGGCATGAGCCACCCAGCCCAGCCATTGTTGCATATTTTCTTTCATAAAACAAAGAAAAGATCCCCAGATAGGATACTGCTGGCATCGATTCCAATGCTCAAGAATGCCTTCAGGGATCAAAGAGCTTTCTATCTTTTAACCCCATATTTCTCATGCTGGTCTTGCCCTACTAGATGGATGCTACCTCTCCAGATAGCACATGCATGTTTAAAACAAAACAAAAATAATTCTGTTGCCAGAAAGAAGTAAGAGATGGATGCTAGGGGGCAGCGTAATTAGCAGTGCCACTGCTTGCTCTCATGGAAAACAGAAATACAAGCTTTTTCCTTCTCCTCCTGCCCCTGACCAAAATGGTTGTGATCTATCTATTTCACCTTCTTTGAAACTCATCTACCTCTTTTTAGGCTTCTGCCACTTCCTTAGGTCAGAGCCCTGGCAGCCCTTAGATGATTGAAATTATGGTCTCATTGCTTCTTGTCTGGACATATGGCCACAAGGCTGCCTGAGGTGTCTGCCTAGCATGCAAATCTGCCAACGCTCACCATGTAAAATTCTCTGAGAGCTTCTGATTGCTCTCAAAACAGAGCCAGACTCTGGTTCACAGAGTTCTGCTGGTTCAGGGCAGCACCACACACACTCGGCTTGCACACTCAGTTCTCGACGAAAGCCCAGGGAACCCGACCCCAGAGGAGGTCTCACTACACCCACTTCTACCCAAATGTGCAGAAATAACTGGAAATTAGTCAGGCCGCCACCAAACTGTGGATTCCCTGAGGCAAGGAACTATGTCATGTCCATCTGCATGTCTTCAGCACTTAGCACAGTATCTGGCGCACAGTAGATGCTCAAAAAATTTCTGCTGAATGAATGAATGAATGAAAGAAGGGAGGATTGCACCTCTCCTTCAGGATCTGTCCATCGAACAGGAAACAGAGCCTAATAAGCCTGTAACTGCAAAGGTGCAAAGTGGTGATGGAGTTTAAGGGAGACCCAGTAGGGATAAGCGGAAGGGATGAGGGCTGTACAGGGCCAATAGCAAAGGCCTCATGTGGGGGCAGCCCTTCCACTACCCACCCCCACTGCCCCCACTGCCTTGGGAAGAGCCGTGCACATTAGACAGGAGGGGATTCAGGTGGTGGAGAGCCTTCCAGGGAACTCGTGGTTCATATGCAAAGCCAGGTGGTGGCTCTTCTAGAAGGAACGATGGGTATTCCATTAACTGATGTGTGTGGAATGCAGATGCAATAGGTATGGCAGGACACTTCAAATATTCATTTGTGGTTTTCATCCCTTATAGATTCCCATTTCCCCCATTTCAAGCCTGAAGTCAGGCCCTTAATGTTTCCTTGCCTCAAGGACTACCTACCTTAGGGAAAATTAGAAGTTGCTGAAGGTCTAGCTTTTTGGAAATCAAACTTAAATCCATTTACATGAAAAAAGGGGACAGGAGTCTGCTTCTGAGAACACCAGAAAGAAAAGGATGAAAAGGGTTTCCAGGGCTGCCCGTCAGCTGGAGCTACAGAGAATGGAAGCCATCTGCTCCAGAGGTGGGCAAGGAGATGTTGGTGTCCCTGGTTTAGTGGGTTGAATAATGTTCCTGAAATATTCATGCTTACCAGGATCCTCAGAATTTGGCCTTATTTGGAAATAGGGTATTTGCAAATGTAATTGGTTAAACAAGTTGAGATGAGGTCATATAGAAAGGCATGGGACAGTTCCTCTCTGAGTCTCCAGTAGGAACCAACTTTTGCAACAACTTCATTGCGGCCTCCTGAACTATGAGAAAATAAATTTCTGCTGTTTCTGGCCACACAGTTTGTAGTAGTTGGTTATGGCTATCCTAGGAAATGCATATATCTGGGCCAGCTGGACCTTATGGCGAGGAAGCTTAGGAACCATGATCCTTATGGATCTCGCTGCCCAGGACAGTGGGAGGCTCTGCAGAAGCAGTGAGGATTGCCAGGAGTCAGAGTTTCCTCACACCAGGCCCTGCATTAGCCCTCTGGACTTCTGTATATCTTGGGGGCTTCACTAGCCCAGCAAGTTAGAGATCTATATTGATTTTAAGAACATAACATATAAGTTAACCAGAGCTTCTGGGCCAAGTCATGCCTGCTAGCAGAGGGTTTGTAAAGAGGAGTATTAGAAGGAAACAAGTGAGAAACACACGTTGGGACCACACCAAGGAGGGTCTTAACTGCTAGACTCAGAAATCTGGACTTACATCCCTAGGCAATGGGAAGCCACAAATGTTTTAAGGGGTTTGAGCTTGGAAATGACTTGAGGGAAGGAGAGGGGCTTCGGGAAAATCAATCTGACTGTCGTTATCAAGTGTTTTGTTGCAAGTAACAGAACTATGACCTCAAGTGGAGTAAGCAAAAGAATTTTATCGACTCATGAAACAGAAAGTCCAGAACAGACTTCATGCATAGTGTGATTAGGACTCTGAACCTAATGTCTTTATTTGGCTTTTTTTCATGGGCACAAAGATGCCTCCCAGAGCAACTGTGTTAAAAATGCTCATTTGTTCATGTTCAATTAGAAGTAAGCTATATTCAGGGCTTACTCTTAGAAACTTTTTTCCTAGAAGACTCAATATATTTATCTCTTTATCTTGGTGGTCCAAGTAGGGATTAAAGCTACTCATTCATGAGCTGATTTTTGACAAAGAGATTAGGTTGGGCAGGATGGACTGAAACTAACCAGATGGCTTAGCATAGATTTCGGGTCTAAAACCATCAGGAGTGGCTTAATGACAGAGATACATTCCAAGAAAAGCGTCATTAGGCAATTTAATGGCTATGCAAACCTCACAGAGTTCACTGTAATACAGCCCCAGGCAGGACCTTCAGGATGTGTTCCAGGGAAAGGCACTGTTACCTTGGGGGATGGCAACTCCATGCAGGTTATTGCCCTTAAAGACCTTCCTGTGGTTCAAGATATACAGTGAAAGACAGTGATATTGATGACTGACGCTGTGTGGGCCTAAGCTGATGTGAGGGTTTGTGTCTTAATTTTACTAAAAAAGTTTGAAAAGCAAATGAATAAATAATTTGTAAATAGAAAAAACTTGTGAAATAGGGATATAAAGAAAATATTTTTAGGCTGGGTACAGTGGTTCTTTCCTGTAATCCTAGCACTTTGGGAGGCTGAGGTGGGTGGATCACCTGAGGGCAGGAGTTCGGGACCAGCCTGGCCAACATGGCAAAACCTCGACTTTACTAAAAATACAAAAATTAGCCTAGCGTGGTGGTGTGCACCTATAATGCCAGCTACTCGGGAGGCTGAGGCAGGAGAATCGCTTGAACCTGGGGAGTGGAGGTTGCAGTGAGCCAAGATGATGCCACTGCACTCCAGCCTAGGCAAAAGAGTGAAACTCCATCACAAAAAAAAAAAAAAAAGAAAAGAAAAAGAAAATGAAAATATTTTTAGTGCAGCTGTTCAATGTGTTTGTATTTTAAGCTAAGTATTATTACAAAAAAGTCAAAAAAGTTTAAAAAGTGTATAAAGTAAGAAAAGTAACAACAAGCTAGGGTTAATTTATTATTGAAGAAAAACACGTTTTTATAAATTCAGTGTAGCCCAAGTGTACAGTGTTCATAAAGTCTACAATAGTATACCGTAATGTCCTAGGCTTTCATATTCACTCACCACTCACTCACTGACTCAACCTAGAGCAACTTCCAGTAACGCATGCTCCACTTATGGTAAGTGGCCTATACAGGCATACTGTTTTTATCTTTTATACTGTTTATCTATAGCACCTTTTCTACATCTAGATACGTTTAGATACATACATACATACCTACCATGGAGTGACGATTGCCTACAGTATTCAGTACAATAACATGCTGTACAGGTTTGCAGCCTACAAGGAATAGGCTAAACCATATAGCCCAGGTGTGCAGTTGGTTTTGCCATCTAGATTTGCATAAGTACACTATGATGCTGGCACAGGGATGAAATTGCCTAAAAATGCATTCCTCAGAACATATCCCCATCACTAATAGACTCATAACTACGTCCATGGAGGTTTGCTTGTTTTTTTTTTTTTTTTCTTTTTCTTTCTTTTTTTTTTTTTTTTTTTGTGCTGCTTTGAAGCTCCAGCTCAAAGGGTTTTTTGAATCCTGGATTTGCTTGTAGGCAGATAATGCACCATGAACTTTCCTCTCTATTAGTGAAAACCTTTCAGTTTTGGGGTCCATGTTTTCAGACTTCTTAAGGAGCTCATTGGAGTCTGAAGAAGCTTCTGCTAAACCCATCACTGTGAGTGTTCTTGGGAGTTCTTTTTTCCCTCCTCCTGTACTTTTTTTTCTTTTTCTTTTACCTTTTCTTCAGCTATGCACTCCTATTCCAGTTCCAACAGCAACCCATTAGTCAATTCCTCAGGAACCCCCTCTAGGAATTACTCAATGTCATCTGCATCCATACCCAGGTTAAAGTTGTTTGCCATCTCAACCACAGCCTTCTTGATTTTTGCAACTTCCTCATCCTTGGCAAATCCTTTGAAGTTATTGACAAACCTCTTGCGTGTCTTCTCCCAGGTGCTATTCCTACAGTCCTTAGCAACATACTCCAAGCCTAAACAAGGTTCTTGATGCTGTTCAGAATTTCATCAGAGTCTTCTCAGTGTCTTCCTCCACTGCAGTATTGGACTGGGCAAAAGTCCTCCCTCCTCAGGTAGTAGAACTTAAAAGCTGCTATAACTCCTTGATCCATTGTGTGGATCAAAGAGGTGGTGCCTGGAGGAAGAAATATCACCTTGATATTGGGAATGAAGATCACCAGTAAAAAAGAGGACGTGTGGGAGCATTATCAACAATAAGTAAAATCTTGAAAGGTGGATCATTCTCCAAACAGTGCTTTTCCTTTCACTGGTACAGCAATGCAGGAAAGCATCCTGGAAAAGGAGCTGCCTCCGTTATGACTTCTCACTACTCCTGTAGCCCACTGGCAGCATGTGCTCAGTGCTGTGCTTGAAGGCCCTGAGGTTCTCACTGGGCCAGATCATGAAGGATTTCAACTAGTAGCCTGTACCATTTCCCTCAAGCAAGACTGTTACCCTGTCCATCAAAGCCTTGAAACCTGACATTGACTTGGCTTCCTTATAGATAAAAGTCATTCCAGGCATCCATTTCCAGAATAAGGAGGTTTCATCCACATTGAAGATTTGCTCTGGCAAGTCAATTTCCTCCAAAGTCAGCTTATCTACAGTTTCCAAAAATTCTTCAGCTGCCTTCACATCAGCACTCACAGACTTACCACTCACTTTCATATTACATAATAAAGAACAATTCCTGAGTCCTTTAAACCACCCAGAGCTAGCAGTAAATTCAACATCCTAGTCAAATCCAGCCTTTTCTTTCAGCATCACAAACTTTCTGTTTTGGCTGGGATCATCGTGGGGCTGGGTGGAATACACTTGTGTGTCAGTCTAGTCTTCAACCCGGGTCATAAGAAATTTCTCTATATCTGGTATAGGCCCTTCTTAAATTGCTGATAGTCTCATTGCCTCCAATGAAGCAGATAGTTTCAACTTTTGTCACTTTGTTCTTCTTCTCCAAGATTGTAGCTATGATGGAATGTGACTTACCTGCCTGGTGAGCAATAACCATCACGAATTTTCCACCTCTGTGGTCTTTAATCACTTTTAATTTCGTTTCCAGCTCAATCACTGATATGGTTTGGTTGTGTCCCCACCCAAATCTCATCTTGACTTGTAGTTCCCATAATCCCCATGTGTCGTGGGAAGGACCAGGTGGAGATAATTGAATCATGGGGGCAGTTTCCTCCATCCTATTCTCATGATACTGAGTTAGTTCTCACAAGATCTGATGGTTTTATAAGGGGCTTCTCCCTTCACTGGGCACTCCTTCTTCTCTCTCCTGCTGCCTTGTTTTTTTTTTTTTTGAGATGGAGTCTCGCTCTGTCACCCAGGCTGGAGTGCAGTGGTGCGATCTCGGCTCACTGCAAGCTCCGCCTCCCGGGTTCGCGCCATTCTCCTGCCTCAGCCTCCAGAGTAGCTGAGACTACAGGCACCCACCACCATGCCCGGCTAATTTTTTTTTGCATTTTTAGTAGAGATGGGGTTTCACCGTGTTAGCCAGGATAGTCTCGATCTCCTGACCTCGTGATCCGCCCGTCTCGGCCTCCCAAAGTGCTGGGATTACAGGCGTGAGCCACCACACCCAGCCCTGCTGCCTTGTTAAGAAGGATGTGTTTACTTCCCCTTTGGTGGTGATTGTAAGTTTCCTGAGGCCTCCCCAGCCATGCTGAACCGTGAGTCCATTAAACCTCTTTCCTTTGTAAACTACCCAGTCTCAGGCATGTCTTTCTTAGCAGTGTGATAATGGACTAATACAATCACTCAATGTGGCTTCTCTTTGGCAACATTAGCCATGGATTCTGTATGCTTAGGGATCGTGGGGAACAAAACAGCATGAGATTAAATCAAGCTCAAGAGAAAGTGATGCAATCGAAAAAAATGAGATGAATGAGGCTACTGCCGGTATGATACAGAATACTGTTTTACAGTAAACTCTTGGTTTTATAAGCAGAAGCAGCCCACTCTAAAATGATTGAAAGTATAGTACAGTAAATATATAAGCCTGTAACATAGCTGTTTATTATCATTATCAAGTATTATATACTGTACATATTGTATGTGCCATACTGGTAGTGCAGTAAGTTTCTTTATACCAGCATCACCACAAACACATGAGTGATGCACTGAGTTGATGTTATGCCAGCTACACCACTAGGTGACAGGAATTTATCAGTGCCATCAGAGGGGACCACTGTCATACACGCATTCCTTTTTTGACCAAAACGTCACTATGCAGTGCACGACTGTACATGTGAAAAGTGTAGCTGGGTTCTGCCAAATAGTTCTACTAACTCAAATGCCTGCCAAGATTCTCAGAGTCAGGACCATGTCTCCTACATTCCCTCTAATGCTTCATCTCCTGGAGGAATGTCCTTCTGCACAGTCATTCATGGGATGGGCTCAGGCTGCCTGGGCAGTCCATCCAGTGTTGGATTGGTGATTCATGACTCTGTAGATGAGGCCTGTCAGTCAGATTCCTGTCCTGGAAAAACTAAAACACTTGGTGGAACCACAGTGGGAAGTGAAGCTGAAAAGATTATTTCCACAATTGCCAGGATGCAGAAAGGCTGGGGCCATAAACATGCAGAAAACTTTAGAACAGACACCAGGATTTACCAGAGAAAGCCTGTGGGCAGAGAGAGAACAGAGCAGAGAGGGGGAAGGTGGGCAGTGGTGGGGGCCAGGAGGGAGACAGAGACACAGAGATGGGCTCTCTCTCCTTCCAGCTTGTTTTCAGCTTCAGTCTGCACATCTCTACATTAAAACTCTTTTTTCTAAAGAAACTTGAGTGAGTTCCTCACAGTCCCAAGATCCCTAGGGAAAACACTGTCTAAAACACAAAACACCACGTGTTGTGCCCAGCACCTCTGAACTCATCTCTGACAAGTGATGCAGGCCTTTTCTTTTCTGCACAATCACCCAAATGGGATCAGAACCCATTAGGATCTTTCCGCTCTGCTGTGCCAAGAAAGAGGGGGGTAGGGAAAGGATGAAATCAATTTCCTTAACCATCATTACTGAGAGCTTTGCTGGTGCTCCAAAAAGGTAGGAGGTGGCAGCATGCAGTAAATCAATGTCAGCGCTCCCTGGAGACCCACTGTGAAGACACTCCCCGTAATGACTATGACTCTTTGTTCTCTGGCAGGATGTGATGGGATATATACTCAGGGTGACAAAGAGGAATGCATGCACACACTTCTGACACACAGCCCCTGAAAAGGGTCCTCAAAGGGGGTGTTAAGGGTGCTACTTGCATGGAATGTCAAAACTCTAGAAAAAAAGAGAGAGGGAGAGGCTGTCCCTGTTACCTGGGAAGAAACTTAACAGAAAGAAAGTGGGGCTTTCAGAAAAGGTCTTGCCCAGGTTAATCCTTCAGAGATCAACTAAAGATGCATCTGATGTACAACCTTTTATTCAAATAAGGTGGTGATTTATGTGTGTTTCACCACAAAGTCAATTAATAAGGAATTTCCATCTCACTATAGAGTCATCCAGGGGAACTTCCAAGACATGGTCCTGAAGCCTCCCTCCAACCCTGAGAATCTTGGTGGGCATTTGAGTTAGCGGAACTATTTGGCAGAACCCATACAATCTACACTATTCACATATATAGTCATGCATTGAATGACATTTCGGTCAATGATGGACCACACGCATATAAGACAGTGGTCTCACAATATATTAATGTAGCTGAAAAACTCCTGTGCCTAGTGATCAGAACATCAGCTCAATGCATTACTCACATGTTTGTGATGATGCTGGTATAAACAAAACTACTGCACTGCCAGTATCGCACGTATAATACATACAGTAAGAACTCAGCTAAAACTGAGCTGCTTTTGGTTCTTGGCTGCAAAGTGGAACAGCTGGATGACCTGGGGCTCCTCACTTGCCAAATCTGATCCTCTTCCCACAGAATCTACTAGGATATAGTAGCATAGTCTTATATGAGTATAGCATTTTCTATTTTTCAAATATGTTCCCATACATTATTTGATCCATACAATAAACAACACTTTTGTTATTTCATCCAAAAACTCTTTATTGGCCCAAATGATATTCCCAGCCAAAGCTAAAAGTCTGGTGCACGTTAGAAGCTCCTCCTTGCTGGAAGACGCTGCTGCTGGAGGGGACAGTAGCCGATGCAAGTCGAACTCTCTGCCCGCCTCCTCCCATGCACACAGCAATCTGGAGATGCAGTGAACACCTTGACCTGAATTTCAGAAAGAGAAAAGCCCACAGGATGTGTCCAGGCAGACAAAAGGGCTCACCCCTTCTCTAGAATTCTATCAAAAACCAAGGGCGTCAGGCAAGAGGTCTCAGAGCATGTCCCGAAGCACCTAAAAGGCTGTTCATCTTTTCCTTCCCTTTCTAGTAGTTATTTTTCTCATTGTCTCTCCTCCCGCTTTTAAAAGCTGATTTTTCTTCTACTTTTCTCATCTCCGAATATTTCTCCTTTTCTCTCCCAAGTCCCTGAAGTCTTCCCCAACACCCTAGTCCCCATCCTCTAGGACAGGTCATCTTCCTGCTGTGGGCAGGGACCTGACACTGGAGAAAGCCACCATCTACACAGCTGACTTACTACATGTCAAAGACAGTTCCAAAGGTTCTATGTGTACGAATTCACTAACTCATCACAACAGCTTTATCAGACAGACACTTCTTAGGTCGGTTCTCACAGATGAGGACACCGAGGCACAGAGTCACCTAGGCTGGGAGGTTCAGTCACTAGCCCAAGCTCACGCATCCATTGAGTGGCAGTGCAGGATTTGAACGAAGAAGTCTGGCCATGCGGGCCCTGGCCTGAATCCCTGTACTACAGCAGCCGTCTGATGAAACAAAGGCTGGGGGACTCTCGCCTTCCACTGCAAAAGGCTGATCTCTCTCCAGCTGGAGCAAGGGGCGCTGGAAGGATGCAATGACCCTAAAGCCAAACTATGCCTCTTTCCTCTAACATTCCTCCGAAAAGTTGCGAAAGAGGTAGTCTCAGTAAGGGGCTAAGAACCATAAAACCAGATTTACATGACTTGTGTACTGCATTTAGCATCAAAGCGCTGCACTCTGCCGTTCAGCAAAATAAGTCTCCACCGCCCCCGCTTCCCTGTAAAAGAGGGAGGGCTGAATAACTGCAAGCCTAATCCGCAAACCCCAAGCCCCAGCCGCAGCCTCCGCATCTGGAAGGAAAAAGCGGCGGCACGAGAGCCAGGGCAAGGGCTGGGCCAGGGCGGGGGCCGGGACCCGGGCCGGCCGCCGTGCCGGGCTCTGTGGCTCTGAACGCGGTTCTGGCCGCAAGAGTCCTCCAGCCCACGCTCCTCCCTTCCCCCTCCCTAAATCCCACCTCGATTCCCGCGCCCTTAGAGGAAGTGGGTGGCTCTGCCCGGTCGCCAGCAGGGGATCGGCCCCTTCTCCCCACCGTGCCCCCGACTCGAGTTCTTCTGGGCACTGCCATCCTCTCGGTGCGTGCCCGTCTTCCTGCTGAAACGGACCCCAGTGGCTCCCGGGCCTCCCGGACCCTCTTCCTTAGCCCCGCCAGCTTGAGGGCCGCGTCCAGGGAGCGGGGAGCTCCTCTCGGGGCGCCGATCAGGTCCCCGCGCCGCAGCCGCCGCCTCCGGCGTCTCCCAGGCTCGGCCTCTGCCGAGCCCGCTGCGGTCCACGTGGCTTGGCAGAGCTAAATTCGGCTTGCTTCGGAGCCAAGGGAAAGCCAAGCCAAGTCGGGGTGGGCGGGGCCGAACGGAGGCGCAGAGTCGGGAGGGGCGGGCACTGGGCGGAGGAAGGGGAGGGCCGCGCGCAGGGGAGGCGGAGGCTGGGCTCTGGCGCGCCCTGGCACCCGGCCCCGGCCGGCCAGGGAAGGCGGCCCCTCCTCGGTCGCCCCGCCTTTCACACCCGTTACACCCGGGGGAAGGTGTTCCCGAGCCCTCTCCCACCCTCATCCCGCCTCCTCGCTTCCCCGGCTCCAGCCTCCGCCGGCGGAGCCCACTATGCCAGACAGTTTCGACACTTTGCAAAGACAAAGAGCCCTAGACCGGAGGGAAGAGGAGGAGGAAGAAGAGGAGCGGAGAGAGAAGGAAGAGGCGATGTGAGCTGGGAAGGGGGCAAGTGTCCGGGACACCCACACCCCTGTATTCTCTTCCGAACCCCCTCATGCCCAAATCCCGGAAACTCCAGCGTGTCTCCAGCCGTGGTGAGTGCGCGCGCGGAGGCGAACCCTGCTCGGGGTGCGCGGGGGCTGCGTCCGCCGGAGTTGGGGCTCGGGCAGTTTCCTGTGGATTCTCGGAGTGGAAGGTTGATTGTCTGGACCCGGGAACTGAAGGGGTGGGGAGGGGACTAGGAGGGTGTGACAGTGGAGCTGGGACTGAAGACCCCAGGATTCTAGTGGAAGACATTCGAAGGGAGACCCCTTCCTTGGCAGCGGCGACCACCCAGGGCTTTGGGAGAGGAAGAAGGTCGGGGTGGAGGTTCGGGCTTAGGGGTCTTCGGCCGACACTGGAGGAGCTGCCTGGAGCTCTGTGGGGAACCCACGCCAAGTCCCGGGCAGCGGTTCCCGAAAGCAGCCCCAGTGACATTACACCAGGCGCCGGGCTGGGATCTCCTCCGCTGGGGCCGTCCGTGGGAGGAGACCTCGCTGGGTGGCCGGGCTCAGGCGCTCTCAAGCGGATTTGGGGTCACAGGCTGGGACACCGCGGAGGCCGCCAGTGTTCTGGACGAGCGGCCGTGGGACAGCATCCGGTTCGAGTCCCCCAATCCGCTGCAAGCAGGCGCAGATCCGGGAGGTGGCTATCGGCCCCGGGGACGCCGTCAGAGCACGCTGCTCCGGATCTGGGGGTGAAGTTGACACCCAGGAGAAGAGAGCTGAACGCGGCGTGGCGGACAGTGGGGGACGGGGGTGGGCCAAGGAGAGCACGGCCGGAGTCGTGTTAGTGGCAACTCGAAACTGAATCCGCCCCAACCCAGTGAGGCGTCGCAGCTCCCGAGAAATAATCTGACAAAAGTTAGCAACTTGCCTGTGTCTCTCGTGTGTGTGACCTGCGTGGGGGGCAGGGCCACCCCTTCTGGGAGCGCACGGGGACGGACAGCGGTGACACTGGGGCGAGGCGCCCTGGTGAGGGTACAGTTAGTTTGGAATCGGGACGGTGGCGCAACTTTCCGCTCCTCCTTTCTCTGCGCGAGTGTTTAAGCGTGACCTTGCGGGAGGAAGCGCGGCTGAACTTGAGATGGGGTTGAGCTTGCGCCCCGGCTTGGCACAGAGACGCCGGAGCGCGCCTTAGCCTGGCCTTGCAGCCGGGTCTCCCAGGAAGCGTGTGGGGATCGTCTGGCTCTGCTCGTCGGCTGGAGCCCTGACTCGCTCCTCCCTCCTACGCGAGGGTCCTCGGCGGCCGTACCACGCGCGGGGCTCGGTGGTGCGTTCGGCGAGGGGACACGTGCGCACCCAGAAGCGCGCAAGGGGGTGGGGGTTGGGCAGGTCACTGCGTCTCGTGGGCTGGGCGAGTCCCGCAGAGGGAGACAGCCGTGACCCTGAGGGCAGTGACTGGCTCGCCGCGTCCCTGCATCAGGCATTCGCCCGGCTTTCTCGTGATTGTTTCCGGGCACCCCTGGCCTCTCCCGACTTCTCCCCCTCGCGGGTCCCCAAGCCCCGCAAGTTTGCGACGAGCTGGTTCTCTACGGAGACAGCGAGCCCCCACCCCCGCTCTGCGGCTGGGTGTGTGTGGTGAGAGGAAGAGACGGGAGGAGGAGGCGAGGCCGACTCGCCAACGAGGAAAACGGGGTGAGAGGGGAGCCGGGTTTTCCAATAGTCGCCAGGGCGCCTGGCACGTCGTAGGTGCTAACGCTGTGTTCATTGACAAGGCCCCAAGGTGGAAGGTGCTGGCAGGGGCCCGGACGCCCCCTTCTTCCCTTCCAGTCTCTAAAATGGAGTTCAAATGTATCGATCAAGCCCTTTAGGCTTCTAGACGTGCCTGGAGCACCTACTACGTGCGGGGCTCTACTCCTGGCCTGTTCCTAGAAGCTGCGGGCGGAGCCTCCTGGTTTTCTTTACCCCGCGCTACCCAAGCGCCCAGAGGCTTCGAAAAGGCAAGGTGCACTGCCCCCTGCCGGCTGCTGTGGAAACCGCCGCTTGTCTCTGCGGTGGGGAAGGGGCGCCCCGTGCGGGGGTCGCTCAGTGCCTTCCCGCACCTCCCCTTCCTGCTCCAAACATTAGGACCCCTGCCGGCTGTTTTCTGAAACCCCATGGTTGGCTGAAATGACTGACCAGAGTTCACCACTCCGTGCCCCTCAGCCTCTGCCAATATCTGGGTACAGCTTGGGGCCTCTTCTAGTCTCCCGTCTCTCTGTCTCTCTTTGGTCGCCAGACTTAACCTCTCGGCGTCTCAGTTTCTATATCTGCAAAATGAGGCCAATAATACATTCTCCAACATACGTTCTGCATAATAGCGAGTGGCTATAATACATACAATTAAGTGAATGTGTGTATGTATAGGTAGTTCATACTCTACGTGTGTATGTGTATACCTTAACTTCAGGTCTAGGGAAAAAAGTTCCATCGTACACTTTTTGCTAAATAAAGAATGAATAGAGGGCTCCTTCTCCTGCTGCCTTTTCAAAATCCCACAAACCCTGAAGTTTGCTTTCCCTGCATTTTTCTGGGCCGGCATTTGCTGTTTAGAGTCTGATTGGACAAGACCAGGGCCTGGGCTTGAGCAGGGCCTTTGTTGTCTACCTCCCTGGGTGGGAGGCCACAGCACCCCACCCAGGGTGAGAGAGAAAAACAGGAAGCGTTGCTAGAAGTGATGGCAGAGGAGGGTTTCTTGGGGAGTGTGGAGTCTGTTCCTCGAAGCTCTGCAGCAGCAGGCGGAAACTGCCTTCTGAGCAGCCTTCTTGCTGATGGTAGACAGGGCTGTACTGCCCCCCTTCCCTGGTGGCACTCACAGCATTGGCTGTCACTGATCTGGAAGCCCTTCTTATGGGGATGAAGTCGTCTGTGAGCTTGACAGGAAGGAGTCCTTCTAGGTCCTGGGTCTTTGGGGGTGAAATAGATCTCTGTCTCCCCTCCCCACCAAGGAGCCCCCGAGCCAGGACACCACCCAAAGGCAGGCAGTTGACATTACGCAAGGAGGGGCCTTCTCCCATGTGTCACTCTGAGGCTTCTGGTCAGTTAACCTTGCTTGAGTCAGTTCCTGTGTAGAAGGTTGCTGACTCAAAGGGTTTATATTTGGGTAGAGCTTTGGCCAGGGATCTAAACATTAACCCTCACTCTAGGCCCCTCCCACACCACAAAAAGCAACCAGGAAAGCAAAAAATAAAATCCACCAGTTATCTTGTAAAAGCTTTCCAGTGAGTTCTGCATGCCTGTGTGCACACACTCCACAGGCCGATGGAAGAGCTGGCCCGGTCACAAAGAATTCTAGAATAAGACTTACATGCAGCTTCGTTCAGTTGTGTAGCCTTTGTGGAAACTTCAGCATCCCTGCTAGCACACCTGAGGAGCTGAGAGCTCTCTTCTGCTCTAATTTGGTCACAGGAGCCCAGATTTTTCATGGGGCCCCGTGAAAGCCTGCATTTGAGTCCCAGTGGCAGCGCTCAGTTACTTTGCAACTTGGCTCTCAAACTATTCCAGGCTCTGGGTCTCAGTTTCACTCTCAAAATAAGAGGCTTGGCTGGGCACAGTGGCTCAGGCCTGTAATCCCAGCACTTTGGGAGGCCAAGGTGGGTGGATCATTTGAGGTCAAGAGTTTGAGACCAGCTGGCCAATGTGATGAAACCCTGCCTCTACTAAAAATACAAAAATTAGCCGGGCGCGGTGGTGGGCTCCTGTAGTCCCAGCTACTCAGGAGGCTGAGGCAGGAGAATCGCTTGAACCTGGGAGGTGGAGATTGCAGTGAGCCGAGATCATGCCATGGCACTCCTGCCTGGGCGACACAGTGAGACTGTCTCAAAAAAAAAGAGAGAGAGGCTTTAGAGTTCTGCTGCCCGTCACTGAGGGTCCATTAAAAGCTTCTCTTTGTGAAGACAGCCACCACCTGAATTATGTTTGCTTCAGCCAGCATCACCCTCAAAACCCTCCCGGTATCACAGACAACCCTGGCTTGGGGCAGCTGGACTGTCTACTACCCCATGCCAAGGGCATCTCCCCTCTCAAAGAGTGGCCAGGACCATTCAGAGCCCACACCCCCTTGGCAAAGTCATTTTCTAGCAGTTCTCAACACTAGATTTTGAAAGCAGTCCCAGAAGCTTCAGACTCTGAGGTCTGAAACCTGACAGAGCCAGGGTGCCATCTGTGGGGACTCCCAAATGGTACATATTGCAGAAGGAACCCCAGTGATCTCACCGGGGCCTGTTTTGCTTCCCATCCACAAGCTGAACATGACCTTAGAAATCACTTTGGTCAACCCTTTCACTTTAATGCAAAAATATTGAGGCTCAGAGGGGAAGTCACTGGACTGTAAAATCTGGGGTTTTATTGTTTATTTGGTTTTGTTATTGGTGGTGGTTGGGTTGTTTTGATTTCAGTTGAGTCAGCATTTACTGGGAACTTATTACCTTCCAGGAGCACCAGGCAAAGTGCTGAGATACAGAGAGGAAAGAATACTCGGTTCTTGTTCCTTGCTGTCCCAGAGGTCACAGTGCTGTGGGGAGGGGGACAAAGACATACCCCGTCAGGCTGCGTATATAAATACACAGGTGCTAAGCAAAATGGGAACGGAGAAGGGAAAGGTTCCCTCCACCTTGAGAAACCCACAGAAGGGTGTTCTAGAGATGGATGAGTCAGACTACAAGAGAGCAAAGGTATCTTCTTGAATACATTCAATATCAAAGCGTCATGTGCCCTGTGTGTGCAAAATAATGATAATCATAATAATAAAGTAAAATAAAAGATTGGCTGTAAGCCTGTTCCACATGGTTCTGAAGAGGTAAGGAAATTGGGAATTTTAGGCGTTCAATGCTTTGGCCCCGTTTCCCTCCTTAGGTCCTGATCTCTGGTTTGTTTGTATGAGAGGAATTGTTGCCTTGCCAGCCTGCAAGTTCCTACACCATGAGAGCCTCCAAGCACTGGAATGCCTGTGTATAAAATGGAGAGTGGCTGCTTTGCGTTTGCCTTTTTAAGAAAATAAAATAAAACTTAGTGCTTTATTTTTAATGCTCGTCCGTATACTTTATCTCAGATTTTCATAGCTGATTTGGGAGGGTGGCATGGCGGGTGGTGGGTAGGAGAAAGCACCCAGGTTTTCAGGGGGACGCTACTATCCAGGCTGGCTGGGTGAGCTGGAGCAAGTCTCTGCATTTCCGTGAGCCAGGTTTGATGTGCATGTGGGTGATCACCCCCTGCAATGCGGGGGAGGCAGGGGCCCCAGGAGGATTAAGGAAGAGGATTCTTGGGAGAGTTGTGCACGCGGGAGTCCCAGAGCCTCCCTGATTCCACTTGCATTAAGTCTGTTTATAAGAGAAAGTGATCGCATTCCTCAAGACAGAGCCTACGGGAGACAGAGGAGTTGACTGAAGGCAGGAAGTTTTGGAAAACTCCTGGAAAAGCACTTGAAGTAGGAGGAGGCTGATGTTAAGGTAAAATGGTTTGTGAATGATCCGCCTGGAAGCAGTAAGGCCTAATGACTGTGTTGGGGGAGCATGCTCCTCTCATTCCTATGGGTTGTGTCAAACTTTTGGCTTCTTTGTCCCTAGGGCAGGACACAGAATTACTAGTTAGCCAGAACCCTGGCCTAAGAAGCCACCCAAAGCATTGTTACCAGGAGCAGGGACACACAAGGGAGGTGGGGGGCAGCGTAAGATGGTCGGGGTGCCCAGCATCATAAGCCACCTGGAGGGAGCCCTTCCTGTGTGGCCTGGCTGGCCAGCAGGAATGGGACTTGTGTCACAGTTCAAGGCACCTGCAGTGGTCGCCATTGTGGTTCCCACCTGGGACAACTGTTAGAGAGGGCTCTGGAGTTGAGGTGTTTTCTACAGAGTCAGGGGAATCCCTGCAGGGAAACCACTGGCCAAGGACACAGAACTTCTGGGCCCTGGCCCTGGCCCATCTGCTCCGGGCTGGGGACCTTGGCCACGTTGTTTAACCTCTTTGACCCTTCGTTTCCTCAACTGGGAGATGGTAGTATAAATTCCCACTCCCTCTATTACAGGAGAGTTAGGAGGACCCCACAGAATGAAGCACAGGAACCTGCCTTATTGATAAGAATTTTAGTAGCATCTACTTTTTATAGTTTAATGTATACCCAGTAGTGCCAAGTATTTTGAACACCTTATCATTCTGGGGTTCAGCAGGAAGCATTGAATGGAGGGTCTGAATAAAGGTGTGCTTCCAGAGGTGGTGCCCACGTTCAGAGAAGTCAGCAGGGGATGCTCTAGCACCTGGGCCCATTTACCACCCCCAGAAGAAGTGGCACGGCAGGGGATGGGCTAGGGGAACCGGGAGAGCATCGCAATAGTTGCCAGAAGCCTCTGGAAGAGAGAGACCACAGGCCACCTCCTCAACTTGGCAGGAGAGGAGCCAGGCGGGTCAACCCTACAACCTTGCTTTCCTCTGTCCTGCCCTGTGCAACTCTGTGGCACCAAGAGCTGAGCCCACCCAGCAGCCAAAGGCAGAGAGCTCCTTGATGGAGCCCCCCCAGGGCAGGACAAGGTGGAGGTGGATTAGGAGCAGGCCTGGAGGAGACACACACAAACACACACACACACACACACACACACACACAGACACACACACACAGGCACACAGAGCTGTCATCTCATTTGAATCTGCAACAACCGGGGATGGGGAGGGGTAGTCTCAAGATTACCAGTTGGCAGGTAAGATGCCCAGGAACTGGAGGGTAAACCCCTTGCCTAAGGCCACACAGCTGGTGGGAGCCCACATTTTAACCCGTTGTGTCTTATCAGCCCTAGTAAAGTAAGAAGATCCATTGTAAAACATTATGAAGACCTTAAAATTGTTATCAGTAGCATCTTAATGAGAAGCAGAATAGTTTAAGTGTTAAGGTTTGCCTGGGTTTCAATCGGAGGTTTATTACTTAGTGATCAAATTACTGACCTTTTCTATGTCTCAGCCTCCTCTTCTGTCATGAAGGCACACTTTGTACAGTTGATGTGAAAACTAAACAAGTTTATTCAGTAAAGGTCTCTCAACAAATGTTAGTTTTGATTCCTGAGAAGGTCAAGATTTAGACAGGGCGGTGTGGGGGTGAGTGGTACTTCAACATGGCCTTTTAACCTATTCAGCATTCAAAGAATATGATTTGAATATTTGTAGGTTAAAAGGTTCTTTCTTCCAATTATTCTGACGATGTTTATTTCATTTCTTCTGACTCTTTCTCTCTCTCTGTGTGTGTGTGTGTGTGTGTGTGTGTGTGTGTGTGTGTGTGTATTTTCTCTTTAAAACACATGAAAGTGCCAAAGGACAGAATGACAAGAAATTTAAAGACCTAAATTGGCTTTATTGTGATTCTAGAATTGAGCAACACTTTGTTCCACAAAACAGAGTAAGTTTTCCAGTGAGCTGAGCAGAGGAGGTTGGCTTTATAAACAGGACTGAAGAAACCAGAAGCAACAAAGTGTGTATTCATTACATTTAGAGAGAACACTAGAAAAATAACTGATTAGTTAACATCCGGTTACTTTAGGCTGCCTTTTTTTTTTTGGCTAAGGATTAAAGCTGAGGGAACTTCATGATCATACCAGTTGACAATTTAATCCTGCCTATTGGGGAAATTGACTCTCTCCTGTTTTCTCAGGAAGTCAGATGACAACTTAGTTTTGTCGATGGCCGTTGTAAAACCTCGGTTCTTGTCTCCTTAGTTTAAAAGAAATTAAACAAGAGACACACAGCAAAGGAGATGCAGCATGGAGTGATTTATCGCAAAAGAGGCAGGATATTCTGAAAGTGACATGCAGAATAGACAGTACACTCTGAGACAGGATTCAGGGTGGGCTGCTCGTAAGGATGGGACAGCATTGACTTACTGGGGAGACTCCCTTGATGACAGCCTTACACGGTTATTCGTAAGGAGGCAGGAAGAGGCGCTAGTAGTAAGCATGTTCTGGGTGGTCCTCGGGGTGCACATGTGCAGCAGCTGTACCTGCTTGCTTTTATGTTACATGTCTCATTAACATCTGAAATCTCCACCCAGGGTGTGTTTTTTACTATTATAATGAGCAAAGGTTCAGTCTGAGGACAGGTAAAATCAAAATGTGCACCCTCTTATGGGGGAAATTCCTTACTGGAGCTAGTTTGGCTTGAATGAACTGGACTACAGTGTGAATGCTGGCACTTATCGTGTTGACCCTGTGGTCGCCATGCCACGGTTGCCACATCTCGAGGATATGGTTCCCTTTTTGACTACCTATCCCGCCTCAGTTTGGGTTTGGGGACCTGGAACTTTAGCGTGGGTAACTCCATTTTGATTTTCAGCCGGCCCTATTGGGACCTAGTGCAGAAACTTAGTCCAAAACAATGGCCTTCTATAATTTTTTTTTAAACAAATCCTATCTAATCATGTATGATTCTAAAGCCCTTAAGGGAGTATAAAATATGACTTAAAAATTACTTGCAATAATTCAGAAAAGTTGAGAAGAAAAGAACATTAACTCCAAATTATTTGGCAGAATTAAAAAGAGGGTTACAAATGACTTTTGGAAAGTACACATTGGGGTGTACAAATAAAGTACTTTCTCTGAATTTCATTAGCTACATTAAAAAAAGAAAAGATCAAATACAATAGATAGCACTGTAATAGATTTTGCTACATTAAAAAAAAATCCATTTGAATCCACAGTGAACTAAAACACCAGAGTGGCTAAAAAGTCCCTTCATGCATATTTACTTAGCAGAGAGCTCTTGAGAAAGACCCAACCAATAAACCCCAACCAAAGCAAATCCAGCTACTTCTCTACCTGAGAGGGTGGAATGACTCCAAAATATTGTTTCAAGCTCAAAAAGCCTAAAACAACTCCACATAAAATAACAAAAATCTATCTAATTGGACATTTACCTTTTTGGAAATAAAAGGCCCAGTGGAAAAAAAAAGAAAGAAAGAAAGAAAAAAAAAACCCTTTTCTTAGATCCTTAGAAGACTCGACTGGAGCCGAAAATAAATCCCCTGAGTTGGCCAAGTATTAAAGGACTGTATTCTCCTTCCCTGTCTTTAGTGCGCTGGAGCCCTAACAAGGGCAAAGAACTGCCAGTGGTCAAGAGCTCAAACACCCAGAACAACTCAGCGACATTCACAGACACCAGCATCTACAGCCCTGACCCAAGTTGGCCCTCAGTTCAACTCTTCTGAGGGTCCTCCTGATTTTGCAGATAAAGATGTGGATTCAGGCCAGGCCCTGTGGCTCATACCTGTAATCTCAGCACTTTGGGAGGCCAAGGTGGCCAGATCACGAGGTCAAGAGATCGAGACCATCCTGGCCAACATGGCGAAACCCCGTCTCTACTAAAAATACAAAAATTAGCTGGGCATGGTGGTGTGTGCCTGTAGTCCCAGCTACTCGAGAGGCTGAGGCAGGAGAATCACTTGAACCTGGGAGGTGGAGGTTGCAGTGAGCTGAGATCCTGCCACTGCACTCCAGCCTGGTGACAGAATGAGACTCTGTCTCACAAAAAAAAAAAAAAAAAAAAAAAGATGTGGATTCAGAGGGGAGAAGTGGCTTACTGGCCACAGTCACATGGGCCCCTGCCTCCAGATCTTCTGTGTGTCTGAAATTATCATTTCTACTTGGTGGGTCTCTCTTTTTTTTAAGTTTTATTTTTGGAGACAGGGTCTTGCTCTGTTGCCCAGGCTGGAGTGCAGTATATGATCTTGGCTCACTGCAACTTCCGCCTGCTGAGCTCCCACCTCAGCCTCCTGAGTAGCTGGGACTACAGGTGTATGCCACTGTGGATCACTCTTGGTGAAGGAATAAGCCCAGACCTTCACCAACCTTGCAGTTCCATCACACCCGTCCTTAGTTTATGCCTTTAGAGTCCCCATCAATCACCCTTCCCACTCTGAACTGTAGAGAGGTACACAGCGCAGTGAGGTGACTTGATCAACATCTGGTCGAGTGTCTGGGAAATGACAGATCTAGGCCTTGAGCCCTAGTAGAGCTACCTCACTTCATTCCCGGCACCCCGTTACCTTACTGCCTCCACCTCACCCGCGTGCTCCCTCCTTGGCTGAGCGTGAGAACAGTGGCAAAAACAACAACATAAATCTAAGTCTGTACATCCTCATTAGATCTTCGAGTCCGCTGATGGAGCCCAAATTATCATCACAACAATATAACGTAACACATAACATAACACAACCACCACGACCACCATTTACAGTTCATGTGAAATAGGAGTGAACCAGAACCAGAAGCTGACTTGGCCAAGAACCAGCTTTAGCATTAGGATGTCAGAGAGCTCATTTGTCACCTGTGAGACTGAGGGGAGGCAGTGGAGGGTTCTGATGGTGAGACCCAGGTATGTGTGTCTCAGTGGAACCTCCAGAAAGCTCAAGGAATTCACAGCACTCAGAGACATGCAGTTGGGTGGTTGGCCCATTATTTAGTTATTTTGCATATGAATCCTTTTCCTGCAGAGGTGGAAATCAGCTTCTAAGGATTTGGAGTCAAAGTCAAGCAACAGAGGCCAGAGGGGAGGAAAATCCTGCAGACAGTTTGGGGACAGGGGATCTTGCTTGCATATTTTTTGGGGCAAACTGATTAACTGGCAGCAAGCAAAAAAAAAAAAAAAAAAGATGGGTCTGGGCAAACCTTGAGTAAGGCTTCACAGAAAATAATTTCAGTTGATTGCATTTTCTAGAAAACTTTAAGAGTTTAACTGTGCACTCTACGTGACAGGCTGTCTGGGTGCTGTCTGCCCTCCACCTGGGCTGGGCTGCATTGCCTACTTCCCCTCATTAGTTTCTCATTCGTTTACTGTGGGAGCCTAGTCTTTACAGTGACTCTCTGTAAAGTGTATGTTTCCACTTTTTTCCTAATCCCATTTTATAGATGTGGAAACCAAAGTTCAGAGAGGTTAAGTCACTTAACCGAGGTCACTTAGCTAGAAAGTGGCAGAACCAGGATTTATAAGCGCACCATTTCTGTCCGAAGCCTGAGACCTCAGGCCCCATGCAATGTAATTCCCAGGTCATCCTATATCCCTGGCTCAGTGGGGACTCTGGAAGGGAAGAGCAGCTTCTCTAAGGTTCAGATAGGAAACTGGTCACACCAGGTGCCTGGCCCCTGGCCCAGCCCACGAGATGTGCTGTGACGTGACCACCTGTGTCCTCTGGTGACCATGAACCCATGCTCTGTAACATCCTTTTGGGCAGGAGTTCCTGACTTTTCTGCACCTGGTGCTTTCCAGGTCTCACACCAGCAGTTTCATTCTCCCAAAGGCTGGGGCTCTGAGTCTTCTCCCCAATTCACTATCCCTGGGTGAGTCCGTGGGTTTATTTAGCCTGTTACAGTCTGGCTTTTTTTTCTTCTAAGCCGCAAAATTCATCATAATTTATTACACAGCAATAGATAATACACATGAAATACAAATACTTTTTCTGTTATAAGTTGTCATGTTGATGGGAATGATGGTATTTCAGTGTGTTTTTTTTTTAAATAAAACTGACACATAGTAATTGTACATATTTATGAGGTACATAGTGAGTTTCCATGCATGCAATGTAGAGTGATCAAATCAGGGTAATTTGCATATCCGTCACCTCAAGCATTCATCATTTGTGTTGGGAACATTCAAAATCCTCTCTTCTAGCTATTTGAAAATATATTATAAATTGTTGTTAACTATAGCCACCCTGCAGTGCCACAGAACACTAGAACCTATTCCTCGTATCTGTAATTTTGTTTCCTTTAACTGCTCCACGTCCACCCCTGCATGGCTGCTTGCAAGAACTCATCTTTGTGGCTTGTTGATATAAATTGAATTCGAAGAGCCCCAAGGTGCCTGGGGATTGAGGGAGGCAGTGAGCCACTTTGAACCTGCCAGGGGGGTTGGAGAAAGGACTGAGCAGGAAGGCTGAGTGCAAAGTTTGCAATCAGGCATGTAAACTTAGCCAGCTCCCTAGCTAGATGGGAGCCTCTTGGAGGCAACCTGCTTCACGTAAAAGGAATCGTCACGTAAAAGGTTGCTGTTGCAACCTTGGAAAATTCCCTTTTAATAACATCTTCACAATGGAGAGAAAGGTTTGTTGTTGTTCTTCTTACTTGAAAACGCTGTTAATCCTACCACCTGGTGGAGAGTTTGATGAATAAAGACTGTTGCTCAGGAAACATATTAGCTGCCACGAATAGGAATGTCTTTGTGAGGTGTATTACTGGTTGTTTCTAAAACATAATCTTATGTTTTAAAATTCAGTCTTTTGGCAAAAAAAAGGAAATTAAAATGAAAGGGAGAGATTAGGGGGACAGTACCGTCGTTCTTTCTTTCACCACCTGATAGAAGCTTCAAATGGAAAACACACCTTTCAGAATGGGTTGAAGAACTGATTCCAACCTAAGGTCTGCTGCTATTTTTCTGTTTCTCCCTGCAACCTGGAACAAACTGAGCTCAGCAAACATGATCCTTGGACCACAGTAAGTCCTCACTTAATGACATCGATAGGTCCTTGGAAATGATGAGTTTAAGGGAAACGACATAAAAAACTGATTTCACTATAGGGTAACTGATATAAACAAGAGTTAAGTTTCTCTGGTGTATTTCTGTTCATAAAAACATCACCAAACTTCTAAACGAAGGCCCCAAACAGCGTCGCAGGTGGCCACAGCCTGTCCCAGTGGCTTAGGACGTGCACACATGCACGCACACACACACACACACACACACACACAAAACCACACTCTATCGCCCTGGGACCACATAAACACATCAGTTCACCTGACATGCACAGCTTTTTGGGGTGTGGGAAACTGGAGTGCCTGGAGAAGACCCATGAGGACATGAGGAAAACTTGCAAACTCCACACACACAGTGGTCCCGGCCGGGAATCCATCTTCTTCTCATCAGTGTTATAATGAAATGATGTTGAATGAAACGGCATTACTGGAAGACCGGCGGCGTAGGATTTTATACATTAAACTGATATTTATGCAATGTCAGAAATCCAAACAAGAAGAAAAAATATACTGGCTGTGGAGATAGTTTTGAATATCAGAATACTTCTGCATTGTCAGGAACCCGCCCCGGATGGAGTAAAGGAGGTTTTCTCTTTTTTTCTGAGCCATGGTGTCATAAACTTTAGTCACCATTACTTGCGGGAGGACGGGGGCATGGTATGTTGGTTGAATAATTAGTTACAGAGGTTGCACACTTAAATAGTGTCAAAGAATTATAAAATCTTAGCATTTGCAAAGAGCCTTAGCAGTGACCTTGTTCAACCTTCTTCTATCCACTGAGTCATTCATTGATTCCTTGATTTACTCATAAAAGTATTAGCTCTGCCACTGCCTAACTGTGTGTCCTTCAGCAAGTTGCTGAACCTCTCTGTACTTCCCTTTCCTCATCCATAAAATCTGGATAATAATAGCACCTACCTCCCACGAGGTAGTAAATAAGCATTCAATGAGTTAACACTTGGACCGTGCTCAGAAGAGTCCTTGTTAAAGATATGCTGTGGCAACATATCATCATCAATTACATTCTTGTTCCGCCTCCTTGAGCAGTGTTTTTCACTACCTGTGGTAGGGAGCTCTGTGCCCCACACAGTGGTGTTTTGACCTCTGGGCAGCTTTGTGGTTTAGAAGGCTCTTTCTCATTCAAAGCTTCCAACCAGAGAGAGCTTCCTGGAGCAGATGGCAGAGTGGTGCTCTCAGGAGCTATCTGAATTTAAGGATGGGAAAGTTGTCTGGGCTGTGAAGCTAAGGTATCATCGCTGGACATCAGAGGCAGAAGAGACATACCTAAGATTTTAGCCATGAGGGGGACCTCAAGACCCTGGCCTCTTTTTTTTTTTTTTTTCTTTTCTGAGACAGAGTCTCACTCTGTTGCCCAGGCTGGAGTGCAGTGGCACGATCTCAGCTCACTGCAACCTCCGCCTCCCAGATTCAAGCAATTCTCCTGCCTCAGCCTCCTGAGCTCACTGCAACCTCCACCTTCTGGGTTCAAGCGATTCTCCTGCCTCAGCCTCCTAAGTAGCTGGGATTACAGGCATGCACCCCCACGCCTGGCTAATTTTTGTATTTTTAGTAGAGACAGGGTTTCACCATGTTGGTCAGGCTAGTCTCAAACTCCTGACCTTGTGATCTGCCTGCCTCGGCCTCCCAAAGTGCTTGGATTATAGGTGTGAGTCAGACCATGGCCTCTTTATTTTACAGCTGAGAAGACAGCTCAGACGGGGCCTGGCTGGTGCAACAGCTCAGCCCATCATCAGGCAGAACCTGGATGGGAGGCCAGCCCATGGGGTGATACTGCCAAGGCCTGCATTATCACTCAGTTCTCCTCTCATCTTGGGCTGCTCAGGGTGCCCTAGAGAACATGTCTTCTGTGCCCTCCTGCACTAGAGCAGGCAGGAAGAGCAGCCTGGACCATGGGTACCAGGTATCCTATGAGGACCCCATTGTGCCAGGCGTTGATTGACTGGGTGATTTCCACTGTGTTTACACTGCACAGTCTCCTCGCTTCCTTTAGACCTCCCTGTGAGCAAGCTTGTAATTGTCTGTCGTGAATTCTGGCATCTGCCTCCCCTCTTTTTCTTCCTGAGGTTCTGCCCAGGAAATACCACATACTGGTCATTCTAGGCCCATTCACTGTCTAATCAGGCTTTGAGCTCACTAGTGCTATCAGTGTTTTACAGCTGAGAAGGCAGGCTCGCTGAAGTTGGCCATTGCCTGAAGGTCTCCCAGGTTGGGAGGGTCAGGTTGGGGGGTTGTCACATACCCATTTCCACCATGTCACAATGTTTCCTTCTAACACATGCATGCACATCATAAAAGGCTCGAGACCCATTGTATCTGGTCTCCCTGCCTGCATTAATAGCACTGCTGCCAACATCCCTCCCACTTCCCTCCACTTAGTTTTATCATCTAAGAGGCCAAAAGAACAAAATGTCCCCCCTCCACCACACCATATTTCAAAGGGCTATAAATAGGACTGTTAGTGGTGGCACTCTGGGTCACATTTGCCAGGGACAGACTTTATATGATGTCAGCCGTGTCCTTGGGTCCAAGGTTTCCATGGCTAATAGTTTTCTTTCTCCCTTCTCTTCCTTTCCATTTTCATTCCTTCTTTTTCTCCCTCCCTTTCTTCTTTTGTTTCTTCATCCTAAAAATCCTGTTCGAAAGTACGTAGCTATGCAGCCTTCATTAGCTGAGGTGGCCTAGAAGACAAACAGGTCCATGTTTCACAATTCCTCCCAGATCCGAGAAAGGAACGCGACTCTGAGCAGACAGAACAATAGATGCTGGGCCCAGAGGACAGCTGTACGGCCTGCCAGCATCTCACTCCTCTGAAAGCAAATTCAGTCCATCCAAGAGCAACGCCAAGGGGTTGTCTCCTGTCCAGGAGGCCAAGGCCTGGGGGGAAGACAGGCTCTGGAGTCACAAGGCCTGCTGTTGATCAGTGGTGAGATCTGGGGCAAGTGACTTCCACGTCCGAGCTTAGTGTTACCCCTTGTGCTCTGGGGATGACACCAACTCATCTTCCTGGGTGAGAGTGGAGATTCAAAAAGATAAAACAGGCTGGGCACGGTGGCTCATGCCTGTAATCCTAGCACTTTGGGAGGCCGAGATGGGCGGATTGCCTGAGCTCAGGAGTTCGAGACCAGCCTGGGCAACATGGTGACACCCCATCTCTACTAAAATACAAAAATAATCATCCAGGCATGGTGGCAGGAGCCTGTAATCCCAGCTATGCAGGAGGCTGAGGCACGAGAATTGCTTGAACTCGGGAGGCGGAGGTTGCAGTGAGCCGAGACCGTGCCACTCCACTCCAGCCTGGGCACCAAAGTGAAATTCTGTCTCAAAACAAAACAAAACAAAGCAAAACAAAACAAACAAACAAACAAAAAAAAAAAAACAGGGGTAGGTTGGGAACAACCCCAGAGAAGAGATGGCCTTCAAGCTGGGACTGGAAAGATGGTGAGCCTTTCCAACAGCAGCAGTGAGGGTGGAGAGGGCACCCCATGGAGGAATCCACTGCCCAAGCCAGGCACCTGCCAACTGCTGTGATTGGAGGGAAGAGGTGGAAAAAAAGGAAACAGGGAGGCCCCAATCGGGTGAGTCCTAAATGGCTTGATCCTTTCGGTAATGAGGTGCAAGCAAGGTTTCTTTTCCTTCCTGCAGAACGGGATTTCATCAGACTCCCCCTCCTTTCTTTTTTTTTAGGAAAACCATGTGGCCCAGGTTCACAGTGGATGGGAGGGCAAGATGAATGTCCCATCAATGGTGCGGGTGGGAGTCACTGTAAGCCGCATTTGGAGTGTTTGCTCCAATGTGAGAATTGGTGACTTTATCTCTGGGGTTTGAGAACAGATTGCACTACAGTGCTGAGAAACGACACTTGGGAAGTGACTTGGAGATTTCCAGCCTGGTGGCTGAGAGAACTGGGGAGCCAGGGATGACAACGGCGGGGGGAGCAACAGAAATCCACACCAGGGAAGCGTGCTGTTCCTCCCATTACAGACCCACTGGATCTGAGATGAGGAAGATGAACTAAAGCCCGGCCAGGCTGAGACGGGTGAAGAAAAAGCAAAGGCAGAGGCGTGAAGCTCAGTTCAATTCTGGAAAGGCTGAGCAGTCCCCTGCGGGGGTGGCCTGCTTCCTCCCCAGGCCGCACAGACACCAGCCAAGAAATACCTTCCCATTCCCTTGTCTTCCCAGCCCTCAGAGTGAAATAGAAAAACCCAAGTAGGCCGAGCACGGTGGCTCACGCCTATAATTCCAGCACTTTGGGAGGCCGTGGCTGGCGGATCACAAGGTCAGGAGATCGAGACCATCCTGGCCAACATGGTGAAACCCCACCTCTACTAAAAGTACAAAAATATTAGCTGAGTGTGGTGATGTGTGCCTGTAATTCCAGGTGCTCAGGAGGCTGAGGCACGAGAATCGCTTGAATCCAGGAGGCAGAGGTTGCAGTGAGCCGAGTTCGCGCCACTGCACTCCACCCTGGCGACAGAACAAGACTCCGACTCAAAAAAAAAAAAAAAAAGAAGAAAAGAAATAAAAACACCCCAAGTAGATGGCTGGACCAGCACATAGGAGGAAAGCAGGTGTTCCGTTAACGTTTCTCCAATCTGAATCAGACAGGCAGTAGCAGGTGTGAAGAGGAGGAGGTGGTGGCCCAGGAGAAGGTACCCTCACTCACTCATGCTGACCTGGTCATGGGCAGTCAGCGCAATCCTAGCCTTCTTGACATCCTTAGTCCTTTCAGAAGGGGCCCATCTCCTTTGATTCATAGTTCTCACTCTCCAGCCTTCAGCCCCTCATCTGCCTACACCCCTACATCCCACTGTCAAGTGTAGGATTTTGGAACGCCATTGTCAGAGAGTCAGTGGAATGGATCCACCCCGACTGCTGCAGTGTAAACGTGGCTCATTCATGTCATTCGCTGCAAGGGAGCATGGGGTTGGGGCAGCTGGAGAGCAGCAGATGGTCATGTGCATTCAGATGTCTTCCAGAGTAGCCTGGTGACTTTGGGCAGGTGATTGCAGACTCTGAAAAATGGCACTAGAATTTGACTCATGCTCATGGTTGTGAAATTAAATTTTGGAAAAGTGCCTGGTACGTAGTAGGAGCTCAACAATGAGGAGCGGTCCTATTCCCTAAAGACAGAAATCCTCCACCTTTGATAAGAATCAGAAGCCGCTGTACAGCCCTGATTGGGTGGATCTTGTCGAAGGGCCCTAGTTCCAGGGGCTCAGTGCATGAAGTCTGCAGAAGCAATAAGGCCCCAGACACCTCCCTGTACTCTTCTCCCTTGTGTCCCTTCCTCCTGGCCCCCTTAGCACCCTGCTCACTGGATCCTTCTGGACCCTCACTGAGAGGCCTCTTAGATTTCCGCAACCTATGTTGCAAACTTTGTTCTAGGAACCTGGTATCCAGGCTGTTGGCCATCTCTAATTTAGTCCTAAGATAGATTCCCAAAGGTGGCACAGGTTGCCTGTGGACCTTTCACTGCATGATCCTAATCACAACTGATGTTTCCTGGTGCTCCATGCCTTACTAAGTGCCCTCAAATGATGATAACAGAAAGATACTCACTATCACTTCTCAACAAGCATACCAGGCACTGTTCTGAGCTCCTGTGTACATTTTCTAATTCATTTTCATAACCCTATGAGGTCAAGGACTTTTATTATCCCCATCATCAACAGAGGAGACATAGGTACTGAGTGATGAGATAACTTGTCCAAGACCCTGGTCAGTCGATGGCATAGCCATTGGCCAAATCATTATTGTGTTTGTCCCTTATGAACAGCAGGCAAAGTGAGGCTCTTCCTCATCTGTCTTCTTTGTGACCATCATCATCAGCATTTCCACATTACAGATGAGGAAACTGAGGCTTCCAGAGGCACACGGGCAAGGCTGGTGAAACAGGAGCTGGGATCTAGGGGTTTGGATACTGGGGTACAGGAACTCATCCTGGGGTTGAAGGTGGAGAGAGCCGGAAGTTGATTGTCTCAGTTCTGCTTACGTTCTGGCCCCAGTGAATCTGCTTATGGCCCATGTGGTGCTGCGAGCTGTTAACAGCAGAGCAGAGTGGAGCAGGGAGGGCTTTTTATGCAAACAGGCGGGTGCACTGGGGGTTGGATAGCGTGTGCTTCAAGGTCATGTCAACCCTGGCACTGTCTCTGCATTTGAACTCAATATCCCTTTGAGCACAAAGGGCTATTGTGTTCAAGACAGACCTGGCTTTGAGTCTCATCTCTGCCAATTTCTAGCTGTGTGGCCCTGGGCAAATTATACTCTTTCAGAATCTTAATTTCCACATCTGTGAAATGGGGGTAAAACTACAAGCCCCAGAGGACTGCTGTGAAGCTTGAATGAAATCATGCACATGAGATGCTTTGTGTGCTGTTGGCCTCGTTGTCCATACTTAACCCATGGTTGCTATTGTTGATGATAATAGCTCTTCCAGCGAAGCAGCCAGACCTCAGTGGTTAGCCTTCAAATTCAGAAAGGCACTTCATTATGAGGGATCCCATGTGTTGAGCCCATTTCAGAGAGAGAGGTTATAAGTGAGAACAGCTTTCCTAGTCTAACAAGTACATGTGCTTCCTGCCCAAAGTTCTTCTCACTTTTACTTTCAGATCAGCCGAGTTGGCCTCCGGAGTCCCTGGGTCTCCACAGAGGGAGATGCTACCGTACCCAAAGGGGACCCACCCTCTGAGCTTCCCTGCTTAGTTTGCTCACACTCTGGCATGAGCCATGTCATTCCTGGTTCACACACCCAGAATTTCTGCCCATAAACCTGGTTCTCGACATGCAGCCCAGCCAACGTCTCTGCTGAGGGCCTTCCAGCACTCACACCAGATGTTTTTAGGTCGTCTCACCATTCCTCACTCAGCTTCTGTGTCTGCTCTTGCACTTTCCTACTTCCGGGGCAACTTGTCCCATTTGTGAACTGATCTAGCTAGACTGTCTCAGTCTTGATCTCCTTTTCCATCAGTGTCATGTCCCGGATGGGAATCTAGATGAAGAAACCACCTACTTGCACATTCATGAGCCTGCCCTGGACACAGAGTGGTGTGGTTCCTTGCTGATGGACCTGTGTTCTCTCTCCCCTTGCAGTGGGCTTTTCTAGGGCAGAGCTCAAAAGTGTACTGTTGTCCCCAGCAGGGCAGAACACAGTGTTTGGCCCAGCCCAGTCTAAGGCTCAGTAAATACTGATGGGAAGTAAACTGTGTTAGTCCCAGACTTTACAATAGAGTAGAGTTAGGAATTAGTTAATCATTCAGGCTCCAGCCTTTATCAGTCATATGACCTTGAGCAAATTACTTAATCTCCTCAAGCCTCCATTTACTCACCTTCAAAATGATGAAAATCATAGTACACACATCCAAGGACCATTGTGAAGATTAACTGAGCTTTTGAGTATAAAGGGCTTAGTTTAGCAAATGCCCATAAGTACTTAAAAAATGTTATCTGTTCAAATGCTAGTTTAAGTGTTATCTGTTATTGCTACTACCAGTATCAAAGTGATTTCATGTTGTTTTGTATTCACTTACTTCTTAGCAGAGCCCTGCAAAGTAGTTGAAGCAGAGACACTTCCATTTTACCAATGAGTAAAGTAAAACTCAGAGAAAGCCTGGCTTGCTTTCTTTCTCTTTCTTTCTTTTTCTTTCTTTCTTTCTCTTTCTTTCTTTCCTTCTTTCTTTCTCTTTCTTTCTTTCTTTCTTTCTTTCTTTCTTTCTTTCTGTCTCTCTCTCTCTCTCTCTCTCTCTCTCCTCTCTCTCTCCTCTCTCTCTCTCTCTCTCTTTCTCTCTCTCTCTCTCTCTTTTCCTCACTTTGTTGCCAGGCTGGAGTGCAGTGGCATGATCTCAGCTCACTGCAACCTCTGCCTCCTGGGTTCAAGTGATTCTCCTGCCTCAGCCTCCTGAGTAGCTGGGACTACAGGTGCACACCATCACACCTAGCTAATTTTTGTATTTTTAGTAGAGACGGGGTTTCACCATGTTGGCCAGGATAGTCTTGATCTCTTGACCTCGTGATCCACCTGCCTCGGCCTCCCAAAGTGTTGGGATTACAGGCGTGAGTTACCGAAAGGCTGTTTTTCTAAAACCACACAGCTTTACTTGACCAGTGTCCCCTAGGGGCACACCTAGAAGCAGGCCACACTGTTTTGGATGGAACATGTCATGCCCGCAGGCCTCAGAAAAGATCCCTATAATTTAAAAATGCAGCAATAGTATTCAGCCAGACCCAGTGCTAACAGTTATCCAGATGATTGTTTGCATGGAGAGGAAAAGCTATGATTTATTAAGCAAACTAGCCCTGCTCCTCCAGGAGTGGTATCCAGCTTTACTTCTAGTTTGCTGCTGTACTTCAAGAAGACACAAAATTGGAGAATACACTCTCTTATGAGAGTTATTGTATTATATTATACAGTAGAAAGGAGCCTCAGGTGGCATGAGGGGGCTGTGGATGGTGGAAGCGCGAATATGGGCCAAGAAATAATGATTTATGGGTTCAGAACAGGAGAAATGAGAACATAACCATGATTTGTTTGAGTGGAATTTGTCCTAATCTCTGCTCTAGCTGGAGAAGGTAGACATTTTTCTTGCTTCCGAGTCTCTTGGTTTAAGCCCAGCATTTCCCTGCTTAGCTCCTAGATTGGTGCTAGTGGCTACCAGTTGGATGGATGGAAATGAAAGGGATGAATGGGCTGGAATAGGACGATAGTAATTCACCTGGTATTGGGAAGAACACTGAACCCTAGGTCTAAGGCCCTCTGCCCACTGTCCAGCTGCACAGCTCTCTAGCTGTGTCATGGAGGAGCCACTTCTCTGGGCCTTGGTTTCCTCATTTGTGGTCTTGGAGAGTCACATGAGCTTTTCTGAACTTCTCCAAAAATGGGGACACTTTCTGATTTGTCTTTCTTGTATGGCTCGTGTGTATGAACACGCTTCACAGATGTTTCAGCGGTAAGAGTTTAGTTGTTGCTCTTAATTGGAAGCAATCTTGGAAGGGTGGGGAAATAGGGACTCAATATAGAAAGAGGCATGACAGCAGAGCACGAACGAGAAGAGAACTGGGACATGGCTTTTAGAAAAGATTTCCAGGGCTCCTGTTAAAACCAAAAGGCAAGGAAAGTCTAAGGAGCTCATCAGGTTGTTCCTGGGATCTGAGGCAGAAAGACAGTGGAATAATTGCCTTTTCTCTGCATTTAACACCTCAGTGCTGTATTAGAGAAGCTGAGAAACTGAGGCTGCAAAAGGTGAGCCCCACATGGGGTGCATTTCTAGTTTTATTTGTTTGTTTGTTTTTGTTTTTGTTTTTTAAGATGGAGTTTCACTCTTGTTGCCCAGGCTGGAGTGCAATGGCACGATCTCGGCTCACCACAACCTCTGCCTCCCGGGTTCAAGCGATTCTCCTGCCTCAGCCTCCTGAGTAGCTGGGATTACAGGCATGCACCACCACGCCTGGCTAATTTTGTATTTTTAGTAGAGATGGGGTTTCTCCATGTTGGTCAGGTTAGTCTTGAACTTCTGACCTCAGGTGATTTGCCCACCTCAGCCTCCCAAAGTGTTGGGATTACAGGCGTGAGCCACTGCGCCTGACGAGTTCTAGTTTTTAAGATAAGCCTCCAGGTTGCAAACTTGTCAGTTGGAATTTGGAATCCAATGCCATTGCCAACTTATTTTTTTCAAAGCCAACTTAAGACCAATGAAAGAATTGGTTCAAGATGTTATGCGTTGCTTCATGAAGAGTCTTAGGCTTTAATTGAAGATCACAGTTGGCCACAGGTGCCAGGCTGTGGAATCAGAGGCTTCATTCAGAGCAGGGCTCCATATTTAATCTGATTCATAGATTACCGCCTTATATCTTATGGCATAGAACAGTTGCAGTATATATCCTGATATAGGCATATATACATGCAGGTTTTTACATTACAAGGATTCTCAACTATTTAGTAAGATGTAACATACGTAAGGCTCAAACTCAGTAATGAGCTTCTGCAGAGTTATAAATCAGCCACATCCTGATGGATTCTCTGAGATTTATCTGGCTGTTCACTCATTTATTCATGGATTCACTGGTCATTATTTAGTGCCTCCTACACCCATATGATAGCCAGTGGGGGTGAGAGTGGGGAAATCTAGTGACAAGTAAAATACAGCTCCCCTTCCCCACCTCTGAAGGCTTGGTCTAGTGAGAGCAACCAACAGTAGGATTGAGGTGATGCCTGGTGCTTAGTAAATTCTTGCTAAATGAGAGAACGAATGAAGGAACATGAATGAAGCCATGGGTGCTCCCAGGTAAGGCCCTAACCCAGCTTCAAGTTTGGAAGGGGGTGTGTCCAAGAAAACATCTTAGAAGTGTGATACCTGTATTGTTTTGGTCACCCTCTCATTCAAGAAATAGGAATAGACTTTCTCCCACATGCCAAGTGGTGTGCTGGGTGGTGAGGGCACAGTGGTATGTAGGGCAGACATACCCTTGCCCTTATGGAGTTCACATGCTGGCGATAATGCTTTGTAGGAAGGCAGGGAACACTGAAAATATCGAGGGGCGGTGCCCAGCCTTGTCCCCAGAGTCAGCGAAGATGTCTCTGTGAAGTGGTGTTTACACTGAAATCTGAAGGGGGAGTAGAAAGTACAGAGGGAATGGGGAAGGTGTGAACCAGTGATGCAAGGGAGGGAGGCCTGAGTTACAATTTACAGGGATCCCCCTGCCTGCTGCCAAGAGAGGGAGTTGGCATTAGAGGCAATGGCTATTTTAAGACTGGCTAGGAGGCTGTGGCAGTGAGCATCGTGCCTTAATTCTCATTTCTGAAAAGAAAGAGTTTCGTTCCTGTGGCTTTCCTGGACCCTCACCCCTAACTGTGCTGACTCTGGTCACGTTCATTATCTTCTATGTAAACATCCTGCCCCCATCAGCAGGTGCCAAATAGAATCTGTTTATAGTCAACACCACACATGGTTTCCAGAACCAGGCAAATGCCTTTAGACAACTCTGGGCTTAGACAGTCACTAAATGCTGTTGTTTCTCCCTCTAAAAGAGCTCTTGAATCTCTCACTCTTCCTTTTGCCCAGGGCCCTGCCTTCTGGCCCTCGTTATCTCTTCATAATCACCAACTCGACAGGGGCTGAACTTTCTTCCTAACACACAAGTTTATCCTCATGCATCACCATTGCCAGCGGTATAAAGAAACCTCAGTGGTTGTATCAGTCAGCTTTCTCTGTATAACAAACAGCCCCAAACCCCGGTGCCTAAAAACAGACATTTATGATTTCTGTGGGTGGATGATCTGGTCTGCACAGTTTGTGTTAGGCTGATTGCCTGTGCTGGCGCATCCACACATCTCGGGGCTGAGCTGGGATGGCTCAGCCTCTCTCCACACATTGTCTGTTATCCTCCAGGGGGCTACCTCAGGCTTGCTAAGGTGGCAGCAGAATGATTTCCAGCAGCAGCTGGGCATGGTGGCTCATGCCCGGGAGCTCAAGACCGGCCATGGCAACATGGCAAGACCCTACAAAAAATAAAAATAATTAGCCTAGTGTGGTAGCACGAGCCTGTAGTTCCAGCTACTCAGGAGGCTTAGAGGGAGGATCACTTGAGCCTGGGAGGTCAAGGCTGCAGTGAGTGGTTGTCATGCCACGGCCCCTCCAGCCTGGCCAACTGAGTGAGACCCATCTCAAAAAAAAAAAAAAAAAAAAAGATTCCCAGCAGCAAGGGAGAGAAACTTTTAGGTATAAGCACTTTTACAGCCTTTATTTGTGTCACCTTTTCTATTGTGCCATTGGCTAAAGCAAGTCTCGTAGCCAAACTTCGATTCTCCCTCATGCTGGGGGTAGGCAAAGCCATACTGCAGAGTGTGCGTGCAGGTGGCCTGAACAAATTGGGGCCATTTCTACAGCAGTGGTTAAGAGTTGAGGGTTTCTATGCTATTCTTCCTGTCAGATGAAGTCGTCTTTTTTTTTTTTTTTTTTTTCATGAGACGGAGTCTCACTGTTGCCCAGGCTGGAGTGCAGTGGTGTGATCTCAGCTCACTGCAACCTCGTCTCTCAGGTTCAAGCAATTCTCCTGCCTCAGACTCCTGAGTCTCTGGGACTATGGGCATGTGCCATGTGCCACCACACTTGGCTAACTTTTGTGTTTTTAGTAGAGATGAGATTTCACCATGTTGGCCAGGCTGGTTTCAAACTCCTGACCTCAAGTGATCCGCCCACCTTGGCCTCCCAAAGTGCTGGGATTACAGGCATAAGCCACCGCGCCGTGCCAGATGAAGTCTTCAGAAACCGTTTCCTATCTGGCCTCAGCCTGATTTATCCTAACCCCGATGTCACACTTTTACATTCATATCTTACATATTTATTTTTCCTTTCCCCATGTTTTGCATTTTTACTAAACAGCACCTCATTAGTGCTTTGTTTAGGGAGCAGCTAAAAATATCATCTCCTGTTCAAATTCTTCTTCTAGACGGAGTTGGTCATTTGTCCTTTTTTTTTTTTTTTTTTAATGGAGTCCTTCTCTGTGTCCCTGGCTGGAGTGCAGTGGTGTGATCTCGGCTCACTGTAACCTCCACCTCCCAGGTTCAAGAAATTCTCCTGCCTCAGCCTCCCAAGTAGCTGAGACTACAGGTGTGCGCCACCATGCCCAGCTAATTTCTGTATTTTTAGTAGAGATGGGGTTTCACCATGTTGGCCAGGCTGGTCATGAACTCCTGACCTCAAGTGATCTGCCTGCGTTGGTCTCCCAAAGTGCTGGGATTACAGGCACCCAAGCCGCCTATATTACATTGTCCTGAATTGTCTGTGTATTTTTCTGTTTTCTCCCAGTCTGAACTCCCTGCGGAGAGCAGTTGTGAGTTACTCACCTTCCTGTCCTGGTGTGTGGCTCTGTGCCTGGAACAGAATAGGTGTTTGTTTAACAGATGGTGCTATATAAATAATTGGGTGAGTGAGTGGAATAAGTGGGTGAATATCTTTTCATTATCTTGAGTCATCCTAAAAAGGCAGAGGATGGACTAATTGTCAAAACTGACTTAAACTTTTCTCCTCTTCTCTTCCAGTTGGTTCCATTTTCAGATTTCATCTTCCTGAACTGGAAATGTCAATGAGAGGAAATTAACACCCCCAAGAGCTGCTGTGAGCAAATGCGTTGAGCTTGGATCAGGACAATTCCATTTGGGGACCAGAGATGGACGGTCACTCAGCCTATGGAGGTAAATGACTAATCTGTCTGCAGCACAAGTGAGATGTGCTGTCTTTTCTGTTTTGTTTTGTTTTCCATTGATTATGTTCCATGGAGGATGTGGAAGATATTGTCCTATTTCTTGATGTCTGAGACATGTCCTGCTTGCCCAGAAACGTGCCATTAAGAGGAGTTCTCATGGAAGGGGAATACAGTGTCCCTCAGGAGAAATATGCAGACTGTTAGTATCTAGCAGCCTTTCTTTTTCTTAAATGGAGAGCTTTCTGAGCTCTCATGAACACTGGTAAGTAAAAATCTGGATTCAGAACCTCCTTTGATGTCATCCTGACAAAGGCCTGGCATGATACTCTGGTGTGTCCTAGAGCAAGCATCAGCAAACTGTGGCCTACAGGACAAGCCTGGCCCAGCCTGCCTTTGTAAATAAAGCTTCGCTGGCGCCCCACCATGCTCCTTTGTTCAGGTGTCATGTATGGCTGTTTTCACACCGCAGCAACCCAGTTGAGTCATTACCATAGAGACCATGTGGTTGCAAAGCCTGACATATTTGTTCCCTGGTCCTTAACAGAAAAGGTGTTGCAACCTCTGGTCTACAGCTGAGCTATCCACACAGAGCCACTCCATATGGGGATATTGAAATTTTAATTAAAATGAAATAATATGAAAAATTCAGGCCTCAGTCACATCACAGTTCATGTGCTTAGTAGCCACATGTTGCTTATGGGTACCCATGGGTAGTGTAGAAAGAGGACATTTTTATCAGTACAGAGTTAGCTTGAGAAAAATTGAGATCACCCTGGATGTGTCACTTCACTCTGCTGGTCTCTAACCCATCTTGGGCATAATTGCAATCATTGTAGAAGAAGAAGGAAGGCTGATGTCTGTGAGTGTGTGTAGCTGTTTTCTATATGATTATTGGCAAGGACCTCTCTCTCTCTCTCGTGCTCACTCTCTCACTCTCTCTCTCTAGTATAAGAATGGAGTAACTTTTAAAATTTCTTTGGGAGCCATCTTCTGGTCTCTGTATGTGACTCCATGTAAAACAAATCCACTTGGGCCATGGGGTTTATTATTTTTATTTATACAAGTAGATATGGATGTGAGCTTGAGCCCTTCTGGTGTCACAGGTAGTTCAGGGGCTGTGTGGGGCCTCCTCTAAAGGGGAAGAAACAATGGCTTCTATGTTCCCAAGGGGTAACTATATGGGCAAGAGCGATAAAAAACAAGGAGAGGAAGAAAATGAGCTGAAGATGTGGCATGTGTGAGTCTTAGAAGAATGAGGAAGAATGGAGACAAAAGACAGTATGGTTCCTGGTTATGGTCATAGGTTTACTTTGAAAGAACATGTTGAACAAAGTAATGATGCTTGGGAACATACCACATCTCAGAATTGTGCTAAACACAGCCAGTTCTATACAATAGACAGGTTGGGGAGAGCCTTGGACCTTGAGCTAGCTCACCATCTTAGATGGGACAAGACTAGGGGCATGGCAGGAGGTTCTGCTTGGTGCATAAGCCAATGCAAGTGGGAATAAAAAGGGCTGATCATTGAGATGCACAGTTTGTGTGGAAGGGACCCAAGAAGGAACAGAGAAGAGACTCTAGATGGCCAGCAGGTCTGGGCAAAGGCCCCAGATTTGGCATTTAGAAGTTGGGCTTTCTTATCTTTGGGTTACCCAAGCACAAGCAAGAACAAAGTAGAGACTCCATTGACGAGAAAAGATCTAATTGATATGTATTCTGCACATCTAGATTTGAAAATGGCCCCCTGCCTGTTTCTTTTGGTTGGTCTTCAAGCACCTCACCATTACAGAGGAGTGCTGTATGCCTTTTAAACAGGCATTTCTATAACGAACCTTCAAACAATGGAGTTTAATGCAGATACGAAGTAATTATAAGTAACACAAATAATAGTATTAATTTTTTAGTTCTTTATTAGAATCAAGCATATCAAGAATGATGATGATGATGTTAACAGTGATAATATTTTTGTCCATTTCCAGCTTATTATGTGCCAGGTGCATGTTCTACTAATAATTATTATTACTAATAATAATTATTATAGCTTTAAATTATTGGCACATACAATGCACTAAGTAATATATTGATTTTTTTCTCAATCTCATGAACCCAGAGCATTCGTTTCCATTTTTAATTTTTTTCAATTGTTTTATTTTTATATAAATGCAAATTTATAGAAAAGTTATAAGAACAGCCAACAAATTCCTGGACCCCCTTCGTCCAGGTTTTCAAATGTTTGCATTTTATTATGTTCATTTTTTCTTTTTTTTCTATATTTTTTCCTGAAATCAGAAACTTGTATCTTAGAATACAACTTTCTAAGTCAGAAACTTAACATTAATTTGACTATTATCTAACCTTCTGATTTCTTATTCAGATTTCATCAGTTGCCCCCGCTAAATTCCTTCATGGCAAAAGAAAAGCCAGTTGGCATGTGTCTTTCTTGGAAAACTTTCTTAATCTTGTATTTCAGCACGTTAACCTTTTTGACAAGTTCAGGCCAGTTATTTGATAGAATGCACTCAATTTTGGCTTTTGTGATGTTTCCTCCTGATTAGGTTAGCAGGACTAGCCCAGAGCTGATGTGTCGTTTTCAGTGTATTCTATCAAGAGGCACTGGTGTGGCTGTCTCCCATTACTGGTGATGATAGCTTGGAGCTCTCAGTTAAGGTGGAGTCTTCCAGGTGTCTCCACCGCAAAGTTATTGTTTCACCTTTGCAATTAATAAGCATCTCATGGGGAGAACTTCTGAGATTGTGTAGATTTCTGATTAGTCCTCAGTCTGTCAGTCATTAGTTTTAGCATCTTTTCGTGATTCTTGCCTGAATAGATTTATTATTATCATAGTTGCCAATTGGTGATTTTTCTAATTTCACTGTTTCTTTTTCATTTATTAGTTGGTTTCCTACTATAAAGAAGAAATTTTCTTCCTCTGTTCATCTTTTTTTTTTTTTGTTTGTTTGAGATGGAGGAGTCACTCTCACCCAGGCTGGAGTGCAGTGGTGCAATCTTGATCTTTGCGCACTGCAACCTCTGTCTCCCAGGTTCAAGCAGTTTTCTTGCCTCAGCCTCCTGAGCATCTGGGATTATGGGCATGCACCACCATGCCCAGCTAATTTTTGTATTTTTAGTAGAGATGGGGTTTCACCACGTTGGCCAGGCTGGTCTCCAGCTCTTGACCTCAAGTGATCTGCCTGCCTTGGCCTCCCAAAGTTCTGGGAATACAGGCGTAAGCCACCATGCCCGGCCCTTCCTTTCTTTATATTTGTGGACTCATGGATTTTAACTTTATTCAATAGGTTGCAGTCTTTTGTGATCATTAGTTATTTTGACATTTACATTGCCCCAAATCTGTCCACTAGGGCCTGGCTCCTGTGTCTCTAACATTTCTCCATCATCATTTGAGCACTTGCTGCCTTGTTGTCACAGCAAGGTATTCTAGCCTCATCTTCTACTCTCCTCACCTCAGTGGTGGAATCAACATAGGAGCACTGGTTCCTTTCCATGGAAAATGGTGTTTAGAAACCAAGATCTAGCCACTAGGTGTGCTCATTGTTCCTGGGGTAGCATTGCCTCTAGGCCCTCTGAGCAGACATAACTGGGATGTGTGTGTCTGTGTGTGTGTGTGTGCGTGTGTGTGTGGTGTATCACACAGACACCCACCTTTATATACATACATAACCACATCCACATGTATATCCACACATCATTCAGATCATTTTCAAATTGACTTATCTATCTATTAAAATCACCATAGGTTCACATTAATGATGCTAGGACATTCTGGAAATTCATGTCTATCTGAATGATGCTGAACAGTCATTCTACTCTCACTGTCAACGTTGCCACCAACTGCATTTATTAAACCATGTTCAGGCCCAGTTTCAGACCCCTTCCCTTGCTGTTACTTCTGACATCAACTCAGTGGCCCAAGTACAGATGAGCAAACCAAGACCCTGAAAAGCTAATTAACTTGTGCAGATTATACAGCTGGTAAAGCGGTAAGCTTATAGCAAGCACCTGTTTGTCCCTCGGCTTTTGATCAAAAGGCCTAGGGAGAAACCTCCGTCTCAGGACAGAAACTAGAACAGAAGCCCGGGTAAGCATTTGTCCCTGCTGACAGCAGTGTCTGGCCCTCACAGTGTAGGCCAGCCAAAACATGTGGACCATGTATATGGTCTGCATCTCTCAGATGGAGTTCTGTTAGGAGGTGTGTGTAGATGCACGTGGTGGTGTGTGAGTTGCATGTGGGAGTGAGAGTTTCTGTGGGGGATGCAGGACTGCTGTCCTGTCCTTGTGAAGACCTTGATCAGGTTGAGGGTGTGATTACAGAACCGGGCCTCTCTGCAGAGGGAGCATTTGTTCTTTTGCAGGGTGGTTTCCTGGGAGAGCTGCTTCAGTGTGGAGGCCTTAACTTAAACACGTTTGTGTCTCCAGCTCCCAGCAAACATGCAGAATGTGCACCAGATAAATGTTGGTTTCAGGCAGGCATTGACAAACATTTCTGAGCTTCTTCTGTGCCAGGCACTGCTCTAATCAGACAAAGATCCTAGCTAGGGGTGAGAAAGAGGAAGAGATACACAGTCTATATATATATGGTATGGGCAGGGGCAGGTGGTCCCAGGGCAGGGCATAGCATGGGTGTGGTGGTCAAGCAGTGTCTCTTCCAGGAAATGTTTCTAGAACCAAGTCACATGACGGACAGGAAAGAGCAAATAGGGAGGTGAGAAGGAGAGCAGGGGCTGTTGATCAAAGGATACACAGGGACTGATTCAGTCTTCTTCAGGGGGCTGTGGCCTCCCCTCAGAGAACCAGGCCTGTTTTCCTTCTGGGCAGTGTCACATGGGTGGACACTCTCCATTGGAGCTAAAGCATTTCCTCCAACAACAAAATATGTTATCAGCTGGCCCAGAGACCGACTGCAGGCCAGGGCACTCTGACTAGATAAGAGGACATCCTGGCAGTCATTCAATATTCTGATGGGCAGCAGCAAGGAGCTGTTGGAATTTCCGTTGCTGATAACCTTTAAGAGCAGCAGTGGCAGAAACAGGGGTTGTTTGGGGTGGGAGGGGAGAGGAGACTTGGGAGCACTCTGGAGTATCTGAAAGGCTGATGGGGAGAGAAGGATTAGCGGATTAATGTGTAGAGGGTGACTTTAAGGATGGATCCAAGTGGCATGAGTGAAATGAAGAGGGAGGGAGCTTCTCATTCAGGCTGTTTTTCCTTTCTTCTTATTCATTCATTCATTTAGTAAATACTTACTGAGTGCCTTCCAGCTCACTGGCACTTGACTGAGCACTGGAGGTAAAACAGAGTAAGATGAGAGCTATGTCCTCAAGATGTTAATAACTTGTTTCCTTATTTTATTTATTTATTTATTTTGAGACAGGGTCTCACTCTGGTGCCCAGGCTGGAGTGCAGTTGTGCCATCACAACTCACTGCAGCCTTGACCTTCCAGACTCAAGCGATCCTCCTGCCTCAGCCTCCTGAGTTGCTGGAATACGAGTGTGCTCCACCATGCCTGGCTAAGTTTTGTAGAGATGGTGTTTTGCTGTGCCGCTCAGGCTGGTCTGAAACTACTGGGCTCAAGCAATTCCCCAGCCTCAGCCTCCTAAAGTGTTGGGATTTCAGGAATGAGCCACCATAACTGGTCGATGATAATAATTTAATGGGAGAAACAGATCAATTAATAAATCAGTGGTATGTTTAGGTGCAGTTCTAGTTCTTTGGGTCCTGAAGCTTATACAATTTGGGAGTTTTCTTTAAGGAAAAATAATGCAAAGTTACGACTTTAAAATAAAATGCAAGCCCTAGATAAGTGGGGTGCAGCCCAGGGGCTGGAGCGTCAGCTCCTGGACGTGCTCTGGTTCTGTGCCCGGTTTGCAAGCTGCAGTGTCAGTGAGAGTGCCTTCTCTTACCTGCTGCCTGCCGGGTGAGCTGGCCACAAGGGGAGTTGGCGGTGGGAATTCTGGTGCTCCATAGTACAGTGAATTTACTTGTCTTCTGGATCCTCTGAGTCCTTGTGCTTGGGCTCAGGGAATAGGGCTAAAGAACTTTGTTCTTCTTGGTTCTGCTGGGGTTTTCAAAGGCACTTTCCTTGAAGTTCTGCAGGCTGACCTGTGATCCCACATCAGGGACTGCATTCTCAGGAATCAGCTGAGCTCAGGAGTCCTGGGGCTGGGGGAGTGTTTGTGAGCACTCTCGCAGGGCTGGCTGTGGCTCTTAACGCCTTCCTAACAACCCCACACACATAGATTTCACCCCACAGCCTCCCTGGCAGCCAGCTGCTGTCATTTCCCTTTTTTACGGATGATGAAGCTCAGGCACAGACTGGTTAAGTAACTTACAATCACACAGCTAATAAGTTGGGGGGCTGCACTGTGAAGGCTTACAGCGTCTCCAGAGTCCAGTCCACTTGCTGCCTCCCCATCATCCTCACTGCCTAATGCTTTTAAGCAATATGCTGGAAATACCTGCAATGTCAAGATTAGGAGATGAGCTAAATCCAGTCCAGCCGCAGAATGGAATAATATGCATTTGAGCCACACAAGGAGTTTTTAACCAGCATGGTGGAATGCTCTAATTTTTGGTGTGAAGGTAGGGTGTCTAATTACATCTGCACAGAGAAAGGAATGCCAAGTGCTAACAGTGCTTGAATTCCCTCAGCCTTTTGCATCCTCTCCTAGGCAGCTGTAACAGACTCACTCACACACGCATTCAATAGATTTTATTTATTTGTTTATTTATTTATTTTTTGAGATGGAGTCTCGCTCTGTCGCCCAGGCTGGAGAGCAATGGTGCAATCTCAGCTCACTGCAACCTCTGCCTTCTGGGTTCAAGTGATTCTCCTGCCTCAGCCTCCCAAGTAGTTGGGATTACAGGCTCCCGCCACCACGCCTGGCTAATGTTCATATTTGTAGTAGAGATGGGGTTTCGCCATGTTGGCCAGGCCGAACTTGAACTCGTGACCTCAGGTGATCTCCCCACCTTGGCTTCCCAAAGTGATGGGATTACAGACATGAGCCACCATGCTCGGCCATTCAGTAGGTTTTAATTCAATGCCTTTGACGTGCTGGGTACCGAGGATACAGCAGCAAAAAACAAAAACATGGTTTCTGCTGTCATGGAACTTAGTCTGGCCTGCTGTTTGCTCCTTCTGCCTATACTTTCTCCCTCCAGCTTTCACTAGAGAGATCTTTCGGAAGCCCTCCATGGTGCCGCAGTGCCCTCAAATGCGGCCCCTCCCTGCCCCTATTGTCTCATGTGTAAAATGGACCAGAAGATGCACAGACCTTCCGGACCTCAGAGTGTAGCTCTTCTCAGTTGTTGGCTAGAGGCTTTGCAGTCACAACTCTCATCATTACCATCTTCTAGAAAGGTCAGGCACCAGACAGCTGAAACCATGGCAGCCGGCAACAGGAAGTGCCCTCCCTGGGTGCTCAAAGATCCAAGACAGCCGGGCCCTGTGTTTGTAGGAACAAGATTCCAGATGCCTCTGCTGCTTGCCAGCCTCGTGACCTTCATTCATGCAGGGCCTTGTTTTCTTGATTCAGTGGGGCCAATCCCGGCCCCCAGGGGAGATGGATGCTGCGGGGATGTGCAAGCTGTAGAGGGTTCCAGAGAATGGGCCTGGCGTTCTGCAAGCCTGGCACCCCTCCCGGATGCTTTCCTCCAGCCCTTGGAGCTTGGGCAGTGTGGTGTTAGGATGATAATTGGATTTCCTCCACAGTTCCTGGCTCATTCTTCTGTAGCCCTTGTTACAGACTTTTGTGATAATATTGGGTGTGGCAGGCCTCAGGACACAGTATCTCTCCAACTTTCTTCTGCCTGCCTTCCCCTGCCCTAACACAGGGCTCTTATCTTTCTCTGCCTTTCTGACTGTGGGTCTTGAGATCTTCCCCAGAGAGGGTCCTGCCCTGTACCCTGGGAGAAGGAATGCTGATGTCAGGAAGCTTCCATAAAACCCCAGAAGACTGGGTTGGAACAGCTTCCAGATAGCTGAGCACTGGAGGTTCCTGGAGGGTAGCACGCCCCTTCCCTCATACCTCCCCCCATGCATCTCTCTATCTGTATCCTTTGCACCAGTAAATATATTTTCCTGAGTTCTGTGAGCCATTCCAGCAAATTAATCGAGCCCAGAAAGGGGGTCATGGGAACCCAATTTGAAGTCAGTTGATCAGAAGTTGCAGAGACCTGGACTTGAGACTTGTGTTTGGCGTAGGAGTTGAGGGCAGTCTAGGGCACTGATCTCTCGACCTGTGGGAACTGACACTGTCTCCAGGTAGATGGTGTCGGAATTAAATTGGAGGACACCCAGCTGGTGTCCACTGCGTGGTGTGTGGGCACAGAAGTCTTCTGTGTTGACCGTTAGGGTGTGAGAGCAGAGGATAGGCAGGGTTTGAGAGATTTTATGAAACAGGTGGGAATAACACTTTCTGAGACTTGGTTTCCCCATCTGTAAAAAAAGGAAGAATAATAGTACCCACTTGGGAGAGTTCTGTGAGGATTAAATGACACGAGGACTCAAAAAGCTGGGTACGGTGTCTGGCCCATTGTGAAGGCTGAGTAATTGACAGGTGCATTTATCACTATGGTTCCTCACTGAGTCCGTGATAAATGAGCCTGTGGCAGGACATGAGTGAGCCGCAAGAACAGGAGCCAGGACTCCCACCTTGCCGGCTCAGGAGACCGTCTAGCTGCAGCAGACATTCTTCCCAGAAAGAAGGGGCTTTCCATGGTGAACCACTGTGGCCAGGCCCAGAGGCCTTTACAGTGCCAATGTCCCAAGAAGAGAGGGGCCATCAGAAGGATGGAAATTTTCTATGTGCTTCTAGAAGTCAACCTACAGATTGATCCCTTCTCAAAAGACTAATTTTTATTCTAGTCATGCCCAGCTATAAGCGCTTGGGCATTTACAGATAACCTTTGTTCCTGAAGGGCATCCGGGTATGTCCTTCCTCCTTTCAATGCCCACGACACTTACTATCCTGGAACAGAGTCCACATTGCAGGAAGGACAAGGCTCACCACGGTCAGGGCCCCATCAAGACCCCCAGCCTCATCTGTGCTCTCCCTGTCCCACCCCACCCCACCGTCTGCTAATCACACAGTCATCTTCACAGTGTGAACCCTGAATACAGAAGACCTGGGTTCAAATCACACATCTGCTTCTTTTGCCACCTTGGATACAGTATCTTCTCTTGATCTCAGTTTCCTCGTCTGCAAAATGGACATAACGGATAACAACAGCACCAAACTCCAGGATTGAATGAATTAATACAGATGTGGAGATATTTCAGGCTTGATTCCAGGCCACTGCAATAAAGTGAGGACTGCAGTAGAGCAAGTCATATGAATTGTTTTGGTTTCCCCGTGCACACAAAAGTTGTATTTATACTATACTGTACTGTAGTCTATAAAGTGTGCAGTAGCATTATGTCTAAAACAACAATGTTCATACCTTAATTAAAAAATACTTTTTTGGCCAGGCGTGCTGGCTTATGCTCCTAGCACTTTGGGAGGCTGGGGTGGGCAGATCGCTTGAGGCCAGGAGTTCCAAACCAGCTTGGGCAACATAGCGAGATTCACCCTCTACAAAAAAGATGAAAACATTAGCCAGGAGTGGTGGTGCATGTGCATCTATAGACCTAGTCACTTGGGAAACTGAGGCCAGAAGTTCAAGGCTGCAGGGAGCTGTGATCAGAGCTTGACAGAGCAAGACCCTGTTTCTAAAAAAAAATAAAAAATAAAAAATACTTTCTTGCTAAAAAATGCTAATGGAATGAGCACATAATGTTGGAAAAACGGCACCAGTAGACTTGCTCAACACAGGGCTGCCACGATTAGTAAAGACAACAACAACAACAAAATAACAATGGAGCCTCTGTGAAGCGTGATTAAGTGAAGTATGCCTATGTATGTGAAAGTGCTTAGAACCCTGCTAGACACAGCAATCTCTAACAGCCAGTATTCTATAGAGAATATGAAGCTAAAGATGTGTCTATGGGTATAGATAGAGATATAATGTAGCTATAGCCTGGGCTCATCACCCCAAATGAAGTACCTGTCATGTCTGCAGGACTTGGTCTGTGAGGTTCGCATGTGCTCTTCTCCACCTGGAATGCCCTTTTGCTTTCCTGGGGAGCCCTCAGCTTTAGCGTTGTCTCTTCTGGGACTCCTCCCCCTTTCCACTCCATCCTCAGCTGCAGGGGTTCTCCCTCGTCAGCCCTTAAACCCCTGCCTGTGTCTGCCTTCCTTTCACTGACCACACTGTCTTGTGAGGAAGGGCCCATGTACCTTTCCTTTTCACCTGCTGCACTGGGAGCCCCTTGAGCAGTGGTAGCCTCTGCTTTATTCTTCATTGGACTCACAGAGCACACTGTGGGCCAGGCATGACTTTCTCTCACCAGCACTGAGACTGGTGCTCTGAAGGCTGGTGCAGTGCGTCCGTTTGTGTCAGCCACACAGAGCCAGCCCAGCTGCTGGTTTGATAGACATGATGTCCGGCTAGCTGGCCTTGCTACTGGCCTGGACACATGCCTGGGCCCCCTTGGGGATTACTTCTCTCTTCTTTAGCTCCTCTGACTTGCCTCCAGCCTTTGGAGAACTGGAAATGGGCGGACCCCATGTCTGTGGGCTCCTGGTCCTTTCACTTTGCGATCCATGCCTTATCTGCATTCCGTGCAGGCCAGAATACAGAATACCTGCTGTTTGCAGCTCTGTCTGCCTCCAATTAACTTGGGCAAACACACCCTGCCAAAATATCTCACAGCCCTTTCTGATACGGATGGCATGGGGTGAAGGAGGAGGGAGACGCGAGTGAACCCAAAGCCAGTGTGTCTGAAATCCATTTGGCAAGCATTTGTGCCATGTCCTATAATATATATATGTCCATATATATATATTATAATATATAAATGTCCATATATATATTATAATATATAAATGTCCATATATATATTATAATATATAATATTATATATTATATAATATATGTCCAGTGCCTGTGTGGGGAAGTCACTTCACCATTTTGCTCAATGGCAATGAAGAAATGGCATTCATGTAAACACTTTCTCACAGTCTCTAAACATATCCTTTGTGCTGGAGGATTGGGTGTCAGAAGAAGAGGAAGAAGGGAAGGCCTTTGGGTCTGGGGAGATGATTTGCTTATGCTGTTGGTTGAATAGAATGGAATTGGCTTTCTGCACTTTGCAATCTCAACAGATGGTCAGTCATCTAACTGGAACCTCCTTGGGGGCGGGGCCCGTCTTTTTCCCCATTGAATCCCCAGTACTTTGGTGGAGGAGTGATCACTCAGGGAGTGTTCTGAAATTGCCCCAAACAATTATGCTATATGGTTGTATTGTGTTAATATTTCATCAAGAGGAAGTGCCATACTTAAGTACTCATCTCTCCCTGTTGCTGCATATTTGCATATTAGTGTATGTCATCATCATCATTATCACAAACACCACCGTGTTGCCTTTAGCATTTTCTGTCATTTGAACTATGTCCTTGCGATAAGTTCCCAGGAGAGAGATACTGAAAATGCTTTGAAGGTTCTTGCCACCTGTTACCCATTGTGACTTTGCTGTGAAATTAGGAGTGGAAGGGAGATGGAGATGGGGGAACAAGAGCTGGAAGGGGATCCCTATTGAGGCTGGGACAGGGACCAGTACAGAGGCCAGGATACAGCCACAGTGGGATTGTTTTGACAGGCAAGTGGATCTTCCTCCAATGGGGCACAGAGTGCAGGTCAGGGAGGAACGAGGAGCTGGGAGGAATGGACACACAGAAGAAAAGACAGGAAGTTCAGACAGAGGAACTCGCTCCTGATAGGAGAGAAAGCCCATTCTCATGCCTCTCATTTCTTGGGGGCTAATGTGCAGTGAGTTGGTGGGGAGCGGGGTGAGCTGTCATACCTGTGTGTAGGCTGCTCGAGAGCCCATGCCTGCACTAGAGCCCATGACTCACCTCAAGTCCATTTGAAAAATTAGGATGCTGGTAATTCACAGGGGAAAAATAGCACAGACAAGGATCATGAGATCCTGGGTGTCTGCAACACCTGAATGTCATTCTCTCTGGTCCCCAGGGTGCCACAGACTTAAGGAATTTTACACAACTCTGAGGTTTGGAATTCTATGGGTCTCCACGGAATTCAGAGTGCCATTGGACTGCGGGGGCGCTGGGGGACTAGAAGGCCCACGTTCCATGGAAATCCAGGGATTCCTAGAATTCCAGCATCCAGTGGAAATTCAGAGAACCATGGCCCCTGAGTAATTCCTCTGAAGTAAACATAGTCAAGAAAGACTAATTAATTCATACCTACTCCTTCAGCTCCAGCCCGGCACTTAATTAGTACCTTAGTGGTTTGAATAAACGAATATGGGAAAGAGTGAGAGAAGGAGTGAAGCAGAAGTTAGCCCTCCAAAGCTATGCTTCTCATCCCCAAACAATCACCCCCTCCACGCTGGGGAGGGGCATGTGGCTGTCCCAGCACCTGCGGACTCTTCTGGCATTTTGTAGGTGAGAGCTAAGGATGCTATAGATCCTGCGCAAGGGCAGGAAGAACAGTTCTGGCAAATTGCTAAACGTGTCCTCCTCAGAACACCACTGGACATTCGGTACTGAGGAACAGCAGAGTATGGCATCACACGAGCCGCCCCAAGGTTTTTGCTCTTGAGGATGATCCTTTCACTCTATTACTATTGATTGGTCCCAAGTAGCTTTTGATGTCATGGTTTTTATCTGTTAATATGTATCATATTCTATATTAAAATTGAGGAATTATTTCAATATTTATTTAGTACTTCATTTGAAAAATCACAATAATGAATCTATCATATGGTAACATAAATGACTTTTTTTTTTGAGACAGAGTCTCACTCTGTTACCCAGGCTGGAGTGCAGTGGCGCAATCTCGGCTCACTGCAACCTCTGCCTCCCAGGTACAAGCGATTCTCCTGCCATAGCTGGGATTATAGGTGCATGCCACTGCACCCGGCTAATTTTTGTATTTTTAGTAGAGATGGGGTTTCACCATGTTGGCCAGGCTGGTCTCGAACTCCTGACCTCAGGAGATCCACCCGCCTCAGCCTCCCAGAGTTCTGGGATTACAGGTGTGAGCCACTGTGCCCATCCCATAAATGACATTTTCATGAAAAAAAATAACTACTTACCCAAACAAACATCAACAACAAAAAAATAAAAAGAGTAGTATCATTTTACAGATCCCTTTACTATCTGGCTTAAAGGAAAACAGCTGGGTTTTCATCTCTGCCTCTGTATTCAGTCTTTCGTAAAATCAGATGTCATTTGTCTCTGGGGAGCTCTACTGTACATGCAGGACAGACAGTGAAAGAGTAAATGAAGCCTTCATCTCATTATGAAAATGGCTTTGATATCATGGAGTCCCCAGAAGGATCTCAATGACTCAGAGATCCCTGAAACATAATTTTAAGAACTGCAGTACAGTGGTTAAGAACATGGCTTTTTTTTTCTTTTTTTTTTTTTCTGTTTTTAAGTTTCGGGATACAAGTGCAGAACGGGTAGGTTTGTTCCATAGTATACATGTGCCATGGTGGTTTGCTGCACCTGTCAACCCGTCATCTAGGTTTTAAGCATGCATTAGCTATTTGTCCTAATGCTCTCCCTCCCCTCGCCGCCTGACTGGCCCTGGTGTATGTTGTTCCCTTCCCTGTGTCCATGGGTTTTCACTGGAGAAGGACATGGCTTTTCAAGCAGGCTGCCTGGGGTCGGGGAGGTGGTATGGAGGAACTGCATCCTGGATCCACTTGTAGCCCATTGGGTTACCATAGACAAGAGATTTCACTTCTCTGCACCTCACATCCTCTGTAAAGTGGGATAATAGTAGCTACTCACAGGATTATTTTAAGAGTTACATTAGTTAATATTTTAAAGCTCTTAGAACAGCCAGGTACATATTAAACGCTATACAGGTTATGTATCTATAGCTACACACACATATCACATACATACTATATACGTACATGTGTATATATGTACACATACATAATGTATATATATTTGTGAGTATATGTGTGTGTACTATATATTCATGTATATTTATGCTATATATATATTACATATACTAAAACCAATTGAAAAATCACAAATGTTACTATAGCAAAAGTCACCCATTTCACATTATTTCTAAAAATATGAATGTGTAAGAGCTATTTCTTAAGGCAGATTTTCTATCCCCTACTAAGGGCGGAGGACAGCCACTGCTGTGTTTGGGGTGCTGCAGAGCATAATCATAAATGTGGGAGTCCAGATACAGGTCAGTTGTTAGGGTTCCAGGAGTCTGCAGACCTCTGCCCTCACCTCTTTGTGTCCTCAGAGCTCCGGATTAAGGGCTTTCTGACAACTCCTGACCACACTCCTCATCTTCTTTCCCTCCCTTTGATGATGAAGCAACTATCTTCATTTAGCTGCCTGATGGAGAACATCTGCCTCCAGGCACCACAGAAATCAAAGAAGGAACCCACGATGCTGGCCCCAGAAAGTCCCCAGAAACCCCAGGCTGCTCCTCCTGTCACACGGGATGCTTTTCCCGAAATGCTTTTTGTCTGGAAGCTCTCCATATGAGCTTTACAAAGTCATGTGCATTCCCTTAGCCTTTGAAAACGCGCATAGGTTCAAGAACAGCAACAACAAAAGCCTTGGTGTCAGTGATCTGAGCACAGCATTGGAGTATGCTAAGAAGGCATCAGGGACTGGGTGCGGTGGCACATGTCTGTAATCCCAGCACTTTGGGAGGCCGAGGCGGGTGGATCACCTGAGGTCAGGAGTTTACGACCAGCCTGACTAACATGGTGAAACCCCATCTCTACTAAATACAAAAAAGATTAACTCAGCGTGGTGGCACATGCCTGTAATCCAAACTACTTGGGAGGCTGAGACAGGAGAATTGCTTTTACCTGGGAGACAGAGGTTGCAGTGAGCCGAGATGGCGTCATTGCACTTTAGCCTGGGCAACAAGAGCAAAACTCTGTCTCAAAAAAAAAATAAAATAAAAATAAAGAAAAAAAAAGAAGGCATCAGAACACCAGCTTCTTGTCCTCTGAGTGCCCGCTATGTGGCGAGGTCCTCAGCGTGATGCTCACCTGGAAGGCATTCTGAATAGGACAAGACCCACCATGTCACCCCCCTGCTCTAGTTTATTCATTAATTCAATTATCAAATGTCAGTGGAATGCCTACAAGGGCTGGGCAGGGTTCAGAGTGCTGGGGACACTTCCATAAACTCACAAGCAAACGTTCCTTGTACACTACAGTTCAGTCGGGGAGACTTCTGATAAATAACAAAGTTCACAAATAAGAGATTTCATGATGTGTAGGAGGACAGGTGCTAGAAAGGAGCAGGCAGGGGGCTGGGGATCGCTGGCAGCAGAGGGGCCCGGGGTCAGCAACACTGAGAAGAGAAAGATGAGAAGAGACTTGAGGAAGGCGAGAACCTTGTCCACTTGGGTGTCTAGGGGACAACCCTCAAATAGGGGGTACTGAGCTATGCCTGGTGAGTCAGGGAACTGAGAGTCTGGGGGCCTGGGCAGTTCATGAGGGGCTGGTAGGCGAGTGAGATGAGAAGGGGGTGGCCAAACCAGAGGGGTTCTTGTTGACCTTTGGTGACATGGCATGCCTCCAAGGTGAAACTGCCCCTTGCTGGACTGCAGTGATTTCCTGTTGCTGACTTCCTAGGCTTCTCTGGCCATCTACCCTAGAGCCCACCATGGGGCCCGGAGCCCCTCCTCTGGGTCCCCTGATATTCCATGTCAGCTCTCGCCTGGCGTCCTCACCTTCAGGTAGGAGTTCATCTGTCTGCCTGTCTGCCTCCCCTGTTAACTGGGCGTTTCAATTTTCCATCCCACCATAAGGGACAGCCGGCAGGTCCTGATTTTTATGACCTTGTACATTTGTTCGGTAGCAGCACCTTCGACCTCTAAGCTCCTAAGCCCCGTCTCTCTCATTCATCAGAACTGCCACATCCTCTCTGGTCCACTTTCTGTCCGGCATTTGCCTGACATATTCCTCCAGTAGTTGCCAAATTCCACAGGGGGAGGACTCAGTCGGCCCCCATCTGCGTCACCTTGAGCACTGTGGCAACAGAGCTAGAAAGCCTGTCCCATCAGTGGGAGAACCCATCACCACAGGGGTTGGCCCACGAGCCCTGTATGCCTGGCCCTGCCCAGCTGTCTGCAAATCTGTGTATGCTCTGCTCGGTCACCGCTGGTTCGCTTTGTCCCACCTGTGCTGTGTTTCTGTACTAGCTTGTTAGTTGCAGAGCCCCATGTGTCTTAGCACAGGCTGATTCCTCTACCAGAAATGCCATTTTTCTATTTATTCATCAAGCAAGTGTATTTACTGGCCCTTGCTAACGCACTGGAAGGACCATCTCCATTGGGAAGCTGATGCCCCGTCTTGTGACACGTTTTCATCTGGTCACATTGGACTGCGAATGCGAGGTCCTGGGGTGGAGAGGTAAACGTGGTCCTGCCCTTGGAGCCCTAATACCCTAGCTTCAGGGGCAGTAAATGTTTTCTGTAAAGGGTCAGGCAGTAACTATTTTAGGTTTTGTGGGCCAAATCATATCTCTCATGACTATTCACATTTGCTGTTGTAGCACACAGCAGCCATAGACAAAACATAAATGAATGAATGTATTTGTGTTCCATAAAACTTCATTTACAAAAATAGGTGGGAAGGCCAGGTGTGGCCCGTGGGCTGTCATTCAATGACCCCTGGTCTTGACTCAGTGTAGGCCGTAGAGGGAAACAGCTTGTATAGCTCAATGTACTTGTTAATTGCTAATTACTAGTGTTCCCATCAGTGGACAGAGACTCTTCCAGGTCACAGACTGTCCTGCAGTCAGGATTGTGCCCTCAATGCCTAGCACAGTGCCTGACACAGGATAGGCACGCAGGATATGTGAATAAATCAATGAGCAAGTGAATGGAAATTCTGTGGGTACTGAGCTTAGCAATCTAGGCTAGGTCCTGCTCCTTCCCTGCCGGCACAAAATGCTGGCAAGGGGCTTGGTGTGGTCTCTGGGGGCCCTGGGAGTGAAACTAAATAGCCTTCTCCAAGTGCGTCATTTCTGGGTAATTTTTTTTTTCTTTTATTTGAGACGGAGTCTTGCTCTGTCACCCGGCTGGAGTGCAGTGGGCAGTCTTGGCTCACTGCAACCTCTGCTTCCCGGGTTCGAGCAATTCTCCTGCCTCAGCCTCCCGAGTAGCTGCTGCTACAGGTGTGCGCCACCACACCCAGCTAATTTTTTTTTTTTTTTTTTTAGTAGAGATGGGGTTTCACCATGTTGGCCAGGATACTCTCAATCTCTTGACTTCGATCTGCTCACCTTGGCCTGCCAAAGTGGTGGGATTATAGGTGTGAGCCACCACACCCAGCCCATTTCTGAGTAATTGTAATGAGTTCTCGATGGGAATGGGCTCAGTCCCCTGGGGTGGCCAGAGCCCATCTGGATTGACTTCAAGGAGCTATGATGCGAGCTGGGGTAGGTGGAGACCTTGCAGTCTGGGAACCCCCAGCAAGCAAGCTGTTCTTCCTTCTTCCAGATCTTCTCCAGCTCTGTGTGGGCCATGTGCTGGGTCCTAGCATATAGTTCTCCCGTGCCTAGGATGAGCCAAATGCTATTCTGACGGTTGCACACACATGATCTCATTTAATTGTCATGACAACCTAGGTTGTGAATATTATCATTATCCTCATTTTACACAGGGTAAACTGAGTCACAGATATGTGGCTTGCCTGAGGTCACACTGTAGCTTAGGGCAAAGTTGGGATTTGAACCCGGCAATCTGATTCCAGGGTCCTTGCTCATAACCATCATTGTTCTAAGCTGACATGCAGTATAAAGGATTCAGACTTGTAGGGACCAAGAGTGGACACTTCTTACCCCACTACCTCAATCCCTTTTCTCCCGATGCCAACACTGTTGCACAGAGAACTAAAGTAATTGGCCCAAGACCACATGGCATTAGTAGAGGCAGAATTTGAAGCTGGGTGATTCGATTTCCAACTCAATGCTTTCTCCACAAGCCCAAGCCCCTCTTTTGGCTTGGCACCTGTAGGCAAATAGAGGCAGGTCTCTCCCCTCTTTCTCTCTGCCTCCCCTCCCCTCAGAGTAGAACAACCTCTCATTTTATCCTTTGTTAAAGAGCAGCCCCTTCACAAAGAAGTGACAGTACGAACTTGCACCTTAGTTAGCATGGATGGGTGCCCTGGGCCTGGAATCAGTCAGATCAGGGATCAGGTGAGCTTGGGAAAGTCTCCTCACCTCTCTGACCCTCTGTTTTCTTGTCTAGTGAGTAGGGGTATAAGGCCTGACTTGGTTGAGTTGTTCTGAGAAGTGAGTGCAGTGATATGTCTCAGTGTCTGCCTGTCATAGCCCTTGGCCTTCAGCAAATGTGGTTTCCTGTCCTGCTTCCTCATCTCTCCCCACAGCTCCCTCGCCCACTCTGCCCCAGGAACAACAGTGCACCCCACCCACTGTACTCAGCTGGAAAACTGCATCCAATGACCTTTCTTCTAAGCAACCACTCTGACGTCACCTTATGCAACATTCTAGGTCCATCCAGGAAGCAACGTTGGGCTATTTCTACCCCAGGCACTGTGGCAGCTCACTTTTTTCTTCTTGCCCTGTAATTACAGGGTTTTGCAGTGGTTTCTCTGTTGCCTAAAAGTCTCAAAATTTTCTTTGTTTCTCCCTGACACATAATTGTATCTCAGGAACCCACAAGCCATTAGGTCCCTGACCCTCAATGGATGTCCTTTTCTATGGAGACAGACATCTAGATCAAAAGAAAGATGCTGGCTGGTTGGAGCAAACTATTTGATTAGACAAAACCCTTCATGAGGCCTCTACATGGATTTTGTGGCCCTGGGTGGTTGGAGAGACTTAGGAGCCTTCATGAACTTTTCTACTTCCCCTGTTTTTGATGTAGAATTATCTGCAGGAGCCCAGGTCTCAGACTCTGGCTGGGGAATGAGTATGGTAGAATAATAGCAGAGGATGGGGGCTCTAGTGTCTAGGAGACACAGGGATGGGTAGAGTTGCCATGTTTGCAAAGGTGGGCATCCTCAGCTCTTGAGCTTGCCTGAATGCAGGCTGCCTGGAGCCTGACCCAACTTTCCTAATTCACGGCTACCTTTGTGAGCTGACAGAATTGTCAGTGATGGCAGCAGTGGCCTGTCTGGAGCAGCTGCTGTGGGGATGCCAGCTGCAGCAGGGGAGGCGTAGCTGGGGCTGCCTGCTCCACAGAGCTGGCAGGGGCCAGGAACAGGTGGGAACCCTGCCTTCTATCAAGTTGGCAGGGCAGGAGCCCTAAGCTCCCAGGCACAGCTGCAGCTAGCTACCTAGCCACAGCTCTGGACCCAGGCATCCCTCTGCTCTTGGAGGCCCAGGAAGCCCCCCTGTCATGCAGGCTTGTAATTGCCTACTCCCGCTCCCTGGCATCTCACCACTCCCAGTGCCCAGTCTGATTTTTGGAGCAAAGTTGAAACTGAGCCTGGGTGCTGTCGCAACCCAGCTGGGTGTGTATGTACTCTGGGTGGCACTGACATGCCAGACCCCTGCCACCTTGGCCCCCTCCAGACTTTGGTCACCGACAGGCACAGGAGGGAAGCCAAGAGGAGACTGAGGGCAGCTCAGGGCAGGCCTGCAGGCATCCCTCAGCATGCACAGCCTGGGTGCTGTGGATGCCATGTTGATGGTAGCAGGAGGCAGACAGGCTCCTGGGCGGAAAGGGGCAGGTCCCAGGTGAAACACTACCTTCAACCCAGGGACAGCCTGAAGCCTGGGGGCCAGGCTGCCAGTCCGGGGGAAGTCCATGGCCTAGAGTAAGAACTTATGGTGCTTTATCCAAGCCCATCCATGGCCATCCACGGACCAATCAGCACACACTTCCTCCCTTCTGAGCCCATAAAAACCCTGGACTCAGCCAGACATGCAGGTGTCAGGACTACCAGCTGCAGGAAGGAGCTACCTACTCTGGGTCTCCTTGAATCTTTGGGATGACCTAACTGCAGAAAGCAGCTACCCACTATGTGTCTTCTCTGCTGAGAGCTAGACATTCACGGGGACGACCTGCCTGTGGAAAGGAGCTACCCACTGCAGGTCTTCTGAAAGCTGTTCTGTCACTCAATGAGGCTCCTCTCTGTCTTGTTGCATACCTCATTCTTCCTGGACATGGGACAAGAACTCAGGACCCACCAAATGGTGGGACTGAAAGAGCTGTAACGCAAACAGGGCTGAAACACGCCCTCCTCCCTCCGTTCACCACTTTGCAGGTGACAAGAAGGAGAGAAGAGCTGTGGCCCGTTGGGGAGCCCAGATCTAGGGGCTCCCCAAGCCAGGGCTGTGACACCCTCTTTGGGACTCCGCAGTTCCTGGTGTCTCCAAGCTTCCAGGTGCCGCCGTGTTCCCCTAGAACATTTCTAGATGTGTTACTTAGGAATGTGGCAGCTGTCTTGCTTCTTCATCCAGACATGGGTCCAGAAATGGGTGCCTGCAGCAGAAGCCATGTGTGGTACATCTGGTCCAGCCACAGCCTCACACGGAGCTGGCACCTGTGCCAGTGCCTGGAGCTGCCCATCCTGTCACAGCACTGGCTGTGCACACTGGCTGGACCCTGCGCTAGCTCACCCACACACCCCTTGCTGCTTCACGCCTGGCTTGCCCTTAGCAGGTGTGTGATCTAGGCTAGTAGCATAAGCTGAGCACAACCTACTGGGCTGAGTGGGTGAAATGAGCCAGCAGGCATGAGCAATACTCAGGTAGAAGGCGCTGCTGGCCACAGAGGTGTCTGGCTGGCAAAGTGACACTGAAGGATTCTGTGACATCAGGATCTGCTCACCTGCAAAATGCTGGTCTCACCTGGGGCTGTAGTGTTGCCGGGTTGTTGAGAGCTCTGTCTCTAGGGGCAATGCCTAGGTTTGTGTCCTGGCTGTACCACTTTCTAGCTGGGAGACCTTGGACAAGTTCTTAACTCCTTTGTGTTTCACATTTTCATCTGAAAAATTGGGGTAATAATAGCTCATTCAGTCTTCATTAAAAGCTTAAGAGGTAGGTTTTTAAATTATTGTTCCAGGCTTTGCTTGAGCTGAGAGGGACAGCCAGAGTCAAGGCATAGGAGCAATTGAGCAGAGAGAGTGTATCAGTCAGTTTTTGCTGTGTAACAAAACCATGAAATGGCATAAGAGCATTCCTTTAGATTTCATATGTCTGTGGGTCACATGTGGTGGTTCTGGCTTAGTCTTTGTGTTGAGTTGGCCCTGACTGGAGGGTCACAGGCTGCCTGAAGCATGTTTTTCTCATAATGGCAGTCAGAAGCTCCCCAAAGGACACAAAGCTCTTATGATTATGGTTCTGAAGTGGCATCTTGGCACTTCTTCCCACATTCCATTGGCTAAAGCATGTTACAACATCCAGAGGGTGAAAAAATACACTCCCACTTCGAGAGACGAGGACAAGGAATAGAGACCCTTGTGGCTCCCATACCCAGCCTTCTGCCAGTCCGTTTGTACTTGTTCTCCAGCAAGAAGCTCAACAGACATTTCTCAATTGGTCATAAATCTGGTACCTAGGGATGGTGCTGACCTCTTGCAGGCCTCCAGGGAGGTCCTGAGAGTCCCATGAGAGTTGACTTTGCTTTGTCACAGAGCAGGACAAGTGGCGATTCCGTCTGCAATAAGACCCTTCTAAATGCTCTGCAGGAACTCCTGATGCATCCTTGCAGTGCCCCTTTGAAGTAGCTGCCAGTTTAAGCATCACCATCTTCACTTTACAGAGGAGGAAATGAAGGCACAGAGAGGTTGAGTTACTTGCCTGAGGGTGCCCAGCAAAGTGGGCAGAGCCAGATTGAGGCTCAGGTGGTTTGGCTGTGGAATCTCTGTACTGCTTCTAAGGGTGGAGAAAGCAACAGCTGCACACTTCTGTGACTTGTGCTAGGACAGAGGTGTGCATGGGGGTGTGGCAGTGTCTGTGAATCGAGACCTGGACCCTCCAGTCTCCCATGTGCTCTGTGGTGTTTGGGAGATTAACAACCCCCCACAGAAGAGTTAGGACCCACTTCCCCTGCTCCCAGAAGCCACGCAGCTCCCCTCTCAGCAGGGCAGAAGGGAGACGCCCCTTGCTGCTCTCCAGGGCCCTGGGCCAGGTAGGAGTGACAGAGTGCAGCCCCATCTGTTTGAAATTAGAAGTGAATTGAGCACAGTTGTCCAGAAACTCCATGAAGTTTAGAAACACCATGCTGAATGTCTCCCCCAGCAAGGCTGTCTCTTCTTGAGAGATTTCATCCCTGTTTCTTCCCCACAGTGCTCATTTTCTCAGCACCTTCTCTGTCCTAGGCTCTGGGGACAGAGACAGTGAGATGAGCCCCTTCCCTTGCCTGGTGAGGGTGTTGGGGACACACCAGGAGGCCAGAGAAGGATTGTACTCCAGGGAGGATAGTGGTGGCAAAATAACAACAGTAATTAGTGTGTCCATTTAGTGTGTGCTTGTGGAGTGCCACGTGCTTAACACTTTGCCCCTTAGGCCAGTGTTATGTTTGTCTTCAGTTTTTGGATGAAACCCAGGCTCTCAGGGATTAACTAGCAAGACCCTGCAGCCACCAGGTGACTCTGCTGGATATGAACGTAGGCTTTTCTGTGCCAGCACCTCAGCACCCTGGACCAGCTGGGGTACAGGGTAAAGTACTCTGAGAGTCAGATCAGGAGGCTTAAGGTCCCACTTACTGCTCTGCCCCACACAGGCTGTGTGGCCTCAGGCAAATCAGTTGACCTCTCTGAGCCTCAGACCCTCAGCTATGACTTGGAATTGCAACACATTTCCAGGGGGGTAGAGATCAAACCACACTGTGCCTGCGATGGGGCTTCGAAGTAAAGCAGGGAAACTTCTGTGCCTGGGGAGCCTCAGCTAGGGGCAGTGTCCTGAGCCCGCATTCCAAGGAAGCCATTTGCAATTTTTTTTAGATTTTTAAAAAATGTTGCTGGGTCTGCGTTTTTCCATATCCTCTAAACTTTCTTTCCTGCTAGCTTTCTATATTGCTTCCTACTTTTTCTCTGCTTTGGGTATAAGCTTCTAGAAATAGAATTTTAAATCTTAGATGGCTTCCCCATTCTATATAGCTCTTGGGAGTGCTCACATCAAAGACTTCTGGGAGGCTTTCCGCCCAGAATTGGGCTGCTGGAGAGGATTATAAACGCGCCACCATTTTTAAGGCTTTTGTTTTGTTTTGTTTGGAAGTTTGGAAGTTTCATTTTAGAATCAGAAAAGTAGCCCATGACCACTGAAACAAATCCTGAAAACACAGAAAAGTATAAAAGCCCAAAACAAAAACAGAAAATCCTACAGAAACCACCTCTCCCGAGTACCTATCTTAGTAGATCATACTGTTTTCTTTCACGGTATTTTGATTCCTCTTGGTTAACATATGCTAAAATTGGAATCATGATTCTGAAATGCTTTTCTCTTTTCGTTTCCAGTTTAACAGTGTAGTAGATATTCCTCCATGTTATTTAAAATTCTTCATGAGCACTATTAATGATTGAAAATTTCTGTCCTGTAACAGATATTTTAACATATCATGATTTATTTAATAATTTCCTTAATGTGGAGCATGCAGGAGGAACTCTCTAACATTTTACTATTAAAAATAACATGACAGGCTGGGGGCGGTGGTTCACGCCTGTAATTCCAGCACTTTGGGAGGCTGAGGTGGGTGGATCACGAGGTCAGGAGTTCAAGATGAGCCTGGCCAAGATAATGAAACTCTGTCTCTAATAAAAATACAAAAATTAGCTGGGCACCGTGGCAGGTGCCTGTAATCCCAGCTACTCAGGAGGCTGAGGCAGGAGAATTGCTTGAACCCAAGAGGTGGAGGTTACAGTGAGCCAAGATCACGCCACTGCACTCTAGCCTGGGCAATAGAGCAAGACTCCATCTCAAAAAACAAACCCAAAAATTAGCTAGGTGTGGTGCCACACACCTGTAATCCCAGCTACTTGGGAGGCTGCGGCAGGAGAATTGCTTGAACCCAGGAAGCGGAGTTTGCAGTGAGCCGAAATTGCACCACTGCACTCTAGCCTGGGCAACAGAGCAAGACTGTCTCAAAAAAATAAATAAATAAAAATAAACCCATAAAAACAAAAATTAGCTGGGTGTGGTGGTGCACACCGGTAATACCAGCTACTCAGTAGGCTGAGGCACGAGAATTGCCTGAACCTGGGAGGCAGAGGTTGCAGTGAGCTGGGATCGCACCATAGCACTTCAACCTGGACAACAAAACGAGACTCTGTCAAAAAAAAAAAAAAAAAAAACCCACAAAAAATAACATGATAAACATCTTTGGGCACAAAACTGCACATTGAGCCATTTCCTGGAATAGACTCCGAAAAGGGGAATTATGTATGCAGTAGAAGCAGAGAGCACTTTTTGAGGCTTTTGATACCTCAAGCGAATGTCCTTTTGTTCTAGACTGGAGGCTGTGGTGGGGTGGGCTGCCAGAGACCCTGCTTCCCTGCAGGCGGCTCATGTTTCTGCTGAACAGGGGTCCAAACCCATGAGCTCCTGGCTCAGGAAAGGTCCTAGGTGGGCCCATACCCAACAGCTTTTCATAGTGACTTGTGAGAAGCTCTAGGAGTCCTGATGATCTAAATTGTTTCACTTGAAATTGGAACAACTAGGAGCATTTTGAAGGCAGAAGTATCAAGACGCAGAAACTTCTGTGGTGCCAGAAGAGGGGGTTGCCTCCAGCAAGATGGAATTCACCACGGAATATATACCAAGCAGCATGTGGGCAGGTGCTGTGCACACCACACCCCGCTGCGAGCTGTCCCCGGCTCCAGCCTCTCTACGTTCCTCCCTATCAGCTGACCTCTACACACTCATTTCTTGGCATAGTCCCTGCCTCCCCTAGAATTTCAGCTCCCTTCATCTGTTTTGTTACCTGCTGTAGCCTTCTTAGCCCCCCAAAACATTACCTGGCCCATTGCAGCTGCTTAGTAAATATGCATGGGCTGAAAGAATGATGAGTGGGGAAGATTGTAATGACCTGCTCAGAGGTCCCAAAATACGATGCTTGGAAGTAACAATACTTGCCTGCGTTCCTTTACTGAGTTCTTTTTGTTTATTTTGTTTTGTTTTTGAGACAGAGTCTCACTCTTTCACTCAGGCTGGAGTGCAGTGGTGCAATCTCAGCTCATTGCAGCTTCTGCCTCCCAGGTTCAAGCGATTCTCGTGCCTCAGCCTCCCGAGTAGCTAGGATTACAGGCAAGTGCCATCATGCCCCGCTAATGTTTGTATTTTTTTTTTAGTAGACATGGGGTTTCACTATGTTGGTCAGGTTGGTCTCAAACTCCTGACCTCAAGTGATCCACCCACCTCAGCCTCCCAAAGTGCTGGGATTACAGGCGTGCACTCCCGAGCCCGGCCTCCTTTACTGAGTTCTTAATGTGTGCCTGGCATGTATCTCTCGGACACCTCCCAGTTAATTCTGTTATGGATAAGGTGACTACTGTCATCCCATTTATTTCCTGACTCTTGCCAGCTTGACATCATAATAAAGCATTTCCCCCATGCTATTTTAAATTCTTTGTGAACCACAATTTATCTTCCTTTAACATACATAAGAACATTCTGGAATTTGCTCAATAGCTTGCACAGCTCTAGTATTTACCCAGGAATGGAATTGCTGGGGCCTAGGGTGTGTCTGTGTGTAACTTGCCCCTGTACCTCCAGGGGCGCCTAGTGTGGCTAATGAGTCCACACTTCCACTGGCAGGGCATGAGGACCCGTGTCTGCACATGCCTGCTAACACTTGGCATCACAGTGCCTTCTTTGCATCACAGTGCCTTCTAATTTTTGCCAGGCTAGTAGGTGTCAAGGATGTCTCATTCTGTTTTTATTTGCATTTCTGATTGCTAATGAGGCCCTAGAACTTCATGCTTGCCCTGCCTGCCCTCACCAGGCCCCTCTGTCCTACCTTTCCCTACCCCACCCTGACCTCCATGTCTCTTCTGCTTACCCTTCAGAATTTAACATAGACAGACGTTTGCACCTCCGAGGGGCTCTAATCTCAGGCCTCCTCTCTTCTCTCCACGGGCTGCCCTTGTCAGTAGCAGGCTGAGGTCGTGTTTACAAATTCTCCTCCAGAGCCTTGCACTGCTGAGATCAGAGTCTGCTCCAGCACCTACAGGCTCTGTGGCCTTAACCAAGGGCCTTAATCTCTCTGAGCCTCAGATCCTTCGTTGCAAGCTGGGGATTAAAAATAGCACCTCCTAGAAGACTTTTCTTGAGAATTAGGTGGGATAATTTATTCAAAGTGTTTGGCGCATAGTACGGCTGAGCAAATGGTAGCTTTTGGGTTTTAGAGTCCTTGCAGTCCTTCCTTGTCACTATGTTTACCTGACCAGCCTCCAAGCCTAGGGAGGCTTCCTGGGTGGGGCTGTGTTTGCTGCATTTTTGTATTCCCAGCTTCCAGCAGTGCTGAGCAAACTTGAAGTCCTTGACCAATTGGTATGTGTCAGTCTCGCTGGAGAAGATTTCAGCATCAAGTGAGGGGTTGGTCTAGATGCCCTTTTAAAAGTATTTTCCAACCCTGAAATTCTCTGATCAGGAAATTATCAAGGAAAAAGTTCTCCTTGCATGATCCTTTTTAAGATTTCTAAATGGGGGCTTTATTACACGGGGCAGGTAATTACAGGAGGCTGCAGCTGCAGCAGAGAGCTTCACACGGCTGGTGGCTGATTGGTGCATTTTGGAGGCTGTCATCTTTGTTCTGACTGGGGAATTGGAATCCTGGCAGAGGCAGGGCCTCTCCCTTAGCAATGCAGTGGAAGGCAGCCCTGCAGGACCCACCCTGAAGCTGGTCAGCCCTCCATTGACTGCCCCAGGGGATGGCAGGCAGCATCTGGTGGCATGTGAGTATCAGACAAGTCATGGACAGTAGGAGCAGAGGTGACCGTTGGAACACTCAGCCCAGGAGTCAGTTTCATATATCCCCAGGGGCCACGTGGGTAACACAAATGGGTTGAAACATCTGGGCAAGACAGTAGAGAGCAGTGGGGTCTGCAGTGAATTGTAAAACTGACTAGGTGCCAACCAAAGGAGATGGCTGACGCTCAGCTCTGTGAGATTGTCCTATGGATAATGTGAGCTCAGGGTTCCTGGATCTTCCCCACCTTTTTCAAAGGTAGCCAGAACTCTAGACTTTTATGTAAAACTTTCTGATTATTGTTGCACCTAATTCAAAGTTTTGTTGTGCTCTACAGTGCAGACAAAACATGCCTGTGGGGCAATTGTTTTCATACCTCTGATTTAGCCCAGTATTTGACAGGTTGGGAAACTGAGGCTCAGCAGTTAAGAACTTTCCAGAAGTCCCCAGGGAGTTAGTGAGGATGATGGACACAAAGTGCACAAGTCTGGGCCGGGTGCAGTGGCTCATGCCTGTAATCCCAGCACTTGGGGAGGCCAAAGCAGGCAGATCACTTGAGGTCAGGAGTTCAAGACCAGCCTGGCCAATATGGTGAAACCCTGTCTTTACTAAAAATACAAAATTAGCCCAGCGGGTTGGCATGTGCCTCTAGTCCCAGCTACTTGGGAGGCTGAGGCAGGAGAATCGCTTGAACCCGGGAGGCAGAGGTTGCAGTGAACTGAGATTGCACCACTGCACTCCAGCCTGGGCGAGAGAGTGAGACTCTGTCTCAAAAAAAAAACAAAATAGAAAAATAAAAAAGTGCACAAGTCTGGGTGAGTTATCCACCAGCTTGGTGGGCTCTTCCCCAGCACCTTTATTCAAGGCAGGGACTAAAGCTTAGAGGAGTAAAGGGACTTGCTCAAGGTCACATAGCTTGGAACAGCAGAATCCAGAGAAGGACTGGGGCTTGCTGGCCCTCATCCATGGGACTGTCCAGCCACTGTGTTACTGAAAACGTCCCCGTAATGGTTTCAATAAAGTCCTAACCAGGAACTTGGCACGGGCAAATTCTAGCCTGCTGCCAACCAGCAGGAAAACAGCTCTCATGCCAGTGGGCAGGAAGCTGCCAAGGTGTCACTTCTGCTCAGAGAAAGTGGCTTGTGTATTTGCTGAACTAATATGTTCACCCTGAAGGTACAGAGATCAACTCTATCTCTTTCTGAAGGGTCCCTCCAGCTGGATGCCTGGAGTCTGATTTAAGGACATTCCTCTTGCCCTTGACCTGGTGTTCTTAGAGAGCCTGCCTATAAAATCTCATAATCAGTGAGGGATGTTGATTCTTCTTTGTGATCGGGCACATGACTTAGGAAACGAACCTGGGCTTAGAGTTATGAGGGTGTAAGCAGTCCCAGCTTGCAGTGTTTTAGCTGTGACATTGGGCTGGCCACTTTTATAATTGCTGCCCTGCCAGCCTCACAGAGCTATTGTGAGACTCTGGTTGAATGGATGGATCTAAATTGCCAAGAAAACAGCTAGAGAAATGTAAACTGGTTTTAGCCTTATATTCCTCCTCCTTGAAGGATGACATTTGAGCTGGGACAGGAATGATAGGAGGGAGCCAGAAAATTCAGCAAGTGTAAAGGCCCCGGGGCAGGAATGAGCTTGATTCCCCAAGAATGGATGGGGAGTGTATTAGTCTGTTCTCTGCGTTGCTGTAAAGGAATGCATGAGGGTGAGTAATTTATAAATAAATGAGGTTTATTTGGCTCACAATTCTGCAGGCTGTACAAAAAGCATGGCACTGGCATCTGCTTTTTGTGAGGACCTCAGGAAACTTCAAGTTGTGGCAGAAGAAGAAGGGGAGCTGGCATGCCCCATGGAGGGAGAGGGAACAAGAGAGAGGGGAGAGTGCTCATAATAAATATTGATAAAATTATACCTTGTAGGCATAGCAGGGAGGATCAGTAGACTTACCCCCTTTAAAGGCATAATAAGGCCCAGTGCAATGGCTCATGCCTATAATCCCAGCACATTGGGAGGCCGAGGTGGGCGGATCACCTGAGGTCAGGAGTTCAAGACCAGTTCAAGAAACTCCGTCTCTACTAAAAGTACACAAATTAGCTGGGCGTGGTGATGGGCACCTGTAGTCCCAGCTACTTGGGAGGCTGAGGCAAGAGAATCACTTAAACCTGGGAGGCTGGAAGTGGAGTTTGCAGTGAGCCGAGATCGGACCACTGCACTGCACTCCAGCCTGGGTGACGGAGCCAGACACCGTCCCCCGCTACCAAAAAAAAAAAAAGACATAATAAAAGCTAACATAATACTTATATAAATAGAGGGCATTTGGTAATTATGATTTATCATAATCTAATGAGTTGAAATCATTTGTTTTGGTTTAACTAATTACCAGTTCAATTCATTCTAACCTCTTTTGGGCTCACTCATGGGCTAGGCCTAGGATTAAAATAATAATTAGTATGAGAGCTGTGCTAATTATTAATTTTAGGTTGCTTGTCTGGAAAACTCATGGTAAGGGTAATAGTAGGAAGGTTTCTCCATCAAAGAGGAGAAATGTCATGGCTTCTAGAAAAAACTTTATGGAAAAGGGGAGGTGGCCAGAGCCTACTGGGTCAAAACCACATTCATAGGGGCTCTTTTAAACAATGAAAACCCTTGAGAACTAGTAGAGTGAGCACTCACTCATTACCCCAAGGACAGCACCAAGCCACGCATGAGAGATTTGCTCCCCATGATGCAGATGCCTCCCACAGGGCCCCACCTCCAACACTGGGGATCACATTTTAAGGTGAGATTTGGAGGGGACAAATATCCAGACTATATCAGGAGCTGACATGACTGAAACAGAGTAAGGGAGAAAGCAGGAGGACCAAGCAGAGGGGGGCTGAAGTCTTGCCAGGAGCAGGGTGTGGGCCCAGGAGGCCTGGCTGCCTGGCGTGGCATGGGAGCGAGCTCTCTTGCAAGATGGCAGTGAGGACCTCGTCCTCGGAGGCAGGCCTTTCCACTAAGACCAGGACCATGACGGGAGAGCAGAGAGGTCCAGAAAATGAAGAAGCTGGCAGAGGGTGGGGGAGTTGGATCACCCCAAAGACATCATGAAGAAGGGAGGGGCAGGTCATCTGGGCTGTGAAATATGAGTAGGGTTTGTCTGGGCAGCGAGAGGGAGATGGACTTTCCAGAGGGCTTGGCATCTGCTGGGGGAGCAGGGAGCCGTGGCGGGGGTGGCACATGGTAATGTGCGGTGTTGCTTCCCTCCTGCCTTGGAAGCTATGAGTGCCCCCACAGGATTGAATTGAAGGCCTAGAACCCTGGATGGGAAAAACCAGGAACCCAGGAGATCTCGAGGGTCTTAGCAGGCAGACCTATGTGATGTCTGGACCCTGACCCTCCCCACCTAGTGCCCCAGAATTGCAGGACACCTTCTTCCTTGTAGCCTTGCTCATTTGCTCAGAAGTCAAGGCCCAGGATGAAATCTCATTGCCTGAGAATGCAGGAGTACGAGGAGCTTCTAGGGAGCCCTTGCTTCTGTCGTGGGAGGGCAGCCTGTGCATTTACCATCCCACAAGGAGAACATGCGGTGGAGGAGCGGTGCTCCCCAGGAAAGGACTGGCGGCTATGAGATGGGAGCACAGGATCCTTTGGGAGCAGGGCAACCCCAGCCCACCCTCACCCTCTTGATTCCTGCCAGTTCCATTCTCTTCCACGGCATGGAAGGAGCCCCCACCCCAGGCTCCTTGCTGGAGATATGACGGGGAGCAAATAGCTGTGACACTGGTCCCCTCTGAGCTCCTGCAGTGATCCTAAAGCCAAAATGAATAGTACCCACTGCCTGTGGCCAGGGAGCTTGCTGTACTGGGTGGGAAATGGTCCTATGAAGAATGAACTGGGGGTGGGTCATTGGTGTTAATCTTAGATTCCCCATGAGTAAGAAAGGACATACCTTTGTTGTCTGTGTCACTTTGATTATTAGTGAAGTAGAACTACTCTTTGTAGCCTATTGGTTGTGTGCATTTCTTCAATATTGATTTGCCTTTTATCTACTACTTTAAAAAATTTGTGTTGTGTGCATTTGTGATGATCGTTTTGCAAGAGCTCTTTGTGTTTATTACGGATATGAGCCAGGTGCCCGACATGGGCTGAAAAGACGCTTCCTGGTTTGCCATTTAGTTTGCACTGTCATTCAGGGCATTTAGTCTCTTAGCACAGGGATCAACATTTTTTCTTTTCGAGACAGAGTCTTGCTGTGTTACCCAGGCTGGAGTGCAATGGTATGATCTCAGCTCACTGCAACCTCCACCTCCTGGGTTCAAGCAATTCTCCTCCCTCAGCCCCCCGAGTAGCTGGGATTACGGGTGCGAGCCACTACGCCTGGCTATTTTTATTTTTGTATTTTTAGTAGAGATGGGGTTTCACCATGTTGGCTAGACTGGTCCTGAACTCCTGACCTTGTGATCCGCCCGCCTCAGCCTCCCAAACTACTAGGATTACAGGTATGAGCCATCATGCCCAGCCAAAACCTTTTTCTAGAAGGAATCAGATAATAAATATTTTAGGCTTTGAGAGCCGTGCCATCTCAGTTCCATCTGTTTGTGCCATTGGAGCACGAAAGTAGCCGTGGACACTGTGTACACAGACGTTCACATTTCTTATGTGTTCAGTCTTTTCTTCTATATAAATATGGGAGGTCTTCCCTACTCCAAAATTAAATGAAAGAAAAACAAAAAACTAGAGAAGAGGAAAAGTCCTCAAAAGTGATGTAAGTTTAATGCCCCAGCAGTGATGAGTGCTTACAGAAGATATACTGGCATCTCCTTGGATCTCGGTAGGTCTTTAGCTCTCAGAAGAGGCAAGAGTGGGCACTGCTGCAGACAGGGACAAAGTCACGAGTGAAGGCCGAGGCATCTGGGCCTGGGGGAGCTCTTCAGCAGGGCCGGGGTGGGGTGGCACTCCAGAGGGGTGTCCCCTCGTCCTGTGCCTCTCCTCTGATCTTTATTCTTTCTGCTGACATTGATGACCATGTTCTCTGAGGACACTGGGCCCATTGTGTCTTGAGAGACATGTTCAGCCAACTACCTGGTCTTTGTCAGTCCCAGTGAGACCCCAAGTGAGACCCTCCAGCTTCCTTCTATGGAAGCCATCAGGCCCCTTCCTCCCCTCTAATCCGGACCCTCCCAGAGACTGGATTGTCATGTCTGATCTTAAGGAATCACATGTGAATTTTACACTTAGCTCCTCTACCCTTTTCTTTTAATGCTGTTTCAAAGATGTTCTTAAACCCAATGCTGTATTTAAGATATAACTTTCCTATCCTATAACTTTGAATGATAAACTAAAAAACCCAGCCGGTTTTGCAAAGGGTTTTCTGAGTGTGAGAGGGTCGGATGGGTGTTCTCTCCGTCTCCTCCCGACCCTCAGTTTGGTTGGTCTCATGACATACTGGAGAAACAGGCTTGGGCCTGGACCAACCCTGTGCGGACTCACAGACTCACAGCTGGCCACAGGACCTGGGACAGGCCCTTCACCTTTCAATGGCCTCCAAGATGATGGTATGTGTGATGCTTAATATTGAGTGTCAACTCGTTTGATTGAATGATAAAAAGTATTGTTCCTGGGTGTCTTTGAGAGTGTTACCAAAGGAGATTAACCTTTGAGTCAGTGGACTGGGAGAGGCAGACCCACCCTCAATCTGAATGGGCACCATCTAATCAGCTGCCAGCATGGCTAGGATAAAAGCAGGCAGAGGAACGTGGAAGGACTAGACTGGTAGACTGGCTGAGTCTTTCAGCCTCCGTCTTTCTCCAGTGCTGGATGCTTCCTGCCCTCGAACGTCGGACTCCGAGTTCTTCAGCTTTTGGATTCTTGGACTTACACCAGTGGTTTGCCAGGGGCTCTTGGGCCTTTGGCCACAGACTGAAGGCTGTGCTGTTGGCTTCCATCCTTTTGAAATTCTGGGTCTCATACTGATCCACCACCGGTTTCCTTGGTTTTCAACTTGCAGACGGCCTATCATGGGACTTTGCCTTGTGATGGTGTGAGTCAATTCTTCTTAATATTTTTGTTTTGTTTTGTTTTGAGACAGAGTCTCGCTCTCTCGCTCTGTTGCCAGGCTGTAGTGCAGTGGCTCATTCTCAGCTCACTGCAACCTCTGCCTCCCAGGTTCAAGCGATCCTGCTGCCTCAGCCTACCAAGTAGCTGGGACTACAGGTGTGTGCCACCATGCCCAGCTAATTTTTTGTATTTTTAGTAGAGATGGGGTTTCACCACATTGGCCAGAATGATCTCAATCTCTTGACCTCATGATCTGCCTGCCTCGGCCTCCCAAAGTGCTGGGATTACAGGCGTGAGCCACCGTGCCTGGCCTTCTCCTTAATAAACTCTCCTTTATATATACATCTATCCTATTAGTCCTGTCCCTCTAGAGAACCCTAATAGTATGTGACTCGAAAGGTCTCTAGTGAAGGTGCAGTGAGACAACTTAGGTAGTATGTGTTGGCGTGGCACGTTGGCATCACTCCAGAGCCCGGTGACCTAGGTTTGGGTAACTGAGTTTGCTGCCTACTAGCTGTGTACCCTGGAACAAGCGACTTCACCTCTTTGTGCTTGTGTAAATATGGGGCGATGATAAGTCACCTAATAATAGATTGTTTGGAAGACTGAATGGCTTAATCCACATCAAGTGTCTGAAACAGTGCACATCTATGTAGTTGGGAAATGTTAGCCATTGTAGGCCAAGTGCCACTCACATACTAGGTGTTCAATAAATACAACCACCCTTCTGTTATTAGATGTGCTGGAACAATTCCATTACACTAACTTTTGCTACTTTTGCAAGAACTGCAGATTTAATGCCTATCCACCTCCCCATAAGCACTGTTAATTAAAGCCCCCAAGCCCAGATAACCTTGCTTTTCTGTCCTTAGCAAGCTTTGGCTTGATAAGAATTTTTAAAATGTGTTTGTTGATCTTTTAAAACCCCTAAGATGAGTATTTACTGCCAAAATGTGCAAGTGTATCTCAAGGATTTAATTCAGGCACTAGATAATAATGCTGGAGATTTAAAGAAGGAAAATGACGAGGTTTTCATTTCTTTGCCCTCTATCTGCTATGGCTACGAGCACTTCTGTTTATCATTTAAAATCCTATTTGAAAAGGTCACTGGTTATTTGCGTGAATCATACAGTGTGAGGACTTAGGAAAAAAGAGCCAAAGATTGGCCGCCGCAGTCACCTGCTTCATTCCCTGTCCTTCCCCTGTGATGGAGGTTGCTCCGAGTCTCTGCTGTTCTCAGCTTATGGTGGCCACCATGGGGTACAGGAGGACCACTGGGTCCAGGCAACATGACACTATCAGTAATGATGAGAAGACCAGACACTGCTCAGAGTGCATGGAGTTTGTAAATCCACTTGAAATTGGGCTGGTGCAACTGAGGAACGGTGCTTTAAATTTTATTCCATTTTAATTATTAGCTAATTATTTTAATTAATTATCTAATTTAATTAGTGACACTAGTTAATTAATGCAACTGAAAAACTGCATTTTAAACTGAAATTTTCAATTCACTCTCATTTTTACTTGCATTCCCATTTTACAGAGGAGAAGTCTGAGGGTCCAAATGCTTTAGCACTGGTTTAGAATTGCCTGGCATATATGTAGTGGACCTGCTCTCTTCAGATAGGTGCAGACTGTCTCTGAAAGCTCACTCTGCCTCAGTTCCTCTCTAATGATGTTCAGCAGGTATTCTCTGAGCTTCCGATAGCCTGTGTTTTACATGATGTGAGGTGAAGGGGCGATGGTATATTTATTGGCCTCGTATCTGATAGTTGCCTGCACATTGTACACAGAGAAGCACTTTGGGAAGTGGAGCTGGTGTTCAAAAGGCCACTAATTGGCTTATTCCCAAGGATTCATCTTCAGTTGTTGAAATCTCTGTTTTGAAAGACCTAACCTGGGAAGTCCCCTGAAAACATGTGTGATGCAGTTTCTCAGAGACAGGGGGAAACCAGGGGAAGTTCCCAGAGATGAGAAGTGTGAAGAGCCGTTCTCCATTGCTTTTTTTTTTTTTTTTTGAGACGGAGTTTTACTCTTGTTGCCCAGGCTGGAATGCAATGGCGTGATCTTGGCTCACTGCAACCTCTGCGTTCTGGGTTCAAGCGATTCTCCTGCCTCAGCCACCCGAGTAGCTGGGATTACAGGTGTGTGCCACCAAGCCCGGCTAATTTTTTGTATTTTTAGTAGAAATGGGGTTTCACCATGTTGGCCAGGCTGGTCTCAAACTCCAGACCTCAGTTGATCCACCCGCCTTAGCCTCCCAAAGGACTGGGATTATAGGCGTGAGCCACGGCGCCTGGCCCTTCTTCACTAATTTGCCGGGTTACATTCACTGCCCTCCAGAAGGACGTGATCCACTCTGCTTCCCTCACTGACTTCGTCCTGTAAAATTATCCCTTTTACTCAGCACACCTGTCCCACACTGGCTGACTACCACCAGCTACTTTCCACCCTGTCATCTCCCACTGGCATGTCCCTCTGCCTGAGCTCTGCTCTGCCCACATGGTGTTTGCAAGCGGCTCACTCAGGAGCTCAGTCTCACAGTCCCTCTGGTGCCCCATGCCCTGTCATTTGCAGTGGTGTCCTGTGATCCTCACAGGAGGCTTGTGAAGTCAGTCTTATTCTCATTTTACAGACAAACCCTAGAGAGGCTCCATAGCTAACTCAGAGTCTCATGGCAAGTGAAACACAAGGGTAGAACCCACGTCTGTCTGGCCCTAGACCCTGTGCCTCAACCGCACAACCAGTATTCTCCGATAGAACTTTCCCAGTGACGGAAATGTTCAATATCTGTACTGTCCAGTTCAGTAGCCGCTCACTGCATGAGGCTACTAAGCCCTTGAAATTTGGCTGGTGACACTGAGGAACTGTGCTTTAAATTTCATTCAATTTTAGTTAATTAGCTAATTATTTTAATTGATTAGCTAATTTAGTTAGGAACACTAATTAATTAATGAGTGCATCTGAGGAACTGCATTTTGAACTTAAAATTTAATTTTAATTGGAAATAGCCACATGAGGCTAGTAACTGTAAAGAACTGTGACAAGCCTGAGATGTCTCCCTATTCGCAAGCTGACAAATTAGCCTGCTGACAGATGCTGGCAGAAGACAGGAGCTTCCTGGATCAGAGACAAGGGACTTCATTACTCAAAGCACAGCGGGCAGCCAGCTTGAGTTTCATACTTGCATCATTTCTGCTTGCCTCCAAGTCTCATGGGGTTTTGTGCAAAAGCATTTACCATTATCTGCACTGTTTTGTATGATGCACAAGCTTTCAGAGAGGGACTATATATTTCACTCCTCATTGTATCTCCAGTATCCCAAAGAGAGCCTGGCACATTCTTGGGACCCAATGAGTCTTTACTAAATGACCAATGGCTCTGGTTCCTCACAAAAGTCAAGAGTCTGGACCCGGTGGTTATTGAGGATCCTCCCGGCTCTTGAGGAAGGTCTCTGAATTTGAGCAAGTGCCCTGCTTCTGAGGTTGTCTCTTCCTTACAGTCGCTGCAGAGATCGGCCTCAAACAGGGATCTCAGTTTCCTCCCTGTAGAGCCTGAGTCTGGGACTCCGTGCACGTAGATTGCAGAGGAAGTATTCCACGGAAAGGGTGGAGGACACAGGACTACTCAGGGGAGCTGCTGAGCAGGGTTGTGCTCCCAGCTAGAGTCAACCTTCAGCCTGATCCCATGGCCAATCCCAGAGCACAAACTGCACCATGAGGCTGTCCCACAAACCTGAAAGTTTGGCTTGGATCCAGGGACATTTGGGAGCCTCAGAAGATTATAGGCAGCAGAAAGGAAAGACAGGAATCCGAGAATTCCACATAAGAAACGTGTTCTGGACTGTGGAGTCCAGGTAATTTGGTGTTTAACTCAGACTCCAGGTGGTAGTAGGGAAGAGAAATGAGTGTGCTTCCATGCTGCTGGGGAAAGATGCCTTTTTTTTCAACTCTAGTCCTTACCATCAGCAGGGGAAACCGAAGGAAAAGGCAAAGGAGGCCAACCCTGTGTAACCCCATGTCCCTCCGTCATTGTCTGTGGGCTGCCTAGGGTGTGGGGGGTGAGAGGGTGAGCACCTCCCAGGGGAGGCAGCTCCTCTGTGGCCAGAGGCAGTTCTCTGGATCAAGGGACAGCTGTGAGCTGTCAGCAGCCAATAGTCACAGCAGCTGAGGGTTGGTGGCTCAGCCAGAAGAGGCCCCCGGGCAGAGTGCCAGCAGCATCTACTCTGCAGGGACCCAGCGCCTTCCAGGTAGCCTGACCCCAGCTAAGGAAATGAAAACCTGAAACCTTCCTTTCCAGGTGAAGTGGCTCTGAGGGTCACCAGGCGTAATTTGCTACCTAAGGAAAGTCCAGCGGTTCTTGATTACCATCCCCTGCCTTCCATGCTGCTCAGGTTTCCTGCTCGTCCTCTGGGCCGGCCCGGAGAAGAAAGAAACAATACGTCGTTTCCTGCTCGTCCTCTGGGCTGGCCTGGAGAAGGAAGAAACAATACGTCGTTTCCTGCTCGTCCTCTGGGCCGGCCCGGAGAAGAAAGAAACAATACGTCGTTTCCTGCTCGTCCTCTGGGCCGGCCTGGAGAAGAAAGAAACAATACGTCTTCTTTTCTTCATGTCCCTACAATGTGCCAGGAACTCTTCAAGAAACTTGGCCTGTATTATCTCATCTAACTTTCCCAGCAACCCCGAGAAATGGGCCTTGTAATGCCCGTGCCTGCAAGGTGGAAGCTGTGGCTGGCAGAGGTGAAATACCTTCCCGGGACCGCACAGCTAGGAATGGCAGTGCCAGGACTCGAAGCCAACCCTCCTGGGCCAAAGCCTATGCTCTTCCCTACCATCGCCATGGGCGTGGGTCGGGGAGAAGAGACATCACAAGACTGTGCCTTCCTGTTCTTTCTCTTTCTCCAGGCAGACCCAGAAAGCACTGCAGGACTTCAGGGAGCAAAGAGGGAAGTCAAGCAACCCTATCCTGTGGTTTCCTCTACTGATGAGTAGTGGAGTTGAGAATTTCCATCTTTCCCTAACAGCATGGTAGCACACTCATTTCTCTTCCCTACTGTCACCTGGCATCTGATTCAAACACCAAATTACCTGGACTCCAGAGTCTAGAACACGTTTCTTCTGTGGAATTCTTGGATTCCTGTCTTTCCTTCCTGCTGCCTATAATCTTTTGAGGCTCCCAAATGTCTCTGGGTCAAGGACTAACTTGTAGGCCTCGGTTTTGAGGTCCCTCTGCAGTTTGCCAAGTTTATTTTTATTTTTATTTATTTATTTATTTATTGTATTTTTTTTTTTTTTTTTTTTTTAGTAGAGACAGGGTTTCACCATGTTAGCCAGGATGGTCTCCATCTCCTGACCTTGTGATCCACCCACCTCAGCCTCCCAAAGTGTTGGGATTATAGGCGTGAGCCACCACACCCAGCCCAGCTTTCTTTTTTTTTTTCTTTTTTTTTTTGGGACGAAGTCTTGCTCTTGTCCCCCAAGCTGGAGTGTAAAGGCACGATCTCGGCTTACTGCAACCTCCGCCTCCCGGGTTCAAGCAATTCTCCTGCCTCAGCCTCCTGAGTAGCTGGGATTACAGGTGCGTACCACCATGCCCGGCTAATTTTTGTATTTTAAGTAGAGACGGGGTTTCACCTTGTTGGCCAGGCTGGTCTCGAACTCCTGACCTCTGGTGATCTGCCCGCCTCTGCCTCCCAAAGTGTTGGGATTACAGGCGTGAGCTACCGTGCCCAGCCGCAGTTTGCCAAGTTTCTTCCAACCAATCCTATCTTTCAAGGTTGCCCATCACCATCTCTCTGTAATACAAAGGAGATCTGCCATTTATTTGCTTAATACCTAAAAATATTTGCTCTTATTTAGGGAGCCCTTGCCACATGCCCAAGCTGGGCAGATCACTTTGTACATGTTGTCTTGTGTGAGCCTCACAAGGACCCCATCAGTTCAGTCCTGTTGTTCTCATCTTACAGATGAAAAATTGGAACTCAGTGAGGTACAATAACCTATTCAAAGTCTCAAAGCCAGTGAAGAATAGAACAAGGGTTAATGCAAGTCAGTCTGGCCCAGACCCTGTGCTCTCTACTTCTCAGTCAGCGCTCTCCAATAGAACTTTCCCAATGATGGAAATGCTCTATGTCGGTACTGCCCAGGTCAGTAGCTGCTAGCTACATGAGACTGTTAAGCACTTGAAATTTAGCTGGTGCAACTGAGGAACTGTTCTTTAAATTTTATTCAATTTTAATCAATTAATTTAATTAGTGGCATTAATTAGTTAATTAATGACTGCAACTGAGGACTTATATTTTAAATTTAAAATATAAGATTAATTAGAAATAGCGGGTGAGTGCAGTGGCTCACGCCTGTAATTCCAGCACTTTGGGAGGCTGAGGTGGGTGGATTGCAAGGTCAGGAGTTCGAGACTAGCCTGGCCAACATAGCGAAACCCTGTCTCCACTAAAAATACAAAAATTAGCCGGGCATGGTGGCGTGCGCCTGTGATCTCAGCTACTCGGGAGACTGAGGCAGGAGAATCGCTTGAACCCAGGAGGTGGAGATTGCAGTGAGCCAAGATTGCACCACTGCACTCCACCCTGGGCGACAAGAGTGAAACTCTGTTTCAAAAAAAAAAAAGAAAAGAAAAGAAATAGCCACGTGAGGCTAGTAGATATAAAGAACTGTGACAGACCTGAGATGTCACCCTATTTGCAAGCCAACAAATTAGCTTGCTGGCAGATGCTGACAAAAGATAGCAGCTTCCTGGATCAGAGCCAAAAGACTTTACTCCAGCACAGCAGGCAGCCTAAGTTTCATGTTTCCATCATTTCTACTTGTACTCCAAGTCCCACGGGCTTGCTTCATAGATGAGGAACCACAATCTTTTGTTATAATGGGCTGCAAGTGAGCCTACTCAACTTTTCTCTTGGAGGGAGGCATTATCTTGATGATACTGGAGAGTGAGCACACCTGAGCCCTGCTCTGGAAGGAGACACTATCTCTATGTTCCATGCTCTGTGCCTCCTTAAAAAGGTAGTTCAGAAAAGAAGCCTGTCAGTGCTTCTGCTTGCAAGACACACAGAAGTGCAAGAGACCTATGAAGAACTGTCTGTCAACCATGGATGCTGCATTGGATACTGCAACTCCAAATTGTCTGCAGTGCCTGTTCTGGGATGTTTCACATGTATTACATCATTGACCACCCCCAGGTGTCTGCAGAGTTAGCCTATCTTTTCTGTTTAGCAGATGAAGAAACTGAGGCTGACTCCCACCCAACTTCCTGAACTTTGAGATCGTGGATTCTCCTACCCATTACCAACTCTTTCTACTTCCCCCTAGTTCCCCCCCAAAAAACAGAAATCTGGAATGTTTGTCCTCCTCACTCCTTTTCAAAACTTTACCCTCCAAGACTAGAATTCCTTTTCTCTTCTGCCTTGTCATCTTCTTCCCATTTTCCAGAAGAGTTGCCAGTCTGACCTCCTCTCCGAAGCCTTCCCTGCCCAGCCCAACCTATGCTGAACTCCCCTGTCTCTTCTCAACCATAGAAGGTCCTATCTCATACTCTTGAGTGGCAGCTCTTGAGGGCAGAGCCTGTACCTTCCCGTGGCCACTCTCCCCCAACATGGCCTATCTCAGGACTTGGGGGAAAAACAAACCAACAAATAAGGACTCAAAAAACTAAACCAGAAACAAGCAGCTATTATTTTATGCCTGGGATTGACTTCCCACTTCACTACCCACTTTCAATTCCAGCTCCAGGCAGTGGGTGAATGGGCTTGATTCTTTCCCCGAAACGGGAGATGTTTTGAAATGACTCAAAGAAAAGCTGATTGGATTGGATTGAGTTTTGGTAAATCCACCCACAAGTGTAGAGAAACTTGACATTTGCCTTCCAAGCCAGCAAAAGTGATGAATCTCATTTCCTTCTAACTGAGCAGGAGGCGATGGAATGATGACTGAGCAGGTCTCAGGAGACTGGGTTCTAGTCCAAGTTCTGAGGCTGGCTGGCTCCATGACCTTGGGGAAGGCACTGCCCTTTTCCAGGCCTTAGTTTCTCATCTATGATGCGGGACTGGAGGAGGGGGAGAGCAGTCAGACTCTCCAGATGCCCCCCCCCCCCCACCTTCCATTCTGGGCTTCAGTGATCCTCCGGGCCGGGAAAGCCCAGCCTTCACTTCACAGGAACCCAGCGAAGTTCTGTTCCTCCCAGCCTACTTCCTGCCACCTCCCAGAGCAGGACCAGCCTCCCCTCCTCTCCATGTACAGTGTAGACATCCCACACTGCCTGGCTGAGGGAGCACCTACTGTAAGGTTGTGCTGAAAGAGCAGCACTTGATTCTAATCCAGACTCCTCTATCTTCAGCCCTAATGCATCACCTCGTCGTAAACATAATTCACAGTGCCGCCATCGCTGCCTTTCAAGGTGGGCAGTGCATGTTTTTTTCTCCACTCTCATTCAGTTATTTTTAGGAAATGCCATGTAGTTCCATACACTTGACATGTACCTGCTTTCACTACATCTGGAGATATTCAGGAAAGTCCGTGTTAACGATAAGGCCTAGGGTGGAGCTGCGATGTACTTGCCATTTGTAAAACCCAAGCAGAAGAGTCCATGCGGTTAAAGACACAGATAAAGAAAAACAATTGATCAAAGAACAATTGGTCTAGCTAGGGTGGAGTTTCTGGAGGCAACCAGGAAGTGGGGGGCTGGACGGAGGGAGGAAGGAAAGGAAGGAGGGAGGGCCTTCAAGGAGGGGTGGTGGGGATGGGGCGGAGGGGGAGCAGACAGTGGATCCTAATTGTTACAGGCACTGTGCTGAGAACTCTATCACCTCGCACTGAATCCTTACAGCAGCCCCAGGACGTGGGGATGCTTATTATCCCTGTTTTGCAGATGAGAAAACTAAAGTTCAGAGATGAAATAGCTTATCCATGGCCACTGAGCTGCAAAATGGCAGAGCCTGAGTGGAAGTCGGATCTCTTGACCATCTACTCAGTTGTTACAAATCAAACGTTTGTTGGGGGGAAATAGAATACTTGCAAAAGGAACTCTGTGTTTGTCAGCTTTGCTGCATAACAAAATCTTCCAAGCTCAGTGACTTGCAACAGATGTTTATTTCTTGTTCATTACAAGTGAAAATGCTGTGGGTAACCTGCAGGTCAGCTGTGGCTCAGCAATGCTCTGTGAATTTTCTCAGTTTAAGGTCCAGGGTGAAGGTAGTCGCTAACCAGGACATGCTGTCCTCTAACCAGAACTGAAAGAACTGCATAGTCAGATTTCAGCTTTCTGCTCAGAGACGGCACATGCCAGAACCATGCACACTCTGTCAACCAAAGCAAGTGACATGGCCAAGCCCATTGTCAGTGGAGCAGGGAGGTATATTGTCTGTCCTTCCACAGTGAGAGGTGGAGGATTCTAGAAGGGGAATAAATAGTTGCATAATGCAGTTGGCCACACTGGGCTCTGCAGACAGATGCCTGGGTCTGACTCCTATCTCTGTCACTTAATAGTTGTAGTCATATGGCCTTCAGCAAAGTGCTTGACCACACTGTGCCTCAGCTTCCTCAACCGCAAAATGGGGATGATAATTATAGTCCTGCATTCATTTGCTAGAGCTACCATAACAAAATATCACAAACTCGGTGGCTTAAACGACAGAAATTTATTTTCTCACAGATCTGGAAGCTGGAAGCCCAAGATCAAGGTGTCATCAGGGTTGGTTTCTGATGAGGGCTCTCTTTCTGGCTTGCAAATGGCAGCCTTCTAATTTGTCCTCACATGGCTTTCTTATGTGCATATGGTGAGAGTGCTTTCTGGCACCTCTTTTTTTTTTTTTATAAGGACATCAATTCTAGCAGATTAGGGCCCCACCATTATGACCTCATTTAACCTTATTACCTTCCTAAAGGCCTTATCTCCAAATACAGTCATCTTGAGGGTTAAGGCATCAACATATGAATTTGGTGGGGGTGTGGGGGACAGTTCAGTCCATAGCAAGGGCCAATTCTGCAGGGCTCTTGTGATGATTTAAATGGGTTAGGACAGTGTCTGGCCTACAGGCAAGCACTGAATAAGAGCAGGCTGCTCTTAGTAGCAGGCCCCACATTATCATGATTGGCCATTCCCTGCACTGATAATGCCTCATTTGCTTTCTTTGTCCTTTGGCAACCTCTCCCAATTCCTGGCATAAATGAGGTGACCGGGAAATGGATGCTTGAGTCCCCCAGTGAATCCTGAGGTAGTTGACAGAAGGCACGCAGGGTTTGAAGTGCCCTGGGCTGCATTCCCTGCTGTGTTGCTGACCTGCTTGGATACTTTGGCCAAGCCACCATCTTTTGCCAGCCAGGATGCATCTCATTAAGACAAGGCTTGTTCTGCCCACAAAATCTCAGCAGATTTCATTTCCCCATGGCTTTCTGTGGCTATTCCTAAGTATTGGGTAGCACTCAGAGCCAAAGTGCTAGAGATTTTTTTTTTGTTTTTTTTTTTGTTTGTTTTTTGAGATGGAGTTTCATGCTTGTCACCCAGGTTGGAGCACATTGGCACAATCTCGGCTCACTGCAACCTCCACCTCCTGGGTTCAAGCGATTCTCCTGCCTCAGCCTCCTGAGTAGCTGGGATTACAGACGCCTGCCACCACACCTGGCTCATTTTTGTATTTTTAGTTGAGACAGGGTTTCACCATGTTGGCCAAGCTGGTCTTTGAACTCCTGACCTCAAGTGATCTGCCCACCTCGACCTTCTAAAGTGCTGGGATTACAGGCTGAACCACTGCACCCGGCCAGAGAGATTGTTCCTTTACATAAATGTTCTTATAGATTCCAAGTTGACAGTACTTCTCCAAACCCCCTCCCACAGCTACTACTCCCCACCTCAAGAGAGCACCTAATGACCCTGCCGGATAGGGCTGGGCTGGACGGGCATAGGAGAACTTACTCTCGCTGCCTGCGTCTGGGGCAGTTTCTGGTTATGACTAGGAGCCTGAGTGTTTTCCTGCTTTTGAGTAGCCACCCACAGACACAGAACCACCTTGGCTTGGGGTGAACTCTTGGGATTCCATGGCAATACTGAAAAACCCTGCGTTGATTTTTCTATCCCCGCTCATGTTACCTTTCCCACATCTGGCCTTGCTTAGAAAGAACGATGTCTGAGGCTGTTTGTTTATTAGAGAGCTGTGTTAGCCGAGGAGAGACAGATTAAAGGCCATGGGGACAGCCAAGCCTGTCCAAGTCCCCTTGCCTTGTGTGGCTCAGCCCAGCAGCATTGGGAAGGAGAGCACCAGGTGAAAGTTCTTGACGTTCTCCCCGCTCACTGCTAATTCATTATTTGTATGATGACTAATTCAGTGCGTTTTTGACCCTCTCAGTCTCAACTTCCTCATCAGGGAAACAGGAACAAAGATATCTTCTGTGAGATGTACAGCATCTGGCCCAGAGTAGAAGGTGATGATGATGACGAAGATGATGATAGCTCAGCTCTCAGGGAGCATGGCTAACAGGCCAGGCATGCTTTAAGCACTTCATATTCATTGATCCTCTTAATCTTCTTGGCAACCCTAGGAGGTGGGGACTATTATTCTTTGTCTTTACAGATCAGGAGACTGAGGCACAGTGAGGTTAAGTGACTCCTGGCAGGATGTACAGCCAGTGAATGACAGGGCTGAGAATTGGACCCAGGCTGTCTTGCTTCATAGCCCCCCACCCTCATCACTGCCTTCAGACCCAGGTGACATTAGTTATGTTAAGCTGTGTCTCCTCCCTATAACCTTCCCTGCAGTGTTGGGGAAAAGGACGCAAAGAGCAGGTGTTGCTTGTTCTGAAAAGTACTTACTTGTAATTATACTAAAAATGTCCCTTTCGAGTTGTTTCTTTAGAGAGTCAGAGGCAGGGCAGCCCCGCCCTAGGCACCTCCTCCCTCCTTCTGGCCCCCGTGGGCCTCTTGGTGTGATATTAACATCTGAGAGCCTCAGACTCATCCATTATTGATGGGGCATGGGGAGAGGATAAGAATGAGGCCTAGGCGGCCTTAGCAGCTCAGAAAGGTCTTTTTATCCTTGTCCCTGGTGGAAAAATGCATTACAGGTGACAGGAGCAAAAGCAGCTGTGACCAAAGCTGCTGCCAGCTGTGGGTAGAGCATGATTATCATTTGTTATTGCCCTCGACTGAGCACCCTCTTCTCATTCAAGATTTAGGAAAAACATTACAACAATGACAACACCACTTCTCTGATCTTGAGTCTTAGATTCACGTCTCTCTGTTCCTTCACAAAATGCCTAGCTGTCTATTTCCTGCCAGTTAAAATATGCCAGACTCAGAACTACCTCCCGCCCCTGCCCAGTGAGATCTGTGACCTGCCCCCAGCCCTGTTGCGAGTGCACACGCTTCCTTGGGGATAGGGGTGGGTGAGAACAGCCTTTGACCTGCAGACCTGGGTTCCAGTCTCCTTTTTGCCCTTGCTCCCCTTAGTATGCCGAGCTGCTCGACCTCCGAGCTTCGGTTTCCTTCTGTGTGTGATGGTGATGCCGGAGCTACCCCAAGGGACTGTCATGAGGCTAAATAATGTATGTGAAAGGCCTTAACCCAGTGCCGGGCACAAAGCAGGTCCCAGAAAAAGGATGTGCCATCCTCTCACTTTCTGTCTACCCCACCCATCCTCATCCTTCAGGGTTTGAGCAAGAGCCCTTTGTCCTGGCCCTCTTTGACTCATTCTTCCCCCATTTCGGTGTTTTGCATGTTGATTAAAACTCTTTGGGGCAGGCTCTCCAAATTTAGCATTTTTACAACAGGAAGTGGTGTTAGAGATCATGCAGTTCAGAGCTTTCAGAGCTTTCTGTTTGCAGTTTGGGACAGGAAGCTTCTGCACACAGGTCCCCTGGCTCCCATCCAGTGCTCGTTAGGTGACTCTCTTCTCTCCCCACACTGAGTGGCTTGGAAGGGCTCAGAGGCTTCACATGAGCACTTCACATTTACTGTGTATATCTGAGCCAAGTAGGGACAGAAACTGTCTCACCAATCCTCATGCCCTCTCCCCATGCTAAGTCTCCTGAGTATTTTCTTCTATTTTTCAGATGAAGAAACTGAGGTTCAGAGAGGTTAAGAGACTCCACTGAGGTCACACAGCCGGTAAGTGGCAGAGCTGGGATTCGAACCGAGCTCTCTTTCACTCCAGAACCTGTGCTCTAAATTGCCTTGCTTTCTTTGCCTTAAAAAGGGGAGACCTGCGACTTTGTTTTCTGTTTTGATGGTGCTCACACAGATTCCTGGGTTGCAAGGAGAGGGCCCCTGGGTCCAAAAATTCAGAAGGGTGGTGGCATTTGAGAAAAACATCCCCATTCCCAGTGGGTGCCGTGGCCGGGACAAACCCGGAGCTTCAGCGCACCTGGTTCAGGATCGAGCCCACGGTGGCCAGCAGGGGCCTGGGTCCATTCTCCCAGGAGGGTTGCTCCGAGGCCCCAGGATCTCTAGGAACCAGACCCCTGGGACCCCACAGCAGGGCCCAGGTGCCTCTTCGTGTGCTGTGTGCCTCACATTCTGCCTCAGCCACAGAGGAGCCCAGCAGGCAGGACTCAATCCTCACTCAGCACCACTCTGGATGGTTGCATAGTTACACGGTGTGGTTTGTAGTATTTTTGGTTTTGTTGTTTTTGCAAAAGCCAAAGGAAGTCTGTGGGCTGAGTTCTACCTTCCCTTCTTTGAGGATAGTTGGTCTGCTCAGTCAGGGGCAAGCAGAGCTCAGCTAGAGGAAAAAAAAAAACCTCCAAACACGAGGTTCACAGATCAGAGGTCACCTGCCCTAGCAGGACACCAGCCCTGGCTGTTCATGGGCAGGGCTCATTGGAAGTTTCATTATAATCATCCTATTTTCCAGATGAGGACACTGAGGCCCAGAAACAACCACACCCCCACCTCTTGGGAGGCACAAATCAGAATGAATCTTTGCTCCCTGAGTGCTGAGCGCTTTGCTGTTTCACAGCTCGCTGTCCCTGCAGTCCACATGTGCTCATTGAGGGCTTACCACTGCTCCCAGCAGGCACACAGCAGTCAGGGAGTCAGATGAACTGCCTGCCTTCTGGCGGGGGAAGACAGAGACAGACATTCGGTCCACTGTCGAGCACCAGTTCCTGATGAAGGCTGTGAAGGGGAATGCCACAGAACAAGTGGCAGAGACAGCGATGCTATTTTAGGGTGAGCAGGGAAGACTTCTCCAAGGAAGGCATTTGGACAGAAACGTGAATGCAGTGAGTGAGCCAGCCATGTGGATTCTGGGGTAGGAACAGTTTTGGTAGAGGGAACAGCAGGTGCAAAGGCCCTGGGGCAGGGAGTTTGCTTGGTGTAACATCACGCACTTTGAGTTTGATTCTCTGGGTGTTTGCTATCACAACCCCCTACCATCACAGTGGCTGCTCACCTCTAGTATCCCTTCCTTAGTCACCTCCAAGTGTCTGCAGGAGTGTGGCAGTGGGGTGGGGGTTGTGTAGCAAGAAAAATCCGCCGGGCATGGTGATTCATGCCTGTAATCCTAGCACATTGGGAGGCCAAGGCAGGCGGATCACCTGAGGTCTGGAGTTCAAGACCAGCCTGGCCAACATGGAGAGACCCTGTCTCTACTAAAAATACAAAAATTAGCCAGCCATGGTGGTGGGCGCCTGTAATCCCAGCTACTCGGGAGGCTGAGGCAGGAGAATTGCTTGAACCCAGGAGGCACAGAGGTTGCAATGAACCGAGATTGCGCCCCTGCACTCCAGCCTGGGCAAAAGAGCGAGACTCCATCTCACAAAAAAAAAAACAAAAGAAAAGAAAAATCCAACAAAATTGCATGTAAGAGAAGAAAGGTGTATCTCTAATAGGAAACTACTTGTCTTAGTCCTTAATCCTCTTTGCACAATTTCTGTCTTTGGTGAAGTTTGCAATGGTTTTATCTTCTTGCTTTGCATGTGTTCTCAAAATGCCTTCTTTAACTAGGGCTGTGAGTTCTCAGCACGCTGCAGTCCACTATGTCAGGCCCATCTTTCCAGGCAGGGCAGGAATCCGAATTCAAAAACCACAGAAATAGGAGAAGAAACAGTTTTGGCAACTACACTGCTGACCTTGTGCTGAGCTCAGGGAGAGAGGTGCAGCAGGCAGACAGGGCCCAGGTAGGGGTGCAGTGGCTGACAGACCTCTGTCTTGGCACAGCCATTAGGCTCAGGGCCCTGTGTGCGGGCTCAGGTCCCTCCTTCATCACAGGGTGGTATTGGCACCAGCCTGAGGGAGCAGTTCATGGGGCTGGGTGTGCTGGAAGAGACATGCTAAGGAGTTAGGGACCCCAGGTTCTCTCTTTGTTTTCTGTTTTTATTTTGCTCACATAGATTTGTGAGTTGATAAAAAAGAAGGGCTCCTGGGGCCAAGAACTCGGAAGAGGGGTGGTATTTGGGAAAAACAGCCCCATCCCCCTTGGGTGCCATGGCCTGGACAATCCCAGAGCATCAGCACACCTGCGTTCAGGATTGAGCCCATCATGGCTGAAAGAGGCCCCAGTCCCCGTCCCAGGAAAGTTGCTTCAAGGCTCCAGGCGCTCCAGGAACCAGAACCCTGGGCTCCACAGCAGGGCCAGGTGCCTCCTCAGGTGCTGTGGTCTCATCTTAGTGCCACCTCAGCCAGTGTACAACCTTGGGCAAGTCACGCCCCCTCCTGGAGACTCTGAAAATGGAACAGAAAGGTGTGGTCATCTGTGTGTTCCTCTGTGATCTGGAAATGCTACAACCTTTGCCTCTAAGGCAGGTAGTAGCCAGGCATGGGGACGAGGCTTCTGTCAGCTCCCCTTTGATTTTGTAGACCTCTGGCTCTTAGCAAAGAGATGTCCTAGGAAGGAGGGGCAGTACCTTGGTGATCCTGTCTTGCGCATTTAGACTGGAGCTTCAGCCCATTCTCACCTCTCCTTGACCTGAGACCTGTGGCTGCAGAACCAGAAACTCATTTCCAGAAGCAGCAGAATGTCCCTCTTTCCACAGAGCTCAGAAGTATTTCTTAAGCCTTCCATTAACTGCATCTTACTCCGCTGGAAAAATAATACCCAGAATGCAATTCTGTCTGATTTCTGGCCTGTAAGCTCCTGAAGCATTCTTGTAAGAAAGGCTCAAAAAACTCCTGCACTGTGTGACTCGGAGCCCAGCCCTGTAGCCTCCCTCCAAGGAGCAGGCAGCTCAATGGTTGACCAGCAAGCCCATCATCATTCAGCACCACTGGGTTATCCATCTGTCCGTCTGTCAATTAAACAAGTGCTTATGAGGGCCTGGGGCCAGGGGCATATACCAAGAGTACTAAGACTAAGTAAGACACAGCGTGTGCCCTCCACAGCAGTTCAGGCGCAACCTGACCACTTTCTCTATTTGGTAAAACTCCAGAGAGTTCTTGACTTTATTATTCGCAGTTCAAAAGCAGCATGAGCTTTTGTGTCGGCTCCCCTTCACCCACTAAGTGCCATGGCGGGCAGGCAGAGGGCCCACATAGATGCCGCACATGCTATCGGTTATGATATAGGACAGGAACACCGAGCTTGGGGGATCCACCATCTTGTGACAGACAGCAAGCAAGCCAGCTTTTTGTCCCAGAGGGAAACATTACCTCATGTCTCAGGATTGGTTGCTGCAAACCCAACCCAGGTACAGAGCAGTCAGAGCCTTGCATTCTTTGTCTACCTAGCAAGATGTGTAAGAATGCAAGAAACTCACGGAGAAGTATCTCCAAACAATGCATTAGCATTGCACATGTCTGGATTTGAATCCTACGTCTAACAATTTAAGTGAGAAATTAAGTGCAAAATTGGGTGAATTGCAATCGCTGAACTTCTCAGCCTCAGTTTCCTCTTCTATAAGATGGGGATAATGCCTACTTTCCAGGTGACTGTGAAAGAGAGTGTAGGGTCACTCCTCTGGGAACACAGTAGGGAACTAAGAAAGCCCTTGAGTTCAAGAAACTTAGTTGCATGGGGAATCATTTCAGCTATGTATTAAGTATGCAATGCCAGTTAGTCATGTGTGTGGAAAAGAATAGAGGAGGCTGGGCGCGGTGGCTCATGCCTGTAATCCCGGCACTTTGGGAGGCTGAGGCAGGCGGATCACCAGGTCAGGAGATGACCATCCTGGCTAATATGGTGAAACCCTGTCTCTACTAAAAATACAAAAAATTAGCTGGGCCTGGTGGCACACGCCTGTAGTCCCAGCTGCTCGGGAGGCTGAAGCAGGAAAATTGCTTGAACCCAGGAGGTGAAGGTTGCAGTGAGCCAAGATCGCACCACTGCACTCCAGCCTGGGCAACAGAGTGAGACTCCATCTCAAAAAAAAAAAAAAAAAAAAAAAAAAAGAATAGAGGAAAAATGCGGAGGCCAATACATATCATGGTTCAGGGACAGTTTCTGCAAGGATTTGCCATTTGACCCAGCACCCTGAATTGAGTAAAGGAATGACCTTACTGCCTGTGGGAAGAGCATTCTGGGCAGAGCAGATAGCCTGTGCGTGGGTCCTGTGCTTGGCCTGCTTGAGGGACAGCATGGAGGCTGAGCTGGAGTGAGCAAGGAAAAGGCATGGAAAATTGAATCAGAGAGTAGGCAGGGACCAGTTCATGTAGGATCTTACAGGCCTTGATGAGAGCCTTGGATTGCATTGTGGGTGTGGAGAGAACCCACTGGAGGCTTCAGGTAGGTAGGGGCAAGAGCAGAAAATAGCATGGAAGAGGCCAGGAGAGGCTGCAAGATCTGGGATTTGCTTTTATCCTGCTGCTACTAACAAGTTAGCCTGTTAGTGTTTCGTGGATCCTGGCAGAAGACATGAGATTCCTGGGTCAGGAGTGTTGTAAAGTGGGAAAGATCTCACTGCTTTTTGTGCACAAAGCCTGAGCTCAGAGTGAACTCTTCCAAGTTTGAAGGGGAATGATAACTCAGTCAATACTTTCAGAAGCTGAGCCTCAGTCAACAAATAGGAATGAGAATGTTGGAACAGATTCCAGGGCACAGTGTATCAGAAGGCTCTTATTCTGTCAGCCTGCATGTCTTACCTGTAAAACAGGGAGAACATTGCTTCCCAGGCATATTGTGGGGCCTTGTAAATAGAAATTGAATCTGAAGACCCTGTGCTTATTCTCTGCGTTAATAAGAAACAGCAAATTCTTCCTAATAATTTATTCTTCTAGGTTTTTGATTATCCCTTTTCTTCACTGAGAAGCTATTAATGTTTGCTATGTAGCTCTAGTGCACAACACACACACACTCAGACATGCTTGCAAAATTTGCCTGCCAGCGTCTTCCTGGATAAAGGGTGGTGTTGGTCATTTAGGGGAGAAGGAGAGAGAAGAAGGTGAAAAGAGTCAGAACCCCAGAGGAGCAAGAGAAAATAGCTAGGGTGGCCTCTCTCTCTTTTTTTTTTTTTTTTTTTTTCTGATACGGAGTCTTGCTCTGTCACCCAGGCTGGAGTGCAGTGGCATGATCTCAGCTCACTGCAACCTCCACCTCCCAGGTTCAAGTGATTCTCCTGCCTTAGCCTCCCAAGTAGCTGGGACTACAGGCGCACGCCACCAAGCCTGACTCATTTTTTATATTTCTAGTAGAGACATGATTTCACCATATTGGCCAGGCTGGTCTCAAACTCCTGACCTCGTGGCCCACTCGCCTGGGCCTCCCAAAATGTTGGGATTACAGGCATGAGCCACCGCACCCAGCCAAGGTGGTTTTTCTTTAGATCACGTTTCTTCCTCCCGCCCCATGCTGTACATCTGAAGGGAGCTGAGGCTTATACTCAGTATCCCCCACATGCAAACTCATGTGCACCCTCCACCCACCCCAGGATGCTCAGCCAGCTGGCCAAGCATTAGAGCTGGAATTCAGATGGCGGTCTCTAGCCAGTGCTGGGCACATTCTGCCATCGCCATCCCTAGACCTCCTGCCCTTCCAGTCTTCGTTTCTCTCCAAGACCCAAGCAGTACAGCCGGCCTTGGCAAGGCCCGCCTCTTGTCACTGCATTGTGGGAGGAGATAAAATGACACTTGTGTGTTTTAAAGTTGAGCAGAACAAGATGTTTTAAAAATGCTGTGTTCCCTATGTGGGAGGCCTTCTAATGGGCAGCTGGGGACAAGGCGTCCAGTCCTCCCACCCCCGGGAGGTCCCGGAAGGGACTGCAGCGTGGGATGGGAGGCACACTCCCAGTGTTGGGTGCCTACCTGGTGGCCAGCTCAGACAGAGCTGGGACAGAGCTGTCTCTAGCACCTCTGGCCATGAGGGTGTTTGGACATTCCCAGCAGTCATTCGGCGTAGCTCAGTTTACCTCTCCTGCCAGAGTCGCCTCCTCATTGGACGGAGGGTGAGGAGCACTCGTGATCACTTTGTGGGGAGGGTGGGCGGAGTAGGGCTGAGTGGAGGTGAACTCCCCCTGCCGCATAGACGCTCCCCGAGGTGGGGTATGGGCACCGTCCAGAGAGTCCAGCTGAGGCCGAAAGGTAGATTCTTAGCATGAAGAGCTGGGCCTCTGGAACCAGGCTGCTTGGATCACCTTTTATCTTATTTTATTTTTTTGAGAACGAGTTTTGCTCTGTCACCCAGGCTGGAGTGCAGTGGTGTGATCTCAGCTCACTGCAACCTCCACCTCCAGGCTTCAAGCAATTCTCATGCCTCAGCCTCCCCAGTATCTGGGATTACAGGCACATGCCACTACGCCCAGATAATTTTTGTATTTTCAGTAAAGACAGGGTTTCACCATGTTGGCCAGGCTGGTCTCAAACTCCTGACCTCAACTGATTCACCAGCCTCAGCCTCCAAAAGTGCTGGGATTACAGGTGTGAGCCACCACACCCGGCCCCATTTCTTCACTTTGAAAGAGAACATATCCCCCTTGGTAAAGCTGTTGAGGTCAAACAAGCAACCTAAGAGAAGTGCTGACTCAGAGCCTGGTGCAGAGTTGGTGCACTTTAGGGACAGGACCCAGTGCTTTCTTCCCCAGCCATCTCCAGGACTCATGAGCTGGGGGTGTACTTGGGGAGACATACAACTAGTATCTCATTCTCTCTATGGTCCACGCCTCCTGTCCCCCAGGGACAGGCTCTGGGAATGCCTCCTGGTCAGAACTGGCCTCTGCTCTCCCACCTGCTTGCTGGGCCTCTGCTGGCCCAAGCTGCCCAGTGTCCCCTCATATCTTCCATCCCCAGGGCTGCCAGGCCTCAGCTGCTCTAAGCGCGCCCTGGCCCCGTGGTGCCGATCCTTGCCCATCTGCTCTGGCCACCCATACTCTCGCTCCTCCCACTGGACAGCTTGGCAGTCCCTTGTCAAGAGGGCAAGGTCTCCCTCCTTTCCTGACTGCTGGGCCCTTTCTGATGAGAGCTACTCTTCCTCTCCTCTGGGGCCCAGGGGTGGGGGTGGGGCTGAGCCTGGGCCAGAGCAGTTTAATCCTGTGATCCAACTGGACACCGTGACACCCCTCCAACCTTCAGTGTCTAGGGATGGGATGGTTCATGCCAAATGCCTGCTGTCGCCTGACGCTCCCACCCATCCCAGAACCCTGTTGGGTGCTGCATGCCTCGCCATTGTAGCAGCTGGGTTTATAATGTGATCTTAATCCCCATTATGGACACTGCTAGAGGTTGCCCCTCAGCTCCTTCAGGCGCCTCCTGGATGCCCCTGAAAATCAGTAGCATTAAAATATTTCCATGAAGTCAAGGACTAGGGAGAAAGGGGCCTCTTTAAGCTACATGTCAGACTGTGAATCTCGGCTCCAGAGCGGCCACACCTCCAGCCCTTCCTTTATGCTGAGGGTTTTAGAACCAGCGACAGATGCCTGAGGGCAGGTGCAAGGGGCATTAGGAGCTCTGAATTGTCTCTTCTTTGTCAGCCTCCTGCACCACCCAAATGGGGGGAAAGCCTTTCTTCTGGGACAGGTGTGAGCCTGGGTGTGCGTATAGTGCAACCCCTTGAATTCCCAGCCACATTACACGCTACTAATGTCATTTGGATAGCCTAGGACTCCAAATTTAGCGCTCCTCAATCCACACACATAAGAAGATTTGTGGATTTAAATTCTTTTTGTGAGGCTGTGAATATGAAAACATATTCGCCACCTCCTCATGTGACCCTAATCCTGGTTAATCGTGTTTCTCTGGGGCACTTCTCCACACTGCCTACTCTGAACCACTATTTGTGCTTCAGTGGAATCTTTTTTTTCCCCAACTTCCCCAGCAAAGGAACAAGCAGGAGGCACTAAGGTGCAAAGAGGAAGATTTGCAAGCACATCGAAGGGTTCTGCCAACCTGCTGGCACTGCTGGGCTGTGGGGGAAATGGGCAGGCGTCGATGCAGAAAGGAGCAGGGAAACAGGCTCCAAAGGAAACAGACTTTCCAAGTCACGCTCATGGAGACTGGGCCACTCTCTAGACTCCCACAGGGTGTCCTGTGCACCCCTCTCCAGTCCAGCCACGATGTGCCAGTTGCAATCACTGCTGTCTGCTGCTCACAAGCCAGCCGGGCTCCCCTTTGCCTTCAGTCCCCAAGTCCACGTTCCTCAGGACTTCCACCACCCAGCTCCACCCACAGCAGCCTCTCTGAAGGGCGCCCTGTTTTCTGTAACATACCAGCGTCTCCATCATCACCACCATGTGCTTTTTTGGGCACAGGCCTGGTTTACCCTCCCCCTCTGCCCTCCTCCATCAGTGCTATGCTCCCTGTCTCCATGGCCACCTGCCTTACACAGACTTCCCTCTCCCTTTGGTTGTCATTCACCTGCCACTTGTGGATCACTAAGGCCCTTGGCATCATGTCCTGGAAGGCACTGGTTCCTCCTGAGCAGATTTATATGTGTGAACTGCCCTGGGCTAGATCCTGGAGCCGGTCTAGTGTGTGGCTTCGCTATCTAGCAGTGAAGATATGCATGCCGCCAGCTGTGTTCTTGAAGCATCGCAGGCATGCTTGGGTACCTGGGTGAGAGGTACGGCAGTGGAGCATGAAAGAGCAGGCTCAGGACTCAGCCCTCACCCCTTCCTAGCCACGTGACCTGGAGTAAGCTACTGATACCCGAGGGCCTCAGCATCTCCTTCTGTAAAATGGGATGATAGTGTCACCTCCCTCATAGGACCTGGAACTGCACTTTAGCTAGTCCCTAAAATACTGCGTAGTCTCTCAAAGCCCAACTTCCTTCTCTGCCCAAAGAGCAAATGCCTGCCCGAAGAGCCCCTGGGGACTTTAGCCAGGCATCCATACACAAGAAATGTGTTAGCTATGGATGGGTCAGGCATGCACAGATAAGTTGGGGAGGCAGTGAGATGGAGAGGAGGGGCAGACCAGAGGCCACTAGATCTAGTTAGAGATATTCCATGGGCTTTTGTCTGCAGGCTTATCAAACATGAGGATTCTTTGATATTTAAGCCTTGCAGGAGTCAGAGAACAACAGGAGAGGACCCAGCAGATCAAACTCCAAGAGGGGCCCAGGAGTGGGCAGTGGTCAAGCCACAGGCACTGATTGGAGCAGCCATGGGCGGGCTAAGGGGACCTTGCCCTCTGGCTCTACTGGTGTTGACTACATTTCTATGGGAGGGACTGATGCTGTCATCAGGGAGCTTGGGGGACAGGCTTCTTGGAGTGTCCCCCTCGTGGGACCTGGAATGTGTTGAACTTGACTGAGTGGTGCAAGGGATCCCCTGGTGCCATCCCTGCCAAAGACCCTATCAGTGTCATGAGCCTGATGACAAAATCTCCCGATGGGTGAGTGCCCCAGCAGCAGTTGGAGCAGAGTTTGGGCAGATTCTAGCGAGAGCAGCTACCCAAGGTGGAGGGGAGGCCAGGGCTCAGGGCATCCAGCTGACCCACGCGCTTCTTGCAAACCCTCTGAGGTGGCCAGCACCTCAGAGGGGTCTCCGGGGTGGGGGAGGAGGCATGGCTTTCTGTGGGGCACAGCTCCTAGGGCATTCATTGCTTAGACCACATTGTCAGCTGTGCCCCTTGGAGTTAGGTCTGCGAGGTCACCTGGACTGGTCATGGTGCTGACAGGACACAAATGGTGCATTCAAAGTGGGCAGTGGAGGGGAGCTGAGTTGAAAGGTCATTCACAAGGTCATAGTGTGGTGTGGGAAACAGCAGGTGTGGTGCAGTCCCTGGGGCTGGAAATGGTGGGACTGTTTCCAACCCTAGGGCTGAAGGGACAAGAGGACAGAGACTTACTGAGACCCCCAGGACACAGCTAATGTGTGGATGGGGTCATTTGACAGGAGCAAGGGGCCATCAGCCGTTGGCTGTCCCACAGGGAGGGCACCAAGGCAGTCACTGCCTGTCCCCATTTCCCTCTCTCCCTCTGGCCTTCCTCCAGGGCTTCCTGTGGCTTCCAGGAGGTTGTCCAGACCTTAGTGGGCCACCAGACCTCGCCTGGCCCAGCCCTGCCTGCCAGTGCCGCTGCAGGCTTCCAATCCACTTGACTTTGTTTCATTCAGTTCCTTGGACTCACCTTCTGTCCCCACGGGCCTTCACACCTGTAGCTTCCCCTGCCTGGGAGGCTCTCACACTCCCTGCCCAATCACCTGTTCACCCTGTGGACCCTCAGTCACTACCACTTCCCCCAGACACCAGCCAGTCCCTCTCACGCCCTCTGCTTATGGCACTGAAGGCTGCCAGTCAGGGCTTTCCAGAGGAGCAGAGCCTATCCCATATTTGTGTATGCATATTAAGAGATTCAACTTTCAGAACTGGTTTAGGCAGTTGTGGAGGCTGCCAGGTTCAAAACCTGGTGGGCAGGCCAGAGGGCTGGAATCTCAGGCAGGACTTGATTTCTCTGTTACAATCTTGAGGCAGAATTTCTTCTTTTCCAGGGGACCTCAGTTTTTGCCCTTAAGGCCTTCAACCTATTGGATGAGACCCACCTGCATTCATCTCCTTTACTTAAGTTAACTGATTGTAGAGCTTAAACCACATCTGCATGCTACCTTCCCTGAAACACCTAGATGAGTGTCTGACCAAACTACTGGACATCATGGCCTAGCCAAGCTGACTCATTACATTTATTTATTTACTTAGAGATAAGTCTCGCTCCCCCAGGCTGGAGTATGATCATAGCTCATTGCAGCCTTGAATTCCTGAGCTCAAGTGATCCTCCTGCCTCAGCCTCCACATAGCTGGGATGACAGATATAAGCCACATACCTGCTGATACATTAAATCTAACCATCACAGCTGGTCTTTTGTGTGATTCCTTAATGATCTCAGCCTCTGTCCCGCCCTGTGATGTTGTTTTCAGTAAGCAAGGACGAAGATCATTCTACTTTCTCTCTCTCTCTCTCTTTTTCTTTTTTTTTCCGACAGAGTCTCGCTCTGTTGCCCAGGCTAGAATGCAGTGGCGCAATCTCGGCTCACTGCAACCTCTGCCTCCCAGGTTCAAGCAATTCTCCTGCCTCAGCCTCCTGAGTAGCTGGGACTACAGGCATCCGTCACCACGCCCAGCTAATTTTTTTGTATTTTTAGAGCTAGGGTTTCACCATGTTGGCCGGGCCAGTCTCGAACTCCTTACCTCAAGTTATCCACCCTCCTCAGCCTCCCAAAGTGCTGGGATTACAGGCATGAGCCACCGCACCCAGCCATTCTACTTTGTCTAACCATTGTTTTGTTCAGCCCTTGACAGCAACTGCTAGATGGCCGGTGCCCAGTAATTGTCGAATGAAAGCAAGAGAGAGAATCCACAAAGGGGCTTGGCAGTGTCCAGGTCAGAGATGTTGCCAAGACAAAGTGAGATGCTCTATGTAAAGTGTCTGCATGTAGTAGGTGTGAAACTCACACATGCCATTTCTTCTTCATTTTCAACCCCACCAGCCACTTTCCACACACACATACATGCAGTTCTGAATTTCTGAGAGGAATGATGATCCCGGGTAGGTGACATTCTCCTAATGTTAATATTAATGTTAAATAGTCCTTTGTGATAGTCAGGAATTGTTCTAAGCACTGTATATATATTGAACCAATAGTATTGATTCCAATGTGTGTTAAATATTCAAGATTATTAGTAACATGATTGTACGGCACGGTAGCTCACGCCTGTAATCCCAGCACTTTGGGAAGCCAAGGTGGGCAGATCACGAGGTCAGGAGTTCGAGACCAGCCTGGCCAACATAGTGAAACCCCGTCTCTACTAAAAATACAAAAATGAACCAGGCACGGTGGTGTGCATCTGTAGTCCCAGCTACTCGAGAGGCTGAGGCAGGAGAATCACTTGAACCCGGGAGGCAGAAGTTATGGCGAGCCGAGATGACACCACTGCACTCCAGCCTGGGCAACAGAGTGAGACTCCATCTCAAAAAAAAAGAAAAAAGAAAGAAAGTGACTCTCAGGACTAACCAATATTCATTAATTTGTTCAATTAGCCGAGTCTAGGTGAGCAGGGGCTGGGATCATTGTTGCATTTTACAGATGAGAGCTGACTGGCCTCGGCTCCTGAAGTGGCCCAAGTCATGCTGTGCTCCGTGGCTGCTGTCCCAGGGGTTGGGGATGGGTGTTCTCTCCTCTCCTGGGAGGCGCAGGGAGCCTCAGGGCAGCACAGTTGCTTGCTGGCTTCATTCGAGACTGATTTTTTTAATCGATGGAGAGAAATGTTCACCCCAGTCCTGCCATTGACAGGGAGCTTGTCATCACCTGTTTACCTTGCAGTGGCCAGGGCCTCCTCTCAGGCCTCACCTCGCTGTGGCCCTGTTTCTCTTGGACGATGTTTTCTGGAGGGAAATGGGTCTGGCTCCCCTCACGGCTGATCCTTCCTGACCCAGGGGAGGAGAGCGGCGTTGAGTGGGTCCAGGCCTGGTTCGGCCATGAGAGCACAGCTGCCAGCTTCAGGGGTGACTCAGAGCGGGTGGAGCCGAGCTGGAAGGAGAAAACAAAACAAGGCAAGGGAGGGCTCACGCTCGCCCCTGCCAGGCCCTGAGCTGCGCCACACGCAAAGCCCACTCAGTGCTCACACTGCCACCATGGAGCGGGGATAGGCCGGTCCCTCTTCCACAGCTCAGACAGCAAGGAGGCCCAGGGCAGGGGCCGACCTCAGCCTGGCATCATCCACTTTACACCAGTAGGTGTGAAACTGGGATTCTGTATCGGCCGTAATCCTGACTTTACACCTACGGGCCGAGGGCCTTGGGTAGGTGGCTTGACCACTGTGGGCCTCTGTCCCAGCTCTGAAAGCTGGGGATAATACACAGTACCTTCATCGGGAGCTTGTTGTGGGCCCAGCCAATGTGCACCGGTATTGTGCTTAGAACAGGGTGATGGTAGGTGTCCTCAGTGTTGACACATTACTGCTGTATGCAGTCACCTCAAGTAGGGATGGTTTTTAACCCCAGCTTTATGGATGAGGAACTTGAGGCTCAGCAGCCCATGTAACTTCCTGGGGATCACCGCAAACAGCCCCCCACCCCTTGTGGCAGCAACTAAACCAACTCCCGACCTTCTCTCTTCCCCAAAGCTCCACCCTCTCTCTCTTTTCAGTTGCAGCCCATGACACCTCCTAATATCCTGCCCCTGGGAATGGGAAGAACACCTATTCCAGGGTAGCCACCCTGTAGAATACAGCAGGTTCTGTCTAAGGAGTCAAGCGTGTCTTGGGAGTTGGGCTTCTGGTGAATAGCCCTGGTGCACTTTTCCCGTGTATCCTTGGAAAAGTGACTTCCCGTTTCTGAGCTCAGCTTCCACATCTGTGGATTGAAGTGAGGCAGCAGCTTGAAGCGTGAGGATTTGATTTAGGAATCCACGTGCTTATGAAGTTCTTGGAAGGACAGTGAGAATGGGGGCCCTCCAGGGTTTGGGCTGCAGTGGTTCAGGTTGAGGCCCACAGACCACGAAGCTTCAGGAAGTCAGGGCAGAATCTGTAGCTGCCTGGAGATAGAAGAAGGCAGGTTCTGGAGTCCAGATTCTGGGGCAGCCACACAGCAGCTTCTACCACTGCCAGAGGGAGGAAGGCTCTTGCCTCGCCCACCTGCCCATCCCAACTATCACTGGTCAGATCTCAACCATTTCCGGAGCACTATGGACAGGGATGCTGGGAAATGTAGTTCCCAGGCTTCCAGCCCCTGCAGTTACGGGAAGCACACAGTGGGTGGGAACAAACCCTCACTCCTGTACACAGTGGCCAGCATAGCAACCCCTGCTGGCAGCAAGAAACAGGGTGCCCTGAGAACCCTCGAATGCAGGCAGGATTGATGCAACTCTCAATAGGGTATTTGAGCTGTGTGGATTGCAGTTACCACTCTAGCTTCTAGCCTTATTCATTGATCATAGCTACAAATTTGTTGAGTTCTTAAATGTTTCTGAACAGTCTCCCATCACGATTCCCAGGGTGTGATACCCAGGGAGCAGGGAGGGTTAAGAATATTAGCAAAGAGAAGGCCTCATCACCCAGGGTCAGAGGTATCAGGCCAGGAGTACCCCTTAGCTGCAGGGGGATGGACAGGTGGCAGGAATCCTGGGGCAGGGGTGGGCTTGCTAAAGCCCAGCAAGGCTTCCAACCAGGCGCCTCCGGCTCTGACTCACTTGGCCCAGGTTTCTTATTAGGCTGATTCTCCGGATGAGGGATTAAAGTGGAGGTCAGACACACTCCCTTGTAATAACACAGGGGCACAAGGGACTGCACTGGGAGAGTTCCATGTGGAAGTTCCACACACTCAGCTTCCAGGGACTGCATCTTCTTCCTGGGGACCCATGCCGAGCACAGAGTAGGTAGGAAAGGAGGGAAGGAAGGAGAGAGGAAAGAAACGTTTAGACATTGATCCCAAAGATACAAAAGACCTGGTCCAAGTTGGCTCTGCCATCTCCTAGTTGTTTTAACTCAATCCAGGTGCCTGCCCTCCCTCAGCCTCAGTTTCCTTGTCTGCAAGTTGACAGTGAAGGTAACTCCTGTGTATTGAGCATCTGTTAAATGTGAAGCATTTATGCACTTAACTCTCATGTGAACCTTTGAAGAGATGTGATTTTCCCCATCTTGCTGGTGCAGGCCCTGAGCCTGATGAGGTAGATGAGGTCCCTACCCAAGACCTCTCAGCTAGGAGGTCGGAAATTCAGGATTCAAACCCAGATCTGGCTGACCCCCAATACCCGTATTCTGTTCACCACCCAGTGAATGGGGCTGCTGAAAGGGTCAAATGGATGGCAGCTGTGACTGTTTTGGCAAACTATAAAAAACAACGCAAAAAACGAGATGACCCCCAATTCAAGACTGGCAGTTGGAGGTTGTGAGGTGGCCAGGCTTTCCTGCAGATGTGTAAATCTTGGATACTTCAGAAGACAATGCATCTGCGTTTCCAAGCATGTGGGAAAAAAGACTGATTGGAGAGTGGAAAATTGGAGCTATCAGAGCAACTTTGAGGAACTTTTCCTGGGGAAGGTCAAAGCTGGTTGCAAACTCAGGTGGGCCTGACTCTCTACATAAGCCTCTGGGACCAGCTGCCTCCTGACCCAAGGCATGGCTGTTGCAGAGTCTGGGTCTGGGAGCCCCTGGGAACCCTGACATTTCCCCCAGTGTGTTAGGAGCTCCTTCCTGCATGTCCTGGGAGGTCTTGGCCACAGGAGTAGAAAGCATGAAGATTTAGCTGTTCAGCACATCAAGGAATTCACACACATCATGAATTCGGCCAGAATCATCATTTGTGTAATACCACTGGTTTCCATGATTTGATGCCTGATTTCATTTGGTCTTTTAAATAACCCTGCTAGTAGGACAGGCCAAGGGTTCTGCTGGGCTTTTTCCTTTTTGTTTACAAATGAGGACCTTGAAGCTTAGTGGGGAGAGACAGAATTCACCTTTGTGATCATCTGCTCTGTGGCAGGAACTGACCTGTTCACTTTTTTGCAAGGCCTTTTATCCCACAGCAACCCTTCGTGTGAGCATTTTTGTTTGTTTGTTTTTATGAGACGGAGTCTTACTTTGTCGGCCAGGCTGGAGTGCAGTGGTGTGATCTCGGCTCACTGCAACCTCCACCTCCCGGGTTCAAGCAATACTCCTGCCTCAGCCTCCTAAGTAGCTGGGATTACAGGCGCCAGCCACCACACCTGGCTAATTTTTGTATTTTTGGTAGACACAGGGTTTCACCATGTTGGCCAGGCTGGTCTCGAACTCCTGACCTCGAGTGATCTGCCCACCTCAGCCTCCCAAAGTGCTGGGATTACAGGCGTGAGCCACCACGCCTGGCCCCATTTATTCCCTTTGAAAGAGAACATATCACCCCTTGGTAAAGCTGTTGAGGTCAAACAAGCATTTTTAATCCTATTTTGTAGATTCAAGAATTGAGGATCAGAGAGGGCAAGTGCCTTACCTATGAACACACAGCCAGGAATGGGAAGAGTCAGGATTTGAATGCAGGTCTCTCTGTGCCTTTGTTGTTGTTGTTGTTGTTGTTGTTGTTGTTGTTCAGACAACTGTTGGCCATGATCCACTAGGAAATTCTTCACAAAACCAGAATAAATGGGTTCCAAGCGTCCAGTGACCAGGCATGAGCTGGAGAGCAGTTCAGAAAGGAGTCATTCTTCTTACTGGAAGGTTTGAGGGCCATTAAGTATCCAAGATTTACTGGTCAGGTCTTACTTGGTCCCACCCTGTGCCCATACATGAAGCCAGCCGGCCAGGATCCCAAAGGCCAGGACATGGGAGGATCTGTTTTTCAATAATGTGAAGTCCCCAGATGTGTTGCATTGGAAGTCATCCTCGCTGTCTGTGCAGAGCTGGCCTGGGAGCAGGATGTTCTGACATAAAGTGAAAGCAGATGCAGTGGGGCCCCTTGGGTGGGGCAGGGAGGTGGCGGCTGCCATGGCTGCAGCTGCAACTTTCCAGCCTGCAGATCTGCCTCTTCCTCCCACCATCTGTGCACTTGGCTGGTGTGAGGAGGTTTGCTTCGGCACCTCTGGGGCCTCTCTGGGCCCCACCCTCTTCTCTGAATTTGCCAAGCCCCTGACACATAAAGGCCACCACTCCAAGAACAGGAACATGGAAAGGCAAAGGAAAGATGCTGTAACTTCACTTCAGGCAATGGCAGAAGCTTGTACCAGATCTTTTCTCCCACTGAGAACTTTAAAAGCTGGAAAAACTTGAAATCCAGCTCTTTGAAGGCATTAGAGAACAACTAAAGCAGCCAGGACTTGAGGTGCGAAGACCCCCAAGAGAAAGGAAATAAGTTGGGATAAACCCAATATTCCCTGCTCCTTTTCTGCAGAAGGTATGTGCTGATTTTTGCAGAGGGTTCAGAGGATGAGCAGAGAGCAGCAGTTCAGAGTGTTTGGCAGTCTCGCAAGGTGGGGAAACAAAACAGAAATAGGTAGGTAGGTAGAAGGAGTCAGTGAGTTCAGGACTGCTAAGTCAACCAAAACCCAAGGAACCAAGAACCTAGAGCAAAAAGAACCACAAAGGAAAGAATGTGTGCTCTGTGCCTTTTAAAATTTTCCTTTCAAGGCATTTGCCAGCACTTAAGTTTCATGGGTCCAGAGTCTTAAGAAACCAAGCAGAAAACAGCAGATGAAAAGCTAAAAAGACTGGGCATGGTGGCTCATGCCTATAATCCCAGCACTTTGGGAGGCCGAGGTGGGTGGATCACCTGAGGTCGAGAGTTCAAGACCAGCCTGACCAACATGGAGAAACCTCCTCTCTACTAAAAATACAAAAATTAGCCGGGTGTGGTGGCATGTGCCCATAGTCCCAGCTACTTAGGAGGCTGAGGCAGGAGAATCACTTGAACCCAGGAGGTGGAGGTTATAGTGAGCCAAGATCACGCCACTGCACTCCAGCCTGGGCGACAGAGTGAGACTCTATCTCAAAACCAAAAACTCAACAATAACAATGACAACAAAAAAAAACCCAAACAAACAAAAAAGAAAGGCTAAAATTTAAGCTAAGCCTATGGTGATCTCATCGTACAGGGGAGACAGAAATTGGAGATAGGAGCCTATAAGGAAGAGTCACCCTGATAAGCATCTCAGTTTACCTGTTGAGAACGGCTATGCCCCAGGGGTAATAGTAAACCAGAAATAGACCAGTCTTCATGAAAAGTGAAACACAGCTGCAGTTAGAACGAAGTAATGTGCCACTTCTGTACCTGCTCATCAGGAGACAACCAGTCCTCTCTGAAGGAGGACAGCCTCATCCAGAGCCTCTGCATTTTTGTCATACACAATACAAACAGCAACCAGTCCTGCCAAGGACAGAACCAAATAACCAAAGAAAGAGAGAGCAACCGAGAAAATAGACAATAGAAATAGACCCACGTTATCCAAGTATCACAGGATATCCAATGTGGGCTTTAAGATGGCTGTGGGGAATAATTGCACAAAGATAGATGACAAGGTGGAGACATTCACCACAAAGTAGAACCTGTCAAAAAATTGGGTAGAAATTGCAGAACTAAAAGACACCACTGAAGTGAAGAACTGAATCCATAATTCGAATAGAGTAGGCACAGCAAGAAGTGGGGGTAAACAAGGTATTATCCAACATAAGAGGCTGGAAAGATGACAGTAAACCAAGTCCAAAGAAGTTATCAGAAAGGGAATGGGGAAAATAGGGAAGATAAGAGCAGGTATTGGTGGAATCGAAGGATGAGCCACAGCTACATAGAAAGCCACAGGTGAAGGCAGGAGTCTACCTTTGCTACCATTTTGCTGTGTGACCTTGCCTTCTCTGGGTTTTAGTTTTTCATTTCAGGGAGACAAGCGTAAGGGTTACCCACCTCTTCCGGTGGCTTGGGGATCACATGGGGAAAGTTGTGGCCACTCTGTATTGAAAGCGTCAACTTTGCCAACAGCCTGCACAGTTCGCTCAGGCATTTCTCTGGTGACCATAGTACCAGGGGCTGTGTGAAGGGCTGGGAGGGCATCCCAGCCGTGATGGGTATTTACTACCATCCCGTGCAGCGGGTGTTTACTACAGGTTCAAAACCCCGTGCGGTTCATTCATTTGTGTTTCCAGGAGTTTCACACAGTTCTCTCAGTCTCTGGTCATTGCCCCTCAACTCCCTATTGCCAGAGGAGTTTATCTTCACTAGGGACTCTCCTTAGGGAAATTCTTACTTTTTAGTCCCCAAAAGTGTGCTGACATTTGTCAGTCTTGTGCTGGTGACCCCGCTAAGCTCTGTTGTGTGCAGGTGCTTCATGCCTCCTCGTATTGAGCATGTGGCTGGGAAATGACTGCCATTTGGCAGAGGACAGGGAGCCAGCTTCCCTCTTTCCCCATCCTTCCCTGCTCCCTCTCTTCTTTCTCCTTTTTCTGGGAGGCCAGGCCTCCCTCACCGCACACTTGGCATGCGGAGATCTTTGGTCTGTGGCGTCTTGGCCCAGATTTCATTTCGGGGAGCCAGGGCTGGCATTCCCCCATGCCTGCAGGCTGCCCCACACTTGCTAGAGCACGGAGAAGACATGCAGTCCTGGTTTCTTCCCTGCAGCCAGGGAAGGGGTGGAGCAGTGTTCTTGCTTTTCCATTGCAGTTTTATCCAGGGCTTTGGAAAGCGCTAAATGATACCAGCTCAGAAGCCTCTGATGGTTATGGGGAGTGCCCTGGCCTTGGAGCTGTGGCTGCAGGATGCCCCAGAGGAGAGGAGGCTGTCACAGTCCCACAGCCTGTGCAGCACAACCTTGCCCTCTGCCCTGCCTCTCACCCGACCCCTAGCAGCAGCCTAGAGCATTAATATCTCTCACGCAGAGGCAGGACATTGTAGGAAACCTGACCTCTCATCCAGAGCCTTGTTTGATCAACACGGTTCAACAGTCATCTGTTTCAGGGAACTCATCTCTGCCCTGGCATTAGGGGTGCAGAGGCACTAAGGGCAAGGGTGTCCTAGGCCCTTCTCATTATAAAGGCAAATGTAGTAAGACCATGGCATTCCTCTGCTCAGCCCCACTAGCAGGTTTCCATGTCACCCAGAGAAAACTTAGTCTTGACTGTGGCTTCTCTGGCCCAACACGCTCTCACCCCAGCTGCATGCTCAGATTCCCTCTCACCCCCCACCCACTCCTCTCCTCCACACTGTGTCTGATCCAGCCATACAGGTCTCCTTTGTTCCACGGGGTCTGCGGCCGTATTGATGCCTGAGAGGCCCCTACCTTAGATCCTTTTACGATGCACCCCAGCCACCTTGTCCAGGGCCTGGAGAACGCAAGGACCAGCAAATATGCAGTCAATGAATTAGATGAATGGACAACCTTGATGGGCTGACAGCCCCGAGAAATGAGCAGAATTTGTGTTATCAATCCCCTTTTCCCATTGAAGGGATGGTTCAGAAGGGCTAGGTGACTTGTTCATGGTCACGCAGTGAGTAGTGTGGGACAGGCTGCTGAGAATGGAAATGTGACTCGGAGTCTGTGCTTTCTTTCTCAGTTCTCCCTCTGGACTGTTGGCCATTTTGTTTCCCTTCATTCATTTCTGGGTTCCTTCATGACCCAAGCCTCCACTGAGCATTGAGTGTGTGCACAGGTGACAGGGTCACTGCCATAGTGAGGCTGGGTTTCCATCCTCACGTTGCTCCCAGTCCAGGGAGGAGACATATGTGTGAAGAGCACAGACAGAGTGCAGCCAGGACCCTGGGGAGCCAGGAGAGGCCCCTAACTCACCCCAGGAGAGGGCAGGGCTTCCTCCAGTAGTCGGCACCAGCTGAGCCCTAGAAAATGAGTAAGAGCCATCGGCCAAGCAGGGTGGGGTGGTTTTCTGGACAGTGGCACAGAGGTAAGAGCAACTATGACCTGTAGGTCAGTCATGTTGCTTGAAGTAACAAATAACCTACTTTACCCCATAAAGGGGATTTATTCCCTCATGTAACTGAAAAATCAAGATGAGGATGGGGCTGCAGGTTGAGCAGGATCAGGGATTTTGCACCATTTGTTCGGGTTGTTCAGCTCTAGTCTCTTCTACGCACGCTAGCAAAATAGCCAGCAGGGTGTTCCACATGTCAACAACAAGCCAGCCAGAGCAAAAGAAAGTTTGTTCCCTCCTACAGAAGCTTGGCTGGATGAATTAAGGCACATGCCCATCCCTGGATCAATTACTGGGGTAAGAGGTGGGAACCCTCTGCCAGTCAAGTGAATTGTGAGCCTACCTGTGATGATGCAGAAGTTATTCCTACTTAAATTACAGAGCTGCTCCTTGATGGGGGCAGGTGGGGAGAGAATTGGATGGGATACCTGTGGACACCATTAGGTTATAAACAAAATCTAGGTTGTCATGAAAAGTGAAAATTGGAGCAGAGGCCAGATAAAAATGACATTGCCAACCGAGCTGCAGAGCTCAGACCTTGTCCTCCATACATTGGGCTTCTAGTTCTGGAAGCTGTAGAGGGTTGTACCCTATGCATCTTGGGCCCTGGATGTCTTCAGAAGGGCGCTGTGCATTTAATATGGTTTTGGAGCTGCCCCCCTTTCTACCAAAAGGTGATCAATCTCCTTTCAACTCTAATTTTCCTGGAAAAAAATATACCCTGCTTATTGACGATCTACACCTTGAGGATGGGGAGGAATCGATCAGATTTCTTCCATTCTTCAGCATTCCAAGCAAAGACCAAAGAGACCATGCTCCAGGGCAGAGGTGTAACCACAGTTGTACCATACAGAAATCCCAAGGTGTCGGTGAGAGCCAGAGGGGTCTCTGATGGGCATTTGAGAGGTACCCATTTGCCTTCTTCAAAAGAATACTCCCCCCTTGCTCTATATCCCTCCAGCCGTAGTAATCTGAAGATCAGTTAACAAGACAGGTGTCTGCTCCAGGGTAGAGCCCCCCAACCCCCTGTTTCTGGTCCCCCAACCCCTCCAGATGTAAGGAATCAGAGGACTGTGGATTTGGACTCAGATCCTGCTCCTTCCTTTCCTTAGGCAAGTCATCTAAGCTCTTTGAGTCTTAGTTTCTTCCAAGACAAAAAGGGAAACTAGTATCTAGCTGGCAGTATATTCTGAGGATTATCTGAAGAGATACGTATGCATGAATATCTCATCCTCTCAGCTCTTAGTGGATCATCAGAGAATATTGATTCGTTCACATGTTGAAGAAGGAAAATTAAAGTTCAGCAACGTCCTAACAGATACCAGAAGCCCAGCATACATCATTTTATCTTATCTTCATAACCATTCTATAAGTAGGGGTGTTAGTATCCCACTTTGCAGAAGAAGAAACTGAGGGTCACGAAGGTTGAATAACTGTCCCAAGGCTCCACAGCTGGGAAATCAGAACTTGAACCTGGACCATCTAAAGCCCCTTTTTATGGAACTGAGGCCAATTGGCAGAGCTTGAATGCCCAGGTAAAAGGAACCCTGGGCCACTCTCTAAGCATACCATTGTTGTTGTGCTTGTTGCTGAAATCCAAAATCTGGAAGAGAATGAAGTAGAGAGAAAGGCAAATAACATGCATTTAACAATTCCTGTGTATATTGTACCTACATGCATCATGAGCTCTTTGACAAATGTTTGTTGAGTGTGTCAATGTGATAAGTTCTTGTTGGAAACATGGAAGGGACACCTTCTGCATCCCATAATAACCTTGCAAAGAGATGATAACATCCACTGTATGCACGCACTGAGGCTCACAAAGGTAGATAAACCATCCAGAGCCACCTGCCAGGTTGGCATGACACCAGAAGGAAGACCACGAAATACATCCTGGTGGAGATGTGGAGAGAAACGTTTTTTATAGCAGGATCACAGAATCTCACCCTGTTTTCTTCCTCCTTTTCTTTGCAGATGACAGACAACCTTCTGTGCCTTCATCAAGTTGGTTGTGTACACACCATGCCCCTGGTGACAGCATGGGAAAGAAAAAGCCCTAATTAAGGATCATCAGAAACCACTGTGGGAGGAGGACGGCAGAGACAGCTTCCCTCCCTGCTATACCAAGACCCTTCCCTCGAGGTCCTCGCTCCTGAGGGACCCTGGACTGTCACAGAGATTAATGACCCCTTATCTTCTTTGGATGGGAAAGGAAATCACTGGTTAAAGCTTGATCAAGAGACATTATCAGCTCTTTAAAGATTGCAGAAAAATAGGCTACTTTATCTTCTGAAAAGGTAAATATATGCAAGCAAAGCCAACATGCCACGAATGGCCTTGGTCTACCACACAGTGGTGTCTGGGACACAGTTGAGGGTCATCCCCCAGCGGGAGTGAAGTCGAGCTTAGCGGCCCTTGTGTCCTCCCTTGGAATTCCCGCCATCCCTTCTGATTGAGCCTCCACCTCTGGGATTTTTCTTCCGTTTTTCTCCTCTCTTAGGAGGGAGTTCCTGCTACCCATTGTGGGAGGCCACCATCAGGACTGCGAAGATGGTGACCCTGCGGAAGAGGACCCTGAAAGTGCTCACCTTCCTCGTGCTCTTCATCTTCCTCACCTCCTTCTTCCTGAACTACTCCCACACCATGGTGGCCACCACCTGGTTCCCCAAACAGATGGTCCTGGAGCTCTCTGAGAACCTGAAGAGGCTGATCAAGCACAGGCCTTGCACCTGCACCCACTGCATCGGGCAACGCAAGCTCTCAGCCTGGTTCGACGAGAGGTTCAACCAGACCGTGCAGCCGCTGCTGACCGCCCAGAACGCGCTCTTGGAGGACGACACCTATCGATGGTGGCTGGTGAGATGCTGCCTGAGAGTGGGGTCTGGGCTGAGAGTTGGGGTGTGGACTGAGAGTGGTGTCTGGGCGGAGAGTGGGGATCTGGATGAGAGTGGGGGGCGTGGGCTGAGAGTGGGGTTCTGGGCTGAGGGTAGGGATCTGGTAATGAGAGTTAGGTGCTCCCAGAGTTAAATGCTCAGTCCCCGTGTACACCTGGGGCCCTGCCAGGCAGTTAGTAGGATTCAGATTATTGTCCCACACTATTTATTGAGGATCTATTATATCTAAGTCAGAGCAGGAAGCACGGCTTTAGTTTCCTGTGGCTGCCATAACAAATTTCTGCACAGTTCATGGCTCAAAACACCAAAAGTGCATCCTCTCGCACCTCTGGAGGCCAGAAGTCTGAAATCAAATTATGGGCAGGCTTGGCTCCTCCTGGAGGCTCTGAGGGGGAAGCTGCCCCAGGCCCGCTCCTGGCTCTTGCCGGCTGCCGGCAGTGCTGGGTGTTCCTGGGCTCAGAGCTGCAACAGTCCAGCCTCTGCCTCCACTTCCACAGGGCCTTCCTCCCTGTGTCCCTTTATGTCTCACATGTCCCTCTCCTTTTCTTATGAGGACACCTGTCATCAGGTTTAGGGCCCACCCTAATCCAGGATGATCTCGTGCAGAGATCCTCAACAATTTCACCCGCAGAGGCCCCTTTTCCAAATGTCATGCTCACAGATTCCGGTGACTAGCACTTGAACATATCTTTTTGGGAGCCACTATTTTCACCCACTACAGCTATTGAAATGCAAAAGAGAGACAGATCCTTATTCTCATGGAATTTTATTCTGGCTGGGAGGGGAAGATAAGAAATAAACAAGGTAGGCTCACATAGAAGCGATTTGAAGAGAGATCCAATGAGGTTTATCATAGAAACTTAGAGGAGGCTTCCGTAAATGGGGTCACCAGGGAGGTCTCTGAGACAGCAGGACTCAAGTTGAGACCCACAGGCAGAGAAGGCAGCGGCCATGAGAAGAGCAGGACCATGCACTGCAGATGTCTGGGACAGTGGGTGCAGGAGCCCGAGGGTGGCCTTTGCTGGATGTATTGGGTAGTAGAGGAGCTCCACATGGCTAGGGGGCTGTAAATCAGGGGAGGTGCAGTGAGACGAGGCCTGAGAGTCAGCAAGACCCAGGGGAGGATTCTGGGATTTCCAGTAAGTGCAACAGGAAGTCACTGTAGAATTTTTGTCAGGGGGTTTCATGATCTGATCTTGTCATTTGAAAGGTCATTCCCATTGTTAAATGCAAAATAGATCAAAGAAGAGCAAGATATATGTGTTCATTTCTTATTTATTGAGCACCTACTATATGCCAAGCATCACTACATTGAGATGGAAAAGATAGAGTCTTTCCTTTCTTGGGTTGCAGGAGTGATGGGGAGAGAAGGGAAAACAGACAAACTTAAGCCAGGATCATAGGTGCTGTGCAGGAAGTGGGCGCAGGAGCTATGGTCTTCATGTCCAACTCCCCTTGGAGCCTGGGGTTATCACAGAAGGCTTCCTGCAGGAGGTGATGGCCAGGTTCATTATGAAGGATTCAGAGAGGTTATCCAGGTAGATTCTGGGGGAGGGTCTATTTGAAATGAACAGAAAACACGTGTGAGACCTAGAAGGGTCAAAAACCCTGGGCTATGCTTCCAAAGACCTGGCTGAGTCCTGGTTTGCTAATCTGTGTTGAGCACCACTGTGTGGTCCTGGGGTGGGCTCTGGGGAGGTGACAGAGAACCGGGCAGGTAGGGTCTTTTCCCTTTCAAAGATCCAAGGGTCTAGGGAAGGAGGTGGTGAGCCAGGCATGGTAAGGGTTAGGGTCTGCTCTCAGCCTCGGCACTATGTACTTGTGGGGCACGATCAGCCTTAGTCACAAGGGCTGCCCCGTGCATTGCAGGATGTTTAGCAGCATCACTGGTCTCTACCTACTAAATGCTAGGAGTGCCCCATCCCCAGTTGCGATAGCCAGAAGGTCTCCAGACATTGTCAGGTGTCCCAGATGGGGTGTGCGTGTGTGTGGGTGCACATGCATGCACAAAGTTGCCCTCCCTTGAGAACCAGCAGGGTTGGGAAAATGACACATTGATGGCAGAGTGGCTTCACACACATCCCATCTCCTCTCTGGATCTGACTCCCCCTGTAGCAGCAGTTGCTGGGACCATGTTAAATCCAAACTTCCTCTTCAGAGCCTGGAGTCTGTGATGTTCAGTGTCACCATGGGATTCTGTTTACAAAGGCCTTTTGGGGACAAACAGGGTGCTACACAGCCTGGATATAAACCAAACAGGAAGGGACCTTACACATCAGCAGGTAAAGGAGAAACTTGGGGGCCTTTGTCCTCATTTTACAGACAAGGAAACTGAAACTCAGAAAAGTTAGGTGACTTTTGCAAAAGAGAACATCAAATCCAGCCTCTGGAAATACCGTATTAAAAACTGTTATTAGAGAGCATCACCAAGACAATATCGATCTTTCTTCTTGGGGAGGGTGGTTTCTAAAACTCTTAGGCTGGTGTCGCCCAGGAGAGTTAAAAAGGTGTAAGCGAAAAACATCAGCTTCTGGATATAACCCATGTGTCTTCAAAGAACACAGGCTATAATGTAGACTTAGGAACTGGGGCCTGGCATCAGCGTTCCTAGGTTTTGTCGCAGTTTGTAGGTCCCATCAGGAGTGACTTTGAAGAAGCTCTTCATCTCACTGAGTCTCAGGTTCCTTCGTGTTACATGGGAGAAATAAGTTACTTCACCAGGTTCTCTACAACCCTGCAGACATTAGTTTTAACAATTGTATTTATTTTTGTTGGTTTAATGGGCAAGTAATACTGAACTTAGGTTTTTTTTTTTTTTTTCAGTACTAATTAAGGCTGAATATATTTCCACTTAGTTGTTTCCCATTTACCAGATGTCTTCCCCTACCTGCAGCCCTTCTCTGCAGTCTTTTTCTGAAGTTTAGCCTCTGGTGGCTGATCGCAGGGTAGCCACTTGGAAGGAATGGGGCTTCACCCTCTGGAAATCAACAGAAAGGAGCAGGGCTTTAGAGCTTTGGGGTTCTAAAAAATGCACAGATAATACAGAAACCACATGCTTTGAATAAAGAATCGGGATACAGGCATGGAATATTTGACATCAAAGCCATCCTGGGAATTCCAGGCTGTGCCATTGCTCTGCTTAAAGTCCCCCCTGCAGGCAGGACCATTTCATGAACGGAACTGGACTTGGGTCCTGATATGGTTTGGCTGTATCCTCACCCAAATCTCATCTTGAATTGTAGCCCCCACAAGTCCCACGTGTTGGTGGGAGGGACCCAGTGGGAGATAATTAATCACGTGGGCGGTTTCCCCCATACTGTTGAGGGGGTTGGAAGAATCTTAGGTGAGAATGTGAGGTCCTGAGCTCCCGTCCTGCCCTGAGCTTCATAGTCCTCAGCAGTCAAGTGGGCATCACAATTCCGGCTCGTCCCAGCCCTGGCAGGAACAGGGACACAAGAGCAGTCACCGGGGCTCACTCTTTTAGTTGAGTTGAGTCGAATTGAGTTAAATTGAGTTGAGTTGAGTTGAGTTGAGTTTACAAATCAGCCCCGTGCCCTGCAAGTGAAGAGACTGCACCACCATCCCAGGCTGGACCTACTGACCCCTGTGACCCTTTCCTCGGATCTCTGTCCCAGACACCCAGGAACACGGATTCCTTCTTCCCCAGTCCCCATGTCCAATTCAGAGACAAGCCATGTTGAATGCTGACTCTGCCTTCTCTACTTGCCCCCAACTTGGGAAACCATTCTGTGATACGCAGGGGACATTCTCAAGGGACAGAAATAGTGCGACCCTCCCCTGATTTCCGTCCCCTGCCCTCCTAAGGCATCTTCCCATCCCAGACATCCATGCCCAGTGCCCAAATGCAAAATAATACCATCATACTGTCCACTCGGTGCCTAGCACCAACTCTGGCCAGGTCCTAGGCCCAGCTTTCCAGGTACCACTGCCTGGCCCTTACCACCCCCACTGCCAGGAAGATGTAGGTATCTCATTGTCTTCACTTTGCACTTACCAGGTCACCCACTGTCAAAGGGCACAGTCAGATCCCCTTCTAGTTAAAGGACATGGTCTGGAGTCAGGCCCAGGATATTCAAACTGTTTTGGTCCTGGAAAACTCACTTCACCTCTGTAAGCCTCAGTTTTCTCACCTGTAAAATGGGTCTATAAGATCACCTTTCTCATAGAACCATTATAGAAACTCAGTGAGAAGCTGCCTATCAGGTTCTCAGCACAGGGCCCTGCATAGGGCAACCATAGAACATGCGCTTCTGCTCAGGGTGAGCCATCTGGGTCCTGCACGAGCCATTTCCAAGCACCACCTGTCCCTGCGCTAACCTGTCCTCCCCACACGGCACCGGGGATGTGGTAGGGGCTCAGTTGTGACGAGTTGAATGAATGAATGTGTGTTAGCTTTAGCAGTTGTCATTCACTTATTCAATGGATGTATCTTGAGCCTGTACTACCTAGCATGCTTGTTTCTGCTGCTTGAATGCCAAAGGGGCCAGGGAAACCAACAGCAGCTGGGGATTGGAACGAGGCCTGCGGTGAGGCCCCAGTGGTGCCACCCATGTGTGGAAGGCCAGAGACTGATATTTCCAGGGTCCAAGGGAGGCTTCTCAGAAGCTGATGCATCATTCATTGGCCGTGAAAGGAGGAAGGAGGGTGGGAAGGGAGCGCGGGTACCTCTTCCCAACACTCTCAGGACGGGTGCGGCCTGTGGACAGGGACGACTTCCAGCCATCGTGCCTCAAGACTGGACAAACTCTGCCACAGCGCACGCTCCAGAGTTCCTGTGGATCATGCCCGAGTGCAGGGTGAGGTGAGGCACCCAGGGCTCCAGCTTCAAGGAGATGCCCGCTCTCGGGCTGTGCCCCTGGGCATGAGTGGGCTTCCTTATCCCACTTGCCCGACTCCTCACTTGCCTCGCCCACCCTCGCCCCTGGCCTGCAGTGCTTGACTCCATGGAGACCTCCCCTTCCTTCTCCTGCCTTGCTCCTCATCCCTCTCCAGACAGCACCCACCATGGACACCTGCATCCGTGCCCCAGCCTCTGCTTCCAGGGAAGCCGACCCCGAGGCCCCGTCCTCCCCAAGGAGCTCAGGCCACCAGGCGGCAGGCATTGATTGAGCGTTGATTGTATACAGAGACATATACTTGGAAACTAGTCAGGAAGGCTGGGGAGGGCGTGTCCCTGGACTTCCAAACACTCTGTCCTGCGTTCATATCAGTAGCACTGTCATACTTTTTTTTTTGACATGGAGTTTCGCTCTTGTTGCCCAGGCTGGAGTGCAATGGCGCGATCTCGGCTCACCACAACCTCCGCCTCCCGAGTTCAAGTGATTCTCCTGCCTCAGCCTCCTGAGTAGCTGGGATTTCAGGCATGCACCATCATGCCCAGCTAATTTTGTATTTTTAGTAGAGACTGGGTTTCTCCATGTTGGTCAGGCTGGTCTCGAGCTCCTGACCTCAGGTGACCCGCCCGCCTTGGCCTCCCAAAGTGTTATAGGCGTGAGCCACCGCACCCGGCCAGCACTGCCATTCTTTTATTGTCACTGACAAAATGTGGAGAAAACCAGAATATTTCTTTCCCAAAACAGTGATGCCACATGGAGTAACCTGCCTGCTCTATCTCAGCTGGTGTGCGGAGGACTTACTATGATAATCTAGAGAAAGAGCCAGTTTCCCATCTGAGCTCTAACTCACCCTGCACTCACTCTGTGACCTCAGGTGAGCCCTTTCCAGGGCCTGGGCCTCCGTTTCCCCTTTTGCCAGTGAAAGATTGGAATGGATCTGAGATTTCTGAAGTGTGGGGCTTGTAATGTTAGGTGAGGCAGGGCACTAGAGAAAGTCGCATCACAGAGCCCGGAGGTCATTCCTGCCGTCCCTCCTTCCCACCTGTCTCTGCAGTGCTGGGGCTTCAGTTTGGCCTGGTGTCTTACTTTGCACCTTGTCAGCGCTTGTCAGCCTTGTTCTAAGGGAGAGGAGAGTTTGCCTGGGCAGGCAGCAGGGTAGAGCTGGAACCGAATACAGCAGTTTTGTTTTCATTGCATTGTACAACTACCATTTGACTTCTGCCAGGTAATTCTTGCTTTCTACTTGTGGTAGAGATGAGATGTTTCCTTTCTGATAAATTTATTTTTATTGTTTGGCCAGGCATGGTGGCTCACACCTATAATCCCAACACTTTGGGAGGCTGAGGCGGGTGCATCACCTGAGGTCAGGAGTTCAAGACCAGCCTGGCCAACATGATGAAACCCTGTCTCTACTAAAAATACAAAAATTAGCCAGGCACAGTGGTGCGCACCTGTAATCCCAGCTGCTTGGGAGGCTAAGGCAGGAGAATCCCTTGAACCCAGGAGGTAGAGGTTGCAGTGAGCCGAGATCGCACCACTGCATTCCAGCCTGGGCGATAGAGTGAGACTCCATCTCAAATCAATCAATCAATCAATCAATCAATCAATTTATTTTTCTTAAATGAGTCATTAAAGAAACGTAAGTCAATAAGAGTCCAGCGAGATGATGTGGTGCTGTGTGAAGCAGGCAGCATACTCCACACACGTCCATGGCTGACCTTGAGTCCTGGCTTCTCAGGCCTCTGTGGCACCCAGTAGACACTCAGTAAATGTCACTGCATGATGGATACACGGTGCCAGGCTCCCAAATCAAAGTAGCGGCATGATGGAAGCCCACCCCCTGGGCCTCGGCACATCTTCACAAGCCTGAGGAGCACAGCAGCCCTTGCTGGTTGGAGACCTCTGTGGAAGTTCCTTCAGGGGAGTCTGGCTGTGGTCCTCTACCCTGGGGCTCTCAGAGTGTGGTCCCCCCACCAGCCCTGGCAGCAGCATCGCCCGGGAGTCTGTTAGAAATGCAGGATTTCGGGGCCAGCTTAAACCTACTGAGTCAGATCTGCGCCTTAGCAAGCCCCAGGGGGTTTTCTGCACATTCAGAATCATGGAGCCACCCTGGGTGATCCCATCAGAATCAGGCATTTTATCTGGATATCACGTTTGTGTGTGTGACAACATATTCATAATATTTATCATTTTAACCACTTGTATGTATACAGTTCAGTAGCATTAAATATATTCACAGAGTGTGTAACCATCACCGTTATCTATAACCATAACTAGCAGATTTTTGTCATCCCAAGCAAAAACTCTGTCCCCATTAAACAGTAACTTCCCCTTACCTCCTCCTCCTCCTCCCAGCCCCTGACAGCCACGCTGCCACTCTCTGTCTCTATGAATTTGACTACTCTAGGTACCTCACATAAGTGGAATCATATAATATTTGTCCTTCTGTGTCTGGCTTCTTTCGCTAATCATAATATTAGTATTTTCAAGGTCCATCCATGTTGTAACCTATTTTGAAATTTTCTTTTTATAGCTAAATAATATCCCATCATATGTCTGGAACATATTATGTTTGTTTATTCATCCATTGCTGGAGACTGGGTTGCTCCCACCTTTTATCTATTATAAATAATGCTGCTTTGAATATGGGTATACCAATATCTGCTTGAGACCCTGCTTTCAATTTCTGGGGGTATATACGTAGGAGTGGAGCTGGTAGGCCACATGGCTGTTCTGTTTAACCTTTTGAAAAACCACCTGGTTTTTACCTCGGCTGCACGGTTTTACATCCCCACCAGCAATGCACAAGTTCCATTTTCTCCACATCCTCACTGATACTTGTTGTTTTGCACTTTTACTTATGATAACCGTAGCAGTGGGTGTGAAGTGTGGTCCAGATCGTGTTGCTTCCCATGACGTGTCTAATGGTCTTAAGCCAGAGGAGAGGCTGCCTGGGTTTAACTGGAAGAGCAATCTGGTTCTGCTTGTGTGCCTCCCCTTGGGGCATCCGATTCCTTCCATTGCAGTGGGGACTGGGTGCCCCGGGATCTCCCTACATATGCCCAGGTCACTCATCTTCTGGACAGTGGCCAAAGCCACTGCTGGTCACTCCTTCCTCTCCCAGCCACTCCTTGCCCCTGGGGCCTGGAGTAGCCGATGGGAACCACCCCACAGCTTATCACCCCTACCCCAAAATCCAGGGTCTGGGCTTTCCAAAGGCCAAGATTCCAAGAGCCAGAGTCAGGGTCGTGTTGTGGTAGAAACCTGCAGGTGGGTTTCTAGAAGCCTGGGTTCAAATCCTGGTTTGTATTTGGGATGAGTTGCTTACCTCTCTGGCCTCAGAGCATCCTACCTCACCCACAGTGAAATGACACAGCACTGTGGCATGGGGACAGGGTCAGTTGCAACACTTTTATGAAATCTCTCCAGGGTTTACCATGAGTGAGGAAGGCTGAGGCACCAACAGGCATCACTACATAGTGTGGCCAGAGCTCCACCTGAGGCGGTGGGTGGGCCTGGGCATGCAGCGGGGGCCAGTAGCGAAACTACCGGGGGCCAGTAGTGAAACCAACTCATCCTGGTTTTAGCACTGAGAGTCCTGCATCTAGGGAAACCCCTTAACCTGGGCAAATAAGGATATTTAGTCACCCTGGGAATAAAACTAGCATTCGATCTGCAAGCAGCTGACCCTCGAGCTAGGTCTTTTTTGTTTTTTTTTTTTTGAGTTGGAGTCTCGCTCTGTCACCCAGGCTGGAGTGCAGTGGTGCGATCTTGGCTCACTGCAGCCTCCGCCTTCCGGGTTTGAGAGATTCTCCTGCTTCAGCCTCCCAAGTAGCTGGGACTACAGGTGGGCACCACCATGCCCGGCTTTTTTGTATTTTAATAGAGATGGGGTTTCACCATATTGGCCAGGCTGGTCTCAAACTCCTGACTTCGTGATCCACCTGCCTTGGTCTCCCAAAGTGCTGGGATTACAGGTATGAGCCACCGCACCTGGCCCAGGCTAGGTCTTAAAAGATGAAAACAATTTGCTAGGCAGATCGCAGAGGCCTTGTGCGTCCAGCAAACTGCTGATTCTTCAATCTGGCTGAAGCCCAGCAGTCCTGGGGCCAGGGGAACTGAGGGTCAGGCAGGAAAGATGGCAGACATCCCTACTGCTGTGTCCCCCATCCCTGGCCGGGGCTGGAGAACTGGCATTTCCACCTACTCCTCACTCTTCTTGTTAAGGCTTGAGTGGGAGCATGCAGCCCCTGGGCCCTGGTGTCTGAGCAGGATGGGAATAAGACACAGCTAGAAGGCTTCTGCTGTTTTTCTCTCTTTCAAGTGGTGACACGTAGGGGGATGGAGGGCCTTTCAGAGAGACGGGAGCCCCCAGGGAGGAGCAGGTTGGAGAAAAGCTGATGACATGTGGAGTGGGCGGGGCCTGTGAGGCCAGGTGTGGCTGGATCACCCAAGCGGCTTCAGCAGTGCCTGGCACATGGTAGGTGCTCAGTAAACACTTGCAGAATACATGAATGCTCTCTTTACTTCCTGAGTAACCCTTAGTCTCCTTGAAGGAGGAAGTGGAGGTGTCTGTGTGTGAGCTGCCTCCATCTCTGGGGGCCCAGCAGAGAGAAGGGTGAACAGGAGGGCCCTGGTAAACAACAGCAGGTAGGTCAGGGGCTCTGCTGCCAGGAGGCTGGAGCCACAAAGCCAGGTTGACCCCTTCTGTCCTCCGCCCACAGAGGCTCCAGCGGGAGAAGAAGCCCAATAACTTGAACGACACCATCAAGGAGCTGTTCAGAGTGGTGCCTGGGAATGTGGACCCCATGCTGGAAAAGAGGTCGGTGGGCTGCCGGCGCTGCGCCGTTGTGGGCAACTCGGGCAACCTGAGGGAGTCTTCTTATGGGCCTGAGATAGACAGGCACGACTTTGTGCTCAGGTGAGTGCCAGACCCTCTCCCAAGCCTACCGTGCTGCACCCAGAGGCCCCTTGGAGCTGTAGGAAGCATCTTGGCTCAGGCTCAGGAAGGCAAGATTCAGTCCTGGTGTCTCTAGACTTACCCAGGGACCCCAGGCCCCACACTGCACACCCCGGGCCTCAGCTTCCCCATCTCTGCATCATTGCAGGATGGGAATGGACTAGAAGGGCCTCTGCGTGCAGAGAGGAAGCCATACACGGGAGGTCCCCCGTTGGGAGCTTGGCACATGGAGGCCTGGGGAGAGGGCAAAATTAATGTGAGGACTCTTATCTTTAAAACTCATCCCCATTTTGTAATCTAGGCCATAATAAAACCACATCTTTTATGTAAAATATATTTTCCCCTGTTGCCAAGTGAAATAGATATTTCAGGAAGATGCCCCAAGTCTGTCCTGGGTCTCTTGCCATTCCCACCACACCACCCACAAGTATTCCATGCTGAGAAGTGCAGGGGTGGGGGCTGGCCATCCCCAGCAGCCTTCTAGAATAGTCTCTCCTGTCTGTGGTTCCCGACTTTAGTCCTTAGACCACTTACCTGCCTCTCAGAGCCTCAGTGTACCAGGTGTCCCATGAGAACGTCCATGATAAGGATCAGAGTCAGGTTTCCTTGACTGCAAAAAAAGGGCTGTGGAAATACCCTTTGGATGAGATTGTCCGTGACAGGTGGGCAGCAGTGGTGATGGCTAGACTCCCTTGAGGTCATGAAAGAGAGAAAAATAGCAGAAGCCTTCCAGCTGTGTCTCTATTTTACAGATAAGGAGAAGGAGGCCCGGGGAAGGCAGGTGACACCCCTGAAGTCACACTGGAGGTTCACTCTCTCTCTCGGAGAGCTCAGGCTGTCTGAGAACGGGTGCCCATGCTACAAGACTCAGCTTTCTCCCCTTCTCTCCCAGGATGAACAAGGCGCCCACGGCAGGGTTTGAGGCTGATGTTGGGACCAAGACCACCCACCATCTGGTGTACCCTGAGAGCTTCCGGGAGCTGGGAGATAATGTCAGCATGATCCTGGTGCCCTTCAAGACCATCGACTTGGAGTGGGTGGTGAGCGCCACCACCACGGGCACCATTTCCCAGTGAGTCCCTCCTGTGGCCCCGCCTCGCTGCTCTGCCCCCTGAAGTGGCACTCTGTCCCCCTACCCTGCCGTGGTCCTGCTGTGCCTCCACCAGGGTGCCTCCCCTCCCCCAGCCTCCTCCGGCACACACAAGCCCAGTTCCCGTGGTCGCCTCCCCGACTACTCCAACTCTTCTCTCCCTATGACTTAATAAACCACAAGCTTTAGTGTCCTCTTGCTAACAGTTCCTGAAGGGACCTCCATGCACCCTGGAGACTCTTCGGGAAGGGGCCGCCACTAGAAAAGGGTCGGCCCATGTGAGTTCAGCCTCCCTTTATTTCTGAAGTGCAGCCTGACAAATAACAACACCTTGCTTTTCAAACTTATGTGAGCGTGGCGGGGTGAGGATTCCTAAGAAATGAGGAGTGGGGAGTGCAGGTGCAGCCTGGGCCCCTCCCCAGGGCAGGCAGTGCTGAGCAACGCGGCTGTGGCTTCCCTGACAATCAAGAGCCTGGTTTCCTGAGCAGACACCGCACGTGGCACTCGGCACATATTATCTCAATGAATCCTCACAATAGCCATTATCACTAGCTCCTTCTCCCAGTGAGGACTCTGGAGCTCGGCCAAGCACCTTGCCTAGGGTTGAACTCGACACAGCCTGTGCTGTCATCTGACCCTTACTGAAGGGAAGTGCATTGATGTCCAGATTTCCACAAGCTGTCTTGTCTTCTGCCAGATTTTCTAGGAACAGAGCTAGCCCCAGGATGTGGGTGCACGAGACTGTAGGGCTGTGCCCTCAGGAGACCGGGAGTGAGGGAGGCAGACTGGGGTGGGGCTGGGTGGGAGCCAGGTCCGAATGTGGCTCAGCTGCAGTCTCTCCGGGAGCAGGAATCACACCCGTGGGACCAGCTTTGGCACCTTTGCACTCGGGGTGCACGCAACCGCCCAGGTGAGAGAAAGGGGCAGCCGCAGGCCTCACCAGCCAGTGCCCCAGCAGCTGGGCAAAGGCGCTCTGGCCCTGAGAGGTGGGGGCACCACGGCCCCACTCCACTCCTTAAGGCTGTGCTTGGAGCAAGTCCTCCTCACCTTTTTGGGGAATAGGGGCCAAAACCCAGCAGAATGTCCTCAAATTAGGAAAGGCTGCCCTCTGGTGTCTATCGGCAGTTGCTGTGGGCAGAAACCTGGCTGGGGTAGGGAGGTGGGGGTCCCTGAGGGAAAGTGTGGGGGGCAGGAGAGGCTACGCCTGCTTCATTCTCTAGCCACTACCCCCAGAGCTGCATGCCCAGGTTCCTGGGCCTGTCCCCTGCCCCATTAACCAGCTTCTCTTTCTCCAACTGCAGCACCTACGTCCCAGTTCCTGCAAAGATCAGAGTGAAACAGGATAAGGTGAGTGGAGGCCCCGGCCACTTTGTTCTAAGTTCAGGCTTCCTCATCTAAGGCTGTGCTCTAAGGTACGTCATTGAGTTGCAAGAGAGCCCCCAGATCCCCAGGCCGCTGGAGGTAGCATCTCCCACTTAGCTATCCCCCTGGGGGAAGAGGGCAAACACTGGGAGAGATTCTCAAAGTGGGGTCCCCCGGGCCAGCAGCATCACCTGGGAGTTTGTCACAGATGCACATCCTCAGGCCCATCTCGAACCTACTGAATCAGAAACTCTGGCCGCCCCACATTCTGGTTTTAACACGTTCTCCGGGGACCCCTGTGCTTGCTGTGGTTTGTGAATTACTCTCAAAGCCAGGCTGCACCTCCTGCCTCTCCATCTCTTTCCATGTCTCCGTCTTCCCCAGCAGGCCCCTGGCATGGGGCTCGCCAAGAGATGGGCAAAGGGCAGAAGAAGGAGGGAAGTGAGGTGCCCACCACACTGGCCTTTTGCATACTCTGTCAAACTTAGATAGACTCAGAGAGGTCAGGAAACTTGCCCAGAGACACACAGCTAGTTCTGGATAAGGCTAGAATTGAAGACTCCCCATGCCTCCAGCATCTTGCCCTTTGCATTGGGTTGTGCTGCCTCAGGGAAGAAGCCACTTATGTGTCTCTATAGGGTGGGTTTGGTGGAAGGGACAGCCTCCTAGAGATGGTAAGAGGCCACACTGAGAGGTGAATGGTTTACCAGAGACCCACAGAATCCACCCTTCCAGTCCATTCCTAGGGGCTGGAGTTTGGCTTTCTGGATGTGTACGCCCTCTCCTGCCTGAGAATTCCCTTTCATTGTCCTCAAGGCAGGCTTTGGGTGGTGGAATCAAGGCCAGGCCTGATACCGGCCTCCTCCCAGCTCAGCCACTGCTGGCTGTGTGACGTTGGACAGGTCACTTAGCCTCTCTGGGCTTCAGTTTTCTTATCTGCAGCATAAGGAGAGGGAAACCTGGGATGTGAGGTCATTTTAAGGATTGGCGATGATTCCAGCCATCATCAGGTGGCTTGGTGCAGATGTCTTCACTCACTGACAGTGTCCAGTCCCACCTCATGCTGTTCCCTGGAGCCCCCTTCTCCTGAGCAGCCTCCCATCTCACTCCCTGGCCTCCTTGGATTTTTCTGTGTGTCAGCCCAGTGATCCTCCTCACACGGTCCTGTAGGGCCCTCCTCTGCATCATTGCTCTCCATAGCACTTATTAGCTCAGCACCTCTGTCTCTTAGTGATGCGGATGAGTGTCCATCTTTCCTACGAGCATGGAAGCCCACGAGTGCGGGGGTATCTATTAGGCTCATGGCTGTGCCTCCATGGCCACAACAGTGTGTACATCTGACAGATGCTCCATGTCCTTTGCCCAGCAGAACTCACTAAGGGCCATGTCTTCCCGTCCCCGCAGATCCTGATCTACCACCCAGCCTTCATCAAGTACGTCTTTGACAACTGGCTGCAAGGGCACGGGCGATACCCATCTACCGGCATCCTCTCGGTCATCTTCTCAATGCATGTCTGTGATGAGGTATGCCACCCTCCCCCTGCCCACAGGGCTGCCCCGAAGCTCACCATCCTGTGTTCCCAAAAGAGGCCAGGGAGGGGGATGGCAGGTAGACCTAGCCTGCCTCTTCCGGAAGCTCGGATTCCTTGTCTCTATGACAGGGCTTGCAACATGTGTCTCCCAGGGTGTTTTAGTGAGTAACAGTGCTCTATGAGAAAGTTCTCAGGAGCAAAAGTTCCGGCACATTCTGTGTGAGTGCCCAGGACCATGGTGGTGGAAGCTCGGATCTAGCAGCAGATTCCGGATACAGGAGCGGATTCTCATAGCGAGAGTCGTCTAAGGCCACAGTTCCCGGTCCCACTTGCTCCTTAGAATCATCTGTGGGTCTAAGTTCCAGCACCCAGGCCACACCCTGGCCCAATTTTACCAGAACTAATGGGAGCCAGGCACCCAGGGGTTCCACTGTCTACCGAGGTTGAGAACCAGTGATCTCGAGAAGCACGCATTTGCCTTCCGATGTCCTTCGCTGTCCACTAGGCTGTGTTCGGGTTTCCACTTATGCTCTGAGAGGTTTGCTGCCACCCCAGGAAGAGGAGCAGGAGGGCAGGCCACACAGCCCCCACTTCCTCCCTGACCCTGGGTTCAGGCAGGGCCCTCACGTGTCCCTTCTTGTCTCATTCAGCCCAGCCTCAGCCCCAGCCCCACCCTGCCTGGTGCCTGGTGGAAATCCCAGGAAGGGTCAGAGGCATTGCAAGGCAGGTCCCCAGGCTCAGCCCCGCCCTGGTGTTCCCAGGTAGAAACGTGGGTGCCCCTGTCATTTCCCCACCCCACCCACCTCCAGCCAGCTGGTCCCAGACCCTTGCTTGAGGTTCTGCTCAAGAGCCCTTTCTCCCATTGCTCCCACCTATTTGGCCCTAACGTCCTTGCCCTGGAGCAGGCCCATGTCCATGTTGCATTTCCTGAGAAAGCCACATGTGGCATGGAGCTGTCCCCTGTCCCCTCTTTGTCCCCACCCCTCCAATCTATCTTCCACACTGCAGCCCAGATAGCACGTCCTCTCCCTGGAAGCCGCTCCATGCAATTCCTTCCGGTCATCTTGTACTCATTTTCCAAGACCCGACTCACATGCCACCTCCTCCGAAGAGCTTCCTCTGACCTCTCAGGGCATAGCTCCTCCCTCCTCTGTGCTGTGGGAGCCCTGAATTTAGCCCCATTTCCAACAAGGACTACTCAGTCAGTGACTCCAATAAGCTATAAGCTCCAAGGCTGCTTTCCCCAGCAGCTGCCCAGCTGGCATCTGATCAAGCTCTGCCTGAACTTCAGTACAGCCAGCAGGGTGCTGGGCTCAGAATAAATGCACAGTGTTTGTCATGTATGTGAAAGGCCTGGCCTAGTGGCCCCGAGGGCGCCTGGACCAGATGAATGTTGGCCACAGAGAAGAAAGAGATCAGCCCTGCCCTCTGCCTCACTGCAATCGTGATTCTTGGACCCGTTTTCCAGATGAGCAAAGTGAGGCTCAAACAAGTGACTTTACATGCCCAGGGCACCCCGGAGTGGCAGAGCTGGGATTTGGGGCAGTTTGCTTGACCCCAAAGCCCTGCTTTCCTTCCGCTCTCTTCCATTCCACACCCTCCTTCCTATTCCTTCACTCCGTAGCTCCTCAATCCTGGGAGAATAGGTTGCACTTGCTGCAGAGGTAAGACCCGGGCCCCTGAGACCACCCACATGCAGTAATCTCTCAGGGTGCTTCTGGCATTGGACTTGAGTTTTACTTAACTTGCATTTGCTTCACCAAGCCTCTGAGAGTTCCAGGAACGTAGAGAAGGGTTTTAATGAAGGGTTAGTCAGAGTCCTTGGAAATGCTGTTTATGGTCCTGTGGGATTCCAGGAATGCCTACAGGCTTCCTTTCTCAGAGGTGCCACCAGCAGCCCTGCTGTCTGGTTCTTATCTTTGCTTTGCCCCCACAGGTGGACTTGTATGGCTTCGGGGCAGACAGCAAAGGGAACTGGCACCACTACTGGGAGAACAACCCATCCGCGGGGGCTTTTCGCAAGACAGGGGTGCATGATGCAGACTTTGAGTCTAACGTGACGGCCACCTTGGCCTCCATCAATAAAATCCGGATCTTCAAGGGCAGATGACGCAGTGAAGGGTTGAGGATGGACGCACTGTCACACCTCTGCGTTTCCAGCCCCAGCATCTTGCCGGAGCCGTTCCATCCCGGAGCTTGGAGGGGCAGCCTCAGGTGTGTGCCCAGGCACCGCTCGCAGCCTCTTGCACCCAGCCGTTGGCAGCATCTACTCAGCAAGGTCACTAAGCTGTGCCAGCGTGGCAGAGCATGTCTTGGAACCTGTCTTGAGTGGGGACAACGTCCCCCTACTGCTGCCCTAGAGCTGGGGAGACGCTGGGAAATGTTCAACCTCCACACACTAAAATCATTTTGACTCCTGGGGGCAAGCTTGGGGAATGAATGTGGAAGACACCTATATTCTGAGAGACAGGACAGTTTCCCAGGAAGATGGGCAGAGACTTGAGTGGCGATTACCTCCAGCACAGAGACATGCCAGGCGGTGTTGGCGCTCGGGGCGAGACGCTGCCCTTCTTTGCACGAAGCCTGGCCTCTCACTTAGCGTGATAACCCTGTCATCTTCTTCCCAAAGCTCATTTATGAGCCACCAGAGGCTCCTACCCCAAAGATTTTCACAGAGACTTGAGGCCAGGTGCCGTGGCTCACACCTGTAATCCGAACACTTTGGGAGGTCGAGGCGGGAGGATCACTTGAGCCCAGGAGTTCAAGACCAGCCTGGGCAACATAGTGAGACTCCTGTCTCTACAAAAATAAAAGATTTTAAAAAATTAGCCAGGCATGGTGGCACACACTTGTAGCCCTAGCTACTAGGGAGGCTGAGGAAGGAGGATCTCTTGTGCCCAGGAGTTCGAGGCTGCAGTGAGTTGTGATCACACCACTGCACTCCAGCCTGGGCAACAGAGTGAGACCCTGTCTCTGAAAAAAAAAAAAAAGAAAAAAACCCCCAAACTTGGCACCGTGTTTCTGACTCCTGCAGATGCCTCTTCCCAAGCAGATGTTCCTTTGAGTAGTCAGTCTCGTGGTTCTAATCGTGGCGAGAGCGGATCTGACCACTTCCATGTGCCTTTGTATTTGGGAAAGAAAAGCATGCATTGGCTGAAATGAAACAAAAGCCCTTACTTGGGAAAAGGGACCCCCAACAGCGGCCCTGCTTGCTCCGTAGCTGGGAACATCTTTTCTGGTTTCCTGAGCCAGCACCTGAATTGCAACAAAGCTCTGAGGATACTCAACACCACCCAGCAGTGCGTCAGAATGGAACGTACATTCCCATTCTCAGACTGTTCAATATGGTGCCCGTAACCTCCAAAGCCACACAGGAGGCTGCCAGCAGCATTTTGCCCAAGAGCCTGAGCTGAGGGTCAAGTGCCTGCTGGCCATCTTGGGGCTGTCACTGGGGGTCTGGGCCAAGGACATCCCAGGAATGGTGACTGCCACATACCTCATCTTCTTACTCCCCAGCTACTCTCTTTTCCTCTTTAGCCTTCCTGATTATTTATTGATTTTTTTTTTTTTTATTCAACTGACATTGTTTGCACCCTGGCTCTGTTGGTGGTCCTGGTGTTTTAATGAAGCTTGCCTCACCCAGTAGCTGGGAAATTAGGTGGGGGGGCTTAAGGGAGGTTTGTAGGAGTCCTCGGACGTGGGATATTGGGGGTATCTAGGGCTTGGATGGTTTGTGGAATGTCCTCAGCATCCTCCCGTTCCAACCCAACCTTCCTTCTTCCTCATTGTGGACTTGGATTTATTCTCAGGCTAGGAGTCTCCAAAACTCCGTGAAACCTTATTGCTGCTGGGTGTGGAGTGGAGAGTGACAGGAATGTGGGGAACGGTGATTGTTGGCTCCAGTTACTAATGTTTAAGCAGAAAAACCACTTTCTTGTTGAAAATATCCCTGAAAAGGCCGCTGCTGCTTTGAGGAGGCGTGACTTTTTCCTGGTGGAGTGTGACGGAGGCATGGGACCTGTGCTCCCAGGCTCGGGGGAGTCCCCTCTGCACATGGGGAGGGAGGAGCTTGGAGACATCAGTCATGGGTCACAGGTGGCTTCAGACCATTCACAAGAGTCCCCGGAAGTTTCGTGCCAAGTTTGGTTTTTTCCCTGAATCTCTGCATATGAGCATTTTTCTGGAGAGAGGACCATAGCTTTTATTAGATTCTCAAAGGTTCAGAATGGGGAATGTGTTAAACAAACCAAAACCCTGTTTCAGCTTTAAAATCCTCCAAAACTTTAAAGACTTTTTTTTTTTTTTCTGAGAAAGGCTGGTAAATCGCTGAGTCATCATTCAGAACATACAGCCTCGAAGGGCAGAGCTCACACCCATATATGACATTAAGAGCTCAACAAACGTTTGTTGAGTGGCTGAGTGACCCCAGGGGCAGACTCCAGATCATCAGACACTGATACAGAGAGCGATGCTATCTCCTCAACTCTCCCCCTTCTCCTAAAAGCTGAGTCTATATAGGGATGACAGGCTCAGGCTGAGCAGTCGACTTCTCTGGGTTTTGCTGTGTAAGAATAGGTCCCTCAACATGAAGATGTGTCTGCGTCTGAGCCAGATACTGCCTGGGTGGGTTTCCTGTCCTCGGTCTCGTCTCCCTCCCTCCCACTAGGATGGTCAAGCTGTGAGATCTCTTCCAGCCTCCAAATCCAGCTTTCCCATTTTACTGATGAGAAAATCAAGGCCACATTGCAGCTGGGTGGGGAGTGGAGAGTGACAGGCACGGGAGAGGACAGCGATTGTTGACTCTAGTTACTGATGTTTAATCAGAAAAACCACTTTTCCTGTTGAACACATTTCCTAAAAGGCTGCTGCTGTGTAGGGAGGTGTGGCCTTTTCCTGGTGCATTGTGAAGGAGGGAAGTGACGGGCAATCGTGAACTGTCTGGGACAGATAGCACCAGTCAGAATTTGAGCAAAAATAGGGTGTTACCGGTGCTATGTTGAAATTGTCTGGAGGTGGGCTTTCCCAGCGAGTCTCCATTCAGCATCTGGAAAAAGTGTAACCACAATGGAGGTATCTGACTCTCCTGTGCTTTCTCAGTGCCGAGCTCTATCTGCAGGCTGCCTAGGTGGCCTTCTCACACCCTCTAGTGCAGGAGACCGCATTTCTCTTTCCCATAGCCCAGCAGATAGCTCATTGGCTTAGCAATGGGCACTTAACGGAATCCAGCTGTTGCAGCCAGAATTAAATGCACCAGTTTGGCTTAAACCAACTGGAACTCATCCCTGGGATGAAGGTGGCTGGGAATTAGACAAGAGTGTGTGTTAGCCAAAAGGCACACGCATGCTGTCAGCAGGAGAATGAGGAGCACTCGTTCTGGGCAGGCAGTGGCAGGGGCTCCCTCAGGCCCCTGAATCCCAGCCCACAGCTCTTTCTACTCTGCAGGCAGAGAGTTCCTTGGAGACTGGCCCTGCGTTCAGGCAGGGAGCAGAGGGGTCCCTGCCTGCAGCACCCAGAGCTGAACCTGAAGCTACAAAGATGGGCTGACGAGGTGGCCCATGAGGTGTCAGCAACATCCCAGCCCCCTGGGTCTCCCCAGTGAGTCAGGGCACTGATTTGCTATAGCTGGAGCTACATGCACCTCTCCTCCCCTCAGCCACCTTTTCGGGGAGAAAGGAGGGCAGATTTGTAACCTCTGGTTCTCTGCAGGGATCCTGGGCTGGAAGAAAGTTCATAAATGGATGAATTCCTTTTAAAACTCCAGCTTTTCCAAGCATCATTCAGCAAAGCATTTGGTTAGGCTTAGAGAGAAAAGCTGGATATGAGAAAATAGAATGTAAAATAGGGGGAAAAAAAAAAGAAGGTGGAGAGGGCGGTTAAGATCTGGGTGATTCTTTAGGGAAAGGGCTGGTTGAGAGGCTTTGATGGAATCCCTTTCTCTGCTGTGGCCAGAAGGGGGTGCTAGAGGCCAGTCCCACCCGGATGTGACCCTGGCCTCTTTGCCAGGATTCAAACCACAAAGAACATTTGGAACTGGGATGTTTGCTTTGAAGTAGCCCGAAAACGAGTAAAAAGGAAACCAAGATAACTCTCTCTCCCTCCCCTGGCTAGGATCAAAAATACCTTGTGCAGGGAAGGCCGAGCCTCAAGGGGCCACTGCCCAGCTAAAGATGACTGGACACCTGCCATGCGCCATCAGGAACCAGCACCTGTCCTCGCCCCTGAGAAGAGCCCCGGGGGTATCATTATATCCATCGTAGACATCTGGTTTGCAGCAAATGTGGCTACGCGCCATCAGGATTATCCTGCCCTGTGAACTGGGCTAGCCAGTTTTGAGATAGAGTCAACCTCCCCATTTTTGTTTGTCATGAAAACACCAGCTCCTGCACCCCTGGGGTGCTACCTGACACTTGTGCAAAGAAAAGGAGGAAGACTTAGAAGAAAAGGCAGAGACAGGCAAGGCAGCATCTCACAGCTTGTCAGGATCAGGGCATTACCGACTTTTTTTTCTTACCAAAAGAGCACTGAATTTCCTACAGGCAGGTGAGCCGCCTTTATACCTCCTGTCCTCCCTCCCAGCCCATCAGGTGATCCCATCACCCAGCCTCATCACTCAGCTTCTTCCTAGTACAAAACTGCCATCGGTTGTACGTCCTGAGCTGTGGGACGTCAGCTTTAACCCTAGCCTGTGTCAGGGCCTCCCCCTCCAGCCCCCTGCCCCTTAGGGTGATCGTGGGTTTCTTCCCTTCCTCCTGCACAATCGCTTCCCTTCACTGAATTCCCCTCAAAGCCAAAGTTTCTTGAGCACTTTTCTTGCGTGCAGTCTTGTGTGTTTGGCTGTTGGTGTTTTAACATTTGCTTTCTATTCCCCCCTGCCTCTCTCCATGTCGTTACGCAGCTGAGCACTGGTTGGGATGCATTCGAATGACTTCAGCAAGATCCTGCTTTCCTCAGCCCCTGCTCTATTTTATTTATTGTTTAATATTTCCAATGATCCAAATCAAAGTGAATAAACAGAGAGCTATTTTATTGTTTGGGTGTGTCTGTCGTTTTTCTACAAGGGCCATGCATTTGCGCCTCCTTCAACACTCCAGCTCAGAGGGCCTCCTGGGTTGGCGTCGCCACTACCAAACGGCCAGAATTCAGGATACAGAGGAGAGCACCAGCGTAGGCCTTGGAGAGGCCTTTTCTCACGCCCAGGAGTGCCATTCCCTGCCGTGTGACTGGCGAGTCACCTAAGTTCTCTGAACCTCAGCTGCCTGCCTCGTATATCAAATGGGCGCGACAACACTGGCCATCAGAGGAGATGTGAGATTAAAAACAAAAGCATCTCCAGAGGCCCAGTAGACATGCACCACCTGCTTGAACGTTTGCTGAGTGAATTCACCTTGGCCAGGGCCTGACTGGGCTGGGCTAGTGTCTATCCTTCCCCGACAGAGACGGGCACACCCAGGGATGGACATGAGTTTGGTCCAAAGTTGGCACTAATCTCCCTTTAAAAAAAAAAACAGATTCAGAAACCCAGTGTTGGGAGCCTGTAAGATAAAATTGGTATACACGGTAACCAGGCCTCCCAGTTTGTATGGCACACAATACCTCCCTGGGCGTGATCTTTAACTCTCAGAACAGCCCTGCGGGCTGCTGCATGGCTGAGGGCGGAGGTGGGTTCACAGCCAGGCACCTCTCTCCAGTCCCGGGCCTCCTGTCTGCCCTGCCACCTCCCGGTCACTCTGCTTAGCAAAGACGTTGAGTTATTTGAGACACTGTCTATAGGGACCTTCTGAGGGCAGCCCCCAGAGGCAGGATGGGGCAGAGATTCACACAGGGGCTCTGGAGCCAGGCCACCCTGGGTCCTACCTATTAGCTGTGTGAGTCTGAGCAAGTTACTTAACCTCGCTGCCTGATCTCCTGATGGATAAGTTTGGAATGATATAATACCTCTATATAAATACACATAGAGGATTAAATGAGTTAACACACGCAAAAGGCTTACAACAACAAATGTTAGTTATTAGTACATCAGACACGGGAGCGGAGAAGGAGCTGTGTGCAAGACTGAAATGAACAGCAAGGCTCTATTGGGGAGCCCGGTCTGTTTCCCTCCCCCCATGCCTCTGTCCTGCTCCTGCCCCCTGCCACGGGCCTTCATGTTGCCCGTGTATCTTCTCTAAGTTGTTTCCTCAACTCTAGAGTTCCCTTTCCCCCTTGCCCCATCACTCCTCTGTCCTCTCCCTACAGGGCCCTGCCGTCATCTGGCGCTAACACGCGCTCCCACCCCTCCATTCTATGGGAGACGCAGCCTCCCCTAAATTCGCTCCTGGTTGGCCTCACATCACAGCTGCAATGTGGACCGGCGGCCACAAGGTGGTGCTATGCTGCAGTCGGCGCCGTCGCCCACTTTTCCAGGCCAGCTCTGTAGGGCTCCAGCGCCTGGCTGACCTGTCCTGCACATCACACCCTGGTCTCAGGCTAGAGCCCATGGCCAGAGAAAGAAATTGTCAGGGCCCTCCTTGGAGAGCCTTGAGGGCCTAAAGGCATTCCTCCAGGGCGCCCTGGCACCTGCCTGGATGCTGGGACCAGAGCCAAGGCCCATCTGCTTCTGCACCCCCACCCCTCCCCAAAATGCAGGTCCTCCCAGGATTTGGCCTGGGAACCTTGGGAAGTCCTAGGAATAACCGCGAGGCTGCTCCAAATACATGCTTGGTCGTCAACAAAAAGCGAAGGGACTATAAAGAAGTTCCTAAGCGGAACTTTCCGATTTCCTCTTTGCTTTCCCAGGATATTTAATGTGCACAGGGATTGAAAGGAGAGTGTGGCAACCCTGTTGGCTCATTCTCTACATTCAGCCATGGCTGGTGTTTCCCACCCATGCCCCCTTGTTTTTCTTTTCTTTCTGGTTGTCGATGGCCCACAGTGACCAGGGGTGAGCCTCAGAGGCTGCCACTTTGCCCCTGACTGTGAGTGAGCACCTTCCCGGGGCAGCCGTCTTGCCTGACCACAGTGTCACCTAGCAGGGTAGGGGGTGGGGGTGGCCCTGTACTCCAGCGTCGTCATAGGGGCCTCCCCGCTTGTCCTCCCAATGCCTCTGGCAGGTGGTTTATTCACACAGGATTCACTGAATGTCCTCATGTCACAAAAGGAAATTGTCTGTGTACCCTCAGAGGCTCCTCCCCTACTAGGGGACAGAGGCTATCTGAGGCATGTCCAGGAAGCCGATGCTCTAGGGGACCTGGAGAGGAAATATCTATGATTCTCCAGGTCTTCCTCGCCTGCTGGGGAAGGGCCAGTCTCTGCTGTTTCCATTGCTTCATTCAAGGACTCTGGGGGTCATGTTCAAACACCTGTGGGATATCACCCTGATGACATTCCCTATAGCAATGATGGTAACAATGTATCTATCTGCCCTGCCCCCTCCCTCCCTCCCTCTGATGCCTGCCCTGGGCCCATCTGTTCCTGGAGAACAAGGTGAAGCTTCATCCACGTGTCAGAGTCAAAGCTCTCCTGATCATTTTCAGCTGAAACTAGAGGTCCTCATAGTTCAGCAAATTCCAGGTTACCTGCTTCTCAGAGATGCGGCTGTTACATGCCCATATGCCCCCAATATCTTGCGAGTGCTTGACTCCAATCCTACTGCTAGAGACTGAATTGTGCCACCCCCACCCATGCATATGTTGAAGCCCTAAGACCCTGTTGGGGTGGTATTTGGAGATGCGGCCTTTGGGAGGTAATTAAGGTTTGATGAAGTGAGGGGGGGCTCTTATGATCAGGTTAGTGCCCTAGAAGAAGAGACCCCAGAGACTTCTTTACCATATGAGACCACACTGAAAGGCAGCCATCAGCAGCCAGGAGGAGGAGCCTCACGAGAACCCCACCGCGCTGGCTCCCTGATCCCAGACTTCCAGCCTCCAGAACTGCGAGAAAATACATTTCTATTTAAATCACTGATCTACGGTATTTTTTTAATGGTAGCCTAAGCTGACTCACATGCCCACACTAACACTGCCACCATTTCACAGGGTGAGGGACCTCAGGCAGGCAAGGGACTTGGCCTCTTTGAGCCTCAGTTTCCTCCCTCAAAATATGGAAGTAATAATACCTGCCCTGAAAGGTTGCTGTAAGGGGTAGACTAATGACCCATGTCTGCCAAGCAGGGGACATGGAGTAGCGGGCCGCAGATGGTGGTCGAGGAGGGAGCTTGGTACAGGGAACCATTTTCTCCCTCTCCCCAGCCCTAAGCACCCCGAATATGGCAGCTCTGATCTCTGGTTCCCTTGGACCTGCACCTCCTGCAGGTGGAAAAGACTCAGCTGACTGATCAGACCCTGGGGCCCTCAGCGCAGTCACCTCTCAGCTCAGCTGTGAAAAGTAGAGGCTTCCTGTTTTCTGGGCCCCCACTTGGCTGCATGTAGCTCACCTTCCAGGCTGATGGGGCTGCCACAAAGAGGAGGCTGTGTTTGGGTATAGAAAGTCAGTTCAATTGGTTGAGATAAAGAAGAGGGATATTTTGCTGCAATTCTAAGCCACATGCCCCAATTCAGCTTGACTCAGAACACAGCTGCAGGTGGTTCCTGAATCAATCCCTCCATTAGCTCAGAGCCCATACTGAGGGTAATGCGATTGAGGCCCTAAGACCCCACCCACTTGGAGACAGAAATCTGGGCCTCGTCAGGCTATAGATCACGAAGCCCTGGGTCTGGATGTGGCCTGCAGGGAGTTGAATGAGATGGTCCAAGGAGCAAAATACAGGAAAGGAGGTTAGAAGAAGCAGCCAGGGAGGCCACAGGTCTCCGGCTTCGCGGTGCCTCTGAGGCTATAGCAAGGTCACTTCAAGGAGACTGAGGCCTCGCCCTGGTGAAGCCTGTCCCCAGAGATGGTGAAGGGGCACCATGCATGGCCTGGGTAAGAGCAAGCTCTCTTTGGGATAGAGGTGGAAACTAGGCTGGAATCGCGTAATAGCTACAAAGACCCGTGTATAAGGAGTGAGTAGGGCACTCCAGCAGTGTGCTAGGAGAGAAACAGGGAAGGGCCATGCGGGGCGGGTGCAGGGTTAAAGGAGGTCACATATTTGAGGAAGGATGCTTTGTCTAGCAGCAAAGACTGCAGCAGACTTAAATGCTGTCCAGAAGGAGCCAGTAGAGACAGGAAGACGCAGCAGAGAGAAGGAGGAGTGTGGAGCAGGGCCCTCGAGAGGGAAAGGGCTTGGAGGGACCCCCACCTCCATCACAAGAGGATGGTGAGGGGCCGGGGTGGGGACCCAGGCAGGGGCAGACAGCTTTAGCAGCACGAAGCTGAGGTCATTGCCCTCTGATAGCTTCCTTTTCCCCTAGAGTTGGGGAGATAAAATGCTGAGCTGAGGCGAAGGCAGGAGGAGAGAACAATTGAAGAACGTTTTCCCACAGACTGTGGACCATCGGAGAAAATGACTGTGAGTACAGGCAGCTGGCGGCTAGGGTGGAGGGCTGGGTTGAAGTTAGAGAGGATGCGTTAGAGGGCTCCATCTGTGCAGTCAGGTGCCTTTACTCAGCAACTGCCTGGGTGCAGGGATGAAGGTGGGCTGCTGGCCTCCATGTGGGAGTGGAAGCTGGGTGAAAGAGGAAAGGCAGGAGAAGATGCAGACCCCGTGAGCGGATTCCTGCAGGTGTCAGGACACAGGGTCTTCCCAGGTACCACCTGGGGGCTGGGAGGCTGGGCAGCCTGGGCACAAGGAGCATGAATAGCGGTTTCAAGATGGTGCAGTTCCCAGGGATGGAGCGGGGCCCAGGGAAAGGTGGTGCAAGACATCCAGGGTCTCAGAGGGCAGGGGCTGCACGTAAGCTCTGCAGGGACACCAGAGTCATGCAAGATAAGGGCACAGGTTGGGAAGAAACACCCTCACCGATCTGCAAAGTCCGCCATGAGTGACGGAATGCAGGCAGCAAGATGGTGGGTGCTGGAGACAGGAAATTTGGAGCAGCGTGTGGCAAAGAAAGGTCCTAAACACCCACGTAGGCCACAGAAGATGCAGACCTCACCCCAACACTGCTGTCGGAGCCAAACAAGAGAGCTGTGGGCTGGGATGTTGGCAGGGGACACAGCCCCCAGGTTCATTGCGCTGGTGGGGCAAAAGCCTGCCCCTTCGCAGGCTGGGGGCTCCCTGGGATACCACGGTGCTGGGCACCTCCTGGCATACAGCGGACCCTAGGCAGATATCAGAACTCTCTCTTCTGAGCCCTCAGGAGGGTGTCTCCGTAGAGCCAATTGCCGTGGGAAGTGGGATATCCTGGGGGCTTTTTCACATGCACAGACACCCAGGCCCAGCTTCCGGTGGGTACCTAAGCACTCTGAGAACATGCCCCCCGTGTTTTGTAAGTTTGGGATGGGCTTTACTGAAGCTATGTCCAAAATAGGGAACAATCATTTGCATAGATTTACAGGTGGCTGGAAGATTTCTTCCTTTGTCAGCCACCCAAGGGGAGGGTATGACTGGGTCATGGACACCCATGGACAGCCACAGGCCCCAGCAGTCAAAGACCGGGATCCACGGATAGACCCTCTCTGCAAACTGGGAACAGTGATTCCGGCGGTGTCTGCCTCACAGGACTGTGATAAGCGAATGTGCTTTATGTATATATTTCACTTGGCAGATACGCACTGAGGGCCATGGGGACTAGAGATACAGAGATGGGCAAGAGAAGGTCTCTGCCCCCAGAGTGTGAGAGTTAGTTGGGGGACGGGTGGGCGGGCAGCCGGACAGCGGCAACACCCATGAAATAAAGGAGCTTGTTAATGACTGCGGCTGGTTCCTTTTCACACGCTGGCAACGTGGGCTGAGTGCTTTACCTCCATTAAGCTCATTTAATCCTGCAACAATCCTGCCAAGAGGCATTGGTCTCTCGAGAGGGGAATTTAAAGAGGAAACTGAGCTTCACTCAAGGAGGTTAAGTGACTTGCCAGGGGGTTAGGGATGTGGCCAGAACTTAAATCGCAAGGGCTGGGGTTCCTGAGTCCTGGGTAAAGATTGCAAGCGCGCCATACTCCCCAGGGGTGTGGGGACAGAGGACGGTGTTGCTCCAGAGAAAAGCACTTTGGAGATGAGTGCCCATGGCTGGCTCATGGCGACAGAGCTGGTCCAGCCCAATGGCCAGGTTTATTCATTAGGACCTTGGCCAAGAGGGCCTGGTGATGGTGGCCACCAGAGGGCGCAACGGACCCACCTTCCACCAGATTCAACATGGGATTTGGTTGGGAACCAGACACAAGCTGAAAACCTCAAGGGAAAAGCCACACACCCACGTGTAAGGCCAGAACTTAAAATAACTTGATCTTAGATAGTAACAAGGACAACACCTTCCAGATGAGGAGATTATATCTCTGTCATCCAGCTAAGAAAATAGATTGAGAAGAAGTCTGTGTCCAGTTGGAAAATGTCAAAGCCCCAAGCAAGGGTGAGTGTCTGACCAGCTGCCCACGGCTTCACAGGGCCACGTGGCACCACCGGCTGCTGCCTGCCCAGACCTCCACACTTTGGCATTTCTACCTGGCCTACCTGTCCCACCCCTGCTCCTTGGCTCTCCAGTGATTTCTTAGCTGTGTGACCAATGGGGAAAACCTGACTTCTTTGAACCTCAGTTTCTTAATCTATAAAATGGGTATAAGGTGACATAATATATATTAAGGAAAGACATCAGGCAGCCTTTTCTGAGTCCTTTCTGTGTGCCAAGCATTTCACACGCATTTTCTTCTTTAATTCTCACAACAGCCCCCATGAGTGACATGGGGGTGGTGTCCTCATGGAAGATCTGAGGCACAGAGACTGTTAGTTATGTGTCTGTAGCCACAGTTCATAACTGATCAACCAGGATTAAAAAGCAGGTCTGATTCTGTCTCAGTCTGGACAGAAGAGGCTGCTGCTACAATACTGACAAACTCCACAATCCCAACGACCTAAGATGGAACAACAAAGGTTTCTTCACTGCAGGGTCAAAGTCTGATGGAGATTGCAGTATCCTACATGAGCCCTGCATGTGGCAGCTCAGGCTACCCAGCTGTTTTCATCTTGGGACATTGCCAGCTTCAACTTCAGCATTGCCCTTCAAGATCACTGCACAAGGGAAGAAGGAAATAAAGGTGGCTTGTTGGCTGCTAACTCTCCCCGTGGAGTCGATACCCATCGCTTTCATTCAAGCTCTGGAGCCAAAACCAGCTACATTGTCCAATCAAAGCTGGAAGAAAACTGGAAGGTGCCTCGGAGCCTCCAGAACAGTAGAGGGGCGCTAGCTAGCTCCCCTTATGCCTCTCCTCGATATCACAGGCCTGGACTTGGAGCCGGCTGGTGAGAGGCTCCTGGTGCTGCCCTTGTCAGTGCTGAGCGAACACAGGCCGAGTGCTCCATTCTGCAGGCTCAGTGGGACAGACCAGGGCAGACCCTCGGCAGGGACTCCAGGGGACAGGAGCGCTGCAGGCTCAGTGGGGTGGACAGACCAGGGCAGACCCTCGGCAGGAACTCCAGGGGACAGGAGTGCTGGGATCAAGGCTGTTCACCCCAGTCTCAATCCCTGCCTCCTGCTGTCTGAAAGCCTGGTGTGCTGGAGAGGAGCTGGGTGTGCTCCTGGTGGCCTCTGGCTCCTCCTGCAAAAGCCTGTTCCCACTGCGATGGGTGGGCTGCTGTCTCATGGGGAAGTGAGCTCTGTCCTCAGAGCCACATGGGCAAAGGCTGGAGAGCTGCTTTTTGGAGATGCTATACAGCAATTTGGGCATCAGGGAAGAAATAATGGAAAGGGAGTGGGTTCTGCTAATGAATCCAGTCCATTTGCTATTTTGCAGACAGGTGGCTGCTGCCCTACACTGGCTTCTGTTGCCTCCGTTTCCAAATCTGTACATTGGAGGGCTTGAAAAAAATCAATCTGTCTTACTATTTTTTGCCTAATTGCTCACTTCCCAGGATAGCTACAAAGAAGTTCACTGAGGCTAGAAATGGTGTTCTTTTTTCCCTTCTGAATGTTCAGCACCTAACACAATGCCAGGCACATAGTAGGTGTGCAAATAAAAATCCTGTTGATTGACTAGTAGCTCTTTTGGAGTTTATCTGAATAGAATGAGAGCTAACATTTGCTGAGTATTTCACATGTTTCAGCCCATTCTTAGTGTTTGCATGAGGTCACCCATTTGCTTCTCACATGACCCTGAGGACAGGGAGCCTCACTGACCTGCATGTTTTACAGAAGAGAAAACAAGTGCTCTGAGAGGTGGACCACCTCACCCAGCATGCATGGCTGAGCAGCCGTCACCCCAAATGCAAACCCGGCAGTCAGGCTCAAAGCTTGAGTTCCAAACCGTACCATTGCAGCATCCCTGAAACAGCCATTACACGTGCCTTCAAGACACCTGATGCTGTGTTAGCACCAGTAGAGATCAAGCTCCTGGAGAGAACATGTGCCTGAAATGATATGAGCCCTGGCTAATGATTATTTGCACTCCATCCCCCTCAAGGCCGTAGGGATGGAGACTTTCAGCTTTGCTCCAGAGGCACTTCAGTGGTGGCCCCCGTCAGCTGGTTCATCACCAAGGAGCCAGCCCTGTCCAGGGAATACCAGGGGATGCCAGAAGATTCTTTTGTCCAAGAACACTGAGCAGTCCCAGGTGGAAGAGTGTAGCAGGCGGCAGTGCGAGTGCTCATGCAGCTCAGAGAAGAGAGTGTGGTCACAGCAAGCTGGGTGCTGAGGGTACAATAGGAGTTTACCAAAAAGGTGCCCTCCAGTGACTTCCAGGACATGCCTCTGTCCTTGTTTGCTGTTTTCTTCTCTGATTCCTTCTCAAGCACTTCGCAGGTCCCCACCCTCAACACTGCCTTCAACTAGCTGCACTCCCCAAGACTCCATCCCTGGCCCACTTCTATAAACCACAGTCATACCACACTCTTCCTGGCCATGGGTGCACAGCTCCCCATTTTCCTCTCTTTCCTTGCTCAGGTCCGCACATCTATAATCTTCTGAATAGCTTCTCTTGGATGTCTGAAAACTCTCAACAACCACAGGCCCACGCCACCATCCTCATCTTCCCCTCTCCCTTGCTTCTGCTCCACGGGTCTCTATTGCAGGCACACTGACCCCCCTGGTATGCCAGGCAGAGGCCAGCTCACCATCCTGGATGCTGCCTCTCTCTGATCCTCCATGGCTGCCCCATCACCAAACTCTGTCCATTCTGCTTCTGTAATCTCTATTGCTCAAACCTAGTCTTCTCCCCAACCCCCTTCCATCAGCTCTAGTTTAGGTTCTTATCTTCCAATGAGATTATGTCAAGAATCTACTAACTACAGATTTCCTTCTCTGCTACTTATCTTACCACGTTCCAATCCATTCTCTACACAGTGTACAAACGAATCTATCTAAAATCCAAATCTGATTGTATCTGTCAGCTATTTGCCATGGTAATGCTGCATAACAAACTATGAGACTAGTTACCTGAGAAGGCTGTGCTCCAGGTTTTAGCTCACTTGGACTTACCTTCAGCCTGCAAGGGCATCCAGGTCTTGTCTACTCATCACTCTTGGTACAGAACATCTGCAGAAGGCAGGAGCACAAGGATACAAGTCCCACTGCTTAAGCACATTTAAGCCTTTGTGTTATGTCCTCTTAAATCAGGTGAGCTGAAGAAAATCACATGATGAGACAGATTAAAGATGACCACAACTTCTCTGACATTCTTCCCATCAAGAGTGTTCCTTCAGATTCCCTTGAATCTGCACAAGCTCCTTTGACTCCTTCAACTAATACAAAATGGCAGAAAAGCCTATGCCAGTTATGGGTTCAGGCCTTAAGAGTCTGGAAGTTTCCAACTTCTGTTTCTGGGGACACTTACTCTTGGGACCTGGCCATGACAGTGCAAGGAAGTTCCAGCAGCCCCACAGAGAGGACCATATGGACAGGAATCAAGGCCAATACCAACTCACCAATCATGTGGGGTGCCATGTTGGAAGAGTATTCTCCAGTCCCCGTTGAGCTGCTCCAACTGCTATCATGTGGAACAGAGATGAATCATGCCCACCAAGACCTATCCTAATTGCAAGTTTGTGAGCTGGGTAAATTAGTTTTCTGTTTTGGTTTAGTTTGCTCTTTTTTTGAGCCACTAAGGTTCAGAGTAGTTTGTTACATAGTAATGGATAACTAGAAAAGATAGCTAAGCCCAGTGTCAATGATGAGGAAAGACTCTTTTTGCACTAGGAAGCCATGGCAAGGGTATAGCTGTACCCCATTACAAGGGAGCAAGACACTGGGGCCACTTATTTAATTTACTGCAGTGGCTATGTTGTTGATAAGCTCAAACTTTCACTGGCTCCCCCATCAATATAAAGACCAAGACTTGCACACTCTTGGAGGGAATGTAAATTAGGACAGCCATTATGGAAAATAGACAGTTCCTCAAAAAATCAAAAATAGAACTAGCATATGATCCAGCAATACCACTACTGAGTATATATCCAAAAGAAATGAAACCAGGATCTCAAAGAGATATCTGCATTTCCATATTTATTTCAGCACTATTCACAGTAGCCAAGATATGGAGTCCACCTTCTCTCACCAACTCCCAACCTTCAGTCCATCCCTATAATCTATGAGATCATCCTCCACAAGAGGCCATGTGGTTTTCTCTCACTGTTCCAGCCCATTGCAATCTTCTGTCTTACCTGTCCTGTGCCAGCGCATGAGGTTCTTGGTACCTTGCCTTAGTGCATAGTAGGCTCTCCGTGGATATCTATCTGTTCCTTCCCTTCGATGATGGAAATAGGAACTCAGAGGGTTGTTGTGAGGATGAAGTGAAGAATGGTCGGTGCTTGGTGCATAGCGAGCACCAAGCTCACTATGTGGTGGTGGTGGAGGTGGCAGTGGCAGCAGTGATATTGTTCACGAGATGAAAAATGAAAAGAACAAGACTCAGAAGGCTCAATAACTGCCCAAATTCACAGAGCCAGTGTGTGGCAGGGCTGTGAGCAAGACCATGTCTGCTGGATCTCAAAGCCCAGGTGTCTTCTAGCAGCATAGTGGAACCCCGGCAGAAGCAGAAGATGGCGGTATACCTGACATCTTCTCTTTGTCTCTGGAGCCCACATGTGACCAGACTTAGTAATCCGGGGTAGTGGGATGCCACAGGGGTTGGCAAGCATTTCATTCCCCCAACAGAAGAGGCAGAGGAGGAAATAGGCTGAGTGCTTCCTGAGCTGGGCCTGGTGGGGGGTGGGGTGAGGGCAGCAGTATTCAGGTGATCTCAACTCTGGCGTGTGTGAATGGACTGGATGGACAAGAGCCCATTGGCTTGAGGACAGTGGACAGGAGGCTGGAGAGCTGTCAGCTAAGAAGGGGACTTGCCTCCTGCAACCACCAACCACCTCCCTGCACATGAGTGCCTCAGTATTGGCTGCAACATCTGGGGTAGATAACAGTTGGTTTAGCCCTTACCTAAGAATTCAGATGCCCCACAAGAACCTGGAGATAGTTACCACATCTATTCATTCCAGCCAAGTTCATTGGTCTCAGCACTGTAACAGCTGTCGGAGGCTCTTACTGCCCTAATAAAATCCTTGCATTCTCCCAATGGAGATAGCAAACTAGCCACCAGAAGACAGTGTGACAAGTGACTAAGGAAGAGTACAGAGCCTGAGCTTGCCTAGAGAAGTCATGGAGGACTTCCAGGAGGAAGAGGCCATTAGGCTGAGATGTGAGTGATAAGTGTTAGCCAAGCACAGAAGAGGGAAGAGGGTGTGCCAGGCAGACGGAAGAGCACTGCAAAGTCCCAGTGCTGAGGGAAAGTAGGGCACAATCACAAGGCAGATGATGTTCGTTCCAGTGACCCTGGGAACAAGGGAAGCAGTGGCAAAAGATGGGAGCAGGGGTGCAGGATCCAGGCCCCTTTGGGTCTTTTAGGAAAAAAGGGCTTTATCCCAAGAAAACTGGGGGCCACCAAAGCGTGTGCAGAGTGAGGCCAACAGGGAAATCTGAAGGGCCATCACAAAGAAAAACATTGTTGGTAGTTGAATGTGTATTTTAAAAACATGCACATTTTAAAAATGTCTTCTCATTCTTGCTCTCAGTTGAGCAATATCCCACGAGGAGTAACTAAGCCAGCATGGGCTCTGGCAGTGAAATATCTGACCCCATTCCACCGAGAGACAGGATGAGGGAGCCCAGGTGCAGTGTCCAGCCTCTACTCCTCACACTCTCCAGACAGTCCTACTGGGATTAAGGGAGGAGGCATGCATCTCCCCAGATGGCCTGGAGATCCCACAAAACCAGGACCACCCTGGATCCCCAGAGGTGAGGGGAGAGCCCGGTTCAGGTGCATAATGTGTGAGAGGAATTGGACTGGTTTGGACTGAATCAATTTATAATAGAAAGGCCCGGCCGGGCACAGTCGCTCACGCCTGTAATCCCAGCACTTTGGGAGGCCAAGGAGGATGGATCATTTGAGGTCAGGAGTTCGAGATCAGCCTGGCCAACATGGTGAAACCCCATCTCTACTAAAAATACAAAAATTAGCTGGGCATGATGACACATGCCTGGAATCCCAGCGACTTGGGAGGCTGAGGTAGGAGAACCACTTGAACCCAGGAGGTGGAGGTTGCGGTGAGCTGAGATCATCCCATTGCACTAGTCTGGGTGACAGAGTAAGACCCTGTCTCAAAAAAAAAAAAAAAAAAAAAGGAAGGAAGGAAAGAGAGGGAAGGAGGGAGGGAAAGGAAGGAAGGAAGGGAGGGAGGGAGGGAAAGGAAGAAAGAAAAAGAAGGAAGGGGGAAGGGAAGAAGGGAAGGGAAGGGATACCCAAGTTCAAGTTCAAGCTCTGGGGCTTTTTTTTTTTTGGTCACAAAGACTTGGTCAGGTGTTAGCTGCACTCCCAGGTTCAATGCCCCCCAGGTGGGCAGTGGGCACCCAATAGCTTCGAGAACGGCCAGCTCTATCTTTCAAAAGAGGGCAGTCTGCAATGCCTCACCACTAGCCACCTGGGCATCCCAAAAGAGCCCAAAAGCTCCAGAAGTTCTAACTGGATTCTCTTGCCATTCCACTTTCTCTTCAAAAAAAGAAAGAGAAAGAGAAGAGAGAAAGAAAAAAAGGGAATGAAAGAGGAAAGAAAGAAAGAAAAAAGAAAGAGAGAAAGAAAGAAAAAGAGAAAAAGAAAGAAAAAGAGGAAAGAAAAAGGAAAGGAAAGAGAGAGAAGAAAGAGAAGAAAAGAGGAGAGAAGAGGAGAGGAGGGGAGGAGAAAGGAGGGGAAGGGAGGGGAAGGGAGGGAAAGGCTGGAGGGAGGAAGAGTTAAGAACCAAGTAGGTGGTTCCTTCTTCCCCCCTCCTTATATATGCAGGTATATTTTAACAGAGTTGCAATAATAGAGGGTGATCTATTTTTTGGATTTTATTTATTGGCTTGTTATTCTATAACCATTACTCTCCACACTGAAACATTTCCCAATCCCCACTTCAACAGCAGTGAACACTTTTATCTAGGAAATAACACCTTATTGAACATCCACTGTGCACTGCACTACACGTGGTGTTATGGAACACAGAGAGAGGCCCTTGGTCCTGGCAGTCAGGGAGTCAGGGGGTTGATGGGTGCTTAGTGGGGGAACATTATCATTAAATGAACAAGCTTGATAGGAAGGGGGCAGGATGCCTCAGAGACCCAGAAGTCACCTCTCACTGCTAGACGAAGCCTAGGCTGAGGGAAGGAGACAGAAGGGCTGGGCGAGATGGGAAGACAGCAGTAGTTAGCCAAGTGAAGAGGCCAGAGAAGGATGTCCAGGCAGGCAGAAAAACACATGCAAAGACCTTCTGCTCCTTCATTTCCCCCTCTTTAAAGTAAAAATGACTGTACCTCCAGAATAAATTATAAAATACATGTAAATGTTTTGGGAGACTGAAGCAGGAGGATCACTTGATCCCAGGAGGCTGAGGCTGCAGTGAGCCATGATCATGCCATGCCACTGCACTCCAGCCTGGATGACAAAGTGAGACGCTATCTCAGAAAAAGAAAAAGAAATAGAAAGAGAGACAACAAAGAGAGAGAGAGAGAGGGAGGGAGGGAGGGAAGGGAAGAGCACATAAAGCTCTTAGCACAGTTGCTAGAACATAGCTAGTGTCCTAAATAAATAAATAATAAACAGTAAGTAAGGCAATACAAAAGTTACTACTACACAACATTTTTAAAAATTATTTCTAGTATAAATAATTTTTAAAAAGACAACCTGCAGAATGGGAGAAAATATTTGCAAATCATATACTTAATAAGGGCCCAATACTCTGAATACATAAAGAACTCTTGCAACTCAATAACAAAAAGGCAATTCAAAATGGGCAAAAGGTGTCAATAGTCATTTCACCAAAAAAGATATATAAGTGGATGACAAGCAATTGAAAAGATATTCAACATTATGAGTCATTAGGAAAATACAAATCAAAACTACACTGAGGTAACACTTAACATCCACTAGAATAGCTATAATAAAAAAGATGGAAACTAACAAGTGTTGGTGAGGATGTGGAGAAATTGGAGTCTTTGTGTATTGCTGGTGGTAATGTAAAATTGTGTAGCTTCTGTTTGGCTGTTAAACATAAAGTTCAAAAAGTTAAACATAGAGTTACCCATGTGACCCAGCAATTCTACTCCTAGGCATATACCCCAAATAATAGGAAACAGGTACTTAAATAAACACATACACTGTTCACAATAGCCAAAATGTGGCAACAATCAAAATGGCCAATAGAAGAATGGATAAACAAATTATGGCATATACAGTCATCACCTAGTTTCTGTGGGGAAGTGCTTTTAGGATAACAAAATCCATAAAAACAAAATCCGTGGATACTCAAATTAGCAAATTCTCAAGTCCCTGATACAAACAGCTGTAGTATTTGCATATATTGTAACCTATACTCATCCCCCTGTATACTTTAAATCATCTCTAGGTTACTTATACTACCTAATACAATGTAAATATTATTTAAATAGCTGTTATACCATATTGTTTAGGGCATAATGACAAGAAAATATGTCTGTACATATGTAGCACAGATGCAATTTTTTCAAATATTTTCAATCTGTGGTTGGTTGAATCCATAGATACAGAATCTACAAATAGGTAGGGCCGACTGTACCATAAGATGGAATATTATTCAGCCATAAACAGGAATGAAGTACTTGTACATGCTGCAGTGTGGAGGAGCCCCAAGAACATCATGCAGAGTGTAAGAAGCCAGGTAGGAAAAGTTACATGTCATATGATTCCATTTATATGAAATATCCATAATTTGTAAATCCATAGAGCCAAAAAGCAGACCGGTGGTTGCCAGGGTTGGGGGAGCGAGGGGTATCATGGGTTGGGGAGAATGAGGAGTGACTGCTTAGTGGGGACAGGGTTATATTTGGGGTGGATGAAAATATTTTGGAGCTAGACAGAAATAGTGATCACATATTGTGAATGTACTAAGTGCCACTAAGTACTGCGCTTCCAAATGGCTAACAGTATGTTATACACATTTTACCTCAACTTAACAACTAAAAATAATATATTTATTATATTAAATATGAATCTTATAATATTCATCTTATATTATGAATATAAATATTATATTAAAATTTTATATATTTTCTGATTTGATAATGAGCCCTATGAGACAGGCAGAGCATGTGTTAATAACCCCTTTTTATGGATGTCAAAATCTTGGCCCAGGGTGGTTAAAAGACGTGCTCAGAATCTCACAGGGCATTAGCAACAGTAGAAAGCTTAGATAAAGCTAGCCCCCTTACTGCTTTTTGGGAGAATGTAGGGATCAAGCATCTCCATTGCTGGGCCTCAGGGCCAGAGATTGGGGAGATAGGAACCCGTTGCAGGCTGAGTCTCAGGGCAGCTGTCCAGTCCTGTGCTCGATGGGAGGGAATTCTTCCAGAAGCCCAGATTAGGGGGTACAGGTTACACATTCCCAGCAGGAGGCCTTTAGAATAGAAAGGAGCAGAGGAAAATAAGGAGGGAGGGTCAGAACAGGAACAGTGAAAGAGAAAAGCTGAGCCCTTCCATTGTCCATTGGCAGAGGTTTCATTTGAGTTTCTAAGGAAATCGGAGCCCACAGAATTGTTCCACAAATAGAGCTTTGATTGTATTTTGCACGTCCTGGAAATCAGGCTTCCTGTTACATAAACGTGGCTTCCCTTTACCCGCTGAACTTTCTGAAGTAAGATAGAAAATGCAAAGTGCACCGCCACTCTGGGCCATGATTGCGTGGACAGTGGGAGTCTCATTGCCCTGGCTCACGTAGACACAATGAGGGTGGGAGTGTTGGAAAAAGCAGGACTGATCAGATTATCCCCCTGGCTGAATTCTTCCCAGAGCTCCCAACCCCCTGCAAAATCAAGTTCAAGCTATAGTGAAAAGGCCGTAACTTCTTCTCCCCGAGGGCCCTGTCCCCCAGCCCTGCTGAGCTAGTTGCTGTGGCTGCCGGCGATTGTCTCCATTTCTGCTACTGGACTAGTTCGTCCAGGATGGGAGCAGCCGTCCGGTCTATGAGAAAATCATCCCCTGCCCGTTCTAGCCTTGGCTGGAGCATCAGTCACCTCTTTCTATCCCTTATCAGGCTTCCAGAGCTGCCAGGACCACTATTGCTCTCATTTGATCAGAACTGTTTCTCTGTTTCTGTCTACCTCCCGTAATGGGGAGCTTTTAGTTAGAGATGTGTGAGTTTTCTTTGTGTTCTCAGTGCCTGACGCAGTGCCTGGCATCTGGTAGGAGCTCAGTAAGGGCTGGTTGAATTGAAAAGGGCATCGCTTTTTTAAAGTTGGATGGATAGGTAGATGGGTAAATGGAAGGATTGGAGCTAAGTGCAAATGAAAGGGGACTAGGGGTCAAGCTCAGAGACCCCTTCCCATATCAATCCCAACTCACTGGGAAGCCATAGGACCACCCTGTTTCTCCTCGGACCCCAGGTCTCCCATCTGTAAGATATGGGGTTTAGGCAGCATGGTCCCCCAAAGCCTTTCCTGTTCTGATCCTCTATACGATTTAGAGCCCATGTTCCTCAGTGGGATGGAGGGGACCTTACCAAGGCCAAAGTCTCCGGTCAGGGAGTTTTGGACAGTTGCCTTCCACGGAAGGATCCACCTGGGGTAGGGAGGAGGACCAACCTAGATCCCTGGGGTTTTTGCTTTAGACTCAGATTCTGACTTTTCCCTTAGACTTTAGTGTCCACCATTGTATCTGCTTTCTTTGACTCTTGCAGAGAGCCAGGGAGCAGGAGCCACCAGCTCCACATTTAGGGGCGTGCAGTTACTTACCCAGGGGCTCCCAACAAAATAACACTGCTGTCCTTCATTGGACTTTGAAGGTATCTGTTGAAATGCAAAACTGACCTAGGAGAAGGAGCTCAGTAAGTCCAGATGCCCAGGACCCCTTTGTGTAAATTACCTAGCATGCTCTCCTGAGTCCCTAGCAGGGCACAGAGGGTTGAGAATGGAGTTCACATACATTTTGAAGGGGTCAGGCTGGTCTGGGAAGCTCCAGAATGCAGTGTCCTGCCAGTTTGGGTGCTATTTGAGGGCAAGGAGTCCAAAGAGTGGCAAAGTGAAGGATGAGGGTGGATGAGGGTGTAGGGGAGTAGGAGGAAAACAGGGTTGGTATCCAGGGGTAAAGAAAGGCATCAGGAGAGTCATTCCTTCCAGCCTGCTCCCACCTGCCCTTCCTACCACTGCACAAGCAACTTCCCACCTTTGAAATCTTTGATAAGCCAGAGGTCCTAGTGAGATCCACAATATTTGCCTCTTGCTAACCTCTCCCAGCTCCGTGGCTCACATCGCCAGCTTTTCTCATCTTGCCCCTGCTGTGCTCCACATCTCACCATTCTCTCCACTTGTATGTCTGCCATGCTCTGTGCTTTTGTCCCAGCTATTCCCTGCCTCTAATGCTCTCCCTCACACTCTCTCTAAGATCAACTCCTCCTTGTTGAAATATAATAGAAATGCCAGTTCACCCCTCAGTCAGAGCTGGTTCCTTCTGTCCTCTGCCCACCTTGAGACTAATGACAGTGCCCGTTAGAACTCAGTATAAGACATTAAAATAGTGTGGTCTCTGCCACCTCTTACCTCCCCATGATACAACACACGAGGACTTTTAGCTTTGTGTCCCCATGCTTAACACATTATCCTGCACTTAGATTATTCTGTAATATGCGTAACAGCCAATATGTGTTGGATGCAGACTAGGCACTGGGCCAGGACTTCATATGGAAGAATTTATTGAACCTTCACATCTATGGGCAGGGCTGTGGCTGGCCCTAGACACTCAGAGGCACCCTTGAATGGTGAACAACCTGCTTGACTGTCCGTGGCAGGCCTGCCTGTCTATCATCATCATTATCATCATCATCAACACTATAGATGGCATCACCAGCTGCACTGTAAAAAATGAGTAATAAGAGGCTCAGAAAGGGCCAGGCGAGGTGGTTCATGCCTGTAATCCTAGCACTTTGGAAGGCCTAGGCAGGCAGATCACTTGAGGTCAAGAGTTCAAGGCCAGGCTGGCCAACATGGTAAAGCCCCGTCTCTACCAAAAATACAAAAATTATCCAGATGTTTTGGCGGGCGCCTATATCCCAGCTACTCGGGAGGCTGAGATATGAGAATTGCTTGAACCCAGGAGGCAGAGGTTGCAGTAAGCCAACATCGTGCCACTGCACTCCAGCCTGGGGGACAGAGCGATAATCCATCTCAAAAAAAAAGAGGCCCAGAAAGCTTTAGTGTCTTGCCCAGAGTCACGAGCTAGTCAATTACTAGTAACGACAGAGTAGTAGTAGTAAATGACAGAGCCTGATTTGACCTGGACATCTGACTCTAGAGTTCAAGCTCTTAACTATTATACTATACTTTGCTGTTTTCTACCGTGCTTGGCTGCCAACATGTATGATCTGAATGTTGGAAAGAAAGTAATACCTTTAAGAAGGGAGAGCATTAGACGGCATTTCAGGTACAGCATCAGCCAAAGCGCATGGGCACAGTGGATCAGGACAGTGTCATTTGTAGACCCAGCACCCTATGATGAATGGATGCTTTCCATGGTTCTCTGACTTCTAACCTTCCCTGGCCTGCCCACCATGCTGAATCACCCCCTGCTGGTGCAGCAAAGACCTGACCCCACCATATACATTTTATGTGAGATTTGGGGCAAATTTCTTTAATTTTTTATTTATTTTTTATTTTTTGAGATGGAGTTTCGCTCTTGTCACCCAGGTTGGAGTGCAATGGCGTGATCTCGGCTCACCACAACCTCTGACTCCTGGGTTCAAGTGATTCTCCTGCCTCAGCTTCCCGAGTAGCTGGGATTACAGGGGCCCGCCACCACGCCTGGCTAATATTTATATTTTTAGTAGAGACAGGGTTTCACCATGTTGGCAAGGCTGGTCTCGAACTCCTGACCTCAGGTGATCCAGCCACCTTGGCCTCCCAAAGTGCTAGAATTACAGGCATGAGCCACCGCTCCTGGCCTTGGGGCACATTTCTTAATTTATCTGAGACTCAACATCCTCACCTGTAAAATGTGGGGAAAAAAATAGCACCTTCCTCATTTGGTTAAGGATTGAGGGAAGTAATAGAGTTTGCTTAATATGGAGCCACAAATATTGGGAGAGCTCAAGAAATGGCTGTAGAAGTCTGATATCACATTTTTGGTAAATATGGTGACACTTACAGGATAGATACTGTGCCTTGGTCCTGCTCTGCCTGGGTCTCAGAGGCCTGACTTCTGCAAACTACATTTCCCAAGCTCCTTGCCAATGGCTTGTGGCTGGGTTCAACCAATAGGAGACACTGACGGGAGAGATGAGGGCAGGAGGAAGGAAGGAGTTTGGGCATTTTCCCCTCTTGCTGATCTTCAGGCAGCATCTCTGCAGTGGCTGCACCTCCTCCCTGGTCCCAGCCTCTGCCAGGCAGCCCCTGCTGGGGTTCTAGCTCTACTAACCCTGGGATGCTAACACCCCATCCTCCAGCCCCAGCAAAGGAAGCTTCCTGCTGTTCTAACCTCTCAGTTGTCTTAATGTCCTCCTTGTGAGTAGGGTTACCAAAATTAGCAAATAGAAACACAGGAAGCCCAGTTAAATTTGCATTTCAGGTAAACAACAAACCTATTTCCAAATGTTACATGGGACATACAGTTTCACGTAAAAAAAAATCATTGTTTATCCGAAATGCAAATTTAACTGGCAATTCTGTATTTTATCTGGCAACCCTACATAAAAGGCTTCTCAGTTCTTCCAATACCATTGAACGTAATTCTCCGGATTAAATTTCCTCTATTAAACTTTCAGTAGAAGCTCTTTGATTGCTGGATCCTACTTGCTACAGATGCTGAGTTCAATGTGAGCCAATGCATATTTCTGGAATTGTGAGATTATTCCCTATTCCAGCCTTCCACTCACCTTCCCACTCCCCATGAGTTCAAAGAAGAATACGGAATTTAAAACCAACATTCATTAAGCGTCTTATGTGCAAAGTACTAAAAAACTTAGCAGAGATAAAACACTTTGTTATCTTAATTGCTGGCATCAGAGCACCTCCAAGCTTTGTTTAAGAAAATACCTTCACAAGCCACTTGGGGTAGAATGTGAGACCATCAGGGCAGGGACTGAGACAACGAAAGAACCAACTGCACAGCTCTGCTGAGGAAAATGAAGGGAATTTTTTCTTTGCCTCTGAGAGAGCAGGGAAGAGATGTTCCTGTTGCTATATTGCTGTGGAGCAAAGATCCTAAAACTTAGTGACATAAAACAACTATTTTATTGTGCTCACGAATTCTGTGGGTCAGTAACTGGGACAGTACATGGCAGGGGTGGCTCGCCTCTGCTCCAGGGTGTCTGGGACCTCAACTGGGAAGACTCAACCGATTGGGGTGATTCAATAGCAGGCACCTTGGGCCATCAAAAGGCACTTTCAGTTTTTACAGATGGAGCTTCATTCAGGGCTGGTGACCAGAGCATCTGTAACAACCCCTCCAGGTGATCAGGACTTCCTCACAGTACTGTGGCTCAGGGGTGTCAAACCTCTCACCTGTCAGCTCAGGTTTCCAAAAGCAGCATCCGGTGGAGGAGGCGGAAGCTGCTTTGCAGGGAACATAATTACTCTCTCCATGCCCTGCTTGGGTGGAGCCGTCGCAGGCTGAGTAGTCCAGGGGCAAGGCAGAAACTGCTACTCTGGTTGGGAGCATGGCAGAGTTATATGGTAGAAGAGCATGTGAGATGGGATATATGGTTGCAAACTTTGTTGAGTCAAATAGCATAATATGGATCAGAGGAGAGGCAGAAGAAGAAGAGGAGACCCAGAAAACTAGCATACCATTAGAACAAAATGTGGAGGGAATGGCAGTGAAAACAGCCTGGGCGAGATAAGAGGTGGCCCTAGACATTTAAAAATGGGTCATTGCTGAGCATCGTTGTTCATGCCTAGGATCCCAGTACTTTGGGAGAGTGAGACAGGAGGATTGCTTAGGCCCAGGAGTTTGAGACCAGCCTGGGCAACGTAGTGAGACTCTATCTCCAAAAAGAAAAAAAAATAGCCAGGTGTGGTGGTCCACACCTGAGGTCCCAGATGCTCAGGAGGCTGAGAAGGAAGAATGGCTGAGCCCAGGAGATCAAGCCCACAGTGAGTGGTAATGGTGTCACTACACTCCAGCTTGGGTAATAGAGTGAGACCCTGTCTTAGGAAATAAATACATAAACAAACTAAAAAAATATAGGTTTTTGCACGTGTAGACATAGCTATGGAGTGAAGGCTCTCCTCTGCCTTCCACATTTAGCCAAGGATCCTGCACACACACAAAGGCCTTGGGCTGCTGTGTGTGTGTGTGTGTCATAGGAAGGGATGGAGTCTTATGCCTGACTTATCATAATGTAAATAAGATGGAATGATGACACTGAAAATTAACGAATTCAACAGGAAGAAAAGCAAAGTGCCAGAACCCTGAGCCCTTGAACCCAAGTCCTCAGAAATGAGCAGATACTTGAGGTGGGCTTTGGATCTCCATAGAACATAGAACTCCCTAGAACATTCATTTATTCATTCATTCAGCAAGATTTGGTTGTGCACCAGAGACTGTGCTAGTTGCTGAGGCAACAATAGGGGCAAAAATAGCCAGGGACTGGCTTCATGCAGGTTATACTTTAGTAGGAAAAGACAGGCAATACATCAGTAAGAAAATATAATACAAATAAAAATGCTGGGTTGGCTGACACCTGCAAAATCTCAGTGGCTTAACACATGAAAATGCATTTTTTTCCTCAGAGAGAAACTCAATATGGGGGTTTATTAGGAGGTCTTCCTTGATGTGGGGGTACAGGCTCCACTATCTCATGACTCCACCATTGGCTAAGAACATCTAGTCCTCACTGAATTCTCTGTGCCTGCCCTTACAGACAGGAGTAGAGAGAGCACAAAGGACAATGTGGAAGATTTTTTTCAAACCAGTACTCAAAACAGACCATACTACTCTCACCCACATACCATTGACTGGGGCATCGTCATAAAGCCACCCACACCTCACTGCAAACAAGGCTTGAAATGTGGTCCAGCAAGGTGCCCAGGAGGAGGAGGTGGAGGAGGAGGAATGAGACAAATGCTATGAAGGAAATAAAGGAGGTATCAAGCGTGGGAGTACTAATTCATATTGGGATAACTAATTCATATTGAGTGGCCAGGTCAAGACTATTTGAGGACATGGGATTTGGGCTGAGATCTGAAGAGGAATTAGACAGCTATTCAAATTTTTTGGGGAAGAGTGTTCTAGAATCAAAGGAAAACAAGGACAAATCTCAGAATTGGGACTTTGCTATGGTTTAAATGTGTCCCTCAGAAGCTCCTATGTTGGGAACTTGATGCTACTGTGATAGTGTTAGCCCTCATGAATAGATTAATGTTGCTATCATGGGAGTGAGTGAGTTGCTGTAAAAGTTTGGCCCCTGTTTTTCTCCATCTTGCCTCCTCTCTCCCTTCTGCCTTCTGCCTTGAAATAACCCTCACCAGATCCTAGCACAATGCCCTTGGACTTCCCAGCCTCCAGAACTGTAAGAAATAAACTTCTTTTCTTTATAAATTACCCAGTCTGTGGTATTCTTTTATAGCAACAGAAACTTGAATAAGACAATCATAGTTCAGTGTGTTCAGGGAACAAGAAATAGGTCAGTGTGACTGGTGTCTGGTAAGCCAAAGAGAGGATGATTTTGGGTGAGATTACAGAGGTAGACAGTGGTCAGATCATGCAGTTCCCACAGGCTCCAGGAGGGGCATTTAGGTCTTAATTTTAAGTGCTATGGGAAGCCACTGCAGGATTTAAAGCAGGGGAGTACTGGTATCTGAGCTGTGTTTTTCAAATATCCTGATTGCAAGGGCCAAGGAAACTTTCACAGGTATCTGAGTTATATGGCCACCATTTCAATCCATCCTCATAACAGCTTAGGAAAGAGATGATACTGGGCTTTTTCATGCCTATGAAGAAATGAAGGGTTAGAAGGAGACTGTAATCACACATGACCTTGGCACAGTCAAGTCTGATTTCAGACCCAAGCCCAGGAGGGGAAATGTGGTTGAGAACAGAAACCAAAGCTCCATCAGGATCCAAGGGTGGAGAAGTGCCCACAAGGGTATTGCTGAGGGCCCAAAGCCTGGCAGCATGAGAACCTCCCCACCTGGAGGCTCAAAGGTGCACCCTGCCTTCCTGAGGGAGGGGTCTCCAGTGCCTACTCCCTGAGCCATGGGGAGAGAGCCCCAAGCAAGAAGTCTGGGATGCCTGTGCTTTTGGGTCACTGGGAAGCTTGGTGACCTTTGGGACAAAGGGTCTGTCCATGGTCACTGCAGAAAGAGCTCCAGCCACTGTGGTTTGCTGAATAATGGCCCCCATGTCCTAATCTCCAGAATCTGGGAATAGGTTACCCTGCATAGCAAAAGGGATTTTGCAGATGTGATTAAATTAAGGATCTCAAGGTGGTGATACTACCCTCGATTATCTGAGCGTGCCCAGTGTCATCACAAGTGTCCTTATAAGAGGGAGGCAGATAAGGAGATGTAATGACAGAGTGATGTGGGGCCCTGAGCCAAAGAACAATGGCAGCCCCCCAGAAGCTGCAAGGAGCAAGGAAATGGATTCTCCCCTGGAGCCTCCAGAACAAATGCAGTCCTGCCTCGATTTAAGCCCATGGAGATGCATTTTAGGCTTCTGACCTCTAGAACTTTACAATAACAAATTCATGTTGTTTTAAGCCACTGAGTTTGTGGTTATTTGCAACAATCCCCATAGCAAACTCATACACCCAGCAACCAAGACAGTGACAGGGGGAATATCCAGAACTTTTTTTAGTTGTTGTTTGTTTCCTTTGGCAGTCATTCCCCTTCCCCTCTCTCTGTTTCTCCACAAAAATTATTCATGAAAAATTTGAAGCCAAGAACAATAGTGGGCTTATCTTGGGGGCACCAAAGAATGTCACTAGTGCCCCTGACTTCCATCCAGCCTGAGGACCAGAGCAGTGGTGGCAGCTGAGGCCCTGAGTCCAGTGGGAGAGAAGACAGTCAAGCCCCCCAGATGTCCCTGAGGAAGGCAGGAGGAAAGCGCGTTTCCCCATTCCCCTCAGTGAGCCACATGGGGTCAGAGGAAGCAGAATGCAGAGACAACTTCCCTAAAATCACCCAGCAACGGGGCCTTTAAGAGGCTCTGGGAGTTGGCACCAAAGTCAAGGGCTCCTTTCCGCTGCCAGGTTTTCAGATTCCTGATGAGCGAGGCCTAGCAAACAAGCCCAGCCTTTGATGCTTGGCCACCTTGGCAGAGGCGGTAGTTTTGGCCCCTCCATGGCTGCTGGGCAGCTGGCAGGCCTGGAAGGCAGGGCCTTAGTTAATCAGCAAGGCTCTTGTTTGTCTGGCTTGACCTTTTGGTGACTTACCACCCTTTGGCCTATTTATGAGAGTTTGCGATATCAGCATTTAGTACAATGTAATGAGTAACCAGGGTCCGGAGGCTTCTATACCTGCCTTTTATAAACACAGCTGATTAGCCTTAATCTCCCTGGGAACTTTGAGCTCAGGGTTTGGGGGTGGGGGTGCAGGGGTAAATTCGATGCAATTGAGGATGTGTGGCTTCCTCTGGGGACAGGGTCCTGAGCCCTGAGCCAGCTAGCCTTGGATTCAAGTCCCAGCTTTCCTTATCCTCTGTGGGGTGGGAATGTCAACCAGCCTCTTAGCACCTCCACTTCCAACTCTGCAAGAGACGTGCCTTGGTCCACTCAATAACAAGTATGGTTTACTTATTAACCATAAACTCTGCAACCTGTCTTAAGGGACATGTGATACAATGGAGCAAAGCAGATGTGAGTTTTTTTTTTTTTTTTTTTAGCACTTAGTAAGTATTCAATAATTGAAAATCTTCCTCTGAGTCCGTGGGTGTAGATGAAGGTGGTGAGAGTTTTCTCCCAAGGGCTCCCAGAGACCCACGGCCTCTAAGAGAGAAGCATAGAGTGGCTGGGGGCATGCTTAAGGTGAGAGTGGTGCAGAAGTTGCCCTCCCAGTGAAATCAGGTTGGGCTTTGTGTCCCGACCAGCATGTGGCACAAGGCAAGGTGCTCAGGCTCAGGCATCCCTGATGTACATCCTCCAGCAAGTGACCCAGTGTCTCCGGGCCTCAATGTTCTCATCTCTAAAAGGAGGTTGATTAGTCATGCCTCCCAATGTTACCAGAAAGGGGTCCAGATCCAGACCCCAAGAGAAGGTTCTTAGATCTCGCACAAGAAAGAATTCAGGGCGAGTCCGTCAAGTAAAGTTAAAGCGGTGGTTCATGCCTGTAATCCCAGCACTTTGGGAGGCCAAGGTGGGTGGATCACCTGAGGTCAGGAGTTTGAGGCCAGCCTGGCCAACACGGTGAGATCCCATCTCTACTAAAAACACAAATATTGGTGGTGTGCACCTGTAGTTCCAGCTACTCCAGAGGCTTGGACAGCAGAATTGCTTGCACCTTGGAGGCAGAGGTTGCAGTGAGTGGAGATGGCACCACTGCACTTTAGCCTGGGGGACAGAGTAAAACTCCATCTCAAAAAAAAGAAAAAAAAAAAGGAATAAGGAATGGCTGCTCCATAGTCAAAGCAGCCCTGAGGGCTGCTGTTGCCCATTTTCATGGTTGTTTTTGATTATATATATATAGGGTAACTTTCTGATGTTGCCATGGCATTTGTAAACTGTCATAGAACTGGTGGGAATGTAGCAGTGAGGATAAACAGAGGTCACTCTCATTGCCATCTTGGTTTTGGTGGGATTTAGCTGGCTACTTTACTGTAATTATCAGCACGGTCTTTATGACCCGTATCTTGTGCCTACCTCCTATCTCACTCATCCTGTGACTAAGAATGCCTTAACTGTCTGGGAATGCAGCCCAGGAGGTCTCAGCCTCATTTTACCCAGCCCCTATTCAAGATGGAGTTGCTCTGGTTCAAATGCCTCTGACACCAAGATTGTTAGGAAGATTTGGTGAGATGACTTGCAGAGAGCTGTGTCCAGTGTGACTGGCACCTCCTAAGGGCTTAGTAAGAAGTTGGCCCCCTTTCTCCTCTCCAGCTTCATTGTCTTTGCCCATGCTCTCAGAGCCCCCCAACAATGGAAAGCTTTATTCTCTATGGCAGGGAGCTCCCCATAAATAGAAGCATCTCAGCAGAAATTGGACTTCTGCATGTGGAGCATTAATGGTACCGGAAAAGGGGTCCCAATCTAGATGCTAAGAGAGGGTTTTTGGATCTTGTGCAAGAAAGAATTCAGGGCAAGTCCATACAGTAAAGTGAAAGCAAGTTTATTAAGAAAGTAAAGGAATAAAGAATGGCTACTCCATAGGCAGAGCAGCAGCTTGAGCTGCTGGACTAAAGATACTTATTGTTACTTCTTGATTATATGCTAAACAAGGAGTGGGTTGTTCATGAGTTTTCTGGGAAAGGGGTGGGCAACTCCTGGAATTGAGGGTTCTTCCCCTTTGTAGACCATATATGGTAATTTCCTGATGTTGCCATGGCATTTGTAAACTGTCATGGCACTGATGGGAGTGTCTTTTAGCATGCTAATACATTATAATTAGTGTATAATGAGCATTGAGGATGACCAGAGGTCACTCTTTTTGCCATCCTGGTTTTGGCAGGTTTTGGCCAGCTCCTTTACTGCAACCTGTTTTATCAGCAAGGTCATTATGACCTGTTTCTTGTGCTAACCTCCAATCTCATCCTGTGACTTAGAATGCCTAACTTACTAGGAATGCAGCCCAGTAGGTCTCAGCCTTATTTTACCCAGCCCCTATTCAAGATGGAGTCACTCTGTTCAAATGCCTCTGACATTAAGAAAAATTGACAAAGATGGCCACCTTTGGTGGCCTGAGATCCAACTCAGCCACAGGGAGCTACCAGTATACTCCAGGGCAGCTGACCACTGGGGATCCAGGAGCCATGAGGGCAAGAGAGCAGTGGAGCTGATGGGTCACAAGGACTCACAGCTTATTCTCCAGGTCCAGAAGTTTGAAAACATCAAGGACATTTCGTAGAGTATTCACTCATATAATTGGAACATGTTAAAGCTTGGAAGAAGGCTCAGACATGAATGGGTTTAAACCTTCATCCTACAGACTAGGAAACTGAGCTCTCAGGGAATGAGGACTTGCCCAAGGTATTAGCCAGAAATCTGAGCAGTTCTTCATAACCAGAGCCAACCTGCAACCTCAACCACACCAGTTTTAACCTAACAGGTTTCCCTCCAGTGTCTTCAGGTTCCCCAACCACCCCTGATGGAAAGAAAGCCCCATAGTCCATGCTGGGCACTGGCAGCCAGAATTATTCCAGAGCCCATACATGGGAATGTGAAGATGCCTTGACTTAGCCACCAAGGCCAAGGGCAGGAAAAGACATCAACACTTCCATGAAGCTATGGCAGAGCCACTGTGGGGGTCTCCACAGGGGGTGATTGTGAGGATAGGAAGTAAGAGGGTACCGTGCCAGAAAGTGACAAATCATTTGAGCTGAGATAGTAGTAAGATTTGGTCCAAAGAACAAAGCAAGGGAAATATTAAGTACCATGTATTGAGTTATTAAGCACTTTCCATATAGTGGACATTGTGCTATGTCCTTTAAATATATGGTGTCACTTCATTCTTAAATATCTCTTCTTTAAAGAGGCCACCTATTTCAAATAGTTATTCCTATTACTTTTTGTATTAGTTCATTTTCATACTGCTATAAGGACACACCTGAGACTGGGAATTTACAAAGAAAAAGAGATTTAATGGACTCACAGTTCCACATGGCTGGGGAGGCCTCACATTCATGGTGGAAGGCAAAGGAGGAGCAAAGGCATGTCTTACATGGCATCTCTTACAGGCAAGAGAGCATGTGCAGGGGAACTGCTATTTATTTATTTATTTATTTATTCAGACAGGGTCTCACTCTTTTGCCCAGGCTGGAGTGCTGTGGCACGATCTTGGCTCACTGCAACCTCTGCCTCCTGAGTTCAAGTTATTCTCAGCCTCCTGAGTAGCTGGGAGTACAAGCATGAACCACCATGCCCGGCTAATTTTTGTATTTTTAGTAGAGACCAGGTTTCACCATATTGGCCAGGATGGTCTCAAACTCCTGATCTCAAGCAATCCACCTGCCTCAGCCTCCCAAAAATGCTGGGATTACAGGCATGACCCACTGCGCCCAGCCAGAACTTCTCTTTATAAAACCATAAGATCTCCTGAGACGTATTCACTATTACGAGAACAGCATGGGAAAAACCTGCCCCCATGATTCAATTACCTCCTACCAGGTCCCTCCCTCGATATGTGGGCTTACGGGAGTTACAGTTCAAGATGAGATTTGGGTGGGGACACAGCAAAACCATATCACTCTTCATCTCAGCTCTTAACTCAACTTCTGATTATTATGTTTGTTACTAAAGACATTCATTTATTCAACACATATTATAAGGTACACACAATCTGTTAGGGCTGAGGATAACATAGCAAGAATATGTTTTCTTAAAAAATAAATTGTTCCTGCCATCACAGAGCTTCTAGGCTAGAGGTAAGACAGGTATATATTAAGCAATTACACAAATGGCACAAACTGGTTTCCTCCTATTGAATCATGAGCTCCATGAAGACCAGGACCAAGCTTGTCTTCTTGGGACAAATGGTGTGCTGATGTTTATAGAGATCCCAAAAGCTGATTGTCAAATACGCAGGACTCTTGCCAACCAGTTAAACTTTGGTAGCTTGAAATTGGCCTGAGTGGGAGTATTTACGGCATGAGAATTGGCAAAGGCTACAAATCAGGGATTTTTTCTTCTTTTGCAGAGTGTGGTTTCCCAGGACAGCCTCTTCCCTTCTGTACCAGGCCCACCCACATAAACAACTTGGTAATACACATCTGATGAATGCTCTCACAATCCAGTCCTTTGAAAGAGTCATTGCATTACCTCTATGTTTCAAATTAGGAAACTGAGCTTTAGGGAGTTTAGCAATCTGCATAGTTATTAAACCATGTAACTTGTGAGTGATGAAGCTGAAATTCAAACTCAGGTTTCCAGCTCCAAAACTGTGCTCTCAGCTGTGTGAGGCCCAGCCTTTTAGAAAAGCACAGTCTTCATGGCTGGAAGGAAGAGGGAAGGAGCCTGGTGCCCTGGGAGACTAGGGGCTGCCCTGTGAGGCCAGGCCAGGCCAACCTGGGATGGAGTGTAAGGGAGGGGTTTGTGAGGGCCACTGTGGAGTCAGATCTGAATCTCCAGAGTTGGGACCAGACTCCTGAAAAGCGGAGCCAGAAAATGCTTTTGTCTATTGTTGGTCAGTTTTGTTTTCAAAACTATGACCGACCTCCTGAGACGCCTGGAGCCCTTCCCAGGAAGGCATGTTGGAAACCTGTGCCGAGGTGAGGTCAGTGCCACACTGGAGGCTGATTGCTGAAGATGCAGCTGTTAGGTAGAGCTCTACAGACAGACCTGATTTTATCCTAAGACCTTTCCTTAAAAAGGTGGTTCACTAAAGGCTCTGTGTGACTGAGCCAGCCACGGCTTTCACCTCCTCCACAAATCTGAGAGCTCCTGGAAGGAACTCACACTAGACCTTAATTGTCTCTGTAACTCCCGATTTTGTGAGCGCTTACCACATAGTAGGCACTTGGTCAATGTAATGAATGAGTGAGACAGTATAGCTCAGATACAGGTTAAACAAAGAACACCTATATTTATTCTGATTTAAATGTAACATAAACTTAATGTAATGTTATTTTGGAAAACACAGATAATTATAAGGAGAAAATTAAAAATTACAACTCAGGCTGGGCGCGGTGGCTCACGCCTGTAATACCAGCACTGTGGGAGGCCAAGGCAGGTGGATCACAAGGTCAGGAGTTCAAGACCAGCCTGGCCAAGTCTCTACTAAAAATACAAAAATTAGCTAGGCATGGTGGCAGGCACCTGTATCCCAGCTACTTGGGAGGCTGAAGCAGAGAATTGCTTGAACCCCAGAGGCAGAGGTTGCAGTGAGCCGAGATCACATCATTGCATTCCATCCTGGGTTACAGAGTGAGACTCCATCTCAAAAAAAAAAAAAAATTACAACCCAGTTACAGAGATAACCATGCTTAACATTCTCATGTATTCTTTAAAAAATATGTGTGTGTACACCCATGTATATGTACATATGTGCATGTGTGTGTATTTCATTGAATCACGTAGATTCTTACACATTTGAATCTTATTTTCACATAATCCTTCATCAGAAAAAATGTATCATGTTAACAACGTATTACAAAACTTTCATTTTCTAGTCAGTCTCTTTAACATAGCATCAAATAGAATTACCAACATGTATTTATTTCACCCCCTGATGTTTGACATTTGTGTTGTTGCTTATTTTCTATTCTTATAGATAACACAACAATGATGATTTTTCAACATTAATAATTGTCCAGATGTCTGGTTTTTTTTCTTTTTATTATGAGTCCCTAGAAGTAGAATTAGGGGCTCAGAGGATAATAAGTTTATAAAGGAATACATAAGGCTAAGTTGAATTGTAAGAAACTTGTTCCAGGAACTTTAAGAGTGATGAGTACTAGCATTTTTTTAACTTCGGGAATTTGCTGGGTAAGCAATGTGTTTCTTTGACTGCCAGTGGGGGAAATCTTTTTCCATTAATTCCTGAACCATTCACATTTCCTCTTGCTGTCTTTTGTGCCCTTGGGAGCCAACGATGTAGACCTCAAGCACTGACTTTGGAGAGGGCCTTGGCCGCTGAGTCTGGACAGTCTGCCCCGAGCTGCTGGGTCTCAGCACCCTGCCTCATGCTGCCTGCTCCAGGGAGGCAGATCAGTGCAGCAGCATGGAACTTCACCTGGCAGAGTGGGCAGGCAGATTCCAGAAGGATCTGGCATAGCACAAAGGTTTCTGGGAAAAGCCACAGCCCACCTGGCTAGAACCTGAGGCTGACTTGACACCCCACCACCTCCTTTCCTCCGTGGCAGGCTTGGATGGGGCAGGAGAGGGGGAGACTTGAGGAAGAGGCAGCCATGCGGACTGGCTGGCTCAGGCAGCTGCCTCCCAGCTCACTTGGCTCCCATGAAGCCTGTTTTTCTTAGTGCTGATGGCTTCCTCGTGAGGAAGGAAGGAGAAGAGAAGGTGAAACAATGTGGAAGAGGAGGAAAAGATTCTTGCTTCTGGGGCCTGGATTAAGGAAGGTCCTAGGAGCATTCCAGGTTCTCTTTCAGAACTGATACTAAAATAGCCAGCCAGTGAGTCTCCGGATCACAGAGATGCAGGTTTCTAGATTTCTTTTATTCATGGACGAGACTAAGAACTGGGGCTCTGGAGCCAAACTGCCTGTGTTCCAATCACCACCTGCCACTTACTATCCAGGTGACAGTGACATCACTTCCTTCAGCCTCCAGGAGCTGAACGCAATGTGTGGAACACAGTGGAGGCACGTAGGAAGGCTTCAATCACTGTTAGCTTCCAGAAGATTTAGTGAACATCTTCTCACATGCAGCATTTAGCTGCCGGAAATTGTGGATGTGGTATAATAAAAATTGTTCAGTTGGCAAAATGGCCTAGGATTGAGCAACTGAGTTTTGGTCATTTTAAACATCCAACATTGCATTGGCTCATACGACACGGGATATTAACTGATAAATGGAATGTCTTTTAAAATTTCTTTAAAAATTCTTAGGAAAATTGATCCAATTTTCTAATGTCTTATGTAAAACTGCACATATGATTGTTGAAGCATAAAGAAAGACAATATCTTAGCTCTGCCTCAGTCATCAACCCCTCCCCTCCAAAAATGTGAGCTGTTACCATTTGCGTTGGTTTCCAATTGCTGCCGCAACAACCACAAATTTAGTGCCTTAGAACAGCATGAACTTATTATCTTACAGTCCTAGGGGCCTTATTATCTTACAGACCTAGGGGTCAGGCACGCTTAATGGAACTCCATGGGCAAACATCAAGGTGTCAGCAGGGCTACCCTCCTTCTGGAGGCCTTGGGGAAATTTCGATTCCTTGCCTTTTCCAGTTTCTAGAAGCTGCCTGCGCTCCTTGGCTGGTGGCCCTTCCTCCATCCTCCAAGTCAACAATCACATCTTTCTACATCTGCTTGCATCATCACATCTTCTTTACTGGCTCTTCTGCCTCCTTCTTCTAAAACTTTAGGACCCTTCTGATTACCTTTGTCCCACATAGATAATTCAAGGCAATCTCCCTGTCTTAAAATCCTTAACCTGGCCAGGCGCGGTGGCTCATGCCTGTAATCCCAGCACTTTGGGAGGCTGAGGCGAGCGGATCACGAGGTCAGGAGATCGAGACCATCCTGGATAATACAATGAAATCCTATCTCTACTAAAAACAACAAAAAATTAGTGGGGCATGGTGGCAGGTGCCTGTAGTCCCAGCTACTTGGGAGGCTGAGGCAGAAGAATGATGTGAACCTGGGAGGCACAGCTTGCGGTGAGCCAAGATCACATCACTGCACTCCAGCCTGGGTGACAGAGTGAGACTCCATCTCAAAAAAAAAAAAAATCCTTAACCTAATAACACCTGCAAAGTCCCTTTTCCATGTAAAGTAACATATTCACAGGTTCTGGGGATTAGGTCATGAACATCTTTAGGGGCCATTACTCTACCTTGTCATACTATTATGTTTTAACACATATTTATTGAGTGCCTACATTTTGCCAGGTGCAGTGCCTTACTCTGAGTTGAATAAAATCTAAGCCTGTTTTCTGAAGGAATTCACAGGGTAGCGCCAATGACAAACAGGTAAACAAATAGGCAAGCTGAGGTATTGGAGGGGAAAAGATGTAATTCTGTATAAAGAAACAAGGAACAAAAGGATGAGAGAAAGAGACCTGGAAGAGAAGTAAGTTCCAAGTACAGAAAGCAGAAGCATAAAGATTGGAAGATGCCTGTTAAAGGCCATGTGAGGGAGTGTAGCTTAGAGCATGTAGATTCTGTTATATATGATGCTGAGTCAGGAGCAGGAGTTGCTCTGAGAAAAGAACTAGAGAGGAAGGAGGAAATAAGGTCATAGAGCACATGATATGGCACAAGAAAGAGCTTGGACTTTATCTACTAGGTGATGGAGAGAAGATGGAAGGTTGAGAGCATGGTGTGACACTGAGATTTCCAGGTGGCAATGATAGAATGGACCCTGCATTGTAAAGGGTGACACTGCACAAGAGACCAGCTCATTGACTGCCTTCCATCCATTCACTCATGCATTCAACTATCTACACATTCATTCTTTAATTTGTCATCTATCCATCCAACTCTCCATCTGTCTGTTCTTTAGTTTATCCAAAATACATATAGGTCTTCATCATTTCATTGCACTTTGCAGTGTTGTGCTTCACAGATACTGAGTTTTTTTACAAATTGAAGGTTTGTGTTGAGCAAGTCTATCAGCACGATTTTCCACAGCATGTGCTCGCTTTGTGTCTCTGTGTCACATTTTGGTAATTCTCACAATCTTTCAAACCATTTTATTACAATACATACATATGTACATGCAATTAACTAATCTGTCTATTCTTTAATTTCAACATCCTTCCTTCCAAGTGTCCATTCATCCATCTATTCATTCAACTATTTATCTAGCCACTCTTTAATTCATCATCCATCTACCCACTTTTTTTTCCACCTGTCCAACTGTTTACCCATCCATTCTTCAATTCATTCATTCTCAGTCTATCCATTCATCATGTCTCTATTCAATAAACACTTGTCTATTTATCTTCCTGGCACTCTGTTCAGAACACAAGTGCATAAAAGACATAATCCCTATCTTGAGTAGTTCAGCTTCTAAAAGAATTGAAAATTGAATAAAAACAAATTACATTAAGTGTGATAAGCATCAGGATAGAAAAATTCTCAGGGATAGGAGGAGATGTGGTTGAAGGAGGCACATTAGCAGGATACCTAGTTACCCAGAGTGTGAAGTCAGGAAAGACTTCCTGGAAGAGGCAATGCCTAAACTGAGTAAAATTGAGTAGGAGTTAACAAGGCAAAATAAGAGAAGGTTGGGAAAAATGTTCCAGGTAGAGAGTACACTTAGAAGCATTAACAAGCCTGATGGGTTCTGGAGCTTTTCAAGGGAACCATAACAATAAGATAAACTAAGCAAGTTGCAGAAATTACCATCCATATACCCACTAGAATGTCAGCTCCACAAGGGCAGAACTTTGCCTCATTCATGGTTTTATCCCCAGAGATGAGAACAGGGTCTGACACACAGTGAGTGCTTAACTAACAGTGATTGATTTAATAATGATGAAAATGAGAGGCTGGATTTGAAAATTGTTAAGGAGGTAGAGTCTACTGGACTAACTCAATCTAACATGTGCAAACCTGTTACTGATTTTCTTTTCCTTAAGAACTCTCACTTTCCTCTGTTATCAGCTCCTTCAACCCATTGGGGGAACTGTTATCTCACTAGTCCATGTAATTTCTGTCAGAGTTGTCTATCAGATTATCTCCCAATCCACAGGAGTGTCCACATGACTTAAAACCACTGTAAATCACAGAACAGTGGCCATATCTCCCTACAGGTTGATGAGAGAACTAGATACTGTCTAGAGTCTCTTCTCATTGTGGCAACAGTGTCAGCCTGAAAGTTCAAGATCTTGTCACCTTAATCAGGGGAAGAGAAGGTGAGACTACATCCTCTTTGCTACCCTGGCCTCCAAAGTCACGCTGCATTCCTCCTGCTACATCCCATTCACTGAGGCAATCACAAAGACTGACCCAGATGCCAAGGCCCTGGGAAAAATAGACTCCGTGTCTGAATAGACTTTTTATGAAGATCACATGGAACTGGGAATTACATTGCAGGCTTTTCTTAAGAACTCACATCTTGAAGTAAGCTTTCATATTTTGTTTGATTGTAATATAAAGCCTGTGAAATAGGATGGCAGGATTATAATTTCTCAAAAAGCAAAACTGTGACCCATTTAGATCAATTAGTTTTCCAAGGACCTCACAACTAATAGGTAACAGAATGGGAAATAGAACCTCAATATCCAAAGTCAAAAACAAGAGAATCTTCTCGTTACCAAGAGATGGTAGAGATGGGATTGTTGCCATTCACAAGGGATCTGCCCCCATGATCCAAACACCTTCCATCAGGCCCCACCTCCAATATGAGGGATTACGATTCAACATGAGATTTGGGCAGGGACAAATATCCAAACTATGTCATGTGTGATCTCCAGAATCTTTTTAAATAAAAAATGACAGGGATGACATTAGCCATGTCATAACTCAAAATAAGGGTAACTTTAAACTTCACTTTCAGCCCTCACAGTCCTCAGAACAGGAGGTTAGGCAAGGCTAGGACCAGATAGAAGCCCCTCTGACTAAAGCTGGGCACTCTTCACAACCCCATTGCTCAAGAGACCACAGACCACCCCGGTGATGGAGGATTGGGCTTCTCTGGACCACCCAGTCCACATGTCCTTCTTATGCAAATACCATCATCAATCTGCCCTCTCTAGGCAAGCCAGACACTGCAAGGAAGCAGACAGGCTGAAACCAGCAGTGAGCATTGAGGGTTCCAGGTACAGAAAGACATTGGTGTGGTGGGTACCTGGCCGAGGGGAGGGGCAAGGGGACACTTTATGAGTCAGTGAGGAATGCAGGAGAGGCATCTCCAGAAGGAAGGGGGCTCTCCCAGGGAGGGGAGTACTGGGGAATGCACTGGGCCCTGCCTCTATGGCTCTATTCCAGCAACATAGGGTGCCTGCGGGTGTGTGCTGACATAGGGCTGACATCCTCTCATCAGTTCCCAGACACCAGTGCCTTGTGTGTCAGGCTGAGGTCTTTGAAAATCTGGAGACCAAGGATTGTCAAATAAACAAACCAAAAGGCAATTTGGTGTTTTTGTAAAACTTTTTTTTTTTTGAGACAGAGTCTCACTTTGTCACCCAGGCTGATGTGCAGCGGTGCGATCTGGGCTCACGACAACCTCCACCTCCCAAGCTCAAGTGATTCTCCTGCCTCAGCCTCCCGGGTAGCTGGAACTACAGGTGTGCAGCACCTCACCTAGCTAATTTTGGTGTTTTTAGTAGAGAAAGGGTTTCACCATGTTGGCCAGGCTGCTGTTGAACTCCTGACCTCAAGTGATCCACCCACCTCGGCCTCCCAAAGTGCTGGATGTGAGCCACCATGCCCGGCTGGTGTTTTTGTGAAACTTATGTATGATTTTTCTTTTCAGTTCAAGCAATACTGTAAAGAAGAAAGAGATGGTAAAAGGTCATCCAAAATCCCACCACCCAGAAGAAAAACTGTTGTTATTTGGTAAACATCATTGCATACAGTTTATGAATGGACAGCAAGTCTTTCCTACCCTGGAGACCCCACAGCAAGTGCGCCCGGGGAGAGAACGGCTGTCTGCCTTCTTCCCTGAGGAATCTCCAGCATCTAGAACAGCACGCGGCACAGAGCAGGTGCCGAATACATAGGCGTTGAATTAATAATAGAAGTACTTTGACAAAAATGAGATACTCTAGATCACTAGACTATCCCTTCAAATTTTAAATTAAAATGAAGAAAAGGAAATATAAATGAAATTCAAGAGAATGCGGAACTTGATAAAAATTTGTACAGCAAAAGATGCTATTTTCTGAATATTTTTTCTACTAAAGTTAAAATATATGTCAATAGGAAAAACATTGAGGTTGCATTTCTTTTTTCTTTTCTTGGTTTTGGCTACATGCTCTAATGTCAAGCAGTGGCATTAATTTCCCACTACGTAAAATAAGAAAGCCTGTGCCCCTACCTATGTTTATAATATTCCTCTGTTTCCATCACCTGGTTATTGTACTTTTTATTAGTGATTTTTAAAATTACTTGCAGTCTGTTTACCAGCCATGAGTCTCACGTTTGTTTTGAACTACTTCAACATTTGAATGAACTCAGTGTTCATCGTTAGCCTATTTCTGGTGTTCTCTCCACCTCTATGTCCTATGCTGACAGTTGCCTTTCCTGTGTCCCTGGGGTAAGATATGTGAGGAGCTAAGAATATTTACGAGGCTGCAGCAGAGCCAGTGACAGGTGTCAGATCTTAGGTTGAGCTACCCAAGAATCAGACTCTAACACAGGGATATGTGGACATAGTTTACTCAGGAAATGATCTCAGGAAGCACCAGGAGCAAGAAAGTGAGGCAGGGAAGAGAACGCCGATGCAGGATGCACCAAGGAGTGGTTACTACTGTGAGCACCATGGCTCAGTCCTATTGGGTGTCTCTGGGAGACAGCAGAGAGCTTGACTCAGCACTGGTGGGTGAAAGAGCTGGACCTGTATCCACCAAATCCTGTCTGTCATTGTCTACGGGCTGCTCCTGGACTCCAGGGCTCCTCTGGTCTGCTCTCTGCACAGGATGAGCAAGCTTCTGCTCAGACACATATGCAGGTGCTTTGGGAAGGAAGCAACAGGCTGCTGAGGGCATCTGGACAGGACATTGACAGCATCAGCTGCAGGCAGGATGCAGAGAATTTTTCCTAGGTTGCTGTTGCCTATGGGTGAGCATCACATGGGCCCTGATGGATTGCGTATCATCCTGCCCCAGCCTCAAAACAACTTCCACTTCTGATCATTTTGGATGCAATGGGAAGAGTAACTCTAGCCTAATGGGCTCAGATACCCTCCCCCCCTTGCTAGGTGATGGTTTTCTGGGAGGAATGCTCATTTTTCAGCTTGACAGAGGGAGCCCTGAAGCCAGCTGCCACTGCAATCATGTCCCACTCATGCAGTTCCCCATCAGTGCAAGTGGATGTCTGTCTGTCTCCTCCATTTTTATGACACTAGAAGTAATCCTTGCCAATTATGTAAAATATAGGAAACATAAACATATGTAAAGAAGGAAGAAAATGCACCTGGAATCTCATCAGCCAAATATAAACATTGTAATTATTTTTGTAATTTATCTTTCATATTATTTTTATTGCAGATACATTTTACATGATTGAGGTCATTTTGTACATACAGTTATCTGCCCTATTTTTTTAACCTAATGCATCCTTGTTGTTGCTGTTATACAGGTTGAACATCCCTAACCTGAAAATCCAAAATTGGAAATACTCCAAAATCCAAAACATTTTGAGTGTCAATATGATGCCACAAATGAAAAATGCTACACTTGACCTAATATGATGGGTCACAGTCAAAACTCAGGCACACAACACATAGTTTCTTCAGTGTCCCCAAGGGAGAAAAGATCCTCCCAGCCCTGTTTAGCCATGGTGTATCTTTTCTGAGCATGTCCAGATTTTCTCATGTAAGCAAGCACACAAAGGATAATTACCTGACATGTGTGCAGGCTGGAGGCACCAGTGGCAGATTCTCCATGATGCCCCACATGGGGCCAAGACCATCATGCATTAATCATGTTTTATTTGCTTATTCTCTGCTCTGTAGTGCAAAGACATTGATGAAAATGTCAACAAGGCCTCCAGATACCCCCATGGATAAGAATGATAAGAAAAAGAGAAAGCATTTATGCTTATAGCACAGAAAGTCAAAGCTGTTGGAGAAACTAGACAATGGTGTAAGTGTGAAACATCTTATAGAAGACTGTAGTGTTGTAATGTCCACCATATAGAACCTGAAGAAACAGGATGATAAGTCATTAAAGTTCTATGCTGAAAGTGATGAACATAGATTAAAAAAATAGAAAAACACTAAATTTTTAGCATCAAGCTAAAAATGAAGGTCTCAGTTATGTTTTGAAAAAAATGGATCTGTCAGCATTGCAGTGAACACATGCCACTTAATAGTATGGTGATCGTGAAACAAGCAAACATCAATCCCAGTGAACTGCAAATCAAAGGAAACTGTGATAATTCAACAAGATGGTTGCAGAATTTGGAGAAAAGACATGACATTAAATTTTTAATGATTTGTAATGATAAAGCATCTGCTGATGATGAAGCAACAGAGAAATTAATTGATGAGTTTGCCAAGGCCATTCCCAATAAAAACCTGATGCCAGAACAAGTCTGTGAAGAAGAATATACTGAAGAAACATCCTGGTTTTGGTGTTATTGCCCAGAAAAATATTGACTATAACTGATGAGACAGCCTCTACAAAAATTAAGGATACCAAAGACAGAATAAGTGTGTTGAGATGTGCTAATGCAGCAGGCATACATAAATGTAAACTTAGTATTATAGGCAAAAGCTTGCATCCTTGCTGTTTTAAAGGAGTGGATTTCTTACTAGTCTATTATTATGCTAGGCGCTTCCCCAGTTGAGCCTCTGATGAGAACATAGCCAAGGTCACCTGGATTGCAGCTTCATGAGAACCTGAAGTAGAGAGCCCAGCTAGGCCATGCCTAGACTCCTAACTCACAGAAACTGATGTAATATAGGCATGTTGTTTTAAGTTGTTAGGTTTTGGTGATTTCTTATACAGCAATAAAAATTGTGCATAAAACTTCCAGCAAGTTGCCTTGAAGGGAAAGAGTGCCCCTTCTGACCTGCCCCACCCTGTCATTGATGTGGAATGTGGATGTTATCAGTAGAGCTTAGAACACTGCCTAATATATGTTTGGCTGGAGCTATATAAGCTATATAAGCCATCTTGGGCCATGATACCTCGAAGACAGAAGCTATATACTAAGGGAGGCACACAGAAAACAGAAACTTGGGCTCCTGGTGAAACTGCTGTGTGGCCAGGCCAGCCTGGGCTGCATTCCTTTGGGCTTCATTTGCATAAGAGAGAAATAACTTTCCTCCTGTCTAGGAAACTACAACTTGGGGTTTTCTGTTACATGCAGCAACCCCTAATGCTAACTGATGCAATGGTGAGGTGGGTTAAAAACTCAGGCTTGGAATTGGCTGACCTGGACTTGAATCCTGGTCTGCTATTTTTCATTTGTGTAAATTTCAAAATTCCCTTTACTCCTTTGAACTTGAGTTTCCTTATGTGTAAAATAGAGATAATCATAGTCTGTATTTAATGTTTGTGGTAAGAATTGAAAGAAATAATGTAAGTAAAGAGCTGCACACTGCACCTAGCCCAAGTGTTCAATAAATATTAGCTACTATTATTCTCATCTATAGTGTTTGTTTAATAAAATGCATGGAGTGGCTGCTAAATGCCAGGCACTATAAAAAGTGGCTGGAGAAATGGCAAAATTCCCATTCTCAAAGAGCCACAGACTTAGATGAAATATTGAGATTAAACAAATACAATGGTCTAGTAGCTCAAGTGCCATGCTGGGAGATGTGCAGGCTCTGAGGGCACCAACAACTCTCAGTGAAAGGGATGGTTAAAGAAGGTTCCACATGGATTAAACTCCCTAACCAAAAGACATAGATGGACCAAACAGATATTTTTAGAATAGGATCTAATAATATGCTGCCTATAAGAGACTCACTTAAGATCTTAAGGACACACATAGGCTGAAAGTAAAAGGATAGAGAAATATATTTTATGCAAATTGTAACCCAAAGAGAGTAGGGGTAGTTTACTAATATCAGACAAAACAGACATTAAATCAGATGCTGACACAAGAGAAAAAAAGAATGATATTATATAGTAATAATGGGGTCAATTCAGCAGTAAGACATAACAATTATAAATATTTGTGTACCAAACATGAGCGATCCTAGATATATGAAGAAAACATTGGCAGAACAGAAGGTGAAATAGCAGAATTCAAAGAAGATTCCATGGAAGAATTAACATTTGAATGGAATTTTGAAATACCAGAAAGAATATTTTCTTAGCTAAAGAAATGAGATAGCAACTAGAATATCATATAACACACACCAGGCACTGTTCTAAGCCCTACCTATAAAAATTCATTAAAACTTACCCCTTCCCTTAAGAAGGAGGTATATTATTTTCCTCATCAGAGCAATGATGAAACAAAGACCCAGTGAGGTTAAGTCATGTGTCCAAGACCACACTGCTAGGAGATGGAAGAACTGGGATTATGACCATTAACACGTGCCCATGTAACCATTGCTCTCTATCATCTTCATGGGCTTGGCATGGTGGGCAGAGGAAAGGGTTGGAGGACAGGAAATCCAAAGTGGATCGGGAGCTAGAGACATCTCACATGGCTGGAATAAGAGGGGGTGTCAGGGGCCCATTGTGGGAAAGGGCAGGGATGGAGCTGGGAAGGCCTGGTCAGTCATGCTTAAAGGCTGAACCTTTAGCCTGAGATCAATAGAAAGCTTTCATGAATGTAAAGCAGGGGAGAGTTCATGTTCAGCAGCCTAGCTTCTTAGATCACTCCTGTTCCAGAGGAGAAGAGTCTGGAGGCCAACGGAGAAGGGTACAGGTAAAACGTAAAGATGGTGGCAGGGCATGGTGGCTCATGCCTGTATTCCTAGCACTTTGGGAGGCTGAAGTGAGAGGATTGCTTGAGCCCAGAAGTTTGATACCAGCCTAGGCAACATAGGAAGACCCCATCTCTACAAAAAATAAAATTAAAATTAGCCAGGCATGGTGACACATGCCTGTAGTCCTAGCTACTCAGGAGGCTGAGGTGGGAGGATCACTTGAGACTAGGAGGTGGAGGCTCTAGTGAGCTGTAATCGCACTACTGCACTCCATCCTGGGTGATAGAGCAAGACTGTCTCAACAACAACAGAACAACAACAACAAAATGAAAATGGCGATAGGGGAAGACAGGAAAACATGATTTCCAGAGATATCTGAGTTAAGCAAATAAGTGAAGGCTCAGACCATTAGCACTAGGAATGCTTTCATGGAAATGAAAGCAGTAACAAAATCAAAGCTAAAGCGAGCGGCCTTTGCATGAGCTCTCTGTGTCACACACGTTCTGCTCTCTTCAAACCCTGAAGTCATAAATGGGGTGGCCTCTATGATCTATGAGCTACCATGATGTATACAACTGTGGCCAATCCTCTCAGGAAGATTCCAGACTCTGTTCATCTTTCTCCTGTATTTTCTCTAACATTTTCTTAAAGGCAGTTTAAGGAACCCGAAAACTTGCATTTGTTACATCCAGCATAATATTCTTCTTCTGAGTGTTTGCAACAAGTGCAAACAAACATCATCAACACTTGCCTTATCAGCTATTATGAGTCAGAACTGCCAACCTAAATGTGAAATAAACAACCAAAGGAGCAACCATGTGGAGCAAACAGCACCACACAGGGTGGAGAACATGCTCAGCTGGGTAAAGCACAGTAGAGCGGCTCTTCAGTGGAGTGTGGGCAAAGTGCAATATCAGGAATCCTGCAGAATCAAAGAGAAGGCCAGACAGGCAGGCTAAGGAAAAGGCTGGAATCAGGAGCTCCAGGGCTTCAGTGCCAATGTCTCATCAGGGCCTACATTAGATTCCTTTTGCTGTTGTAAAAATTACTGCAAATTTGGTGGCTTGAAGTAACACAAATTTGTTCACTGATAGAATCTGTTTTCGCCTTTTCCAGCTTCTAGAGGTTGCCCACATTCTTTGGCTCATGGCCCCCATATCAAATGCCCTTTTCGCCCTTGCTTCCATCATCACATCACCTTCTTCTAGCTCTGACTGTGATGCTCCTGCCTCCCTCTCCTAAGGACCCTTATAATTATATTAGTCTACCAGGTCAATCCATATAATTTCCTCAACTGCTACAGTCTGAACGATTTTGTTCCCCCAAAACCCATGTGTTGAAACCTACTCCGTACAGTGGTGGTAGTAAGAGGTGCAGCCTCTGGGAAGTGATTAGATCATGAGGGCTCCATCTTCATGGATGGGATTCATAAAAGAGGCTTGAGCAACCTGTTTGCTCCTTACACCATGTGAGGAGACAGCTAGAAGCTGCCATCTATGAATCAGAAAGCAGACCCTCTCCAGACACTGAATCTGCTGGAGCCTTGATCTTGGACTTCCCAGCCTCCAGAACTGTGAGAAATACATTTATGCTGTTTATCAATTACCTGGTATCAGGTATTTTGTTATAGCAGCCCAAATGGACTAATACATCACCTCAAATCTTAACCTAATAACATCTGCAAAAATTTTTTGCCGTTTATTTATTTATTTTATTTTTTATTTTATTTTATTTTTTTTTGAGATGGAGTCTCGCTCTGTCACCCAGGCTGCAGCGCCGTGGCATGATCTCGGCTCACTACAACCTCTGCCTCCCGGGTTCAAACGATTCTCCTGCTTCAACCTTCTGAGTAGCTGGGATTACAGGTGTGGACCACCACGCCCGGCTAATTTTTGTATTTTTAGTAGAGACGGGGTTTCACCATGTTGGTCAGGCTGGTCTCAAACACCTGACCTCATGATCCACCCACCTCAGGCTCCCAAAGTGCTGGGATTACAGGCATGAGCCACCGTGCCCGGCTTTTTGCCATTTAAAATAACATATTTACAGGTTCCAGGGATTAGAAACATGGATATCTTTGGAGGCTGTATTCAGATGACCATGGGGCCAATCGCTGGAACAAACGACCTCTGTTTATTCTTCCATCTCATATATTTCTGCCAGAGATTCAAAGTCTGGTAAGATAGTGTAAAGGGCCTGGCTTTGGCCAAACACCGACAGCTCATTCAGGGGTGTGTAGCCCATCCTGACTTATGTCTCACCAAACTGGCCCACAAGTGAGGGAGAATAACTCTTTAAACAAAATTCTTTTTTTTTTTATCCTCAAATGAGTTATGTTTGCCTCGCACTAATAACTTTAATTTCACTCAAATTAGAGCAGTAATCTTCCATACATAAGTATATTCCCTGCCCAATAATTCAAAGAAAAAAAATCCAAAATGATTAGTAAAGAAAAATATAAGAATTAACAGAACCTTTAATTTGTTTTAAAAAGTGTTTAAAGTTTGTAAATTCCTAGTAGGAAAACATTATCTGAATGAATACCTTAATGGCAAACCACTGTAAAATGCTTCAGCTGCATTTGGGGGAGAGGGGTAGGGATTATCTTCAAAGCACCCCAGCTCTCTTGATGAGAAGGTCAGAGGTAACATTGGTTTGTATTATTGTGACATCCATAAGGTGATCTAGGTTGCTTTTCCTTCAGCAAGGGCTTTATTTATCAGAAGGGCATTACGCTTGACCTCCAAATTTGGCTGACAATTTACTGATGAGATTCATAACCTTTGGGTTGCTCTGGTATTTTGACATATTTGCTGGGTTCTGAGCCACATCCTGGAAGGCCCCCATAACTTCTGGATCCTGCATGGCTGCAAGAACCTCTGGATCACTAAGAATTTCATTGAATCCAGGCATTCCGGCCATTCCAGACATGCCCCCTCCCATTCCAGGCGTTCCTCTGGGAAAATTACTAGGCATTCCCCCAGGAAAGCCACCTGGAAAAGAGCCATACTGAGCTCCTGACTGTCATCTGGCTTCTCCCTCCCTCTGGGCTCTCTCATGCTCTTCTCAAGCTTTCTTAACTCGTTCTATTCTTTCTTTGATCTCTCGCTCTTCATGTTTTCGCTCATACTTTATCCGATGTTCTGTAATTTTCTGTGCCCTAGGTTGAACTTCTTTCAGCATTGCACTAGCACCTTCATCATAATCCAGTTTACAGGCAAGGGCAAGATCATGGGCTGCTTCTTCCCAGGGGCCTAGAAGTCTGTGTGCTTTCCCCTGCCACTTGTAAGGCTGAGCTTAATCAGGATTTATTTCAATGGCTCTGTCACAGTCTCAGATGGCAGCATTTGGCTTCTGTAATTTGACGAAGACACTGGCCCTCTTGGCATACAAAATGGACAAGCGAGGATTCAGCTTGATGGCATCTGTCAATAAGTCAATGGCTTTCTGGAGTTCACCATCATTTAGGGCTTCAATAGCAGCCACTTTTTTATCATTTGCCTGATCCATCATCTCCTCCGTTATCTCCGCATTTTCATCTCCCATTTCTTGAGAAGCATCAGTGTCTGGTTCAATCACAGCTTCTTTATCGATTTCTAGATCACTTTCCTCACCTGATGGTTCATCTGCCTTTAAGTCTTCCTCCACCTTCTTACTATCAGGTTTTTCTTCCTTGGTATTTTCTTCTGATTTAGCTTTCTGAGTAGCAGGTGGTACTTTGCCTCCCATGCTCTCCACCCACTCCCTCAGGAAGCACATTTCCTCGGTGTACAGAATGCTCAGATCCTGCTTACACATTTTCACAAAGGCCCGAAGCTCATTCACTTTGCGGGGGTCCATGGTAGGGAGGTGGTGGGCGAAGCTGGGGGGCTGCGGCCCGGTTCCAGGCCCAGGCACTGGCTTGGCGTGACCACGCAGAAGAGGGTGGCTGCCGCGCGGCAGAAGAGACTAGAACCTCCCTGGCCACCGGCTCCTCCCACCCAATGGTCTTGTGACCCCGGGTCCTCCGCCTGCTCATTCCTATTCCCTCTGCGCTGCTCCTGCGCACTCCCTAGAATCTTCTAGAAGCATGGCTGTTCGTGCTGTTTCCTGCCTCCCTTCGCATACATTCTCATACTCTTAACTAAGAACCAGCTCCCTGGATGGGGCAACCCCAGAAATGGGCGCCTTCAAGGAGGCGGGAGATAACATCCCCTCTAGGGAGCCACGTCCAAAAGCATATTGTGTGGCTGCGTGCACTGAGTAGAGCTCAACGCCCGGACCCTCTAAACAAAATTCTTGTCAGACTCTAGGGGGAATGGATACTGAAGAGCCAAAACATGCACTGCCTCCATTTGGGTGGGAGAAGAGGAGGTTAATGTATGAGAAGGACGTTATAGCTTTCTGAAAATATGCAAAGGCCACGTTGGCTCTGAGGATGTCACAGCTGAACAACCCCTCAGAGGTCACTAAGCCTCTGCTTGTTCAGGGGAGAAAGTTGTGGCCCAAAGAGACCGGCAAGTGAGCAGCTGAGCAATCGTGTGGAGAAGAAAGAGAATGTTCTGGATGAACACAGAAATAGGGCTAGAGCCAAGAACTGTTGCAGGAGACACTGTGGCAGAGTGTGAGAAAGGCTGTCTGCGGCAACAATAACCAGTTCTGTCATACCGTGACCACTGACGTCATACCAAGAGCTGTGCTGCACGCTCTCAGGCATGGCTCACTTGCCCTTCAACACAGAGCAAGAGCTCATCACTGTACCCATTTGGAAATGGGGAAACTGAGCTCAGAGGGACTGAAATATCTTACCCAGGAGACACAGTTAGGAGACAGTCAAGTGCAGAAACCCAGCTTTGAGAAACTTTAAAATCCATACACTAACTAAAGCAAATGTTAGGCTACTTTGTTTTTTTCTTCTCTATTTTGTTTTCCATGAAATTCAAGGCTGGGTGGGTAAAGAAAGGAATTTCATAAACTTGCTCAGGCCTGGAACTTTTCCCAGATCCCTGGGGGCAGAGAACCAAGTTGTGTAGACACACCCTCTTGGCCAGAAAGTTCTTTCAAACAGCCATTCCAGCCTGCTCAGTTCCTGTTTGTACCACTAGGAAAGGACCGCCTTGAGTTTGAAGTGGAATGGAGGAAACTGGCTTGCATGGAGGATCTGTGCTGCTCCTGACTCCAGGCAGGGTGGGGCTTCTCTTCAGTGCATCCCTGAGCTGGGAGTACCGGAGACTGCAGAGAGGTTAAGCAACCCACCTGAGGTCACACAGCAGGGAAGAGGGGATCCCAGGACACAAAGTTGATTCTTCCAGACCTCAGAGCCTGCATAGCCTGCCTCCTGAAATGACTCTCAGAACAGAAGTGGCCTTGGGATCGAGGAGCATGAACCAAGGACTGGATCTGGGGGGCTGGAGGAAGACACCCTCATTCTACTCCAGACCCAGAAAACATCTCTCTTCTCTGGCTTGCGATGGCCTGAAGTTTAATGACTCAGAGGGGCTCAGCAAGAACTCTGCCCCAAGAGATCTCAGCTTGTGAGCAAAACAAGAGTCTACACAACACACTGTTTTTATTGTTTTGTTCCCAAACCAACAAAGCAATGTTCAGCCGGCAGCCCCAGCTTGCTCGTTTGTAGAATGAGAGCTTTAGGACTGGGAGAACTGCGTGCAGGGGCTGTTGGCTAGAAACAGCGTAGGATACCTGTAGGAGTCTCGCGGCTTGGGTCTTGACTCTGCTACTAACTCACTGTGCGACTTTGGCAAGTCATATCCCTTCTCTGAATCCAGCATCCTTACGCATTGGAGAGAGGGGATGGGAGAGGGTTCAGGAGATTGTCCTGTAAGTGGAGTCTTCTCAGAGTCCTGGTCTGAAGAAGCCTGCACCTCTGAAGAGGTCAACTCTGATTGTCCCCATGACCCTTTGTGCCTTAGCATGAAGGAGTTCATTGTGTCTCCCTCAAAAGCATGTTTTGATCTGGGAAGATAGATAGGGTCTGCCCCTCTATGGAACAGGTCACCAGACAGAAGCGAATCCTGGATCAGGGGCTCCTGCTGTTCCAGTGGGTATAGCAAGGTCTCCCCCAGCCCACCCAGCCCACCTGTCAGCCTCACCCAGGGTCCACGTCACGTCTGCCACAATAACTTCTTTCAGTTTGTCAAACTACTTTCTCACCTCTGGGTCCTGCTCCAGGTGATACAAAAATCCAGAGTCTCAGTCCCTAGCCTCCTCATGTGGCCCAGGCCTCAGTTTCCTCACCTGTTCATGGGGTACTTGGGCCAGCTGCAACTACACCATGCTCATATTACAGGACCCCATTACCCAAGGGGAGGAGGCAAGGGAGAACGCAGGAAGCTCCTGCAGTCCCTGCCCTGCCAGTCCCTTCTGCATGGCGGCTCGCAGGGCCCAGTGCAGGAGGCACCATTCTGCTCTCATTACTGCTGTGACGTGTGGTGTGTTCGGGCAGAGTCGCCAAGTCAGAAAAGTTGTAGGGCTCAAGCTCCAAGACTGCCTTTAGGAGTCTGGTGAAACCCGCTGACCCTGTGGGTCAAAAATATAGCTGCCTGGAACCTCATATGGAAAGATATAGCTGCCTGGAACCTCATATGGAAAGATACAGCTGCCTGGAACCTCACTGGAAAAACTTTTATTTGGAAAAAGTATCTTTGTAGATGTAATGAAGGATCTCATGATGAGATGGTCCTGGATTTAAGGGTGGGCTCTAAATCCAAAGTCAGTTCTCCTTATAGATGAAAGGAGAGGGAGATTTGAGGCACAAAGAGGGGAGTGGCACATAGAGATGGAGGCAGAGATTAGAGTGGGTGGACTGTGTGTGCACAGTGTGGTATGTGTGTGTGGTGTGTGTGGGTATATGTGTATGGTGTGTGCAATGTGTGTGGGGGTATTTATGTGGGGGTGGTGGTGTGTGGTGTGTGTAGGAGGGTATATGTGTGTGGTGTGTGTGGTGTGTGTGGTGTGTGTGTATATGTGTGTAGTGTGTTCATGGTGTGTGTGGGTATATGTGTGAGGTGTGTGTGTGGGGTGTGTACTGTGTGAGTATATGTGTGGGGAGTGTGTGTGGTGTGTGTGGTATAAGTGTTGAGTGTGTGTGTGGTGTGTGTGGTATGGCATGTGGGTATTTATGTGTGGTGTGTGATATGTGTGTGTATGTGTGTGTGGTGTGGTATGTGTTGTGTGTAGTGTGTTGTGTGACTATTTGTGGCATGTGTGTGGTGTGTGATATGCGTGTGTGGTGTGGTGTGTGTGTGGTGTGTATGGTGTGATGTATGTGGTGTGGTGTGATGTGTGTGTGGTATGTGTGTGGTGTGATATGTGGTGTGGTGTGTGTGTGTGTGTGTGGTATGGGTGTGTAGACTGAGAAGAGTGGAACACAAAGGGAGGCCCAGCTGAAGCCCTGTCTGTGCTTCCCCCACCTCTCCCTGCCCCCATCCACCCACTGTCAAGCAAAACACTCAACCACAAGCCTGGACATTGTCACCCATCAGTAGCTGTCACAGGGGACAGAAACACAGTCTGAGAGAATGGAGGAAAAGAGTGTGTTTGCACAGCCCCGTCCCAGGCCCTGAGCCTCGCTGGCCTGTGGTCTTCATGGGCACCATACAACACACTATTTTTCCTGCAGGCTTGTGGGAGGGAGGACTGAAACCCTAGCTGGGACATCACTGAGGATCCCAGAGTCTGGCCTGGCCTGGCCTTGGTGTCTTATGAGGACATCTGAGTCACTCCAGCCAGCCCTGGGCCTATGTCTCCTGCCCTGCTGGAGCCTGGCAGGGGTGAGCAACCGCAGGCAGCTTTCTGGTCACCAGCTGCCCCTACTTGGGTCTCTGCAGGATCCAGAGTGGGGCTAGGGCCCAGAGAGGTGCCTATGGCCAGCTTCCACCTGACCAGGGCCTCAGCCAAGCAGGGAGAGAGGAGTGTTTATTATGCTGTGTCAGAACTACTGTGGGGAAGTCACATTTCCCTTTCTCTGAGGCAGCCGTGAGGCCTGGAATGAGCCTTGACATCTCTGGAGCTTATGCCCAAGGACAAGGGATGTGACCAGCTTGCTGCACTGCCCCCAGCCCAGCAGGAAATGGGAAGCTTCCCAAAGGACTCCATTTCACGTCCCTGACCACTGTGGGGGCCTAGGTGCCTCAAATAAGCCCAAGCTCCTCTCCACAGGCTCTGAGGCCCTGTGGCCTGGCCCCCCTCCTCACACCATCCTCATCCTGGGGAACCCTCCCCTTTCACTTCTCCCTGCTACGTGGCCTCCTTTCACTTCTGCAGTGAGCCAGCCCTTCCTTCTCTGGCCCTCTTATACTCTGTTCTGCCCTCTCACACACTGTTCTACCTTCTCACACTCTATTCCACCCTCTCACACACTGTTTCACTTTCTCATACACTGTTCCACCTTTTCACACTCTGTTCTGCCTTCTCACACACTGTTTCAGTCTTCTCACACACTGTTCCACCCTCTCACACACTGTTCCACCCCCTCACACTCTGTTCTGCCTTCTCACACACTGTTTTGCCTTCCCACACACTGTTCCTCCCTCTCACACACTGTTCTGCCTTCTCACACACTGTTCCACCTTCCCATACACTGTTCCATCCTCTCACAAACTGTTCTGCCTTCTCACACGCTGTTCCACCCTCTCACACTCCGTTCCACCTTCTCATATACTGTTTTGCCTTCTCACACACTGTTCCTCCCTCTCACACACTGTTTCAGCCTTCTCACACACTGTTTTGCCTTCTTACACACTGTTCCTCCCTCTCACACACTGTTCCACCTTCTCACACACTGTTCCACCTTCTCACACACTGTTCTGCCTTCTCACACACTGTTCCAGCCTTCTCACACACTGTTCCACCTTCTCACACACTGTTCCGCCTTCTCACACACTGTTCCAGCCTTCTCACACACTGTTCCAACTTCTCACAAATTGTTCTGCCTTCTCACACATGTTCCAGTCTTCTCACACTCTGGTTCACCTTCTCACACACTGTTCTGCCTTCTCACACTCTGTTTCGCCTTCTTAAACTCTGTTCTGCCATCTGACACTCTGTTTAGCCTTCTCACACACTGTTCCACCTTCTCACACACTGTTCCACCTTCCCACACACTGTTCTGCCTTCTCACACACTGTTCTGCCTTCTCACACACTGTTCCAGCCTTCTCACACACTGTTCCATCTTCTCACAAATTGTTCTGCCTTCTCACACATGTTCCAGTCTTCTCACACTCTGGTTCACCTTCTCACACACTGTTCTGCCTTCTCACACTCTGTTTCGCCTTCTTAAACTCTATTCTGCCTTCTGACACTCTGTTTAGCCTTCTCACACACTGTTCCACCTTCTCACACACTGTTCCACCTTCCCACACACTGTTCTGCCTTCTCACACACTGTTCCAGCCTTCTCACACACTGTTCCATCTTCTCACAAATTGTTCTGCCTTCTCACACATGTGCAGTCTTCTCACACTCTGGTTCACCTTCTCACACACTGTTCTGCCTTCTTAAACTCTGTTCTGCCTTCTGACACTCTGTTCCAGCCTTCTCACACACTGTTTTGCCTTCTCACACACTTCTCCGCCTTCTCACACACTGTTCCACCTTTTCACACTCTATTCTGCCTTCTCACACACTCTTCTGCTTTCTCACACTCTGTTCTGCCTTCTCACCCACTGTTCGGCCCCAGGATGCTTTGCTTTTGCTCCCAGGCTGCCTCGGCTGTCTTCCTTCCACCCTCCATGTCTTGGCTTCCAGGCTTCCTTTCCAGTGAGGCTTGCCTTTAACCATGTGATCTGCATTGATTCCCCTCTTTCGCAGTCCCTCTCATTCCTCATTCCTTTTTCAGTCCAATTCTTTTCTTTCACAGTACAGATCATAATTTACGTGCTTGTAAGTATACATTTATTTGTTCACTTGTTTTGTATTTTGTTCTCAAAAGACTGTGAGCTGACCAAGGGCAAGGATTGTGCCTTTCCTGTTCACTGATTTATGCCCAGTGGATAGTCTCTGGCACATAGTAGGGGCTTGTATCTGTCAGGATATAACAAGATATGATGCAGTAACAAATATTCCCATATCCCAGGGACTTCAAGCAACAAAGGTTGTAGCTCTCGCTCATGCTACATGTGCAACATGGGTGACAGAGGGCCTAGGGGATGGAATTTGATCATGCCAATCATTTATGGACTTGGGGTCGTGGAGGCCCCCGTTGTGATCCTCTGCCATCCACAGTAGAAGGAAGGAAGAGAATTACACATTGGATTTTTAAGTTTTCACCCAGAAGTGCCATATTTCATTCACTCTAATTTATTGACCAAAGCAGCTCACACAGCCCTAAAAAGCCAGACAGAAATAGAAGCAAAATTTTTTAACAGCCCCATGGTAAACTAAAAAAGTGACTACAATTGTCCAGCCCTCCTGCATCCATGCCTTTTGGCACTGGGATTTTGTTGTTGTGTCTATCAAGAGGTGGAAGCTATTTCCCCACTCCTAGAATAGTGGCCAGCCTTGGAACTTACTATGGCAAAAGAATGTGGTAGAAGTGATGTGGAGCTTGAAACCTAGGGCTCAGAAGTTTTGAATCATTTCATCTTCTCTTGAAAACTTTCCTCTACCATGTAAACAAGCTTGGACTAGCCTACTGGAGGGTGAGAGATATATGACCCAGTCACCTTTGTCACTGCAGCCCACAGCAAGCCAACTGCAGGACATATGAGTGAGGCCCTTTCATGCCAGCCACTGCCAGCTGATCTAGCACAAAACCCAGCCAAGATCTGCCAAGCCTGACTAGATGACCACAACCACCCACTGAAGGACCCATAGACTTGTGAGCAATAATAAATACTTAGGTTTCAAGCCACTGAGTTTTGGAGTGGTTTATTACACAGCAATGGCAAACATTACAAATTCTAATGACAATATGGTTTTTAGTAAATAATTTTTGAATTAATGGAGAGCAAAACAGCTTCTTTCCCTACCTTGGCCTTTCTACCAAGCCCAGGCTGAGCTCCCAGGAACTAAGAATCATGATTTAAAATATAAGGACTCCTGGGAGTTGGCGGGAAAAAACTGTAAAGTGGAAGGCCTAGGTTTCATTCTAATTCTGTTACAGGCTCACTCAAATAGATCCTTAGCTAAGTCCCTGTTCCTCTGTGCCTCAGTTTCCCTGGAGGAAAAATGGGCCAGATGTGATGCTTTTCGATGACCCTGTCAACGCTGTAGGCTGGAAACTTTGAAACTATTTCCTGCAGGCTGAGATCTCCTGGAAGAAGGACCACTGAAGGATGAAACTTTCCAATGGTGCCTTGGGCAAGCTGAATTAAATTGGAAGCCATAGCTTTATCCAGGGAGATGAGTATACGTTGCCCTTGCGTTAACCCAGGAGAAGGAGATTTCAACTTCTCTAGAGGCTTCATCTACCTGTTAGTGGCCTCACAGCCAAAATCAAACTCCACTAACACTTAAGCAAGCCTCTCCACTGAGCCACTCCTGGGGTTAGCCCCTCAGAGTACAGAGATGGTTATTCCCAGTTCCCAGGTTTTCAGGAGCCATTGGTATACTGCAGGAGACAAGGGAGATTAATCCTGAAGTTAGGATTATATTCCAATTCTGCTGTTGAGCCCATCGGTGGATGGGGTTTTTATGTCAGTTTTTATAGTTTTTCATTCTAAAATCTCCATCTGATTCTTCTTTATCTCTTTTACTTCTGTTAATCCAACAGCTAGGCCTTCTCTTCCATCAGGAAGCTCCTGCAGAGGGCTTAATATTCTGAGTATTGGCCCTGATACTTATCATGTTTATGTAGTTGGATAAGAAAAAGTCTTTAAGCTACAGTCGAGTGGAGTAAAATCAATAGGTACACAAATAGCCATTTAGCAGAAAAGTGGTGATGAGGTATATTGGAGAGATTCCGAGTGTGACAAAGACCTGGGGAGGAGAGAGAGGGACTGACGGGAAGGAAGGGGAATTTCAAGGGTGACTTTTGGGATTCCTGGGCTGGGGGATTAATTCATGCTGAGTGTTTTGGGAGGTAAACTACTTCCTCCTCCTGGTTTGCTGGGTTTTTTTCCAGCTGTGTGTCAGAAAAAGTCACAGAAGGTCTTGGAGCAGTGGGTGGGAGTGCTCCAAGCTGCATTAGCAGGGCCCTGCAGAGGATGGGTCGGCAGCGGGAGAGGCCATCGCCAGCCATGCCAGCCGAGGGAAGGAGAAGAAAAGTGACAGGAGATGAGGCACAGACAGATGGGCCAGAAACATGGGGAGAAGGCAGGACTGGGGAGATGGCTGGTCCAGAGGCAGGCCAAGGAAAAGAACATGGCAGGAAGCCAGTTGGCCCATTGGGGAGGAGACCCATTTGGACATGCTGGGTCTGCAGAGCCTGCAGACATGCCAAAGATGACAGGAAAGGGCCAGGTCCTGGAAATCTACAGCTTAAGAAAGCCTGGGCGGCTGCTTCCAGAAGAGGGGTTCAGGTCTGCTGGTAGTCCCTGGCTTCTTGGCTACATCAAGACCTGGACACCCAGCTCTGTGTCTGGCCACAGCAGCTGGAAGATGAGTGGTCCCCAGCCCACGGCAAGCCCAGCCACCATTTCTGGTTGTCTCGCATGGGCCCTGTCGGCTCCTGCTCTGGATGCTGACCTGGCTTAGACCCTTGACCTGTGGGAGCCTTGACTTCTCATGGATACCAGTTTTTGAGTCCTTATTAGAAGGTTCCTCTATTTTGTCTACTTCCCACTTTTTCCCCTTACCTTTGACTTCCCCCTACTTCAGGCCTCCTGGACTTTGTCTCCACTGAGCCCTTGAGGAAAGACTTCCTGTGATTACCACCAGTAAAGACACATGCTTGGGTAGGTTTATTGCAGCATTATTCATAATAGCAAAGACATTAAATCAACCTAAATGCCCATCAATTATAGACTGGGTAAAGAAAATGTGGTACATATCCACTGTGGAATACTAAGCAGCCATGAAAAAGAATGAGTTCATGTCCTTTGCAGGGACATCAATGGACCTGGAGGCCATTATCCTTAGTAAACTGTCATAGGAACAGAAAACCAAATGCCACATATTCTCACTTATGAGTGGGAGCTAAATGATGAGAACACATGGACACGTAGAGAACAACACACACTGGAGCATTTTGGAGGGTGGAGGGAGGGGATCAGGAAAACTAACTAATGGGTAATGGGCTTAATACCTGGGTGATGAAATAATCTCTACAACAATCCCTGTGACACAGCTTTACCTATGTAACAAACCACACTTGTACTCCTGAAATTAAAATAAAAGTTAAAAAGAAATAGTAGTTGCCATTTAATGAGTGCTCAGTTAGAACAGATTTCTGTCAAGCGCTTTATTGCATTAGATCATTTAATCATCACAGCAGCTGTGTGAGTGAGTGAGATCATCCCCATTGACAGATGAAGAAAACTGAGGATTCAAAGATGAACTGGCTTATTGAGGGTCCTGATCTCTGTCCTCAAACAATTCATGTAGCCACAGAAACAGATACACGAATACCTACAATGTCATCACATTCCGAGTGAATCCAAACCCTGTGATTTTGATGTCATGCAATGTAAAATGAGAAAACATTCTCAGTGTGCAAAATCTGAAGTATTTCAAATTTCCCACTCCAGCCCCACCATATATGAATCATATAATTTCAAAGTTGGCACATGGAGTGCACTATGAGCTGTGTTTATGCTGCTCCACATGGCTGTGCTGCCCTAGCTGGGAACAGACATGCTCATCCCCACTCTTTGTGGCACTGCTCTTGAATTCATTTCCTATGTTTACAGTTATGAGTGATCCTTACAAACACATCTCCGATGATATCTTGGCAATGAATGCTGCAGATGTGCTCTGTCTGCACAGGCCATTGTGGGTGGTGGGAGAGTGAGGCTATGCCTTTCTGGGAAAATTGGGGAACAATGTTAGCTAGCACTTACTGAGTAATTAGTATGTATCTGCTCCTTTGCATGCATTTTCTCTTATAAACCCTTCCCCAGCCCTATGACTTGGGTGTTACTGGTATTTTATAGATAGAGAAATTGCACTTCAGCTAGCAAAAATGACTAACTTGCTGTTCTGGCTTTCAAATATGTCCACAAATTCTTTGATCCTCCTTTCTTCAAAAGGTGGGGCTAATTCTCCTCCATTTGAGTGTGGGCTGCCCATGGTGACTGTAATGGATAGAATACAGCAGAAGTGATGGTGTTGAAGACTGACTCATAGGAGGCGCTGGGCTTCGCCTTTGCTCTCTGCTGGATCTCTCATTGTGGGGATGCCAGCTGCCATGTCATGAGGACAGCCATGCAGCCCTATGGAGACATCAACATGGTAAGGAACTGAGGCCTTTTGCTAATGGCCATGTGGATGAGCCTTCTTGGAATCCATGGTCAAGCTTCTTGGTGACTATAGTCCCAGCCAATGTCACGATTACAGTTCATTCCATGAGAGACCCTGAGCCAGAATCACCCAGCTACGCTGCCCCCAAAATTCCTGACTTGTAGAAACAGTGAGATAATAAGCACTTGTTTTTAGCTGGTAAGTTTCGGGATTATTTGTGACACAACAATAGATAACTGATATACTTTTGCTAGGTCACCCAGCTAGGAAGCTATGGCACTGGGGTTTCAGCTCATGTTTACAGGTCTCCAAGTTCATATCTTGACCTCTATGGCAGACATGAGTTGCCCTTCAATATTCAATGTTCAATATCCATTCTCCCCTTCTTTTAGAATTGCAGAATTTTTATCTAATCAGAACACTCAGCTAAAATATACATTTTCCAGAGTCCTTTGCAATTCAATCATAGGACTAAGTTCTCATTCATGGGATATGAAAGGAAATATTATGTGCAACTTTCTCTTTCCCCATGCGCACTAGATGGAATGAGGATATGATAGATGGAACTGAAGCAGCCATCTCGGATCGTGAGATATAAGTTACATATTGAGAATTCTAGAACAATGAGACAGAAGAAGCTTGAATGCTGATTACTATAGAGTCACTGTATGAGCCCTGGGTCACTTGCCCGAACCATTTTTTTTTGAGACACGTCTCACTCTGTTGCCCAGGCTGGAGTGCAGTGGCATGATCATGGATCACTGCAGCTTTCACTTCCCAGGCTCAGGTGATTCTCCCACCTCAGACCCCGAAGTAACTAGGACTACAGGCATGGGCCACCATGTCCGGCTAATTTTTTTTTTTTTTTTTTTGTAGAGATGGGGTTTTACCCAGACTAGTCTTGAACTCCTGACATCAAATGATCCTCCTGGCCTCCCAAAGTGCTAGGATTACAAGCGTGAACCACCACACCTGGCCCACCTACCCAACCATTATGGGAAAGATAATTAAATTTAAATTTCTGCATTATTTAAGCCATTATTATTTTAGGACTTTATGTTACAGCAGCCAAGCTGATATGCTAACCAACACAATCAGTATGTCCTACTGACCTGTGGCTAAGTTTGCCAAAGCATTAGAGAGTAATGGAAGGGGTTCCTAAAGCCATATTCCACCTGGCATGGCATGTACACTAAATGAACCTTTTCTCACACAAAAAATGTACTACCAGTTTTCAAATATACATGGGTATGACTAGTCAAGCACTAATTTATTTAGAAGTACCACTGAATTCAAAAGTCTGCAAGAGGAGCAGATGAGAAAAATAATGTAAGAAAAGCACCTGACATAGAATAAGCCTTCAATAAAGAGTATCACTATGAGGATATAAACAATAATGCTTCCCAATCAGCATTTGGTTCCATATGAGGGTTAACGAAGTGTATTGGTAACAAAGGTAACAGAGCCACCTTACTCCAAGGACTAGGGCTGCTGTACCTAGGCCTAGCTGTTGTAGACATCATCTGCAAGAGGCTCTGTTGTTGCAGACATCAACTGTTTATCTGAGATCTTCAGTAACCCACACTCACCCCAGCAAGCAGAGATCTTACAACCTGGAATCCTCCTGCTCTGCCAAAGCAGAGATCAGGCTGCTAATTGATCACCAGCATGTGATACGCCAAGCCCATGGGGGGCCTTAGGAGTCTCATAAAAAATAGAGCGAGACCTTAAAAGGCAAAGGTACAGCCTGATGGAGGCTGAGGTAGAACAAGGGCTATCTAGTATTCTCTCCACAAAGCAAAGGCAAAAAACTCAACTCCCTGGTGGTCCCTTAGATGGGGTATTCTCACCACCCATGCAATTTGTCCCTATGAAACCTTTACATTGTTACCACTAAATAACTTTCTGAACCGTTTCATTGTTGCATTCCATAGAATTTGTGAAGAATTCTTCAGGGAGGCAAGAAGAGGGTTAATACCCCCATTTTACACAGCAGGGACCTGATACTCCGGTTAACTGACTTGCTCCAGGTCACACAGGTCACCAGAGGCAGAACCAGGACAAGACCTCAGGTCCCTCCCTTTGTTTTCCCCCTTTTTTTTTTTTTTCTTAATTCCATTGCATTTCACCTATCATCTATTGACTTATATAAAGTGCAATCAGCCAAATATAGGATAGAAGAAGCCAACCTGTGGCCCAGACCCCCTGGCTTGGTAACCTTACAGGCCATCTATGCAACACGGGATTTGGGCAAAGGCCCAAGAGAAACTGTCCCAGTCAATTCAGGCTGCTATAACAATATACCTTAGATTAGGTAATTTATAAACAACTAAAAATTTATTGTTCATAGCTCTGGAGGCTGGGAAGTCCAAATTCAAGGCATGAGGCTGGGCGTGGTGATTCACGCCTGTAATCCCAGCACTTTGGTAGGCCAAGGTGGGCAGATCACCTGAGGTCAGGAGTTTGAGACCAGCCTGGCCAACATGGTGAACTAGTGAAACCCCATATCTACTAAAAATACAAAAATTAGCCTGGTGTGGTGGTATGCACCTGTAGTCTCAGCTACTCAGGAGGCTGAGGCAGGAGAATTGCTTGAACTCAGGAGGTGGAGGTTGAAGTGAGCTGAGATCACACTACTGCACTCCAGCCTGGGCGACAGAGCAAGACTGTCTCAAAAACAAACAAACAAACAAACAAAAATAAATTAAAAAATTCAAGGCACCAGCAAATTCAGTGTCTGGTGCGGACCCATTCCTCATCAATGGAAACTTCTTGCTGTGTCCTCACAGAGTGGAAGGGGCAAAAGGTCTCACTTGAGACTCATTTATAAGAGAACTAATCTCATTCATGAGGTTGGAAGCATCATGATTTGATCACTTCCCAAAGGCCTTAACTTTTTCTTTTGTTTTTGAGGTGGAGTCTCACACTGTCTCCAGGCTGGATTACAATGGCATGATCTTGGCTCACTGCAACTTCTGCCTCCCAGGTTCAAGAGATTCTCCTGCCTCAGCCTTCCAAGTAGCTGGAATTACAGGTGTCCGTCACCATGCCCAGCTAATTTTTTGTATTTTCAGTAGAGACGGGGTTTCACCATGTTGACCAGGCTGGTCTCCAACTCCAGACCTCGTGATTTGCCCGCCTTGGCTTCCCAAAGTGCTGGGATTACAGGCGTGAGCCACCGCACCCGGCCAGGCCTTAACTTTTAAAACTACCACATTGGGTATTAGATTCCATCATATACATTTTGTGGGGACACCAACATTTAGACCATAGCAGACACTTTGGACCCCTGATAACTGTGTAGAGTTTTGTGCCTTTTCTGATCCACATTCTTCATGCATTATTTTCTGAAAATTAAAGCAGGACCTCAGCCACCCAATAAAAACAGAGAGAATGTTCTGTGTATGTGCCCAAACTATGACAAGTGGAAATACAAGCAAGGGGAAAGTCCACAGGCACTTGCCACCTCCAGTGGGCTAAGCACTTTATAGAAGTTATTTATTTTATTTTATTTACTCTCTTGCAGACATCTTTTATGTAGGTACCATTCTCTCCTCTTTCTACAACAAGAAAATGAAGCTGCAAGGAGAAGTGACACAGTCAGATTCCCCAGCCACAGGTGACAGAGTTAGGGTTCCAACTCAATGCCCTCTGCTTTATACCTCATGCTTTTTCTACACCAAAGTACTGCCTGCCTGCCTTTTGCCATTTAAGATTTAATTTCTATAGATTTCAACCACTCATTTTTAACTTTTATTTTGCCATCAAATTACCTAATGTTTTAATAAGAGGAAAATTTAATTGCTGTAATCTCTCTTAGTAATGACCAAGTCGAGCAGACTTTCTTAGAATGTTGAGAGGAAAAGCAGATAGAGCCTGTGCTCTTTCAGGTTCTTTTCTAAATTCTCTCAGAGAGAGAGAGAGAGAGAGAGGGACTCATGAGAATGTGACTCTTTGTGCTTTTGAGTAACGAATATTTCTAGAAAAAGCAAATCAACACTGATAGCAGAATTGATTTCTTCCTTTGGGTGAGAACAGGCTGCCCTCTTCCTCATCCAACTTTATTTCCAGTTATTGCTCTCAAATGACCTTTTAGCCCCACCAGCATGCTTTCCTCTCCTCCCTCCAAACATCCCTCTCCTCCCTCTGAACATTCCTCAAGTAGTGCCCTGTGGCCATTATTCTGGGTTATCAGATCACCCCAAAGCTGAGTTTGTCAGAGGATGAGCTACACCTCTGTGATATGTCCCCCAAACCCTGGATAGTAACTACCTTGAGGTCAAAGACCATGTCTTATTCTTCTTTGCATCCTCAGACCCATGCTCCTTGCCTAACCAGTAGCATACACTCCAGATGTGAGAAGTGTGGAGAGCCCCAAAGAGACAATCCTCAATGCCTTTACCACCAAGTGCCTGCCTTCGTGAGTCCTACCTGTCCTTTGGGGAAGTAGATCAGTTCTCCAGGACCCCAGAAGTCAGAACAGAGACTAGCAAGTGGAAGTTTCAAGAAATTAGATTGCAACGCAATGTAGGAAGAACATTCTAGCAGTTGATACTCTCTTTTTCATCGGATATATTCAAACAGAGTTGGTGGAACAGCTTTTAATAAAGATTACTAGCATATTCTTTCAACAAATATTTACTGCTACAAAATACAGGAAAATAGGGGTGTGGACCTCAGATTCTAATCAGGAGGATTCTGGAGGCATTGTTGGCTTTGTATTTCTCTGTTGTCTTTGGCACACCATCTTTCAGGACCTCTCTTGCCTCATCTATAAAAGGAAGGGGTAGAGGAGATGTAAAAGTGAAAAGAGCTAGTCACCCCACTGTGGACGTCTGTGCTAAAAAATAAAAGCAGTATTGGCAAGGCTATTTGTACCAAGTGTCTATTGTAGCAAGGTTTATGTTAGCTGAAAAACAACTAGAAACCTTCTCAGTATAGCAATAGGACAATTATTGAATGAATTATGATGTATAATTGGCTTATCTGTATTTTAAGAGGAGATGGGACCTAAATTTCTGGTCAGCTCTTTCATTACCATTTGCTGGAGTTCAGGTTTTCAGACTCTTTCTGGGCTAGAGAGTTCTTTCCCGGCTATCTTGCGGCAATTTGAAAGTCTGATATCAGTTTCCGCTGGGTTTCAAAGATCCAGGAGGAGCTTAGTGCTGTGTCTAGATTGCCAATGGACCCATCACAGAAGTTTAATCCAACCTTGATCCCAAAGCCTTCAAAAATGCTCACTGAGGAAAATTCCCGGGACAATTCAGGGCCTCTCATAACTTCTGCTCCGAGACATTGATAAAGAACCTTAAACTTGATTCTCAGCTCTGGTATCAAATTCCCTTCTTCTCTACCAGAAGCTTCACTCTAACAATAGGAGAAAAGAGAAATGATCTTCCAGGACATCAGAGATGGCTTACCTTACAGGAGGAGGGAGTAAGAACATTGCTATCTGTATGGAAAGAAATGATGCTAAAATGTAGATACATGTCACTCAGCAGGCTCCCTAGGCTTGAAAGAAAACAAACACTGGGCTTAAGGGAGTTCAGAATGATAAAGAAGTAAACCATTCAAATGTGGCTGTGGTTTCTGTGTGTATCACAGATGGGATTCTTCTGAGAATGCTAGAATAGGGAATTATGGCACTGAACCAATTCAGCCAGAAAGCTTATTCTCATACTTTTCTTTCTTGCTGGCAATTTTATGTAGCAGATTGAGAAAGCTACTCTATGCTAGGATGGATTGTATACAAATAATTTTGATAATGAGTTCTATGATATATTTTTCTTCTTGTTTTTTTTTCCTTCCTACCATGAAATCAGTAATATATGTAGTGTATGTGGTATATGTAGTTTGAATGTATTTGGATAACCTCAGTATAGTTTACCTTTACTCACTGTTTTGACCCAAAGAAATACCAAAAGGACATAAGTATTCCCATGTTTAGAAGCCTAAAGTCAGTGAGATGAAACCCAATATCAAGAATTTGAGGCAAAGTCACTTGTGGGGAAAGAATGTAATGAAAACATTGGGTAGTTTGGCTAGAGCATAATAATTAGATTTTCCGGTTTTCAAAAATTTGGATACCAATAAAAGGAAACTTTGATGTGCTTTTTTTTTTTTTTTTGCAGTATTCGGTATCATATAAATGTGTGTATAGAGAAACAATAAAATTGACATATTTGAGTAACTTTAAAAAAAATAATTATGATGTATCCATACTATAATTTTATAGCCTAATGTTAAAAGGATTAGGTTAGAAATCTGCATACCCTGATCTGGGAATTTTACCTTGATATGTATATTACTAAGCAATGAAAAAGCATGGTATAGAGCATGATACCATTTTATACATATGTGTACATAAAAATATCTTTGCTATGAGCATAAGGAAATGTGTAGAAAAACGCAATTGTTAATGCCTGTTATGTCAAGAGGTGGGACTAGAAGGAAAAGACATGTCATCAGTTATAATTAGATTCAGGTTCCTACAACAGAAATCCCCAAAATAAGTGGCTGAAGTAAAGAGAAAGTTTAGTTTTCTCTTGTAAAGGAAGTTCAGAAATAGATGGTCCTGAACTAATATGGCTGCAGCTCTAGTCCTCACTCAGGCTCTGTCTGCCTTTCTGTTCCACTGCCCTTAACCACAGCCTTCCATCTTCAAGCCGCTTGTGGTCTAAGATGACAGCCAGTGCTTGCAACATCATGCCAAGGCAGGAGCATGGAAGAAACAGTTTATGCCTCTTTTAGGGAGCTATCCCAGAAGTCCCACCAACCACGCCTAGCTGCAAAGGAAGCTGGGAAATGTAGTTTTATTTTAGCTGGCCACAGTAACTGTGTTATATTGTATAGTATCATGTTGTATGGTATGGCGTTTGGGCAGCCCAGATAATATAAGAGTTTTATTACTAACACAGAAATGGATAATGGATGTTGGATGGCCAAATAGCATTCCCTGCCACAAAAAGTTTATCAACTTTTTTTTGAAATAGACTTTTGTACTGTTTAGCTAAATACAATGAAAATTATTTCACAATTTTAAAAATCCAATTAGGAAAGTTTCTTAAAAGAGAGGAAGGAAATAACTTTGTTTAAAAGCACTTATCATGAGCCAAGCTCATTTCCTGAGCATTTCACATGCAATCTCATTTCACCCTCACATGATCTCATGGAGAGGTGTGACTGCTCCTTCCCTTTCACAAGAGGAGGAGCCAAAATGCCGAGGGATGACACGGCTTTCCCAAAGTCTTGTTGTCACCAAGAAGCACAGCCAGTATTGAAATCCAGGTGCGCGTGTGATTCTAAATCCTGTGGGGGCAATCTTCACGGTCATTTTCAGGAGGGAGGAAAAAAACAGCAATTCATGTATAATTATAGAATCCCAGATTTGATGGAGGCTATATTCCCTAACCAGACCATTAAGCTGAGAACAGGAAAGTGAATACTGGTGCTTCTCCAGCTGCCTGATCTCTGATGGATATTATCCAGTGGGTAGGCTTACCACGCCAGCCTATTTTTCTCCTTAAGATGTATTCATTTCCCAGCAACATGAATCAATCTTTCTTTCCTTTTTTTCTTCCTTCCTTCCTTGATTCGTTTTGTTATTTTTCATGC